>NC_082691.1:40627239-41877239 GCF_949987515.2 Delphinus delphis
GTAGGGAAAGGGCATCAGAATGTTTGATCTTGTTTTTATAGTTGCAAGCTGTGTCTGTATCCTTCCAAATACCTAATTTTGAAATAACTCTCCATGAAAAGGAATTTCAATGCTACTTAATTTTGGTTTAGGGGGAGATGGAACTGCCTTTCATTACTCATTTGAAACAAATAAATGTTTAAACATGAGCTACATTTAAAAAATTGATGAGTGATGATGGTTTTTAGAGTTTTTTTCATCAGTAGTACTAGTTTCCCAGGTTTATATTCATGTCCTGCTTACTTCCCACTCTGCATATGGCCACAATTATATTCTGTCTGAGATTTGTACATGCGCCCACGGAGAAAAAGGGAAACAATGCATTCCATTATATTACCCTGGTAATTTAGGAATTCATTGTGCAGAATATAGAGGCTATCAAGAAGCCAGCTAATTAAGGGATGAAGTGGAAAGAAGAGGAGAATCCAAAAGGAAGAATGAAGAAGCAAAAGAAAGTAAATGAAAAAAATTAAAACTAGTCATATCCAGAAGGCTGTGAATGTCCTTTTGTTTATTTCTGACAACTCTTGGGGCACTAGGATAGGGCTGAACAAACACTAGCAGTGTATTCAGTGAATAGTTAGAGAATCAGGCTGGCTGCAGAGGTTACCTAGTAGTGCTGTATTCCAAAATTAAAGACATAAAGCTAGAATGCAGAAAAATGAAGAAGAAAGCAGTAAAAGCCAGTTTCCAAAATATTCTAAAATTAGTGCACCATTTCCGTTTAGAACTCTTTGATTCAATACAAAAATGCTGGCATATGTGTACACACAGGCAGAAAGAAACATGAATCCATAACTTAGAAGAAAGAAAGAAGAAGAAGAAGTATAAAGAGGAAGAAATCAGGGCTCTCTGGCAGTCGCTGTCATCCAGTAAAATGGATGGAAGATGCTTGAAGTAGAACTTGAACCTCCATTAATCCTTCCTGCCTCCTACTTCAAAAATGAGGATAAAATAGAATGTATTGTACTTCTTTATCCTAGACTAGTCTTTGTGCCTTTTGACTTTTTTAAGGCCTTCTAATACTGCACTCCCAGTCTAGAATCTAAAGTACTAATACTCACTATTCCTGTTCAACCCTTGGAATGCTTTCCTAGCTAAATGAAATGTTTTTATTGCTAACGATACTAGCAACTATTGAAGACCTGTCTTGTACCAAGCATGGTGCTTTTCTGAATATATTGTCTTATAGATATTTTTATTTCATTTTACAAACAAAGGGGCAGGTGCTTGCAAAGTCACACAATTAGTAACTTAGGGAGCAGAAGTGTGGTCTCAGATTTCATAAGGTTTGAATGTTTAATCACTAAAAACCTTTACTAAGAAGATCATAGAGTGGAGTTTTACAAACAAAATTCTGTAGACATATTCAAGGATCACATGAGAAATTGTGTTGATAAGTCAAGTTGAAATTTTAAGAACACCAATTTTTTTTTTTGCGGTACGCGGGCCTCTCACTGTTGTGGCCTCTCCCATTGCAGAGCACAGGCTCCGGACGTGTAGGCCCAGCGGCCATGGCTCACGGGCCCAGCCACTCCGCGGCATGTGGGATCTTCCCGGACTGGGGCACGAACCCGTGTCCCCTGCATCGGCAGGAGGACTCTCAACCACTGCGTCACCAAGGAAGCCCAAGAACACCAATTTTTAAAAATATTTTTTACTTTACTTTGAGGATATAGTATTGGGATGCATGTTTTTCTCCTTTTGTTCCACATTTATACTCTCACCCTAGTTCCCAAGTACAATAATGCAGTAGCACTAAAAAGTTGCCATCTCAGGATAAAATCATAGTCTTACTTTGACATATATATCAGGATTTTCAGTTGCGAACAACAGGATTCAGTCTAACTTGTGCAAGAAAGAAGGGATTTATTTAATGTTATTAGTAGCGCCAGTGTCTCTCAAAAAGGACAGAGAATCAGGCCTAAAAGCTGCACTGCCAGGAACCACAGGCAAAGTGCATCACCTAACTTTTCCACAGGGAACTTGACTGTCACTGCTTCTGTGTAGGAGTACAATGCCTTACCATAGAGATGAAGGAGGCAGGATGCTACACTCTGACACTCCTCCCACAGGAAACACTATCTCCATGCCATCCTGGCCACAGTCATTTCTGCCTGGCACCTCCTTCTTCAAGCCACTGCATTCCAAAGCAAAGCCTCACGTTGGTGCACCTGATTGGCGAAGCCCTTGTCACAGCCTGGTGGATCGCACTCTGGTGGATCACATTGCGATGGGTCACATGCAGATCGATCATGTGCTGGTGGGTTACATGCTAACGAATCATATGCTGACTCCAAAGAAGGCAGGGCAAGTGAGCTTCTGCTGTCTGGTAAAGGCAGATTTTATATTCCCGAAACATAGGGAGAATACTTTAAAAGTGGTAGGAACAAAAAAGCACAACAAATGTCTTCAGCACCCAATAAGAGAAACAATATAAAAGGTTAATTAAAAGTTCTTGCCGGGGCTTCCCTGGTGGCGCAGTGGTTGAGAGTCCGCCTGCCGATGCAGGGGACACGGGTTTGTACCCCGGTCCAGGAAGATCCCACATGCTGCGGAGCGGCTGGGCCCGTGAGCCATGGCCACTAAGCCTGCGCGTCCGGAGCCTGTGCTCCGCAACAGGGGAGGCCACAACAGTGAGAGGCCCACGTACCGCCAAAAAAAAAAAAAATAGTTCTTGGCAACACCTTTAATCTCCATCTCATACATTTTTAACCTAATATTTATGTTTTCTGTAAATATCTGTCTTTCTCTTAGTTGAGTATTTGCTAGTGACTGCTGTAAGTTGTACTTTACTTCTGTTGTCTTATAAAATTTAGTTACGCGTCAGAGATCTTGCTACAAAAATAGTTGAAAGAAGTGAATTTTATTCAGTATGAGGTTTACTTGTATCTTAGAGTTTGCTGAACTTTAACATGTATTATATTATATGATCTTTGCAATAATCCAATAAGGCAAGCATGTTAAATGACATTATTTCCACTTTACAGATTGAAGAAACTGGATTTCAGAGGGGTCTCAGTGCCAAAAACCTGATTATGCTCTCTGCTACGTAAAATATTTCAGTGGAGGGGCAACAGCCCTTCAACATAAATTCAAACTCTTTAAGATAGTTTATAAAACCATGTGCCCAGCACTTGCTTACTTTCTAAACCTAATTTGCCTTTTCCCTCATAACCCTTGAACTTCCATGCTGCAGCCATATTGAACAATTTCTGAGTCATTTTAAGCATCAGAATTTATCTCACCTTTCTTTGTGCCCTTACACATGCTGTGGCTCTGCCTGAGACCACCATTGCCTATCTGTTCACCTGACTGAGTCTCATTCTCGGGTTGTTGCTGACACGTGAGTTCCTCTGGGAAATCTTCCCTTAAGGATTTCCCTTCCGACAAGCTACCTAATTAGCCCTGTCTTAATCCCTGTCACCTTTTCTCATTTGGTGTTTTAATGAACTGTTTGCCTGTATGGATTCCCCACACCACCTCCTCTCTTTATT
This sequence comes from Delphinus delphis, assembly GCF_949987515.2. Lineage (NCBI taxonomy): Eukaryota > Metazoa > Chordata > Mammalia > Artiodactyla > Delphinidae > Delphinus > Delphinus delphis. The sequence goes on from NC_082691.1 coordinate 40,630,776, forward strand.
AGGCTGGAATCTCTATGAGGACACATACCATGCCTTTCTAATTCATCCCAGAAATGCCGGCTCTTTAAGGAATTGACAGCTTTTATTTAGTACACACATTTTTCTTTTGAATATGTGCCTTATTAAATTAATTATCACCTGGTTAGTATAAAATAGCAGGAATTACGTTATTCAAAGTCTATAGTTTTTCTTGCTTACATCTATCTGCCTATTCATCTCTCTGTCTGCATTCTGTAAAGTTTATACACAACATATTATTATTTGACTTGTCTGCCTGTATTTTGCCATTCCCAGTTTTACGGATATAGTAAGACTCTTCCCCATTCCAGCCTGGGACTTTTTGCAATTAGCATTCTAAGCTCAGAAGGCAAAGACACAAATGGCAAATGAGGCCAGAAGTGAAACACTCTGGGCAGGAACTTGTTTGAACTAGACAAGGAGATTTGCAAGATGGGCAGGTCAGCCCAGCATTGCCGGATCTTCCAATCTTTCAAGAATCTGAGAATTACATGTTTATGTGGACTCTACTTATTTTCTAAAAAATGTTAACCAGAATGGAAGAAAAATATTTGCAAACTATGTGCCTGATTAAGAGTAAATATCCAAAATGTAGAAGGAAGTCCCACAACTCATTAGCAAAAACAGAACAAAAATACAATAGGCATTTCTCCAATGAAAGTATATAAATGAAGAATAGGTCTATGAAAAGGTGTTCAACATCGCTGATCATCAGGGAAATATGAATCAAAACCACAGTGACATATCACCTCGCACCTGTTAGGATGGCTGTTCTTTTAAAAAAAAGAAAGAAAAAAGTGTCGGTGAAGATGTGGAGAAAAGGCAGCCCTTGTAAACTGTTGATGGAAATATAAAAATTGGTGCAGCCACTATGGAAAACAGTATGGAAGTTACTTCAAAATTAATAGAACTACCATATGATCCAGCAATTCCACTTTGGGGTATATTTCTACAGGAATTGAAATCGGAATTTTGAAGCAGTATCTGTATTCTCATGTTCATTGCAGCCTTATTCACAATAGGGAAGACATGGAGGGAACCTAAATGTTTATTAATGGATGAATGGATTAAGAAAATGTGGTATATACATACAGTGGAATATTGTTCGACCCTAAAAAGGAAGGAAATCCTGCTATTTGTGACAGTATGGATGGAAGGGAAGACTTTATGCTAAGGGAAATAAGCCACACAAAGAAGAACAAATACTGCATGATCCCGCTTATATGAGGAATCTAAAATAGTCAAATTCATAGAAGTAGAGCATAGAAATGGGGTTACCAGGGACTGGAGGGGAAGGGAAACAGGTAGGTGTTGTTCAAAGGGTGCAAAGTTTCAGATGTACCAGAAGAATAACTCCTAGAGATCTAGCATACAGCATAGAGCCTATAGTTAACTATACTGTATTGTATGCTTCACAAGTTTGGTAAGAGAATAGATCTGAAGTGTTCTTATCACCAAAAAAGAGGGGAGGAAACTTTTGGAACTGATGGATGTTTGTGCCATAGATTGTGGTGATGGTTCCATGGGTGTCTACTTATTTCCATACTCATCAAATTGTATACATTAAATATATACAGCTTCCATATATCAATTACACTTCAACTGAGTGGTTTTAAAAAAAGAAAAAGAGGGCTTCACTGGTGGCGCGGTGGCTGAGAGTCCGCCTGCCGATGCAGGGGACACGGGTTTGTGCCCCGGTCCAGGAAGGTCCCACATGCCGCGGAGCGGCTGGGCCCATGAGCCATGGCTGCTGGGCCTACGCGTCCGGAGCCTGTGCTCCGCAACGGGAGAGGCCACAACAGTGAGAGGCCCACGTACCGCAAAAAAAAAAAAAAAAAAAAAAAAAATTGAGAGATTAATAAAAGATGTTAGCAACAATTAAAAATTTTAGAACATGTTATAGTACGAGTCAAACAAGTCTGTGTAGCAGATTCAGCCCTCTGGCCAACAATTTGTGACTTTTGCTCTCTGAAGAGATAATATGAGATGTTCCAAAGAAAGAGGAACTTTTAGGGGAAAGGAAAGAGAGAGGAGAGGTTCTGCTAGGCCAGCCAGGGGAAAAGGTTGCTGTGGGTGTGTCCTAAGAACAGTATAGCACCACAGTCGGCTCCCTGGAAGAGTCCTGAGAAGGTGGTAAGATGTCCTCAGATGGAAGAGCTGGGAAAAAGCCCCAGAACAAGTCTCCACAAGTTTCCTCAGTCCCACATGTTCATGGCATCAGAATGCAAACATGTACACTGTGAATAACAGTGGCAAGATGACACTGAGAGGCTGTTTTCAAATTTTCCTGGCTATTATACAACCTTTAAAGAGGAAATTGTTCTTTAAAATACCTGAGATGAAATTTACAGAGAAGATGGAGTAATGGGAAAATGGAGACAGAATTAAGTTGATTAACAGGAAATAAAGACTATGATATTTTTGTTAAACACCTGACGTGGGCTGATACACACACATATATACACCCACAGAATGCTTTATTCAAATGATTAAAATTTTTCCAAATAAAACTACATCCCCTAATTTCAAAGAGTTACATGAAAATAACTACCAGAGATAAAGAACAGGAACAATTCACCTGATATATTTCTTTTTCTCCTTGAATCGATCCACTTGAGTATATGTTCCCCTCCCATACCCATGACCCTGCTTTTAATATCCTTTTTTGTGTGGAAAGTAATAGCTAACCTTTTGTTATAACAAGGGAACTGGCTCTCTCATGACATTTCAAAAACACAATCTCCTTTTAGCCAGTTCTAAGAACTTGAACCTTTTAGTTCTCATGGGCAAAGAGCCAATGAAGATTTTTATGAGACAATTTAGATCATATTAACTCTTCACCAAATCGTAAACCATATATTTTCTCAGCAGTTTTATATTTCCCAATTTAAAATGTGTGTGGGGAATGGGTCTCATGTAATGGACTGAAGTATGGCCACTAACTTAACCAGAAACCTCAGGCTAATCATTTCCTCGCTCATTTTTGTCTAGATAGATGCACACACATAAGACACACTTAGAATGTTCAGTTTACCGAGGGCTACTTGTAGATATGTGTAGAAGAGCTGCAATAAATCAGAACAGTTAAGCCTTATGTCATGTCAGAGTTGAACATGCTTGCATATATTAGGCCTTAGTATACAAGTTTCCATATGAAGCACTTGCACCTCATTTATTCCATCTAAATAAGCCTCTTCACATTTCCTACAGCTTCACGACATTTTCCAGCACCCAAGTGTTTATGATGGTATAGGATGTGCTCTGTAAAATCTGAGGAGATACCATTCACTTGACAAGGATGTGAATGGTGACCCTAGAGAGGTGTGGTATACAACCTGGACAGCTGCACGCACTGGCCTACAGCTTTAGTGACCTCTAGGATCAGACGCTTTTCTTTTTGTTACTGTATCCTTGGTTGGCTCACTCCAATTTAAATGCTTTAATGCTGAATATTTCTGGTTTATACATATGAAACTTCTCTAAACATGGATGAACCATTTGCTGCCCTTGGAATTTATTCATTATCAGAATAGAGGAGTATAAGAATGAGATAAAATCAAAATATATATCCATCTCTAAGTGCTATTATTGATTTTATAGTTTATTATTTGCTCCTTATTCCAATTTATTATTGGCTAATCCAGTTATCAGTATTAGGGAGAATCCTGAGAATGTTCTTGTGTGTGTCCTCTAATGTGGCACAGAAAACTTTAGAGTATAGAAAGAATAAAAGTTGGAACATTTTTGGGGGGGGCTACTGTTCTTTCTGATACTGGCCCACAAGAAGAGATTATTCGCACATCTGTTGGTTTTTCTTTTCACGTTGCACACATTTGCACCTTTTTTTTTAATGTTGACTGAATCACTTAATTGTAGAGGAGCATTCATTTTAATGTAAATCTTACAGTATTACATGAGTGAATGTATGAAAATAGCTTGGAACAGTTTAAATTGGGCAGAATTCTGCTTTGATCATAATGTGCCTCTTCAGCATTAAAATAAACTTGCAACATATGCTGAAAACCATGTGTAATAAGTAAGTGCCTCTTGCATGGTGACTTATCTGGAAAAAATAAATCATCATTTAATAGAATTCAAAATTCATAAAATACTTCTAACAACTAACAATGTGAGGATATGATTAGCATCTTATAATGACAAGTACCTATTTGTAATTTAAAGAAAGAATTTTTAAATTTTAAAAACGTTATCAAATTATAATCATTTTTGGAGGAGCTTCAAGATGGCGGAAGAGTAAGACGCGGAGATCACCTTCCTCCCCACAAATACATCAGAAATACATCTACATGTAGAACAACTCCTACAGAACACCTACTGAACGCTGGCAGAAGACCTTAGACCTCCCAAAAGGCAAGAAACTCCCCACGTACCTGGGTAGGGCAAAAGAAAAAAGAATAAACAGAGTCAAAAGAATAGGGACGGGACCTGCACCAGTGGGAAGGAGCTGTGAAGGAGGAAAGGGTTCCACACACTAGAAAGCCCCTTCACGGGCAGAGACTGCGGGTGGCGGAGGGGGGAAGCTTCAGAGCCGCGGAGGAGAGCGCAGCCACAGGGGTGCGGAGGGCAAAGCAGAGAGATTCCTGCACAGAGGATCGGGGCCGACCAGCACTCACCAGCCCAAGAGGCTTGTCTGCTCACCTGCCGGGACGGGCGGAGGCTGGGAGCTGAGGCTCGGGCTTCGGAGGTCGGATCCCAGGGAGAGGACTGGGGTTGGCGGCGTGAACACAGCCTGCAGGGGGCTAGTGCACCACAGCTAGCCAGGAGGGAGTCCAGGAAAATGTCTGGAGCTGCCAAAGAGGCAAGAGACTTTTTCTTGCCTCTTTGTTTCCCGGTGCGCCGCTTAAAGGAGCTCCAGAGACAAGTGCAAGCTGCTGCTATCAGTGCGGACCCGAGAGACGGGCTTGAGGTGCTAAGGCTGCTGCTGCCGCCTCCAAGAAGCCTGTGTGTGAGCACAGGTCACAATCCATACCCCCCTTCCGGGGAGCCTGTGCTGCCTACCACTGCCAGGGTCCCGTGATCCAGGGACAACTTCCCCGGGAGAACGCACGGCACGCCTCAGGCTGGTGCAACGTCACACTGGCCTCTGCTGCCGCAGGCTCGCCCGGTATCCGTACACCTCCCTCCCCCCGGCCTGAGTGAGCCAGAGCCCCCCAATCAGCTGCTCCTTTAACCCCGTCCTGTCTGAGCGAAGAACAGATGCCCTCAGGCGACCTACACGCAGAGGCGGGTCCAAATGCAAAGCTGAACCCCAGGAGCTGTGCCAACAAAGAAGAGAAAGGGGAATCTCCCAGTAGCCTCAGAAGCAGTGGATTAAAGCTCCACAATCAACTTGATGTACCCTGCATCTGTGGAATACCTGAGCAGACAACAAATCGTCCCAAAATTGAGGTGGTGGACTTAGGGAGCAACAATATATATATTATTTTCTTTCTCTCTTTTTGTGAGTGTATATGTGTATGCTTCTGTGTGAGATTTTGTCTCTATAGCTTTGCTTTTACCATTTGTCCTAGGGTTCTGTCTGTCCGGTTTTTTTGTTGTTGTTGTTTTTCTTTATTTCTTAAAAAAAAATTTATTCTTAACAATTATTTTTTATTTTAATTATTTTATTTTATTTTACTTTATTTTATTTTATCTTCTTCTTTCTTTCTTTCTTTTTTTTTCTCCCTTTTATTCTGAGCCGTGTGGATGAAAGGCTCTTAGTGCTCCAGCCAGGCATCAAGGCTGTGCCACTGAGGTGGGAGAGCCAAGTTCAGGACACTGGTCCACAAGAGACTTTGCAGCTCCACGTAATATCAAACGGTGAAAATCTCCCAGAGATCTCCATCTCAACACCAATACCCAGCTCCACTCAATGACCAACAAGCTACAGTGCTGGACACCCTATGCCAAACAACTAGCAAGACAGGAACACAACCCCAACCATTAGCACAGAGGCTGCCTAAAATCATGATAAGGCCACAGACACCCCAAGACACATCACCAGACGTGGACCTGCCCACGAGAAAGACAAGATCCAGCCTCATCCACCAGAACACAGGCACTACTCCCCTCCACCAGGAAACCTACACAACCCACTGAACCAGCCTTAGTCACTGGGGACAGACACCAAAAACAACAGGAACTATGAACCTGCAGCCTGCAAAAAGGAGACCCCAAACATAGTAAGTTAAGCAAAATGAGAAAACAGAGAAACACACAGCAGATGAAGGAGCAAGGTAAAAACCCACCAGACCTAACAAATGAAGAAGAAATAGGCAGTCTACCTGAAAAAGAATTCAGAATAATGGTAGTAAAGATGATCCAAAATCTTGGAAATAGAATGGAGAAAATACAAGAAACGTTTAACAAGGACCTAGAAGAACTAAAGAGCAAACAAACAATGATGAACAACACAATAAATGAAATTAAAAATTCTCTAGAAGGGATCAATAGCAGAATAACTGAGGCAGAAGAACGGATAAGTGACCTGGAAGATATAATAGTGGAAATAACTACAGCAGAGCAGGATAAAGAAAAAAGAATGAAAAGAATTGAGGACAGTCTCAGAGACCTCTGGAACAACATTAAACACACCAACATTTGAATTATAGGGGTTCCAGAAGAAGAAGAGGAAAACAAAGGGACTGAGAACATATTTGAAGAGATTATAGTTGAAAACGTCACTAATATGGGAAAGGAAATAGTTAATCAAGTCCAGGAGCAGAGAGAGTCCCATACAGGATAAATCCAAGGAGAAAAACGCCAAGACACATATTAATCAAACTATCAAAAATTAAATACAAAGAACAAATATTAAAAGCAGCAAGGGAAAAACAAGTAACACATAAGGGAATCCCCATAAGGTTAACAGGTGATCTTTCAGCAGAAACTCTGCAAGCCAGAAGGGACTGGCAGGACATATTTAAAGTGATGAAAGGGAAAAACCTACAAACAAGATTATGCTACCCAGCAAGGATCTCATTCAGATTCGATGGAGAACTTAAAACCTTTACAGGCAAGCAAAAGCTGAGAGAGTTCAGCACCACCAAACCAGCTTTACAACAAATGCTAAAGGACGTTCTCTAAGCAAGAAACACAAGAGAAGGGAAAGACCTACAATAATAAACCCAAAACAATTAAGAAAATGGTAATAGGAACATACATATCGATAATTACCTTAAATGTAAATGGATTATATGCTCCAACCAAAAGATGTAGACTGGCTGAATGGATACAAAAAACAAGACCTGTATATATGCTGTCTACAAGAGACCCACTTCAGACTTAGGGACACATACAGACTGAAAGTGAGGGGATGGAAAAAGATATTCTATGCTAATGGAAATCAAAAGAAAGCTGGACTAGCAATTCTCATATAAGAAAAAGCAGACTTTAAAACAAAGACTATTAGAAGAGACAAAGAAGGACACTACATAATGATCAAGGGATCAATCCAAGAAGAAGATATTACAATTGTAAATATTTATGCACCCAACATAGGAGCACCTCAATAAATAAGGCAAATGCTAACAGCCATAAAAGGGGAAATCGACAGTAACACAACCATAGTAGGGGACTTTAACACCCCACTTTCACCCATGGACAGATCATCCAAAATGAAAATAAATAAGGAAACACAAGCTTTAAATGATACATTAAACAAGATGGACTTAATTGATATTTATAGGACATTCCATCCAAAAGCAACAGAATACACATTCTTCTCAAGTGCTTGTGGAACATTCTCCAGGTTAGATCATATCTTGGGTCACAAATCAAGCCTTCGTAAATTTAAGAAAATTGAAATCGTATCAAGTATCTTTTCCGACCACAACACTATGAGACTAGATATCAATTACAGGAAAAAATCTGTAAGAAATACAAACACATAGAGGCTAAACAACACACTACTTAATAACCAAGAGATGACTGAAGAAATCAAAGAGGAAATCAGAAAATACCTAGAAACAAATGACAGTGTAAACACAATGACCCAAATCCTATGGGATGCAGCAAAAGCAGTTCTAAGAGGGAAGTTTATAGCTATACAACCTACCTTAAGAAACAAGAAACATCTCAAATAAACAACCTAACCTTACACCTAAAGCAATTAGAGAAAGAAGAACAAAAAACCCCCTAAGTTTGCAGAAGGAAAGCAGTCATAAAGATAAGATCAGAAATTAATGAAAAAGAAATGAAGGAATTGATACCAAAGATCAGTCAAACTAAAAGCTGGTTCTTTGAGAAGATAAACAAAATTGATAATCCGTTACCCATACTCATCAAGAAAAAAAGGGAGAAGACTCAAATCAGTAGAATTAGAAATGAAAAAAGGAGAAGTAACAACTGACACTGCAGAAATACAAAGGATCATGAGAGATTGCTACAGGCAACAATATGCCAATAAAATGGACAACCTGGAAGAAATGGACAAATTCTTAGAAATGCACAACATTCCGAGACTGAACCAGGAAGAAATAGAAAATATGAACAGACCAATCACAAGCACTGGAATTGAAACTGTGACTAAAAATGTTTCAACAAACAAAAGCCCAGGACCAGATGGCTTCACAGGCAAATTCTGTCAAACATTTAGAGAAGAGCTAACACCTATCCTTCTCAATCTCTTCCAAAATACAGCAGAGAGAGGAACACGTCCAAACTCATTTTACGAGGCCACCATCACCCTGATACCAAAACCAGACAAAGATGTTACAAAGACATAAAACTACAGTCCAATATCACTGATGAAAATAGATGCAAAAATCCTCAATAAAATACTAGCAAACAGAATCCAACAGCACATTAAAAGGATCATACACCATGATCAAGTGGGGTTTATCCTGGGAATGCAAGGATTCTTCAATATATGCAAATCAATCTATGTGATACACCATATTAACAAATTGAAGGAGAAAAACCATATGATCATCTCAATAGATGCAGAGAAAGCTTTTGACAAATTTCAACACCCATTTATAATAAAAACCCTCCAGAAAGTAGGCATAGAGGGAACTTTCCTCAACATAATAAAGGCCATATATGACAGACCCACAGCCAACATTGTCCTCAATGGTGAACAATTGAAATCATTTCCACTAAGATCAGGAATAAGATAAGGTTGCCCACTCTCACCACTCTTATTCAACATAGTTTTGGAAGTTTTAGACATGGCAATCAGAGAAGAAAAGAAATAAAAGGAATCCAAATTGGAAAAGAAGAATTAAAGCTGTCACTGTTTGCAGATGACATGATACTATACATAGAGACTCCTAAAGATGCTACCAGAAAACTGCGAGAGCTAATCAATTTATTTGGCAAAGTAACAGGTTACAAAATTAATTCACAGAAATCTCTTGCATTTCTATACACTAATGATGAAAAATCTGAAAGAGAAATTAAGGAAACACTCCCATTTACCATTGCATCAAAAAGAATAAAATACCTAGGAATAAACCTACCTAAGGAGGCAAAAGACCTATATGCAGAAAACTATAGGACACTGTTGAAAGAAATTAAAGATGATACAAATAGATGGAGAGATATACCATGTTCTTGGATTGGAAGAATCAGCACTGTGAAAATAACTCTGCTAACCAAAGCAATCTACAGATTCAATGCAATCCCTATCAAACTACCACTGGCATTTTTTTTTGTTGTTTTTTGTTTTTGCGGCACGCGGGCCCCTCACTGTTGTGGCCTCTCCCGTTGTGGAGCACAGGCTCCGGACATGCAGGCTCAGCAGCCATGGCTCATGGGCCCAGCTGCTCCATGGCATGTGGAATCCTCCCGGACTGGGATACGAACCAGTGTCCTCTGCATCAGCAGGCGGACTCTCAACCACTGTGCCACCAGGGAAGCCCTACCACTGGCATTTTTCACAGAACTAGAACAAAAAATTTCACAATTTGTGTGGAAACACAAAAGACCCCGAATAGCCAAAGCAATCTTGAGAAAGAAAAATGGAGCTGGAGGAATCAGGCTCCCAGACTTCAGTCTATACTACAAAGCTACGGTAGTCAAGACAGTATGGTACTGGCACAAAAATAGAAATATAGATCAATGGAACAGCATAGAAAGCCCAGAGATAAACCCATGCACATATGGTCACCTTATCTTTGATAAAGGAGGCAAGAATATGCAGTGGAGAAAAGACAGCCTCTTCAATAAGTGGTGCTGGGAAAACTGGACGGCTACATATAAAAGAATGAAATTAGAACACTCCATAACACCATATGCAAAAATAAACTCAAGATGGATAAGGACCTAAATGTAATGCCAGACACCATCAAACTCTTAGAGGAAAACACAGGCAGAACAGTCTATGACATAAATCCCAGCAAGATTCTTTTTGACCCTCCTCCTTAGAGAAATGGAAATAAAAGCAAAAATAAACAAATGGGACCTAGTGAAACTTAGAAGCTTTTGCACAGCAAAGGAAACCATACACAAGACGAAAAAACAACCCTCAGAATGGGAGAAAATATTTGCAAATGAAACAGCTGACAAAGGATTAATCTCCAAAACATACAAGCAACTCATGCAGCTCAATATCAAAAAAAACAAACAACCCAATCCAAAAATGGGCAAAAGACCGAAATAGACATTTCTCCAAAGAAGATATACAGACTGCCAACAGACACATGAAAGAATGCTCAACATCACTAATCATTAGAGAAATGCAAATCAAAACTACAATGAGATATCATCCCACACCAGTCAGAATGGCCATCATCAAAAAATCTAGAAACAATAAATGCTGGAGAGGGTGTGGAGAAAAATGAGCCCTCTTGCACTGTTTGTGGGAATGTAAATTGATACAGCCACTATGGAGGACAGTATGGAGGTTCCTTAAAAAACTAAAAATAGAACTACCATACGACTCAGCAATCTCTCTACTGGGCATATACCCTGAGAAAACCATAATTCAAAAAGTGTCATGTCATATACCACAATGTTCATTGCAGCTCTATTTACAATAGCCAGAACATGGAAGCAACCTAAGTGTCCATCGACAGATGAGTGGTTAAAGATGTGGCACGTGTATACGATGGAATATTACTCAGCCGTGAAAAGGAATGAAACTGAGTTGTTTGTAGTGAGGTAGGTGGACCTAGAGACTGTCATACAGAGTGAAGTAAGTCAGAAAGAGAAAAACAAATACCGTATGCTAACACATATATATGGAATCTAAAAAAAAAGAAAGAAAATGGTCAGAAGAACCTATGGGCAAGAAGGGAATAAAGATGCAGACCTACTAGAGAATGGACTTGAGGGTACGGGGAGGGGAAAGGGTGAGCTTGGACGAAGTGAGAGAGTGGCATGGACACATATACACTACCAAATGTAAGATAGATAGCTAGTGGGAAGCAGCTGCATAGCACAGGGAGATCAGCTTCGTGCTTTGTGACCACCTAGAGGGGTGGGATACGGAGGGTGGGTCGGAGACGCAAGAGGTAAGAGATATGGTGACATATGTATATGTATATCTGATTCACTTTGTTATAGAGCAGAAACTGACACACCATTATAAAGCAATTGTACTCTAATAAGATGTTAAAAAAATTATAATCATTTTTGGAAACATTTGAAAACAAAACATTTAGTTGGTAGTTATATAATACTTTATTGTATTATAGACGTAGTCCTAATTTACTTATGCTATTTAACATATACCAAAGAAAGTGGCCAACTGATTTCAATCTTTACAGTAGTCAGTAAAAATAATGAAGTTATCAATATTTTGAATCATGTCGAAGGTTGAGAAGAATTAGTAATGACAAAGGAGTTTCCAAAAACAAAATGGCTAGATAAGAAGAACTTTTGCCTTTCAAAATTACCTTGACATTATTAACTAATGACAGTTATCCAGATTCCAAAGAATCTTTCCACCAGTATGCTTGAGATGCAGGGAGTAAATGTAATATCCTGAGAAGAACCCTAGACACCCTAATTTATCTTCTGTGACTTCTTTTCTCTCTCCATAAAATTGTATCAGTAAGAAATCTTCCATTGCAAGTTAAAAAAAAATTCATCTAACAATGGCTTAACCATAGTTCTTAAATACTATGAGTGTATTAAATCATGAAAAAATGTGGGAAACAAAACAGAGCCAGGTAAATGTAAGAAGTAACTACTATATAAAAGATAATCTATGAATATTTATCTTTAATCAAAAACAATACGTTGTTTGTCACTTCAAGAATGTTTCTCTAAAATCATGAGCCTTTTTTTTCCCAGCGAGTACTCATTATAAAACAAATTCAAAGGTGAGTCTGTCTTTTTTTGGAGGACTCATAGAGGCCTATCAGAAAAGCTTCAAGCGTACTTAATACAGTACATTTTTACTAATTGAACATATGCTTATTGATTGTCTGCTGTGTGCCAGGTTGTACATTTGGGGATCTGAAAACAAAACAAAACAACAGCAAACTCCAAAACACCAGTGTATGATTCTCAACCTTTTAAGATTTTAAGTTAATTTAGAGATAGTGTTCCTATCTATAGATATGTTTTCTCCAAGCAGTCCTCTCTGGACTTTCACAGGGCTCTTTGTGAATGTCCCACAGAGACCATGATATCAGCATATCCTAAGCCAAACTCACCCTGTTCTTTGCTTTCCCACTGGCTTTCCGCCAGCTTTCCTCATCTTGGTTGATAGCATTACCATCGGCTTGCATCACGAGCATGAACCTGGACATCATCATTCCTTCCAACACTCCCCATCTCCCAGTTCACGACACTGCCAGTGCTATCTCCTACGCAACTTTCCCTTCCATGCACATGGTCGTGGCCTTGTCTATGTCTTTGTCATCCCTCACCAGGGTTATTTCAGCGGTGCTCTAACTGACCACTCTGCTTCTTACCTCCTTTCTTTGCAGTCTATCTTCCACATCACTCCCTAAATGTTAGTTTTAATTTTAAATGTAATCACTTCTCTACTTAGCTTAGAAATTTTAACTGGCCCTCAGTCAAATGCAGGGAAAACCAAGGATCCAATCAAGGTTTATAAGGCCCTTCATGACTGAGTCCTCATTACCTCATTTCTCACAACTCTTCCTCATGCTACTTACAATCCAGGAAAATGGAGACTTTTATAATTCACTGAACATACCATGTCATTTTAAATGTCATTGTGTTTCCATACTCTTTTCTCATCCTGGAAGAGCTTCACTTAACCCAGCATGAGAATACTAAAATTTACCATCAATATCATCAGTTCAGAAAGACTTCCCCTAAACTTCTCCTATCCAAGTTCTCCCCACCCCAGCTACCATCTGTAGAATTAAACACTCAGCATTTTTGTCAATGTATACATAGAATATGTGTCTATTGCAGCACTAAGTATACTACGTTACAGTTTTTTGTTTTTGTTGGTTTTTTTTTTTTTTTTTTTTTTTTTACTCTTTTTATCCTTTCTCTTAAGGATACTAACCTGTTTGAAGTTAGGAACTGTAACATCATTCACATCAGTCTCAGTTGCTTTCCACAGTACCTGGCATATATTGATCTACTGAGAATCTGTTTGGTATTCAGTGTAATTTTGTAGCATGAAATGAATGGATAAATAAGCAATGAATGTTAGTTATTCTGAAACAATATGTATGATATAACAAAATACAAAGATGAACTTTAAACCAGGAAAATAAAAATTCTTGCCAAAATTCCTAATCAGGATGGAACAAAATGAGATCATTGGAAATTCATAATAGCTATGTAAAAATTGGGATTACTTTTGTGAGTAGTGGGGGGGGAATCATAATTGGACTAAAATATTGATAATGGTTATGCTCAACAGTTAGGAGGTCTCATATAGTCCATTAGGCAATGAGATGACCAAAGTGAAATGTGTCATTTTTTAACTGCTAGGTCTTGCACTCCAGGTCCACCTTATGTGAATCTTTGTTACTGTGTTTGCGGCCTCACAGTGTGGGTTGAGTGTCAAAAGGGTCATAAAGATAGAGTGTTTTTATAACATTTAGCAGCGGGTTGATGACATAAAAGAAAGCATTACAGAAGAGGTGTTATTAAACTGAACCTTAAAGGACTAACAGAGTTTACGTTAGAGAGGAAAAAGCTTTCCTTAATATTGAGGAGTAGAGTAGTAGCAATGGGACCTATTTTAGGGAACAGAAAAATAGTAGTTTGAACAAGGTGTGAAAATTTGCATAGAGGAACATTGGAAATAAAGTTAAGATTATGGCTAGCTGAGTGCCAAGGTTCTTGCACTTTAGTGAATACAAATCAATGAAATGTGTCAGGGAAGGAGAATGATACCACCAGAGTACACTGAGGAGGGTGAATCTGGCAATGCTAAGAACCGGAAGTCATGACACTCAGGTGCCATTCAGTTGTAAGTGAGGGAAACTCAATTCAACTGGCTAAATAACACTGCCGAATGTAAAATAGTTAGGGGCTTCCCTGGTGGTGCAGTGGTTGAGAGTCCGCCTGCCGATGCAGGGGACGCGGGTTCGTGCCCCGGTCCGGGAGGATCCCACATGCCGTGGAGCGGCTGGGCCCGTGAGCCATGGCCGCTGAGTCTGCGCGTCCAGAGCCTGTGCTCCGCGACGGGAGAGGCCACAACAGTGAGAGGCCCGCATACCGCAATAGTTAGGTAGTGGGAAACAGCAGCATAGCACAGGGAGATCATCTCGGTGCTTTGTGATGACCTAGAGGGGTGGGATAGGGAGGATGGAAGGGAGGCTCAAGACGGAGGGGATATGGGTACATGTGTATGCATATGGTTGATTCACTTTGATGTACAACAGAAACTAACACAGTATTGTGAAGCAATTATACTCCAATAGAGATCTATTCAAGAAAAAAAAAACTAGACTGTTATTTTAAATGTTTGAAATGATTTTGAAAGATACGAAGTGTATATATTTGGTCATATAGAAAAAAAAAATCACTGGCATGGTTCAGGAATGGCTGAATCTAAGTGCTCAAACAATTTATTAACCAGAATGGCTCCTCCCATGTAGTAGCAAGTTGCCCTCTAGGAGCTCCAGACCTATGTTCATTTCTGAACCTACACTGAAATGTGAACTTCTGCTTTCCAGAGATTGTATTCAGTCTTTATTTATGTTTTGCTCACCCACTGTATCCTTAGCACCTAGCTTAGCAACTGATATGTATGATTTTAATATTTCTCTGATATTTTTTGTCTTGACATTTTTGTTTTTGTTATTCCTGAGATTATAATAAGCATGTGGTAAATAACAAATGTCTTATTTTCTAATATTCTACCCAGAGATCTAAAATATCGTATATTTTATTGTATACTTTGTCATCACTACTACTTTTATTTCAGAACTCATAAAGAGTAACGGTTAAATTATTGTATGAACTTAATAGAGTAATAAAGATATTCTTTACAGTAGACTGCCCCTAGCCCAGTTATGGTACAGATTTGTTCTACATACCAGTTCAATCCCACTGAATTTTTGGTTCTATGTGTCTTGCACCAGAAACACCGGGGCATCATCTCTTCATCCTCATTCCTTGTGGAAATAACACGAGTCTGGGTTTTACTTCTGCCCCTGGGTTGACAGTGAGCCCAATCCTATCCCAAGAAGCCTGCAGAATACTGACCTTGTTTCTCTATCCCCCTTTGACTCTAAGCTGGAAATGCTCTTTGCTTCACCTTTTAGAAACTGAGGTTCAGGGGGCTGACAGCAGTGTTGTGGGTAAGAAAGTCTTGGGTCTCTGACTCCAGAAATTCATGTTTCCTGCCAGACTTTCCCAAATTGTGGAAAGCTAACATGTTAGCTTTCAAGAAAGGTAAACTTCTTGTCAGTGATATACATTCCGTAATGAAGAGTTCTCCTCTCACGTGGGTTCTCTCTAGACACCTGCTCTTTAATTCTTCCTTATTATTCTCATTCCTTGGCTTCAGAAATTTCTTCTTTTTATTGATGATCATTGCAGAACAGAGTCTTTTTACTTGCAACTTAAATTAACATTCCATTATGAATCTGTTTAGTCCCAAATGCTAGTTTTATTGAATCCTTTGCTAAAAGAAAACAAAATAAGGAAAGAACTGAATATCTGAGTACAGCTCTGAGATTCTACCAAATAATTCAACTCTTTGACCTGATCCCCACATACTTCAAGCCCAAGAGTATGACTTTGTCAGTCCAGAATGAGTCCCTAGGCTCATTGCCCTTGCATACATGGGTCTATTTCACACCTAGTGACCTTAGTTAGGTAGCCTACATCAGAGAGAAGTAGAAAATCCTTTTGTAACGTTTGCTCAGTAATATGTATGTACCTTTCCACTGGATGGGTGCATACCTACCAACTTGTCCAACAGAAGCCACTAGTAGGTATTCTTTGAAATGTGAATCTCAGCTATACAAATACTATTTGAGGAATAGAACTTTCTAATAATATTTTTCCAGTGAAATTGATACTCATTCTGCATTTTTACCCAACTAAGAGGGAAAAGATGAATAGGAAGGTTCTGCACAGGAGCTTTAAACTATCGGGTAAAAGTGGCGATCAGTCCAAACACATTAAAATTCTATTTTCCTTTCCAAGTGTTTGCTGCAGATGACCCCCACTGATCTTAAATATATTTCTGTATCTGTAACTGAATAGAGGTTTTCCGTACAGCATGTTCTAATGGCACTCTGGCCTTTAGCCAACAAGGCACTGAATAAGACTATTTTTAAAATACAGAAACTGGGAACAGCTGCAGCAATCAAATTTGATAAAAACAGAGAGGAACTTTGCTTTTTTTTTATGATTTGTCCAAGTTTAGACTTCTTTCATAGAACTGCTTTTGTTCAGTTGTATGAAGGGCTACAAGACCAATACAGTGAAGCCCTTTTAAATAAATAACTTTTAAAAGTATACTACTAAGTAGAATAAATTTTCTTTGTACCAAGAGTATCAACACAGTAGTACTTTAAACTATTTTTTAAAAAGGATATATCTCTTATATGAGGAGGTAGGAGAAGAATGAATTATATTCGTAAATTTTGTACTATGAAAGAGGTTTTGGCTTCCACTACCCCCAAAGGCACTCCTTGAAAGGGGAAATAAAGTCCTGAGTTTCTCAGTTTGGAAATCTGAAAGTTTACATTTGAACTTCTCTTACATTCTCAAGTGTTGTTAGGGATGAACATACTTTGAATGTTCCATTTCTGCTTTTCATGTTACTATTAGTCATGAATGTTGTTGCTGTATTTCCTAGAAGATGAATTAGTATCAGTGTAGTTCTTTTATAAAGATAAAATGACATGCTTTTTAAAATGTAAAGAAAAACTTTTTCACAGAGACCTTTTGTACTTATTGAAATCCCTCAACATGTCTACAAACAAGGGCTTATTCTTTATTTTTTAAAAATTCAAGCTCTTTGGAAACTTGTCAGTACATGATTAATAAGCTCATGAGGTGAATAGACACTGAAAATCTCCTACACAGTAGTAGGTTACAAGTTCTCTCTTCTAAGTGATTTCATGTGTGGAATGGATTTCTCTGCTAACTTTGTAATTGACATGACAAAGGATATTGAATTTCTTATAAGTATTTACAAATGGGATTAATTTAAAAAGGCCATCCAAATAAAACTACTTATGTCAACATTAATTCAATTTAGTAATCCAAGATGTAATATAATTCTTCTTCTGTAGCTATAAAGTCATGAAACAGAATTCTCTTACAGCATAAAAAAGAAAAGAGGGAGGATATGTACAAAACAGAAGAATTCAGGTGTGTTTAAATCTATACTAACTTGTTAACCGGTAGCCTGTTAAAGATGTTGGCCCATCTGTCTATAATCTACCATAAGCCTAAAAGAATGAAAAGCCAAATGAAGCAGTGTCTTCTCTGACTTGAATGAGTCAAGAAGCATTCATTGGCTTCCCTGGTGGCGCAGTGGTTGGGAGTCCGCCTGCCAATGCAGGGGACACGGGTTCGTGCCCCGGTTGGGAGGATCCCACATGCCGTGGAGCGGCTGGGCCCGTGAGCCATGGCCGCTGAGCCTGCGCATCTGGAGCCTGTGCTCCGCAATGGGAGAGGCCACAACAGTGAGAGGCCCAAGTACCGCAAAAAAAATAAATAAAAAAGAAGCGTTCATCTTTTTTTTTTTTCTGTTCGTTCATCTTTAAGTGGCGAGGCAATGACGATGTTAAGTGTGTTGTTAGTGCCTGAGGCCATCACAGTTCCTGTCTCAGTCCTGCCCTCGTGCCCTGTCCACAGTTGTGGGGATTGGGGTGGAGTCCTTGCTCCTGCAAAACATTAAAACTCCTTAAACCCACACTGTTCTCATCAGAAACTGGGACTCCTGTTGTGCAGAGCCTTGAACTCAGCAGGTTTTCAAGGGCTTTCTGGCAGGACACCAGATTTCAGAATATAATCCTATATTTTAATCGCTATCAAAAAGTTCCAAAGAAGATTTGGATTTCATTCTATCTAGTTATGTAGCCTCCTTTCTGAAGACAGACTGCCAGAAGAGTAGGATTTACTTCTGACCAGCAGTGCTTTTATGCAAATGGCTTGAGAAAGCACAGTAACCCCAATGTATTAGAGTTCCTCAGTCTCTTGCTAGGGGTATAACGTTTATATGTTACCAGGTATAATTGGATATCGAAACCAGCTCTTTTATACAGGATGATTTTTAGTATAAATCACTATTCTTCACAATTATATTTTGTCTTTAATTTATAGCCTTAAGTTTATAAATTAGTTCAAATGTATTACCATGATTTAAAAATTTTACCTTTTCACAAGTGTGTTCCATATTTTGTTGAAATTAAAATAAGGCGACAGTAAATCTATCCTATTATATTCTGTATTACATTTCAATAAAAAACTGGTGTGCATAGTGCTTCTGGAAATTGAATATAAAGATCACATACAGAGCCATATGTAAAATAATATTGGCACTACCCTCTACTAAATTGGATTTTAAGTTGTTTTTTAATTGTTGGAACTGCCTAATTCTTTTTTTTTAAAGATGGTAGCCAGTTCTTTTTTTTAATTTTATTTATTTATTGGCTGTGTTGGGTCTTCATTGCTGCGCGCGGGCTTTCTCTAGTTGTGGCGAGCGGGGACCACCCTTCATTGAAATGGGTGGGCTTCTCGTTGCAGTGGCTTCTCCTACTGCAGAGCATGGGCTCCAGGCGTGCAGGCTTCAGCAGTTGCGGCGCATGGGCTCAGTAGTTGTGGCTCGCGGGCTCCCGAGCGCAGGCTCAGCAGTTGTGGCTCACGGGCTTAGTTGCTCTGCAGCATGTGGGATCCTCCCGGGCCAGGGCTCAAACCCGTGTCCCCTGCATTGGCAGGCAGATTCCTAACCACTGCACCACCAGGGAAACTCTGGAACTGCTTAATTCTTAGGAGAGTAAGGATTGGTTGTGACTTTAGCCCCTTAGCAGGCATCAGTGTTATGATGCAGGATGCCCCTCCAGAAGTTAACTCAGAATTTGCTGACATCAGCCTTCGTACATGGGCACTCGCTTTGTTTAGTGATGGCACTAATATGAGGAGACACATGAAGTAGCTTGGTTTATGGAAGAGGGCAGGGGAGGCATGGTGCTGTGAAAACATCCCCTCACACACTAATGGCTCATTCACACAGAAAACAAGCGACAGCCTTCACTCCCTCCACCAAGCTTAACGAGAACAAACCGACTCAAGATCCCAGAAGCAGCAGTGTTCAGATTCACTGCTAGCTTATGCTCATAAACTCTCTGCTTACATTTACTGATAATCCACGTTGCCAGTTGTAATAGACTGCTGTGGGAAGTCTTTAAGCTGGCTCTTTATGGCCTTGTGAATGAAATGCGTACGGTTTCTCGGGTTGTGTGTCCTGAGGTGAAGGTCATCTTTCAAGTACGCCGTAACAAAGCGGTTGCAGGCCCTGAACTACTTTGGTCACAATAGAGAGGTGTTGACAGCATGCCACACTATGATTTCTGGTCTTTACTTTTTTTTTTGGATCCATTTAGGGAAGTTCAGAATTTTAGAATGAAGATACACAAAGTTATAGTCAGCTCTAGCTGGTTGTTTTTAAAAAACAGATGGCTTTAAAAGAGATGAAGAAATCTATTCTTTAAAAGTCATTTTTAAAGTCAGGCATGTGATTCCGCTGTACATATATTTATGTATATACCTTAACTCCTTATTTTTTCAGATTTCAGCAAAGAATGGGATATTTCACACTGCTAGATTTTCATAACTCTTTAATCCGTTTGTGTACTACATTCTAAACTTTTTCGTTTTTATTTTCTGACTACTTTGGATAGAAGTCCTTTCAAAAAGTATTTTGTGTTTCTCAGCCTTCTTATAGACTCTTCACAGTATAATTCACACACATGACCTGGAGTAGCATTGTGAGTGAGAGTTTTATACTGTATTATAATTTGGTGACAGCATCTGAAATGATTTACTGATGGGATTATTAATGGTACCATTTTAAGCTATCACATATTTCTTTGTAGTATTTTTTCTTTCAATTACTGATAACATTTAATTGGTTAGTTCTTACTGTGGTCAATATGTACAATAACATGGATTTTGGAGTCAAGAAACCTAGCTGGAAAACCAGATTTTCAACTATGTGTGAAGACTTGAACTGGTAACATAGTTTCCTCATCAATAAACTGGGGAGAATAATACCAGCCTCAAGGAATTATGGGGAGTCTTAAATGGAAAAAATGCCTGTAAATCCCTTAGAAGAGAGCCTGCTCATAGTAGGCGTACCATATACATAATCTCCATTTTCTTGATAGACCTGTAATTGTATAGTAGGTTCCCTGAGGTGCTAACATTTTGCTTTAAATATACTTGTCCTGTGAAACACAGAGTTCATATTAATACATTTTTGCTTAGCTCTGTCCACTCGGGCCCTTTGCTAATTGCATTTTCTAATTTTTGGAGGTAGAGGAAAATAGCTATTTATGTTCATGGGGAGTACATGTAAATTAAGAATCAATGGGCAGGACTTCCCTGGTGGCGCAGTGGTTGGGAGCCTGGCTGCCAATGCAGGGGACACGGGTTCGAGCCCTGGTCCGGGAAGATCGTGGAGCAGCTGGGCCCGTGAGCCGCAGCTGCTGGTCCTGCACTCTAGAGCCGGAGAGCCGTAGCTGCTGAAGCCCGCACGCCCAGATCCCGTGCTCTGCAGCAAGAGAAGCCACCGCAATGAGAAGCCCGCGCACCACAACGAAGAGTAGTCCCCGCTCGCCGCAGCTAGAGAAAGCCTGCACCCAGCAACAAAGACCCAACACAGCCAAAAATAAATAAATTTATTAAAAAAAAAAAATCAACGGGCAATAGATGGACATGTTAGAAAAGAATCCTTGAAGCGTTTGCTTTGATGGAGGAATTTCATACATCCCTTGGCTTTTTAAAAGTTTATTCTGGATCCTCAGGCATGTTTCAAATGTCTGCTAGATAAAACGAGCATCACTGGAAGGCATATAATCTACCCACAATCAGAAGGTACAACTCTATAGCTAGCTTCGTCTCGCCCTGGCCAAATAAGGACTTAATTGTTGGTGGTACAATTAGCAATTTAGGTGATGACAAAATGTCCTTGCTGAGTCAATGAGTGTGCCCCAGGACATAGCTGCCCCCTGTGTTGCAGCATGTTGCTGGACACCATGCATGAAGGAGTATGTCCTGCCCTGCCTCCACCCCATTCCTCTCCCTTCAGTACACACTGTATTCAACGAGATGCCAAAATGCTACAACCCACATTCAGTCTGTGTTCGTAATGCATCCTCTTCTGTTCCCTACATATGGCAGTCTGAAACAATTACATAATGAGACATATTATCAGGGTATAACTGTCAAAAACGAAGAGCCTAAGCTACGAATAAATATTATCCATTTATTAGCTGTTCTGCTCCTGTGTTCTCAAATCTATACCGCACCCCTGACTTTCAGATTTTACGTTTCATACCCCTGATTCCCTGTGTAGCACTAATGCAGCACTTACAATGTTCAGGAAAAGATATACAAAGTCATAAGGCAAATTAAACTCTAAAGTAGAGTTTCTTATCATTTTTGAATTATAGTCCTTTTTGCCAGTCTGGTGAAATCTACTGACTCTCAGAGTAATGTTTTTAAATTCACAAAAAAATATGCAGGATTACAAAGGAAATCAATTATATTGAAAGGTTAAGATTTTGATTTAGTAATATATGTGCTTCTTTTAAAAATATTTTTATTGGAGTATAGTTGATTTACAGTGGTATACAGCAAAGTGAATCAGTTATACATATACATATATCCACTCTTTTAGATTCTTTTCCCATATTAATAAATTACCTTTAGAAATCTGGGAGGGGCTCAATAATTATTAAGGTGTCAGTAAAGATTACTATAAATAGAATTTTGAAATATTGCAACAACTGTAATGTGATATGGAAATATCTATGATATCTGTCAGTGACAAAGTCAGAGATATTTCTACTACGACTATGGTTTCTTGCCTAAATTTATAATTGAAAGAAGTGCTTAATTTCAATTACATGTTAGTGAAAAAGTTACATTCTTCTGCATTCAGAGTCACTGACCCGTGTTAAGAATCTTGCTCTACCATATGCCAGTTTTGCTTATTTCATTAAGTTTCTTCCCTCTGAAGTACCTCTTCTAGACTCTCTATTTTAAATATGAAAATACCAAATTTGGCAGATTCTGTTGCCTCTGTTGTACCCCTGGAGCAATTTGGAAAGATATGCTAACTCTTTCAGGAACGTACTATTTTTCCCCTTCAGAAGTATATCTCATATCATTAATTGATCAAAAGCACTATCTTCCTTGGAATAGACACACTTCCCAATATCAGGAGGTCAGGCTTTCTCAGTGCTCAGCGCATGACACCCCCAGGGGGAGCTCTCACCTGCATCTCCTGGCCCAGATGCAACTTCTGCCTTCCTACCTATGATTCTACTTTCACACGCAAGAAAGCCAACCAGATGCAATGACTGAGCGTAATGCTGAATGTGAAGCTGCTCTAGTTTCTTTTGTAACCGAGTTATTTAGAAACTTTGGTATTACATGATTGATAACAAACTGATTATAAGAAACCTCACAGTACATGAGTGTGGTGAGATGCCATGGTTGAGAGCAGCTCTCATACGCACCAATACACACACTGAGGAATGAGTGCTCGGACATTATGTCTTTCAGGCCACTCACTGTGATGCCATTAGGATTTATAGTGGCAGTACTAAAGTGAAAAAGTCAGTGGCCCAAAATAGTTAATGTTTTCTTAAGCAGAGTTTGGCTCTTTCTCTCTAAAGGTCCAAATAATAAATATTGCAGGTTTTCTGGACCATGTGATTTCTGCTGCAGCCACTCTCTTCCGCCATTGTAGTGTGAAAGCAGACATAAACAAAACCTAAACGAATGAGTGGCTGTGTCCCAATAAAAACTAATTTGTGAATGGTGACATTTGAATTTAATGTATCTTCAGATGTCACAATATGTCATTTAAATTTTTTTTTCCATTTGTAAACATGTAAAAACCATTCTTGCAAGCCATACAAAAACAGGCAGTGGTCTGGATTCGGTTCATGGGCTGTAGTTCACTACTCCTACTTTTAAGTATGAAAGCAATAGCCAGGTAGCAGACCAATTAAGGAGGTGAATCTGGTTGGTTATGACATCCCCAGGGACCTGCACTTAAAGTAAACTTTAGCTAGAATGTGACGTGAGGAAGTCTTTGATGTTTCTAGATGATACCGCATGTAGAAACAGAATTCAAAATTATATAGAAATTATCTTTGTCTGAAGTCAGTCAGGACCCTAACCTCAAAGACAGTATGTAAGAGGCAGCAATTGTACACAGACGTTGCAGGCTTCTGTATAAAAAAATGTCAGTGTTTATGGGAGCAAATTCATGCAGCACAAATTAGAATTTCTTTTTTTTCTGAACACTTAATTAGAAGGAATATGGTATTTATTTACTTTGACCAGAGCTAGTAGATAGACCACCATTTCTCTACAGTTCTTTGTGTTAGCAAGAACATGAAAGTTTGAAAGCCTAGGTCTTCTAAATCTGTAAGAAATGTCTTCATTACCAATTATTAATGGTAGAATTGATTTTCATGGCATTTTTGCAGGGAGAAAAACAAAGACAAATTAAAAGAGAAAAAACTCAGAAGGAGGGTGGTAGACAGTAGCAATATGGTGTGGGTGTAGACAATCCCTGTGATTCATGGAGAAGTTAGGGCTTATACAGATTAACTCTCTTGTGAGAAAGTATTTCATTTCTTGTAGCATAGTTTCCATCAACCAGATCCTTACAGAAATCAGCATAACATTTCACCTATCAAGCAGTGGAAAATATATAATACTAAATATGAACTTCACTTTTGTGGTGGTTGTTGTTTTATAAATATCACCAGACACACATCTGGGGTTTTAGTGCTTGCCACAGTGCAGTTTGCTGGTTGACATGTATCTAAAAAATGCGTATATTAACACCCAGGCTATAGAGCCAAGCACATTTTAGTGCCGGCTACAGCTGAAAGAATATGTTTCCATTCCTTGTCCATCTGTTCTTGGCAACATAAATTTAAACTAGAAACACAGAATAAGTTTCATGAGAAGTGAGTCTAAATAGGGTTTAGAACAGCAAGGTGAATGTTCTCGGTTATTAGGACTTGTTAGCATTTGATCTGGTAGCTGAATGATCGTGTCCACGTGAAGAAATCTCATGCTGCAGCTAGAGCTTAAAGTTTAAAAAATAATCGTTTTTTTTAAGTCAGTTCTCTTCAAAAAAAAATACAGTGGATTGGTTACACTTTTTGTTTTCAGGGCCTATATAAAATTTGCCAAAGATCATGGGCCTGGCAAACTTTGAGATTTCAAAGTGCTATTCACCACACATTTGAACAACGCTGAAAATATATCATTTATTTCTCTGAACTTCGTGCTCAAATGGATTCATTAGTGGGGAATGAGGGCTTTCTGTACAAAATGGAGTACATACAACACACACATGCTGGTTTTTCTTCAAGTCCACCCTCAGCTACGACTAGCTATTACATGGTTATCTGTATAATCATCATGCCCTACCCTGTGCCACTCTATGCCACCCCCTCCAGCTTTTGTTGCTGCTAAAACAATACTAAACAATTTATTGACATTTGAAAATACATGGGATTACATGAAAATATCAGTATAGAAAAGGATCATATATGTGCATCTAGAATGTTACCTTCAAATCAAGGGTTCAGGCGTTCTGAGCCAAATAAGTAAGCGAAGGGGCTGTGTGCTGAGACCGCGCTCTGTCGGCTTTTACTGACGTTAGTACTTCCTCTGCTTTCCCACTGAGTGAAAGTCTTCAGGTTGAAAAGGGACTTTGGAGCTCACACAGAACACTCTCACTCCCTAAATGAGAAATACTTCTATAAGTTTTAAAAGTATCTCTCTTTGGTATGGCTCATTTATCAAATACAGCATTGTGATTAGGCCTCAGAGTGATTGGATTCAAATTTTGTCTCTGTCACTTCCTATGTATGTTAATATGAATAAATTAACTTCTCTAATTTTTAGCTTCTCTCTCTGTAAATTCTAATAATCATATTTGTCTTAAACTGGTTTTGGGGAGGGGAGCCAGTAAGGTGATATACAGAGAGTGACTAATCCAGTGACAAGCACTTAGGAAACAGTCGACAAGCAATATGTAATACTATTAGCCTCTTTTTACTGTCCTCTGGTAAAAAAAAAAAAAATTATGATTGTATTGTGCTAATTATCAAACCTACTCCCAAGTAGAATTTGGTAGCACATTCCTTATCATAAAAAAAAAAAATTTCTATTTTTCAAATTCAAGAAAAACTTGACATCCTGCTCAAGTTTACCTATGACTTTGGACGAGTCACTCAATGGTTTAGGGCCTCAAGTCTTATCTTTAAATTGAGAAACTTTAATTCCATGATCTCTAAGGTCTTTTTTTCGAGTAATTTAACAAAATCATGTTTGACAGCATATCCTCATACTTTATTTATAGTATTGAAATGTGTATTTGCTGCCGCCAAATGTCTGCTGTGGGATGTAAAACGTTCCATATATACATGTGGAATAACGTTAAGTTTGTTGATGTTAAAAACTACTGGTATATTTTTTGGCATTATTTGGCTCAGAATCCATTCTTCCCGTTTTGTTTTAGAATAAGCTGACAGCACATCTTTTCCCACAGCACCTCAGGGTCTGGTTAAACTGAGAGTTTCAAAAGTAGGCCATCTTGTCGTTACTTTTAGTAGAGTATCCAAGACAGAGAAGCTTTCTTTGTGAAGTAGCTTTCATTTTTCATTTCCAGAACATCTAATGACATGAAATTGTGCACATATGCATATGCACTGTAATTTACAAGGTTTCTGTTTTCTTTCAGATCTGAGCGATCAGCTGCTGGAGGTGGTTGGCTTGGAAGGAGCTATGGAGATGGGGCAAATATACACAGGACTGAAAAGTGCTGGGCGGCGGCTGGCTCAGTGCTCCTCTGTGGTCATCAGGTAGCTCTTTCTCTGTAATTGAGAAAGGAGGTTGACATGGCATAACTACAAATTAATTAAAGCCATACAAGACTCTGATAACCATGTTTGTTTTATCTGTGCCTCAAGTTATCAGTGATTAATGCTGATATATTTCAAAATAATGAAAATGACAGTATTTACAAAGTGTTGGTTCACTGTTACTTACCATGTCCATTGGAATTTGATTCTCTTTTGTTGAGACTGTGGATACAATTCTAACATACAAATTCTACCCCCTCTAATCTGGCTCACACTCAGTTTAATTTACTGAAGCATCAAAGTATCTACCAGGCAAATTACCCAATGAAAACACTGTTGACGCACCATTAACTTACATTCTTTCATGGACTAAAGTCTACCATTGCTTCTATAAATTAAATAATAGATTATTATAAAGTAAAATTTTATATGCGTATTACATTTCAATCTTTACAAAAAACATTTTTTTCAAAATTTTACCTGTAGAGAAAAGGTCTATTTTTACCGTAACGTAAAACCACAGATTATAGCACAGATGTAATTGGTGTTATATATATGAAAGTGCTGATACTGGAAAATCTGAGATGTCAAACACTTTTTCTCCACATTTACAATGTGGGTTTGCATGAAAACAAGGGAGGCCCTTTTGGCTGTAGGAATTCTGATTGTGGCATTAGACATAAACACTACATTTGACTTTTGGCATCCAGAATTTTTGTTTATATCACGACAGTTACCAGGAAACTCTTAACATTCCTGTAAGGAAGACACCTTTCAAAGTATTCATTAATAGTCAAGAGTTGAAGTTCCAGGACTTCCCTGGTGGTCCAGTCGTTAAGACTCCGAGCTTCCAGTGCAGGGGGTGTGGGTTTGATCCCTGGTTGGGAAACTAAGATCCCACATGACACGTGGTGTGGCCAAAAAAAAAAGTTGAAGTTCCTTTCAAAGAGATAACTTGAGTGCAGAGCCCAGTTATTACCATATTTGCATTCCCTGGTCTCATAATTTTTTATGGGACATATAGTCTGTTGTATCAAGTATTTCCATGTTAAACTTAAAATGAAATATTTTTCCCCAGGACTAGCAAGTCTCTGCCAATGCAGATCGATGGGGAACCATGGATGCAGACCCCATGCACCGTGAGTACAGAGTAATTAAAATGCTGTCACTTTCAATGTTGCTTCCCAGATACTATATATTCCCATAACTAACTAATCACATACTCCTGTAAGTAAATAATCACAATACCTAAGCTTTGGACCTATCACCCAGTACCATTTTTTTTTTTTTTTTTTGGCAATGATTAGCATTTGAATGTTTGTGTTAGCGAAAGTATAATCTTTGGATACCGTAGATCAATTATAAACTCTGGAACTAAGCAAAATTGATAAAGTTTCTCTTAACCTTTCTTGTACTTATTTCAGAAGGACTTATAAGAAAAATATTTATGGGATCGTCAAACATAATTCTCCCTGAATTTATTACCCATCTGTTCTTTTGCCTCCACTTGGGGATTTGAGGTCTTCCTTCTCTATAGAAAAACGACCATTGTAGTTGTTCTCTGCATACTGAGATATTATTTCACTCAGACATTTAGATCTCCCTAAATTTCATTTGTATAGTGAACATTTTATTGCATTTCAATAATATGCTGGGCACTTCTCTTGGCACTAAGAATAGAAACCTGATCAATAATATACGTCATGCTCAATAATAAAACATAGGAATAATAGAACATGGAATAGAATGTATTCAATAATATAATTGTCCTCAAGGAACTTACATTCTGATAATAGGAGATTAAATAAATTAATAATTATAAACAGACGCATAATAAATATAACTTTTGATTACTAGCGTTATGAAAAATGACAAAGAGGAACTGGATGGAGTATGAAGAGTACTACTTTATTTTTTTAGTTTTATTTTTATTTTTTTGCGGTACGCGGGCCTCTCACTGTTGTGGCCTCTCCCGTTGCGGAGCACAGGCTCCGGACGCGCAGGCTCAGCGGCCATGGCTCACGGGCCCAGCCGCTCCGCGGCACATGGGGTCTTCCCGGACCGGGGAACGAACCCGTGTCCCCTGCCTCCGCAGGCAGAGTCTCAACCACTGCGCCACCAGGGAAGCCCGAAGAGTACTACTTTAGACAAGTGAGTCTGGGAGCCCTTTTTGAAAGGAGGGTCAAAAGCTCAGTATGTTAAACAGTAAGAAGGATGACGGAACGACAATTTTTAGAGGTAGGGTGAGAGTGTAAGAGGTAAAGTAGAAAAGATGGGCAGGGGACAGATCAAGTAGAAAAAATGATGGTAAAGAATTAGCATCTGATTCTAAGTGCAGTAGGAAACTATTGAAAGATTTAAGTATCATCTGATTTACAAGTTTAAAGTTCACCTTAGCTGCTATGTGGAGAATGGATTGTACTGAGTAGCAGCTGGGAGACGGGGTTTATCAGAGTGGTCTGGGCTTCGGCAGCAGAAGGGGCCAGGAAGTGGGTGGATTTGAGCTACACTGTGGAGGTGAAACAGGGAGAAGTTGTTAATGAGTTCCCTTTGTGATGAGGGATTGGAATGAGGGAAAGGGATGAATGGAGGGTAGCTGTTATCTGTGAATGAGGGTACCATTTACTCTGTGGTTAAAATTGGGAGGGGGAAGTGTTTAGGGAGTGACAAGGTTCTTTTTTTTTTTTTTTTATTTTAAAAAAAATTTTTTTTTTAGAGGTAGGTAGGTCTTAATCTTAGATTAATACAAGCATTGTGCTAAGTGCTGGTGTTAACATGGTTGCAAGTGAGTGGTGTTGGGGATTTTTGGAGAAATAATTGACATACAACATTATATTAGTGTTCATTAAATATTCACACAAACTCTAAATAACGGATATCACCATTTTTCAGATGGAGAAAACTGAGTCCTTAGGAGGTCAGATAACTTACTCAAGGTCAGGTATGTAGCACATAATGGAACTCAAACCCAGGACTCTGATTACAGCCCGTTCTCTTAACCACTAGTTAGCTACCAATTTCAAAGAGCGCAGCTTAGCATATAACATGGGAGTCTTAATTTTTACCTTTCTGTTGGTTTTACTCTGAAGCGTTTGGCTCAATCTTTGTGTACAGCACATTAATATGACTTTTTGTTTACTCCTGGTATATTCCTTTAGCTAATTGAACCCTAAGTTTGTGAAATCCATTAATTATGTAATAATAATGTAAGACAAACTTGCCAAAAAATCTTTCAAAAATGACTACTTCCTATGCCTACTGCTATCTCTGTACTTGGTTCCAAATATCCTTTAAAAAAATTCCTGTTCCTCCTTTTACTAGCATGTATATATTTACATCTTGTTTTTCTTCACTCTGCCAGTGACACTTCTGAGTTCACGTTTACACTCACATGGATATTAAAGGTCTTGTTTTTGTTGTTTCCAGTGGTGGTGACGATGTGCTGTTGGTAAAGATTAGGATGATGGTGCTAGGGGTAACATCACGATGGTGATGGTGGAAAAAGTGGTGAAACTTATGGTGACGGTAGTTCTGATGATGCTGGTGGTAGTGGTGATGGTGGTGATGGTGGTAATGATGAACTGGTAGAGTTGCTGTCACTGATAGTAGTCACAGTGGTGGTGGTGATTGTGGTCATGTTGCAGGATGGTAGTGGCAGTGGTAGAAGCAGTATTCTTGTCTTAATGAAAGGTCACTTTTCTTCAGCCTGGGTCACAAAAGAATAAATGAAAGACAGTGAACCAGAACACCTTCCATGAGTACTTTGCATTCCTTTGGACTCTTCTCAGGGAGAAGGGAAATTTAGTCCCTGTGCCATGTTTTAAATCAAGAAGGATTAATGGCAATAAAAATATCTAACATTTATTAGGCTTTTAGTTTGTGCCACATAGTTTGAGACACTTGACCTGTATTGACAAATTTAATTCTCACAGAAATCCTATAATAAGCTTCATTTTGTGGATGAAGCAACTGAGGCAGACAAAGGTTAAATAGTTTGCCTGATTCCACCCAGATAGTAAGTGGCAGAGTAGAACTTGAAACGCATGTAGCCTGGCTCCACTGTCTGCACTCTTCATGACTACTCCCCACGCTGGATCTCCACCTGAGAAGGCCCCAGGCCATCCCCTGTGACCCTCTGCTCCAGAGTATGACCTTTGATAAATCACTTACTGCCTCTCCCTAGCTTTAAAAAGTCTTTATCTATTAAAATGTAATTAGTGCGTTATAATACTTGTAGCTTATTTCACACAAGCTCTTCTAATGACTCTTTTGTTAACTTTTCTCTCAGCGAGTAACACGATATTCGTTTCACCTATTAATTATCATGATCTAAACAATTGTTAAGTTACTAATTTTTATATAACGACTATTTAGTTTTCTCTCCGTGTAAACTCTCTTATTCATTTAAAACATTTATTGCAGTCAACACAGTGGACCAAGAACTGTACTAGACTATGGCTCATTATTGTTATTTCGCATTCTGGCCTACTCTTCTTTTCCTAGAACCACATGGAGATCTGAACTTTAAATTTCACTTTAACTGAAGAGAGTATTTAGTATTCATAGTGTTGGTATGGTTGAACTTAAGAGTGTTCTTTGCTTCAACTGAATAACACGTTTCTCTTACAGAACATAAAAATGGTAGAATGTTAAAATTCTTCGCTGAATTTAAATATCCATAAGCTGATACTCAATTTATGAAGAAATTGCTCTAGATATAATTTTAGAGCACAGCAGAAGTTCTGCTTTTCTTTAAGTGGAATATATAAAATAGAAAATCATGTGATGAGTGGGTCTTGATTCTTACATCAGTTAATATTTTTTTAAGAATCAGAGTAATATAAATTCTGAAGATAGGTGTGTTGGTGGTTGCACGACAGTGTGAGTGTACTTAGGCCATTGAACTGTATACTTAAAAATGGTTAAAATGGTAAATTCTATGTTACATATATTGTATCACAATAAAAAAAAGTAATTGAAAAAAAATAAGATAATATTTACTTACAAATTTCACTAATCCTGAGTTCCAATTACCAGGAAAAACAAAAAGCTTAAAACTGTCTCTTCACATGTTGTAATTATTTTTAGGACCTTTTAAATTATCTCACTATAAAGTAGTCAACAGAAACTTGTTAGATACTCCTTTGTTCACAGTTTTGTAATAGTCACTGAGTTAACAGAGGATGGATTTTAGCCCTTTAACAGTTAGCTATGTTAACAAGCATAACAAACTAAAGACACAATTAATTCTAGAAGACATTGTATTGAAACAGTTCATGAAGAGCCTTTCTTTAGGGTGGACTCCAGAGCCTAACTATATTCCCCTTCCTATCTTCCTCCCCATTCCTTCCTCCTGACCGCTTCAAACATACTGACTCTGTTGTCCATATGTTCCCATTGTGGGGAGAAAAAAATGAACAGCTTAGGGGGGAGACAAGGAAGAGCAGTAATATATGGGAGGTCAGACACTCGGTCAGATTTCATTTTGTATCTGCACACCCAGCCCTCCCACCCCAATTTATTCTGAGTGATGGGTGTCTAGTAAAGTTTCATTAAGTGAGGAGTGACCATGCTAAGCCTCCAATTCAGTGTAACCAAAAGGAACGCATCAGGTACCTCCTTCCATCTCCTCCCCATCCACCATATAATGACTTTTTCTTACAATCCCGAAATTCCTGCTCCTCCCTTTCCCATATTGAGTTAGTGGAGCCCAGTGTTTCCTAAGCTAGAAATCTGAGAGTCATCCTGTACTTCTCTCCATACCCTAAAATTCACTAACTGTGCCCACTTGATAATATGGCATATTTCTGGACTCTTTTCTTTTCATCCCTACCACCATTGTCCTAGATTTGGCCCATTTCATTTCTCCTCACTCTCAGCAATAGCGACATCAATCTTTCCCCATCCCCATGTTTTTTTTTCTATTTAGATCCATCCTTCACTTTTCTACCAAAACGATCACTAGAAAATGCTAATCTCACCACGACACTCTTCCAATTAGAACATTTAATTACTTTCTATCTGATAAAATATAGTTTGAATCGGGCTTCCTGTTTCACTGCTATCATCGCTTACTTCTTTTTCATATTTTCATATACTTTCCTCTTGCCCAAATAAACCTTTCTCCTTCTTTAGTTGAGTTACACACTCATTTTTTGAGATTCATTTCATGCTGCCACTCCTCCATAAATTCTGTTTTGAATATCACCCCTCCCTTCACTCTATCCCGTCCCTGACCCCAACTAGTCTAAAAGCGCAGCCCCAGTGCTTCATAGCTTTATCAAAGAACTAACTACGTTAAATTGAAGTTATCGGCTTTTCTGACTAGCCTCTGGGTAGACGTAAGCTTATTAAGGTCAGGCACTATGATTTTAGTCATCCCTGTACCTGCAGAGCGTAGCACTGTGCCTCACACATCATTAGGCTGCCAACACCATGTGCATTTTGAATTCGTGAGTTTCTTAAATAATTCTTGGGGTAGTATAATAATTTTAAAAACTGCTTTCTACTAAATCTTTCACTGAACATAATGTAGGTTGGCTAGCAATTCATTCACATATTTTTCATATATACATACATGTAAAAGTTATTTTGAGTTATCTTTATTCATTACATTCGCAAAGCAAAGAATTTTGAATGTATCGAAGAAGAAATACTTTCTCAACCTTAAAAGATGTAATCTTTCTGTTTCCTGAAATAGGACGATTGAACTTTTACACATTGTATAGGCTACATTCTGTTAATACACTGAAATATTAATAGTCATGTACTAGTTACTACTTGTGTTATTTTTATGAAAAGTAATCCCAAACAGGTTGTAATGCAATATCACTCTGGGTGCTTTGTCTATGATTAAGTCAGAAAGGATTCCTGAAACTTTCTTCCACGTGGTAGAGAATGGGAGGGACGTCACAAACAGATCATAAGCTAAATGGTGAAATGACCACAGGTAAAATATGAAAGTGATAGCTGAAGTCAAGGCAACTTCTGGAAGGCATTTACATGTGTTTTGGTCTCTCTTTGCCTGTTTTAAATACCTTCCTTGGTATAATGCTTCTCAGGACTCTGACCCACTTGCCCAGTCTCAGCCTCTAGTATTAAATACCTTCAACACTCAACTCAGCCCTGAGCTGGTAATTAGCCAATCCCCGCCAAGCCTGGTAGTCTTACTGCTTTAAGTGTGATCCCTAGTATTCTTGGAACAGATACTTGGTCATTTAGTGCACTAAGAGCCACTGCCTCCTTCAGTCCCCATTTCCACTGAGTGGACCGTTCTATAAGATGCTGCTTTCTGACTTGCATGCCACTTTGCTTCTCTGGCTCTAGCTTCTAGTTGATTCACACATCGGCTAGTTGCCTAGCCTTTGCTCGTACCCTCTCTTAGGAAGGCTGGATCTTTTTCCCATGGCCCTAGACACTGCAGTTACTTGGAGTTTATCTTCATTTTGACACTCGTTTTTGCAAAGAGAATATATTCAGCACAGCTTTAAAATGTAAGCTCTTTGAAAAGAGGAACAGTGTTTCAGGGCCTATTAAATTTTTTCGTATGTGTTTGTTGTAATTATTTAAAATAATCATAATTTTAAAGTGTTATTTAATCTTAAATCATTTCCTGAAATACAATTTAATCTCAGGACATTAAGATAGAAAATAAACATTTTATAAGTGTAAGATTTTCCAGTCCCAGGAATTTAGTGATATGTAGATGAAGGCTAATTGAATTTACAAAACACTGAGATGTCGTTGAGATGTTTGGAAGAAACCATGGTAATAATGCTTAACAATATTTAGCATCATTTATGATATACTAGTTTCTGTTCTGTACATTCATATTGATTTTTATTTAATCCTCAAAACAACCCTAAGAAGTCAGTAAAGTTATTATAACTCCCATATCATAAATTAAAAAAACAAAAAAACCTGAAGCAGATAAGCCAAACAACTTGACCAAGGCCACACAGTTAGAGGTATTCAGTGGGCTCTAATGCCTTTTCCCTTAATTATGATGTTTTGTTGCCTCCCTCAGCGGCTTGTATTAGTAATCAGTTACAACTCTACCATTTATAACAGAATTCAGTTCTTTTTCACCTTATTTACATTTTTTCTCTTTACTTAATACATTATTTTTTGCTTCCCAGTATAGCCAAAGCCATCCATCACATTGCCAGAATTACTGCTGAACAACATAACTATGATCATCCAACTCCCTGATCTCAAAGTTCATTGCCTCCTCATTTCACACAGCGTAGAGTTCAATATCCTTGTCACGGTATTAAATCATTCTCCCAAGGCTTCCATCAGCCAGCCATGCTTCATAGGGACCACTTTCCAAAGGCTTTCTACTCATACTGCTTAATTATGTACCTGCAATCTCCATCCCCTATTTTGTGGTTTAGAAATAGACACATTTTTCTGGCCTTCAAGCAGGCTCCCAGGAAATCTGTGGTTTCTTCCAGCCGTTCTGTAGGACCCATGGTTTGCATTTCTTTCATTTAATCTTACCTACAGTTTATTATTTTGCCTGAATCAATTATCCTGTGCTGTTGGGATATATATATATTTTTATAAGTTACTTCAAAATCTTTCTGGAAAGTGATGGGATATAAATGCATATATACTAAAAATAAAATAAAATCCCTTCCTTCAATGCCAAACTTAGCGACAATTTCCTCATGAAACCTTTTAACTCCCCATTTGTCTGAAATAACTGCCTGATCCTTTATACTCCTGTGACTCTGTTAATATCTTCTTAATGCCATCCCAATGCACAGCTTTGTATTTCAGCAATGCGTGTATGTGTCCAGCTCTTCTGACTTAATTGTAAACATTTTATGATTTCATCCTCAATTCCTCATCATACCTCACATAGTGTCTTTTACATAACACGGTTTCAGATGAGAAGTCCACATGTGAATCATTGCTCTGCAATAGGTAATGCATTGTTTTTCTCAGGCTGCTTTCAGGAATGTTTCCCCTTGTCTTTACTTTTCAGTACTTTGATTTTGTTGAGTGGGCATGGATTTCTTTAAGCTTATTCTGTTTTAGTTTCTCTGGACTTCATGAATCTGTAGGTTTATGTCTTTTGCCCAATTGGGAAGTTTTCAGCCATTATTTCTTCAGATACTGATTTAAGCACCACAGTCTTTCTCCTTTCCTTCTAAACTCTGATGACATGTTTTAGATATTTCTGTAGTAGCCCAATATCTGAGTCTCAGTTAATTTTTTCTTTCCTCTTTATTCTTTCTATTGCTCATATTGGATACTATCTATTCATCTATATTCAAGCTCACTGACTTTTTCCTCTCTTATCTCCATGCTGTTCTTGAGCCCATGCAGTTAACTTTTATTTTGGTCGTTGAGTTTTTCTGTTATAAAATTTTCAGTTGGTTTCTTTTTTTTTTTTTTTTTTTTTTCCATATCCTCTATTTCTCAGCTGGCAGTCTCTATCTTACCTTTCATTTCAAGAGTGTGTGCCATTACTTCTTGGAGCATGGTTATAGTTGCTGCTGTAAATTTCTTGTCTGGTAATTCCAACACTTTTATCATCTCAGAGGTTGCATCACTGGCTGTCTTTCCCCTTGGGAGTTTTTGAGATTTTCCTGGATCGTCATATATTGAAAAATGTTGGATTGTATCCTAACAATGATACAATCATGTTATTAGACTCTAGGTGTTGTTTAATTCTTGTGGGGAATATTGGTTTGTTATTGTTGTTGCTATTTTAGCAGGTAAATGACCCAGTTAGGTTCAGGCCACAAATCCGGGTCTGCTGCCTGTGAGCTGTGGTTCTAATGTCAGTTCAATTTTCAAAGTTTTTGCAGTGTTATTTAGATTTATCCTACATGTACAAGATCTACAGGCTTATCTGGAACCTGGGTGGTGGTCTATCCCCTAATTCAGTGCTCTGCATTGTCAGTATGCTTCATAAGGTCAAATCTGTGCATACACTGCTCAGGGATAAACTCAGGAGATCACATACAACTTTAAGAGAGAGTCTTTTTGAGGCCCTCTCCACTCTAGGATCTCCCTGATGTTTTTTGACTCCCAGGGCTCCTCTGACTAGAAATAGAAGGCTCTCATTTCTCTGAACTGCCATGTACTTCTTCATATAGTATCTGCTTCCAGGGCCCTGTGGTAAGGGGATGAAGAGAGGAAAAAATCAGCAGGTATTTGCCCATGCTTTTGGGACCGTAGTTTCACTGACCAGAGAGAAGGGCTTTCCTTTAGTGGAGTTGTAGTCACCTGCCACTGCTATGGAATTGCCAGGAGACTGGGATGGGAGAGATTGGGGTGGTGAGGGGGAGGGGGAGAAGTGACACAAGATACTTCTCTCACCCTCTCTGACCTCTCCCTGTATGTCCTTCATTTCCTACCCCAGAAACACAGGGCTTTTCTTGGAGCTCTCCATCTGTACTTGGTGTACAGTTCCAGGTTTTGAGCTGCCTTTAATTCCAGACTGGGGAATATGAGAAGGGAGAAAAAACAGAAAGGTCATCACTGGCTCAGTGGCACTTCATGCTCTGGTTTCCTTCCCCAATCTACGTGCTGTCATTTGCTTTTCACCAATCCTCAGTTAGCTGCTCCGTGCATTCTGTGCAGGGTTTGTAGTGGCCTTCAGTGGGAGAGACAGGGCAGCACGTGCTTACTTCTTCTTGACTAGAACTGAAAACGCCACCACTCTTCTTAGATTTTGTATATGGCCATTTTGAGATATGCATGAATAGTCCCCATCAGATTGGTATATTATTAGCCGGAAGTACTTATCTGCCAACTTACAGATTTCACAGTACAGTCCCCATTTACATATATTTTACAGAAATTCTAAATAAGTCTGAGAACTACTCTAAACCTTGAATTATAAATCTTATCCATTTTGAGAAAACTTCATTAATTTTTTCCCATTTTTATGTCCTGCATTTAGGCAGTTGAGACTACACTTACCTTGTTATT
The DNA here is from genome assembly GCF_949987515.2 of Delphinus delphis. Classification (NCBI taxonomy): domain Eukaryota; kingdom Metazoa; phylum Chordata; class Mammalia; order Artiodactyla; family Delphinidae; genus Delphinus; species Delphinus delphis. The sequence continues at coordinate 40,668,218 of NC_082691.1, forward strand.
TGAGTGAAAATAATTGACCAGAAAGGCAGAGATTCTCTACTCACCTATAAAGATAAAGTTAAGTTTTATGTATTTCTCTAGGCAGTAATGATGTGGATGACCACATGAGATGTTTTTTTAGATTACTTTGTCTGTAGGCAAACATTTTAAGAGTATTGCAAGCGAGTTATGTGATTATATGGGAGGCTTTTAGACCGTGGAGGTGAGGTTAGGTGAATGTTCAAGGTCATGAAGCAAAGAGTTATAAAACTGGGACTGTTTCTAACTTGTTTTTCTACTCCCAAACCTGTCATCAGTTCATTAGGCTTATTTGCCTAAGGATAAAAAGTTGAGAGAGAAGGAAATACAAGGTCTCTGAAATTTTCTGTGATGCATAGTAGTGAGTGTAAAACAGGCAGGGGCAGTGAGACTTTCTCTGGCAGCTCTAACCACAGCAAACCAAACATAGGGCACTTACAGTTGAGAAGCACACTAAGCAATTTTCAGAAAGAGATTGTTTTAACAGCCCTTTCAACTCACTTGTAAAGCTGAATATCATGAAAATTCTTTCTGCTTGGGAATACCATTTGAATGAGAATTTCACGCGATATTATATTAGGAAGTACAAGGATATCAGACAGATTACTTGTTTCCATAGTTTATATGCTCACATCTCTCTTGGTTACTAAAGATACAATAAATACTTTTAAAGGCAAATTGTGGCTAGAACAATGTTTCCTGAAAAGAAGCTACTAAATCCTAAATATAAACAGAACATTAAAAGATTTATGGGGAGAATGGGGCAAATTTGAGAAGTAGGAAAACAGCTAGAATTTGCTTATCTTTATGGCAGGTGGGTCTCCTTATACCTACTACCTGGATTAACTGATCACAGACCTGGGAACTGAAAACAGGTTAGAAATTACAAAGCCTTACCACTCTTTAATTATAGAATCTCAACCATTTTATTACAACTTCTGTATGGCAGCTTTTTATTTGAAACCCATTCTAGGTTTTAATATTTTAGAAGTTAGTTAGAGCAAGCTGGCATCCGCAACCAAAATGGTCCACTTCTCTAGCCCATTAGCAGCAATTCAAAGTAGTCTGAGGTTAAAAATATTTTTCACTCCTTGAAAACAGTGTTTTATGGGATTTCTATATGAAGGGGAGGAAAGAACTGCTTAGTAATAATACTGTGCGAAATAACTAGATCCCAATGGGTAGAAAACAGAAATAAAGGCCAGAATCCAGTGTCTCATATATGTTGTATCAGTGACCTCTGAACTTTCAGAGAATTACTTAATCTTGGAACTATTTCCTTATTCCTAAAACCAGCTACCTACAAATCACAAGAGAGTATTGAAGGGTTGTTGAAAATTACTTTGCATCACATTTATCAACACTAAGGAAGTATTAATTATTTTGTGGTGTGTATTAAGTATTGTTATATTTTATAATGCACCTGAATTTTCTTCTTTTTCATTGTTTGGACTAACTTTCTTGTTATCCTGAATCATACAGGAAAAAAATAGTTAAACTCATGTTATTTTATGTTGGGATAGTATATGACGTGTATTTGAGATTTAGCCAAAGTGCTATAGAAAATGTAGCAGTGACTTTTACTGTTTTCCTATAATCACAGATAAACTCATACTGGAAAAAAGATATCATTTCCCCATAATATTTAACATCTTTAGTAATTATCTAAAAGGAAAATTATATTAAAACTCATGCAGAATAGAATAGTGCATGAAACCTGCAGGTTACCTAACTGTTGAATCTCCCAAGACCCTTGTGTTAAGTCTATTAAGTTGAAATAATATTAAATAATAGCTAATGTACCAGGTTGATTTCCTGGAAATTAGTCTTATTTTGAAAATTTTATAAGTATATTATTTTCTCATTAAAAGTTACACAGCTATTGAAACGTGACACTTGCTGCCTTTGCAGACACACCATATTTTTTAACCCTCAATAGATATTTATTAATAAATTAATAAGAAACTCCTATTGAGCTGTTGTTGCATTTTCAAAGTAAGTTATACCATTGAACTAGTAGTACTTGCTTAAGCCATTGAAATCAGAGAAAATTGGCACTCTTTTTTTTTTTTTTTTTTTTAGGTAAGAAGTGGATTTATTTAGAGAGATACAGATTCCCCAGACAGAATGCAGTCTGTCTCAAAAGGCAAGAGCAGCCCTGAAATATGGGGTGGTTAGTTTTTATGGGCTGGGTAATTTCTTAGGCTAAAGAGTAGGAGGATTATTCCGACTCTTTTGGGGAAGGGGTGGGGATTTCCAGGAATTGGACACTGCCCACTTTTTGGCCTTTTATGGTTAGCCTCCAGAACTGTCATGGCGCCTGGGGATGACAGACACATCATTTTTAAAGAATCTTAAGCGGCTCTGATGGCTTACTTTAGAGGGGGAGAAAAGCAGGCAAGGTAACATGTGTATTTTTAGTGATAAAAGAAAAAGAGTAACCCATAAATTATCGGTAGGAAAATTATTAATAGGTAGGTGTAGACAGTGAATATTTTCTTGATATGCCTGGAAATTGCATTTTGCCTAATACTTAAATACAAAATAAGAATAAATCTTAAGAAAATACTGCCATTTATTATTCCATGAGTCTAAATCTTGATATTTTGAGGAACAGAAAATTAACTAACAGTCTTCTGTCATCTTGAGACATATTTGGATAATCAGATTGCTGTTCTGGTGGGTATACTTTTTAAGGTGTGAGTGGTAGTGAGACTCCAAAAGCAGTTAAATAAAACATAAACTAAAAGCGTCCTGTTACCTAAGACTTCACTGGTAAATACTCTTACATAATTTTGCATTTCTAAGCCTTTTTCCCCCCGAAGACTGGCACGTTAGTGTTTAGTGGCATTAGTTTGTGTGTTCCGTTCCCGTTACTTATGCATTAATTAGTTTTGTTTACCTGTGCATAATTATTTCCTAATTTCACAACAGCTTTTTTTTTGGTAATTGACAATGCAATTTACTGCATATGCACTTTCTGGCCCCCAAACAAGAATGTTAAGGTGTAAAGCACCAACCTCTTCATCTCAGACTGTTAAGAAAAAGGATTGGTTGTGACTAATTTCCAATTAATTTGCCGTGGTTACAGGGAACAAAACAATTGCACCTACTAATTAAAATTTAAAATATTCCAAAGTGTCCTCTTTAGGTGTCTTTGGAATATATAATTTCCATTTTGGTTCATTGCTGGATCTGTAACACCCATGAGCTTGACAGCTCTATTAATTTAAAGACTCAGTAATACCTGTTAGTACAAAACATGAACAAAAATACCATTAATCATTTATTTTAATTTTGCAGCTCTGTCATTTTCTTAGTATGTTTTAAAATTATCATGACACCATAATGTGCACAAATCGCCTTGGATGAAGGGGAAGCGGATCACACTACTTAGGGGAGATACTGAAGTGTGTTATTAGAGCTTAATTAATGCCAAACTGATTAGATTTGATTGCATTTTATACAAAAATATTTTAAAGAATTTTTTCTGACTATATTTTAAAAGTTATCCCAAACAGGTTATATTTACAATTATACTTACCTTTTTATAGCTCTTTTCTTTAATACATTCTATTTAAATATTATGAAATAAACCTACATTGTTCTCCTATTTTTCATTGTGAAACCTGAATTAATCTACTCATTTTTAATTTGCAAAAGTTCATTTCAGTTTAGCTCAAAGAAAATAGCATCTCTCATAGATTTGTTCTTTGATAGGAACTCCTAACCCAAAGTGGACACAATGTCCAAAGACATGAAAGGGCAAAAATTGAAATGAGAAATGTCCTAAGTACATAATACCTTATGCATTTATACTGATGTGATCCAGGACTGCTAAACACACTAAAAGTGATAAAATTATATGCACTTAACAGAATTATGTCATTAGCTTTCTAGAATACCAATAGTCATTTTATTTATGTTTACATCTGGTTCAAAATTGAATATATTTCTCTAGAATGCGTAAAGTTAATAGTCTCTTAGTAGATGTGCATCATCGTACTAGTATGTAGATTTGATTTCTTTCCAGAGCAGTTAGAGGTCTCTCTTCTGGTGGCTACAAACTGTAGAATCATAAGGCCTGAGCCTGACTTTTCTCCCACAAACTGCCTTGTGGAAGACCTTATCTAGCTCTTCATTTTTTCTGATTTTGTGTATTATAATTAGAAAATATGGCTAACATATTCTGAGCTTTTCCTCAAAAGGCAACGTACTGTATTGTTGAAAGTTTTAAAGAGTAAGCTTTCTTATCCACTAACAGAGCACAGTGTTTCGTAGAGATATTCCCAGGATGGGTTACCAATTTCAAACAAGAATTTGAATGAAAAAACTTAACAAAAATACACTGAATAGAATTTAATAATTTATTGTTTTTATTTTCTTGAATAGTCAGAACACAGTTGCACATGTGTTATTTGAGAAGACTTTAAAAAAATGAGAGGATTTTAACATATTACAGATATACCTCGGAGATATTGCAGGTTCAGTTCCAGACCACTACAATAAAGCAAATATTGCAGTAAAGCAAGTCACATGAATTTTTTTGGTTTCCCAGTGCCTATAAGTTATGTTTATAGTATACTGTAGTCTATTAAGTATGCAATAGCACTGTTTCTAAAATAGAATGTACAAACCTAAATTTAAAAATACTTTCTTGTTAAAAAATGCTAACTATCATTTGATCCTTCAGTGAGTCATCATCTTTTTGCTGGAGGAGGGTCTTGCCTGGATGTTGATGGCTGCTGACTGATCAGGGTGGTGGTTGCTGAAGGTTGTGGTGGTTTTGGCAATTTCTTAAAATAAGACAGCGATGAAGTTTGCTGCATCGATGGACTCTTCCTTTCACAGTCAAGTTCTCTGTAGCATCAATACTGTTTGATAGCATTTTACCTACAAGAGAACTTGTTTCAAAACTGGGGTCAGTCCTCTCAAACCCTGCCACTGCTTTATCAACTAAATTTATGTAATATTCTAAGCCCTTTGTTGTCATTTCAACAGTCTTCGCAGAATCTTCACCAGGAGTAGACTCCATCTCAAGAAACCATTTTCTTTGCTCGTCCTTAAGAAGCAACTCCTCATCTGTGAAAGCTTTATCATGAGATTGTAGCAATTCAGTCACATCTTCAGGCTCTATTTCTAATTCTAGTTCTTCTAGTTCTCTTGCTATTTTCACCACATCTATAGTTACTTCCTCCATTGAAGTCTCGAACCCCTCAAAGTCATATATGAAGGTTGGATCAACTTCTTCCCAACTCCTATCAATGTTGATATTTTGACCTCTTCCCATCAATCAGGTATGTTCTTAATGGCATCTAGCATGGTAAATCCTTCCCAGAAGGTTTTTAGTTTACTTTGCCCAGATCCATCAGAGGAACCACTATCTATGGCAGCTATAACCTTACAAAATGTGTTTCTTAAATAATAAGACTTGAAGGTCAAAATTACTTCTCGATCTATGGACTGCAGAATGGATGTTGTGTTCGCAGGCATGAAAACAACAGTAGTCTCATTGTACATCTCCATCAGAGCCCTTGGATGACCAGGTACGTTGTCGATGAGCAGTAATATTTTGAAAGGAACCTTTTTGTCTGCGCGTTAGGTCTCAACACTGGGCTTAAACTATTCAGCAAACCATGTTATAAACAGATGTGCTGTCATCCAGGCTTTGTTGTTCCATTTAGAGAACACAAGCAGAGTAGATTTAGCATAATTTTTAAGGGGCCTAACATTTTCAGAATGGTCAATGAGCGTTGGCTTCAACTTAAAGTCACCAGCTGCATTAGCCCCTAACAAGAGGCAGTCAGCCTGTCCTTTGAAACTTTGAAGCCAGGCATTCACTTCTCCTCTACAGCTGTAAAAGCCCCAGATGGCATCTTCCAGTGTAAGGCTGTTTTGTCTACATTGAAAATTTGTTGTTTAGTGTTGCTACCTTCATTAGCTATCTCAGCTAGATCTTCTGGATCATTTGCTGCAGCTTCTACATCAGCATTTGCTGCTTCACCTTGTACTTTTTTTGTAATGGAGACGGCTTCTTTCCCTAAACCTCACGAACCAACCTCTGCTAGCTTCAAACTTTTCTCCTGCAGCTTCCTCACCTTGCTCAGCTTCCATAGAAATGAGAGTTAGGGCCTTGCTCTGGATCAGGCTTTGGCTTAAGGCAGTGTTGTGGCTGATACGTCTTCTGTCAGACGGCTAAAACTTTCTCCACCTCAACAATAAGGTTGTTTTGCTTTCTTATCATTCATGTGTTAACTGGAGTAACACTTTTGGTTTCCTTCAAGAACTTTTTCGCTGCATTCACAACTTGGCTGTTTTGCACAAGAGGCCTAGCTTTTCGCTTGTCTCAGCTTTTGGCGTGCCTTCCTCATTAAGCTTAATCATTTCTAGCTTTGGATTTAAAGTGAAAGATATGTGACTCTTCCTTTCATCTGAACATTTAGAGGCCATTGTAGGGTCATTAACTGGCCAAATTTCAATATTGTTGTGTCTTAGGGGATAGGGAGGCCCGAGGAGCGGGAGAGAGATGGGGGAATGGCCAGTCGTTGGAACAGTTAAAACACACAAAATTTATCTGTTAAGTTTGCCATCTTATATGGGCACAGTTCATGTTGCCCCAAAACAATTACAATAGTAACATCAGAGGTAACTGAGCACAGATCACCACAACAAATAGAATAATAATGAAAAAGCTTGAAACATTGTGACAATTGCCAAAATGTGACACAGATACATGAAGTGAATGAACGCTCTTGGAAAAATGGTGTGCACAGACTTGCTTGATAGAGGGTTGCCACAAGCTTTCAATTTGTAGAGAGAGAGAAAAAAAACGCAATATCTGCAAAGCACAATAAAGTGAAGTGCAATAAAAGAAGGTATGCCTATACATTGCTTTATCCTTGTCACAATTTCATGGGATAAACAAAACAGATATTTACTATTAAATGTGATTTTGAAATCAGTAAATAAAAATTAAGAAAAGAGTACAATTATTTAGTCCAAGTCAAGCATATCATGATTGATTTCTTCATTCCTTTAGCAAATTCTTACTGAATTTCTTCTTTATAAACGTGCTGAATTTTGTCCTAGAGTGTTATAATGGAGAGAAAACAAAACAAAGACATGATCTCTGAACTCTTTTCAGGTATTCATTACTCAAAGAATCACACAAATATAAAAATTCAAGAAAGATGTAAGGTCCGTGAATGAACAGTTCATGGTACTGTGAACTGTGACGCTATGGAACTATGGTAATAAGAGAAGGTACAGTAGAGAGAATTGACCTTGTCAGAGGAGATCCAAGAAGACTTTCAAAGAAACTCAAAATAGACCTGAGAACTACAGGATGAGAAGCATATGACTAGGCATAACAGAGGGAAGAGTGTTCGATGCAGAGGGAACAACATGGGTGGGAGGGAGCATGATGTTTACAAGGAAGGATTTGAAAGATGACATGATGGCTGTGGAACAGAAGGAAGGGAGTTGTGGGGTGAGGCAGGTGATTCCATGGGAATCTGAGCTGCAGGACCTTCAATCATATAGGAAGAATTTTTAGCTTTAGTTTAAGAGTCAGGTGGAACTAAAGAGAGTTTAAGCAGGAAGGTGATGTGATCAGATTTGCATGGTGATAAGATCATTGTAGGTGGGGAATAGATTGGAAGGGAAGACAACAAATCAGGAGACTTCTGCAATTGTTCAGGCCTTAGAATGGTGGTGATAGAAAGACCAAAAACCAGTCAAGAGATACAGAAAATATTTGAGGGATAAAATTGATCAGACTTTGTAATAGATTGGTTATAGGAGGAAAAGGAAGATGCCAGGGATGATCCATGTTTCTGGCTTGAACAACTGAATAAATGATGGAACAATTATCTGAAATAGGAGAATTTGGAAAGTACTCAGGCTCTGTCCTCTCTACTCCAATTTAATTCAAATCATTATGCTCCCTAATCAATATCTTAGTCACATTATTAGGAATATCAATTATCATTGCATTATGGGATTGCAATTTTTTATGAGTAACGTGTCAACATGTTGACTAGATTACCATGAAATAGTTTAACATTGATGAGAAAGTCTTTCGGTCAACGCTGTGATGCTCCAGATAATTAAGGATCTAGCTGAGAGTAGAAATTGGGTCAGGAAAGAAGTTTCTTCTCTCATTTTTGTCAGTATGGGCTTTTGGTCTCCCTTGGTTTAAAACACCCATACTTTCTGGGGGTTAGTAAATGCCTGACATGGATTTTTTTCTAGTCTTTCCTTTGGTAGACCTGGAGCCTGGCATGTGACTGACATCCTACCAGGTGCTTCTGGCCTCCTCAGAGAGAAGGCAGATGGCCATAAATGTCATCTCTCAGTGTCACCCAAGGAATCCCCAAAGCCTTGTTGTCTCAGATGGGAGAGAGGTTAGCAAAATGTATTTTCCATTGGACTAAACATAAGTATGTTAAAAATAATAGGTCACAGTTATTAAGCATATAAATGACAGGCATAGCCTCTTTTGGTACTTGTAGTGGTCTTTTTAAGTAGGTGTGTCATTATCCTCATTTAGTAAATAGAGACTGAGGCTCAAAAATGTTAGATCCTTTGGCCAGTGGCCAAGCTGGCACTCAAACCCTTGCTTCATGTCCTGAATCCATACTCTTAACCCCAATGCTATGTGAAAAAACCTTGTAAAAAAGGATATATGAAATATTATGAAGAAGTAGAATCATAAGTTGTGAATATATTGCTAATATTCTCTGGTTATAGTCAAAGAGGAGAATTTTTTGTATTGTTTTGTTCATTTTTAAAGTTTTTGTTTCTTTTTTGCCACATGACAAAATATTTGGAGAGACCCTAGGAAAAGAAAAATAGTGACTGTGTTAAAGTTGTGGGTATAATTTTTCTGTAAAGACATGAAAATTATAAAAACATTTTTAAAAATGTCATTGACCTTCCCTGGTAACCAACTTACAACCATAAAATAAAAGGAGAACCAAATTTATATCTTAAAAGAGATTTCAAATCCAGGTATGAATATTTCCCATGCAATGTGGCCAAATAGCCCATCACTTTCAGGAGAAAGTTTCTCTTTTCTTATTACCATACCTATTTAAAATTCCTGTGAATTTAATCAGCAAGTAAACCTCTCAAACCCATTTGTTAGAGATGTTATTGTAAATCTTCACAATGATTTCTTTGAATCTGATGTTAGATCAAAGACTTTGACATTAAATTTGGAAATTACTATCATTCCAGAAAATAATGGCTGGAATCATAAAGAAGCTGGCACAGGGATTTTAGAAAATTGTTATGTTTCATTGCTTTGCTTTTTGGCAGTTATGGACCTGAAAATTTTAGCGTGCTCTTTATTCCTGCTGTCATATGGCTCAGCTACATGCATGAATTCAAAATGGTTTCCATTATTGGAAAGAGACAGTCTTACTCCAGAATCAAGCTAGGTAACTTTTAATGTTCCAGGTAATTGCTAAATTAAGCTCTCCCTGCAGATATTTTATGGCATTTATTTTGCTCTGAAAACCCCATTCATTTTTAAGGTAGCTGAATAAATCCAGCGATAATAAACTCTTAAAGAGGTGAATCAGGGAAAGAAAATTTTGGCTAGTTACGGGGAGAATATTTAAAAAGGAAAACGCTACCTGCTGATGTACTTTCTAAGAAACACAGTATTATTAAGCCCACCGTGGTGCAAAGCAACAAAGAGATTAAACATTTAAGCCAAATTTGATCAGTTGATATGTTACCAAAATTGGGAAAGCTAGTATATGTTCTAATTCAGAATTTTCACAGAAGGAATTCTGAATGGTGGCACTCAGTATAGCAAAGACATGCCATTTGAAACTATTTCCACTTGTATTCATCTTTTAGCTATTGACCAATTAAGTCATAATTTTAAATTAAAATTGCTTTCTTCCACCTTATGCCTCATAATTCTGGATGGAATTTTCAGTATTTGACTGTAATTGCATCAGGGATCAGCAGGTAATGGTCTTTGGGCCAGATCTGCACAGCTACCTGGTTTTGCATTGTCAAAGACTTAAGAATACATTTTGCATTTTTAAATGGTTGAAAAAAAATCAAAAGGATAATAATAGTTCATAATGTTAAAATTACATGAAATTCAAATTTTAGTTTCCATACATAAAGTTTTACTGGAACACAGTCACATCCATTTATTTACATTAAGTCTGTGGATACTTTTGTGCTACAGTGGCAGAGACCTCATAGACCACAAAGCCTAAAATATTTACCATATAGACCTTTACAGAAAATGCTTGCCAACCCCTAAATTGCATAAGCATCCTATAGTATATAACTCTCCAATATGATTTCTAGATTTAGAATTAATATAAACAGTTTAGTAGCTTACATCACTTATATGCAAACGATTGTGACAAATGGAGGCATGCCTAGCCTAGATACATGTAATTTGAAGGTCTCACCCTCAATAGAAGAAGAATAGGCCTCTCTGAAGATTGATTGGAAATGTTTGTATGATGGTACTTCTTTCCTTTTTTTTTCCTCCTACATCCCTGGCTACTTGTCTGCATATTCTTTCATAGTATCTCACTCTTACTTCACTATTATATGTCCATGTTCCCCCATTATGCAGTCTAGTGTCTGATATTCACATCTGATACACATTTGTCCTTTAGTAATCTCTTTTCAATGGATGATGTTATTTATAGGATTGTTACACCCAAATCTGTCTCGAGACCTGTTCTCCCTTCTGAACACCAGACTTTCATATCCCAAAGACACTAAGCAGCTCCTTTAGAATGTCACACTCAACAGAGTTCACTAACTTCCTGGTTCTCACTCCTGCCAAAAATACATCTCTTTCTATAAAAAACCACCACCACACACACATAGCAAACAAAGCTGAAAGCATGAAAGTCATACTAGAATCTTTCTTTTTTCCAATACTCCACACATCCGTCATGTCCTGCAGATTGTACCTCCTTGCTATCTCTCAAATCTGCCCTGTATTCTATCCCCATTGCCACTGCTGCAAGTAAAATCCATTTTACTTCTTTCTAGATTATTTTATTCACCTCCCATCTGATCTCCCTGTCTCTGTTATGGCACACAGCCCCTAAGCTACACTTCCAGAGTGATGCTGCTAAGACTCAGTTTAATTATGTCTGCTCCTTCCCCCATGATCTTAATGGCATTGTTTGGTGCTCGCATTGCATTCTGAGAATATCTCCGTAGCACAAGGCGTGTTACATCCTACCACTGCATGTGTTACCATCATTTGACTATGTGCACCTCAGTTATGTTTTAAAAAGTATCTGTTCAACTTGGAATCGCCAGCACTAAGCTGAAATAAGCTGGTACCTAGTAGATTAGCAATAAGGCTAATTAAACTTGAGTTAAATTAGGTTATTTGGTTCCATTGATATTAGCTTTCAGCCATATGTTTGGGGGGTGAGTATAAGAAGGTGCTGGTCATTCGTTTAGTCAGTCAGATTCTGATAGGTCTTACCCCTTAGAAAGAGAAGTAAATGACAAATAGACCAGGGCTTCCCAAATTGAAGCATGCATGTGAGTCACCTAGGGATCTTGTTACAAAGCAGAATCTGATTCAGGTCTTGGGTGGGACTGGGAGTCTGCATTTCTAACAATGAAGTCAGTGTTCCTGGTTTGTGGACCACATTAGGAGAACCAAAGCTCTAGAGAGGAAGACAGTTCACTGCAGAGGGATTTTTGCTTTTGCTGTTGTTAATTTTTTTTTTTTTAATTGTCTGTGGCTCTATTTTTTCCTTTCATTTTTTTAATTTTTATTTTTAACATCTTTATTGGAGTATAATTGCTTTACATTACAATGTTGTGTTAGTTTCTGCTGTATAACAAAGTGAACCAGCTGTATGTATGCACATATCCCCATATCCCCTCCCTCTTGTGACTCCCTCCCACCCTCTCTATCCCACCCCTGTAGTGGGTCACAAAGCACTAGGCTGATCTCCCTGTGCTATGTGGCTGCTTCCCACTGATATCTGTTTTACATTTGGTAGTGTATATATGTCAATGCTACTCTCTCACTTTGTCCCAGTTTACCTTTCCCCCTCCCTGTGTCCTCAGGTCCATTCTGTACATCTGCATCTTTATTCCTGTCCTGCCCCTAGGTTCATGAGAACTATTTTTTTTTTGATTCCATATATATGTGTTAGCAAACGGTAATTCTTTTTCTCTTTCTGACTTACTTCACTCTGTATGACACACTCTAGGTCCATCCACCTCACTACAAATAACTCAATTTCGTGTCTTTTTATGGCTGAGTAATATTCCATTGTATATATGTGCCACATCTTCTTTAGCTACTCATCTGTCAATGGACACTTAGTTTGCTTCCATGTCCTGGCTATTGTAAGTAGAGCTGCAATGAACATTTTGGTACATGACTGTTTTTGAATTATGGTTTTCTCAGGGTATATGCCCAGTAGTGGGGTCGCTGGATCATATGGTAGTTCTATTTTTAGTTTTTTAAGGAACGTCCATACTGTTCTCCATAGTGGCTGTATCAGTTTACATTTCCACCAACAGTGCGAAAGCATTCCCTTCTCTCCACACCCTCTCCAGCCTTTTTTGTATGTAGATTTTTTTGATGATGGCCATTCTTACCTGTGTGAGGTGATACCTCATTGTAGTTTTGATTTGCATTTCTCTAATGATTAATGATGTTGAGCATCCTTTCATGTGTTTGTTGACAATCTGTATATCTTCATTGCAGAAATGTCTATTTAGGTCTTCTGCCCATTTTTGGATTGGGTTGTCTGTTTTTTTGATATTGAGCTGCATGAGCTGCTTATATATTTTGGAGATTAATCCTTTCTCCATTGCTTCGTTTGCAAATGTTTTCTCCCATTCTGAGGGTTGTCTTTTGGTCTTGATGATGGTTTCCTTTGCTGTTCAAAAGCTTTGAAGTTTCATTAGGTCCTATTTGTTTATTTTTGTTTTTATTTCCATTTCTCTAGGAGGTGGGTCAAAAAGGATCTTGCTGTGATTTATATCATAAAGTGTTCTACCTATGTTTTCCACTAAGAGTTTTATAGTGTCTGGCCTTAGATTTAGGTCTTTAATCCATTTTGAGTTTATGTTTGAGTATGGTGTTAGGAAGTGTTCTAATTTCATTCTTTTATATGTACCTGTCTAGTTTTCCCAGCACCACTTATTGAAGAGGCTGTTTTTTCTCCATTGTATACTCTTGCCTACTTTATCAAAAATAAGGTGACCATATGTGCTTGGGTTTATCTCTGGACTTTCTATCCTGTTCCATTGATCTATATTTCTGTTTTTGTGCCAGTGCCATACTGTCTTGATTACTGTAGCTTTGTAGTATAGTCGGAAGTCATGGAGACTGATTCCTCCAGCTCCATTTTTCCTTCTCAAGATTGCTGTCACTATTTGGGGTCTTTTGTGTTTCCATACAAACTGTGAAATTTTTTTGTCCTAGTTCTGTGAAGAATGCCATTGGTAGTTTGACAGGGATTGCATTGAATCTGTAGATTGCTTTGGGTAGTATTGTCATTTTCACAATGTTGATTCTTCCAATCCAAGAACATGGTATATCTCTCCATCTGTTTGTATCATCTTTAATATCTTTTATCAGTGTCTTCTAGTTTTCTGCATACAGATCTTCTGTCTCCTTAGGTAGGTTTATGCCTACATATTTTATTCTTTTCGTTGCATTGGTAAATGGGAGTGTTTCCTTAATTTCTCTTTCAGATTTTTCATAATTAGTGTGTAGGAATGCAAGAAATTTCTGTACATTAATTTTGTATCCTGCTACTCAACCAAATTGATTGATTAGTTCTAGTAGTTTCCTGGTAGCATCTTTAGGATTCTCTATGTATAGTATCATGTCATCTGCAAACTGACAGTTTTACTTCTTCTTTTCTGATTGGGATTCCTTTTATTTCTTTTTCTTCTCTGATTGCTGTGGCTAAAACTTCCAAAACTATGTTGAATAATAGCAGTGAGAGTGGGAAACCTTGTCTTATTCCTGATCTTAGTGTAAATGGTTTCAGTTTTTCATCATAGAGAACGATGTTGGCTGTGGGTTTGTCATATGTGGCCTTTATTATGTTAAGGTAGGTTCCCTGTATGCCTACTCTCTAGAGCGTTTTTATCATAAGTAGATGTTGAATTTTGTCAAAAGCTTTTTCTGCATCTATTGAGATTGTCATATGGTTTTTATCCTTCAGTTTGTTAATATGGTGTATCACATTGATTGATTTGCATATATTGAAGAATTCTTGCATTCCTGGGATAAACCCCACTTGATCATGTTGTATGATCCTTTTAATGTGCTGTTGGATTCTGTTGGCTAGTATTTTGTTAAGGATTTTTGCATCTATGTTCATCAGTGATATTGGCCTGTAATTTTCTTTTTTTGTGACATCTTCGTCTGGTTTTGGTATCAGGGTGATGGTGGCCTGAAGAATAAGTTTTTTTGTTTTTGTTTTGTTTTGTTTTGTTTTTGTGGTACGCGGGCCTCTCACTGTTGTGGCTTCTCCCGTTGCGGAGCAACAGGCTCCGGATGCGCAGGCTCAGCGGCCATGGCTCATGGGCCCAGCCGCTCCTCAGCATGTGGGATCTTCCCAGACCGGGGCACGAACCCGTGTCCCCTGTGTCGGCAGGCGGACTCTCAACCACCGCGCCACCAGGGAAGCCCAAGAATAAGTTTAAAAGTGGTTTTCCCTGTGCTTTATTTTGGAAGAGTTTGAGAAGGATAGGTGTTAGCTCTTCTCTAAATGTTTGATAGGATTCACCTGTGCAGCCATCTGGTCCTGGGCTTTTGTTTGTTGGAAGATTTTTAATCACGGTTTCAATTTCAGTGCTTGTGATTGGTCCGGTTATATTTTCTACTTCTTCCTGGTTCAGAAAGAACCAGGAAGATTGTGCTTTTCTAAGAATTTATCCATTTCTTCCAGGTTCTCCCTTTTATTGGCATATAGTTGCTTGTAGTAATCTCTCATGATCCTTTGTATTTCTGCAGTGTCAGTTGTTACTTCCCCTTTTTCATTTCTAATTCTGTTAACTTGAGTCGTCTTCCTTTTTTTCTTGGTGAGTCTGGCTACTGGTTTTTCAGTTTTGTTTATCTTCTCAAGGAACCAGCTTTTAGTTTTATTGATCTTTGCTATCGTTTCCTTCATTTCTTTTTCATTTATTTCTGATCTGATCTTTATGATTCTTTCCTTCTGCTAACGTTGGGGTTTTTTTGGTTCTTTTTTCTCTAATTGTTTTAGGTGTTAGGTTAGGTTGTTTATTTGAGAATTTTCTTGTTTCTTGAGGTAGGATTGTATTGCTATAAACTTCCCTCTTATTAGTGCTTTTGCTGCATTCCATAGGTTATGGGTCATCTTGTTTTCATTGTCATTTGTTTCTAGGTATTTTTTGATTTCTTCAGTGATCTCTTGGTTATTTACTAGCGTATTGTTTGACCTCAATGTGTTTGTATTTTTTACAGATTTTTTTCCTGTAATTGATATCTAGTCTCATAGCATTGTGGTCAGAAAAGATACTTGATACAATTTCAATTTTCTTAAATTTACCAAGGCTTGATTTGTGACCCAAGGTATGGTCTATCCTGGAGAATGTTCCATGAGCACTTGAGAAGAAAGTGTATTCTGTTGTTTTGGGATGGAATGTTCTATAAATATCAGTTAGATCTATCTGGTCTGTTGTGTCATTTAAAGCTTGTGTTTTCTTATTTATTTTCATATTGGAGAATCTGTCCATAGGTGAAAGTGGGGTGTCAAGGTCTCCTACTATGATTGTGTTACTGTCAATTTCCCCTAATATGGCTGTTAACATTTGCCTTATATATTGAGGTGCTCCTATGTTGAGTGCATAAATACTTACAATTCTTCTGTCTTCTTCTTGGATTGATCACTTGATCACTATGTAGTGTCCTTCTTTGTCTCTTGTAATAATCTTTATTTTAAAGTCTGTTTTGTCTGATATGAGAATTGCTACTCTAGCTTTCTTTTGATTTCCATTTGCATGGACTCTGTTTTTCCATCTCCTCACGTTCAGTCTGTGTGTGTCTCTAGGTCTGAAGTGTGTCTCTTGTAGACAGCATATATACAGGTTTTGTTTTCGTATCCATTCAACCAGTCTATGTCCTTTGGTTGGAGCATTTAATCCATTTACATTTAAGGTAATTACGATATGTATGTTCCTATTACCATTTTCTTTACTGTTTTGGGATTGTTATAGTAGGTCTTTTCCTTCTCTTGTGTTTCCTTTCTAGAGAAGTTCCTTTAGTGTTTATTATAATGCTGGTTTGGTGGTGCTGAATTCTCTTAACTTTTGCTTGTCTGTAAAGTTTTTAATTTCTCCATCAACTCTGAATGAGATCCTTGCTGGATAGAGTAATGTTGGTTGTAGGTTTTTCCTTTTTATTACTTTAAATATGTTCTGCCACTCCCTTCTGGCTTGCAGAGTTTCTGCTGAAAGGTCAGCTGTTAACCTTACAGGGATTCCCTTGTATGTTATTTGCTGCTTCTCCTTTGCTTCTTTTAATATTTTTTCTGTGTATTTAATTTTTGATAGTTTGATTCATATGTGTCTTGGCATGTTTCCCCTTGGATTTATCCTGTATGGGACACTGCACTTCCTGGTCTTGATTGACTGTTTCCTTTCCCATGTTAGGGAAGTTTTCAACTAAAAGCTCTTCAAATATTTTCTCAGACCCTTTCTTTTTCTCTTCTTCTTCTGGGACCCTTATTATTTAATGTTGGTGCATTTAATGTTGTCCCAGAGGTCTCTGAGACTGTCCTCAGTTCTTTTCATTCTTTTTTCTTTATTCTGCTCTGAGGTAGTTATTTCCAGTATTTTATCTTCCAGGTCACTTATCTGTTCTTCTGCCTCAGTTATTCTGCTGTTGATTCCTTCTAGAGAATATTTAATTTCATTTATTGTGTTCTTCATCATTGTTTGTTTGCTCTTTAGTTCTTCTAGGCCCTTGTTAAACATTTCTTGTATTTTCTCCATTCCTTTTCCAAGATTATGGATCATCTTTACTATCATTACTCTGAGTTCTTTTTCAGGTAGACTGCCTATTTCCTCTTCATTTGTTTGGTCTGGTGGGTTTTTACCTTGCTCCTTCATCTGCTGCATATTTCTCTGTCTTCTCATTTTATTTAACTTACTGTGTTTGGGATCTCCTTTTCACAGGCTGCATGTTCATAATTCCCATTGTTTTTGGTGTCTGCCTCTGTGGGTGAGGTTGGTTCAGTGGCTTGTGTAGGCTTCCTGGTGGAGGGGACTGGTGCCTGTGTTCTGGTGGATGGGGCTGGATCTTATCTTTCTGGTGGG
This sequence comes from Delphinus delphis, assembly GCF_949987515.2. Classification (NCBI taxonomy): domain Eukaryota; kingdom Metazoa; phylum Chordata; class Mammalia; order Artiodactyla; family Delphinidae; genus Delphinus; species Delphinus delphis. Next base: position 40,685,564 of record NC_082691.1, read on the forward strand.
CAGGACCACGTCAGGTGGTGTGTTAGGGGTTTCTGTGAAGTTATTATGATTTTAGGCAGTCTCTTTGCTAATGAGTGCGGTTGTGTTCCTGTCTTGCTAGTTGTTTGGTATGGGGTGTCCAGCACTGGAGTTTGCTGGCTGTTGGGTGGAGCTGGGTATTAGTGCTGAGACAGAGATCTCTGGGAGACCTCTCACCGATTGATATTACATGGGGATGCGAGTTCTCTGGTGGTCCAGTGTCCTGAACTTGGCTCTCCCACCTCAGAGGCTCTGGCCTCACAGCAAGCCAGAGCACCAAGACCCTGTCAGCCACACGGCTCAGAAGAAAAGGGAGAGCAAAAGAAAGAAAAAAAAGAAATTAATTTTAGAAAGGAAAAGAAATTTTTTAATAGAAAATAACAATAATTTAAAAAAAGAGAGCCACAAAACCAATAAAGAAATCCACCAATGATAACAAGCACTAAACACTAAACTAAGATAAACATAAAAGTCAGAAACAAGTCAGTCGCAGACAGCAAACCCCAAGTCTACAGTTGCTCCCAAAGTCCACCGCCACAATTTTGAGATGATTCGTTGTCTATTCAGGTATTCCACAGATGCAGGGTACATCATGTTGATTGTGGAGATTTAATCCACTGCTTCTGAGGCTTCTGGGAGAGATTTCCCTTTCTCTTCTTTGTTCGCACAGCTCCTGGGGTTCAGCTTTGGTTTTGGCCCCACCTCTGCATGTATGTCACCCTTAGGCATCTGTTCCCCACCCAGACAGGAGGGGGTTAAAGCAGCGGCTGATTAGGGGGCTCTTGGTCATTCAGGCCAGGGAGAGGGAGGGGTACAGTAGTCATAATTGGAATGCAGGGCCAGCCTGTGGTGGCAGAGGCTGATGTAATGTTGCAACAGCCTCAGGCATGCCCTGTGTTCTCCCGGGGATGTTGTCTCTGGATCATGGGACCCTGGCAGTGGCGGGCTGCACAGGTTCCCAGGGTGGTAGGTGGTGTGGATAGTAACCTGTGCTCGCACACAGGCTTCTTGGTGGTTGCAGCAGCAGGCGTTAGCGTTTCATGCCCATCTCTGGGGTCCGAGCTGATAGCCGCAGCTTGCGCCTGTCTGCGAAGCTTGTTTAGGCAGTGCTCTGAATCCCCTCTCCTCGTGCCTCCCTGAACAATGGTCTCTTGCCTCTTAGGCAGTTCCAGACCTTTTCCCGGACTTCCTCCCAGCTAGCTGTGGCGCACTAGCCCCCTTCAGTCTGTGTTCACACAGCCAAACCCAGTCCTCTCCCTGGGATCTGACCTCTGAAGCCTGAGCCTCAGCTCCGAGCCCCCGCCCACCCCGGCGGGTGAGCAGACAAGCCTCTCAGGCTGGTGAGTACTGCTCGACACTGATCCTCTGTGCGGGAATCTCTCCGCTTTGCCCTCCGCACCCCTGTTGCTGTGCTCTCCTCCATGGCTCCACAGCTTCCCCCCTGCCCACCCCCAGTCTCCACCGGTGAAGGGGCTTCCTAGTGTGTGGACACCTTTCCTCCTTCACAGCTGCCTCCCACTGGTGCAGGTCCCGTCCCTATCCTTTTGTCTCTGTTTTTTCTTTTTTCTTTTGCCCTACCCAGGTACGTGGGGAGTTTCTTGCCTTTTGGGAGGTCTGAGATCTTCTGCCAGCATTTAGTAGGTGCTCTGTAAGAGTTCTTCCACGTGTAGATGTGTTTTTGATGTACTTGTGGGGAGGATGGTGATCTCCACGTCTTACTCCTCTGCCATCTTGAAGGTCCCCTCATTGTTATTTTTTTTAACACTCATATCAAAATAATATGTGCACATTAAAAAAACCAGAATGTATAGCGTTCCAAGAAAACCGGCTAGCCTCTGTCCCATCATTTCTGTGTCACCAGGTCCACTCTTTGATTCTTTGGCTGCCTCTTCTGATTGTTTACTGCATGTCTGTAAACAATCTGCTTTGCTGTAATTTTTTTGACTTAATAGTTTTAGGTATATTCTACTTAATTTATGCTATGGAAAGTGGTTTTTAATACTCTTACATTACTCCATTTAACTCTTAATAATAGTTAATATGTACTGAGTGATTTTTATGTGCCAGGTAACATTCTAAGCATTTTGTATACATTGATTCATTTAGTCCTTACAAGAAACCAATGAAATGGACACTATATTAAAGTCTCTATAGTATTTTTTTTAATGGAACTTTATTTTATTTATTTATTTATTTTTGGCTGCATTGGGTCTTTGCTGCTGTGTGTGGGCTTTAGTTGTGGTGAGCAGGGGCTACTCTCCGTTGTGGTGCACGAACTTCTCATTTCAGTGGCTTCTCTTGTTGCAGAGCATGGGCTGTAGGCACGTGGGCTTCAGTAGTTGTGGCATGCGGGCTCAGTAGTTGTGGCTCATGGACTCTAGAGCACAGGTTCAGAAGTTGTGGCGCACGGGCTTAGTTGCTCCATGGCATGTAAGTTCTTCCCGGGCCAGGGGTTCAACCCCTGTCCCCTGCATTGGCAGGTGGATTCTTAACCACTGTGCCACCAGGGAAGCCCAAAGTCTCTACAGTATTGATGAGGGAAATTAATTATAGTCATCTGCCCAAAGTCTCCAGATAGGAAGTGGTGGACCCTGGCAGTCTGATTTTTAACCAGTATGCTGTTCTGCTTCTGAAGAAAAATTTTATTTAAATCAATATAAAACATGTAATGATTGAGATTATGAAAATGTTGTCAACTGTAGAACTAAGTACTGTCACACAATTACATTTTCTTTCCTATAAAGCTTTTATAATCTCTTTTTTCTTTGTAAAATCATTATAATAATTCTAATTTTTTTAAACTACATGGTATCAATTAATCTATTATCCCCACTCCCTTCTTTATATGGCAAAAGCCCTTCCCTGCAGGTTTCTTCCTAGGTTTCTTGCAGATCTCTCATCCTGGGTCTCAGTTGGATACCCTTTTTGTTGTTGTTCTTGTTCTTAATAAACTTAATTTTTACAGCACTTTTAGGTTCGCCATAAAATTGAGACAAAGGTACAGAGATTCCCCATATACCTCCCACCACCCGACACACATAGCCTCCCCACTAGCAGAATTCCCCACTGAAATGGTATCTTTGATATAATCAATGAACCTACATTGACACATCATAATCATCCAAAGTCCATAGTTTGCACTAGGGTTCACTCTTGGTGTTGTTCATTCTATGAGCTTGGACAAATGTGTAATGTCTTGTATCCATCATTACAACATCCTAAAGAATATTTTCACTTCCCTAAAAATTCTCTGTGCTTCATCTATTCATCACTCTCCCCCATAAACCCTAGCAACCACTTATCTTTTTACTGTCCCTGTAGTTTTCCCTTCTCTAGAATGTCGTATAATTGGAATCATACAGGATGTAGCCTTCTCACATTGACGTCTTTCACTTAATAATATGCTTTTAAGTTTCCTCCATGTCTTTTCATGGCTTGATAGGTCATTTCTTTTTAGCACTGAATAATATTCCTTTGTCTGGATATACCACAGTTTATATATCCTTTCACCTACTGAAGGGCCTCTTGGTTGCTTCCAAGTTTTGGCAGTTATGAAAAAAGCTGCTGCAGACATCTGTGTACAGGTTTTTGTGCAGACCTATGTTTTCAACTTTTTTGGTTAAATCCCAAGAGTGAAAACACTGGATCATATGATAAGAGTATATTTAGTTGTGTAAGAAACCTCCATACTGTCTTCCAAAGTGGCTGCGCCATTTTGCATTCCCAGCACCTATGTATGGGAGTTCCTGTTGCTCCACATCCTCACCAGCATTTGGTGTTGTCAATGTGACCCTCTGTTTTTTTAATCTTTCTTAGCTCATGCATCTGTCCTGCTGGAGAACACACTCAAAAATGTTTCAAAGGACACATAAATGGTAAACTCTCTAGAACCTTTTATGAATGAAAGTATCTTCATTGTACCCTTGCATTTAATCAATCCATTGACTAAGTATAGAATTCTAAGATAAAATTAACTTTTCTTTTGGGGTTTGAAGGTTTTTCTCCATTTTCTTCTACCACTCATGTTTTTGAGAAGCTTAATGCCATGCTGATTTTTATTTTTCTGTAAGTGACCTGTTTTTCCTCTCAGAGGGCATTTAGAATCTTCTTTATCTCACTGTGCTTTGAAATTTCAAAATAATGTGTTATTTGAGCTGGGCAGGACAGGGGTCGAAGTTTGAGGGAAGGTTCTCCAAAGCACGAATTGACACAGAAGTGCAGAGGTGGGAATTAACAAGGAGTGCTTGGGAGATTTGAGTCAGCTCTTGTACTTACCAACTTGAGTGGTGTAGTGCAAGTTACAGAACCTAAGTTTCTGTCCTGTATTGTAAAATAAGGGTGTTGACACCTACCTCCCAGGGTTGTTGAGAGGGCAAAATTAGATAATATATTTTAAAAATTATGAAAAAATATTCTTTTGATATTAGGTATGAGAATTCCTTGAAGATAGAATAGATCCATCTTTATTCCAATCTTATCAGGATGCTTTGATAAGCACTTGCTTCGGTAGATGTGTCATTCAGGGACTGGGTGTTAAGTAGGGTGTTCCTATCACATGAGGAAGAAAAATAACTACTCTTCACAATGAAGAGTATTAGGAATAGTTGATGCTGAGAGACAGGGAGCTAGGAAAGAAAATTGCAATGAGCTGGGCCAAGTACTGCTTGGAGAATGAGTGCAGGAAGACCTTCCAGTCTCCCTCAATTTTAGTTGGACTAAAAGTCTTCAGAGAGAACACAAAAGTCTAGTGGGACTAGACACTGTTCACCGTGTACTGTAAGATATAAACCTCTCTTCTATCCCTTTTAGGACATCGTTTTTCAATTCTATGTTCTTTGATAATATTACTTTTATGGGAGTAGACTTTTGTCAAGAGCAACTCAAAGAGCTGGATGAAACAGGTAGCATGTGAATAACGTGTGTAAAGTACTTAGCATAATACTCAGCACACAGTAAAAGCCAAATCTTGTTATTTTTATTCTTGTTATTATTGGCCATATTACGATTATGAGGTGGAGCTCTCTATCACACCATGCAACCCTGACAACGTCATAGAAACAAGAAAACTGTGCCTTATAATCCTTCATCTGGTTTCTATATGTGAATTTTTATTTCATATTGAATAATTATAAAACTGAAATCATTTTTTTTCTGTTTATATTTTTAGATGTGTCCAATCTTAATTTGAAATAGGAAGACAGAAGTAGAAAGAGTCATGAGACTTTTGCTGCTGTTGTTTTCCAAAGGAATAGATGATAAGTAAAAATGAAGAGTTCCTAATAGAATATCATTCTAATTCTGACAGTATCTATCTTGCATTTTTAACAGTGCTCTTCGACCTTCGTACAGCCATTCCAGCTCCTGGGAGCCCCATCACCATTGCTTATGAGTGCCCACAATTCTCTCTCAATTATAATCTCAGGTTCTCTTCCAAACTAAACAGTCTTGCAAACTGCCTTGCCCATAGCTGGTGCTCCATAAATATTTGATGTATTGAGAAACAACTAAGAAGTAACTACCTGACTCAAAAAAAATGGAAACACTCAAAGAGAACCTAATGTTTGGTTCATGTTTTCAGATTGCTGAGACTTAATATAATAAAATCTTTGGGGGATAAAATCTGCTCCTTACTCCGTATTGTTTTTCTTGTAGATAACAGGTTCTCAAAAAAAGTAGTAATAAAAATACAAGGATGTGGAGCTGAAACAGGCATGTGAGTCATCCCATGCCTGGTGAGGCGCCCTTAACCAGGTTCCTCCAACACAGGCCATCTGAACCTAAATTACACTTAAGTCTCTACAGCTTTCTGAAACCTCACCTGGACTTGCTGTGACTACAGTACCAACAGTTCACCTGGACTGGAATTTTTCTCATCCTTAATGGAGTAGTTTTTGCTCTGCTCAAATATACAAAGACCTATAATTATCTGATGACATAATGTATGCAAAGAGCCTGGACACATACTAGACATCTTATGAGTGCGAGTTTCCTCCATGTAATCTCCCCTAAGAGGAAAACAGCCAGTTGTTTCTCATTTTTATGAATAACAGACAGAAAGATGTTGATTGCATTTTGTACGGAAATAATGTTAAATTAAAGAAAGAGTTATGTACCTTGACCATAGGAGTGCTTAAATAACCAAGAAGATAGATTACAGATAATTTTTAAAATAGGACCATTATCCTGCTTTGAAACTATAACCTAGAATTCGAATTAGTCAGTAGTATGGATTAAGGGTCCCACTGTGTCAGGAGCACTGAATGAGATACTGTGCTATTTTTTCAAAGGAATAGCAACATGTGATTTCTTTTAAAAGGGATTGTTAATAAAAAGATAGCTATGATCAAAGAAAATCCAAATAACTTAAAAAATACAAAGGGCAAACAAAATCTCATACACAATAAGTTGAGGTATTTGGGCTATGCTTTGTCATAAATTGATGCTAATCTTTTGTGACTAGAATGATATATTTCTTCCAACATCTTAATAACAATAATTTGTTAATAATCATCTTGTTTTCCAAAAGGCCCTAATATTATCATACCCTCTAAAGGATTTAGTCCAGCAACTGTGAATCAGAAATCTTTATTTTTTTACCTTAGCTACTTACGTTCTGTTTGAATCTAAGGTTATGACATAAGTAATATGTGTTAACTGCCTCATCAGGTACTCATTTTAAACTAACGTATTTTTATAAAAAGATTCATTTTTATTTTCAGCGTTAAAAAAAAATAGTGCCTTTCTGCTTAGCCTTGTATTTCAGCATCTATAACACTATTGAACGTGCTTGTTAAATTTCTCTTTCTTACTTGACTATAATTTACTGGGGATAGAGATTGTACTTTTTTTATTAGAGGTTCATGGTACAGTGTCTGAGGCATAGTAGGGGCTTGATACATTTTGTGAAATGAATAAATGAGTGAATGATGGTGTATTAGGTTTTATACTCTAGAGGAGTATAAAATCAATGGCATAAGGTAGGGCGTAATTTGAAAGTGAATTATTAGGAGAGAAAATCTGGTAGAGATCTTTTTCAATCTACATAGATAGGTGCATTCTAGCATCTTAACTGTCTGGCTATTGATTCCCCAATTCATAAGATAAGAAAAATAAAATAAAATAAAATCAGATATCCAGAGAGTTTGAGGCTGGTTTAGCCTGGTGGCCTTTTACAGGTGCAATTTATCTTTACAGTACAAAGAACACTGAATCTTCCCAGAATAACCTGATTCCAACAGAGTTAAATAAAGAGTTGTTCGTTTATCCTGATTTTTAACATAGTTCTGTCTTTCTAGACTGTGAAGTAAATCTCCATTTCCCAACAGCCCCAGTGCTGATTTTAATGATCGTGTCCACGTGACATCCACTTTTTTTTGTTTCATTGCTATTAGTCAATGACAAGTGAAGGATATTCAGTTTAACTTGAAAATGTCAGCTATGCACTTTAAGAGATATATTTTTGCAGCTTTTAATGAGGTGGTGTTTCTTTTTGAAAGAAATACTCATCTCTGATGCGGGTGCTGTGCTGGTGACAACTGATATTTAATAAGCGATGGTTCTTATATTAGTCGCAGTTCTCTAAAGAAAATGTCTCAGATTGCTTTTGAAAAACTCTTAGCGTCACTAGCCCAAAGGCAAGATGTGACCTTTTTATTACATAATGAGAATCATTTATTATCTTACAATGTATCTTAAAGTCACAGACAAAATGCCACTTTGATAATTGCTTTCAATTAGCTTTGAGCTTAGCATATATTCATAAAATGTCTTCTCTAATTTAGGCTTGAATTAGAGAAAATTGCAGACATAATCTACTTTAAGGTTGTCTCATTTAAGGTGATTCGTAGTTTTATTTCAAAGAAATCAAAAAGAGTAGCTTTAGAACAGTCTCTCAGAATGTTTTAAGCAGGCTTTTCAATATTTGATTCTATTCTATTACCAATTAATTAACAAATTAGAAAGCTAGTTCATCATTTCTGACCTTTTATGCGCGCTAACTTTTGACTTTCATTCGTAATGATTGTTTTGAAATTAAGCCCTGCAGTTCATATTGAAAGAGAGAAACAATCTGATTAGCAGAGTAAATAAGGCTTGCCTTGATATCAAGTACATCTTGATGTTGGGCTATAACTGGGATTCTGAATACTATAATGGTGCAGCCTTTCCTATCTTAAGTAAATAATACATAACTAATGGTCAATAAATTATACTAGATAATCACGTGGCATGAACAAGGAATTTGGGGGTGTTATTACAAGAGAGGTTAGAAGTAATATGATACTTAAAATGTAGTTTCAATTAAATTTAATTTCTTGGTATCACCCTGAGCATTGGAATATAGTTTAAATACATACCTTATCTTCCTTAAAAATATTTTTGAAATAATAGAAAGTCTGAAAATACATTTTACACTTGTGTTGTTTCAGTAATTCAGGGGATATTATTAACCTTAAGAGAGATTCTCAGAAATTGGTGTTGTATCTGGAGATTACTGTACCCTCTTTGTCTTTTTTTTCCCTAGATAAAAATTATGCACAAGAACCAAGCCCCGATGCTTATGGGCCCTCCTCCAAAAACCGGGTTGTTCTGCTCCCTCATCAAAAGAACAAGAAACCGAAGCAAGGAATAATCCTGTATCTTTTCATTCTTAGAGATTTAATTAGCATAATTGGGCCATGGAACACTTATGCTGGAAATCGTTGAACAATTTCAAGTCTCCTGCTCATGCAAAATCATGGAATTGGTTTAACAGTTTTTGTTACTGAGCTAATGTAAAATCCAGCTATTAGAAAATTTAATGTCTCAGTTTTTATAAGCATCTTTGCATGAAGAAAGCAGAAGTTTACATGAAGTGATACTGCCTATTTTTGTTGCATGCATTCCCATAAATTTTTTCGTCTCCTACCCATTCCTTCTCCAATTTCCATTTACTAACCTGTAAAAAAAACCTGTACAACAAAAAAAGGAAATATCACGGGAAATGTGATTCCAGTTATTAATAAGCACTACTTAATAATGCTACAATAATCATAATTGCAGATTGCTATACTTTTCCCTTTAGAATCAAACAGTATATCAATGATCTTTGACCTGTGAGTTGAGGAGAAGCTTTTAATTGAAAGGTTTTGTTAAATAGTTGTCTACTTGCTGTATCTAAGTAGTTTTTCTTCGACATCTTGATGCTTCTGAGTGGAATTTAAGATATCAGGTATAAAGTATTCTTATGCTAAGAAGTAGGAAGTGGTTTTTAGTTTGTTTAGTTTTGTTTTTAATTCCAGACATAAGTGGAAACATATTACTTGGCAGTAAAGTATGTTAACATGGCAAGCCTTATTCCCTTCTGCATGTGAATTTAGAAGAAAATTCTTAATCACAACAGTAACCAAATAGATGTTTGAAACTATGTGCCTAATAAACTGTGTTTCCCACCAAAGATTCAGAAAAAGATGCTTTGAGAGAAATGGGTTAATGCATAATTAATTAAGCATTGTGGAGAAAATCTATGGTTCTAATGTGCAATTTTGTGATGACTAAAACTCTGGAAGAGAGTGAACTACCCATTAATTATAATTAAAATTCTCACTTTTCACAGACAATAAGCCGTACAACACAATCAAAGCTCAATGGCTGATTTCTTGCTTTTTTGGTCATTTATAAGTATAGACGTCTGTAATTTTCAATGGGTCAGTTAAGTACACTTGAGAAAGTAAATGATTGTATCAGCTCCTTTCCAGTATAAATTGATACCTGTAATAATATTGAGCTCATTGAAGTTAATCATGCATGCATTTGCACCCTCTCCCTCACCTCCTCTACTCCCATCTCTGTGACATTTCAAATATTTATTTGGAAATAACGGCCTAGATTGTTGTTAAAGTATTTCATGGCCTGGGTGGATTCTCTGATTGTTTGAAGAAATTATGGAATAGTATTTTTTTAAGTGTTTCATTAAGCCTATGATATAAAATGAAATGCTATTCTGAGCAGATTTGGTATTGTTCATTCATGTTGGCCTGCATCTTATCGTTGTATGTTTTATGTTTTCAAACGTGCCATAAGGAAAACAAGTGCTTGAAGTGCATGATTTATTAGTTTCTCTCTCCACTCTGCATTAAAGTACTAATGATTTATCAGTTCTATTTTTCTATTGATTCATTCATCTTTGAATTACAAATAACATTTAGTGATTCTGTTGAACATAATCCTGAGCATGGATTTATGGATTTCAAGTGAAATTGCTATGATTTTTGTTCTTTGATTTGAAGACTCAACTGAATGCTGTTATGTAAAATGGCTACCCTCAAGCATTGTGCTATAATGGAAGATTATGTATAAAGCGTATTCTTTTAGTGTTCCAGGAACATTGGATGGTAAATATCAATCAACAATAAGTTTAATTGCTTTGAAAATAAAATCTTTTGAATAAATTAAGACATAATTTAACATTCTCAGGAAAATTATCATTACAATTGCAAATGTAGCAAGCAATCACTTGCCCTTGTATAATAAAAAAAAAAAAGTTATTTGGCAGAGCTGTAATCAAGACCAGAAGAAATCTCAAAGCAGTAACAAATGCATTACTGATGTCATGTTACATAACACACACATTGATTTTGTGTATCTATGGTTACAGGTAATAAATATTTTCACATAAATTGACAAAATTTTCTACAATGGGCAGGCAGGCTTTGTGTCAAAAACATATTCAGAAGCCACTAATTACTTTACGTTCAGTACAACATACCGTTATTTCTTGGCTACCTTTTATAGTATATAGTTTGAAGGCAGCAACAGTTTGTGAATCATTTTTAACAGTCTGTGCAATGAAAAGCTGTTGAATAGACAGTGGGATGAGAGAAATCAAACAGCCGGCCTATCAGACTTCAATCGTTGAAATAATGGGATGCAGCTTTACTTCACTGTAGCTGTATCATAATTAGTGATGATCGTAGTTACATTCTCAGTCAGTAGGATTCATTGGTACCAATAATAAATGTTCAAATAGGAATCAAATTTTACTTTTCCCAACTCATTTTCTAAAGATACTGATGAGCTTGCCCTTCGAGTACACTACTCCTGGGGTTTGGAAAGTAGTTTTTAAAAACCTACTTTGATGGTTTTGAAATCAGAGAAGGTGTTCTCCCCATTTTTATGACAGCTTCAAGTGAAGGATATATATTTTAAGAAAAACTCCAAACTGAGAGCTCCATGGTATATAGGAATATTAAATAATGTTAGCTTTGGAAGATGGAAACTTTTCTTACTTGTGTGTGGGTGAGTGTTTGCGTTGTTGAGTCAACCTCTTTTAAATACAGCAGATGTAGTTGTACAAAGTTTTCAGTGGATGAAGCTCTTGAGTAAAAATTAAACGGGGATCACAGGGGTCAGAGGAAAAGGGGAAAAGAGATATGTACTTTGCTAAACATTGCCATACACTGAGGAGATAAATAGAGATTCCAGAATAAACCTGGATATCTATGCTTCTAACAGGAAAGGAGGTGTCTGTGTAGATCCAGGAATTTTAAAGGACATAAATGTATTTCTCCACTTACATGTGTGTACCATGTGTATCTGACGCTAAGAGTGCTGGTCAATTTATTGTGGCAGGAGAAAATATCTGGAAGAAAGTGAAGAAAACAGAATTTTAGAAGTTTTTATTTTTTAAACAGTTTATGTGATTATAGCCAGAATAAAGCAAAAGACTCAGATATTTAGTGTATTCTACTGCAGGGGGAAATTTAAATCCAATGAGAATTAATGAATGACATATATTTTTTTGCATTTTGTTCTTTTGTCCTTGTTTAGGAGGATGGGAAACAACTGCAGTTTTCAAGGAAGAATCTGTTTTGAATCTCAGACTGTATTCTACTTGAATAAGACGAAACTTATGACCCCATTCCTTTTTGTGTCAAAGTTAGTTTGTTTTTAATTGGTTATAAAAAGGACAGTGTACCTTTCTTGGCACATATTGGCCCAAAGAGCTATTCAAATACACTACGTATGTTCTAAATTAAAATATTAAGCCCTTGTAATATATGTTGAGAATGTAAAGTTTAAATAAATAAATAAACAAACTTGCAGAAGAACTTTTATTTTGTGAAATGCAGAAATCACCCCTTAAATCTCTCAAAGTGCATTCTATTTAAATAAAGTTTGAATAAACTCACATTTAAAGGATTCTATACATCTGTATTGTGCTTAAAAACATGGAATTCATTTCATTATACTATCTTAATTATTTTCTCAGAAAGTGTTACATACAGTATCCTGCTTTTTTGAAATAAAAATGTTAACCATTCAGTGTGTCATTTCTTACCGCCATTTGGCCCTGATTTTTTCCGTAAATGAACTCTCCAAGCAATTGACAGTCAGTCTACCCCAGTGAATATCCACTGGGGGTACCAGACAGACCACCTGTCTTTTGTCAGGGAGAAAGGAGGCTGGGTATTTGGGGGCGGAATTTGTTGTCATTAAGAATCAAACCATTCTCCTTTGTGGTGCTTTGGCCCCAAGGTGCTGCTGTGAACATTATTGCACCAATTTCAGAGATTCCAGGAGTGCCAGCAAACTGGATGATAGAATCATGGGGACTGAAAGACTAGGCTGGGGGTTCTGTAAGGGCTTACATTGAATTTTCTGGATGAAACTGATTTCTGATTTTATTTTGTGTAACTGACTTCAGCAGATATCTCATGGGCACTGACTAGGTACACGGTATTTTACAAAGGGGTTGAAGAAATTAAAGAATTTTTTTAATGATACAATCTCTTCTTTAAGTGTCTTTCCATCTGTTGGAAGAGTTAAGTAAATTATTGACCAAGGTAAGAACCAAGGTAAGCAAAATATGATACGTATTCAAATGAGGACAGGTGATTTGGTTGAAGGTATTTTAAAAAATCCTCTAGAGAAGGTAAATCTGTAAATGGCTTTCCAGGGTAACTAGACTTTTACATGAAGAGAGAAGGAGAAAGAAGGAGCTCCTGAATCAGAGAAGGTGAGTGAGGGCATAGGGATAGAAACCAGGTCCTGGGTGCTTCATTGCCTCAATTCATTAAAAGTTTAGGGAATTCATAAATCAGGCATTTGAATAGTGGGTTTATTTTAAATTATTAGGAAGGAGCAAGAGAAGAGGATGAAAAAGGGGGAAGCAGGGAAAAAATAAAGAAGAGAAGTAATGAAGGAGGGAGAAAGAAGAAGGCAAAACCCCAAATTAGGATTAAGTGTCTGTCAATTAATTTTGCATTCTGGAAGAGAGACAAAACAACAACAACTACCAAGTCTGACTTAGAAAGCCTCAAAGCAATATCTGGCCATTCTACATTTTCAGAGAGTTTTGTTAAAATAATGTAAGTAATTTTATAAACTCTAAAACTTACAGAAAACTAAAGTAATAGAGAATACTAGTTGTAAAATGTGTTAATGCTAAATGTATAAAAATTAAATATTTAGAAAACCCATGTAAAATAATACAAGTTAAAAATTCATAATATAATAATAGACTAGAATAATAGAAAAAAATCCTAGTAGAATAATATAGTCTAACGTCTTACAAATGGAAGCAGAGTCATAGCAGGTTCAAAAGTCTCTCTCTCTTACTCCATTTTTCTATCCAGATATCCAGTTGATCTCATTGAGTCAATTGCTCTAAGAAAAAACACATTCAGGGTTGACTAATGACTACAAACGTATAAAGAAGTTGTTGGAAGAGTTTGATGTTGTTCCCATGTCAGAGCACAGTTCAAGGACCAGAGTTATTCAACTAGCAACAGCTACATCAGATGAAACAAGTGAGTTGAAAATCATTGGAAAAATTTGATAGATTACTTACACCAAAATATATTCCAGGAGTAGATAGATATTAGATAGATAGGTACATAGATACATAGAAAGAAATCTTTGGAGAATTAGATATTTTCTTTGAAAAATTAAAGGGAATTTTAAAATATTTTGATCCACTCATACTTTTATATAGGTTATTAAATATTTTTAATTTCAGCCCAGGCTCATTGGCTTCTCTCTCTCCATCTATCATTGCCTTCCCCAACCCTGTTTTACTCATTATATATGTTTCCTTATATTTACTGCATAAACATCACCTAATTTATGGTTTTAAATATACCTATACACCTAGGACTCCCTATTGTGTATCTCTAATTCAACTGTTCTTGAATTCAGTTTATATTTTTGCTGCCTATTTACTTTTCTTGAGTACGCCACAGGCGTATCGAACTAAAAGTCTCCAAAATAATACAAATCCTTTTCCACCTACTGTACAAATTTCTAGGTGAATTGCACCAGTTTGGTCTCTGAAGTGAGAATTGAGGGAAAGGCTCAACCATTCCTAAATACCACTCCTACCCGTCCACTCAGTCCCATCCCCTCTACCACCTAATATTTATCAAGTCCCTTCCCTACTCATCATCCCTGTGGTCTTTGTCCAGATCTTCATTTCCTACCTAAATTATAATTGTAGTCCGGGGTCGATCCAGGTCCTTTTTGTCCTGAAGCTCATAAAATTGAGTGACATCTCATTAAAAAATAATAATAATAATACAAAATTACAAAGCAAAATATCTTTTTAGAAAGAGAATTAATTGCCCAGTCCATTTCCCTGTTTTTCCCTACACTTTTTGGCTGCATCCTCTTTGGTCATCTCCTTGTAGGTAACAGTTTTGTAATATTTTTTCACAGAGCAAATAGAAAGATAACAATCTTTTCTCTAGGATGGTTGAATAAGCTTTTTAATTGATTGTTTCAAAATTTATTTTGGCTTCCTAACTCCCGTTGATAATGTTCCAATGTAATTTCTCCAAAGTAACCTTTTTGTGTGGTTGAATTAATTTTTTTAATTTTTATTTTATATTGGAGCATAGTTGATTAACAATGTTGTGTTAGTTTCAGGTGTACAGCAACCTGATTCAGTGTTACATATGCATGTATCTGTTCTTTTTCAAATTCTTTTCCCATTTAGGTTACAGTATATTGAGCAGAGTTCCCTGTACTATACAGTAGGTCCTCGTTGGTTATCCATTTTAAATATAGCAGTGTGTACATGTCAGTCCCAAACTCCCAATTTATCCCTCCCCCAACCCCACTCTTCCCCCCCGTGGTACCCATAAGTTTGTTCTCTAAGTCTGTGAGTCTGTTTCTGTTTTGTAAATAAGTTCATTTGCATCATTTTTGTTTTAGATTCTGCATATTAGCGATATCATCCCAGGTGGTTTCTCAGAGAATTCCAGCCCTTTGACCCCAGTAGTCGTGGTCTAGCTCATTCAGGTCCTCACAGGACCCAGAGGCCAGTAGGCCAAGGTGAAAATGACCTCTAAGCTTGGAGTAGAGCAGCATCTCTTGGGGTTCATTTTACTTGAGGTCAAGATTAGTGTGGATGCTCCCCTAGGCTACACAGGGTGTTGTCTTGTGTCCTGGTGGATATGGTGGTCCCCAGAGTGAAACAGCACTCTGGGACTCTGCCCTGTGACTGAGCAGGTTGCTGCTTCCTCCCTCTATTCATCAAGTTTGGGGATGGGCCCATGCCAGTAAGATAACCAGAAGATTCAGCGTGAGAACTTCAAGATAAATCTGCCTTTGGGAACTTTAAGAGGATTCTGGGCACAGAGGTATAAACTTTGATCCCAGCTGCTTGTTTTACAGAATATGTTTCAGGAGAAAATTAATCTCTCTAAGCCTCAGTTTTCTCACCTTCAAAATAGGGATAAACATAAGACCTGTTTTGGGGTTACTGTGAAGATTAAGTAGAGATAATGTTCAAAATTATTTTCTATCAGCAAACATTCAAATTACTTCTTTCAGCTTCAAAGGAAATGTAATAGTATTAATTGTAGTAGTAGTAGTAGGAGCAACAGCAGGAAAATCCTATTTGTCCCTACTTCAATCCTTCATCTACGATGCCAACTGTATTTTTCTAGAAATAGATGATATTCCTTATTGAGTCACCCTTTTTTACATGATAGAAGCTCAAAACCCTCATGTACACAAGGGCTTTCATAAGCTGAACCTTGTCAACCTTTCCTGTATCCTCTTCCCTCTTATCCCCGTGTGCAAAACGTAGTTCCAGCTACACTGTTCTACTTATTCACTAGACATGCCATGTTCTTCCATGACTATGCACCTTGTAAGATTTTATAATGATTGGCACATTCCCTTCCTCAAGGTTTGTTCACCTCCATTCGGAAGGATTTCTGGAACCACCCTGGTCTCGAATGCATTGGAATGAGTTTTTCTGGTGAGTCGTTTGTGCTCCTTTAAGACTCTGACACCTATGCTAAAGTTCTTTGACTTGTATTTTAAATGGTTACTTATCTGATTCTCTCATTAAACTTGTGAGTCCTTTGAAAGCCAGTCTTGGGTCCTCATCACTACTGTTCCCCTGGGGCCATCCCATATCAGATACCCAATAATCTTTGAATGAGTAAATAACAGACAGCCACTAAAACAAGTCCCAAGTCACTATAAAATGCATTGCTTGTTTCAGAAGAAAATATATTAAAAGGAAGGAAAAAAATAGTCTGTATTTAGTGTAGCTGCCTTCTATTCTCCAGGGAATGGTGAGGAGCTGCTAGGCAGAATAATGAGCCCCTAATCTTTGGAACCTGTGAATATGTTATGTGACACAGCAACAGGGAATTACCGTTTCAGATAGAGTCAAGAATGCCAATCAGCTGACTTCAAGATGGAGTATTCTGAACTATCCAGGTGAGCGTAATGTAATCCTAAGGGTCCTTTAAAGTAGAAGAGGTCAGAGGTCAGAGTCAAAAAGGGATTTGAAGGTGCTGTAGTGCTGCGTCGGAATCTACAGCAGGACGGAGATCACACGCCGAGGAGTGCGGAGGCCTCTAGATGCTGCAAAAGGTAAGGAAACGGATTGTTATCTGCAGCCTCTAGAAGGAACCTAACACTTTGATTTTAGCCCAGTGAGACCCATTTTGGACTTCTGATTTGCAGCACTGTGAGATAATAAATTTGTGATGTTGTAAGCTACTAAATTAGTGGTAATTTGTTACAGCAGCAAGAGGAAACTAACATAAGGAGGTAGGCAAGTAGAATAATCATGTTCAGAGCTGTTGCTACAAGTTGATGCCTTTTAAAATAGAGTAAAAGTTCTCTCACTTTAATCCTTCATACATTTGAAGTGCTTAATCCTCACTTAAATGCGTTTGGATTACCAGAATCCAGTACACAAGTCTCACCTTGGACCCTATGTATATAGATTGATGGGGGGGGGAGGGGAAGAAAGGGAGAGCAATGTTATTTCTTAGTTCATTCGTTTTTGAGTGATGCCACTCTAGCAAGCAAAAAGTGAAAAAAATAACAGCATCTGCTGTGATGAGACCTATTTTGCTGAAGACGATGATCTCAGTAATTTCTTTCTTTCTGGTGATACGCTTAGTCCTGGTTTTAGTTTTGTGGAAGCTTGCAATCTAATAATTATTTTTTCTCCTTCTCTGGACACCTAAGACACTTTCTACTTTGGCTGGTAGGAATAAGAAATAATAAAAGGTGACTGTAAATGAGAGGTTTAGAGTACTTCTCTCAAGTTAAATTATTTATGTTATGTCTGCCCCACGTTTTCCTGCACGTTCACTTTACAAGTTGAGCTTCAGCGGGAGCAATAGCTGAACAGAGTCGGCTAATGAAGCCGCCCCTACCCGCTGGGTCAGAGCCTTACCTCTGCTTTTGGTTTGCTGTCCCAGTTTGAAGCTTTTGAAGAGTGTGCTTGGCAAATGCTAATGAATTTAAGCTGGTTCATATGAAAATTATTAGGTGTTTTGAGGGGGAAATTAAGGTACTTTGCAAATATTTTACAGTGTAAAAGACGTTCCGGGCCTCTTATTCATAGATGAGAGTTTCCCAAGTCAAAGAAGGTTGCCAGCCAGATGAAAACTTAGCATATCTTTAACTTGAGTGCTTTTCCTATTCCAGAGCCTTTATTATTGTGAGTTTCACGCATCGCTATTGCCACCCACACAGCTGGGAGACATTAATAAATTCGGTGGTCTTCTCAGTACATTTTAGTGACAGAAACTCCCTCCTTGAACTTCAGGCCCCCCTGAATGCTTTTCCAACTAGGCCTGAACTTTTGGACTTCTTTGTCTCTGCATTGTCCAGTTTTAGCAAGAATCTTGCTAAGTCAGTTTAGCCAGATTCCTCAAACTCCATAGCTGATCACTCCATAGCTAATCATGATTCTCATCCCCCACTACTGCCCAGGTGATACTTGTTTACCCTGCCTGCCTTCAACAAGAATGCCCCTTGCCCTGGATCTCTCTCCCCTATGGTATAATTCCACTGCAGTTGTTCTGTTACCGAACCAAACTTGGGTCTGCTGGCTTGCACAGTAAAGCCAATCTATCAGTACTAACACTGGTTTCTGGTGAAGGAAAGTGCAGCTTTTACTGCAGGGCACCAAGCAAGGAGTCAAGGCAGCTAGTGGGCAAAAGGCCTGAATTCCCTGACGGCTTTTAGGGAAGGGTTTTTAATGACAGGGTAAGGCAGAGTTACCAGGTGTGTGACCAGCTTGTGGACATTGTTCTGACTGGTTGCTGATGAGGAAATTGGGAGTCAACATCATGGGGACTTCCCTGGTGATACAGTGGTTAAGAATCCACCTGCCAATGCAGGGGACACGGGTTTGAGCCCTGGTCCGGGAAGATCCCACATGCCACGGAGCAGCTAAGCCCGTGCGCCACAACTACTGAGCCTGCTGCGCTCTAGAGCCCGCGAGCCGTGACTACTGAAGTCTGTGCGCCCAGGGCCGGTGCTCCGTAACAAGAGAAGCCACTGCAATGAGAAGCCCGTGCACCACAACAAAGAGTAGCCTCTGCTTCCCACAACTAGAGAAAGTCCGTGCACAGCAACGAAGACCCAACACAGCCAAAAATAAATTTAATTAAAAAATCCTGAACCTTCTGGTTCCAACCAGTCTGGGGTCTATGTGCTTGTGGGCAACATGCAATTAATTTCTTCCACCTGGTGGAGGTTTCAGTATCTTCAAAGCAGCTCCAAGTATATGGCTCAGGGTATTATCTAGAGCCCTTGAGGAGGCAGTAAAGGTCCTTGACTTTGTTGATGGCTAAATTATTATTATTTTGTCTTGCTTGACTGTCTTCCTTTGTTTCTGCATTTTCTCACTTCTCTGATTAAATTTATCCTTGGCAACTTGGAGGAGGCCTAGGAAGCTAAGGTGTTTTTACAAACAAGTGGCAGTTGGAGGTCATGGGTGAGGGAGGTCTGCCCCGGGAAGGCTCCCTAGGGTCCTGCTCAGTTACAGTTCCTGTACCTAATCCCCCAGCCTCTCCCCCAGTGAAGTCTTCCTTAGCAGGCTTTAACAAGTGTATAATTATTTCTTTAACAATAGTCTTTGGTGTAATGGAAAATTGGTATAATATAGGCAGCATATTACCAGAGTCTAAGGACTGTCTCCAAGTTCCAGCCCTATAAAATAATATTCCCTATGGAAATTCACCTTGTATTCCTACTGATGTAGATTAAATACAATCAAAAAATAATTTGAAAAAATCAGAATGTAGAAAGTAGTGTTATTACCCATGCAAAGATTTAAGACATTGATCATTTGCAATTCCATAATACAGGCGGTTGTAAAAGGGCCGTATCCCCCAGATCCTACCTGAGTTTACCTGCAGCTCTGGAAAGTTCGCTACACGCTGATCATTCACTGCCAGAGAACACTCTGCTGCAAGGAAGCAAACATCCTGGGGGCTCTACCCAGAAGTGTGTGCTGCCCAGTAATATCCACCAGCTCAACTTTCATCCAATCAGGGATGGAAGTCCCCTGATGAGTGTCCCAGCCTCCCTTGTCCTTTTAGGTCTGACAATTCAGAGGTGTGGTTTCTTAGAGGGTTCCCAGTGGGACTGAGTCCCATTTGCCCACACAGCAGTAGCCTCCTTTACGAGCTTGTCTTGGGGTCTCTTACTTTTCCCCGTTTCTCACTTGTTTTTCCTGGCATTATCTTCCAAATGAACAACTAACACCCAACCTCAGGCTCTGCTTTGGAGGGAACCTTGTTTTGAGGGAGCTTTTTTGAGCACAAAGACAGCATTCATGTCCCACCTAAGCCCACCACTCTTGTAAAGAGAACTAGATATCAAAGGTGAAGGGAAAGGTGGCACATCAAATGCCTAAGGGCGTTAAAAGATAAACTGAGGCATGTTAAAAATGTTAAGAGTTTATTTGAGCAAAACTCCTTTAGAATCAGGCAGCATCTAATTTAGCAGGTAGAAAGGAGTTCCAAGGATCTGTACGAAAGGAAAACCTTTCATAGGCAGAAGGGAGCAGGAACAAAAAAGTAATTCCAGGCAAAAAATCTGAGTGGTTATTGCAAGGTTCCTTTCCTTGAGTGAATGGCAGGGATCTATTAGGCAGCTACCTAACTACTGCTGATTGGGAGATTCCTGACTGATTGGTTTAAGATTCCATTTCTGTAAGAGCTGGAACTACATTTAGGTCTCGGTTTGGTGATGTAAAGCTTAGCAGAAGCAACTCCATTTGAGGCCTGTTGTATTGTTTTTTAAACAAGGGTAACATAGCGTAGCCCACCAGGTAAACCTCATGAGTGGGCATCAGATAACAGTGAAAACTGTGTTGGAACTAGCCCACTCACACGTGGTTTGTAGGGGGTGGAGCCACTCGGGGCAAGCAGATTTTTACCAAATGAGAAAGGTATTGTACACTGGCATCGCCATTTCTTCCACTTTCCAAGAGAAGGGGCGAACTAAGATTTTTGTATGAAGTCTTAATTTTAAAATGCTGTGTGGCTGACAGACAGATAAGCAAAAACACTTGTGTAAATTTTGTTCGGCTCACGGGCTCTGAAAGGTACTCACTACCTTTTATTTGAGAATATTTTCCTCTGTAAAACATCACTTCTGCAGTCAGAAGGAGAACTACTTGTCTACTTGGTAATGATGAGACTCACGACTGTCCTACCACTCTCCCTTTCTCTGCTAAGAAGTCTGGATCATTGTTTACATGAATTGTTTCAACTGAGATGAAATATGCCGAAATACTGAGACAAAGATGATGTCTGTCTCTTCCTGGTTCCTTTAACAAGTCTAGTACCTGTTTACAAGATGCCTGTGAGCTCAGGAAACATCCGTGACTAAAATAAAGGCCATTGTCCTCATGTGGGTTATATTCTAGCAGATGGGACCGTTAAACCATCTCTGTAAGCCATTTGAAATCGCAGTATCTAAAAGTTGTGATGAAAAACTTTTCATGAGGCTGTACTAGGGAAGTTTATAAGCAAGTATTTTACAGCAGAAGCAGTAACTTTCATATTATTATTAGGTTTAGAATATTTTTCATTCTTTACTCAATTTTCCCAGTCAAATTTTATTGACTCATATTTTCACTCAGGACTGTTACTGAAAGGGCTTTACATACTGAAAGCAAAAGGACAAAAAAAATCAATATGGTAGATGTTTTGTTTACATTACATGATGTTGCTATTTTTAATTACTGGAGCTGAAGGTAACCTCCTTATGGTCATATAGCTGACCACTAGGAATTGAGTATAGGCTTAAATCACTGCAAAGTACTTGTCATGACTCAGTGTATACATGCCTTTTAAGGTAGGGTAGTAACAATGTGCCAAAGAATGAGCATCTTTGGGACTCACACATTTACCTAAGATTTGGAAAAAAAAAATTTATGTAAAATCCAACACAAATCCATATACATGTTTAAAACGGAACAAATATTAAAGTGAAACTTAAGGTTTGCAATAGGTCACTTCAGATAGTCCGCCAAGTTCCCTGGTTTATGTAGTCAAAACTTTGGAAGATGCTTTGGGGAAAGCACCGCCCCATACTCAAATCTTGACGAACAGCCCGATCTCGTTTGTAAGTTGCAGTCCGGTATGCAACTGCCTCCTGGCATGCTCCCCGGGTATTGCAGACTCACTGTGCCCGAAAGTTACCTCCTCCGCATTCTCACTTGACAGCCTTCTCCCCTGTCTGTATCTGCTTTTTCACTTAATGGAAATGGCACGACCCACTCTTCCATATCTAACCAGTCACCCCAGGTTTTCTATTTGGTTTATTTTGCATCTTTTCCTTCATCTTCTACTTTTCTATTCCCCCTACTGTTGTCTAACTTTTGGTCCTTACCCCTCATGTGAACTTTTTTCAATAATTACCTAACTGATCTATGTGCTTTCGCTTTGTTCTGCTTTCAGTGATCTACCACACGATGCAAGGGTTTTTTTCTGAAACACCAATATATTACTGATACACTACTAATAACATACTGAAAAATGACTATATACTGAATAAAATGAAGTTATTTTTCATATAAATGTGAATAGCTTTCAAAATTCTTAAATGATAATGCCTTTACTTGCTAGAATTAGAATAAGCTAGTTTGACTGAAGGAGGAAAGAACGAGAATAAAAGAAATATGCAGCAATCATCTCATCAAAATCACAATCCAGAGCCGAGTTAGGTGTGTGATAGTGATGAGGGGACTTTAACCACCACATAGCTAGGAAAGCGTTGAATAATAGCTGACCTAGAAGACTTCTAGGAGTCTTCTCAACAACTCGGAGCTCTCCAAGGAATTCCAAGGCCGCGACCCTCATATTTCCTTTACCCTCTAACATCCTTGCAATCTTAGAAAATGCAGGGCTTTTAATATCTTATTGTTTATCAGAGAATTCATTGATGTATTCCAAACTTGTTTCCCTGCCTCCAGTCATTAAACGAATTGTGACTTATCCTCCAATCGGTGCAAGAACTAATGGATAACATAGGAGTTTAAAGCACTTAGCATCTGTAAAGAGCTGCAGAGGGGCAAAATAATATTTTCAAAATGTTTATATATATTTGTAACTTTTTCTATGCTCTCTAGTAACTGCTTGCTGGGACCTCTGTTGGGTTTTGGCTTGTAATATTTTAGATTACCTTAACATATGCAGCTCTAAATATCTGGCATTTCTTTTAAAGTTGTTGCAGCATAGATATCTTTTTCTTGTTCTCAGCATGTGTCTTCTACCTTTTAGAGAGTTTCTGAGAGAAAGACAAAAGTTTTGTCTACCTCTCATTTATTCACACACGTAACACATGCCACCTCACACAATTTGGCAGAGTAAATCGAATTGAACAATGGGGGAGTCAGGTATAGCCTATATTAATTTCAAGGCATTAAACTTTATATTGCAGAAAGGAATTTTGAATGTTATTGGAAAATGCTCATTCAATTGTTAGTTTATTTATTTTCATATAAGAAAACAAATAGGCCAAATAGAGGTTCCCTTTTGTTCATGCAGCTGGAAGATCAGTGGTGATCTTCGGTTTAAAAAAAAAAAATGCTGTTGCTTAACAAATGCATAAATGAAGGTTTCTAAATGATCCTTTGGTTTCAAATAACTATGCCGCTAAACACATAGTATTGACATTTAAGAACAATAACATTTATAAATTCAAGAATAAATTCTTAACTCTTTTGATTTTGTGTTGATTTTATTCTCTAGTTTATAAATACTCCTACACTGGAAACCTCTGTTGACTTTAAAGAAAATAGAAAACAATAACATCAAATCAATATTCCTTGCTAAAACTCAATCATCCATTGGTTTCTAGTCCATATATTTTTTAAAAAGCATAATAGCATCTAATTTTATAATTCTTAAATTGTTGGACATTTTCATTTTTGAGCTATTTTGAAATTTGACTTTTTCAAATTTGAAAAACAATTTTTAATAACATTTTAGTTTTTAAATTATGTATTCCTTTTCTAAGTCTTGGGATTTGTACTTCAGATATGTGAACAGAATTCTCATTCTCTGGTGTCTTTATCTTGTCAAAAGTATCATTTAATTTCTATCATATTGTTAATTTCTCTAAATTAGTCCCAGTAATACTTTGCACGTTTTAGAAGCAGATATTTAGGACGGTAAGAAGACCTCATTAAACATACCTTGAGGGCTTCCCTGGTGGCGCAGTGGTTGAGAGTCCGCCTGCTGATGCAGGGGACACAGGTTCGTGCCCTGGTCTGGGAAGATCCCACATGCCGCGGAGCGGCTGGGCCCGTGGCCCATGGCCACTGAGCTTGTGCGTCCGGAGCCTGTGCTCTGCAACGGGAGAGACCACAGCAGTGAGAGGCCCAAGTACCGCAAAAAAAAAAAAAAAAAACAAAAAAACCTTGAAAAATTATGCCTGCATAACTTAAGTTCTTCGGCTGCATTCTCACAGTTAACTAGGAATAAAACACCCACCTATTCCAAAACTACTCCCATCTCCATAAATATTTCCAAATGGTTAAAAAAAAAAATACGATGAGACTTTTAAAATAGAAGGATTTTCAGTTAAATCTGAATTCTCCAATAGAAGTATATGGTAGAATAGTTATTTCCAAAATATTTGGTTTTAGAGAATATTTAATTTTAGAGGCAATTTGCATAATTATGTTTTATTAGGCAAATACTAAAATTTGCTTCTCCTGAATAAACAATGCCTGATAATATGGATAATTGAGGAGTGGGGTTGACAGGAGTTGGCAAGGTTTTTCAGAGTTTTAATATGTCTTGGGTAAAATGCAAAACCCCAAATCAGGTACGTAATTGAAAGTTATAATTGAAATAACTAAGAATAGCAACAACAAGAAGAGAACCTAATCATGCATATACTTATATTAACTATTGATTATTTGTTATTTTAAAAGTTTAGACTTCCAGATTCTTTCAAGTTTTTTTGTTTTTTTGTGTTTTTTGTGGTTTAGAAAAATTGGTTAAGAAACACTACAGCCAGGTATGGTGCTCTCCAATCATAATGGTAAGAGCAAAGTTACAACATTATTTGATTTTTAGATTAGAGAAGAGCATATTTTTATTTATTTTAACTTTAAAAACGTATTTCTTTAACAACTGATTTGAAGCAATTTTACCAATAAAACAGAGTCCTTAGTTTAACGCTTTAAAGAGTAAATGCCTCATAAATATTTTGTAGTATATGCACTCACTTTTAGCTTATCTCTACCAACTTAACATGGATTTTAAATTAAGGTCAAAGTCACTCCCAAGGCCTGTTGTCAACCTTTGGCTGCATGGAAATGACAGGAAAGTGTCTCCTTTTCCACCATTGCCTGTGCTTACATGGACATGCATTCTTAGTCTGTTTCCCTTCTGCTGATGGTGTCTGTATCACTTGCTCGTGCCCTTTCAGTGGATTAACAGTGTTCTCGCAGATAGAGAAGAAAAGGTGTATGTATTCAATCTTTGACCTTCTCTATCAACTCAGGATTCAGATATAGTCACATAGCATTTATTTTTATAATTGATTGCTCATGTTTTCACATATCCTGTTCACATGAAAACCAAGTTATACCTCCTTCTGGTGCAGGAATCACCAGGATCCTGTAGTATGAAGAGAAGGAGGCATGGGGTGATGGCACAGACAGAGGCCAAGATGAGTCTTGATGCCTGCAATTGTGCCATTGTTTGTTTCAGCCACTAGGTGACACCGCTAAAGGGTGTCCACAAACTCCTGGAGGTGATGGCTATGCTGGTGCAGATTCCTGAGTGCTCTAAGAGTGACTGCACCCCAAGCACAGGTTCTAAAGTTGTGCTTCCTTTCCTTTACTCACAATGTTTGGCCATTTCCCCAAATATAAAACATAACGCCATGCAACGTTTGCTCTGCGGGGGTATGCTTCCTCCTCCAAGCGAAAGTTGTGTTCGCACAACTTTCACTGCTTAGATCTTTGTCTGCTTAGATCTTTGTCTTAATCTAAACACCAGCTTAGATTTTACCTTTCCTCACAGCTATTTTCTTTTAGGAGTGAAGTTTACTTTCCCTGCCAGTAGGTCTTTCTGAAAACATCCTGTTCTACTCTGGTCTCTTTACCTTTAAATTTAAGGGAGCCAGGGGTCAGGATTTCTAATCTCCCACAGTTATACCTATTGCTTCCTTCTTTTTTCCTGTCACCAGTGAGGAACCTCAGGAAATCCGTCATGGTGAAGTCACAAGAGGTTCTATCCTACCATTTTGTAGGGTTCCTGCTCTCCTAGCTCCTCCCTTTCACAATTCCATAATGCAGATCTACTTATCTGCAGCTCTTTTTGGAGAAGCCATACATACATACATACCTACACACATGCATAGATGCAATCATAAATGCTGCCTGATCAAGTACCTTTTATTCTGGCATGTGTATACTGATCTGGCCTTGGTCAAAATTGCAAATTCAGCAGAGCTTACGTTCCTTCAATGTTTGTCATCTTCTCTAAGGGTGCCCTTGCCAATCCCAACTATAAATGGTTGCATTGTACAAAAATGTGTAGTGTTTCCCACTGAAACAGATCTTACTTGCCTCTGGGAACAAAAAATTGATAACACAATCCATGTCTGTAGGGACTGTTTATAGCCACATCTTTAGATAGGGATTTAGTTTTTATAAAGTGCTTCCTTTGAGAAACAGCCTTGCATAGCAGAAAGTTTACTGGGTTTTCAGTCAGCTTGACTCAACTCCAGATTCCTAAGAAAAATAAAATAATGAGAGAGGAAAATAAGGAACCGAGTAAGAGCCCAAAGATGAATGAGAAAAGGAAAAGCTGCACTCATGCTCTAGTTATTACTGTATTTGGACTCCACCACTTGGAAACTAAAATGAATAATGTGGTATTTATATTTAAAGGGAGTTTGCCATGAACTTGAGCAGTATAAATAATAAATACTGAATTTTTAAGAAGGTATGCATAGTGAAACTTTAAGGGAAATGCCAGGAAAAAAGTATGATGACTTCAACTTTAACAACAACAAAAAAATCCTTGTTACATAACAAATAAACCAGATGTCATCAGGAGCAGATGCCAATGAAAATGTTCACTACTGAATTTAATAAAAGGAAGCATCATCTGTGACCGTTTCCTTCCATGAAAAAGGAGGTTGATCAAGTCCTTAGGATTCAAGTTCATGGTGTCAAACGAAATCCACAAGTAGAAGCCAATTTAAATAAAAATTA
Source organism: Delphinus delphis (assembly GCF_949987515.2). Taxonomy (NCBI): domain Eukaryota; kingdom Metazoa; phylum Chordata; class Mammalia; order Artiodactyla; family Delphinidae; genus Delphinus; species Delphinus delphis. The sequence goes on from NC_082691.1 coordinate 40,712,577, forward strand.
TTGAAGTATTAAAAGATAATGCTTTAAAACTAAGGATAATTACTTGCATACCATAGGGGATACTGAAATACATTAAGTGAAAAAGATAATTCAAGAGATCAATTTTTCTATAACTCTAACTTGGTTTGGAATAAGTAGACTCTAATTCATGTTAGTTGACACAAAGTGTTTGGATTTCATTGTTGTTTTTTTTTCTTTAGTCAATACCATTCTCAGATTATATACATACACACACACACACACACACACACACACACACACACACACACACACACACATATATAAAATGTACTTACTTACATCTATGTAACAATTTATACACACACCTAAACTTCTAACTTTCTTGTGAGTATTTGTTTGCTGCCCTGATAGTGGTATATTGCATTTCATGGACACATGCCATGTTAATTTATACTGAAATAAGATAGACTATTTGTCAAGCATTCATCAGTTTTAAGAAAAAATATCTTCAGATTCCTGGAAGCTTTGTACAATTTGCTTTAACATCAAATCAGAAGAATGATTTTTCTTTTCCCTTGTGAAGTTTTTTTTCAGTCATTTGCTAATGTCCTACTTTTTTTTCCACCAGAAATGTAACTGTTCTTTGGGAAGTAATTCAGAGTAAATAAATTATCGCTAGGCTTGGGTTTTGGGAACCCAAGTGTTAATGTTAGCAAATACCACAAGCTGCATTTGATTTCTAAGCTTTTCCTGTTATTTACCGAGTGTCTCCTTCTGTGCCATAAATAATTTAGAGTTCAAAGTGAACTTTGCCACTAAGTGCTAGAAAGCTCCAAATCACGTTGATTTTGTTTGTTAATGTTTCCCTCATATAACCAAACTCTGAAACCATTGCACTTGCCCTCTAATATTAAACAAAAGTCTTACAATGCCAGCTGTAAGCTTGCTTCTGGCAAGGAGTAGAAGAATAAATCCAATAACCAAAGTGAATTGATTATAGAATAGTTCTTATATGTATTATTAGTAGTGACAATATAATTTTCTTACTATATGCAACTCATATAGGAAAATCTACATTTAACATGACCAAAACAAAGAAAGATATGAAAACTCAACATGGATTGATTTGGAATAGGTTTTATTGATAAGCTATTCAACAGTGGCGTCTAAAATAAAAGAATTAAATTTACATGTATTTTGAGTCAACGTGTACATAACCAACCTGCAACACTTGAAAGAATAAAATTACAATTTTAATTGAGTATTTCTTAAAACACTGTCTCATGAATAATCTTAAATATTCACTTCAGCTGGTTTTGAAAAATGACACAGCAGATTCTTCACAATAGTGGGAAACATTTTGCTACTTTACTGTAGTGATTTCCTTGTCAAAGAGCAGTCATTTCAAATGATTTGTTTGTTTTATTTATATGACCTTGAAACGCTTTTTGAAGAAGAGATCTAACAGAAAATCAAGATCATACTTTCAATGACTGTGTAAAGAGAGGTTCAAAAAGTTTTCACTTTGCCAAAGTTAGAAGGTTAAATTGCGGCAGGTTTGGAATGAAAACTCAAGACTGTGGTGGTCTGCTCTGGCCTCTCTACTGCCTCTTAGGAGGATTGTGAAGTTCTAAACCTTTTACAAATACGTACCACAGACAAGTTTAAGATACTAATAGTAAGGTGTCATTATTAAAAAAAAAAAAAAAGTACTCCAAAAGAACATCTAACTTTGTCAGTAATTTAAATGTCTTATTTGAAACCAAAATATAGAAAATTCTTTTTTCTCTTCCATTTTAAGTCAGATTAGAGCTGACTTAATAAGTAATAAAGCTAGAGCTTATTACTTATGTACAGGGGGTTGTATCTGCATTTTATCTCCTACATGTAACAAGAACAATAAGCACCACTGCCAACTCTCTCTGAGATTGTTTGCTTGTTTATAAGATGTTTCCTATTATTTGAGGGCTTTTGTACAGACTGGCAGTCAGGATGGATGTAAGAAACTAACCTAGTACCTGTTTTGGTTTCAGTTAGTGTTACTAAGTGAATGGCTTTACTGAATCATCATCCCCTAAGATTATCTGATTCAATTGCTCTTTTACACGAAACATCTTTTCTTGTTCATGTCCATAAGCTCTTTAGCTACCACAACCCACAGTTAACATCAAGAACTCCATTATGAAAGGGAAAGAGACTAACAGAATCTCTTTCAAACATCTGCAATGAGGCAAGCGTGGTCCTAGGTGTTTCATAGATTATTCACTTTGATTCTCTCAAAAATCCTATGAGATAGGTACAAAGCCCCCCAATGTCTTATCATGGACACTCAGTTCAAAGCAATTGACTTAACTAAAATTCCATTGTGATATAAGAGTAGCTGAATTCAAATTTAGCTGTGCCTGCTTTGAAGTCTATCAATTTTCTAGTCTATCAGGTGACTTCAAAACCCAAAAGATCATGTAACTTGAAAGCTAAAAGAGAACTATGTACTCCTCTAGTAGAAGAACAAACACTGTTTAGAAGCACATCAAATTCCATCTCAATGCGTCATCCAACATCAATGAGCAACAGACTGAGAATCAATTTTTTTTTTAACATCTTCATTGGAGTATAATTGCTTTACAATGGTGTGTTAGTTTCTGCTTTATAACAAAGTGAATCAGTTATACATATACATATGTTCCCATATCTCTTCCCTGTTGCGTCTCCCTCCTTCCCACTCTCCCTATCCCACCCCTCTTGGTGGTCACAGAGCACCGAGCTGATCTCCCTGTGCTATGCAGCTGCTTCCCACTAGCTATCTGTTTTACGTTTGGTAGTGTATATATGTCCATGACACTCTCTCGCTTTGTCACAGCTTACCCTTCCCCCTCTCCATATCCTCAAGTCCATTCTCTAGTAGGTCTGTGTCTTTATTCCTGTCTTATCCCTAGGTTCTTCATGATATTTTTTTTTCTTAAATTCCATATATATGTGTTAGCATACGGTATTTGTCTTTCTCTTTCTGACTTACTTCACTCTGTATGACAGACTGTAGGTCCATCCACCTCATTACAAATAGCTCAATTTCGTTTCTTTTTATGGCTGAGTAATATTCCATTGTATATATGTGCCACATCTTCTTTATCCATTCATCCGATGATGGACAATTAGGTTGTTTCCATCTCTGGGCTATTGTAAATAGAGCTGCAATGAACATTTTGGTACATGACTCTTTTTGAATGATGGTTTTCTCAGGGTATATGCCAAGTAGTGGGATTCCTGGGTCATATGGTAGTTCTATTTGTAGATTTTTAAGGAACCTCCATACTGTTCTCCATAGTGGCTGTACCAATTCACATTCCCACCAGCAGTGCAAGAGTATTCCCTTTTCTCCACACCCTCTCCAGCATTTATTGTTTCTAGATTTTTTGATGATGGCCATTCTGACTGGTGTGAGATGATACCTCATTGTAGTTTTGATTTGCATTTCTCTAATGATTACTGATGTTGAGCACCCTTTCATGTGTTTGTTGGCAGTCTGTATATCTTCTTTGGAGAAATGTCTGTTTAAGTCTTCTGCCCATTTTTGGATTGGGTTGTCTGTTTTTTTCTTATTGACCTGCATGAGCTGCTTGTAAAATTTGGAGATTAATCCTTTGTCAGTTGCTTCGGTTGCAAATATTTTCTCCCATTCTGAGGGTTGTCTTTTGGTCTTGCTTATGGTTCCCTTTGCTGTGCAAAAGCTTTGAAGTTTCATTAGGTCCCATTTGTTTATTTTTGTTTTTATTTCCATTTCTCTAGGAGGTGGGTCAAAAGGATCTTGCTGTGATTTATGTCATAGAGTGTTCTGCCTATGTTTTCCTCTAAGAGTTTGATACTTTCTGGCCTTACATAGGTCCTTAATCCATTTTGAGCTTATTTTTGTGTATGGTGTTAGGGAGTGATCTAATCTCATACTTTTACATGTACCTGTCCAGTTTTCCCAGCACCACTTATTGAAGAGGCTGTCCTTTCTCCACTGTACATTCCTGCCTCGTTTATCAAAGATAAGGTGACCATATGTGTGTGGGTTTATCTCTGGGCTTTGTATCCTGTTCCATTGATCTATCTTTCTGTTTTTGTGCCAGTACCGTACTGTCTTGATTACTGTAGCTCTGTAGTATAGTCTGAAGTCAGGGAGCCTGATTCCTCCAGCTCCGTTTTTCTTTCTACAGATTGCTTTGGCTATTCGGGGTCTTTTGTGTTTCCATACAAATTGTGACATTTTTTGTTCTAGTTCTGTGAAAAATGCCAGTGGTAGTTTGATAGGGATTGCATTGAATCTGTAGATTGCTTTGGGTAGTAGAGTCATTTTCACCATGTTGATTCTTCCAATCCAAGAACATGGTATATCTCTCCATCTATTTGTATCATCTTTAATTTCTTTCATCAGTGTCATAATTTTCTGCATACAGGTCTTTTGTCTCCTTAGGTAGGTTTATTCCTAGATATTTTATTCTTTTTGTTGCAGTGGTAAATGGGAGTGTTTTCTTGATTTCACTTTCAGATTTTTCATCATTAGTGTATAGAAATGCCAGAGATTTCTGTGCATTAATTTTGTATCCTGCTACTTTACCAAATTCATTGATTAGCTCTAGTAGTTTTCTGGTAGCATCTTTAGGATTCTCTATGTATAGTATCATGTCATCTGCAAACAGTGACAGCTTTACTTCTTCTTTTCCGATTTGGATTCCTTTTATTTCCTTTTCTTCTCTGATTGCTGTGGCTAAAACTTCCAAAACTATGTTGAATAAGAGTGGTGAGAGTGGGCAACCTTGTCTGTTCCTGATCTTAGTGGAAATGCTTTCAGTTTTTCACCATTGAGGACGATGTTGGCTGTGGGTTTGTCATATATGGCCTTTATTATATTGAGGAAAGTTCCCTCTATGCCTACTTTCTGCAGGCTTTTATCATAAATGGGTGTTGAATTTTGTCAAAAGCTTTTTCTGCATCTGTTGAGATGATCATATGGTTTTTCTGCTTCAATTTGTTAATATGGTGTATCACGTTTATTGATTTGCATATATTGAAGAATGTTTGCATTCCTGGAATAAACCCCACTTGATCATGGTGTATGATCCTTTTAATGTGCTGTTGGATTCTGTTTGCTAGTATTTTGTTGAGGATTTTTGCATCTATGTTCATCAGTGATATTGGCCTGTAGTTTTCCTTCTTTGTGACATCCTTGTCTGGTTTTGGTATCAGGGTGATGGTGGCCTCGTAGAAGGAGTTTGGGAGTGTTCCTCCCTCTGCTATATTTTGGAAGAGTTTGAGAAGTATAGGTATTAGCTCTTCTCTAAATGTTTGATAGAATTCGCCTGTGAAGCCTTCTGCTCCTGGGCTTTTGTTTGTTGGAAGATTTTTAATCACAGTTTCAATTTCAGTGCTTGTGATTGGTCTGTTCATATTTTCTGTTTCTTTCTGATTCAGTCTTGGCAGGTTGTGTGTTTCTAAGAATTTGTCCATTTCTTCCAGGTTGTCCATTTTATTGGCATAGAGTTGCTTGTAGTAATCTCTCATGATCTTTTGTATTTCTGCAGTGTCAGTTGTTACTTCTCCTTTTTCATTTCTAATTCTGTTGATTTGAGTCTTCTTCCTTTTTTTCTTGATGAGTGTGGCTAATGGTTTATCAATTTTGTTTATCTTCTCAAAGAACCAGGTTTTAGTTTTATTGATCTTTGCTATCATTTTGTTCATTTGTTTTTCATTTATTTCTGATCTGATTTTTATGATTTCTTTCCTTCTGCTACCTTTGGGGTTTTTTTGTTCTTTTTTCTCTAATTGCTTTAGGTGCAAGGTTAGGTTGTTTATTCGAGATGTTTCCTGTTTCTTAAGGTAGGATTGTATTGCTATAAACTTCCCTCTTAGAACTGCTTTTGCTGCATCCCACAGGTTTTGGGTCATCGTGTCTCCATTGTCATTTGTTTCTAGGTATTTTTTGACTTCCTCTTTGATTTCTTCAGTGATCACTTCGTTATTAAGTAGTGTATTGTTTAGCCTCCATCTGTTTGTATTTTTTACAGATCTTTTCCTGTAATTGACATCTACTTTCATAGCGTTGTGGTCGGAAAAGATTCTTGATACAATTTCAGTTTTCTTAAATTTACCAACGCTTGCTTTGTGACCCAAGATATGATCTATCCTGGAGAATGTTCCATGAGCACTTGAGAAGAATGTGTATTCTGTTGTTTTTGGATGGAATGTCCTATACGTATCAATTAAGTCCATCTTGTTTAATGTATCATTTAAACTTGTGTTTCCTTATTTCCATTTTGGATGATCTGTCCATGGGTGAAAGTGGGGTGTTAAAGTCCCCTACTATGAATGTGTTACTGTTGATTTCCCCTTTTATGGCTGTTAGTATTTGCCTCATGTATTGAGGTGCTCCTATGTTGCGTGCATAAATATTTACAATTGTTATATCTTCTTCTTGGATCGATCCCTTGATCATTATGTAGTGTCCTTCTTTGTCTCTTCTAATAGTCTTTATTTTAAAGTCTATTTTGTCTGATATGAGAATTGCTACTCCAGCTTTCTTTTGGTTTCCATTTGCATGGAATATCTTTTTCCATCCCCTTACTTTCAGTCTGTATGAGTCTCTAGGTCTGAAGTGTGTCTCTTGTAAACAGCATATATATGGCTCTTGTTTTTGTATCCATTCAGCCAATCTGTGTCTTTTGGTGGGAGCATTTAGTCCATTTACATTTAAGGTAATTATTGATATGTATGTTCCTATTCCCATTTTCTTTATTGTTTTGGGTTCATTACTGTAGGTCTTTTCCTTCTCTTGTGTTTGTTGCCTAGAGAAGTTCCTTTAGCATTTGTTGTAAAGCTGGTTTGGTGGTGCTGAACTCTCTCAGCTTTTGCTTGTCTGTAAAGCTTTTAATTTCTCTGTGTAAACTGACTGAGGTCCTTGCTGGGTAGAGTAATCTTGGTTTCAGGTTTTTTCCGTCATCACTTTAAATATGTCCTGCCACTCCCTTCAGGCTTGCAGAGTTTCTGCTGAAAGATCAGCTGTTAACCTTGTGGGGATTTTCTTGTGTGTTATTTGTTGTTTTTCCCTTGCTGCTTTTAATATGTTTTCTTTGTATTTAATTTTTGACAGTTTGATTAATATGTGTCTTGATGTGTTTCTCCTTGGATTTATCCTGTATGGGACTCTCTGTGCTTCCTGGACTTGATTAACTATTTCCTTTCCCATATTAGGGAAGTTTTCAACTATAATCTCTTCAAATATTTTCTCAGTCCCTTTCTTATTCTCTTCTTCTTCTGGAACCCCTATAATTTGAATGTTGGTGCATTTAATGTTGTCCCAGAGGTCTCTGAGACTGTCCTCAGTTCTTTTCATTCTTTTTTCTTTATTCTGCTCTGCAGTAGTTATTTCCACTATTTTGTCTTCCAGGTCACTTATCCGTTCTTCTGCCTCAGTTATTCTGCTATTGATCCCATCTAGAGTATTTTTAATTTCATTTATTGTGTTGTTCATCGTTGCTTGTTTCATCTTTAGTTCTTCTAGGTCCTAGTTAAATGTTTCTTGCATTTTGTGTATTCTATTTCCAAGATTTTGGATCACCTTTACTATCATTATTCTGAATTCTTTTTCAGGTAGACTGCCTATTTTCTCTTCATTTGTTAGGTCGGTGGGTTTTTATCTTGCTCTTTCATCTGCTGTGTGTTTCTCTGTCTTCTCATTTTGCTTAAATTACTGTGTTTGGGGTCTCCTTTTTGCAGGCTGCAGGTTTGTGGTTCCCATTGTTTTTGGTGTCTGTCCCCAGTGGCTAAGGTTGGTTCAGTGGGTTGTGTAGGCTTCCTGGTGGAGGGGACTAGTGCCTGTGTTCTGGTGGATGAGGCTGGATCTTGTCTTTCTCGTGGGCAGGTCCACATCTGGTGGTGTGTTTTGGGGTGTCTGTGGACTTACTATGATTTTAGGCAGCCTCTCTGCTAATGGGTAGGGTTGTGTTCCTGTCTTGCTAGTTGTTTGGCATAGGGTGTCCCGCACTGTAGCTTGCTGGTCGTTGAGTGAAGCTGGGGGCTGGTGTTGAGATGGAGATCTCTGGGAGATTTTCGCCATTTGATATTATGTGGAACTGGGAGGTCTGTTGTGGACCAGTGTCTTAAAGTTGGCTCTCCCACCTCAGAGGCACAGCACTGACTCCTGGCTGCAGCACCAAGAGCTGTTCATCCACACGCCTCAGAATAAAAGGGAGAAAAAGAAGAAGGAAAGAAAGAAAGAAAAAGAAAGAAAGAAAGGAGATAAAATAAAATTTAAAAGTAAGATAAAATAAAATAAAGTTATTAAAATAAAAAATAATTATTAAGAAAAAAAATTTTTTTTAAAGAAAAGAAAAAGGTGGACGGGTAGAACCCTAGGACAAATGGTGGAAGCAAAGCTATACAGACAAAATCTCACACAGAAGCATACACATACAGACTCAGAAAAAGAGGAAAAGGGGGAAAAATCATAAATCTTGCTCTCAAAGCCCACCTCCTCAATTTGGGATGATTCGTTGTCTATTCATGTATTCCACAGATGCAGGGTACATCAAGTTGATTGTGGAGCTTTAATCCGCTGCTTCTGAGGCTGCTGGGAGAGATTTCCCTTTCTCTTCTTTGTTCTCACAGCTCCCAGGGCTCAGCTTTGGATTTGGCCCCGCCTCTGCATGTAGGTCGCCTGCGGGCGTCTGTTCTTGGCTCAGACAAGACGGGGTTAAAGGAGCAGCTGCTTCACAGGCTCTGGCTCACTCAGGCCAGGGGCGAGGGAGGGGCACGGAGTGCGGGGCAGAGGCCGGCGTGACGTTGTACCAGCCTGAGGCGCGCCATGCCTTCTCCCGGGGAAGTTGTCCCCAGGAGGGGAGGTGTGGAGAGTGACCTGTGCTGGCACACAGGCTTCTTGGTGGCAGCAGCAGTAGCCTTAGCGTCTCATGCCTGTCTCTGGGGTCTGCGCTTTTAGCCACGGCTCGCACCCGTTTCTGGAGGTCTTTTAAGCGGCACTCTTAATCCCCCTCTCCTCTCGCACCAGGAAACAAAGAAGGAAGAAAAAGTCTCTTGCCTCTTCGGCAGCTCCAGACTTCTCCCTGGACTCCCTCCCGGCTAGCCGTGGCGCACTAACCCCCCGCAGGCTGTGTTTACGCAGCCAACCCCCGTCCTCTCCCTGCGCTCCGACCGAAGCCCAATCCTCAGCTCCCAGCCCCGCCCACCCTGGCAGGAGAGCAGACAAGCCTCTGGGCCTGGTGAGTGCTGGTCGGCACCGATTCTCTGTGCGGGAATCTCCCCGCTTTGCCCTCTGCACCCCTGTTGCAGTGCTCTCCTCCACGGCACCAAAGCTTAACCCCCTCTGCCACCCGCAGTCTGCTCGCGAAGGGGCTTCTAGTGTGTGGAAACCTTTCCTCCTTCACAGCTCCCTCCCACTGGTGCAGGTCCCGTCCCTATCCTTTTGTCTCTCTTTATTGTTTTTTCTGTTGCCCTACGGAGGTACGTGGGGACTTTCTTGCCTTTTGGGAGGTCTGAGGTCTTCTGCCAGCGTTTAGTAGGTGTTCTGTAGGAGTTGTTCCACGTGTAGATGTATTTCTGGTGTATCTGTGGGGAGGAAGGTGATCTCCGCGTCTTACTCCTCCGCCTTTTCCCCCTCGTCCTCTGGAGAATCAGTTTCTGAATGTTGTTCCCAACTCCCCTGTGCTTTAAATTTTGAGATCAGACTTAGAATTTTGGAATTTCTGTCTGCCTTCACATGCTTTTGAATTCTCTTTCCCCCTCGAATGCCAAAAGCAAACACTACACACACACACACACACACACACACACACACACACACACAGTCATCTGCCTAATTTCCTTCATGAAAGACAAAGCTTTCTTTGTATGATAAGAATCATGCCTCACTATACAACAAAACCTGACCTCCTGCCATTTTCAGGGTGTCCCATTAGAGCCTTCAGGACACTTTCTCAGCCCCTTCGTAAGCCCTTTGAACATGAGTCCTAGTTTCTGAACATTGAAAATCAATTCATATGGGCTTCCCTGGTGGTGCAGTGGTTGAGAGTCCGCCTGCCGATGCGGGGGACACGGGTTCGTGCCCCAGTCCGGGAGGATCCCACATGCCTCGGAGCGGCTGGGCCCGTGAGCCATGGCCGCTGAGCCTGCGCGTCCGGAGCCTGTGCTCCACAATGGGAGAGGCCACAATAGTGAGAGGCCCTTGTACCACAAAAAAAAGAAGAAAATCAATTCATAAAGAAATTTCTCCAGCTTTCACACGAATAAGAAGATCAATTGCCTTTCTTTAGGAATATGTTCCAAGTATTATGCTAAGCACTTTGCACATGTTATGTTGTCTAACAGCTGGAATAACTGAGTACCATAGACGCTGGTCCTCACCCCTATTTTTCAAATGGGTAAACTCAGAAAGGCAAAACAGATAAAGCAACAGAATAAATAAGAGAATGTTCAGGAATACAAGCCAGAACTAGCAGGGTGCTTCCACAGTCTACCTTCCAAGGCTTACATTGGGTAAGCCAACGCCCGAGATACTCACACGTGAGCCTAGGAACATCACCTTGGAGAATCTCCTCAAGCAACAGAGAGTATCTTCTCATTTCCATGTCCCCAACTTTTTCCAACAAGCAAATAAAAACCCAGGTATTCAAAACTGTGTGCATGGAGAACAGGAAGCTGTGATATGTGATCATTTCATTTCCTTGACATTGTTGGGTCAAGTTACTGTTACTACCCAATGCCTCTGTAACAATATCAGGTAGTTTGCTTCATGAAAGAAACTGTGGCCATCTTAATCCCCATGTATTAAATGTGCTGTCTTTGGAAACCATAATGTTTATATGAAATGAAAGGAATAAAAATCTCCACAAACTTTACACTCTAAAATATACATACTGTCAAACTTTCCAACTGATCATAGAAAAACCATTTTCAAGTTTAGTTATGATGCATGTTGCCAGGGAAATTTTGCATTTGTTCTATTTGTGCTCAGATGGCTGTAATGCAGACAGCTGCTGGGGAAATTTGGCAGGTGTACAAATGAAGTTAGGAATGTACATGTTTGTCACTTAGATGCTGCGTATACCTACTGTTCTTCTTTACCAGAAGATAACACTTCCACATTTTGTAGGCAATTGTCTTTCCTTTCTTGCCCCAGAGGCTCACCAAAATTCAATAAGTTTATTTTAGTGAAAACCACCTTGCTGCGCTCAGCATCTTGCCTAAGCAAAATTCCTTAAAATAAAATGAGCAGGAACCATTTAGCAGAGTAAACAAAGCCAAAATGATCATGAGCCCACTGCTTTCCAAATGAGCTCATTACTATTAATTTCTCCTGTCCTTAGAGAATATTTGGAGAAACAAGTTCATCAGGAGAGTGAAACAAATGTAAAAACAAAGTTGGTAAAAATATCTCTCCTCTTTAAAATTGCATCCTAAGTAAGGCGATCCCATAGGACACTAACTCTCAAGGGCACAGGCTCTGAATACATATTTTAGATGATGAGCTGTGCATGATGCCGGGATGTTTGGACACGGGTATCAAACAGGAGTGAAATGTTTGTAGAAGCACCTCAGTAAATGTACATAATGCAACAGATTCCCTTCGCAAAGACTTAGGACTTTCCCTCCTTGGAAATCTAGAGACTCTGTCATAGGAAAGACTATTAGTAATAGAGGCCAAGAGTTAAATAAATGATGACATTTAAAGACTTCCTTACTGTGAGTCAAATTCCCAGCCGTCCCTACCCTGCCCTAAGGAGGACAGGTGGGTGGGTGGTAAGCAGGATGGGGCGCGTGGCTCAAGGGCACGGCTTGAGGTGGGAAGAGGGAGGTGAATAAAGCATTGTCTTTGTGTGATACCTCCCCACGCTTATCTTTTGAACGCCAGCTCCCCCACTTACAAGCTGTTTGACAGTGGACTTCTACTCAAATCTTAGCACTCTCGGTTTTTGATCTATGAAATGAGAATAGTAGTAGTTCTTGGGTTATAAAAATAAAATATTACATGTAAATAGCCTAGGACATCACTTGGCATGTGGTAAGATCCAGAAAAATGTTGATCATTAATTTTATGGGTTTGGACAGCATTCCCCGTCTCCTCTGTTTCTTTCCAAGTGGAGAGTCTAGGAAGGTAAGCGTAGATCTGCTTCTCTGCCTTTGGAAAGTTGAGCAGGACGGGGTGGGGTTTGGAGCCACAAAGCAGGTGAGGTGCAGCCTGTGCACACAAGTTTTTGAGGGAGGGAGATATTCTTTTTCTCTGAGTTGAATCTTCTATGGTTTCTTACCATATGAAGGGAGTCAATCTTCAGATAAAAGGTTGGGAGGAAAATCATGGTAGACTGTATGAGTTTGACTTAATCTGAGCCTTAAAGAAGCAAAAGGATTTTTCTTAGTTCTCACAAGGTCCAGCCTACTTTATGAACATGAACCACCAGCTAGGGATTTGGAGCTCATAGCGGCATTCTCTACTACATAAATGTGCTCCTCCTGTGGGCCTGTAGCAACACAGGAAGCCACTGAAAATGAGGAGCTGGGGATTCTCGTTACTGACTTTAAGATAACATGTTTAATCCGCCTCCCCACGCCCCACGCCCACCACCTCTGCTTCCCTATCTTGTGTCTATCTAGCTCCAAATTATTATTTCTTTCCCAGCAGAGAGAATTGCATCATTATCAAAACTTCTTCTGGCTCTGTTCCCTGATGAGTTGACTTAATATTAGACCAGATGAAGTACCAACACAGCCAGAGTTAGAATGAAACTGGTTAGCTGTCTATGAGTAATGCTGTCAATGATTTCAAGAACAGAAACACACATTTCAAAGAAGTGGCTGCCCCTCTTTAATAGCATTCAAGCCATTAGAGCTAGTAGAAAATGGAAATTGAAAAAGTATTATTTCATTTAAAAGCTAGGGATGGCCAAGGATTAAGTAAGAAAATGTCACACTAATGACGCATGCTTGTCAAAATCCAAAGCAGTAAATTCATTTTGACTTCTAGTGCTTGAGATGATAGTTTAAATGTTTATATACCTAGACTTCACTAATGCAAGATTTTCAGAGCAGATGCTCCAAACCAAACAAAGATGAGGCGATCATTGAAATGTATATACATTTATTTTTATTCTATAAGACTGAAAAAATTTAAGTCATAAATGAAGTTTTTTTAGCCTACTTGATGGATTGAATTACCAATAAGATCAAGTATGTTAAGCATGAAATAGAAACTTCCATCCCAGGACTTCCCTGGTGGCACAGTGGTTGAGAGTCCGCCTGCCGATGCAGGGGACACGGGTTCGTGCCCCGGTCCGGGAGGATCCCACATGCCGCGGAGCGACTGGGCCCGTGAGCCATGGCCACTGGGCCTGCGCGTCCGGAGCCTGTGCTCCGGAACGGGAGAGGCCACAGCAGTAGAGGCCCGCGTACAGCAAAAAAAAAAAAAATAGAGGGGGTTTTGAATAATTTATCCAAAGCTGTCAATTCACATGCCTTAATACAGTCTTTCAACATAAATGCCATAATAGGTGAAAGATCCAACTCAGTGCTTTCATTTGTGCTCAAACATTGTACTTCTTGAAAATATCCTAATAGCTAAAACCCTTGCATGAAGGAGGAAATCAGGGAAGATCATCTAATAATCAAATCTCTGAATTTTTTTAAGATGGTACCTTATTTGTAGGCCTCCAAATATTATTTAGTTTTTTTCTCTCCCTGGGCATCAAGCAAATGCATAAAATGAGATGCATTTTATAGAGATCAGTTTCAAACTCCAGAAGTTTAATTCTTTTTAAATTCAATGCATTGCCCACATTTTATTTGATTGATTTTCTCATAAGTAGATTCCCAGGTGCAGCCATTGTTCCTCAGCTATAAACAAAGTACAATATAAAACTTTTGCCTAACTTCCTGGGGAAACCACCATCCAGTCCAAATGCTTTCTGTACATGATTCAAGATGCTTAAACTACAAATTAATACTCAGTTATAAATGGTAGAGGATGAACAATGTAGGAACTGCTCCGTATCGTTCTGTTTATTAGACATTATGATGGTTCAATATAAAGTGATCACAGAAGAAGTAAGAAAAAAAGTCTGGGTTCTAGAGAGGAAAGTCAGGGTATCAATACATGCAAGAGTAGAAGAGCCTGGCCCAAGTGGCTTTCGAACTTGGCCCACAGGCCAAAGCCAAGAAATATATTTTTTACTTCATTATCCAGTAACACACACACAGTCACATGCACACACATGTGAGGAAGGACTGAAATACCACCTTAATGAAATAACACTTGCCATTATTACTTGTGACATATCTGGTATTTTCTGATCTATCCTATCCCCTGTCATCTCATCCCATCCTATTCTATTCTGTTTACTTGTGTTGGAGCGACTTAATGTTCTCCACCTATTTACTATGGTCTTTGCTGTGCAGCCAGAAGCTAGTATTTGCCTCGGTTGCATCAGGTGTTTCTTGCTTTCTGCCATGGGGCTTCTCAACCACCTCTGGTTAGAACTAGATGAGAACACCATCAACTGTTCTGATGCATGATACTAAAAGTGTGAGGTAATTAATTCATTTTCGGAGTATCTTTGATTGTGAGGGGATAGGAGCCAGTGGAAAACCATCCCTCTTCCATGCCTCTCCTGAGGCACATGACTCATGGCTTTTCAGAGTCACTCCGGTGGGCTCTAGCCCCTGGTGCCTGTAGTAATGACCAAGACAACACACCTGGGGGTTGGTTTTTCTCTTCTTGGTTTCACAACTCTTAAGTCCCCGACTACTATTTCTTGGGATCAAACCCCAAATAAACCACTTGCACATATACTCAAGACTCAACTTCTACTTTTGGGGGAGAGAGGCATGGGAGGGACTCCGGCTAAGGTATCACTTGATTTAAGAAATGCTAATCGTAAACTGGTTTCCTGATTCATTAGTATTAGTTTGTAAAACAGTGATCCAGGCCTTGGGAAGAAGGAGAAACCAAGTGGAAAGGATGATTCTTAGGGGACGGGAGAGGTGAAGAATTCTCATGTTAGTCAGAGAACTTGTCAAAATACCCATTGGTGAATGGTACTCAAGAGGCAAGTATAGCTGAGCTAGTAAGAAAGTATCTCTCTACCCTGTGGTATATATCAACTCTAATCACTGCTACCTCTTTTATGACTTCATATGAAGAACATGAACATGCATTTTAATGCAGTGTAGCAAATATTTATTGAGTTTCTATAATGCTGAAGGTTGGAATGTTTCTAGAAGGGAGCTGAAACATAACTTACATATCTTTGTAATAAGAAACTGGAAGTCTCCTGGGCACTGCTGGTGCTTTTGAACTTTTCGTTAGGAGAAATAAGGGGATTGGAAAGGAAATAAAGAAATTAGAGATGACTCTGTGTACGTATATGTGTGTGTGTATGTGTGTGTGTGTGTGTGTGTGTGTGTGTGTGTATGTTTATGATTAGGGAAAAGATTGAAGTAAAATTTGATGGCTTGAGTTAAAATTCACAGAAAAAGAAATACATAGAAAAAGAAAATAGAGTAGCCAGTACAGAAAAAAACTGAACAAGTGTCAGGAACACAAATTTTAGCATCAGATTCTTAATGTACATGAATACCCAGGGAATGGAAATAAGATACATGTGAAAAGTAACTACATGTGTCCACATATGTATTACAGGGCTTCCCAGATCACTGAGGAGGTTCACTATCTATGCACATTTCCTCTTCTGTGAATGGTATCGTCTTATCATTGCCTGTCAGTCTGATTGTTAGTTCCTTTCTATGGATCTGTAGAATTTTAATATATTCTGTCAGTCACGTGTGTTACAGATGAAGGAATCTTACTTCATTAGTATTCCAAAAGAGTCCCAGTAGCATCTAACAAACTCTTTACTTGCCAGGCTGAATTTAAGTCAAAAATAGATAATGAGCCTAAAAGAGGGCAGTGACTGTTTCAAGTTTTATCTCTTGCTGGTCAAAAGAGTTCAAACTTCCAGTTATAAAATGAGTAAGTTTTGAGGATCTAATGTACAGTATTGTGATTATAGTTAACAATACTGTATTGTATATTTGAAAATTGCTAAGCGAGTAGATCTCAAATGCTCTCATCACAAAAAAATGGTAATCACGTGACATGATGGAGGTGGTGGCTAGCACTGTGGGGGTAATCATTTTTCAATAGAAATGTATCAAATCAACACATTGTGCCCTTTAAATTTGCGTAATGTTATGTAAATTATATCTCAATAAAACTGCAAAATAAAGTTTTATCTCTGGTCCAGAAATGTAATATCCAAGGGTTCTAATAAATCTCCTAGAGCCCCTATCATTATATTGGATGCAGTATGATGACCAGTGGAGAGGCCAAAGGGTGAAAACTGTGCAGAAACAGTGCTGGTAGACCATGGGTCTTATCCTCCATCTTGAGCTAAATTTCAGAATATTTAAAAAACACTTACAAGGGAAAGGAAAAAAACAAAAAGATAAAGCACCACTTATACTTGCCCTGGTTCAGCACAGGGCTTACTAGTGCCTTGCCCAGTGCCTTGGCATGCAGTAAGTGCTAAATAAAGACTTACTGCACAGTAGAGTGCTACTGTGGGCATTGCATCTCAAGAAGGATGCCAACAAGTGGGAGCACATCCAGTGATGGACGATGAAGGTAATGAAGGGTCCAAAGGCCATGCCCTGTGATGAGTCCTCGGAAAAAATGAATTTATTTAGCCTGAGAGAAAACGTGAAGGTAGTGGCATAGTGGTGTGCCATGACTACACGGTTTGGATTTGGAAGTGATAACTAGAATATTAGTCTCCCAATGGCAGGAGAGGCCCATGGAAGGAAGTTCAAAGGGGAAGATAAACTTGGACATAAATTCAACAGCAACAAAAAACCATTGAAGCATGTTATATGCTGAACAATGCACCTGATGCAGAGGTAAAAAAGTACATGAGACAAAATATCACGTCTCAAAGAGGTTTCAATCAGGCAGAAGAGACCAGTATCTATACTATTAAAATTAATAAAATGTGATAAATGAATGCAATATACTAAGGGAGAGCTGAGGATGTAGTGATTAATTCATTTAAATACAATCAATCGGTTAATGAGTTACCTCGAGAGATAGTGAGATCCCAAATACAGAGGGCCTTTGAGCCAATTGTGAACTGGACTCAAATGCACTTGGACGTGGCCAATAAACACAATTGTTTCAAAGTTGACTGAGTTTGAAACAACAGAGTGTAAGATGGCTGTATTTCCAAGAACATGTTTGCTTAATGGATTTCATTCTTAAAAAACAAACAAACACACACACATGAACTCGATAGTAATCAAAGGCAACTACTATTGTTTTCATGTAGGCCTGGGTTACCAGTGTATGAGCCATAGTCTAAAAGGGGTTGGAAAACCATGGCTTATGGGTCAAATCCAGGTATCTGCCTGTTTTTATAAATACAGTTGTACTGGAACACAACCATGCTCATTAATTTATGTATAGCCCATGGCTCTTTGAGTACTTGTGGAAGAATACCTTGTCCTCAGATCTAAAATACTTAGTATCAGACCCTTTACAGAAATAGTTGGCTGAGTGCTAGTCTGGATGACTACCTGTTACTTATGTTAGACTAGGTTATTTTGAACTTTACATGATGCCTTAAAATTGTGATTATTCTGTATTTTTCTTGTTAGATCTTGAGCAAATTGTTTTACTAATGTGGATAATCATGTTCTTATCTGTTAATGAGTAAAAAACAACACTAACTCCCTGAGAGTTATGAAATTCTCAATTTAATCAATCCAGTTCAATTGGATTGTGTATGTTTTTTCCTCCAACCTAAAAATTACGTTATAAATCTACAGATTACTTGGGTTACACCACTATTTCTGCTCAAAAATACTCTTAAATTGATTAGAAAACAGTTGAAGTGATAGTGCTATAGCAACAGGACCTATATGATGAGGTAATGCTTGCTGGACATTTAATGTGAAATTAATGAGAATTATGCACCCATGACTACTCTCAGAGTGCCAGTAATAGATGTTTTATTATGATGTGAGCGGAGAGATCCCGTCTTGTCACTGTTTTGCTCTTACTCTGATTGATGTGGCCAAGCTTCCTGAAGAATTGAATGCTGAGATATATTTTGAATGCAGGCAGGGAAGTATGAATTGAAAACTATTTTTTAAACATAAACAGCTACGTTAAATATTTTTCTAACATTAGAAAAGTCCATTTATCCAGGCCTCAGCATTTAGACCCATCCTCTCAAAAATAGAATGCTCTTGCTAGAAATAAGAGACCTGGTTCTCCCACGGGCAGCTGTGGGAGCCAGCCTCCGCAGTGGTCCCTGATGGTCCTCACCTCCTGATAAACACACACTTTTATCAGGCCCTCGCATATTAAGTGGGGCTGACATATGCAATCAACAGGCTACTGCAGAAATGATGGAATGTGGTGTCTAAAGCTAGGTAATAAAAGACGTTGCGTCTTCCACCTTGCTCTCTTGGATCACTCGATTACAGAGAAGCCAGGTATTGTTCGAGAAGGATACTCAAGTAGCCTTGTGGGGAAGAAGTGTCACCGGGAAAGGAGGCCTCTTGCCAAGAGTCAAGAACAACTTGCCAGCTACGTGGGAGAACAACCTTAGGAGATCCTTCAGCCACAGTTATGCCTTCAGATGATGGCAGATATGTTGACTGAAACCTCATGAGAGACTTAAAGCCAGAACCACCCAGTTATGATGCTCCCAAATCCATGAAATACAGAAACTGAAAGATGATGAGTGTTTCTTGTTCTAAGCCATTATGTGTGGAGATAAATTGTTATGTACAGTAGATGGCTAATATAGCAGCAGTACCCTGTGTTGAACGCTTATGGAGCCCTGCCTCACTGAAAGGATCGAGCCACACTAAAGAGCCTTTGGCACCTTGGAAGGGAATGTCCCATGCCAATGGCCGTACAGCAACTTTGTGCCCTAGAGATGAAACCCTCCTCCTCTCTGGGTAGATTCAGCCCAATCAGGATGCCTGGCTTATTGCTGGGAATGATGCAAAGGGAAGTGTTTTGAACTGAGAGACTGGCTAAGATACCAATTCTACTCATTTAAAGCCATATGACATTAGCTGTGGCACATAGCTTTTTTTTTTTTTTTAACATCTTTATTGGAGTATAATTGCTTTACTTTACAATGTTGTGTTAGTTTCTTCTGTATAACAAAGTGAATCAGCTGTATGTATACCATATCCCCATATCCCCTCCCTCTCGCGTCTCCCTCCCACTCTCCCTATCCCACCTCTCTAGGTGGTCACAAAGCACCGAGCTGTCACAAAGCTCCCTGTGCCATGTGGCTGCTTCCCACTAGCTATCTGTTTTACATTTGGTAGTGTATATATGTCCATGCCACTCTCTCACTTCGTCCCAGCTTACCCTTCCCCCTCCCCGTGTCCTCAAGTCCATTCTCTACGTCTGCGTCTTTATTCCTGTCCTGCCCCTATGGCACATAACTTCTAAACTTCATTTCTGTAGTTGAAATGATTCTTTGCCTTTTTCCAAGGCAAATAAGGGAACACGTGAAAATGTGTTTGAAAATAGTAAAGAGCTATATGCCCTCATCGGTGACTGCTAGTCCTTAGCACCTTATTTAAAAGGTGAATGCTGGCTCCTGCTAGTTTATAAGTGTTGATAAAACTGTGCATTTTTCTTGGTCTGAATTACTGGATACGTGGGTAGCTCATAAAATTATCTTCCGTACCTTGATCTTCCCACCACGTGAGTACCTGAATTGATTGACTCTCAGCTTTAACTCTGAAGCCACAGAAAATATTCCTTTCGTGCCCTAATTGTCCTCACATTTCCCCTTCTAACCATTTTCATCCTGGCCTGCCATATCTACCCAGTCTTAGAAGACCCTGTGTCTCCATTCTTAATCATTTCTGTATTGAACCACCCATTGCTAAACACCTCTAAAGGAATAAAAGGAACACACTTTTAGTATATGTTGCTCATACCATCATGAATGTAAAAAAAAAAAAAAAAAAACATTTTGCAACATTAATTCATTCATTTTGTAACATTACTTTGTGTCATATAATTAACATAGATACCACTAATATTTATATTCTGCATCAGGCTCTATTCTAGATGCTAGAAATATAGCTGTGAACAAAGCAGAATCCATACTTTCACAGGGCTTTTAGTTTATTAGTGAGTGAATGCAGATCATAAGTAAACTATATGAAATACATAGTATATTAGATGGCGCTATTGGAAAAAATGAAAGAATTGTAGGGAATGCGTGGAAGGTACAATTTTAAATAGAGTTGCAAAAAGTCTTCCTGGGGAAGGGGACGTATGAGCCAAGATCTGGTGGAGGTAAAAAGTGACATATGGGTCCCTAAGAAGAACATTGCCATCAGAGGAAACAGCAAGAAGAAAGGCCCTCATGTGGAAGCATGTCTGACTTGTCTCAGGGAGAGAAAGCAAGTTAATATGCCTTAAATAAAGTGAGAAAGTGAGATATTGTAACAGGTGAGGCCAGAAGTGTTAACAGAAGGCCAGATCTTTTCCAATGACTTGGCTTGTACATGGAATGAGATGGGAAGCCTCTGAAGAATCATGAGCAGAAGGATGATCTGATCTGATTTATATCTTATAAGAAGCATTCTAACAGTTGGGATAAGAACAGAGTGAGAAGGCCCGTGGCAGATGCTGGGTAATCGGTAAGAAGGTTTGAGCATTAATTTGAGTGAATAATGGAGGCTTGGACTAGAGAGGTTTAAAAAAAAAAAGTGGTGGTGAGAGGTGGTTAAATTCTGGGTATGTTTTGAAGGTAAAGCCAAAAGAAGTTACTGACAGATAGAATGAGGATGTCAGAGGATGATTCCAAAGATATTTGGCATGAGCAACTGGAAGAATAGGTTTAAGTGATGATAAAGATTGCAGGGAAATGGGATGTGGAAGGTTAGAACCTAAGGAGTTCATTTTATAATATGTGAACTTGACGACTCCCATTAGACGTTCAGGTGTAAAGGTCAAGTAGGTAGTTTGTTGTTCAAGTTGGGAGTTCAGGGATGAGGTCTGGGCTGAAGATGTTCACTTAGAATTCATCAAGATTTAAATGATCTTAAGGTTGAGATTTATGAGAAAAAAATATGTTGTTTAAAAAGCGAAGTGGTCCAAAGATTGAGCCCTGGAACACTCTAAGTTTACAGGTAGGCAAGGAGAGGAGAGCCCAGCGTAAAAAAGCTTACGAGAAGAGCAACCTGTTACACAGGAGAAAATCCATGACAACTGGAAGCCAAGTTAAGATAGTGTTTTAAGGATGAGAGACCCATTAACTCTGTCAAATGCTATTGATAGTCCAGTAAATGGGGACTAAGAATAGAAGCAATGCAGAGGTTATTGGTGACACTGACAAGAGTCATTTCAGTGGAATTGGAAGGATGAAAACCTGAATGAGGTGAGTTCAAGGTAGAAGAAAGGAAGAGAATTTAGAGAGTGCTATGAAGATGACTATTCTGAGACATTTTTCTGTAAAGTAATGGAAAAAATCTGATGTAGTATCTAAAGAAAGAAGAGAGCTCCAAGGAAAATTGTTTTAAGGTGAGAGTTAATAGAATATTTTGTGTTTATGAGAAAAATCTCAGAGAAGAAACAATGATGGAGCAGAGGGAGAAGATTGGCCAAAGCAATGTGCTGGAGTGGTTGAGTAGAAACCAGCACGTAAGTGGAAAGGTTGATCACTGCTTGGAGTACAAACAGTTTATAGCAATAGACACAGTTCATAGGCACAGGGACAGATAGTAGGTATATGCATTTCTTGGGGCATTTTGAAATTCTCTTCTGTTGCTTCATTAGTCTCAGAAAAACAGCCATGCTACATCATGGACTAAGAATGTGCATGAAAGAGTAGGTGTTGGAGATTTGAGGAGAGAGAAGACGATTTGAAATAGTTATCTAGGAAAATGGAAGAGACACTAGACTGGGGAAATACAATGTTAATTCCAGGCATCATGAAAAACTCACTGGCAGTCATATTTAAAGACATGTGGTATGTTTTTCTCCAGTGTGTTCAGCTGTATGTGTCTGGGCAGGACTAGAAAATGAGACAAGTTGGATGTAAACAGATACATACAGGCTTTGCCAAGAGAGCAGAGAAAATGAGTGAAAGTCAAGGTAGCTAAGGGTGGAGGTCAGGGAGTGATTATAGTGACTGAACATGGAATTTAAGCAGAATAAGGAGAGAAGTAGAAACATGAGGATGGGTGAGGGATAATCAAAGATGGTGCAGTCAATGGGTTATAGACCCATGAGCCTATATAGACCATTGTTGTTATAGACCATTGTTGGAGTTGGAATTTTAGACTAAGTGAACTGGAAAGACAGGATGTGGTTGCTGGGGGGAAAAAGAATGCTTGTGAATGGAATGTGGAGGGACTGTAGTTCCTGGCAATGACAAGCTTTAGGGCGTGGACCTTGAAAGTGAATAGCTGGAGACACAGGCATTGGAGGGAAGGATGTCAAAGAACTCTAGGCAAAGATATTGAAAGGACCATCTAAGTGGATACTGAAATTCTTTAGAAGTGTGGCAGAAGTAGTGGTGGAGAGAGTGACCATGAACCAGGAACTAAAATTTTCCAGGAATGAAAGAAAGTGATGAGAGAGCCAAACACCAACTGCAGCAAGGAAGGATACTTGATAGGATAGTCTCATGACATGGAATCATGGGCATAAAAACTGGATTTTTTAAAGAAAAAGGAGCAGGAAAGTGGCTGATTGCACCTCCAGGAGAGGAACATGCAGTCTGTGAAGAAGCAAACCTATGCCACTTGAAACGATTCCAAGGTAGGCAGATTTCAACTTCTGCAAAAAAGTCAAGAATGTGAGGGATTTCACTGATGACCTATTGTCGGTGGAACAAGCAGTTAAAAAGTTTTCATAGTCCATTCTTTAGTAACTTGATTATACATTCAAGAAAATAGGTGTAGAGGAGAAATAACGTGTACACATGCAGGTACTACTGAACCAGAGCACAGTTCAATTGCATTAATTATTCACCTGCAACTATGCACTAGTGACCCAGGTGATGGATTCGAGAGTGCAGAGTCAGAACAGCCTCTGGTCTTTCTGAACCATTTCTAGTTCTGTAGCTTCATAGTGTTTTCATGATAGAGAAAAGCACGTTCCTTTGGGTAGTCAGATGGAAAGTAAGAAAATCGTGTAAGATTTTGAGAATAAAATAGCAACTATGATATCAAATGTAAATTTGGCACGCTGATAAAAGTATGTCTAAAACAAGCAGCAAGACGATAAAGAAGTGGTAAAAACCTCTACTAGATGAGTTCTACCATCATTCCCCCCACTTTTGGCCCAATTTCATTGGGCTTTGATTTTTCGATAGGAAAAATATATACAGTATAAACTGAGAGGGTGAGACCAGGTAAATCCTAAGATCCTGGCTCTAAAATTTTAGTGTCTTAACCTACTGACAAGGAAAATAATTTTAAAATGTTTCACTGTAATAACTTTCCTTTATACTACTCTGCTTTAAACGATTTGAAAATTGTTTATATAATTTTTAAAATTGGAACTCTCAATAAATAATATTAAATAAACATTGTTTTTGTTATAGAAAGCAAGCGAAAAAATGACATAAATGCCAATACAGAACAAAAAGAGTAAAATTTATCTTTCCCTAACCCCAGGCAAAGGAAAGCATTTTCCTAGATATTTCTCTCTCCTAACCATTTCCATGATATTTAATGATCAGCATTATAACTAATTTCCTATTATATATGAAACCAATATAAATCTTAGAAAAGAATGATAAAAGGAATAGTGGATGATACAGATGAAAGGGAAAAATGGTAAACATTAAATTTAAAAAAGAAACCATTTCTCTAAAAATTATAGTTGTAAAATTTTACCCTTCATCTACCACACATGACAGGTATGAAACAAACAAGCACTATGCCCCCAGAGTATACTCTTCAATGGGATTTGTTAGGGACCTTTTATACTAAGATTTAGTCTTTTCTTATGCATGCAGTCAAATTACAGCTTTTGTGAACTGAGCTACAGGTGATAACCCTTTTTTTTTTTTTTTTTGTGGTACGCGGGCCTCTAGCTGTTGTGGCCTCTCCCCTTGAGCACAGGCTCCGGACGCACAAGCTCAGCGGCCATGGGCCACGGGCCCAGCCGCTCCGTGGCATGTGGGATCTTCCTGGACCGGGGCACGAACCTGTGTCCCCTGCATCGGCAGGCGGACTCTCAACCACTGTGCCACCAGGGAAGCCCCGGTGATAACTCTTAATAAGGCTGGAATGTAGTCTAGAGCAGTGTAATCCAACGTGAGGTCAGAAGACTGGCTGCCCATCTGCAAACTGTTTCTTGCTAGTCTACAGCAAGATAAGGACCTTGGTAGAATGTGCGTGATGAGATAAGGAGCTTGTACCAGAATATAAGTTACCTATATCATGAGGCACACTCTTAACTTCAGTTGCTATTTTTTTCTTAGTAAGACTTTTGCAGTGAAGGCAACAGTGTGTTGATTTCCATTCAGGCACACTCATGTACGTCCTCATAGACAAGAATTTTGAGTAGCACAGGCAAAGAGATTAAATGTGGAGGGCCTTCTTGCTAGCTACAATGTGAATATGCTGAATCACTCCAATTCTTTGTTTTATAGCATAAATTAATTGTATACATTATAGATTAACTTCTCTGTAAAGTCCTTAGTGTCTATAGTATTCACTGCTACATTCCCACTACCAGGCACAGAGCTGGACTTCAGTAAATGTCTGTTGAATGAATTAGCTGCAAAAAAGAAAAAGAGAGAACTGAGCACTACCCTTGAGACTATTTATTCCGTCATATTAAAGCCATCTTTAATAGGAATTCATATTTGTTTCTATTACATTATTTTTCTTTTGCAATTTAAGCAGAGAACTATAAGAACCAAGTTCATAGTAGAATGTATATATATATATACATATATATAATAGACATTTATCTCCATCATTAACTCAAAGGGTAGATGCTAAAGAATGAAAGTATATCATGGCTAAGTATTATCTATTGCTGTTACTAGGACTTCCAGTACTAAGTTGAATAAACATGGTGAGAATGGGGCTTGTCTTTTTCCTGATCTTAGAGGAAAAGTTTTCAAATTTTCACCATTGAGTATGGTGTTAGCTAAGGGCTTGTCATATATGGCCTTTATCATGTTGAGATATGTTCCCTCTTCACAAATTTTGTTGAGGATTTTTATCATGAAAGGATGTTGAACTTTGTGAAATGTTTCCTCTGCATCTATTGAGATGATCATATGCTTTTTTTCCCTTCATTTTGCTACTGTGTTGTATCACATCAATTGATTTGCAGTTGTTGAACCATCCTTGCATCCCTTGGTAAATCCCAGTTGATTGTAGTGTGTAATACCTTTAATGTGCTGTTGAATTCAATTTACCGATATTTTGTTGAGGATTTTTGCGTCTATGTTCATCAAAGACATTGGCCTGTAGTTTTCTTTCCTTGTAATGTCCTTGTCTGGTTCCCCAAAACTTTAGTCTCAAGAAAGCAACACACTCTTAAACTCTCATGGCTTATACGGGTCATGAATGCAGGAGCAGCTTGGATGGGCAGTTCTGGCTTGATGTTTCTCATGATATGGTAGTTAGATATTGGTCACGTGAGAAGTTATCTGGTGTCTTTGACTCTGTCAGAAATATCCAGTTCCAAGGCGGCTCACTTATATCATTGGCAAGTTGGTGCTGGCTGTGGTTGGGAGGCCTCAGCTCTCTGCATAAACCTTCCTCAGGGCTGCTTGAGTATCCTCATATTATAGCAACTGGTCTCCTCTAGAAGTGATACCAAAAAATGTGTCCTGTTTGAGGCCTAGCCTTGGTTTTCACCACATTTTGTTTATTAAAAATGGTTCCCAAGTCCAGCCCACATTCTAGGGTAGGGAAATTAGACTCCTTTTGAAAAAAGGAATGTCAATGAATTTGCAGAAATACTTTTAAATCACCAAAGATTATCTGGGAGATTAAAATTTCCTCATTTTTTAACTTAAAATACTGATTACTTTAGTCTAAAAGCTAGTAAGTTTACTAAAACATAATTGGCTTTTTCAATAAATTGAACTTTCTCTTTCTTTTTCTTTCTTTCCTCCTTTCCTCCTTTCCTTCCTTCCTTCCTTCCTCCTTTCCTTCTTTCTCCTCAGCTCCTCCTCTCTTTTCTAAAATCTGCTATTTTGCCCAATTGGCCACCTCAGTTGTCTGTTTGGAAATCTAGTAGTTATCACTTACGTGTTCTTTCCAAGGTCACCCAGCAGAATGTGGAACTCTAAGTTTTCCAAGTGACAGATTCACTCATATTATTTTTGGTTAT
Organism: Delphinus delphis; assembly: GCF_949987515.2. NCBI lineage: Eukaryota > Metazoa > Chordata > Mammalia > Artiodactyla > Delphinidae > Delphinus > Delphinus delphis. The sequence continues at coordinate 40,738,930 of NC_082691.1, forward strand.
TTTGAAATAACCTATCAATGACAGCAGTTGTACTTTTTTCCCAAGGCTCTGTGATTGTGAATACAAGATTCAAGGAAGTGAGTTTCTAATGACTGTGAGACAGACACTGGGGTGGGGGAAAAAATTTAAAGTGACAAGGTCAGAAAGAGTTTTTGTCACCCACATCATTTAAGCCTGGATGCATGATGTGGTAAAAACAAACTGATGACTAGATAATGCACTACAGACCTTTCAAATAGCAGGAGCAAAAGTCATTTTTTCTTTTATTTCTTATTTATTTCAATTAATAATGCATGATGGTGATCTCAGCAGTTTAGCACAGCAAGTTCCAGTCGTCTCATTTTCTATCTGCAGTAGAGAGATGTTACTCTGTCTTCCATACAGGTTGTGTCATTCGTTACATAATAAAAACCGGAATCATATTTAGTGTGGCTAACTTTTTGAACCTCTCTATAACAAAAGGATACATTGTTGTCTTAGGCAAAGAGATGATGTCATGTCATTTCTCGTTAGAGATAAGGGGGTAAAGTTTATACAGTGAGCAGAGGCAGGGGGTTGAGAGAGCCATTCTCTGAATATCACTTCAGAGTTTCATAGAATATCATAGGTGAGCCATATTAAAGCAGTATAAAATACTTATATAACTACTATATGTATTAACATATTTCATATTTAATTTCTAGTAAATTAGGTTTCGAAAGCTAAAATGTTTAGCCAAGACCAGCAAAACTTTTCAAACCTATAAATATTTTTGCTTCTCTCAAGCTAGGTTTATGTTGCGTCTCCTTCTGAATTTCAGCGCACATGGATCAAATACTGGCATCACGAGAACTTTCTCTGACACTAAAGGTCAGAAACGTCAAAAATAGTACTAATAGAATAAGAAATAACAGAGAGGTGCTCTCCAAGAATGTCTGCATTTAGTGTACATCCAGACAGCTGAGTAATTTTCCCATAGTTATGTTATAAAGTAGATACCCTCATCCCAACTTGCGTTCGAAGAATTTTTCAGTGGTTTCTGATGATAAAGAACTTCAATCCCAGTTGTTGAAAAGCAACATGATTGTCAGTGTTTATTCCATGCAATTTACAAGAATTGGAATGACCTGTGAACATGAAAGCAGTGCTAACTTGTGTTACAGCAGAGTGCCTTCTAATACAAGATAGTTTAATATCATAGACAGTTTTGAGACTTAAGGAAAAGAAATTACCAACTGCTAATGGATTTTTAAACTCATCTTCCCTTTTAGGGCTCTAGATTTTAAGACAATTATGGGGAAATTGAAAATTTTCATTCAAATGTTTCTAAACAGTAAAAGAATAGTAGCATTTTTGAGCATAGGGCTAGAGCAGACTATTGTAGGAACATATCACTGAGTTTAAATTTAAACATTTGCCAGAAGATGCATTTTAGATAGTGCAAAATTCTGAGAGAAAAACCTACCTAAATTACATAACTTAGTCACCCAGAAAATTATTCTAGCATAAAAACAAAAATTTCAAAGTCTTAGGTAATTCGTGAATCCCAAAGAGCTAATTACCATTGTTTTTTTCTTCTGCTTAATCTTTTTTCTAACATGGAAGAAAGAAAAACCTAAGAATAGGTGATTTAGGAAAGACAAGAGAAGCCCTATCTGAGTTTTATCAGACTAGGTAACGGCAGAGTTTGTTGCTAATAGGAGACATTGCCACCATTTCTTTTTTCATAAAGAGAAGAAAGTCAGCTGATAAAATGGAAGCTTTCCTTGATGAGCCTAAGTTCTAATTAAAATCTTTTCATGATTTACCTGAATACGGAAGCACACTAGAATCTCTTGACGTAGCCTACAGGGCAGTGGGCAGGAAAGAGTTAGGCTGTAAAATTTTGTGCCATTTCAGGTGGAGTGGAGAATGGAGATGCTGTTTGAAGCTTCAATTCAAGATGTATCAAAGAAGGCTGAGGGTCAAAGGCGATCTGAAAGCTTCTTTCTTTCATCTAAAAGACAGCCTGGACCATACTATTCCTCCCAGTTTTTCTGAGTAGGAGAAGAGTATAGAAGAGAGCAAAGAAAATATTCAAAGTAAAGATACAGTCAGACAAAGAGAAACGACCTTATACTTTACAAGGGTCAAAGTCAGGAGAATTTTTAGCAGAGTAGACGATGCAGGCGCAGATGGCATCACTAATACCAGTAGAATCCAGAGCGGCTAGAACCACAGAAATATAGGTGACAAAGTATGAGAAATTGTAGAAATAAACGGTTGTGGAACATTGGCACTGAGAGCTACAGATGTGGGACCAGTAGTGCAAAAGGAGGGGATGCAATGCAAAAGGGATTCAGATAAGACTACCATGTTTACACAGAAATTCTTCCTTAAGATGTTGATTTCACCACAGTAAGGGATTGAAAGAATGAAAGGGGTGTGTGTGTGTGTGTGTGTGTGTTTTACCCTCTTTCCTTAGGGCTCAATTGTTTTAGGGGTCCAGAACAGAGATCTGCCACCTCTAAAACAATATTATTTCATCATCTGGATTTAAATATATAGTTTATACGTGTGTGTGTGTGTGTGTGTGTAGGAAGGGAATGGAATTGAGCAGATGCTATTGAGCATAGGTAGTGGACCCGAAAGGCAGCACTTTTCATCTTCCTTGACTAGGAAAGGAAGAGGTTTCGGTGAAGTTCGTGTAGTTTTCTCAGTGATGACGTAGGGCCCCTGTTTGTTCTCGGCAGGCAGGAGGCGGGGTGCAGGGCAGGATGCTTGGGAAGCCTGGATCCCAGACGTGAGCCCTGCAGAGCCGCAGCAAGTTTCTTTATGGCTAAGTCTGCTAGGAGTGAGATTCATGCCTTAGCCTCTCAGAGGCATCATTGCTTGACAGAAATAGGAAGAGCAGGTGTTCATTAGTTGTGATTGGAAGGAGAAACAGCAATAATCGGATTTACCGTGATTTAAGGAGCAAATCCTCCCGTGTTCCAAGCACTTTGTAAACCTCAAAGATTCTGCCTTAGAGTGACAGAGAGATCCAAACGTCTCATATTGGGAATCTCAATTTGCTTTTAGATAACCATAATGGTACTTCTTGCTCTTGAGTGTTGAGCAAATACCTATTAAATACATAAATTATGCTTAGTACCTGTAAAAAGTTTGCCGTCTGAGTTTTATTTGTGCATGGGTTTATTTGTACAAAAAACAATGTTAAAACTTTGGTGACTTGAAATGGACAAACAGGTTTCCCTTCTAAAGGAAAGGAAAAACAAAAGAGTAAAATGGCAATATAAGCATGAGAGTATACCAGAAATAAAAAATTTCTGTGATGTGCTGTAGAATGAAAGATAAAATAAAAAAGAGTGACAATCAATGATTCTATTTCTCACATCTCCAAAAAGAATGTGGAGAAAATGAAATACGTAATAGAATACGATATTTCCAAAGAAGTTGGAGAGCCCTCAAAAATCTTTCCATAATGGACTTCCGTGGTGGTACAGTGGTTAAGACTCCATGCTCGCAGTGCAGGGGGCCAGGGTTTGATCCCTGGTCAGGAAACTAGATTCCACATGCATGCCGCAACTAAGAGTTCGCATGCCGCAACTAAAAGATCCCACAGGCCACAACAAAGATCCCGAGTGCTGCAACTAAGAGCCGGCAGAGCCAAATAAATAAATTAAATAAATATTTTAAAAAAAATCTTTCCATAATACACAGTGCCTGTCTCCTTCTAATGTTTTTTTTTTTTTACTTTTTTTCTTCTGTTAACTCTCAACTCTGTTTCTTCAAATTGTTAAGAATTTGTCAATTTTATCTTTTAGCTTTTGGCTATCAGATGTATCTCAATTTTACCACTTAAAAAATATCTCCCTGACTTTTAAAATTTTCCTCATTTTGAGTATTATTTTATTCTAACTTACAAATTCTTACTCTTATAGTTTTCCAAATTTTAGTCTCTGGTCTTAATTTTTGGTTATCTCTTTCTCATTTAAATCAATTGTTAGGTTTAAAATTTTGCTTTAATACTGGTTGAATGTTTTCCCGTTTTTGTTTTCTTTTTGGTTTTTTTGTGTTACGCGGGCCTCTCACTGCTGTGGCCTCTCCCGTTGCGGAGCACAGGCTCTGGACATCCAGGCTCAGCGGCCACGGCTCACGGGCCTAGCTGCTCCGCGGCATGTGGGATCTTCCTGGACCGGGGCACGAACCCGTGTCCCCTGCATCAGCAGGCGGACTCTCAACCACTGTGCCACCAGGGAAGGCCCTCCCTTTCTTTTAATAACCGTATTTCCTTCTTAAAGTTACCCATTCCTTATTTTTATTTTTCTCACTTATCTTGATCATAGCTGAACAGTGGACAGAATGGCCATCATGTGTAAGAGGATGACATCTTTTTTGATCTTCCTGTTCTAATGGGTGCCACCCCTGTTTCCCAAGCCTTGTTGTATTTATGTGTTTGTTTTAAATAAACAGTGATTTTTGTATGAGCAGAGTGGTACAGAAATCCAATTTAGCTTTTTCCATACGCTTAATTGTCCCAGTGCCATTTATTCCATAGATTTGTCCCAATGATCTCTGAATACCATCTTTGTTATATATCATATTTTCATATAGGTGTTAGCTTCAGAGCTCACTATTGAATTTTCATTGGTTAATTTTTCTAAAATAAGGTGTATATATATGAGTATATTTATATAAACATATACATATATGGTTATATTCAGACACCTACATACATGCAATAACCATAAGAAAAATCAAGAGCAGTCAGGATTGTGATTACATGGGGGAGTTGGGTAGGAGATGGACCTGAGAGGGTCATGCAAAGGACATCAAAGTTCCTAATATTAATCTATTTCTTAGGGTCAGTATCATGTACATATGTATTTAGTTTGTTCATAGTCATTTAATGGTCATTAAATTGTACATATATTATGTACCTATATATCTTTTGTACATCTGTTTTATTTTTCAACAGTAAATAGATGAGCAAGATTATGATTTATTTTTCCTGTTTACTAAAATGCACAATCACGTGGAATGCAAGGTAGAGATCTGAGACAAAAGTAAAATTCTGTTTTGTTTACTTAAGTTGCAGATAGTTGTGAAATATCTAAGCACAGACAGACATTCATTTTCTGGAGCTCAAAGTAGAAGTTCATGCTGCAGATAACAGTTTGGAAATCTTAGCCCCGGGAATAGGTACGTAAGCCAGGAATGAACGAGTGCAGAGGAAATGAGGATGGCTCAAGACTGTAGCCTGAAGGCAACTTCCCTTCAGAAGACAAGGAGAAGAATCCAGCCAAAAGACAGCAAAATCCCTGCCAGTGAATTAAGAGCAGTTTGTTTCAGGGAAGCCCAGAGGGGAAAATATTTTTTTAAAAAGCCAGTGGACAGTCTTAGTAAATTATGTTGGGAGATCAAGAAAGACAAATTCAAAGAATTGCTTATTTTTTCCACAAGGAGATTACTGTACCCCTGATGCGAGCAGAGGAGTGATGGGAGCAGTTTGGAAGGATTAGGAGTGAATAGAGAATTTTACCCTAAGAAATTCCTCACAAAATCTATCTCTTGTCTCCTAGAGTAAAACCCGTGATAAAATTTATAAATAGTGGTCAAACAAGCAATAATAACCTAAATTAGTAAACTGGGTAAAGGAAAAAGTATAGGACTCTATACCAGAGTAGAAAGAGAGAGCATGGTACAGATCCTGTCCCCCTCCCTGTGATGGTTAATTTTATGTTTCAACTTGACTGGGCTAAGGGGTACCCAGGGCATTGGTAAAACATTATTTCTGGGTGTGTCTGTGAGGGTGTTTCTGGAACAGGTTTGTATTTGAATCAGTAGATTGAGTAGAGAAGATGGCTTTCACCAATGTGGGTGGACCTCATCCAATCCACTGAGGGCCGAATAGAACAAAAAGTCAAAGGAGGGGCAAATTGTCTTTCTCTTCTCCAGCTGGGGAGTCCATCTTCTCCTGCCCTTAGACATGGGAGCTCCTGGTTCTTGGGCCTCCAGACTCTGGGTATACCAGTGGCCTCCCCATTTCTCAGGCCTCTGTACTCAGACTGAATTATACCACTGGCTTTCCTTTTTCTCCAGCTTACAGACAGCAGATCTTAGGACTTCTCATTTTCCATGATGACGTGAACCAATTCCTAAAATATATCTCCTCATATGTATATTATCAAAAATGTATCTTCCTCGTTCTGTTTCTCTGGAGAACCTTGACTCAGACATGCTGACATTTGCAAAGGCAATCCCGAGCAATATGGCAAAATCTTGAGTGAAGCCACCAAAGGTGGTACACTCTCTTTTTCTTCTGATCATGAAACAAAGGAAACAGCATCTGGAAAGTGCTGTAGAGTTATGTAAAGTGGAGAAAGAAAACAGAAGGTGACTCTGATAGAGAGAAAGGCATCAGGACTATACATTGCATAAGAAAAATAATCTTGAATCACGTGGGTACGGAATTAAGGCAGCACCTAGTTAAGGCAGATTTACTATAGGGTAATAAAGCTTAAGCTTCAGGTTTCACTCACTTACATGAGTCCCTTTTAAGGCCTTGAACCTAATTTTATTTTCATAATTTTGCCTTATGTTCCTTAACAAGGGCCCTAAAATTTGTATAAGCTCACTAAACGTCAGTTTACCCTTGCCTATAACTAACAAGAGGAAACCTTGGTAGTGTACATAAAAATTTCATAAAGGAAAAAGCAGAGATTCTGTTAGAAGTAACACCACCACCTCTACCCTCTTGACTGTTCCCTGTCCCACAGAAGTTGGATAGAGACAATTATTCAGCCTTCACACCATATCTCAGGGAGAAAATAAAGCAGTGCTGGCCTTGATACTGCAGGAAAATAGCTAAGTTACTTTCACAATTAGGCAAGCAAATGTAGTGTCTAGGTAGGCACAACCAGGAATAAGAAAGAAAAATTAACTGTCATGGCATCTAAGCAAATACACTATGGCAAAAAACTTAAGAAAGAAAGCATGGGAAGAAAGAAAAAGAGCTCATCCAATAGGAAATCATTACTTGAAGAACAAAATGAAATTATTCCCAACTGCTTCACGTTGTAGAACAAATTAAGAAATGTGGTTTCTATAAAAAAGCTCCAAGAGGAAATGATAAGATAAAAATTAATTTGAAAAGAATTGCAAATGTAAGGGGGAATGAGGATTAAAGCATCATAATAGAATTAATAAATTAATTAGAAACAAAGAACAAAAATGACAAAACTGAAAATAAAATTGCTGACATAGAGCAAGTGTTTGAAATAATCACAGATTTAAAAAAAAGCTTAAAGAAACAGAATGAAACAATTGGACACGGATGATAGAGCAAGATAAGCTGACATTAAGTATAATTTTTCTCAATGTTGAAAAACTCAACATTAGAACAGAAGATTATTTTTAAATTTAATACAAGAGGAGTTCCCTGAGATAAAGAAATAATTAAATCTGAAAATTGAAAGAGAACGCTCTTCAAGGATTTGATATAGAAATGTCAAGACCAACGTATATTCTAAGTCAGCTATTTAAGTGGTATTTTAAAGAAGTCTTTTTAGAGCATCTAGACTTAAAAATCAACTCACCTACAACAGGAGAAAATGAGGCTCACATCAAAATTCTCCTTAGCAAACTGCAAGGCCAGAAGACAATGAAGTAGTTTCCACAACAGTCTTAGAAAAGGGTGACCCAACAATATTATGCCCAAAGTATCAGTCAAGTATAAAGGCAACAGGGATATATTCTCAGCTGTGAAAAATATCAGGGAATACACAACCTAAACACCCTTCTTGGAGGGAAACAATGTTTGACAAAGAAATTCAGAAAATTAAGAGAAGGATGAAAATGAAGACAAAAGCATAAAATAATAAGTGGTAAACATTAAACCAAAAAAAAAACCCCACAGAAATCCAATTGTAAACAACATTGAAAATAATTATTTTTATAAAAGAAGTAAGTCATAGGTTTGCAGAATATAAAATATTAATAGCAAAATTCAAATGAAGCATCTTATTTAAAATAATATGTACAATATGATTCCATTTCTATAAAAAATATCAATCATTCATTTTTACATGTATTGAATGATATATGCGTTTGCTTTGTATAAATGAAGATAATTTCAGATGTATTTGGAGATGTATTTGGAGATTGTTTTCCAAATCTTTCATCTTTATAATTTCTCTGCAAAACTTAAACTGTATAACTTGTATTTATCACTTTGAAAAACAAAGTTATTTTAAAAAGTAAAATCATAAATTTCATAATGTTATCAGCGTTAAGGGTGGTAGACATGTGAATGATTATTTTCTTCTTTGTGGTTTTTTTTTTTCTGCTGTGTTCTGAATCCCTTCACCCCACTTTACTGTCAAAATTTATAAAACATGCATGTAAGGAAAGTGTTAAATGGGTAAATGTAAGAAAGTATTTGAAAAGGTTTGGTTAAGTCAGAGAAAATGCTATAATTGAAAGGAAATGTGGACTTAAGGGAGGGTTTTTTGTTTTTTGTTTTGCAGTACACGGGCCTCTCACTGTCGTGGCCTCTCCCGTTGCGGAGCACAGGCTCCGGACGCGCAGGCTCAGCGGCCATGGCTCATGGGCCCAGCCGCTCCGCGGCATGTGGGATCTTCCCGGACCGGGGCCCGCACCCGTGTCCCCTCCATCGGCAGGCGGACTCTCAACCACTGCGCCACCAGGGAAGCCCAAGGCAGGGTTTTTATTAGAGGATTAGAGCATGTTTGTATGCTAATGTGAAAGATCCTATGTAGCTAGAAATTGATGCTGTGGGTGAGATGGAGATAATTAAGTGAGGGGCCATAGTTCCTTAAAGAGGTTATAAAGGATAGAACACAGAACGTTAGCAGAATGACTGTCCTTGGAAACAAGGAGGGCTAATCATTCCACTGTAACAAAAGAGAAGAAGGAAAAAATGGGTACTAATGTAAGCAGGTTGTTTAGGGATGGAAAATGGAGAGAATTTGCTTCTGGTGGTTTCAATTTTCTTAATGAATTGTATATTACCTGACCATACACTAGGAGGAAATAATATTCTATTAGAATATAAATACTAGTTATTATAACAAAACAAATCCCAACTTCTCAGCAGCTGAAAATAACAAAAAACCCCACCTATTTATTGTGTACACAAAACCAATGTGAATATTCCTGATAGACAAGTTATCGTTTTCGTAATCACTCATGACCCAGGTTCTTTCCAACTTGTGACTTCACCATCTTCTAGGTCCTCACTGTGCTTTTCCATTCAGCCCACAGAAAGAGAAGGATTGTATGTAGAAGATATTTATGGGGCATGTCCCAAAGTGATGGATATATCTTCTGCCTACATTCCATTGCCCAGAACTCAGGAACATGACTACTTCCAGCTGCAAAGGAGGCAAGGGGAGCTTGTGAGTCCAGGAGAAAAACAAAATGATTTGGAGAGGAGTTAACCAATTTTTGCCCCAAGATAGCGGTATAAAATAATTTCAGGTAGTGGGGCAATAAGTCTATTTGAGATGTAATATGATTATTGGGCCACACTGAGTGCAAATCAAAAAATCTTAAATTAACCATGTTAAATTTGTAAATGTGAATGTCACACGTATGCAGCAAAATCTCCTTGGCTCAGGTGGGTGATTTCCTCAATAGCTATTCTGCAGTTCAGTTCACATACAGAAAAGAGAGCTGTTAGGGCTCATCCAGACCTACTAGTTGAGAAAAATAGAGGGAAAGCCACACAACCAATTGAGAATATTTGCAAAAGCGAGATGTTATTTATGGACCATAGAAACCAGGCTGATCTAGGAAGCAGATGGATACTGGAAAAGTGATGGAGTTAACATATCGGAGGTCAGATATTTGTAGCCATAGAAATATTTGATAGAAAAGCTATAAAAATGAAGTTGTTGATCTCACAGTGGATTACTTTAAGTCTACTTTAAAAGTTTCTAGTGATAACAAGGTTTATTCATATTATCAGAAGAGGTAATGGCAGCACTAAAATGGATGAAAAGGTCTTTGGAAAAGAGAACGGCAGAAAACTGAAAGACCAGGGGAGAGGATTTGTACATATTGAAGTTGGAAAGAAAAGTGACATGAGTAGGGAGAAAAATTATTAGGTAAGTTCTAGCGTTCAGTGAACGAGCTGGGTGAAAGGAAGACTGTTAGATGACAGTGTGAATGAGAAGGATGAAGTAACTTATCCAGAGGAATAAATCTGAAAAAAATGAAGTTGAAGTAATGGATTGCAAGGAATATTGGGAAGAGGAGAAAGAAAACAACCTCAAGTTAAGAATAGGAAGAAGTTACCCCAGTAGATATCTGGAGTTTACATGAGGCAAGGAGAAGAGAAGAAAATTTCAAGGGGAGGTTAAAGGTACTAGGGAGCTTTGTAATCACAGTGGGTGAACTGGTAGTTGTGGGGTTTTTGTGAAGAAGACTGTGTGGGTGCTTGGGTCAGATGAGTGGATACCAAGCATGGAGAGGAAAGTAGAATGGTAATACCTGGAAAGCTCTCACATCTGGTCATGACCGGGATGAGCAGAGATAGAAAGTATGATGCAGTTATAGGACTGTAAGTATTATAAGCGATAGTCTTAGTATTATTCTGGATTCTTCTTTAAGGAAGCTGCTCCTGGCATGAGGGGAGAATGCAGAGAAAAGAAATAAGACATATGCGAGAATATTGGAAGGGTAAAATACAGAGTTACTGGTGACTGAGTAGAAGAGATAAAAGAAATAAAAAAGGATGACTCCCTCATTTCTGGTTTAAACAATGGAATGGCTATTGGTGTAATCATCAAATATAGGAAACATTGCCCCAGGAGCATAGGTATCATGGTCTGGTTTTGTTTTTGAAAGAGGAAAAGGACAAATTAATTATTCAAATGGAGATGGAGATGTTTCGTTAAATATCTGCAAAAAAGTTCAGGAGAGATATCTGTGCTGTGGATATAGAAGAACATCAACGTTTACAGGTTGAGTAGAAGGGGAAAGCAAAGAAGACTCAGAAGAAACAGCCAGAGAATTAAGAGAAAAACAAGTAGGGACCTGTATTATAACAGTCATACAACAAGAGGGAGAGATAAATCAATAAGGTAAAAAAATGCCAACAGGTAAATAAGCAAGAAGGTTCAAAAGTGTTAATTGATTTGTGTGACATGGGACACATACCGTTCCTGCTTCTGTAGTTGCCCAAAATTTTCTGGAATGAGACGCTACTGGATTTTCAGGTTTTCTGAAAATCATTCTACTATATTCAAATATATCTTAATTTCATCAATGTATGCGTAATCTATTTTTAAAAGATTGTATCAGATATAGTAATTTAAATAACACTATTATCAGATAATATATTTAAGTATAGCAGTTTAAAAATACATCACCCTCTGCAAATGCCATTTTCAGTATAGGTACTAGTTCAATTTTTTAGAGTAAACTCCAAATACTCATCAATAATGGAGAAATAATTTGTAAAGTAAAATAATCCATCACATATGATCATTATGCAGCACAGTTTCTGCATGAAATACAACATCTATGGGAATTTTGTATGAAACTTTCTGGATTTGTAATTCAAATTTCCGTTTCCTAATAAATTATTATACGTATAGTAAATATACCTTAAGTGACTATTTTTTCAAAGGCCAAAAAAAAAAAACCCCACAGAAATTAATGAAAATGTAACTTACGTGGGAAAAGAAATTTAACTTAAAACTGCTATAGATCCTGTGAGATCCTCAGATACTCTTTTGCAATAATCAGTTTACCAAAGAGAAGCTGAATTTGAAGCAGCAGGAAGTGCTTTGACAATTTAGGAAATGCCTCTCTCAAGTCTGACAGCTTTATTAACACTACTTTTTTTTCCCCTACAAATGCATATTTATTATTTGCTCAGTACTATAATGACTTATGGACCCAGCAGATTCAAAATCTGTTTTTACAATACAGGGCTTGATGCCAAGTATGTGTCTACTTTTTAACCTTTTTTCCGCCTTCTTTTCTATTTCTTAAGGCAGCCTTAGATTCATAATATATTTATTCCACTGCTGAAATGCAAGGCAGCAATCTGCTTGTGTGGGTTGCAGGGAGTCCCAGATACTAGCTTTTTAAGACTGTCTAGATTATTTTCAATTTTTGGACCACAGAAGTCTACATTATCATACTTCTATTCTCATTTTGACAAGGATCATAAGGCAGCCAATATGGTTTTGGAAGGTCAGTAAGGCAATGCAAAAAGTAAAAAATCACAAGTGGCTAGCCATATGAGAATATGTAAAGCTTTCTTGAGTTTGCTCATTGGTTTAACAAACTTAGCCACATTAGAACTATGTGGGAGAGCTAAGTAATTACACTTTCTCAGATTTGCAAACCAAAGTCGATGGCAAAAGATTTTTTGCAAAATCAATCCTCTTTCTAAATGGGGCAATCCTTTACATTTATCCTATAGAGTTATTTCTTTTTAAATAATAAAGACAACACCAAAGGGAATATTTTTAACCAGTATAGCTGATTAAGAATTCTTCTGAATGATGTATTCCAATTCTAATGAACTAAATCAGCTTTATTAATTCAAAAATTACGGTTCTGGGACTTCCCTGGTGGCTCAGTGATTAAGAATCTGCCTGCCAATGCAGAGGACACGGGTTCGATCCCTGACCAGGGAAGATCCCACATGCAACGGAGCAACTAAGCCCGTGCGCCACAGCTACTGGGCCTGTGAGCCACAACTACTGAAGTCTGTGTGCCTAGAGCCCGTGTTCCACAACAAGAGAAACCACCGCAATGAGAAGCCTGCGCACCGCAACGAAGAGTAGCCCCCGCTTGCTGCAACTAGAGAAAGCCCGTGTTCAGCAACGAAGACCCAAAGCAGCCAAAAATAAATAACTTATATTAAAAAAATTACGGTTCCACCTGACTGACAATGGAATATAGCTCCAGAGAACCATAGCATGAATGTTTAAGAACAGGAACGTTGTAAAAGTCTGTGTGTGTGGCTTTGATTCCCAGTTCTGCCAATGTCTGTATGACTTGGCTGAAGTTACTAGCCTCTCTGGGCCTCAGTTTCTTCATCTGTAAATGGGAATAATAATGACATCTTTCACATACGGTTGAGTAAGGACTAAATTAGTCAATATATGTAGAGAATTTAGGACATAGCTGGGCATGAATTAAACTCTACCTGAATATTAGCTACAATAGGTATTAGCTAGAATAAAATTTTTCTCTATTATTTTCAAAAAAGCAACCACACTTCCTCTTAAATTTGGGCAATTAATTTCTTGGGCAAAGTTCTGCCATCATCTGTTGCAGAACTTGTAGCAAAGAAATTCCAGAGGATGTAACTAGTATCTGGGGAACATTACTCATAGGTCAATCCAACAAGCATTTAATAACAGCCTACTAGGTGACAGGTGGCTCTTAGTTGCTAAAGTAGAAAAAATGGACAAGTCTTTGCTCTAGGACTGCTCCATCATATTTGCAAACACCTAAGGAGATAGATTGCATCAAGAAGTGATGGGTGTTGGGCTTCCCTGGTGGCACAGTGGTTGAGAGTCGGCCTGCCGATGCAGGGGACACGGGTTCGTGCCCTGGTCTGGGAAGATCCCACATGCCGCGGAGCGGCTGGGCCCATGAGCCATGGCCGCTGAGCCTGCGTGTCCGGAGCCTGTGCTCCGCAACAGGAGAGGCCACAGCAGTGAGAGGCCCGCGTACCGCAAAAAAAAAAAAAAAAAAAAAAAAAAGTGATGGGTGCTAAGGTGCATGTTCACCATGTGGACTGGGAGAGAGCAGTGGAGTCTGCTCAGAGGAGGCAAGCAAGGTTCAGAGGGGGTCCCATGTGAACAGAACCTGAAACCTACTACAAACCCCAGCCTATTTCAGTGATTAAACATCTTAGCTATCAAGGAACATGGTAAAAATCTCTGCCCTTTAAAATTAAATGTGTAATGGAACTTGACCTTAGCACCTCTCTTGCAATTTTAGGTGAAGGCATGGGGTTCACACCAGCTCTAGACGCCTTGCTCCTCTTTAATTCTGTCACAAGAGTCACAGATGAGTACAGAGCATCAGTGATTTGTATGATGAAACCCATTATTTCCCCCTCCTTATATTTCTTCACAGATAAAATGCCACAAACATTATTCTCAAGGATAAAATGCTGAGGTGGCAGGGGGAACACTATAGAAATATTTGAATATAAAAATGGATTTAGGGCTTCCCTGGTGGCGCAGTGGTTGAGAGTCCGCCCGCCGATGCAGGGGACATGGGTTCGTGCCCCGGTCCGGGAGGGTCCCACGTGCCGCGGAGCTGTTTGGCCCGTGAACCACGGCCGCTGAGCCTGTGCGTCCGGAGCCTGTGCTGTGCAGCGGGAGAGGCCGCAGCGGTGAGAGGCCCACGTACCGCAAGAAACAAAAACAAAACAAAACAAACAAAAACAACAACAACAACAAAAATGGATTTAAAGGACAGAATACTATCACTGAATACATAGTGAAAGTGTAGATGGAATCATAGACAGTTGTCATAGCATTTAACTTTTTCTGTGTTTTAGGCTAATGTTCAAATCCACAGTTTCATCGTGTTTGGCTTGGCAGGCACATCCCACTCACTCTGAGGGCGTGTGGCAGGGAAAAGGAGCCAGGCTGCTCGCAGAGTAGATGGATCCCAATTGCTTACTCATCTCGTGACAGAAAGGCTTTTTTTAGTTGTAGTGCTGCCAGCATGTAAAGTGAGAAGCAGCTGAAACGATTTAGAATCACCTGCAGATACTCTGGGACCTTGGTATTTAGTTTTTAGACAGAGAACATCAGAGGAAGCATGGCAGCCTAGAGTTAGAAGGGGCCCACTTGAGTTTACTACTCCACCCTTCACCCCTACAGTTAAAAGAGAAAGGATCCACACCCAGGAAAGAATAAGTGCCCTGAACAAAACGGCACATCTATCTGGTACCAATATCAAGGCTAGAATCCAGATTCGGTGGATCATGTTTTATTTCCACTCCACCATGAATTCTTCCTGATAATTACGAGTGAAATACAGTAGAGCTTTCATATTCTGGTAAAGTGCTTTCTGAGACTTTCTCAAATTTGAGAACACAGCTCTAAGCATATATGCTTTTAAATGCAATAGCATATAACTGAAAAATGCCAAGGATATCTTTGGACTTTTCATGCATGTGTTATATGGGACTACTGTTTGTTTATACAGCTATTAAAATACGTGTCTCCAAAAGCACGTTCCTTCTGAAGTTACATCTTGCTAGGAGTTCATTGCTTTTTCAGATTTTACTAAAGTTTTATCTTTCACAATAAGAACAAATTTTTGACTATTTAGAACATTTGCTGAATTAGATTCACAAATCACTTATTTTTGTTTTCATGTAAAACTTATGGTGTTTGAAAACTTCAGATTTCCAAGCCAACATATAAGGTGACAATCCGCTTTGAATTTACCCAAAATGTTAATTTATGGATAAAAACATTAATACTTTTAATGAATATCTACCACTAGCAGCTGGATTTCTTTCCAGAGTCATTTTTCACAATAAAACACAGTTTTATAGCACTTCGTTAGGGTTTTATAAACTATAAATGTTAGACAAGAACTCAAATCTACAATGAACGTGGGTGCTCAGTGGTCATCTCACTCACTAGCTGAAGTTCATTTCTATCCATCAGACTTGGGCTGTAAGTCACTCTCACAATTAGCAAAAGTAAATATTGCTATATAACACAGATGTGCACAATGACTCAGTAATCTAAAGCAGTGTGTTAAATGTATCATGTCGAGATATCTTTTACCCTTATTACATCCATCTTCTAGCCTGTACCTCAGAGTGCAGTGTTTTCCGCATTTGACAAGTGGAAACTGAATTAGCATTAAGTTTGATTACATAAAGTGTGTCCCTGTGTACCTTTTTTTTTTTAACATCTTTTTCGGAGTAAAATTGCTTTACAATGGTGTATTACTTTCTGCTTTATAACACAGTGAATCAGCTATACATATACATATATGACCATAGCTCTCCCTCTTGGGTCTCCCTCCCACCCCTCTAGGTGGTCACAAAGCACTGAGCTGATCTCCCTGTGCTATGCGGCTGCTTCCCACTAGCTAGCTATTTTACATTTGGTGCTATATATAAGTCCATGCCACTGTCTCACTTTGTCCCAGCTTACCCTTCCCCCTCACCGTGTCCTCAAGTCCATTCTCTACATCTGCATCTTTATTCCTGTCCTCCCCCTAAGTTCTACAAAACCATTTTTTTCTTTTAAATTCCATATACATGTGTTAGCATACGCTATTTATTTTTCTCTTTCTGACTTACTTCACTCTGTATGACAGACTGTAAGTCCATCCACCTCACTAAAACTAACTCAATTTCATTTCTTTTTATGGCTGAGTAATATTCCATTGTATATATGTGCCACATCTTCTTTATCCATTCATCTGTCGATGGACACTTAGGTTGCTTCCATGTCCTGGCCATTGTAAATAGAGCTGCAATGAACATTGTGGTACATGACTCTTTTTGAATTATGGTTTTCTTAGGGTATATGCCCAGTAGTGGGATTGCTGGGTCTTATGGCGGTTCTATTTTTAGTTTTTTAAGGAACCTCTATACTGTTCTCCATAGTGGCTGTATCAATTTACATTCCAACCAACAGTGCAAGAGGGTTCCCTTTTCTCCACACCCTCTCCAGCAATTATGGTTTGTAGATTTTTTGATGATGGCCATTCTGATGGGTGTGAGGTGATAGCTCATTGTAGTTTTGATTTTCATTTCTCTAATGATTAGTGATGTTGAGCATCCTTTCATGTGTTTCTTGGCAATCTGTATATCTTCTTTGGAGAAATGTCTGTTTAGGTCTTCTGCCCATTTTTGGATTGGGTTGTTTGTTTTTTTGATATTGAGCTGCATGAGCTGCTTGTAAATTTTGGAGATTAATCCTTTGTCAGTTGCTTCATTTACAAATACTTTCTCCCATTCTGAGGGTTGTCTTTTCGTCTTGTTTATGGTTTCCTTTGCTGTGCAAAAGCTTTTAAGTGGGTCAGAAAGGATCTTAATGTGATTTATGTCATAGAGTGTTCTGCGTATGTTTTCCTCTAAGAATATTATAGTGTCTGGCCTTACATTTAGGTCTTTAATCCATTTTGAGTTTATTTTTGTGTATGGTGTTAGGGAGTGTTCTAATTTCATTCTTTTACATGTAGCTGTCCAGTTTTCCAAGCACCACTTATTGAAGAGACTGTCTATTATCCATTGTATATTTTTGCTTCCTTTATCAAAAATAAGGTGACATATGTGTGTGGGTTTATCTCTGGACTTTCTATCCTGTTCCATTGATCTA
This sequence comes from Delphinus delphis, assembly GCF_949987515.2. NCBI lineage: Eukaryota > Metazoa > Chordata > Mammalia > Artiodactyla > Delphinidae > Delphinus > Delphinus delphis. The sequence continues at coordinate 40,756,251 of NC_082691.1, forward strand.
TATTTCTGTTTTTGTGCCAGTACCATACTGTCTTGATTACTGTAGCTTTGTAGTATAGTCTGAAGTCAGGGAGCCTGATTCCTCCAGCTCCGGTTTTCTTTCTCAAGATTGCTTTGGCTATTCGAGATCTTTTGTGTTTCCATACAAATTGTGAAATTTTTTGTTCTAGTTCTGTGATAAATGCCAGTGGTAGTTTGATAGGGATTGCATTGACTCTGTAGATTGATTTGGGTAGTAGAGTCATTTTCACAATGTTGATTCTTCCAATCCAAGAACATGGTATATCTCTCCATCTGTTTGTATCATCTTTAATTTCTTTAATCAGTGTCTTATAGTTTTCTGCATACAGGTCTTTTGTCTCCTTAGGTAAGTTTATTCCTAGGTATGTTATTCTTTTTTGTTGCAATGGTAAATGGGAGTGTTTCCTTAATTTCTCTTTCAGATTTTTCATCATTAGTGTATAAGAATGTGCATTAATTTTGTATCCTGCTACTTTACCAAATTCAATGATTAGCTCCTGTAGTTTTCTGGTGGCATCTTTAGGATTCTCTACGTATACTATCATGTCATCTTCAAACAGTGACAGCTTTACTTCTTCTTTTCCAATTCAGATTCCTTTTATTTCTTTTTCTTCTCTGATTGCTGTGGCTAAAACTTCCTAAACTGTTGAATAGTGGTGAGAGTGGACAACCTTGTCTTCTTCTTGATATTAGAGGAAACGGTTTCAGTTGTTCACCATTGAGAACGATGTTGGCTGTGGGTTTGTCATATATGGCATTTATTATGTTTAGGTACGTTCCCTCTATGCCTACTTTCTGGAGGGTTTTTATCGTAAATAGGTATTGAATTTGGTCAAAAGCTTTCTCTGCATCTATTGAGATGATCATATGGTTTTTCTCCTTCAATTTGTTAATATGGTTTATCTCATTGATTGATTTGTGTATATTGAAGACTCCTTGCATTCCTGGGATAAACTACACTTGATCATGGTGTATTATCCATTTAATGTGCTGTTGGATTCTATTTGCTACTATTTTGTTGAGGATTTTTGTATCTGTGTTCATAGTGATACTGGCCTGTAGTTTTCTTTCTTTGTGACATCTTTGTCTGGTTTTGGTATCAGGGTTATGGTGGCCTTGTAGAATGAGTTTGGGAGTGTTCCTCCCTTTGCTATATTTTGGAAAAGTTTGACAAGGATAGGTGTTAGCTCTTCTCTACAAGTTTCATAGACTTCCCCTGTGAAGCCATTTGGTCTTCGGCTTCTGTTTGTTGGAAGTTTTTTTTTTTGTGGTACGCAGTCCTCTCACTGTTGTGGCCTCTCCCGTTGCGGGCCACAGGCTCTGGACACTCAGGTACAGCGGCCATGGCTCATGGGCCTAGCCGCTCCGTGGCATGTGGGATCTTCCCAGACCGGGGCACGAACCCATGTCCCCTGCATCGGCAGGTGGACTGTCAACCGCTGCACCACCAGGGAAGCCCTGTTGGAAGTCTTTTAATCACAGTCTCAATTTCAGTGCTTATGATTGGTCTGTTTATATTTTCTACTTCTTCCTGGTTCAGTCTTGGAAGGTTGTGCTTTTCTAAGAATTTGTCCATTTCTTCCAGGTTGTCCATTTTATTGGCATATAGTTACTTGTAGTAATCTCTCATGATCCTTTGTATTTCTGCAGTGTCAGTTGTGACTTCTTTTTCATTTCTAATTCTGTTGATTTGAGTCTTCTCACTTTTTTTCTTCATGAGTCTGGCTAATGGTTTATCAATTTTGTTTATCTTCTCAAAGAACCAGCTTTTAGTTTTATGGATCTTTGCTGTCGTTTCCTTCCTTTATTTTTCATTTATTTCTCATCTGATCTTTATGATTTCTTTCCTTCTGCTAACTTTGGGGTGTTTTTTGTTCTTTTTTCTCTAATTGCTTTTGTTGTAAGGTTAGGTTGTTTATTTGAGATGTTTTTTGTTTTATGAGGTATGATCGTATTGCTATGAACTTTACTCTTAGAACTACTTTTGCTGCATTCCATAGGTTTTGGGTCGTCGTGTTTTCATTGTCATTGGATCCTAAGTATTTTTTGATTTCCTCAGTGATCTCTTGGTTATTAAGTAGTGTATTGTTTAGCCTCCATGTGTTTGTATTTTTTTACAGATTTTTTCCTATAATTGATATCTAGTCTCATAGCATTGTGGTTGGAAACAATACTTGATACTATTTCAATTCTCTTAAATTTACCAAGCCTTGATTTGTGACCCAAGATATGGTGTATCCTGGAGAATGTTCCATGAGCACTTGAGAAAGAAGTTTATTCTGTTCTTTTTGGATGGAATGTCCTATAAATAACAATTAAGTCCATCTTGTTTAATGTATCATTTAAAACTTGTGTTTCCTTATTTATTTTCATTTTGGATGATCTGTCCATTGGTGAAAGTGGGGTGTTAAAGTCCCCTACTATGGTTGTGTTACTGTCGATTTCCCCTTTTATGGCTGTTAGCATTTGCCTTATGTATTGAGGTGTTCCTACGTTGGGTGCATAAATATTTACAATTGTTATATCTTCTTTTTGGATGGATCCCTTGATCATTAAGTAGTGTCCTTCCTTGTCTCCTGTAACATTCTTTATTTTAAAGTCTATTTTTTCTGATATAAGAATTGCTACTCTAGCTTTCTTTTTTTTTTTTTTTTTTTTTGCCGTACGCGGGCCTCTCACTGTTGTGGCCTCTCCTGTTGCAGAGCACAGGCTCCAGATGCACAGGCTCAGCGGCCATGGCTCACGGGCCTAGCTGCTCCGTGGCATGTGGGATCTTCCTGGACCGGGGCACGAACCCATGTCCCCTGCATCAGCAGGCGGACTCTCAACCACTGCGCCACTAGGGAAGCTCTCTAGCTTTCTTTTGATTGCCATTTGCATGGAATATCTTTTTCCATCCTGTCACTTCCAGTCTTTATGTGTCCCTAGGTCTGAAGTGGGTCTCTTGTGGACAGCATATATATGGGTCTTTTTTTTGGTTTCCATTCAGCCAGTCTGTGTCTTTTGGTGGAGCATTTAATCCATTTACATTTAAGGTAATTATTGATATGTATGTTCCTGTTGCCATTTTCTTAATTCTGGGTTTTTTTTTTTTTTTTTTTTTTTTTGTAGGTATTTTCTTTCTCTTGTGTTTCCTGCCTAGAGAAGTTCCTTTAGCATTTGTTGTAAAGCTGGTTTGGTGGTGCTGAATTCTCTTAGCTTTTGCTTGTCTGTAAAAGTTTTAATTTCTCCATCAAATCTGAATGAGATCCTTGTTGGGTAGAATAATCTTGTTTGTAGTTTTTTCCCTTTCATCACTTTAAATATGTCCTGCCACTCCCTTCTGGCTTGCAGAGTTTCTGCTGAAAGATCACCTGTTAACCTTTGGGGGAGTCCCTTGTATGTTATTTGTTGTTTTTCCCTTGCTGCTTTTAATATTTTTTCTTTGTATTTAATTTTTGATAGTTTGATTAATATATGTCTTGGTGTGTTTCTCCTTGGATTTATCCTGTATGGGACTCTCTGCACTTCCTGGACTTGACTCACTGCTTCCTTTCCCATTTTAGGGAAGTTTTCAACCATAATCTCTTCAAATATTTTCTCAGTCCCTTTCTTTTTCTCTTCTTCTGGGACCCCTATAATTTGAACGTTGGTGCGTTTAATGTTGTCCCAGAGGTCTCTAAGACTGTCCTCAATTCTTTTAATTCTTTTTTCTTTATTCTGCTCTGTGGTAGTTATTTCCTCTATTTTACCTTCCAGGTCACTTATCCATTCTTCTGCCTCAGTTATTGTGCTGTTGATTCCTTCTAGAGAATTTTTAATTTCATTTATTCTGTTGTTCATCATTGTTTGTTTGCTCTTTAGTTCTTCTAGGTCCTTGTTAAATGTTTCTTGCATTTTGTCTGTTCTATTTCCAAGATTTTGGATCATCTTTACTGTCATTATTCTGAATTCTTTTTCAGGTAGACTGCCTATTTCCTCTTCATTTGTTAGGTCTGGTGGGTTTTTATCTTGCTCTTTCATCTGCTGTTTGTTTCTCTGTCTTCTCATTTTGCTTAAATTACTGTGTTTGGGGTCTCCTTTTTTGCAGGCGGCAAGTTCGTTGTTTTTGGTGTCTGTCCCTAGTGGCTAAGGTTGGTTCAGTGGGTTGTGTAGGCTTCCTGGTGGAGGGGACTAGTGCCTGTGTTCTGGTGGATGAGGCTGGATCTTGTCTTTCTGTTGGGCAGGACCACATCTGGTAGTGTGTTTTGGGGTGTCTGTGACCTTATCATGACTTTAGGCAGCCTCTCTGCTAATGGGTGGGGTTGTGTTCCTGTCTTCCTAGTTGTTTGGCCTAGGTCATCCAGCACTGTAGCTTGCTGGTTGTTGAGTGGAGTTGCATCTTAGCGTTGAGATGGAGATCTCTGGGAGAGCTTTTGCCATTTGTTATTATGTTGAGCTGGGAGGTCTCTGGTGGAACAGTGTCCTGAACTCGGCTCTCCCACCTCAGAGGCACAGGCCTGTCACCTGGCTGGAGCACCAAGACCCTGTCAGCCACACGGCTCAGAAGAAAAGAGAGAAAAAAAGAAAGAAAGAAGGGAACAACCAAACCAAACACAAATCCACCAATGATAACAAGCCCTAAAAACTACATTAAAAAAAAAAAAAGAAAAACGGACAGACAGAACCCTAGGACAAATGGTAAAAGCAAAGCTATACAGACAAAATCACACAAAGAAGCATACACATACACACTCACAAAAAAGAGAGAAAGGAAAAAAATATATATATCTACAGATAAAAAAGAAAAGGAAGACAGCAACCAAATCAATAAACAAATCTGCCAATGCTAATAAACTCTAAATACTAAACTAAGATAAACATAAAACCAGAAACCAGTCAGTCACATACAGCAAACTCCAAGTCTCCAGTTGCTCCCAAACTCCACTGCCTCAATTTGGGATGATTCGTTGTCTATTCAGGTATTCCACAGGTGCAGGGTTCATCAGGTTGATTGTGGAGATTTAATCTGCTGCTCCAGAGGCTGCTGGGAGAGATTTCCCTTTCTCTTCTTTGTCTGCACAGCTCCTGGGATTCAGCTTTCGATTTGGCCCCGCTTCTGCATGTAGGTCGCCTGAGAGCGTCTCTTCCCCACCCAGACTGGACGGTTTTTTTTTTTTTTTTTTTTGCGGTACGTGGGCCTCTCACTGTTGTGGCCTCTCCCGTTGTGGAGCACAGGCTCCGGACGTGCAGGCTCAGTGGCCATGGCTCACGGGCCCAGCAGCTCTGCGGCATGTGGGATCTTCCTGGACCAGGGCACAAACCCGTGTCCCCCGCATCAGCAGGCGAACTCTCAACCACTGCACCACCAGGGAAGCCCCAAGGACAGGTTTAAAGTAGCAGCTTGTTAGGGGGCTCTGGCTCACTCAGGCTGGGCGAAGGGAGGGGTACAGAATGCGGGGCGAGCCTGCGGCGGCAGAGGCCGGCATGACGTTACACAAGCCTGAGGCATGCCGGGTGTTCTCCTGGGGAAGTTGTCCCTGGATCACGGGACCCTGGCAGTGGTGGGCTGCACGGGCTCCCGGGAGGGGAGGTGCGGACAGTGACCTGTGCTTGCACAGAGGCTTCTTGGTGGTGCAACAGCACCTTTGGCGTCTCATGCCCGTGTCTCGGCTCCGCGCTGATAGCCACGGCTCACGCCCATCTCTGGAGCTCCTTTAAGCAGCGCTCTTAATTTCCTCTCCTTGCGCACCCCAAAACAATGGTCTCTTGCCTCTTCGGTCCAGACTTTTCCCCAGACGCCCTCCCCACTAGCTGTGGTGCGCTAGACCCCTTCAGGCTGTGTTCACGCAGCCAACCCCAGTCCTCTCCATGGGATCCGACCTCTGAAGCCCAAGCCTCAGCTCCTAGCCCCCGCCCACCCTGGCGGGTGAGCAGACAAGCCTCTCGGGCTGGTGAGTGCTGGTCGGCACCGATTCTCTGTGCGGGAATCTCTCCGCTTTGCCCTCTGCACCCCTGTTGATGTGCTCTCCTCCGCAGCCCCAAAGCTTCCCCCCCTCTGCCACCCGCAGTCTCCGCCCACGAAGGGGCTTCCTAGTGTGTGGAAACCTTTCCTCCTTCACAGCTCCCTCCCACTGGTGCAGGTCCCGTCCCTATTCTTTTGTCTCTGTTTTATCTCTTTTCTTTTGCCCTACATAGGTACGTGGGGAGTTTCTTGCCTTTTGGGAAGTCTGAGATTTTCGGTCAGCATTCAGTAGGTGTTCTGTAGGAGTTGTTCCCCATGTAGATGTATTTCTGATGTATTTGTGGAGAGGAAGGTGATCTCCACGTCTTACTCCTCCGCCATCTTGAAGGTCTTCCCCTTTCTTAACCTATATATATACACAGTAGATATTTCAAGACCTGTAAAGTTTTTCAAATCAAGCATGGCACATTACATAACAAAATCCTTTCTTCTCCCTCTTTCAACTGAAGAACTTTTAGATGTTAGATATATTGAGTCTCTGAAGAAACCCTTCTATGATGTATTCGAAGTATTTTTGGAATGAGGCAACAAAATTTCAGCAAGTTCATTCCAATAGGAGAGAGCTTCTTTCTTTCTTTTTTTTTTTTTTTCCACTTTTTGTAAAACTTTAATTTCTGAGCATTTGGTGCCAAAACCCAGGAGAGAGCTTATTTCCATTATCACCTCCCCAAATTTTCCTTTTGCAGTTTTTCTCTCTGTTCTTAGGGCTTTGATCCTTTTCTGAAATAGGCTTTTTTATCTCTAGATTACATGTCTTCAATGCAGTTGTCCCAGGTTCCTGCTGATCTTTACAGTTCTTTATTCTACTTCTTACTGGTTGGTAGTGATCTCTTTGTACTTAAGATATTCCTCTTTCCAACAGGCAAGTCCTCCTCTTCATGTCAATACAATTTAATCTATTAATATTGGTGTTTGGGATAATTTATAGATTTGGTAGTACATGAAAGAGATTGTGCAGAATAACCTTTCCTTGAGGACATAAGTTATATGCAATCTTTTAAAATTTACAGGGCTCAATCAAAACACTAATAAATTTGAACTTATATGTAGTCTTTTAAAATTTGCAGGACTCAAACTAAACACTATAATAAATATGAGCTTATGACACAATCACAGTAAAAATAATTGCTTCTTAGAGTTTATATTCTACATTTGAGCTAATATTCCATATATGTTCAGAAATGAACTCCCAAATTTAGAAGATGTAAAAAAGAAAAAGTAACATTTTACATTTTCACAGGGCCTCACCCTTTCATTTGTGTTCTACCAAGACAGCTGTCCAATCTATTGGTATTTATTCTAATAGAACGAAAATCTTCCTTACGATTTCATAATATTGTGTATCAGAAGGCAGAATTTTGAAGCCTTTAGTTACATGGGAAAGAGCAATTTTAAAGTGAAGAATTTGTCTTTCAAATGTCACTGGAAAAAGTAATTGACTTCATGTAACCTAAAGCTTTGAAAAAAAAAATATATATATATATATATTATAGTTTGAAATAAGAGCAAGAGGTCTATTTTTAAAAAGAATGTTATGTTTAAGATTGAAATGTATTATAACTAATGTGTATATCCTTGGTAATTCTTCAAAAATGGACTTAAGATATATGATCTAAATCAGGCTAAACAAATTATTTTCTGGGGCATTTGCTGAAGTTTTCAAAAGTAAAGCTAGTGTTTTGGGAATGAAGGTGGTAATATTAACCTGGAGTTGTTGTAGCCATCTCTCTACTGGGAGACTGTTGCCTGAAAATAAAAAAGAACCTATAAGAAATGGAGATTAGAAATGGAAGAGAGAGCTCTTGCTCATTCCTAGAGATTTCATTTATGAAAGTCAATATATTCCATTAATTTCTTAAGCAAAAGTAGATGATTAAGATTTATCTGTCATGGAAAATTGACAGCAGAAAAAAGAAAGACCAAAGTGAATGAATAGAACAGTTAAGCCCACAGAAAGAAATATAATACAAGAAGTAAAAGAATTTAAGAATTATAATATTTTCAGAGTGTTTGAAAGTTACTGTGCCTAGAAAAATAAAGAGAAAATGAGATTATAGGAAAGATTCAATGTATGAACAAGAAACATTTAAAATGTCATTGCCAAAATAAAAATTTACTAGAGTAAAATCATAAGTAGATGAAGAATAAATAGTACTATACAAGATAAAATCAAATTTCTGGACTACAGAGTGAAACCAAAAGAAGTGTAGATTATCAAGTTGAAAGACATAATGTTCTCAGAAAATACAGCATCTCATCCCCAGAGGGTTAGAAGGAAAAGAATGCAAAGGAAGAAATTTGAAAAGAAGGAAAGAAAATGAGAGAGAGAACAGCTAAAAAACATTTTCCCAAGATGAAGAAAAGACTCAAGTCTTAAAATGGAAAGGAAATATCAAAGACAAAATTGAAATATAAGGAAAAAAACATATATAGATACATACTACACGGAAGTTCAGAATAAAAAGCATAGAATATCTTAGAGGCTATTTATTACAGTTCACCCTCCGACATCCAAAATTCACAACACTTCCACAGGCAAAATATTCTCATCCCCTCTCAAGTTCCCCCAAATTCTCATCCCAGAAAAGTATATAAGCTCCAGAATCCAGAATCTCATCTCTATCAGTTCCAGGTAAGAATAAAGCACCTCTGATGTAATTCCTTATTCAAATCACTTAATTACTATAACCATCCCATTTCATGGAAGGGAACAGAGATCTTAACTATTTATTGTAGCCACACAACAGGTCCTGGGAAGGCACTGGTAGCCCTCTGTAGGAGGTGATACAAAGATCTAAGGCCACTTAAGAAACTCCCAGGTCCTAGACCAAACCAATCATGTATAAAAAAGAGGAGTTTTAAAATCTTTAAAAAATTAATAGTGTATGATTCCTTCAAAAAAGAAGAAAAAAGGAAAATAAGAAATCAACATCAGGCTTCTCATCACAAGCAGGAAGTCAAATGAAAATGAAAAAAGAAAAATTCACATACATGAAATCTATATAATATGTTTTCTTTAATATGTCATCTTTCTTTAATATGTTTTTGGAGGTCCTGGCCAATGTAATAGAGTAAGAAAAGGAAAAAAATGGTGTTTTACCCTAGGTTAAGAAGCAGACCTTAAGGCAAAAGTTCTTGTGCTGCTACTTTTTTAAGGAGTACAATCATAGGGAAGCAGGAGTAAGTTAGGAAAGAAAAACAACCAATACAAGGTTGCATTCCTGAGCTGGCCATCACTTGGTGTCAAGCACAATTAGTTGCTCTGTCTCATAGAACTATCTTTAAAAAGTCTTGTCTGGGAGGAAAATTAAGCTAAAGATTTAGCCAGTGACTTCTATGACCCCTTGGTCTCCCATAGTGAGCTAACGCACCCAAACTTTTTGTTTTTAAATACTTGAGAATCAATAGGGTTTCATACCTTCATTATTAAGAAGGAAGCACTGAAGTCTGTGGCTGGGGTGGACAGTGGGAGCCTTGGCAAGACTAGAGATAGGTGAGTGAAAGAGGATCTAAAGCCTCACGTAAGATGTGTGTAATACAAGGGGTGTAAATGTTAGAAAGTAAGAGATAAAACTGTTTGCAAAACATATGATTGCCTTCTTTGAAATCTAAGGCACATCAAACTCTGATACATGGTTAATTTTGAGGAGAAGATGGCAATTGGTGGGGACCAAGAGGATTTTTATATTTTATTCTAATCATGTTGGTTTCAGTTCTATAATGGACAATTTCACTATATAATCATTATTAAATATAAAAAAGTTAATGTATTTTAAAAAGGCACAGTCTTAGGGGGATTGCCCACATTTTTATGAGTTTTACCTTCAGGATCCTCACCAGATTCTCATGGTAAAGATCAGAGAAAAGTCCCCTTGTGCTCCAGAATGGCAAAAGGAGGAAAGTACCATTTCAGAATATGACTAAAGCCTTCAGGTCTCCATATCGAAGGTGGATCCTCATGGCAAGCTACCCTGGCAAAGCCTTATCTAGCCTAGAGCGAGAGCTATTAGACAACTCCAGCCATGCTAGCCTTCCTGTCTACATAAGGGAAGGGAAAAAAAGGCTAAGAAACTCTGAAAATCATATACCAGAAATTAAGGCCTCTTTAAAAAACCTGAGATTTAAGCAAAATATTATAGAATACTTCATCTCCCCAATGCCTACCAACACATCAAGAGACCCTAAGAAAATAACAGTAGATTACAACTAAGAGAGGTGAAAGACACCAACTTTAAGATGGAGTTTCTATAGAAGCCCAAAGGTAATAACAAGAACACTAGAAGATAAACATAAAACCTCATAGTAAAGGCCTATTTATCTCAGTTCCTGTTACCTGATACATCTTGTCTGGCTTTAAACAAAAAAATTGCAAGGCATGCTTAAAGCTAGAGAAAACACAGTCTAGAGGGACAAAGCAAGCATTAGAACCAGATGCAGACATGGCAGAGATTTTGGAATTATCAGTCTGGGAATTTAAAACAGGATTAATACGTTAAATGCTCTAATGGAAAAAATAATTGACAATATGCAAAAACAGATGGGTAATATAAGCAGAGAAATAGACACACTAAGGAAGAATCAAAATGGAATGCTAGAAATCAAAATCACTGTAACAAATGAAGAAAGCATTTGATGGCCTGTTTAGTAGACTGAACACAGCAGAGGAGTGAATCAGTGAGCTTGAAGATATGTCAATAAAACTTGTCTAACTGAAAAGCAAAGAGGCAAAAAGAACAACAACAAAAAAAAATAGAAGATCCAAAAACTGGGAAAATTACAAAGGTGTAATGCACACATAATGAGAATAACAGAAGGAAAAGAGAGAAAAAAAATAAGAAAAAATATTTGAAGTAATATGGGCTAAAAATTTTTCAAACTCAATCACAGACACCAAACCACAGATCTAAGAAGCTTAAAGAATATCAAACAAGATAAACACCAAAAAAATCTACACCTAGGGACATCATGTTCAAGCTGCAGAAACCAAAGACAAACAGCAAATCTTGACCTATGCAGGCAGAGGTTAAGAATTACATCATACATCTCTTCAGAAACCATGCAAGCAAGAAATGAGTGGAGTAAATTATTTAGTTTGAAAGAAAAAGAAAGGCTGGGTCTGGATGAGTTTGACCTTCAGTCAGACCTTCATCTGGCTTTTGATTGAGAGCCTGGCAGATCTCTGCTTCCTTGGTCCTGAAACACTGGGAGGGATTAATTTCCACCATTATTAGGTTTTGAGAAAAGCTTTTTAAACTTCTACCCTGTGGAGGTTCAAAATATGACATATATCTAGAGACGGAGATGACTGTGAATTTGAAGCAGTCCCACTAGGAGAACTTTCTCTTAAGCACCACAAAGCTACAGAATATTTCACTCTGCCTTTAAAATGTTTCTCAGTCCCCAGCTTCCCACACCACCACAGAAGTCAGCAAATATCCCAGGATGAAAGCCAGTCATGCATTTGAGATTCCTCAAATATCAATCCATCATTTAAAAATGTACAGTTGTTTAAAGCTCTGCTGGTTTCCCTTTCCCCCCAGTAGGGACCCTCTCCCTAAACCAAGCTAACCTCAGCTCATACCAATATTTGGCAAATACTCCCAGGAAAGGAAACAGCTAGAGGTCTGGAGCTCTCCCAGAGAGCCCTTTCATTTCTGGAATTTTATTTCACTTAGTCTTTGCTAATCCAGAGTACTCTCATGATCTCAAAATTAGTTTTCTTTATGATATCCTTTTGCAGTTTAGTTGTTATACCTACCACGATGTATTACATCCAACACAGAAGCCACTTTATCCTTTAAAATATAGATATAAATTATATATAATATATATTTTATAATGTAGCTTGAATGCTAGAATAAAAGTACAGGTTTATTCTTTATTACCAAAATTAATACACATATACAGGGTGTACATACTTTAAAATATTTCACTAATATTGATATATGATCAGCAGTGTTTAGAGATCAGTTTATGAAAATTACCCTGTTACACTGCTCCAAAAACCACCTGTATTTGACTTCTTAGCATGTTCACAAATCTGCTCCAGAAGAAATTAAGCTTTTCAATGGTCTTTGCTGAAAAATTTTGATATATATGTAGAATCTGATTTTATAGGACATATATATCCACAGAAATGTGCAGCTGTCCTTAAATAAAGATATAGCAATGTTCTGCATTGGAAGAATTTTTTTTCTTGAAAGAATGATGAACTATAGGAACACTTTAAAAAAAGAAGATAAGAATCATATTCCTTTTGCTGAGAATCATTTTACTTATTAAAACAAGTAACCAACATACTAGTTTTCTTCTTGTTGAATTCTTGGTGTTCACAACTGATGGCCTAATAAAAGAAGTATATCATGTTTTTTACTATTCAAGTTAAATAAATTATGATGAGCTTTATCTTTCATAAAGTGAACCTAAACTGGTTGTTCTATTTCCTAGTGCATCTTTTACATATCTTCCAGATGTTCCCATCACCAAGATTTTTTGAATATCCACTCCTTTATGGTGGGTTCATATTTCTCAAACTTCAGTCGTGTTTTTTGTTTTTTTTAATCTCTTGCCTTACTTTACTTTCTTGGAGTTATTCTGTGAATCTTTTTGTGCTGTTTGAAAAGCACTCAGCTTTCTGAACATCTGGAAATAGAACTTTGCAATTAACAGTCACATTTTCATCTCTGGAAGCCTGATAGTTTGTAAACATCTTGTTGTTGCCTTTTTACTAGGTATGTTGAGAAACTGCACCATCTGGGTCTAATGAAGGAAATGAAAACTGAGCATCAGAATACTCATGGCACGGTTGCCCAAAGCATCCCTGTACCTTATTTCACCTTTGCATTTATTTTACCTTTCTTGGGCTAAGTGCTTTTTTCCTCTATACTGCTGAATTGCCATTGACACAAAATAAGTAACAATGCCCTTTCAACAATTATTTAAAATTTAAATGCTTTGATAAAACTGGGGTTCTTAACCTGAGTTCTGAATTTTAATAAGACAACATATTTCTTTTGTGTATCTAGTCTTGTTTTGACTTGAACTAAATGCGATTTGAGTATGAGATTTAGGAATCTCATACTTTCTCTTGGCTGTCTCACAAAAAGATGGGATCTACTTTAATTTATGAGGCTCTAGGCTACTGTATCTCAAACTCTGACCCCCTTACTACAGAAATATAAAATATCACATTGCTGTATTTTTATGTTACTTAGTCCTGAAACCTTGCAGGGACAAATTAGAAATGACATCTTATTTAATTCCTTTAAATAATTAGAAATTTGCTAATATATTAGACTGATTTTAGGTGAATCATTGACATGTAAATTAGGTTTTGTACTTGGGATTTTAAGTCAATAAATGAAATTGACAATAGTTGAATCCATAGGTTTTTCAAATTGAGGTAAATGGATTTCTGGTAATTTCAAAGAGTCCCTTTGGGTGGGGATTTAATGGAAACAAGGGTGGGGGAATGTGGATAATAGAAGTAAGCAGGATTCCTCTAGGCCTTCCCATCATGATCAGAGAAGCTTGACTTTCATCTGTTTTTGCATATTGTTTCTTTGTAAGATTTGATTTGAAAGAACTTTCCAGGACCTTAAAAAAAAAAAAAAATTGAAGTCATTGACATTTTCAATGTCTCACTCTGGAGTCTAAGAACAAACAAACAAACAAAAAGGAAACCTAGAGATGAAGGGCTTTCCCAGAGGCTAATTCACAGCTAACCCATGAGAGAATTTTGACAGTTTCTCCTAACTTTAAGTTTTATGGTTATTCAAATGGACCAACTAGAGAACTGAAGAAGGTACACAAAAATAGAAAGAAATACAGGAAAGCACCAAATTTATAACATCATTTAAATTAATAAAGAATTTGCAGAGACATTTATAAAATGCCATTTTTGACAAAAAGAGTTGTTAATGACTATAGACAACTATCTATAGCTTCACTTCTCGAAATCTATACGTATGTGTGTGTTATTTCCTTAAAAATAGCCAAATAATTATATATGTGGTAAGATAGCTGGTAGAAATATTTACATCACTTTTTACTCAACAGTTCTTTTTTTCCTCAAAACTGTTCTGAAAATCCCCAATGTGCTCAATAAGCATCTTATCAAAAAACATTTTTTAAAATACGTTATAGTTAATATTTATTATCCAATATGGTACTAACTATTCCAACTTGGGATAAAGGTCTCAAAACCATTAAGATAAACTTAACAGACAAGTCCTTCAGTGTAGCTGTAGAAAAGGCAATAATAATTGAATACTGTAACTCTACAGTTGATGTCATAAAAATTATATAATAAATGGAAGAAGTATCAGATTTTAAAATAACTATCATACCAGTTTTAATCATTTAGTATGAATAAAGGAATTGACCTTTCCCCTATATTCCTTAAAATCTAACAAATTTTTTTTTTTTTCCGCTACGCGGGCCTCTTACTGCTGTGGCCTCTCCCGTTGCGGAGCACAGGCTCAGGACGCGCAGGCTCAGCGGCCATGGCCCACGGGCCCAGCCTCTCCGCGGCACGTGGGATCCTCCCCGACCAGGGCAGGAACCCCCGCCCCCTGCATCGGCAGGCGGACTCTCAACCACTGCGCCACCAGGGAAGCCCCAATCTAACAAAATTTTTTTTTTTTAATCTAACAAATTTTTAAAAAATCTATCAGCATGTACTATTCTTTAGAGGAAGAATAGAACTAAAAAGTAGAAATATCTTTGGTATAGGAAGACAGGCCACAAATGACAATTATTCCTGTGTATATGTCATTCCACAAAACCTAGTAGTAGTAGGAAACGAAGTATACAGTTTGGGTCAAATGTGCATGTATTATGGTGAAATAATAGATTCAGAAGTGATAGTGATTCCATTAGTCATTAACTGTTCCCTTGTCTGACAACACTGCATAATTAAATACACAATTAAGATGTCCTACAGATTACATTTTGTACTTTTGTAATAGTTAGTATGGATTTAAACAGACAGCTGAATCATCCCATTACATTAGCACAAACTTTCTTGTATTTTTGTACTAACTTTACAATTCTTTTGCATCTCTGATCTTCAGCTATCTGTACTTTATGGTACACATTTACTGAGTGATTAACAACTATAATAAGTCTAAAAATATATAGCAGTAGGGCTTCCCTGGTGGCGCGGTGGTTGAGAGTCTGCCTGCCGATGCAGGGGACGCGGGTTCGTGCCCCGGTCCGGGAGGATCCCACGTGCCGCGGAGCGGCTGGGCCCGTGAACCTTGACCGCTGAGCCTGTGCGTCTGGAGCCTGTGCTCTGCAACGGGAGAGGCCACAAAAGTGAGAGGCCCGCGTACCGCCAAAAAAAAAAAAATATATATATATATATATATAATCAGTAGTCAAATCTGAATCTTCGTCAGGGCAATTCTCCTCCATCGATGTAAAGACCTGGGGAGGTTTTCACTTAATCTACCCATGCATTTGACATCAATATCAGTGGTTTTTAAAATTTTTTAATTGTAGCAGAAAGAAAAATACGAAATTCACCCTCTTAACCATTTTTAAGTGTACAGTTCAGTAGTGTTAACTGTATTTAATTGTTACAGATCTCTAGAACTCTTTCATCTGGCAAAACTAAAACTCTATACCGATTTCCTCCTCATTGCCCAGCCCCCAGAAACCACCGTTCCCTTTTCTGTTTTCATGATTTTGAGTGCACTAGGTATCTCATATAGTGGAATCATATGGTAATAGTCCTTTTGTTACCGGCTCATTTAACGCAGAATAACGTCTTCAAATTTCAATGGTATTGTAGCATGTGACAGTATTTCTTTCTTTTTCAAGGCTGAATAATATTGCATTGTATGTATGTACCACATTTTCTTTATTCATTCATCTGTCCATGGATATTTGGGCTTCTTCCAATTCTTGGCTATCAAGAATAATGCTGCAATGAACATGAGTGTACAGATATCTCTTTGATATTCTGCTTTCAACTCTTCTGTATATATGTGTATACCTAGAAGTGGAATTGCAGGATCATGTGGTAGTTCTATCTTTAATGCTTTGAGGCACCTCCATACTATTTTTCATAGCGGCTGCAACATTTTGCATTCCCACCAACCGTGCACCACCATTCCAATTTCTCCACATCTTCATGAACACTTGTTGTTGTTGTTTTATAGTGATCATCCTAATGGGTGTGAAGTGATATCTCATTGTGGATTTGATTTGCATTTCTCTAATGATTAGATTTTAGTGTCTTTGCATATACTTGATGGCCATTTGTATATCCTCTTTGGAGAAGTATCTGTTCTGGTCCTTTGTTAATCTTAAAATTGGGTTACATGTTTTTGTTGTTGTTTAGTTGCATTAATATCAGTTTTATCTTAAGTTTTATTAAATTTTACAATATTAATTTCTACCCACAAAAACAGGGCAATTACCTATTTTTATATAAAATATTATGACAGTTGGGACATGCAGCAGATAATCTTACATGAGCAAATCTCAACACCTTTTTAAACTTTTACCCTCACAATTAATGGCCTCACAGTGTTTATTCAGATTATTATGAATTTGTGTTCTCCAGATTGCACTGAGTAAATATTCCCTGTAAGTTTCTTCCTTTCATGTCTCTTTGGTAATAGACACATCCCGGAAAATTAGAATCAAAATACATACCATGTTAATATTGTTTCATATGATCATAGTCAGAGCTCCTATCATTTTATCCAGTTTGAGTACACAGACAACTCCTGAATGTGCTGAATGGCTGCCATCCACCTCACTACTTAGTTCTTTACATGAGGAGGAAATTTCAACAGAGTGCTTCCCTGCAAGTGCATATGAGTCAAATCTAAGGTAGCTATTATTTTTCTCCAAGTTTCTTTCAAGGCACCAAAATTATATTAGCATTTCCCTTTTGTTATATACATTCACTGACTCCTTCTCCCTCAGTTTACGATCTCTTTTTTCTTTCATTTATCATTAATTTTCATCTAAACCTTTCCTGCTGAGATAGGTTCAGGCATTGACGCTTCATATTGCTGGTAGCTAGATGAAACATCTCCTTTATTCCATTTCTGCCTATGGAGGGTCAGACTGAACAAATACTCGGAATGGGACTATCACATTCACTAGGCAACAAAACATTTACAGCCATCAGCCCCAACTTGGCAAGGTATGGAGAAGAAATAATCCATCCCACTCATCCCTTTGGAATTTTTTTAGATAGGTTCAGATTAACAGATATAATTTCTCATTTTGGGCATTTCACGCTCTGGGACAGTAGCTCTAGTCTAGGAACTACTAAGACTGGCATTGAAAAAATATTGTGCTTAAATATAAGTCTTGAATATAAGCTCCTGTATCCTCCCTCATTCCCTTTTCCCCAATTTCACCACAAATGCATAACAATTTAGCTAATGAAGACCCATAATTAGACCTCTTGATATTAAATTGCAAAATATAAGGCTGGAAGTTTGTAGACTAGCCCTTTAATCTTTTGTCACCATCAATCATTTTAAACAGATATTTTAATTGACCATGTCCGTTATTATGTAAAGAATATGAAATGTTTATTGTTAGTGATGTTTCTATACCCACTGCTGCATTAGGTGGATAGAGAAGTGAATGCGTTGATCTGATGAAATGTAACTGGGAAGACCAAACTGGTACAATATTTTTTTGTCCTAGTCTTTTTATAGTATTAGCATTGACTCCTTTTTGTCCCAGTCTTTTAATAGTATTAACAACATTGGCTTCAGTTTACTGGGTATGGAAATCCAAACCCGGAACATGAATCAAGTCCTGTCAGTGTCCATTTAAGTACACTTCCCTACCCCCAGCCATAAGTAAAAAGCGAAAGTAATCTACTAGCCCACTATGTGCTGGCAAGGGTAAACTTTAGACTTTGCCTTTTCTGGTTGTTAAACGTTTGACTTTGGTGGAGGCTACCAGTACATATCACCATTTGGCACATGGTTGCATGACTTGAGTTCCCTTACGTCTGTTCCTGTCATGGACCTAAGCTGCCACTTCAAGAGATCAAACTAGAGTGTCAACTTCTTGACTGTGATCATCTTCAGATCCTGGCCATAGGGTTGTTTTGGTTAAGTGTCAGCATGCCTCACTTTGATTTTATCTCAGAATTTCCATAGAGATTTTCAAAGAGTAGTATCCCTTATAAAGGTCCTTTTCATGACCCATTTTACAGAACAAATTACAAGCCCAAGAGTCAGTATACCCAAATAGTAGGGCTTTTATTTTTTTCCCAGTTCTTTTATCATTGCAAGGAGCAGAGCCTGTAATTCAGCTCTTACATGAGGATTTTACTATTTGCTGTTTGCAGGGTAGCTGACTTTTACACTGAGTCATGGCCCAGTCATCCTTCTGGAACTGCACTCTCTAAACCAGACCAATTGCCTGGCATCTTTAGCCACCTGGTCAAAAGCAAGCCCATTAAGCAATAGCTATCAGTAAGTCCTCAGGCAGCTCTACGGTAGGTTATAGGAGAAATGAGACTACTTGCTTATGAATGCAGTGACCCTTTCTTGCAGAAAAAAAAAAAGCATGTTCTTGTACATACCATTTGCCTTCCATCTTGTGAGGAAGCTTCTTTAGGTGTTGCCCTCTGTTGGAATGCCTTCCAGCTATCACCTATGGTTATAGGTATTTCAGGTCTTAATACAATCTTAAGCATTTACTTACTTTGGCTGTCTGCAAAGGTGCTCAATAACAAGTCAGTAACTGTCTTTCAAAGGGAGTATGCCAGAGAACCGCATCTGATAATTTTCTAGTCCAAGACTAGATAGGTTGCCATTAAGTAGTAGTAGTAGGTACAGACTTTTGTGAGAGGTTCCAGTTGGCATGAGTGTAGGTGGCCAACACTTGTTAATGTCATTTCAACATTAGGGCTATGTAGTCGTAAAGAAATAGCTTGATTTACAACCTTCTGCCGTTCTAAGAACACTTGTTTTTGCTCAAGCTTCCAGTTAAATATGGACTTTCTTTCAATGGTGTTAAGGATTCTAGCCAACAGTATCCCAAAGCAAGGAGTATGAATTCTCCAAAAGTCAAGAAATTCCAATAGGCATGGCTCATACAGAGAGACAGGCAGTGAAAACGATTTGTTTTTAGTGATCTGTGATAAGCCATATGTTGCTCCCATCCAAGTAATCCTTAAGAGCCTCACAGCCTATGTGGGGTTCTGGATTTTTGTTGGGTTAATCAATAATCCCTGATTATCATGTGATTCATGACCATAGTAAGGTTGCTTTGAGTTTGATCCTCAATTTCAGAAATAATTATAATATCATCAGTGTAGTATATTATAATTTTGCCAGTTGCATTAGACTTGGTCCCACCTCATTAGATTGTGACAGTATAAGGGAGAGTTCAAATATTCATCAGTTGAATAGGTTATATCATCTCACAAAGTGAGGATATTGAGAATACTGAGTTATGAAGTCTCTTGTAATTTATTGTTGGTGTCTTAATTCCATTGGCTTGCCTCACTGTCCACACCAGGCTATTATACAATGAGTTCTGAACACTAATACACCTGAATCTGATGTTTTCTGATTTGAGTTGGCTTGGGTAATTCTGATTCAATTTTGCTTGTCTACTTAGCATTTGACAAAGGGAAGATATCTTTTCTTGTGTACCTGGTTAGGAGGAATTTTCATTCAGATATTATGTCTATACCAATTATCCACTCAAGTAATGCAGATGCCACCAGGACATACATTCCAAAATTTAACCAGACATTTATTTTTCCCAACTACTGTAGCATCTCCATATCCCCATACATTCATTCTGCACCTGGAACAGGCTTACTGGCAGGTCTAGGCAGTACTATACACTGTACTCCTTTATCTAATAGGCTTAAACATTTCTATTCAGCCTTCAAACCATTGCACCCAATATTGGGGTAACTTATTGGAGACTGGGTCAAGGGACCCTGACGTTCATGTCAATTTTCTTCTTATATTACAAACTTAATGTTAAAAGAGGACATTTTGACAACCAATACTGGAGCCGCATCAGAACTTTTCTTAGTTATTGGTCTAAGCTCAGACTGAGCATATATGCCTTGAGGTTTTTATATCCTAGAAAGTTCGAGGTTAGAGAGTTGTAAGTTCCTAAATTTCCTATAAAATTCCACCAAGCTTTCAGTGAACACACTGTCAGTTTTCTCCTTATACATACCATTTATAATTAACCATCTCGAGACTCCCATGTAATTATGCTCTGAATAGTTGTCTCCTTTTATTATGTTAAAGCCCCTTATGAGGAAGCTGGGAAACAAGATCTGTGATGGCTGCTTTTACATTTTCCTACAGTTCTCACAGCAAAAGTCACTTTAGTGCTTTCCTAGTAGGAGTCCCTTTATTACAGTATAATTATAGTTGGGTGGGGGACAGGCATCCATTAGGGATTTTATTTCCATAGTGGTGGAATGCCAGAAGCAGGAACCTGTGGGCCTGAGATTTTCGTACTGAGCAACACAAAGGAGATGGCTTTGGTCAAATCCCTATCCCATCCATTCCCCCAGGCAATACCAGCAAGAAGCAGTGAGAGCCGCAGTAGCATAAGATGAACCAAAAAGACCAAAATAAAACCATGAAGGCAAACAAAACAAAAAAAAACACCACAAAATTAAACTGTCAGTGGAACAAAACTAGGCTCAAATCTGCATGCTAAACAGAGTGAATGATTACTAAAATAGAATATTTAAAGATCTGATTGGAACCAGAGCCTCCTAACACAATGGGAAAACTTACAGGATACAAGCAAAACTTATACTGTATAAGCAAAAATCATTTATCATAATAAGAACTAGGGAAATAAAAAGTAGAATGGAAAAAAGACAATCAACTTACGTCATCACTGAGATAAATCAGATGTTGGAATTGCCAGCATTCAGTTTAAAGCAGTTCATAAAAATACTTCAAGATCAATTATAAATTGTCTTGAAACAAATGAAAAGAGAAAACTCAGGAAAGAAAGGAAGTTATAAAAAAAAAGAACCAGCAGAAGAAAATGGAAAATATAGAACTGAAAATTTCAGTAAGTAAATTTCATATTATAGCAAAATATGTGGGATGCAGCAACAACCATGTGAGAAAAAAATATATAGCACTAAATGCTTACTTTAGAAATTTGGAAAGGTCTCATATCAATTTTCTAGGTTCCCACATGGAGAATCTAGAAAAAAGGAAAGAGCAAAAGGAACCCAAAGAAAGTAGAAGGAGGGAAATAAAGAAAAGAGCAGAAATCAATAAATTAAAAACAAGGGAACAATAGAGAAAGTCAATTAGACAAAAGTTGGCCTTCAAAAGAAGTCTATAAAATTGACAAACCTAGTCTAGCAAGACTGACAACAATAAAAACAAAAGGACACAAATCACTAATGTCCAGAATGAAATAGGGAATGTCACCTTAGATCCTATAGCCATTAAAAGAATATTAAGGAAATAGGGCAAACAACTTTATGCTCATGAATTTGACAACTTTGAAGAAATGTACCAATTTCTAGAAAACTGCAAACTACCTAAACTGAACTGAGGTGAAATAGATCATCTGAATAGTCACATAACTATTAAAGAAATTGAATCCATATTTTAAAATCTCCCAGAGAGGAAAGTGGAAATCACCAGCACCATCTGGTTTCACTGGAAAATTCTACCAACACTTCAAGAAAAATTAACACCAATTTTACAAATTTTACACTATCTGTGTCAGAAATAGAAGAGGAAGGGACACTTCCCAACCTATTTTGTGAATGAGAGAATTATTCTGATACCACAGTCAGACAGTACTAAAAAATGACAGACCAGTGTCTCTCAAGACTTTCTACATAAAAATCCTCCATACCAACATTAGTGAAACTTACCCAACCAAGTATTGAAAGAACTTTTTCCATGACCAAGTGGTAACTATTCTGAATATACAAGGGTAGTTAAATATTCAACTATCAATCAGTATAATCCATCATACTGAGGCAGGAGACAGACGGGCCCTGGGGCAAACGGTTTGAGTTCGTTCCCTGTGGACCAATACTCCGAGAGGGGACTAACAGGACAATTGAGAGAGGAGGCTGGGCCCTGCCCAGATAGAAGATAAGAGACCACATATTCCTCGTTCTCAAAGTCAGGAGACCTCCCTGACTGCACATGGTGCAGAAAGGCTCCTTGGAGGTCAAAAGGGGAATGATGCCAAGTGACCAAACCTACCCATAGGCCTCTTCCTTAGAACCCATCTTGGCTAAGAGATGTGCGTGCACACATGGGAAAATCCTGAGCTATACCAAAAACGGGCTTCGAACGAGGCAAATCAAAATGACTGGCCAAAGGAAACCCAGAAGAAATGCCCCATATAAGTGATTTAAACTGCCATGAGGGTGCGACTCTCTCTTTGAGCTTACCCATGTGTCTATCAACACGTAGTGTACTTCTTTTTTCCCTAATAAATACTTTACTTATATCACCACTTTCCGTCTTTGTGGGAATTCTTTTGTGCAAAGCCGAAGGGCCAGGGCCTTGTCACTGACCACTGGTCTAGTGGCTAAGATTCAGTGCTCTCACCGCTGCGACCCAACCTCAGTTTCTGGCTGGGAACTGAAACCATGCTTCAAGCCGCTGCAGGCCGAGGCCACCCGAGATTAATATCAATAGTCTGAAAAGGAAATCATATGGATCATATCAATTGGCCCAGAAGAAGAATTTAACAAAACCCAACACCAATTCAGGAAAAAAATTTCAGCAAACTAGGAATAAAAGACAGTCACCTGAAAATTGCTAACAAGCGTCTATACAATAACCTATAGCCAACATCACAGTACTTAATGGTAAAAGACTGGACCATTTTCTCTTAAGATCAGGAAGAAGGAAAGAATATCCACTCTCATCACTCATATTCAACATATTACTGGAAGATTTGGTTACCGTAGTAGGATAAGAAAAGAAAATAGAAGGCACATAGTTAGGAAAGGAAAAAATAAAACTTCCCTATTGGCAGCCAAACGGCTGCAGCAATTCCAGACTTCTCATGTGTATACCATACTGTCCAGAGCAAAAGAGAAATCTTTTCTTCCCTTCCCCTTCCAAACATTTGACTCTGAGCTGTAGTGTTGTGGCCAGGAGGATGTCTTGCACTGAATAGCTTAGGTCTGGGTTACTGACCTTTCCTGAACCGTTTACTCTGGCAAGGGTGGAGAAATTATTCTGTTGAATTTGTGGCCATCAAGACCCACACTGGAGCTGAGGAATATCAGTGCCAAGCACCGACATCACTGTTGTTAATGGATAACTGGGGGTTTGGGCTGGGGGACAGTGCAACTCTCTTCTTGACAAGTAAATCCATTTGTGGAAATGACGTTTTAAGATAATGTAAATTCTATAAAAATTATTCAACAGATAATGAGACAGATACTGACTGTAGGCAGGACAGGTGCTGTTTTTAGACAGGATGGTAAAAAAAAAAAAAGCCATCTTAGAGAAGGTACCATTGGAGCTAAGTCCTGAAAGTGAAGGAGGAGCAGGTCTTGTGAAGAGCTTTGGCAAGAACAATCTAGGCAGATCGATTATGGTCTGGTTGCTTATTTCATTGTGCATCTCCTCCACAGATCATCACTAAAGATCATTAGACCATGCTGGCTAACTCCCTGCTATACCTAGCAGGGCCTTGCAAAGATTAGATATTCAAATATTCCTGGTTAAAGAATGAGGAGGAAGGGAATTCCAAGCACAAAGACTCAGTGAAATGCTTTGGAACTGTTTCTGAAAGAATGGAAAAGAGAAAGCTGGTTTAGGCCAATGGAACAGATCAACAAATCCACGTCACTTGTAGGAAAGAATGGGTAATCTCAAGTGCAACAGATGCGATGTAATGTGGGGGAAAAAGGAAAGGAGCTCAAATAAGTAAAATGGGCTTCAATTACAGAAGTTTTAGAATCCAAATAGAACTTAGCTCTGATGGCCTATGCAGTAGGGAAGCATTATTAGTTCTTGAACAGTGAAATAGAATGATGAAAAATTAAATAAGACTATTCTGGAAGGAATGAATAGGCTGACTGAATCGATAATTATGATCTTTAATTATCACTGTGTCATGTGTGTATAAAAATCAATGCTGTTGAAAGGTTACTAAATAAATCAGACTGTAGGGACTTCCTTGGCAGTCCAGTGGTTAAGACTCTGTGCTTCTAATGCAGGGGACATGGGTTTGATCCCTGGTTGGGGAGCTAAGATCCCACATGCTGCGTGGAGCGGCAAAAAAACCAAAAACCAAAATAATCAGACTGTATTCTAATAATATTGAGTGGCTACTATGAGTTATACACTGTTCTAACCACTTTATATGCGATTATTTGATACATCACCTTAGAAGACAGGTGTTATTTTCCCATTTTACAGGTGGCAGCTAAGGTACAGAGAGCTAAGAAAATTATCCAAGTTCAGCCAGGTAATAAGGTGTGGAGCTGAGTGGAACTGTACACTTAACCAACGTGTGATGTTACCCTTCCAGAGTCCTGTGGAAATAAAAAGCTTTTAGAGTTTTCAAAAGAACAGGAATGGACAACATTTGGACTCGTATGTTGAATATTTCAATTTTGGCTCAGTATCTCTAAGGAATAATTGAGTTCTTTTTCCCAAACTCATCTATTAGCTCTTGAACTATACTCTCCAGAAATTCAATTATAAAAAAACAAGGCATGAGGGTTTCACTTTCTGTATATATTTTCATTTTGTTCTTTCCACAAGTTTATTTTTATCTAGAGCCTGAGTTAGACATTTAATATTTTCCCCTAATATCTTTTTATTTTCTTTTTGCATTCAAGTATTTTTCACTAACAATCTGTAGTTACTTTTCGGGGAGTTTTCTTTCAATCTTTTTAATTTAAATTTTGTTGAACACTTAAAATTTCTGAACACCTTTGATTTATACCCAAAGTATGTACTTCTACTTGTAAATAGTATGTTTAAGTTAAGAAATATCCCCACAAAATACTGCGTGCTCTTCAGAGCAAGAATACTTGCATTAGAAATGTCTTATTTGGTACGTTCTTAAAATTATAGTTAAATAATATCTGTGTGCTTAATTCAGGAGAGAGAATTTCTCTGATAATCCAAATTGGTACTCCACTTCTCACCAAAAATGCTCATGCCTTTATTCTTTTTATCTTGAGATGGTAGAAGTGTTGATCTCAGTTAAATGTTATTTCAAGAATATTTCTTAAGGCATTTTAAAAACTTTTTCCTTACATTTTACTATGAAAAAGTAAATTATGCAGAAAGACATTTTTCATCAGTTCTTTCAACGTCACTCTCTAATATGGCATGACCTAGCCATAATTTTCTTTGAGGTAGTTAATATTTCAGTACTAATTTTTGATGTGCTGCAAATATCATATTGATTGCACACTATAATGTTTAATCAGATTTTCTAAGCAGAAATGCTCTTCATCTTCTCATATTCTGTAAGATGTGTTACCTGTAATTAAAGAGTCAGCTATACTGAAAATCACTGTGCTTTGCTCTTTCTAGTATTATTACATAATTATTGATTGTCGGACTACTTTTAATTCTCCCTTGTTAGTATAAACTACATCACTTAAAAATATATAAAAATCCCCGAAATATTGTGTTATATCCGTTTTTCCTAAAATGATTGAATATTTTTATATCAGTGCTAATTTTAAAAAAAATTGTATAGCACATTTTTAGCTTGTTAGTTGATGTAATTAATGACTAAGCATATTTAAAAATAGAAAGGGTTGATATGTTATAGGAGCTTTGTTCCAAATCTCCACCTTTCAAAGTTTTCTGTGCCAAAGTGGACCAACGTCTGTGAATCTAACTTTGCAGAAATTTGTTGGGCATACATCTTAATGAGATCAATCATTGATAATTATTGAAGGTATTTTGTCATTTTTTATTTCTTAAATGAAAGAATTGACCTGCAGCCCCAGAGCATATGGGTATGTCAGGAAAATTACTTGCTTTCTCAAAGGATACATTAACCTGCATGACTAACAATTCATCTGGGGAAACTTGAGCAAATCCTGTTTGAATATTTACTCTTTCTGTATGTCTTTGCTTTAGCTCATTGATTCATGAACCTGAACAGAGTTAAAATAGAAATAAGAACACACTAAGCTTCTCTCAGTCAGTTATTCCACATACCCTTAACCTTAATTATATAGGTTTGCCCTTCTCCTGTGGTTGTTTAAGTATTATAGTATGCACAACTCTTCCTGGTACTATTGACAAATATGTCAAACCTTGTGTTCATCAAAACTGATCTAAGTGTTCTACACCTTGGCACGTACAGTCAGATCTAGGCCTTGAGGTCAGATTCATGAAATTCCATGGGAGTCAAAGAAAAGGGCAGAAGCATCTGAATCTCAGAGTGAATTAAGTGGTGTGTCCCGGCCGCTTGAATCCAGCTCTTGTGATCACGAGATATAGAAATTGATTGAAGTTAGCCCGAGAGAAGTGGAATTTACTATAAAGAAGGTGAATCCATCTGAGTCCAATAAGGAGAAAAAAGTCACAGCAGTTTGAGTGTGTACAAATTTTAGTATAATGAATGATTAAGATAGGGGAGAAACTACAAGGATATACAGAGAACTCTATGGGTTAATTAAGGGCAGAGGAAAAGTATGCAGTGAAGGACAAGGTTGGACAAGGGATTTCCAAGGTAGGCATTGAATCTCGTTGGAGAACTTGTGGTTGCAGCCTCCTGGAAAGTTTGTGAGGTTACTTAGGTCAGAGATAGTCCACCACAGCAGCTGAGACAGAAGGATATAAGGTCGCAGCTTGTCAAGATTCCTAAGTAAGGGTATACAGAGGGAGTAGCGGTGGAGCTTTCACTGGAGAATTAGAGCCAGTGGTGTCTGTGTAGACAGGGCCCTGGGAAGCAGCTTTTCCAGGTGTACAGACAAGCCGATGCTGGAGTAGGTGCACAGAGTGCATGAGGATTGCCGTGAGTCCTGAAGTGCTTGGTGTTCATAGGCAGGGCTGTGGGAAAAACTGTCCAAGGCGCAGGCCAGTGGGCAAGCACGCAGAGCAGGGAACGTTACGTACATGATGTGTTCCAGGAGAGAAGGCCACCTAGATGGTCACCAGAGAGCCATGGGTGCGTGGTCACTGAGGGACTGCAAGTTCTGGGGGTACAACTGGGACAGTATCAGTGGATATTCCTACACTTCCACCACTGACAGAACATACAGCAGGAGCCAAAAATAAAATACAAAATAAAGGGCAGCACCCCAGAGTCAGCAGCCTTCTTCCTCCCCCCGTGCCTCTCTTGTGCCCTCTACTGATGGTTTAATATGTGTTCCTGTAAGGGAGAAATGCTTGATGTCAAATCCATTATTGCAGAGCAGGTACTGAAGGGTGAATTTGGAGCTGAGAGGCACTCAAGTGATAAGTGGCACGATTGTGAATGGAATGAACCTATAACTGACAGTAGAAAATCATAAGCAATAAAGTCTGCAATTAGGGAGCCGTTCCTTTTTTTTCTGTTTCTCCTGACTGTAAGTCTTGTCTCAAGATCTCTCTCTTAAATCTACCCTTCTCTCTTCATTCTTGGGTTCCTTCTTTATCATTGTAACTTGTATATGTTCATC
Organism: Delphinus delphis; assembly: GCF_949987515.2. NCBI lineage: Eukaryota > Metazoa > Chordata > Mammalia > Artiodactyla > Delphinidae > Delphinus > Delphinus delphis. The sequence continues at coordinate 40,783,873 of NC_082691.1, forward strand.
ATAGTCTCTCTAACTGCTTTCTGTGGGAGACATTTCTGCTTCAACTTACATTTCTAACAGGTGTATGCTACCAGGACCTAGTGTCCAAGTCCTTAAAAGAGGGAATCTGTTTAGCAAAGTTCATTGTTTTGCTCCAGACATCATTAAGCATACAGATTAACTGTCCTCAAGACCATTCCTAGTCTAATTGGTTCTGCACCTGGGGATTGAGTCACATGGTATAAACCGTGGCTCCCGGGAAAGGCTTCAGCAGGAGTCATAGAGAAATAATTCCCCATCGATTGCAAGGGGAGGAGCCACATGCCGAGAGACATAATGATGGATGATATCACTATTAAATTTGGTGTATATATATTATATACATGGCGAAATTTTCCTAGAAAGCAGTCAACCATATCTAAGCACGTTTATATTTTATTTTCTCTAGATATGTTACAAATCCTGTTCATAAAATTCATTTTCCTACCTCATAAAACTTTTTCACTACACCATCTTCAGTGCTTTTATAACTTCTCTTTGTGGTATGCAAACATCAAAATAAATCTAAGTTCATTTATAATGAAAGAATTATATCCCGATCTTTCTTTGACGTACTTTTCTGCATTGCTGAGGACCTTTAGAGTTGTGAAAGAAGGGAACAACTAAACTCAGTCTAAGTCCGAGAGCGAGATTTGTTATCTCAAGTATCTGAAAAATACTGACTTCACTTCCTGCTGGATTCCAGACTCAAATTACCCATTTCTCAGGTCAGCTTTCCTCTGTGTTGGCTTCATCCTCTATAGCTTTCCTCTACATGAGGGCCCTCACTACTCTCAACTTCTGTCGTTTTTAAAAGAGTGTCAGAGCAGTTTCAGGCTGTGGTTGCTGCCCGCAGGAGTGACAGCAATGTCAAGGAGGACCACTGCCAGGCTGCCCAAGTAAAAGCAACAGAAGTGTAAAATTTGGTTTTGCTTATGTACTTTTCTTTCTGTGGATTTCTTTAGCTTATATGTAAACACGTGATTATCTTTTTAACTGAAAGGGCAGCTAATTTACAAATAAATACCCATTATTAATTTCCCTTTGCTAAATTGGATGCACACTTTATGTGATCTAAATTGCTTTAGAAAACATTTGGTTTACGTATTGCTACTGTGCCATCCCTTGCAAATATCCCTGTACCAGTGGTTCTCAACCAAGGGCAGTTTTGCTTCCTAGGGGATATACCAATGTTTGGAGACATTTTTAGTTGTCACAACTGGATGGAGAGTAGAGGCCAAAGATTCTCCTAAACATCCTGCAACGCATAGAACAGCAGCCCACAGCCCACCACAAAAAATGTTCACCTCTAAATGTCAGTTGTGTGAGGTCGAGAAGCCCTGTTCTACATGATCATGCCCCCTTCTGTCTCTCTCTCAATCAAGTATATATACCTCAAATTCCCTCTTAACCCAATATCCCAGGCAGCTAGTTCCAATAGGGACCATAGTTGGAATTCAAGATGAAACCTGTTGACTACTATCTAGAGCCTGCTGGGGAAACAGTAATTATACTGGGCCCGAGTCTTTTGGTTGCATGTGACATAAACAATATTTTGTCTCTCATAACTAACAAAAAAGATCATTAATATAAGATACTGTGTCTCATGAACTCAAGAACAAGAACGTGCCTGGGTGAGAGGAACCGCTAGATACAGGGATGCAAATGTCACAGGATATTCTCAGCATCTCTCAGCTCTGCTCTTCTTTGAGCTCTATTCTTCACTTTTCTTCAGGTCAGTCAAAATAGAGCTCACCCTTTACATGTTACAGTTATCATTAGAAAGAGACAAACAGTATTCTGGATGACAATGCTGAAAATCCTGAGACAGGGTTCTGGAGAACCAGACTTAAGTCAGATGCCCATTTTTGGATGGATAAACTGTGACAAGAGGGACAGAGACAGACTATCTCAAACTGCTCACCCACTCCCCCCATAACCGTACATATGAGGATAGGAGGTAATTTTCCAAAGTAGGGAGTATTGGCCATCAGTCTCATGGAGGGAAATCAGACACATGGAAAATCACACCTACCTGTCCTCATCCCCTTATGCTCACTTGATCAAAAACTTCTGATTGTCTTGGATAAAAATATTCTCAAAAAAGAAAAAAAAACCTCTGGTAATTACTCTTCTAAGTATATCACTTCTTTTCTACCATATCCTCCCACACACAAAAAAGAATTGCATTAAAAAAAATTCTGAGTTCAAAGAAATGGGAGAAAGCCTATTCAACTACTATAAAACTTGAATTCTTGACTGTTTTTAAAAGATACATATAATCATTTCTGAACACACAACAAGCTTAAGAAAATAATGTACATATTTTTCTCTAGTAGGTAGAAAATAATTTAAAATGAGGATGGCAAAGAACCAAGCTAAATTGAACAATACCTAAGACTAAAATTAGATGCTTTATAATGAAGGTATAATTCAGGTGACTGAAAAATTTATCACAAGTTTAAAGCAGCTAGTTCTCTTAAGAGAGAAGTATTTTCCTCTGCAACATAATGCATAAGGCTCACTAGTTCAGTAAGTCCCTTTTTTTCCTTTGGAAAATAAAAATAAAGTTCTATCTAGCCATATTTGTCCAACTTATCTCAAATTCTAAAACAGAACTTTGTTAGCAACTGTAGAAGAACCTTTACCATGACTTCTCAGTATAGACTATAAGGTGATCTAAGGTAGGCTGCTACCTGAAAAACTAAAAAAATGACATGGCAAAAATTCCCCCAGGTACATCAATTTCACATATAAAGAAGAAGAAACATCTCAGGCAAGTATTGTGTTCCATATACGTTAATTGAGAGGCATGTATTTAAGCAAACCAACATTCATGGCCTGATGGAACTAATGAAAATGAAATATTCCAAAATTAATTATCTTAATGATAATTATCATAACACTTCATTAGAAAGGAAAAGGACTCCAACCAAAATCTTATAGCTATTTAATTGAATGGTAAAGTAAAAGGTCAGTTCAGTGGAGGGCACATGGTAAGAGGCAGATTATGTAGGTGAATAAGTTGGGACGGGGGGCAGGCAATCATCTATCTCAAGTTAAGCTTCCATTGTGTGCAACCAAAGGATCCGACTGAACACAACAATTTCCAATTAAGATGATCGGAGTGTAGCCTTCAACAGAGTCTATTCAGTGTGGCATACTCAATTATTTAATACATCAAATACATACAAAACAGCTTAGGGGGAATAGAAATATTTTCCCTTTGTGTCTACTTCACGTTACATTCATTCCCTCAACATTTATTGGATGTCCTCTCTGTTTCTGACATCGTGTTTTTACTGGAGATAAAGCAGGGAACATAATTTTCTACCCTATTTTGTAAACTCATTAAAGTTTTTACATTCTTGTGTGCTACTCATATGCCCCTCAGCGTGATCCTTCCCTCAGCTGCCAGGGGTTTTTGCCCCCTGAAGGCCCAGACCTCAGTCCCTCTCCGGAACTGCCTTTGTTGTAAGGAGGCTGCCTTTTTAAGGTTTTAGCCCCTGTAGCAGCTGCACTGGTGGCTGGTGGATGTGGCAGAACAAAGCCCTGGTCCTTAACCCAACTGGGACTACTCTGCATGGCCTGGCTTCCAGAGTGCCTCCTTGGAGTCACTGAGACCTCTGTTGTGATTTCCTCACCATTCAGCCTCTCCCTTTGCCCAGTCCAGCTACTCTCACCCCCTCACAGATGTTCTTCCCCAAATCAACCTCTTGTCAAAAAAACTCAAGAGTCTTTCCCAGGGAGTCTAGCCCATGGTACTTATTTTATAATCAGTAAAGTTTTATATGAAATACTTTAAAAGAAAGTAATATTGAGTTATTCCAGAATTATCCAAACAAAAGTTGGCTAAAATAAAAATGTAAATGTGAAAAGTAAAACTACAATTTTATAAGAAAACAGAAAATAATTTTTATAAGCTTGAGGTAAGAAAATTTTCTTAATAGCGACTCCAAAATCACTAACACTAAAATGATTCTAAAGTAATGTCTGTTCATCAAGAAATACCACAAAGAAAGTGAAAATAGAATCTACAACCTCGCAGAAAGTGTTTCAAATCATGCTAATAGTATAGGATTATAGATAACCAGATTAAAGCTTTACATTAATAATTATAAAAAGTCAACCCATGAAAAAGGACAAAAATAGATGATCTACTATTGATACTTCACAGAGAAGTTTCACAGTAAATAATACAAAAAGTTTTCAACCGCACTAGTACTCAGGAAAACACATATTAAAATCAAGATGATGTTGGTTTTACTAACTACACAGGCAAAATTTAAGAACTCTAAAAGTTCTTGCTTTGGTAAAGATGTGCTACAATGGGAATTCTAATAAACTGCTAGTGGGAGTATTAATTGGTATAATCACTTTGATAAACAATTTGGCATTATTTTGCATAGTTGAATGTGATGATAACCTGTGATCTAGCAATGTCATTCTTTGGTTAATATTATAGACATTCTTCTACATGTGTAATAGGAGACACATAGTTAGTAATAGGAAAAAATACTAGACAGAAACAAAATGTTCATAAACAGGAGAGTGGATAAATAAACGATGATAGTCATTCTATGAAGGATTACACAGCAGTGAAAATGAGTTAATTGCAGCTATGCAAAACGATACAGACGAAACTTAGAAATGTTATGTTGCGTGAAAAGAAAAATACAGTATGCAATATTTTCTTACAGCTTAAAAACTAGTAAAACTAAACAACATATTGTTTAAGAACACATATATATGTGGTAAAACTATTTTTTTAAAGAGGAGTAAAGCAAGGAAATGATAAATATAAAATCAAGCATAGTGCTACTTTTTGATACAGTGGCACAGGGTTTGAACAGGGGAGAGGAAAACAGGTAATTTCATCAGTGTTGATAAATTCTAGTTCTTGAGTTGGGATTTGGGGTTCAGATAATTTGTTGTATTATCTGCTTTGTATTTTTCCTATATGTTATATGTATATTCTTCTGTGGGTATTAACATCACATCATTTTTTTTCCAAAGAGAATTGTCCACATAATTTGGATACTAATTCAAACAAACCAACAAAGAAATATGAGAAAATCGGGGAAATCTGAAGGCTAAACATCGGACTGACATTAAGGGATTTTTTTGGTTAATATTTTAGTTGTGTGTGGTTATGATTTTTTTCGAGTTCTAGAGTTACATCATAAAATATTTATAGGTTAAATGATACCATGACTGAGATTTGCATCAGTATAATCTGGGGGCTGAAGGGGAAGTTTAATGAAACAAGATCGGGCATGTGTTGATTTCTTGTTGAAGTGGATTTTAAAAACACATAGATTTATCAGATTAGTCTTTCTACTTTGCGTTAAGTTTGGAACTTCTATAATAAGAGAGCAAAAGAGAGAAGCAATTTATTTCCAAGTAAAATTTTTATTCAATGAATTTTAACTCTGATTCTGTTGAATGACAATTATTCCCTGTTAAAAAAAAAATTGCCACTTTTACAGACAAGGCAGAATCAGTTCCTTCTCCTAACTTCCCTCTTTGTCAATAATATTATCCTACTCTTAATCAGTCCAACTTAAAACTGCCAACAAGCTATTTTATGTCAATGATCAATGCCATCAAGACCTACTAAATGTCTTCTATTGAAAAGCCTCTTGCTTATTTCACTTTTTTTTTTTTTTTTTTTTTTTTTTGTGGTACACGGGCCTCTCAGTGTTGTGGCCTCTCCCGTTGCGGAGCACAGGCTCCGGATGCGCAGGCTCAGCGGCCATGGCTCACGGGCCCAGCCGCTCCGCGGCATGTGGGATCTTCCCGGACCAGGGCACCAACCCGTGTCCCCTGCATCGGCAGGCGAACTCTTAACCGCTGCGCCACCAGGGAGCCCTCACCTTATTTTTTTCAACAACCTGCCCCACCTATAACTTTCACCAGTTCTACTGGCTCTCATATTTCTTACACCCTACTCCATCCACAAAGACCCTGTATACACTAGCATTTCTGCTCTCATTCTCAAACTCTTCTAGCTGTCTTCAGTAAGTAGCTAAAAATTGTTCCTTCTAATTCAAAATAGATTTACCTTTCAAGGCCCTTCCTTTCCTATTAAACCTCCCCTGACCATTCTAGATTTCAGTAACCTCCCTCCTTGTTGAAACATCTTCTTCCCTTGGCATTTATAATGCCATGCCCATCTGAGTATCCTTTTGATTGACCTCTCCTGCTCAGTATTCTTTATTTTATTCATCAATAAAACTTCTGTTTTATTTGATGACAGCAGATGTGAACCCACAGGATGCTTTCCTGCCCTATTTCTTTTATCTACTAAGGAAGCTTGTCCTGTCCCATGTTCATTATCTAAACACCAGTGACTCTATATCTCCAGCTCTGATCTTTTTCTCTTGAAATCCAGAAAGTAGAATTCTTGATTATTCTCCCTATATTAGTCAGAGTTTGTTTAGGAAAATATTAACCACTCTAAGCATTTCATACAGGAAATGACTTAATTCAGGCAACTAGAGAACTACACAACCACTAGCAAGTCTGGGAAAGCCCCAAGGAGGGATGAAATTGAAGTAAGCAGGAGACTACTGTTACCAATCTTAGCTGCCCAGGAAACTGAAAGTCACTGGGAAAGTTCTGTACCTGCTGTTTCCAATGGCCATGCAGTTGCTTACAGCTCCCACCGAAAATTAACAATGCCTCTTCCTTGTCCAACTTCCAAACCACACACAAGACTCCCTCATTGGCAAACCTGAAATCAGTACCTGCTGAAAAGTGAGTTGGAGTACCGTTGGTTCCATGTTTTCAGTCATTGCAAAACAGAACAATTTAAAAGTGTAGAGTTTATTGTGAGACAATAAATAATATTTAGGTGCAACCAAACTTCTTACTCCCCAGTTGTTCTAATTTATTAAATACAGTTCATCAACACGGTCCATCAACTTAATCCCTAAAACTATCCTAAGTCTCCCCACTTTTTGCCATCTCCACTGACACCTTCCTTGTCTAGGACTCCATTTCTCACCTAGATGATTGCTAATTGTGATAGTCTACTGATTTGTAGCCCATCTTCCACTTGTGTCTGCCTACAACAAATGCAACCAAACTGATCTTAGTAAATAAGATCAGGCTGCTTCTCTTCTTAAGAACTTTCTGTGGTGTCCTATCCCACCTAGAGTATAGTCCAAAATCCTCAATTTAAAATGTCTGGGCTCTACATCTCAACCATTACGCTCTAGTCACACTATCATAAAATTTCCTCAAATTTACCAAGTTTATAACACTAAGCTGCAATATTGCCCCCTCCCCAATATTCACATGACTGGTATCATTTTGTTATTTACATCTTGCTTAATACCTATCCCTGAGAGACTTTCTTTCCCAATCTAGAATAACAGCCGGGACTTTGCTTCTCTTCACTGCAGTCATTGCCGTCAGAAATTCTTTTATTTACTTGTTTATTGTCCATCTTGTCCTCCAGCATTAAGTATCATACAGGCAAGGACCTTATGGATTTTGTTTACCACTGTGGCATAGTGCCTAGAACAGTGTATGGAGATAAAAATTGCTCCATAAATATGTGTTGAATGACTGACCACTCTAGCATGCATTGTGATAATGGTTCTATTTTTAACATGATAATGATGTTTCTTATGCCATTAGATTTTACTGAATACATCAGTCTTGATGCCAACCATTCCTTGTTGATAGCCTCTGCTAAAGAGTTAGTCCTTAGGACTCAGTCTTGGTTTTCTGTATATTCCATTTTCTTGCATAAATACTAGTAAATATTTTCAACTGCATGAATTAACCTAAAATTATTATACTGAATGCATGAGATGAGATAGCGGTATTTCTGACATTATTTTCTGAAAGATGTGAGGAAAATGTTAAATCCAAATTACTGATAGTAGCCATTAATCCTGAAATAGAGATTTGTCGAGAGAGTCAATAGCATATTATTTTGTCTCCAATTAAAATTGACATGTTAAACATTTTTTTTAAAAAAGTGTTCGTCCCTAGGAAACCGTTTTGTAAAATAAGACACTGACTGCCGTTGTACCAGATGATATTCTAAGAGTGTGTCTGAAACAAAGACAGCCAATTCTTAGACTGACCAGTTACCTAAATTGTAAAAATATCCACTAGAGGACTATACCTCTTATGATTTACATGTAAGAGACAAAAGTAAACAGCAGTGAAGCTGAAAGTTCCTGATATATAAAGCCAGAAGTGGGGTGGGCGGGACATGGGCTATGTTCAAGCCAAAGGCATGAGAGAATAAAACTCTACAATGCAGAAAAGAATACATTGTCTGAAAGTAGGTTAGCAGGATGGGAGAAAAAAATCAAGTAAATGGTTCAGTGCTTAAGTGAGGATCCACAAATTCTTACAGCCCATGTCCCCTGAACTGACTTGGAATTACCTGGTAATAAACCTCAGAATTCCTGACTTCCTGGTATATATACCCACAATCACTACCTCGTAACTTGGAGAAGCTTGGCTGAACTTCCCTTCTTTATATCAATATAAGCATAACTGGATAGTTCGCAGCTCTAATTTCCATATTTCTTGTCTTGTCATTTAGTCTTTTATTCAACAGACATTTATTGAGTAACATTAGGCACTGTTTTAAGTTTTAGGATAAGATGCTGAATAAAGAAAGACAAAAATAAATTCCTGATCTCCTGAAAATTATGTTACAGAAAGTGATATTCCATAAAGAAGATGAGTAAGTTAAACATACTTTATAAGATAGTGATAATGCTAAGAAAGACAGTAAATAAGACAAAGGAAGGGAATATGAAACACTGAAGTAGGGAAGGCGGGATGTTGAGTTTTAAAGTGGCCAGAATAGGCCACAGGGAGACCATTACTTTTGAGTAAAGACTTTAAGTAAATAAGAGCATTACTATGAGCATACTTGGAAAATCCTATGCATACAGAGGGGAAAACAAACACAGAGGCCTCGTGGCAGGTGTTTTCAAAGACTAGCAGAATAAACAAGGGGAAGAATGTTAGGAGATGAGGTCCGAGAGCCTTGGGCGTGGGGAGGTGGGACCAGGAGGGAGTGAGACGTAGAGCCACAGATCACGATGAGCCTTTTCTGTCCCAGTACAGATTTTGGCTTTTATTCCAGGTGAGGTGGGTTATTGGAAGTTCTGAGTAGATAAGTGGCATGTTCTGACAAGTTTTAAGAGCATCACTTTGGTTACTGTGTTGGTGACAGACAACAGGTGCCTAAGGGAAGAGAGAAAGGTGCGTTAAGAGGCCTTTGCTATAGTCGAGACGAGAGCTGAATGGTCGCTTTAGACCAGGGTGGTGGCAATGGGGGTGTTGGGAAGCAACCAAATTCTACATATATTTTGAAAATATTGCTGAAAGAATTGGCTTTTAGGTGCATTTGGGGGGATGAGGGAAAAAAAGAATCAAGGTTTGGGGCCTGAAATGGGAAGACTGTAGGAAGAGCTGATATAGCACTAGGTAGCAGGCAGCTATATCAGGAACTCAGTCTTAAGCTTAAGGCATGTTAAATTTAAGACGTCAAATCTGAGTGGAAATGTCAAATAGGTCAGTGAGAGATAGAGATCTGGAGTTCTGGGGAGCTTTCTGGACTGGAGATATATAAATCTGATAGAAAGGTGGATAAATAGACAGATGGACAGATTATAAAGCCATGAGACATGGTGAGCTTCCCTAGTCACAGCCCAACACTTGGAGGTCAGTGAGATGAGAAGGAAAGCAAGAGAGACACTGCAGTCAGAAAGGTAGGGAGAAAAACTAGCCCACAGTGATATCCTGGAATCCCAGAGAAGGATGTGTTTCAGAGAAGAGTAGTCCTCACTATCAAATGATGCAAATAACTCACCTAAGATGAGGGGTAGATGCAAGGAGATAGATCACACGTGGCTGAGGGAGCTTGAGTACGTTCTCTCCCGAGACTTTCTATGTTCTTGATGGAGTGGAGAGCAAAGTCATCATCTGAGAGTAAGGATGGAGGTGGTGTTGGGATTTCCCTGTAAATTTCCATTTATAATGCTTTTCACTTATTGATTAGTGCTCAATATTTTTGGCTTATGGAACTGACACAAAAAAATTAAAACGAGAGTGAGAAGATAGGGGTTAGAGGCCCCGCTCCAGTCCCTATTGTGTTAAGTAAGTCACTTACTTTCTCCACTCTTCCAGATTCAGTTTTCCCATTAATAAAGTTAGGCTAATAATAGCTACTTAGTAGAGGAAAAAGATCCCTGATTGATAGAGTTTGTGGTAATTAGGAAATGATGAGTCTTGAGTATTTAGTACCTTTGTTTCAAGTATAATTTATGTGATTATAAGCTATATAGCTTAATATTTAATTTTATTAAACTTATTTCTGAAAATTTAGCGGTTGGGTCTCAGGAGCTGAGACAGGCTGGCTCCAGAACACTGCTGTATCTACTCCTGAGTTTTAGTAAGAATTGAATAAAATAATGTATGAGGGAGAGCCTACATTTGTTAAGAATCGATTCATACAAACATCAAGGATCATTATTATTGTGAGACGTTTTAGAGAAAGTAAGAAAAGCAAAAGTTACAGTTCTTGCCTTATTTGTGTTGGAATTTATGACGCATCCTCAAACAGAGAATAACTAACAAGCTAATGAACGAGTTAAATTTCCCTAGGTGAGAGAGAGAAAAGGCTTTCTGATCATAAAAACGGAGGGAGATTTTAACCTTTTGTTCACTCAAGATCTAAAAAATTGATCAATTCAGTCGTTCTTTCTTGTAACTTTACTGTTTAAACATGCTTCTCTCTATAGATAGAAGGACCAACTATAAAACTTCTGAAAGACTTAAGTTATGAGTCAGTTTTTTCTGGAATACTGGGTAGCCTTCAATTGCAAGACTCCTTTCTATTTGGTAATAAGAGATATGGTGAAAAAGATTTAACTACTAACACTTCAAAAAGTGACATCTTTTTCATGGTACATAGAAGGTGCCCCATGTTGTTCAACTCTCTATATTTTATTGTCAGTTTGTGGCTCATATGTTGTTTCCCAAAGTGGAAAAATAAATATAAACTAGATGGTGGTTGAATACCTGTGGCTCTAGTTTCATAATTTCTGAATTAATTTACCCCATTTTTTAAAAAAGGAATATTTCTGGTTTAACCTCTCATAAAACACACCTTGAAAACAATCCCAACAGAGAGATTAAAGTTTATCATAATATCTATTTTGGTGCATTATGGTTAGATTATGGTTAGAAGAGCTGGTATGCACTGTACCATTAAGTTTTCAAGCAAGATTAAAATATCTTGTTATCATTCTTCCTCACCCCTTTACTTCACTCCACAAGTTCAAGAAAGATAGATACAGAGAAAAAGAAATTAGAGGATATTAGGGTCATGTTCATGTACAAATCAGGACTAATATGCAAATGACTATGTAACAGAGTATGGCTTTCCTAAAATAAATAATATTTATTTACCCTATTTTAAAGCCCAGTATTTTTTTGAATTAGGTTTGTAATGCCTTGACCTCACAATCAATTTGTTATTGATGTTGGGGCTTATTTTTGTTTGTCAGTATGCTTCCTTTTTATCTTCAGAACCAATCTGGTGACTTCTCACTGCTTATAGAGTTTTTTCAAATGTTATGGTAACATAAAAGACATTTTATGTCCACTTAAAAAAGCCAAACTCAAGGAAAAAAACAACACCTCAATAATTCCTCAGAAATTAAAAAAGGAAATGGAAAAATTTCAGTTATCTCTTTCTAGAAGTAGAGATGCTCTTAAGAGTAAAGATTGATGGAAATCTTATTCTTGGGCATCCAAACCCAATGTTACATTTAAAGTTTTTTTTTTTCTTTTAGGTTTACAAAAAGACACCTGGTTTTTTTTTGGTATATTTCCGTCACAAGGGCAATAGTGTCTAGAAAATTTCTCAACAAAAATGTGCAAACAATACGGAAGTTGATGTTAAATATATCAAAATCTCTGTGAGAGAATTTTCACACATGTCTCTTCAAAGGCAATGTCAAAGTAATGGAAAGTGAGTGTTGTCTTTTCTCTGGCAGACACATATTCATACTACAGAAATTGTGTGAGAGAGATAAGAAAGCTTTCCTTTTCTGGCACAGGGTCAGTATTTTAGAATTGTATTAGTATGCTTTATTGGAAGATAGTTACCCTCCCACCATTTAATAATACACATAAACTTATAAGTTTCATGTATATTCTTTTCAATAGTGCTTTTTTAAAATTGACATTGTTATACCATTTTGAGAATTTTAAGGAAAATTTCCCCCAATTCTTTTTATTTTGTCCTTGAAATTGGTTTAAAACACAAATCTTAGCAGATTATACTAATTTAATACAGAATATCAGACATTCTTAACATTTTTTTGTCTTGGACCTTTTTGGTATTCACTTATTGACTAAGTTCTAAGAATGATGTTTTGAAATGCATAAAACAAAGCATATAGGATTATAAAAAAAGCAAAGCCAATTATATTAAAATGCAGCTATTTAATTTTTTTAAATGGTGTGACTCCATTAACACATTAAATAACAAGACTTAGCAATGTGTAAAATCACTGTCAAAACAGTGTGAGCGTAAACAGTAGCTGGTGATATCACCAACAACTGTAATGTGATTTTAAATATCTCTGATTTCTATTGGTGATTAAATTGTATGTAGTGCTACTTTGGTTGCCTGCATTTATAATTGAAGGAAATGTAAATTTCAATTGGAGGATAATGAAAATAAAGGTGTAATTTTTCCTCATACAAGTTCACACAGCCCTTGAAATTTGTTTATGGATCCAGGGGTTAGTGGATGTGAGGTTATGAACCCCTGATGTAGAATTTCATTTTAAAGTGTCGTTCTTGTAATAGCTGCAATTTAGAATATCTTCCAACAAGTCATTTAGTCTTTTAGATTCCTTTTGCAGTGGATGTAGATTTGATTCCTTCCTTTTCTTTCTTCCCAACCCTTTAGCATCTGTTTGACTCAAATGCAAAACTCTCTGAATGCTAGTTGAGTGGCCAGTTTGAAAGGAAGCAAAAATGTCTCAGTTTTTCAATCTACATGGCACGACTAGGACATAATGTTTAGGTGAGGAAACCATAGCCTAGATTCCCTACTGCATACTAGTTGCATGTCTGCTGAAATGTTCATTTTAGGACTAGTTGTGCCATAAATTTTTTATTTTAAAGAAAGGGCTGAACCTTCACACACAAGTATGAATAAGACCTTGTTAAAAGAAGAGAAAAATAAGGCTTCCTATTTATTTACCTTGATGAGATGCTTTGAAAATAATATATAAGAAAGGAAGCTGAGATGCTAAGAGTTTAAGTCATTTGGTTCGAAATCACAATTACTATGCAGTTAAACCTCAATCTGGTTTTCGGAAATTCAGTCCAGGGACTTTTAGGTTCCCATTATGTAAAAGATTTTCTAAAATATTTCCCCAAATGATAAACATTTCAGTGAAATTATGTATATTCTTTCTTCTCTGATAAGTGATCATTACTTGTCATCTCTATGATATCAAAAAATCCTAGTATATTATGATTTTCTTTTGTTCATAAAGAACAAAGTTACAATGATTAGCCAAAAGGATTCCATAAGAGACTATTCCATTACTTAATTAGATATAACTTATCAGCTATGAATCTGAGAGAATTATGGAAATGTTTGTAATTTTTGTCAGTACTACAGTATTCCCAGATAGAAAAACCTGTTGCAGTACAGACCTGAAATGTACTCATTCATTTGGATGTTTCATACAATTAATATTATAGCATGTCGAAACTGAAAATATAACATGAAAAATGATAAGAAAGTGAAATAAAATAACGTAATAGCAGAAAAAGTAAAGACTAACTTCAGAATCAACAATTTAAGAGGTAGACACTCTTCTCATACCTAGTAGTGTAGTGATCCAAGGTTTGAAACAAGACATACTGCTCATGGAACTGAACCCTCATACGAAAATAGCTTCAACAAGTAGTTTTTGAAAACCTACTGTATTGAAGGCCATTGGTATTATTAAAAAATGTGAAATGATGCCTGCCTTTAAAAACCATTCTCCCTGCATGTCTCTGCTTCTTCATATGGTGATCTTTTTATAAAAACACCAGTCATATTGGAGTAGGGGCCTATCGTACTACAGTATGACCTAATCTTAACTCATTATATCTGCAAAATCTCTATTTGCAAATAAAGTCACATTGTGAGGTACTGGGAGTTAGAACTTCAACACACCTTATTTTTTGGACTGAGAATATACAATTTAACCCAAAACATGTCAATTCTGTTGATGTAAGAATGCTTTTTTCCTCATGGAACCATATGTTCAATTTTATAACAATAATCAAAAGAATAGTCAGTATTCTTTTAGCTAAAAGTAACTGCAACCCTACTTAAAAAGAAAAGAAGTTTGGAGGGAAGCTCACAAAATTAAAGAGTGGCTGAATCAAAGGGCAGCTCTGGGACTCTCTCTCTCTCTGCCTCTCACCTTTACTTCTCTCTGGGTACCTGATGACTATGGCTGTTATAAGGTGCTAGGGTCACAGCCTAGCCTAGTCATAAGCCCAACCCTTCTGTCCAACACAGTAAGTCTGAAACAAGAGGAGAAATTTGGGGAGATATATAGGACTGCCATAACAAAACAGTACAGGCTTTAATAATAGACATTTAATTCCTCATAGATAGACAAGCCAGATGTCCAATGTCAGGGTGCCATCATGGTTGCTTCTGCGGCCTCTTTCCTTGGCTTGTGGGTAGCTGACTTCTCTCTACTCTGTGTGCCCACACATCTGTGTCAAAATCTCTTCTTTTGAAGGAACATCATTCATATTGGATTAGGGCCCACTCATATGACCTCATTTTACTTTAATTACCTCCTTAAAGGCCCTATTTCCAAATACAGTCACATTCTGAGTTACTGAGCATTAGGACTTCAATAGGACTTTTGGGGGAATATAAATCAACTCATAACAATAGATAAAGTCTGATAAGAGCCAACAAGCATTTGCCTGAAAACCACTGTCTCCTGTGAGACAGCTGCTCTTCTAAACAGACTATATCATGGAATATTTCCAAGAATCTCCCAAGATTGACACTATCATTGCCCAGAATTTTACATATAAATTTAATATTTAGAAAAGCTAATATTTTGTTCAAGGTAATACAGGAAAGCTGAGATTCAAACCCGAGTTTACTGTGTTCCAAATTCTACATGTTCCACAACTATATTGTCATGACAGAATTTGTTTTGGGTTTTTAGTTTTGGATTTTGGCTTGCATTTGTGTTACTTTTTGTAATGGCGGAGAGTGATACTAAAACAAAGAACACATTTAAATCCTATAGTATTTTGCATTACAGACTTTTGGGGGCCTTAGAGAAACTTAAGAATTTTCAAATCGTCTCAATAAATAATCTTAGTTCACAGCTGCAAATGAGGCTGATTATTTCAGGGGAAAGTTGATAAAGTTATTTCTTAAGAAAACATGAAAAGTTTAAAGAACATATTTAATGATGCTGTGGCAAAAATTTATTTTAAATGGAAGCTTATATCAACCTATACGTTTTTACTTGAAGAGCTGCATTAAGTGGCAAAATACGTCTTATCTTTTGTTCAGTGAATAAAGACCATTTCAGTTCAGTGACATCTATAAAATGGCCTTACATTCCAATGGCCAAAATTCAGTATATTTTATTTCAGGTGGAGCATTTCTTACTGTTTATGCTTGAATTTCCCAAACACAGAACTATAGGAAATCTTCTTATAAAAAAAGGTAATTTTAGAGTCTCATTGCAAAAATAAACTGAACATTAATGGTATATAATAATAAAAAACACTTTTTTCATAGCGCACCTATGCTAATCTTTTGGGGGGCAGAAAGAAGATTGTAGCTGGCTATAATATCAGGCTGATTATTATGGAGACTAAAGGGGGGAAGAGGGCCACATTCATTTGTTTGCTTGTTGATGATGTATGCTCCAGATCAATATCTGAGACCTCACATAAGGTAAGAAGACTAAGCAGTTTTATTTCATAATAGGTTGTGGAAAGCGACCACAGTTCACATTTCCTGACTTTGTGGTGATTTGGGGCTTTCAGTGGCTCCATCAACATAAAGAAAATGAGAGTCTAGTGATCTTCACCTTCATAGTTCTGCAAAAGTACATGGAAAAACTACCAATCAGGAGGAAGCAGACAGATCTATATGGTAGTTCAAGTTTCATTCCAAACTCCATCTGCATCTTCACATTATTTCAAAGTGCTTAAAACTTGTAAATATTATATAGGCCAAACTATTGGCACTTGGAACTTATCAGTTCTCTGAAAATTAATGATGCTGCATTGTCTTTGAGCAGAGGGAATGTTCTCTTGAATTCAGTGTGTTGAACTAACTACACTGAGTTCATCATTTAATTGATGATCACTTACTATTAAACTAGCTTTATTTACTGAGAAAAATTAAGTTCAGAATTAAAAACTTTATGACCTTCTCAGAATTAAGTTCAGAATTAAGAATTTTATGACCTTCTCAGCTCAACCTTTTGAAAGGGTGGAATTGACAAATATGTCTGATCATTCTTTTTTTTTTTTCTGCAGCTTTATCAGGGTATAATTGACCAATGAAATGATAGTGTACTTTGTGAAGCAATTCCCAGTGAGTTAATTAATACATCCACTAATTCACATATTTATGTGTTTTCTGTTGGTTTTTTGAGAACTCTTAAGTTCAACTCTTAGGAAATTTTAATTACACAATACAATGTTGTCAACTATAGTCACCATGCTATACATTAGATCATCCGCCCCAATTCATCTTGTAACTAAAAGCTTGTACTTTTTAACAGCCTCTCCTTATTTCCCTCACCCCCAGCTCTTGGCAACCACCATTCTAATCTCTGTCTCTATTTTTATTTTTTTCTCATGCCACATATAGTGAAAACATGCAGTATTTGTCTTTTTCAGTCTGGCTTATTTCACTTAGCATAATGCCCTCCAGTTTCATCCACAAATAGCAGGCCAATAATATCCATATTCATATTCATAAATTCATTAATTTTTCATTATTAGTTCGTCCATCTACAGAAATTTAGGTTGTTTCCATACCTTTGTGAATAATATTGCAATGAATATGGGACTACAGATTTTCTCTTTGAGATTGTGATTTCACCATATATAATATATTTGTCCCAGCTTACCCCTACCCCTCCCTGTGTCCTCAAGTCCATTCTCTATGTCTGCATCTTTATTCCTGTCCTGCCACTAGGTTCTCCAAGAAGTGGACATACTGGATCATGTGGTAGTTCTGTTTTTAATTTCTTGAGGAACCTCCATACTATTTCCCACAGTGGCTGTACCAGTTTACATTCCCACCAAGAGTGTACCAGGATTGCCTTTTCTCCACATCTTCACCAGTATTTGTTATCTCTTGTCTTTTTGAAGGTGTAGCCTTTTGAATGTGTAAAGTGATATCTCACTGTGGTTTTGATTTGAATTTCCCTGATAATTAGTGATGTTATTTTCTCATGTACTTGTTGGCCATTTGTACGTCTTCCTTGAAAAAAAGGTCTATTCAGATTCTCTACCCATTTTTAAATTGGATTATTTGGGTTTTTTGCTATCAAGTTGTATGCGCTCCTTGTATATTTTGCATATTAGCCTCTTATCAGACATGTGGTTTGCAAATATTTTCTCCCATTCCGTAAGTTGTCTTTTCGTTGATGGTTTCCCTTGCTGGGCAGAAGCTTTTTAGTTTGATGTAGTCCCATTTGTTTATTTTTGCTTTTGTTGCCTTTGGTTTTGTCATCAAATCCACAAAAATCATTGCTAAGACCAATGTCAAAGCGCTTAACCTCTATGTTTACTTCTAGGACTTCTAAGGTTTTAGATCTTACGTTCAAATCTTTAATCAAACATTTTGAGTTGACTTTTCTGTATGGTGTAAGACGGGGGTCAGTTTCATTATTTTGCATATGGATATCCAGTTTTCCCAGCACCATTTATCAAAAAGATTATCCTTTCTCCATTGTATATTCTTGGCTCCTTTGTTGAAAATTAATCACACATATTTATTTCCAGACTGTCTATTCTGTTGCATTGATCTGCATGTCTGTTTTTATGGCGAAACCATCCTATTTTGATTACTATAACTTTGTAATATAGTTTGAAATCAGAAATTGTGGTGCCTCCAGCTTTTCTTTATCATGATTGCTTTGGCTATTCAGGATCTTCTGTGGTTCCATATGCTGTCTGATCATTCTTAATATTCCAATAATCTAAGAATCTGATTAAACCAAGAGAACTGCAAGGATGGCATAATAAAATATTATACAAATACATATATATCAGGATTTGAGGTTGGAAAGTTAGTAAGATATTAGCCAAAGAGTAAGACACATCGTGTTAATATTAAGAAAAAAGTGTTAACATGTTGACTTTTATTACAAACCAATGTAAGATAACTAGTATTTGATTTCCTTTTTACTGATGTAATAACAGATGGCAAAAAATAATTCTAGAACACCCCTGGCAGTACAGAAATAATAGAAGTGAATGAAACGCCGGCACACTGCATAGAACTACACAAAGCACAACCATTTCAAGCCCTTGAAATAATTATACTTGATAATCCTTATGTCTGGGAGCATACTAATTACTTAGCTTTCTAGGCAGAAAATAAAAGAAAGAGACATCTCTTTTGGGGCTTTTTAAATTTGGCCTCCAGCTAAAACAGAGAGTTTCTAGCTCTAAGTTTCCAAAAAAAGGTGTAGCTACATTGTTATCCTCACCCAAGAGCAGCATATTCGCCCTGCTGCTAATAAGAAAAATGTAAGAGATTTGGGTCCCATTGTCAGCCTTGACTAGTGGCAAAAACTCTGAGGCTTGCATAACCAAAGTGCTATATAGTTCTTTTATTTCCTGGTCCTACATGTTAACACAGTGACACAACATTTAGATATGTATTACCCCAAGCAAACTTTAGAATCTACTAAAGTTTATTGTGGCCATAACTGAACTTTATATATGACCTTTGGTCTATACTGGGAATAAGCAATAAAAGGCCTTGTTTCCATCTATTTTAATTTTATTTCATGGTTCCACCTCAGAAAGGTTTAAAACATATTTAAGTGCCTGATGTACATAACCCTATATTGTTTTGATTAATATGTTGGCAGTTCTACAAAATGTTTGTTTTTAATTACCAAAAGGAACCAATCCATATTAAAAATTAAATGGTTGAATTTTTTAAAGCTGTGGCTGCTTATTAAGCTAGAGTTAGCCATAAAAACATTTTTGGCTCCCCTACAATAGAAGAGAGATTTATCTAAGCTACACTATTAAAAAATCCATTTAGGCTGTCAACAAGTATGTCAAATATCAACCGAATATGATTTCAAGATTCAAAGCCATAAAGGAGAAATATTCCTTGGATGGCTTCAGAATCTGTATGGTTTCAAAGAATCAGAGGAGAGTGACAGGCTGGCGCAAGGACAAGAAGATGATCAACAGTTACCTAGGGTAGTAGAGTTTGAGGGCTGGCCAAATCCTCTGTGTGTGCCTGTTGTCTGGCCCAGCTGGGCTATGACCTCCATTTTCCCTGATTCTGTTTCCTCTGTGTGTGCATTCCTGTCGAGCTTCTATGCCAGTTTACCTTTACAATTATGGCTTTATTAGTCTCATTTTAAGTATATTTTGTATTGTAATTCCATTTGTACTTTCTCCTAGTACCACTTTCCTTCTATCAAATACAGAGACATTGAGTATTTGCCATAATTTCTAGGAATAATAAGTGATAAGGATTTGATTCCAGCCCTTAGAGAGCTCACAAACTAGCAATAGTCTGGTAAAGCTATTGAGGAAAAGCTAGACCACGAATAAACCTTTACAATGTCACCTTTTCAACTTCCTTCATTCCCAAGTTCCTCTAAATACATTACTTAACCCTTACAGCCTCTTTTTTCCTTAGGTCAAAATTATTAGTCCTCATTCGTAGATAAATAAAGTAACATGCCTTGGTTTTCAGTCTACTGCCATGTCCATTAAATAAATAGCTATATAATAACAAACATGAATGTATTATCTTAGAAATTAGGTAAGATAATAAGAAATCTTTGACTTCTTCGTGAAATCAATACTACTTCGTTTTCTATTAGACTCTAAAATATTTTTAAGGAATCAACCTTACATTTTGGCAGTAATCCCACACCCAAACAAGAAGGAGGTAAACTGAAAAGAAAATTCAAGAATTTTTATGTATACAGAAATAAAGCAGTGCAAATTTAGTGTTTACAATTGAATTGCCCTTGTGAAATCAAAATATGTACTTAATAATGGTGTTCAGTACCCTTTCCCTAATGTATTACAAAAACTATAATATGCCTAGTATACAGAATTATACTCAGAGTACCGTTCATATTGGATGAATAAACACCTCTTGATACAGCTACCAAAGTCATAACAATGTTGTCCTCTTTTCAGAAAAGCTTCAATTCACAGTGAAATGCTCCAATTCTTGCTCCTTTTGGCCTCTTGTTCCAGAGGTGGCTGGAGGCTCAAGTCAATTCAAGCTAGTCCAGATACTCCACCCTAAGAACTTGCAATTTTGAACCCAGAGACAGAGAAAAGGGAAGTTTAGAAGGCTGAATCATATCAATGGCAATACTTTGCTAAGCAGCCCATGGCTGGCTACTGCTGAGGCCACTGATGCTGCTATGATCACAAAGCTTTTTAAATATCAACGATTCACCTCTTCCAGAAAAGGCAATGATGTTTTACATTACCCTTCCAATACATTGCTGTGTTTGAGCTAACAGGAAGTTATTACTTTGAGAATATAATAAAATAGTAGACTTTTAGAGCTGAAAGAGATCTCAGTTATTCATACTTGCTGTAAAAGATGAGGAAATTGAAGCATAGAGAGAATAAGTACTTTGCCCAAATTTATGAAAAATATGTATATGTATACATATGTGTGTATATATGTATATATATAAGTTTATATTTAAGTTAGCATTTCCTGCCTCAGTACAATGTGATAACAGGAAAGCTGGTATACTTCATCTTTTAAAGAATATTATCCACAAATTGATATAATTTGTTATTTGATTGAATTGAAAAATTGACCTCATACGACATGATAAAATATTACTTTCTTTGATTTAAGTTGCTAGAAATAGCATTTGAAAATGGCATTTGGTCATATGCTTGAGAGAACATATAGACTTGGTTGAAAATTTGCCAAATTGTTTCTGAAGTTCATCAGACATAAACCCTTATGTCTGATGTTGAGAAAATGGCCAAGATAGTAAGTGAATAAAGGCAAAGTACCTCACAAATGCTATTATTTTATGAGAATAAAAGGAAAATATATTTATGTGTTTTGTTTTTTTTATTGCATAGAATGTCTCTAATAAGAGGAATTGTCTCCAATAAGAGGTTAAGGAGCTGGCAGAGAGGTGTACAAAGAGGCTTTTCTCTGTATTTCCTTTTGTAAATTTTGTAACACACGTACATATTACCAAATCCTAAAAGGAATAAAGTTCATCAAGAAACATAAGTGTGTGAAAATAGCTAAGAAAATTGTAGGAAAATGACAAAAATAATTAGAGGGGACTTTATTATTAAATGTTAAAATAATCTATAAAGCTATTATTGTTAAAAGAGCATATTACCACAAGACAAATAAATAACTAGCTAGGTAGCATGGAATGAAGAACCCAGGCAGAGAGGGGAATTTAATATATGGTTTTCAAAGGAGGATATCAAACTTTGAAAGCATTTACTAAACCTTGATGAGACAATTAACTGTCAGTTTGGGAGAAAAAATAACATACCCCATAATAAAAGTAAATCCCAACTGGATTTAATATGTAAGTAGCAACAACAAAGAAATGATAAAAGTACTGGAAGAAAATATATGATACCACTTTTATTACCTTGTGTATGTTAAAGTACACCATGAATAAATTTATTAAAAAACAGATAAAAACTAAAGAACATAGAAGAAATAATAAATATACAAGCAGAACTTAATAAAATAAAAACAAATTTACAATAGCGGCTCAACCAAGAACAACAAAATTTGTTCTTTGAAGAAAACTATGTAATGTACAATCTTCTAATAAGACTAATAAAGAAAAAAAGAAGAAGACAGTTTAGAAATGGGACATAATTAGGGATAAAATAAAGGATAAATAGTAGTAAACACTATGAAATACTTCATTAATATTAAAAGTATACAAAAAATGGAAAATTCCTAGAAAAAAATCTTATCAAAAGTGATTAAAACCTATGGACAAAACCCCTGAAATTTCCTATATTCATTAATTAAATTTAATTATTAATTAAAAATCTTCTCACAAAGAAGGCACCAGTCTCAACCTGCTTTTTTTAAGGAAAATTCTACCAAATATTTCTGGAACAGGTAATTGAGAACATGTATAGACTCACCCAGATAAAGAAGAAAAGCTTCCCAAACTACATTAAGACTAACTAAGGGTATTATATTGCCAAATGGTATGTATAAAGTTAAACTACCACTTGTACACAGATACAACATCCCGAAGAAAATACTAGCAAACTACATCTAACATTATGTAAAGAAGATAATAGATAATCACCAAGTTAGGTTGCCAAGGGAATAAAGGGTATCAGTACAAGAAAATTTCTAAATTTCATTTACATATTAACAGGTAAAGGAGGAAGGAAAAAAAATCATCTCTCTAGGCGCAGAAAACCTGCTGGAATATTAAAAAACTATGATGAGAACTCTTAGCAAACTTGAAATAGAAAAGAACTGTCTAACCTATCAAAGGTATCTATTAAAAAAAAAATACCACAAGAACCAAAAAACTTACAGCAATCATCTGATTCAATGATAAAAAGAAGTTAGGGACCAGACTAAAGTGCCTACAGTATGATGGGCTCGTGGACCCTGCTTGCATAGGCTCAAAGAGAGTCCTTTAGGTACGCCTTCTCCCTCTTCCCATCTCCAAGAAACCATTGGTAGCTTGAAAATGGCTATGGTTATTTGCATTACTGATGGATCATCTATTATAATTAAAAATAGGGTTTAGCCAGTTTTTTGAACATAAGAGTAATACATGAAAAGAAATGAACTTCAGCTACAAATATCAATGTGAATTCAACTTTGGAAATATATCATTGCGTGAAAAAAGCAAGATACAGAAGAATATAAACAGTACAATTCCATGTTTTTAGAATTCAAAAACAAGCAAAATTCAGCAGCATGTTGTCTAGGAATACATACATATGTGCTAAAATTATATTTTATGAAAAAGAGCAAGAAATGAGAAAAGAGATTTCTAGACAATTATTATCTCTGTGGAGTGGGAACAGGTAAGAGGATGTGATTAGGAGACAGCACACAGAGTTCTTTCATAAGAAAAATGACCATACGACCCAGCAATTCCACTACTGGGCATATACCCTGAGAAAACCGTAATTCAAAAAGAGTCATGTACCACAGTGTTCATTGCAGCTCTATTTACAATAGCCAAGACATGGAAGCAACCTAAGTGTCCAACGACAGATGAATGGATAAAGAAATTTGGCACAAATATACAATGGAATATTACTCAGCCATAAAAAGAAACGAAATTGAGTTATTTGTAGTGAGGTGGATGGACCTAGAGTCTGTCATACAGAGTGAAGTAAGTCAGAAAGAGAAAAACAAATGCCATATGCTAACATATGTATATGGAATCTAAAAAGAAAAAATTGTTCTGAAGAACCTAGGGGCAGGACAGGAATAAAGACGCAGATGTAGAGAATGGACTTGAGGACACGGGGAAGTAGAAGTGTAAGCTGGGACAAAGAGAGAGTGGCATGGACATGTATACACTACCAAACGTAAAATAGATAACTAGTGGGAAGCAGCCGCATAGCACATGGAGATCAGCTCGATGCTTTCTGTCCACCTAGAGGGGTGGGATAGGGAGGGTGGGAGGGAGATGCAAGAGGGAGGGAATATGGGGATATATGTATATGTATAGCTGGTTCACTTTGTTGTAAGGCAGAACCTAACACACCATTGTAAAGCAACTATACTCCAATAAAGATGTGAAAAAAAAAGAAAAACAAATGGAAAAAATAATAGGCAGGTGAAAAACATTTGCAACAACTATAACAGATCTGTTGAGACATAAATATAGAGATATAAAATTTGCCAAATCATTAGATACAAAATCAGTGCAAAAAAAGATGGCCCAACTCAAAAATGGGCAAAGGTTATATAACAATCGTTATTCCCACTAAAAATTAAGTAAGTACCACTTTAATATTTTTTACCCATCATAGTTAAAAAATTTAAAAATATTTTGGCATGGATTATTGAAGAAAAGATACTCTCAAAACGTGTTGATGAGAGTACAAATTTGATACTTTTATATACCTGTCTTTTATAACAGGTAAATTTGTTTCTTATCACTCAATAATTCCACTTAAAAAATAATGCTCTATAGTAAAAAAAAAAAAGTGTAAGTTTGTGCCTCTGTGTTTATGTTCATTGCACCACTGATTGTAATAGGGTAAAAAAAAATCCTACATGTCTGTCAATGAAGAAATCAATAAATAAAATAGAGGAATATTCTGTAAGCTATTAAGATTAATGAGAAAGCTATGTATGTTGATCTGGAACAATGTCAGTGAAATATAATTATCAAAATCAAAACATACGGCACGATGCCAGTTAATGACAGGAATAAAAGGACAGAGTGGTGGGAGCTGGGAATTCTGGTGGACATAAAATAGTTAACAGGAATGGCCTTGGAGACTTGGGGTTAGAGGAAAAGTGTAGGGAATTTTCTCCTCTTACTTGATCTATTTCCCGCAAATGTGATGTGAATATGAATCAGTAATAATACATAAAAACATGGATCAACAAAAATAATAATTAGTGATTTCTCAAGTAAGTGAGGGGTGTTCTTGCAGATTCTGAGGAATATGCAATAAGTGTTTTAAGCAAGGATTGGTTAACTATTGGAAAAAGAAATATATTAGAAGCTGAAGTTATTGAAATGTGAGCATATTACTTTAATCCGAGTATTTTTTTTTTCCTGCTTTGGGAGTATAAATAAAATGCTGGGCATTTTTGTTGTTGGTAACTGAGGACAAATACCAAAGCTAACAGCTGCCAGGAAGGAAACTCTACTTAAAGTCTCCTAAAAACCTTATTTTGACTTTTTAAAACTTTATAAGATAGAGAAAGAGAAATTGGAAATAATTATGCATATATATGAAAATATATATGGGCATATATTTATGTCTCTAAATCAATTTTTATATATAATACACATAAATTTTTTTCTTATATACAACATATATTTAAGTAAAATTTATATAAATATAAACGTCCAAATTTGAGATTCATTTAGAAAGCTGGGGAAAAGGGCACTATGTGGGTTACCTAGTCGTCAAAGATTGCCACAGTAAAATCCAGAAGAATTTGGAAGGAAGAATATGAATTTCCTAGACATAGTCCAGTTTAGACGATGTAGAAAAAAATTAATGATGGGTGTAGTAGGACACACATCTGCATTGCTAGAAATGCCGCAAGGAAATGAGTGCCAATTGTGCCAGCCAGGGGATTTCCAGATAGGAAAACCCAGACAGGAAAGCATACATTCACATTGCTTGATCATGGTCTGCTCTCCAGCGAGGCTGGAGGAAGGCACAGGACGAATCCATGGATTCTTCCAGCCCAGCAGTTCCCTCCTCATTCCTTAAGCCGCCTCAGTAAAGGGACACACCCACATCAAATGACATCCAGTGCTAACTCTAAGTCTGGAAGGAACCCCATTCTTACTTTGAACATAATGTCTACTGCGTATATTAAGTTCCTCTCTTTACATTGATCCAATATACCTGCAGGCTTCATGATTCTATTTGAAAACTTTCTCATAGTTAATCTTTTATCGACAGCTTTGCTTTTATTCTTTCTGTGGTCTTTCAGCTACTAAATTTATAAAGGTCTTGTTGCTATATGAGTCGGGAGGGATTCATAAGAATGTAGGTGTCTCTGTATCACCATTATCATATTAGAGTCAGTCCCAGGTAAGAGCTAAATAGAGAAGTAGGAAACACAAGAGTCTCCAGGAAATTGTCTACCTTGCTTATTGGGGCTAGAGTTTGCTTTTGTCTTGCAACGAATGTACAACTGGATTAGGTAATGCAACCTTCTCCTGGTTGTTTAGTTGTGTTTCTCTCAGAAGAGGCCAAATATAAACTCAGTTAAAAATGCAGGAGGTTGGAAGGTAACCATAGATTTTTAAACCCACACCTGTGGTAATTTATCCTCCCAGGAAAGATATGTCCCACATACACCTGAATCCTTCCTGTTGATAGAGCATTTCACAAGTTTTAAAACTTCTTTCTTGTATTTGACAGAAATTGACTCTCTGAAACTTCTGTATACTTACTTCATTTGATCTGTAGCATCCATAAAAAATAAGAGTGATGTCCCCTCCACATTACAACACTTCAGATGTCAAAAATAATGACCATAGCTCCTGTACTGTACTGCTCCTATACTGTCATGCCTAACTTTTTCAAGCATTCTTCATGTGACATGGTTTGGAGTAAATATAGCAGATTGAAAAATAATGGTTACAGCTTCTTCCCATCCCTGTATGCGCGTGCCTTTGTAGCTTGTCACAAGAAGTGAGAGATAGAGTTGCTCCACCACTTTGAATCCGGGTTGGCCTTGCAGCTTGCTTTGACCAATAAAATACGGTAGAAGTGAAGTTATGAGAGGCTTGAATATAAACCTAAAGAGGTCTTGTTGCCTCTAGTCTCACTTTCTTGGAATCTGAGACATCCGTGTGAAGACGCCTGGGCTGGTCTCTGGGAGGATGAGAGCGGCTCAGCTGTTAGCCACCACAAATTGTTAGACACATAAAGGAGGTCTCCAGTCCTAGTCTAGTGACCAGATGACTGTAGTTGTATGAATGACCCCCGACAAGACCAGCAGAAGATCTGCCTGGCTGAGCCCAGCTCAAATTGCTGATTTCCAGAATCACAAACAGACGAAATGATTGTTGTTTGAAACCACAAAGATTTGGTTTCAAATCTACCTACCAATAAATAACCGATACAGTAAATTGCCCATTACTCATTCCATTACTCCATCCTTGGAGTATCTATCCCTTGAAAGTATGATACAGAATACAGTATTCTCATTTCCAATCTGACTAAAGCAGAATAGATCAAAATTAGCCTCTCCTACATTATACATAATTCATTTCATTTGTCAATGTTTCAAAATTGCTCTAAATTTTATTGTATCGCATTTTCTGATCTCTATTATAACCATTCTTTATATATAAAAGTACTATAGACTAGAAAATATTAAAATATGCTCAACACTTTATGAATTTTTTTAAGTATTTATAATTTCTCAAAATTTTTCTTTTGTTGCTTCTTTGATAATTGAACTTCCTTCTCTTTTGTGTCTTTCCAGAAAACTCTCTTTGTTGGATGTTTGTCACTTGGGATCAATCCTTTGATTGTATTTTTTCTTTATTTTTCACTTCTTGCTTCATTGTTCTAATTTATGAGATTTTCTCTTTTTATCTTTCTACCTTTGATTTATAGTCATGGTCATACTTTTCATTTTAAGAGATTTCCTTTTATTCTATCACTGCTCCTTTATAATAGCATTCCGTTCCCATTTTGGAGATGTAATAAATATTCTTATCCCTCCGACGCTATTAAATGTAAGTATCCTTCTATTTCCTGTGTTAGGTCTTTCCTCTAGGTTCCTATTCTGGAGTTTTCTTTCTTGTTTTTAATGTTTTATTTGGTGTCTTTTGCTTTTGTGTCAGAGAATTTCTTGCAATAACAGGTGATCTTTAGCTGAAAAACCACATATAATAAAAAAATGCTGAAAAGCTGAGAGGAGCTGGGGTTGGGGGGAGAGATTGGAAAGGAGAGACAGGGAAGGGAGGTTTGAGAACTTTGTTTGTTTGTTTACAACACAAAATTTTACTTCCTTGCTTATATTTTATGTGATATGTATTCTACTCTGTTTCACATGCTTTATTTATACTGGAGCCAGGCTGAAGGAGAAAAATCCTATCTTCTGGAAAAAGGAAAAGAACAATAACAAATTCATGTGATTGTTCTTGAAGTTTCTAACTGAGTATAGCTTACGTATATGTCTAGAGTAAGTCATATAAACAAGTATGACGCTCATGATCTGCAAAAGTATATTCCTTCCTCAGGGAGGTAGCAAATGATACAGCAAGGAGCAGACATATATAATCCTTCTACTGGAAAGGAGTTGGGAACAATATACAACCTGTGAAAATTACTTTGATAACAATAGCAACTCGCCTGTATTTTTTTGTCTCAGTTTAGTAATTGATTAATTGAAGATAACGATAATCATTCCACAAGATTGTCATTGAGAATAAATCAGTATGTACGTGTTTCAAATGCTTATCTTACCACTTGATGCATTGTGTTTAATTAACATTGAATAATTATATTCTTCTTTTCCAATTTTAATGATCTTTATCCTGAGCTCTAGGACCCAGATTTTTCATTGTTTGATGTTTTATTCTCACCATATCATCCCAGTGTGTCATAATCCACTTGCCCTTAGTCTGAGGTTTGAGAATTTAGGGTGAATAACTGAGACCCTCATATGTTAAGACATAGTGGGTTTTTTCAAAATTAATTAATTTATTTGTGGCTCCATTGGGTTTTCGTTGCTATGCACGGGCTCTCTCTAGTTGTGGTGAGCGGGGGCTACTCTTTGTTGTGGTGCGCGGGCTTCTCGTTGCGGGGCCTTCTCTTGCTGTGGAGCATGGGCTCTAGGTGTGCGGGCTTCAGCAGTTGTGGTGCGTGAGCTCTAGAGCACAGGCTCAGTGGTTGTGGCGCACGGGCTTAGTTGCTCCGTGGCATGTGGGATCCTGCCAGACCAGGGCTCGAACCCGAGCTCCCTGCATTGGCAGGCAGACTCTCAACCACTGTGCCACCAGGGAAGTCCTTTTGTGGGGCTTTTTTGTTTTCTCTTTTCTTCTCCAGGACTATTAGTTTCTCAGGAGACATCTCCTTGGGCTTTATGGCTGGTGTTCTGGGAACAAGGTACAAGGAAGCCTAGAGGATCTCGAATTCACTGTGCTGACTGGAGCTTGATCTCCTTGCTTTCTGTCCCATTCCTCTCCAGCTCCCCATCAGACTGGATGTCCCTGAGCCCTGAGCTTCTCTGGCTCAGTTACTTCCAAGTAAATGTCCAGTACCTACTAATTATGGAGGCATTGAAGGGACGTAAGACTGTGAGACAGTTGGACTCTGGGAGTGGGAAAAAGGCAACTACACTGTTTATATGCAAACTCTAATCCAATCTTTGCTTCCATGCCTCACATCTTAACTTCCTTGTCAACTTGCCCTGATACTTGCCTTCAAGTGCTGAGTCTCCCGGTACTTTGCACCCTGAAGCTGGGATCAGCCCTCTCCCCTGCAGGGCCTCCCTTGCAGGTACTTTACACTTAGCTTCCTCCACTAATCTGTCTCAACACCACTCCCTCTGGTTCCCTTCTTCCAAAAATGGGCTTAGAATTTTGGCCCATCATTTTACTCCTCTGGTTCTCTGTAAACTTGTGAGTTTATACCTTTTTAAATTCTTTATTTAACACTGAAATATAGTTGCTGTCCAATATTATTTAAGTTTCAGGTGTACAGTAGAGTGAATCACGATTTTTTACAGGTTATACTCCATTTATAGTTATTATAAAACATTGACTGTGTCCCCTGTGCTGTATAATGTGTCTTTGTAGCTTATTTTATACATAATAGTTTGCACCTCTTCATTCCCTCCTCCTATATTGCCCCTCCCCCCTTCCCTCTCCTCACTGGTAACCACTAGTTTGTTCTCTATATCCATGAGTCTGCTTCTTTTTTGTTACATTCACTAGTTTGTTTCCAATTCTTTTATTGACGTTTCATTGGGACTCTGAAGAGACAAAAATGAGTGATGAGACAAATGGATGTGAGGGTCAAAGGTTTGGAAAGGTTCAAATTAAGAAGGAATATAATGTGTTATTTAAAGTCTGTAGGGAATTCTCTGGTGTTCCAGTGGTTGGGACTCCACGCTTTCACTGCCAAGGGCACAGGTTCCATCCCTGGTCGGGGAACTAAGATCCCACAAACCGTGCAAAATGGCCAAAAGAAAAGTTTAAACTCTGTATATTGTCTAATTCTCTCCTAAAAATAGGATGCCAGTGATAACACTAAGATAAGTATTACAAAAAAGAAATCTGAGAAAGGTTAAGATATTTTATTTTTTAAAAGTTATGCCAACTCAGCTGGTTTCTATATATCACTTAGGAAAACCAGAACTCTCAGACTTTGATGGTGCTCTTATTACAGAACTTGAGATACTCCTGAACTGAAATGCCATAGCATATCACCATCTTGGTCCTTCATTCTGCAATCACCATGCTTTAGATAGGGTCAACAAACTACAGTCCATGGGCCAATGATCTGTTTTTGTGAATAAAGTTTTATTGAAACATGGCTACTTCCGTTCAGTCGCCTATTGTCTGTGGCTGCTTTCATGCTACAAACCCTGGGAGTTACACCAGAATTGTGTAGTTACAAAAACATTTACTGCCTGGCTCTTTACAGAAGAAGCTTGCTGACACCTGCTTTAGATGGCTAAGTTGCAGGAATATAAGAGTTGGTGGCTATTTTGTTAAAAAATAAATAAGTGGAAAATCAGCTGTGAAGAGTAGCAAATATTTTCTTGTTATTTCTGAATTAGGTAAAAATGATTATTAAACTTATGTTACCTCTTAAATATAAAAGGCAGGTGCAGTAAAATGCCTCATGTGCAGACTATTTTTGAAACATACTAAAGTCAAAACCAAAACTCTGTATACCATTAATCTAATTACATAAAGGATCAAAGTATTGATATCTGGCAACCGGAATGAATTCTTTCATTTTAATCATAGTGGACACAGCACTATATAAGGGATAAAGGACACATGAGTTTGATTCTTGTATGTGCTATTTACATACTCGATGGCCTTGAACAAGTCACAATGCCTCTAAATTTAAATTTCCTTGTCCATAAATACAGGGGATTAAATTGCATGGTTTTGCATCAGCTGTGATTCCATAAGGTTGTGAAAACAGAGCAGTTAACATCTTCCTTGCTTGCACATGATGTTATTAGGCTGTTCCACTGGTTTTAATATTTAAAAGAAAAGCATCAAGCACTAAAATTAGGAATACTGTGGCTGTATTATGATTCTTCTACCCCTATACTTTATTTGGGTTCCCTTCGAAAAATCATTTATGCAATTCCATGCTCCAGTTTCCTTTTTACTAAAGCAGCAATAAGAGTGTTTGTTATTTTTAGTATATCAAGATATACTATTCTTTTTGGAAAAGCTGTTTGGAAAGACTTGAAAGAAAAGAAGTACATGAATATTAAATTTTGTTTTGAAGTTAATTTAGGTTATTATATTATTGCAAAAAGTACTTACCCTTGCCCTTTAAAATATTGTGTACAGAATGCAACTTAAATGCTAAATTTTACATAGTCCTTACTCATGTGTGAAAAAATTAGATATTCTGCATCGTAGACAACTCTTCTGAAATAATGTCACCATGTAATATCGCTGTTAGCTTTCCCAGCTGAGAAATGCTGTTTTCATGAATAGTGATAAGAGGGGAATTTGAATGGAATTTTACATTCTCATGCCTTGTTACATAAAATTGTCACTCAGGACTATAAATTTTATCCCTTTTATACCAAATATAAACTATCAAT
The DNA here is from genome assembly GCF_949987515.2 of Delphinus delphis. Classification (NCBI taxonomy): domain Eukaryota; kingdom Metazoa; phylum Chordata; class Mammalia; order Artiodactyla; family Delphinidae; genus Delphinus; species Delphinus delphis. The sequence continues at coordinate 40,815,692 of NC_082691.1, forward strand.
TTCAAACGTGTAGTATAGATTTAGATGCATTTCTTCCCATTTTTAAATGTCAGGTGAACCATGTGAGGTAAAGAGAACTCTGAATATGATTAGCTAGCATTAGAAACATTTAATCCAAACCATGGCCCCTTTCCATTACCATATAATATTAAAAAACCTTACTATTTATGTGCTATAAAGCAACTGGGAATGTTTGCCTTAGTAGTCTAACTTACAGTGAACTTTTTACAGACTAAGAATTTTTAAAGGTCTAGAACTTTTAATATTATGGTAAAATTACTTCTCTTTAAGTATTCTTTCTTAGTGTTTGATACTTACACTGGTAATTTTACTCAAATTTTACCTGATATTTAAATAGAAAATATGAGTTCATAATAAATACGCTATAAGTGTTTTGTAGGAGATAGCAACTTAGTGAAAAAGATATACTCTAAATAATCACACTATTTTTTTATTTGTTTATCTGTAGATAATGTAATGGGAAAATGTAGTGCTATTGTTGAAGATCCTGTCATTGTTTGCTGAGTTGAAATTAATTATTTAATACTTATTAATTGTCAGTAAAGTTCCGTGGAAACCCACAAAGCCTGATCTTTGTCTGAAGGAGTATCTGCTAATGTAGCCAACCTTTATAAGGAGTTACTAATGAAAGAGCTGGTGGAACAAAGGCAAGATATTGTATCAAACTGGAGCTCTTATGATACTATTGTCCTTTAGACTTTCTCGCTTCCTCTCACCATTCCATCAGAACAGATTAATGATGTGTACTATTTCACAGTCACAATTTAGGTACTCATCTCTGGCCTTGCTTCTATAATAATGGTATATTTTACCCCTATCCTATCATATTCACTTTTCAGTTCATTCACAGGCTTTCTAGGTTGTCTGTAGCCTTTGCTTCAAGTCCTGTGAAGCTCAACCTGGTAAACTTTTATAATAGTTTTGCTTTCCTCTTGGTTTTTGGTTTGTCTGTTTGCTGCTGTTGATCATTCTGAACATTGCAGCCACCATGACATTCTTATCTTAACTAATGAACAAGCTCTGGGATAATTGAGATTCACTTCCTACCTGCTGGTAAAATCATAACTGGTCAAGAGAATCCTGCAGTTTACAAGGCCAGCTTCATATGATTTCTGAGATACTTTCCATCATGCCCGAGGCTGTGAATTCATGGTACTACTTCACATAGCCTAGTTTCAGCAGCAAGATACTAAACATGCTCCTGATTTCAGGACAACAGTGGATTCCTGTGAAGCTGAGATGAGATAACTACCATCCTTGATCCTCCAGACAACTTCTTAGGATTTGGGTGCAACGTTTAAAAATCAAAAATCTCTTCAACCTGTCTAGCCCAAATGGCCTGAGAGGGTATAGCTCACACATGGGATATCCATGGAGCCTATGTAATTAAAGCAGAGCGACTGAGATGAAAATGGCAAGAGAAAAAGCCACATGTGTAATGGAAGAGGGGCAGTCATTTGCTGTGGGCTGCTTTTAAGTTGGTTCCCAATGATGCCCACCTCCTGGCATTCATGCTCGTGTTTCACTACCAACGATTTAGTGTGAGCTGGACCTAGTGACTTGTTTCTGGTAAAGAAAATAAAGCAGAAATCCTGGGATATCACTTCCAAGGTTAAGTGTAAAAAGACTCTGGTTCTAAATTTGCTTTACTTCTCTTACTTTCTTGCTTACTTGATCTGGTGGAAGCCAGCCGCCATGTTGTGAACTGACCTAAGGAGAGGACTGTGACAAAACTAGGGGAGACCTCCATCCAACAGTCAGCAAGGAACTGAAGCCTGCCAACAACCACCTGAGTGAGACTAGAAGTGGGTCTTCCACAGTGGACCGTTTCTATGAGACAACAGCCCTGGCTGACACCTTGATTACAGCTTTCTAAGAGACCCTGAGCTGGAGGAACCAACTAAGTTGCCCCCAGATTCCTGACCTACAAAAATTGTGATTTTATAAGCATTTCTTGTCTTAAGCCTCTAAGTTTTGGGGTAAGTTGTTATATAGCCATAGATGACTAATATATCATTTAAGATCCTATAGGCCACTGTGGTGACATTTTATCTCTCTGGGTGAGATGAAAAGCTCTTGCAAAATTTTGGGCGGAGCTGTGATGACTTACATTTTGAAAGGATTCTGCTTGCTGCTCTACTGGCAGTAATTTCAGGGGAATATGGACATAAGCAAGAAGAAGATTAACTTAGTACTTTCAGGCTGCTATGACAAAACATCATAAATTAGGTGGCCTATAAACAGCAGAAATATATTGCTCACAATTCTGGAGGCTTTAAGTGTAAATGAGGTACCAGCATAGTTGGGTTCTGGTGAGAACCCTCTTCTTCCAGGTTGTAGACTGCTGAGTTCTTGTTGTATCTTCACATGCTAAAAGGAGCTACAGAGTTGGGCAGGACCTCTTTTTTTTTTTTTTTTTTTGTGGTACGCGGGCCTCTCACTGTTGTGACCTCTCCCGTTGCAGAGCACAGGCTCCGGACACGCAGGCTCAGCAGCCATGGCTTATGGGCCCAGCCGCTCTACGGCATGCGGGATCTTCCCGGACCGGGGCATGAACCTGTGTCCCCTGCATCAGCAGGCGGACTCTCAACCACTGCGCCACCAGGGAAGCCCAGGGCCTCTTTTATAAGAGCACTAATACCTTTCTTAAGGGCTCCACTCTCATGTCCTAAGCACCTCTCAAAGACGCCACCTCCTAATATCATTAGATTGGGCACTAGGTTTCAACATATGAATTGAGGGGACACAAACATGCAGTCCACGGCAAAGTTTTAAGAGGCTTTTGCTTGCTCTGGTTCAAGCGAGAAGATGGAGGCTTAATCTAGGGTGACAGTAGTGGATGTGTTAAGAAGTGATCAGAATCTGATACATTTAAAGAAAAAGCCAAAAGACTTTGCTGATGGAATAGATGGAGGGTATGGAAAGGAAAGAAAAATGTCAATAATGTCTCCAAAGGATCTGGCGAGATGGATCTGCCATCTACAGAGATGGGGAAATGCTATGAGAGAAGCAGGTTTGGAGGTGATGGAAATAGGAGCTGAGTCTGACAACTGTCCATTGACTATGCCTAATGCACATCCAAGTGAAGCTTCAAGTCATCAATTAATTGAATGTATGAGTCAGATAACAAGGGAAAGGGCCCAATTGCAAACATGAATTTGGGAATGTTCAGAATACCTGTAGGTGGTATTTAAAGACTTGAGTTTAGATAAGACCACCTAGAACTTATATATCAACAGAAAAAAGATCTAAGGACCAAACTGGGAGTCACCCCAAAATTTAAAGATAAGGGAGCTGAGGAGGATCCATAAGTAGGAGCCTGAGAGGAAGAAAACTGTAAGGAAATAAGAAGACTAGGAGAGTGTGGTGTCCTGGAGGTCAGGAGTAAAACATGCCTCAACTCACTGTGTTTAAGGAGGCTTGACAGGTCAAATACAGTAAGGACCTGGGAAAGGACAATTAGTTTTAGTAACATGGAGGTTGGATGTCATGTTGCTTGGTGACCTTGATAAAAGCATTCTGGTGGAGAGTTAGGGTGAATTGAAGAAAGACTAGATAGAGGGAAACTTTAAAAATATAGACAAATCTTTGGTGGAGTACTGCTGTAAAGAGAAAAAGGAAACAAATGGCAGCTTGAGGAATACGTGAGGTTGAGAGAGATTTTTCTAAACTGAAAAAAATAAAACAAGTATTGCAGGCTGATAATTCACTTAAAGAATATAAGTTGCTGCTAGAAAATGAAACAAAAGTTGGAGATAGAAAGTCATTCCATCAAACAGAAAATGCACTTATTTATTTTTATAAGAAAAATCTAATTGGGATATTGAGTGGAATTGTGCTAAATTTATAGGATTCACTTAGAATGGATCAAAATCTTTGCAATATTGAGTATTCACATCTGCTATCTCTTCATTTATGCAAATGTTACATAAAGAGATAATAATTTTCTAGAGATTTTTCATATAATTTCTGTCCATTTTTTAGGTTTATTACTTTGTATTTCTTTGCTAGGAGTGGGATATTCTTTTTATTATTGATGTATTTTTTTGATAAATGTAAGAATATTGATTTAGATGTATTCATTTTGTATCTGCTTTTCGTATTTATACATTGGTTTTAAATAGTTTCAGTGGATTCTCTTTGGTGTCATAATAAATAAAATCATATCCTAAGTAAATAACTATGGCACCCTGTTTTCATTCTTCCATTTCTAGAACTACTGCCAGGCTCTCTCCACATTATCAAGTAATCAAAAAGTTTATACTGAAGTATAAACCAGAGGACATATGTAAAATGGGATCTTGAAGGATTATCTGATACATCTTCTGTCAGCCCCAAATGTCTAGCACCTCTGATGAATGATTCTTTTAAAGGAATTAGAGAAATTCTGCCACTCTCATTTGATAGATTTTTCAAATATACATACTTTATCATATATCAAAATTTCTGTTAATGGTACTGAGTAGACTTTAATTTTTCCCTTATGCTTGAAGGGTTAATAAGCTCCTGGAGGATAAAAGAAGATACACAGCAAGCTGGATACAAATGGAAAGCAAAGCAGAGAAATCAGTACCCACCAGGGCTCTGCATATAGTTTAGCACAGTGTCTGGGACATAGTTGGTTCTAAATAAACTTGATTCCTGAGGAATCAAGATGTCGGTGTGGGAAAATGCAGAGTTAGTATCTCCCCACAACTATGGTGCCTGCCGGCCACTGGTGGGGAACTCTGACCCCCAAGGAGATGGGAGGAACCCTGGAATGAACTGGTAGGACATAGGGGGACCGAGGGGGGGAGGAGAAGTGGAGGCCAGACAAGATTGGTGCCCCTGAACTTGGGGAGATCAGGAGAGGCAGGTGGGAAGGACTTTCCAGGAAGAGCAGGAGAGGAGTGGAGGGTGATCGCCTGGCCCACTTGGGGGGGGGAGCTTGCTGAGCTCCCAAGCTGGTTCCCCCACGTCCAAAGCCCCATCCAGGCAGTGTGGTTCCTGGAGGCATAGGAGGGAGGCCGGGGAGATCAGGAGTGGCAGGCGGGAGGGGACTTCCTAGACCCCAGACCAGAGGAGCAGGAGAGGAGAGGAGAGGAAGGTATTTACCCCACCCACTTGAGCCCAGGAAGCCTGCTGGGCTCCCGGGTGAGGTCCCCTGCCCTCTGAGACAAGGGGAGGGGGACATGCCTGGGCCCCTTCTGTTCCTTGAGACTAAGCCCCATCCCCCACAGCTCCCAGGGCGTTTTCCAGCCCTGTGGGTCCTAAGCATTGGCCCCACAAACCACACAAACCTCGCTGTTGCTTAGCCCCGCTCACCACAGCCAAGGCCTTTCCTGCCCCACCCCTGCCTTTTTTTTTTTTTTTCTTTTCCCTCCTCCTCTGTTTTACTATTGTGGTACTGATGTACCTTCCAGTTGTTGATTTATCTGTATGTTTATTTTTACATTCTTTCTAACATATCTCTTATTTTCCTAGTCTAATTTTATTTTTTACTTTGTTATTCTCTTTTTTTTTCTTGCTGCCCCACGTGGCTGGTGGGATCTTGATTCATGAGCCTGGGGTCGGGGGCTAGCTCCTGTAGTGGGAGCTCCAATCCTGAACCACTGAGCTAACAGAGAATCTCAGACCCCAGGGAATATTCATCGGCGTGAGGTCTCACAGAGCTCCTCATCTCAGCACCAAGACCCAGCTCTACAAAATAGCCTACAAACTTCAGTGTTGGAAGCCTCAGACCAAACAACCAGTAAAACAGGAACACAATCTCACTCATAAAAAAAAAAAAAAAAAAAAAGAGACGTTAAAAAAATATGTCACAGATGAAGGAGCAAGGTAAAAACCTACAAGACCAAATAAATGAAGAGGAAATAGGAAATCTACTTGAAAAAGAACTCAGAGTAAAGATGATCCAGAATCTCTGAAATAGAATGGAAGCACGGATTGAGAAAATACAAGAAATGTTTAACAAAGATCTAGAAGAACTAAAGAACAAACAAACAGAGATGAACAACACAATAACTGAAATGAAAAATACACTAGAAGGAATCAATAACAATAACAGAGACAGAAGAACGAATAAGTGAGCTGGAAGACAAAATGGTGGAAATAACTGCTGAGGAGCAGAAGAAAGAAGAAAGAATGAAAAGAATTGAAGACAATCTCAGACACCTCTGGGACAATACTAAATGCACCAACATTCGAATTACAGGGGTCCCAGAAGAGGAAGAGAAAAAGAAAGGGTCTGAGAAAATATTTGAAGAGATTATAGTGGCAAACTTCCCTAACATGGGGAAAGAAATGGTCACCCAAGTCCAGGAAGCACAGAAAGTCCCATACAGGATAGACAGTAGGAGAAACACACCAAGACACATATTAATCAAACTAACAAAAATTAAATTCAAAGAAAAAATATTAAAAGCAGCAATGGAAAAACAAAAAATAACATACAAAGGAATCCCCATAAGGTTATCAGCTGATTTTTCAGTGCAAACTCTGCAAGCCAGAAGGAAGTGGCAGGATATACTCAAAGTGATTAAAGAGAAAAACCTACAACCAAGATTACTCTACCCAGCAAGGATCTCATTCAGATTCAACAGAGAAATTAAAACCTTTACAGACAAGCAGAAGCTAAAAGAATTCAGCACCACAAAACCAGCTTTACAATAAGTGCTAAAGAAACTTCTCTGAGCAGGAAACACTAGAGAAGAAAAAGACCCACAAAAACAAACCAAAAACAATTAAGAAAATGGTAATAGGAACATACATATCGATAATAACCTTGAATGTAAACGGATTAAGTGCCCCAACCAAAAGACACAGACTGGCTGAATGGATACAAAAAACAGACCCATATATATGCTGTCTACAAGAGACCCACTTCAGACCTAGGGACACATACGGACTGAAAGTGAAGTGATGGTAAAACATATTCCACGCAAATGGAAATCAAAAGAAAGCTGGAGTAGCAATAGTCGTATCAGATAAAATAGACTTTAAAATGAAGACTGTTACAAGAGATAAGGAGGGACACTACCTAATGATCAAAGGATCAATCCAAGAAGAAGATATAACAATTATAAATGTTTATGCACCCAACATAGGAGCATCTCAGTACATAAGCAAATGCTAACAAACATGAAAGGAGAAATTGACAGTAACACAATAATAGTAGGGGACTTTTAACACCCCACTTACACCAAAGGAAAGATCATCCAAACAGAAAATAAATAAGGAAAAACAAGCTTTAAATGACACAATAGACCAGATACATGTTATTCATATTTATAGAACATTCCACCCCAAAGTGTCAGAATACATTTTCTTCTCAAGTGCACATGGAACAGTCTCCAGGATAGATCACATCTTGGGTCACAAATCAAGCCTCAGAAAATTTAAGAAAATTGAAATCATATCAAGCATCTTTTCTGATGACAACACTATGAGATTGGAAATCAATTACAGAAAAAATACATGGAGGCTAAACAGTGCACTACTAAATAACCAAGAGATCACTAAAGAAATCAAAGAAGAAATAAAAAAAATACATAGAAACAAATGACAATGAAAACATGACAACCCAAAACCTAGGGGACACAGCAAAAGCAGTTCTAAGAGGGAAGTTTATAGCAATTCAGTCTCACCTCAAGAAACAAGAAAAATCTCAAATAAACAATCTACACTACACTTAAAACAACTAAAGAAGAACAAAGAAAACCCAAAGTTAGTAGAAGGAAAGAAATCATAAAGATCAGAGCAGAAATGAATGAAATAGAAATGAAGAAAACAATAGCAAAGATCAATAAAACTAAAAGCTGGTTCTTTGAGAAGATAAACAAAATGATAAACCCTTAGACTCACCAAGAAAAAAAAGGATAGAACGCAAATCAATAAAATTAGAAATGAAAAAGGAGAAATCACAACAGACACCACAGAAATACAAAGGATAATAAGAGACTACTACAAACAACCATATGCCACTAAAATGGACAACCACGAAGAAATAGACAAATTCTCAGAAAGGTAAAATTTTCCAAGGCTGAACCAGGAAAAATTAGAAAACATAAACAGACCTATCACAAGTAATGAAATTGAAACTGTAATTAAAAATCTTCCAGCAAACAAAAGTCCAGGACAAGGTGGCTTCACAGGTGAATTCTATCAAACATTTAGAGAAGAGCTAACACCAATCCTTCTCAAAATCTTCCAAAAAACTGCAGATGGAGAAATACTCCCAAATTCATTCTACAAAGCCACCATCACCTAAATACCAAAAGCAGAAAATGATATCACATAAAAAAAGAAAATTATAGACCAATATCACTGATGAATGTAGATGCAAAAATCCTCAACAAAATACTAGCAAACAGAATCCAACAGCACATTAAAAGGATCATCCACCATCAAGTGGGATTTATTCCAAGAATGCAAGGATTCTTCAGTATATGCAAATCAATCAATGTGATAACCACATTAACAAATTAAGGAATAAAACCCATATGATCATCTCAATAGATGCAGAAAAAGCTTTTGACAAAATTCAACACCCATTTATGGTAAAAACTCTCCAGAAAATGGGCATAGAGGGAACCTACCTCAACATAATAAAGGCCATATATGACAAACCCACAGCAAGCATCATACTCAATGGTGAAAAACTGAAAGCACTTTCACTAGGATCAGAAACAAGACGAGGATGTTCACTCAGGCCACTCTTATTCAGCATAGTTTTGGAAGTCCAAGCCACGGCAATCGGGAGAAAAAGAAATAAAAGGAATACAAATTGGAAAAGAAGTAAAACTGTCACTGTTTGCAGATGACATGATACTATACATAGAAAATCCTAAAGATGACACCAGAAAACTACTAGAGCTAATCAATGAATTTAGCAAGGTTGCAGGATACAAAATTAATGCACAGAAATCTTTTGCATGTCTATACACTAATGATGAAAAACCTGAAAGAGAAATCAAGGAAACACTCCCATTTACCATTGTAACGAAAAGAATAAAATACCTAGGAATAAACCTGCCTAAGGAGGTGAAAGACTTGTACTCAGAAAACTATAAAACACTGATGAAAGAAATCAAACATGACATAAACAGATGGAGAAATATACCATGTTCTTGGATTGGAAGAATCAGTATTGTGAAAATGACTATACTGCCCAAAGCAATCTACAGATTCAATGCAATCCCTATCAAACTACCAATGGCATTCTTCACAGATTAGAACAAAAAAATCTTGCAATTCATGTGGAAACACAAAAGACCCCGAACAGCCAAAGCAATCTTGAGAAAGAAAAACGGAGTTGGAGGAATCAGGCTCCCTGACTTCAAACTATACCACAAAGCTACAGTAATCAAGACAGTATGGTACTGGCACAAAAACAGAAATATAGATCAATGGTACAGGATAGAATGCCCAGAGACAAACCCATGCACATATGGGTACCTAATTTACAACACAGGAGGCAAGAACATATGATGGAGAAAACACAGCCTCTTCAATAAGTCGTGCTGGGAAAACTGGACAGCTACATGTAAACGAATGAAATTAGAACACTCCCTAACACCATATGCAAAAATAAACTCAAAATGGATTAAAGACTTAAATGTAAGGCTGATACTATAAAACTCTTAGAGGAAAATATAGGCAGAACACAGCAAGATCCTTTTTGACCCACCTCCTAGAGAAATGGAAATAAAAACAAAAATAAACAAGTGGAACCTAATGAAACTTAAAACCTTTTGCACAGCAAAGGAAATCATAAACAAGATAAAAAGACAACCCTCAGAATGGGAGAAAATATTTGCAAATGAGGCAACTGACAAACGATTAATCTCCAAAATTTACATGCAACTCAATATCAAGAAAACAAACAACCCAATCCAAAAATGGGCAGAAGACCTAAATAGACATTTCTCTAAAGAAGATATACAGATTGCCAAGAAACACATGAAAGGATTCTCAACATCACTAATTAGAGAAATGCAAATCAAAACTACAATGAGGTATCACCTCACACCAGTCAGAATGGCCATCATCAAAAAATCTACAAACAATAAATGCTGGAGAGGGTGTGGAGAAAAGGGAACCCTCTGGCACTGTTCGTGGGAATGTAAATTGATACAGCCACTATGGAGAACACTATGGAGGTTCCTTAAAAAACTAAAAATAGGACTACCACAAGACCCAGCAATCCCACTACTGGGCATATACCCTGAGAAAACCATAATTCAAAGAGTCATGTACCACAATGTTCATTGCAGCTCTATTTACAATAGTCAGGACATGGAAGCAACCTAAGTGTCCATCAACAGATGAATGGATAGAGAAGATGTGACACATATATACAATGGAATATTAGTCAGCCATAAAAAGAAACAAAATTGAGTTATTTGTAGTAAGGTGGATGGACCTAGAGTCTGTCTTACAGAGTGAAGTCAGAAAGAGAAAAACAAATACTGTATGCTAACACATATACATGGAATCTAAAAAATAAAATGGTTCTGAAGAACCTAGGGGCGGGACAGGAATAAAGATGCAGATGTAGAGAATGGACTTGAGGACACAGGGAGGGGGAAGGGTGAGCTGGGATGAAGTGAGAGAGTGGCATGGACATATATACACTACCAAATGTAAAATAGATAGCTAGTGGAAAGCAGCCGCGTAGCACAGGGAGATCAGCTTGGTGCTTTGTGACCACATAGAGGGATGGGATAGGGAGGGTGGGAGGGAGATGCAAGAGTGAGGGGATCTAGGGATATATGTATATGTATAGCTGATTCGCTTTGTTATAAAGCAGAAACTAACACACCCTTGTAAAGCACTTATACTCCAATAAAGATGTGGGATAAAAAAGGAATCTTAAAAAAAAAAATGGTACTGATGAATGTAGTTGCAGGGCAGGAATAAAGAGGTAGACATAGAGAATGGACTTGATGATATGGGGTGGGAGGGCGAAGCTGAGGCAAAGTGAGTGTAGCATCGAGGTATATACACTACCGAATGTAAAATAGTTGATTCGTGGGAAGCAGCAGCATGGCACAAGGAGATCCGCCCAGTGCTTTGCGGTGAACTCAAGGGGTGGGATAGGGAGGATTCTAGGGAGGCTCAAGGGGGAGGAGATATGGGGACATATGTATGCATATGGCTGGTTTGCTTTGTTGTGCAACAGAAACTAACACAATATTGTGAAGCAACTTTACTCCAATAAAGATGTATTAGAAAAGAATAAAAGAAGCTCCCTCTACATGGCCTAGAAAAAACAATGAAAACTTTGTAAATGGACCTTGATTAGTAAGTCTGAAATTAAAAGGAAATTTTTCTAACACTATCCTTTTCACTTGCGGAGCAAGGGAACTACTGGAAAGAATATCATTTACAAGAAAAGCAAATAAAAATTCTGTTATCAGTTTAAAGTGACAACATACTACCATCACCTTTTTCTCAGTCACCCTCTTCAAGAACAAATAACAATGAACAGTTGTTGGGTTTGAAACTGGAAAATTACAACTGATAACAGATATCAATTGCTTCTCCAACTCTGGAAAATTTTTGAGTTCATTTCTCCTTAAATTTTTGGAGGAAAGAATCTATTAATGATTCCCACTTTAGGCCTTTTTCTCAGTGTGTTTGTAAAGTCTTTTCTGGGTTGATTGGACTTCGAATAGTGGCACATAACATATTTAACTCATTTCCTTTACTTCAAACACCGTAAGCTACTACTGCTTCCATTATCATAGGAAATGTAGATAAATGACTGGACCTTCAGTCTTAAAAAAAAATAGTAGCTTAGGTCAAGAGATAGTTAAGAAGAATAAATTAAATCTGACTTTTAGCATGTTTTATTGTGGACCATTCCTTTCAATAATTAATGCTTCAAATTCTAGATGATGGATTTATTTTGAGCTGTCAGTTTTAAGACAGAAAGAAAAATGAGAGAAAAATGTTCTAGGCAATGATAACGTCCTACTTTAAAGTTCTTATGTGTTTGCTTAAATAGTTACAATAACACATGCTGCAGAAATTTCCTATATTTATTTTAGAATTACTGCTATGCACATATGTATTATTCTTGGTAGGATGGGCATCTTCATATCTAGGGCATCCCACTATGATGACTGATTATGTTCCAGCTGGTCTTTCTCTACTTAGGAATGAAATTTTTTACTGGAGTAAATTTAATCAGAAAATCCTGTTAAATGTGGCACTCGTCCCAATCAGTTGAAAGTTTCGAAAAGAGAAAGTATAAGAAGAGAGGCAAAAGCTACAGTCTTTAATAACATGAACTTATCCAATGTGAGTTCTGAAGTTGGACAGTCTTTGACTCTTCTTCTGAATTCATCACTTATTAACTCTATGACTTTTAAAGTGCTGTAAAACCCCTCTAATTCTTGGTTTTTTGTAACTTTGAGAAATAATATTAATAGCTACATTTTAGGCTTCCTAAAAGGGTAAATTGAGATACTGTATACATGCATTTAGCCAAGTGGGCAATAAGTGTTTCCTTTTATTGTTACTGTTATATATTCCAACCAGTGTCAAAGAATGATTTGCAAACCACCTGCATTGTTATCTGTTGAGGTACTTATTAAACTACAAATTCTGGGTCTCTCTCAACACCAACTGTTTCAAGATCTCTAGGGCTGAGGCCCAGAAATCTGCATTTTTCACAAGAACCCCAGGTGATTTTATGCATATTAAAACATTTTTTTCCAGTTTTAATCAGTTTTTTTTTGATTTTTAAAATTGAAGTATAGTTGATTTACAATGTTATATTAGTTTCAGGGGTACAGCCTAGTGATTCAATTATACATATATACATGTATAATGTGTGTGTATATATATATGTATACACACACACACACACACACACACACACACATCTGTTCTTTTTCAGATTCTTTTCCCTTACAGGTTATTACAAAATATTGAGTATAGTTCCCTGTGCTATACAGTAGGTCCTTGTTGGTTATCTCTTTTATGTATAGCGGTGTGCATATGTTAATCCCAGCCTCCTAATTTATCCCTCCCTCCCCTCATTTCCCCTTTGCTAACCATAAGTGTGTTTTCTATGTCTGTGAATCTGTATCTGTTTTGTAAATAAGTTGATTTGTATCATTTTTTTTTTTTGGATTGCACATACAAGCGATATCATATTATATTTGTCTTTCTCTGTCTGGCTTACTTCACTTAGTATGACAATCTCTAGGTCCACCCATGTTGCTACAAATTGCATTATTTCATTCTTTTTTATGGCTGAGTAGTATTCTCTTGTGTATATGTACCACAACTTCTTTATCCATTCCTCTGTCAATGGACATTTAGGTTGCTTCCATGTCTTGGCTATTGTAAATAGTGCTGCTATGAACATTGATGTTTATGTATATTTTCTTTTACTTAAGTTTTATTGGTGTATAGTTGATTTACAATGTTGTATTAGTTTCAGGTGTATGGCAGAGTGATTCATTTATACATATACATATATTCATTCTTTTTCAAATTCTTTTCCCATATAGGTTATTATAGAATATTGAGTAGTGTTTCCTGTGCTATATAGTAGGTCCTTGTTGGTTATCTGTTTTATATATAGTAGTGTGTATATGTTAATCCCAAACTCATCATTTATCCCTCCCACCCATGTTTCCCCTTTGGTAACCATAAGTTTGTTTTCAAAATCTGTGAGTCTGTCTCAGTTTTGTAAATAAGTTCATTTGTATTATTTTTTTAATTAGATTCCACATATGAGTGATATATGATATTTGTCTTTCTCTGACTTATTTCACTTAGTATGATAATCTCTAGGTCCATCCATGTTGCTGCAAATGGCATTATTTTGTTCTTTTTGTATGGTTGAGTAATATTCCATCGTATATATGTACCACATCTTCTTTATCCAATCCTCTGTTGATGCACATTTAGGTTGCTTCCATGTCTTAGCTGTTGTAAATAGTGCTGCAATGAACATCGGGGTGCATGTATCTTTTTGAATGATGCTTTTCTCTGAATATATGTCCAGGAGTGAGATTGCTAGATCATATGGTAGTTCTATTTTTAGTTTTTTAAGGAACCTCCCTACTGTTCTCCATAATGATTTTACCAATTTACATTCCCACCAACAGTGTAGGAGGCTTCCCTTTTCTCCACACCCTTTCCAGCATTTATTCTTTGTAGACTTCAATGATGGCTCTTCTTACTGGTGTGAGGTGATAACTCATTGTAGTTTTGATTGGCATTTCTCCAATAATTAGTGATGTGGAGCACTTTTTCATGTGCTTTTTGGTCATCTGTATGTCTTCTTTGGAGAAATGTCTATTTGGATCTTCTGCCCATTTTTTGATTGGGTTTTTTTTTTTTTTTTTTTTTTGATATAGAGCTGCATGAGTTGTTTGTATATTTGGGGGAATAATCCCTTGTAGGTTGCTTCATTTGCAAATATTTTCTTCCAGTCAGTAGGTTGTCTTTCTGTTTTGTTTATGGTTTCCTTTGCTGTGCAAAAGAGTTTAAGTTTAATTAGGTTCCATTTGTTTATTTTTGTTGTTATTTTTATTACTCTAGGAGGTAGATCCAAAAAGATATTGGTGCACTTTATTGCAGAGTGTTCTTCCTGTGTTTTCCTCTAAGAGTTTTATAGTGTCTGGCATTACATTTAGGGATTTAATATATTTTGAGTTTATTTTTATGTATGATGTTAGAGAATGTTTTAATTTAATTCTTTTACATGTAGCTGTCTAGTCTTCCCAACACCACTTATTGAAGAGACTGTCTTTTCTCCACTGTATATTCTTGCCTCCTTTTTCAAAGATTAATTTAATGGGCTTATTTCTGGGATTTCTATCCTGTTCCATTGATCTATATTTCTGTTTTTGTGCCAGTACCATACTGTTTTCATTACTGTAGCTTTGTAGTATAGTCTGAAGCCAGGGAGCCTGATTCCTCCAACTCCTTTTTTTCCCCCAGGATTGCTTTGGCTATTTGGGGTCTTTTGTGTTTCCATACAAATTAAAATTTTTTTGTTCTAGTTCTGTGAAAAATGTTATTGGTAATTTGATAAGGATTGCATTAAATTGGTAGATTGCCTTGGGCATTTTAGTTATTTTAACAGTATTGATTCTTTAATCCAAAACATGGTATATCTTTCCATCTGTTTGTGTGGTCTTCAGTTTTTTTCATTAGCATCTTAGACTTTTCATGGTACAAATCTTTTTCCTCCTTAGGTAGGTTTATTCCATGGTATTTTATTCTTTTTGAGGTGACAGTAAATGAGATTGTTTCCTTAATTTCACTGTCTGATCTTTTGTTGTTAGTGTATAGAAATGCAACAGATTTCTGTGTATTAATTTTGTATCCTGCAACTCTACCCAATTCACTGATGAGCTCTAGTAGTTTACTGATAGTGTCATATTTTCTATGTATAGTATGTCATCTGCAAACAGCGACAGTTTTACTTCTTCTACTAAAGTTTGAGAAACATTACTTTAATACTTGAATTTCCTTTTTTAAAATGCTGTTTTCTTATCATCTGGCAGTAGTTTAAAGTCACTGTTTAGTAACTCCATTTTATCTTATCAATATGCTAACTACCTGAAAGAAAATAAATGCACATTGCTGGGGTTTGTATTTAAAATGCCCCCTTCCCTGAATAGCCAAAATGATCTTGATAAAGAACAAGAAAGCTGGAGGTATCATGTGCCCTGATTTCAAACTATACTACAAAGCTACAATAATCAAAACAGTACTGTACTAGGACAAAAACAGACATATATATCAATGAAACAGAATAAAGAGGCCAGAATGAACCCATGCTTATATGAACAATTAATCTAGGACAAAAGTGGCAAGAATATATAATGAGGAAAAGACAGCCTCTTCAATAAATGGTGCTGGGAAAACTGGACAGCTATGTGCAAAAGAATCAAACAGGACTACTTTCTGCACAAAATATGCACAAAAATAAATTCAAAATAGATTAAAGACTTAAATATAAGCCCTGAAACCATAAAAATTCTAGAAGAAAATATACGTAGTAACTTCTCTGACATCAGTTACAGTAATATATTTTTGGATTTATCTCCTCAGGCAAGAAAAAACAAAAATAAACAAGTGGGATTAAATGAACTAAACAAACGGGACATCAAACTAAAAAGCTTTTGCACAGTGAACAAAACAAAAAGTCCACCTACACCTTAAAAGTACACAGAGCTGTAGTCAATTATATCTCAGTAAAACTGGAGGAAAAAATTAAAGTAAAATGCCTGTTACCCCCCCACTCACCTTAGCTCAGGCCCATTGAAAACTGCTTCCAACTCCCCTTGTGTCTTCCTCATCTCTTTTCTTCCTGCATATAACCCATAGGAACTTTCTAGCACTCACTGTGCACACTTCAAAATTTTTAGTTGTTAATCATCCTGTACATGATAAAGTCTAAGCTTCTGAACATAGAAATCAAAATCCTCAAAATATATCCCCTACCTCTCTTTTAAGCCATATATCTACCCTGTCCCTGACACAGTATACTCTACTGAAAGAAAAGAAAAAGAAAAAAAAACCCTCAGCATTTCAAATAAATAGTTCTGCCCTGTTTCAATGCCCTTCCTTCAGTCAACAAATGACTTAAAATTTCTTCCCGTTGAAATCATGTCCACCAAGATCCAGTGTGAATGGCACTTCCTCCCAAGAGCTTTTCCTAATCTCTTCAGCTGCAAGAGATTACCTTCTTAAAGCCCTTAGTTTGTAATATTCTTAAAACACTTAGATTTTTCTTTTTTGTATTATGTCACCTGTTAGGTTTTTCACTTCTTACAGACAAAAAAACACATCATTATCTCTTTCTCTTCATCCCTTGTTGTGCTTGGCATAAATACTGGACTCAGGATGGCTGTTTCAAAGGAACCACTGAATGAATTAATGATCGTAACACGTAACTTGCAATAATAGTTTTCTAGAGACGCTCAACTTATGAAATTTTATCTTTGGCACTTTTAATTACTCTTGGAATGCAAGGGTGTTCTTGCTTTATCAACTGTATATGGACCTTAAAAACTACCCCATCCAACACTAGCACGACAGTTGAGAAATATGAGTAACACAATGACTTGCCCAAATCATACTGTTAAGGATGACACTGAGTCCAGAAGTATATTGGACTAATTCTCTGTTCAGATGATTTACACACTTATTTCATTTGTATATATGTACACTTATACATCAGTATATTTATTTTTCACATTTCTGTAAGTGTCCTGTATAAGCTTATTCTGTTGTTTCAAGAATGCTGTATAATCATCACAGTTCTACTGGCATACAACAAGAAGCATCGATCCTCATGTTTAGGAGATTGATGTCCACTGTTCTTCAGCTGAACTACACTGAATTCTGCATTAGGCTACAATTCAGCTGGGCTTAGCTACAGACTGATGGGTGGGTTCAGGTTTTCTTCATGTGTCTTCTTTCTGATGGGAAGCGAAAGGGGCAGCAGCTACCTAGGGCATGCTGTTTTGCTTTTTCCTGATTTGTCAAACTATCATTTCTGCCCACATTCCATTGGCCAAAGGAAGTAATTTTTATTATGTTTACATTTATATTTAATATCTGAAATATGTATATATGTCAAAATGGTTTAACTTCTAAAGATACAATTCTAGATATTCCTTGTTATAAGTGCAACTTGTAAAAAAATAAATGAAAATTAACCAATATAGAAATTTAGTTTCTGTATCTCCATTATGAAACTGAAAAAAAAATATATATATATATTCAGTTTTGTTCATACTTGACAAAATGTTTATATGACTGGCCTATACTGATTATTTTTGATTATTCATATTTCTACTAGTGGGAGAAATTACAGTGACTTCATTTAAATGCTAGCAATTTTTTTTTTTTTGCGGTACGCGGGCCTCTCACTGTAGCGGCCTCTCCTGCCGTGGAGCACAGGCTCCGGATGCACAGGCTCAGCAGCCATGGCTCACGGGCCCAGCCGCTCCGTGGCATGTGGAATCTTCCCAGACCGGGGCACGAACCCGTGTCCCCTGCATCAGCAGGCAGACTCTCAAAAACTGTGCCACCAGGGAAGCCCCAATGCTAGCAATTTAAATGAGTAAAACTATGTTTTAAAATATTGAGGAATTTGGATTTTGTTTTCTATTTGCACCAAACAGAAGAATGAAAAGGTACAATTTTTAATCTGCAGTAATAAAATTCATGAGAAAATTGCTTAAGATCTGAACTTTTAACAATTACTCAGATTAATTCTGATACACGTTACCCAAAATCAGTTTCAGTCAACCCTTCCTTAAAAGGGAAACCTCATGAATCATGTTTATATAGATACACTCCAGAATATTTTACACATTTAAATTGACTTCCATGTGAAAATGACATCATTAAACAAAATATCCAGCATTTATTAATTTTACCAAAACTTTGCCTCCCTGAGTGATTGCTAGTGATTGCCTGTAGTCTAATCAAAATATTATATGAGAAGCAAAATACTATATATCATACAATTTTATTTCAAAATTCCTACTACTTTGCCATGATACTTAGTAAGATCTACTGCTATACATTTAGCTATATTTTTCGTTAATAATACTGAGATGGTCAAACCCTTAAATTGCTTTTAAACTCCTTATATACAAGATGGAACCATTTTAGAAAGCTCAAAATAATGAGAATTTAGGGATTAACTGTTTTTTTTCCCCTTGGAAATTAATATGCAGCTAGTAATTATTGTACAACACTCACACTGAAGACCTGGGGTCTGAAAACTGAAAATATAAAGTTGTTTAAATGGTGTTACTGTAACCTAAAGATTCAGTACTAAAATTTCTCTCTTAGTTATTTTATATTTGTTTGGGTTGGCTATCCAACCCAAAAATCCTTTGCCCAGTTTTATTAGAAATTTCATGTCAAAATGGGCCTAACAATTCTGACTTTTTTTTTCGCCCACAGTTTAATAATTGCTGTTCTCTCTCTCTCTCTTTTTTTTATAAGGAATTCTGAAGAGGGTAACCCATCAAGTATGTTATTTGCGCCCAGTTGCCATGGTTAGAGAAAAGGTAAGGGAGATTCCGTAAGAAAGTGGGGCCCCCAAACTATCATTACATCATTAAAGAGGAAACACAACCACCGGTACTACCTATAAATGTTCATAATTCAGCTGCAGTAAAGGGATTTACTAGATGACAGTGTAAAAGTGGTTATTTTCTATTCCTATCTGCATTTTTTGTAAGACCTGGATTTTTGTGACCTATACTGTATGAATATTTGTTTCAATTAAAAGGTGCTTTCTCTTTCAAAAAAAAAAGGGAAACAAACAAAAAAATTCATTTTTTCATGCCTATCCATGTTGATTTTCTGCTTTCTCTATAAGGTGGGGTGGAGAGGCAGGAAGAATGTTCTAATTTGAAGTAATTTGTAATGAAAATTAATTGTATATTTCTATGCATTTATTCAATGTTTTATTGATTGATTTTAACTAGAGTTTAAGTCTATATCAGGGAAGAGCTATGTGCAAATTACTCTGAAACTATTGTCAAGTTTGGCAGTGTTGGTGCTTTAAGAAATTCTTTGGTTTTCATTGGAGTCATTTATTCCTATTGATAAGGAAAAGTGTTTGAATTTCTCTAATACAAAGTTGCTGCACTGGGAGTTAATGCTAACTTTACCAAAGTATACGATGGTAAGAATGAAAATGTCTCACTCTGGATCTTAGTTTCATTTCCTATAAAATGGGGAATTGATACTGTATCAGCTTCAGAGTCCCTTCTGATGATAGGATACTGGAGTAGTAAAGAATTGTGCTTAACCATTATTTTTATATACCAGTGTTTATAATGATCAAAATACAATGTACATTCATGGCAGAATGTGTGATAGGATAATTTATTGAAATATTAATTTGTGTTTCATTTTCACTGCTATGGAAGTATCAGAAAGAACATGAATTATTTTTACTTTGACATTTCTATTACATTCCCGTCCTCATTCCAGTAAGTGACCAGAATTTGTGTTCCTTTTGTTACCTGAAGATAAACTCACTCCCCAGCTTTTGTTTTCAGTTTACTAGGAGGAGTTATACTAAAGATTGGAGAGACAGAGAGAGAGAGAGAGAGAGAGAGAGAGAGGAATGGAGAAAGATGCAAGGTAGAGGAAGCATTAAAGGAAGGGAATGGAAGACTACCGAACCCTTGATTTATAGGGATCCAGGCCTCAGGCCTTGCAGAAACCCCAAGAGTACGGAAGAAGCTGGGGGAGGTTGGTTGAGTACACGGGACTTCTAGGGAGGTTGCTCTTGAAGGACTTAACAAAGATTCCTTTCACTGGCACTACCTAAGTATACGATGGGACGGAGGGAGATGCAAGAGGGAAGAGATATGGGAACATATGTATATGTATAACTGATTCACTTTGTTATAAAGCAGAAACTAACACACCATTGTAAAGCAATTATACTCAAAGATGTAAAAAAAAAAAAAGAAGTGGGCTTGGTCACTAAATCATAAAAGAAGAAAGCAAGAGAAGAAGAAAGGAACAGAGAGGAACTTCAAAAACAGCCAGAAACAATTAACAAAATGGCAGTAAGCATAAATTGATCAATAATTATTTCAAATGTAAATAGATGAAATTCTCCAATCAAAAGCCACAGAGTGGC
Organism: Delphinus delphis; assembly: GCF_949987515.2. NCBI lineage: Eukaryota > Metazoa > Chordata > Mammalia > Artiodactyla > Delphinidae > Delphinus > Delphinus delphis. Next base: position 40,836,354 of record NC_082691.1, read on the forward strand.
TGAATGGATTTAAAACAAAAACAAAAGCAAAACCCATCTATATGCTGCCTACAAGTGACTCATTTAGATGTAAGGAAACACACAGACTGAAAGTGAAGAGATGGAAAAAGTTATTCCATACAACTGGAAACAAAAAGAAAGCTGGAATAGCCATATTTAATCAGACAAACTACATTTTAAAACAAATACTATAATAAGAGACAAAGAAGAGCATTACATAATGATAAAGGAGTCAATCCACCAAGAAGATATAACATTTGTAAGTATTTATTCACCCAACATAGTAGCAACTAAATATATAGAGCAAATATTAACAGACCTAGAGAAAGAAATAGACATCAATACAGTAATAGTAGGGGACTATAATATCCCACTTACCTCAATGGATAGATCATCCAGACAGAAAATCAATAAAGAAACATCAGCCTTAAATGATATAGACCTAATAGGTACTTACAGAACATTCCATACAAAACCAAGAGAATACAGTTGATCCTTATACAGCATGAGTTGAACTGCTTGGATCCGCTTATATATAGATTCTTTTTAATAAAGATATTGGAAAATCTTTTGGAGATTTGAAACAATTTGAAAAACTCACAGGTGAACTGCATAGCCTAGAAATATCAAAAAAATAAGAAAAAGGTATGTTATGAATGAATAAAAATGTAGATATACAAAATACAGGTCAATCATTTGTTTATGTTATCAGTAAAGCTTCTGATCAACAGTAGGTTATTAAGTTTCTGGAAAGTCAAAAGTTGTACAGGAATTTTTGGCTGCACCAAAGGGTCAGCACCCCTAACCACTGTTTTGTTCAAGGGTCAATTGTATATGTTCTTCTCAAGGGCACATGGAAAATTTTCCAAGATAGATCATATGTTACGCCATAAAACAAGTCTTAGTAAATTTAAGAGGATTGAGATAATATTATGCATCATTTCTGACCACAGTGTTATGAAACTAGAAATTAATTACACAGGAAAATTGGAAAATTCATAAGTATGAGGAGATTAAGCAACATGCTACTGAACAACCAATGGGTCAAAGAAGAAATCAAAGAATACTCTGAGACAAATGGAAATAGAAAATTAACATGCCAACATTTATGGCAAGCAGCAAAAGCAGTTCCAGGAGGGAAGTTCATAAAGATAAATGCCTACCTCAAGAAACAAGAAAGGGGCTTCCCTGGTGGCACAGTGGTTAAGAATCTGCCTGCCAATGCAGGGGACACGGGTTCGAGCCCTGGCCCAGGAAGATCCCACATGCCACGGAACAACTAGGCCCATGAGCCACAACTACTGAGCCTGTGCTCTAGGGCCCACGAGCCATAACTACTGAGCCTGCATGCCACAACTACTGGATCCCACGCACCTAGTGCCCATGCTCCACAACAAGAGAAGCCACCAAAACAACAAAGAGTAGCCCCCACTCGCCACAACTAGAGAAAGCCCGTGCACAGCAACGAAGATCCAACACAGCCAAAAATAAATAAATTAATTAAATAAATTTTAAAAAAAAACAAGAAAGGTCTCAAATAAACAACCTAACGTTACAACTCAAGGAACTAGAAAAAGAAGAAGAAAGCCCAAAGTTAGTGGAAGGAAGGAAATAAAATGTCAGAGCAGAAATAAATGAATTTACAGACTAAAAAGAAAATAGAAAAGATCAATGAAATTAGGAGCTGGTTCTTTGAAAAGTTAAACAAAATTGACTAACCTTTAGCTAGACTCACCAATAAAAAAGAGACTCAAATTAAAAAAAATCAAAAATGAAAGAGGAGATATTATAACTGATACCACAGAAATACAAAGGATCATAAGAGACTACCATGAATAATCACTTACAAATTGGACAACCTAAAGAAATGGATAAATTCCTAGAAACTTACAACCTACCAACACTGAATCATGATACAATAGAAAATCTTAACATATGTTGATTATTAGTAAGGAGATTGAATCAGTAATCAAAAACCTCCAACAAACAAAAATCCAGGACCAGACTGCTTCACTGGTAAATTTTACTAAACATTCAAAGAATTAATACCAGTCCTTCCAAACTATTCCAAGAAAAATTGAAGTGGAAGGAGCTCTTCCAAACTCATTTTACAAGGCCAGCATGACCCTGATACCAAAACCAAACACAAGAAAAAAAATTACAGGCCAATACCCCTGAGGATCAGAGATGCAAAAATCCTCAACAAAATATTAGCAAACTGAATTCAAAAATACGTTAAAAGGATCATACGCCACCGCAATCAAGTGAGTGAGACTTATTCCAGGGATGCAAGAATAAACCAACATCCACAAATCAGTCAATGTGATACACCACATTAACAAATTGAAGAATAAAAGTCGTAGGATCATCTCAGTAGGTGCATAAAAAACATTTGACAAGGTTCAATATCCATTTGTGATCAAAGCTCTCAACAAAGTGAGTAGAGAGAGAACATACCTCAACATAATAAAGTCCATGTATGACAAGCCCACAGCTAACATCATACTCAGTGGTTACAAGCTGAAAGCTATTCCTCTGAGATCAGGAATAACACAAAGATGCCCACTCTTGCCACTTTTATTCAACATAGTTTTAGATGTCCTAGCCAGAACGATTAGGCAGGAAAAAATAACTCACCCATGGAAAGGAAGAAGGAAAAGTGTCACTATCTGCAGTTGACCTGATGTTATATATAAAAAACCTTGAGAGACTCCATTAAAAACCTGTTAGAACTAATAAAAAATTTAGTAAAGTTGTAGTTATAAATCAGTACACAAATCTGTTGTGTTTCTATACACTAATAATGAACAATCAAGGAAATTAAGAAAACAGTGCCATTTACAAATGCCTCAAAAAGAACAAAATATCTAGGAATAAATTTAATTAAAGAGGTGAAAGAGCTGTATATTAAAAATTATAAGACATTAGTGAAAAAAAATGAAAGAAGACCAAATAAATGGAAAGATATTCCATGCTCATGGATTGGAAGAATTAATATTGTTAAAATGTCCATACTACCCAAAGCAATATACAGATTCAATGCAATCCCTGTCAAAATTCCAATGCCATTTTTCACAGAACTAGAACAAAAAATCTTAAAATTTGTGTGGAATCATAAAAGACCCCAAACAGCCAAAGCAATCCTAAAAAAAAAAGAGCAAGGCTGGAGGCATCACACTACCTGATTTCAAAGTATTACAAAGGTATAGTAATTAAAACAGTACGGTATTGGCATAAAAGCAGACACACAGATCAATGGAACAGAATAAACCCATACATATATGGTCAATTAGTTTATGACAAGGAGCCAAGAATAAACAATGGGCAAAGGAGAGTATTTTCAATGTGTGGTATTGGGAAAATTGGACAGCCACAAGCAAAAGAATGAAACTGGAATACTATTTTATACTATATACAAAAACTAACTCAAAATGGATTAAAGACTTACAAACTGTAAGACCTGAAACCATAAAACTCCTAGTAGGAAACATAGGCAGTAAACTCCTTGACATAGGTCTTGTTGATGATTTTTGAATCTGACACCAAAAGCAAAAGCAGCAAAAGCAACAAAAGCAAAAATAAACAAGTGGGACTACATCAAACTAAAAAGCTCTGCACAGCAAAGGAAACTATCAACAAAATGAAAAGGTAACCTACTGAGAGAAAATATTTGCAAATCATGTATCTGATAAGGGACTAGTATGCAAAATATATAAAGAACTCATACAACTCAAGCAAACAAAAACAATTTTAAAAATGGCAGAAAAAATGAATAGACTTTTTTCCATAGAAGACATGCAGATAGCCAACAGGTACATGAAAAGATGCTCAACGTCGTTAATCATCAAGGAAATGCAAATCAAAACCACAATGAGATACAACTTCATACTTGTTAGAATGGATATTATAAAAAAGACTAGAAGTAACAAGTGTTGGCGAGGATGTGAGAAGAAGGGAACCAGTGTGTATTGTTGGTGGAAATGTAATTGGTGCAGCCACTATGGAAAACACTATCTCAAAAATTAAAAATGGGACTACTATATGTTCCAGCAGTTCTGCTGGGCATTTATTTAAAGAACACCAAAACACTACTTCAGAAAGATATGTAGCCTCATGTTCATTGAAGCATTATTTACAATAGCTCAGATATAGAAGCAACTTAAGTGTCCATCAATGGATGAATGAATAAAGAAGAGGTGGTGGGGGCTTCCCTGGTGGCGCAGTGGTTGAGAGTCTGCCTGCCGATGCAGGGGACACGGGTTTGTGCCCCGGTCCGGGAAGATCCCACATGCCGTGGAGCGGCTGGGCCCGTGAGCCATGGCCGCTGAGGCTGCGCGTCCGGAGCCTGTGCTTCGCAATGGGAGAGGCCGCAACAGTGAGAGGCCCGCGTACAGAAAAAAAAAAAAAAAAAAGAAGAGGTGGTGTGTGTATACACACACTCACACACACACACAATGGAATATTACTCAGCCATAAAATACAATGAAATCATGCTAGCTGCAACAACATGGATGGAACTCAAGGACCTTATGCTAAGTGAAATAAGTCAGATAGAGAAAGACAAATACTATATATGTGTGTGTGTGTTCGTGCATAAAAAAGAATAAACCTAAAACTAAGTTTATAGGTCCAAAAACAGAGTAGTGGTTGCCAGAGCTGGGGATGGGGATGGGATAAATGAAAGAACTGTTTGTTTGTTTTTAGTTTAAATAAGTTGACTAAAACATAAAATTAAAATATAATTTATTTTTTTGGAAAAAAACTGGGGTTGGATATTGAGCATATCACTAAAGTCATATTTGACTAAAGAACTGAGGCCTTCTTCCATGTTCCAGTCTTCCTATTAAATACGTGCATTTCTGTGTGGTCCTAGAGAGGCAGATGGATGTTGCCAAAATGACTGAATTTGGATCTCTTACCAGCCAAACAAGGAGAGGCTTGGAGTCAGATGCAATTTGATTTAACGACAAGAAAGATAATGTGACATTTCTTGCTCATGTACTTAGAAACTGAAAATTATAATGGCTGCAAGTATTGAGCAATAAAAATTCCTTTGAAAATTAACTATAAACATAACTCTGAATAATTAAATTAGAATTACTTTCCTCTGCTATAAACATCAAAAGGCAAAGTTCAAACTATATATATCAAATAAACATATATGATCCAATAGAATGAAAGTATTGTTCTGTTTGTTAGACTGCATCATCGTAAGTAAAAACTCTCTAGGACTTTCCAATGCACAGAAAAATTTAAAGCTCTCAAATTTGTTTTTACAAGCTCAAGGGGTGAGACCTAACATAAAAAAAATACAGCATTCTTTAGCCCTTATCTGTGTACATCATTACACATTCAAGAGATTTGCCTCTACAAAGCTTTGTTATTTTGAGAGACAGCCCAGTGAACTTGTCACCATTCATGATGCAGTGGTGCGAAAAAAACTCTACTGTGTGTCAGGTATCCTAACTCTAGTCCCAGTTTCTGATTTTACATCTGTGGACTTGGTTAAATTGCTTAACTCTTCTGATTCTCAAAAGTATCCTCTGTAAGTTAAAAAGATTGTGATAAGAGGCTCCAAAGCTTCGGCCAACTTGAATTTTCTATTATAATGGTAATTTTTCCCAAATACTTTGTTTCCCTGGCCTTTAGCCCAATATCCTAAGAACTGCCATCTTAACTGCCATTCATGTATTAATGTTGAAAGTTAAAGGAGTCGCTACAATGATTCTCTCATCAGCTAACAGTTTTGGAATTCCCTTTTCTTATTGTCTTCAGAGTCCATCTGAGTTACACAACAGAGTGAGTCTCAATACTAGTACGTTAAACTCACATCAGTGTTTGAACAAAAGCAACATTACCCACTTTGTTTTGTTTTGCGGTACGCGGGCCTTTCACTGTTGTGGCCTCTCCCGTTGCGGAGCACAGGCTCCAGACGCGCAGGCTCCGGACGCGCAGGCTCAGCGGCCATGGCTCACGGGCCCAGCCGCTCCGCGGCACGTGGGATTTTCCCGGACCCGGGCACGAACCCGTGTCCCCTGCATCGGCAGGCGGACTCTCAACCACTGCGCCACCAGGGAAGCCCCCACTTTGTTTTATTCACAAGATGCCCTCCAAAAGGTTTTAGTTGTTTCAAAGAAAATCCATACTCAAAGACTCCCTTATGTTAAAATTATTCAATAAGAATATCCTGCCAGCTACAAAGGATGAAATCTGAAAGTGCTTTAGGTGATGGCGGTGTCTTTGAAATAAACATCATCCTTTAGTCTATATATTGTATTCAACTCACTAAATATAAGGAATGTATATTTGCCTTATTTATGATTTTCTTCAAGAAATGCCCTTTTCTAGAAGCATCTGTTAGGCATATGCCCACTGCTAACCAAAGAGCCAAAATATCAAAGCTCCAGCATTCTTTTGAATTGAAAGATCTAGAATGTTTGCTGGAAATCAGCTCAATAATGACACAATCACAATATGCATACATATTTTTTGTACATTAGCCTTTATCAATGGGAACTGTTTGCAATACTTTAACGAGACTAAAACAAGGGCATTCATTTGAACTCAATACTCAGAGGAGTCCACAGGATTTGAGGGCAGGAAAGAAAGCAGAGAAGGTAGTAATTCCATTTTATAGTTGGGAAAACTGAAGCAGAGGCATAATTGAGTTCCAAAACTTATGGAGGAGGTTGATGTTAAATCTAGAACATAAAGAATTATTTTTCAAGTCATAGGCAGTTTTATTGCAAAAGGACTCTGTACACATTTATCAGTTCTAGTACCTTAATAGCTACCCAACGAGTCATTTTTTTGAAAAATATATAACTAATAAGGACATTTAAATTAACATAGCTCTAATATTGACTATGGCCTTTTTTTTCTTCTCTTTCTATCTGAGTTGAAGATCAGTGTCCCAAGACACCTTAAATAAAATCTACGTAAGAACAGTAAACTTGTGAGGCAAATGCAGCTGCCATGTTCCACTGCCCTTCCTCTCAGCCAGGACAGATTATTGTCTGGTTGTTGTCTCAAATCCTCCCATTAAAACATTCTGGAGTCCCTTTCATGTATCAGGACCAAAACATGAGACTCCGAGAAATCAAGAGCAATCGATGTGGACTTCAGTTAGCATGTGACATCAACAGAACTGCTGAAATTTTCAGTGGAAAATCCACAAAAATGTACACCAACAATACTTCCATTAAAAAAAAAAAGAATCGTAAGCCATTTATCTTCCATTGGATGAAAAGAAGTAAAGTTAGATTAAGTCTCGCAGTAAAACTTTCTGGCTATACTTTGTACGTACTGAAGTACAAGAATATTTAGCCAATAAGGCGAGTTTTTGCCCATTCCCTAAAGGAAAATTATACGACTAACTAACACAAAATAGATAATTCGGGGGTGGGGGGGGAATGCAGTCTGTCTTGTGAAGTGTGTATGAAATTTTTACATCTAAACAGCAAAGAAATCATATCTTTGGTTTCTTTAACCAAACAGAAAATAAGCAGTTAAATTGTAGAAACTTGTATGAATAGACAAATGTCATAAATATTTTTCTTTCTCCTGATTTTTAAAAAATGTCTTTATATTTGTATATTTATCTATGCACACATAGACTCACCCTAAAGTACCCATATTTTCAATCTGTGATTTAAAATTCTCACCTCGTGGGGACTGCCCTGGCAGTCCCGTGGATAAGACTTTGCCTTCCAATGCGGGGGTGAATGTTCGATCCCTGGTCGGGGAGCTAAGCTCCCACATGCCTTGGGGTCAAGAAAACAAAACATGAAACAGAAGCAATATTGTCACAAATTCAATAAGGACTTTAAAAATTGTCCACGTCAAAAAATCTTTAAAAAAATAAATAAAACTCACAACTCTTTTTTTTAAAGACTTAAAAATTATGTCTGTATGTATGATATTATTTGGAAAACAAATCTTTTGTAATAGTATATAACTACCTCCTGACAATATTAGCAGTCACTTCCTAAATTCTATATATTGTATTCACTTTACCGAACAGGAAATGCAAATTGCCCTTCTTTGTTATTCTTCCATTAAAGATATGCCATTTCATTGAATTAAAGACTTGTTGAACATAAGCCAACCATTAGAATGAGGTTATGAATACCAAATGTACATACGTGTCGTACACCTTTTCATTCTTAAAAGTGTGGAAGAATAAAAGGGAATAGAAGAGACTTATGAAGCATCCAAGTAGTTCTGTCCTTAGACAAGAGGGGACTCATACTTGACACGGGTCCCACACTTATATAGGCCTTCACATGAATTTTTATCCCCAAATATAATTTTGCCCTGGAAAGATTGATTAGCTTGCATGTAAATGTCATTTCAGCCACTCTTGGTAATGATCATACATCAGAGATTCTTCTTTAGAACCAGTGATGTATACAGCAAATGTCATTGGAAGTTATGCTTAATATTTCCCTCTTACATCCTCATTCCTCACACTCCACCACTTTTGTATTTTAGTAATGGCTAAATTGATAATACAAATCAAGAAAAGACTTGTGCTTGTGGAGATCGGTGAGAAAATGGAGACAAAGAATTTTTTAATGATAAAAAATTTGTATTTATACTGTAAAATTTCCTTAGTTTCATAGTTCCTTACACACTTTGGATCAAGGAGGCTACTCTGGGCTCCCCAACTACAGCTACTGCTGTCACTCCATAGAGTTGAGGCCAACACTCTGGATTCCAAGGAAAGGTGGAAGTAATAAGGGAGAACTAAAGTGCAAAATAGCTGGTAGAAAGTTAAGAAATAAAAATAATTGTTGGGCTTCCCTGGTGGCGCAGTGGTTGAGAGTCCGCCTGCTGATGCAAGGGACACGGTTCGTGCCCCTGTCCAGGAAGATCCCACAGCCCGCGGAGCGGCTGGGCCCCTGAGCCATGGCCGCTGAGCCTACGCGTCCAGAGCCTGTGCTCCGCAACGGGAGAGGCCACAACAGTGAGAGGCCCGTGTACTGCAAAGAAAAAATAAATTAAAAAAATAATTGTTGATAGTATGTAACTGTTATTATAAGTATATCATAAACTGGTCATTTCAATTAACAAAGACCTTATAAACTGGATGCTATTTTTATCCGCATTTCAAAAATGTAGAAACAGAGCTTAGAGAGATTAAGCAACCTGCCCAGGATCACACAACTATTAAATGGCTGAAGCAAGTTTGGAATCAGGCGATGTAGCCCCAGGAATTCATCCTTGTCAATGTCCACCTCCTCTCCCATCTTCTCTCAGTTGAATGCAACACATTTCTTTATTATTATTTGTCTTCCTGGGCAAGGAGAAGCCTGTTTCTATTCAAAAGAACTTCAACTCTAATATCAGCTATTTTTAATTTAATAAAATAAATTGGTATAACCTACTAGAAAGTGAATGTGCCAAGCATTGATCTAAGCACTTGACAAGAGATAATTCCTTTTATCGACTCTGTGATGGAGGTATTTAATTATCCCCATTTTGCAGAAGAACAAATAAAGGCACAGAAAAGTAAAATAACTTGCCCAAGCTCACACAGCTGCTAAGTAGAAAAGCTAGGATTTGCAACATCGCAGTCTGGCTTCAGAACCTACATTCTTAAGCAGAGCTGACTTCTCATTAGGCACATAGACATAGAGGCAAGGGCCTGCCATATTTTAGAGGACCATAAAAAATGTTTCAATTTAAGTTTCTTTTAAAATCAGAAGCAAAAAATGAATTTAATAATAACAAGTAGATAATAAGTATAATATCAAGTGTATAATATAACTAATATCATAACACTGAATATATAATTTCAGATTTCTTATGCCAAGACAGTCTTAAAATATAACAATATAATTTTATAGTTTTACTATTAATTTTTAATGGAGGAAGGAGCCCATGAAAACAAAGATATTCAGGGTTCAAAGAAGTCAAATCTAGCCATGTTCTTAACCATTGTGCTATGCTGCCTCTCATTAAAAAATAAAGTTCACAGTCAAACACTCTTAAGTTTTGTTGTAGAAATAACTTTCTCCAAAAGTTATCTGCCTATTATTTAGCATCCTTCATATTTCCCAGGCAATGGCATGCTATTATCCTTTCCCAACCAAAACAAATTAAGAAATAAGAATCATCCTTTTCATGCAAATATCACTTATAACTTTTAAACCCATACTGACAATCATAAGGAAAAGTAGACACAATAAAAGGTAGCTGAGGTCAATTTCACAAAGCCTAGGACTCAAGTCAAACAAGTTCATTCTCTAAGTCTGTGAGCCTGTTTCTCTTTTGTAAATAAGTTCATTTGTATCGTTTTTTAAATTTAGATTCTGCATGTAAGTGATATCAGTGATATTTGTCTTTGTCTGACTTACTTCACTTAGTATGATGACCTCCAGGTCCATCCATGTTGCTGCAAATGTCATTATTTCATTCTTTTTAGTGGCTGAGTAATATTCCCTTGTATATATGTACCACATCTTCTTTATCCATTCTTCTGTCGACGGACATTTAGGTTGCTTCCATGTCTTGGTGATTGTAAACAATACTGCAGTGAACATTGGGGTGCATGTATCCTTTTGAACCATGTTTTTCTCCAGATGTATGCCCAGGAGTAGGATTGCTGGATCATATGGTAGCTCTACTTTTAGTTTTTTAAGGAACCTCCATACTGGTCTCCATAGTGGCTGTGCCAATTTACATTCCCACCAACAGTGTAGGAGCATTCGAAAAGGGCATCTTTTGTGTTCATGTGGTAATATTGAATCAGTATAATTAGCAGCCCTCATTGTAAACTCCTTCAGAATTGCTGCTTTTTTTTTGCTCTAATAATTTACGCAAGTATTTTACAAACTGTAACCCATAGGGCTTTAGTCCTAAAAATGTTCTAAGAGGGAAAAATGTTAGATGATCAACTACTTCTGGAAATTTTATTGTACTGTCTCAATCCAGGTCCCCACCTTCCCCGTCTCTAGGGGGCTCTAAACCACCACCATGGAGATTTAATTCACCCAGAGCATTAGTGCGTTGAAGGTTCTGATAAGTGCCAAAGGGTTATTTGCTTTCTTTTGTTTTGTCGTAAATTGATTTGTGTTCCCTTCAGGATTTCTCAAACTTTCAAACCTACCCTGGCAACTTTTTCCTCTCCAGATATCTATTAGTATTTCAAGATCAAGTCCTTCCCTCAAGAAGAACTTTGGGGAACTCTGTTCTGTTTATTGTGTAGTCACATTTGTCCCGACTACACATTAGAAAGTGCTTCAAACCAGACTTGAGCAATTATTCAGCAGCCAATTATTCATGGTCTTGAGGTGCCTGGGAGTCATATGAGCTGGGGTTTGCAGCTCTGTTCCTCCACTTGATGGCTCTGTGAGCCAGGTGATTCCTTTTCCTTTTTTTAATCAGTTTCCTAGACTGTAAAATGGGACACCAGTACCACTGTTGCAGTATTGTTCTGACGATCTGGTGAGAGAAATCGTGCAGTATATAATATGCCCACTGCACAACTTAGCACAGAGCAGAACTCAATGTTTCTTTTCACAAATAAACAGTTAAATATTAACCAAAAAAAATTCTGATTAAAAAAAGCCTTTCCCATCCCAGTTTTATAAATTCCTAGGTAATGGTTAATTTACTCATTTGTGTTAGTGGGCTACCTGGCAATTTCCATGACTACTGAAAAGTAATTTTACATGAGACTAATTATAAAGCAGATCAATTTTTAGAACAAATGTCCTTGAAAACATCTCTTTAATTTCCATTTAATTTGAACAGATTCATCTGCAACCCTTATTCATGCAAAACTCCCATTGATGTCACTTGATTCCAAACTAAATTAGGTGATCCAAAGATGAAGTAGAATCACTGAACAGACCCGAGAATATTGTGCTTGTACTGTGGCTCCAAAGCTTAAAAAGCCGGAAGAAGAGGACGGAGTGAAGGGAAGAAACAGTGATCAAAATATTGAAAGGCCAGAAATTAGGTGAAAGCGTAAATGAACAAAGTAGAATTTTAGGCCTTGTCATGGACAGTTTGAGACAGGATTTATAGAAAAGCGTAACAGATCCCATCTTGCCTTGAACGTACCTCTAGTTAACTGTATTCATTCAGTGTGTATTTGGTGAATGCTTCGTTTGAGCTCAGTCCAATTCCAGGCAGGTTTGTAAATAAAATAATCAACAAGACCACCAGGACCCACCCAACTTTCCTGGAGTTACATCTTGTAGTGGGTAAGGAAGAGTCAGGGAACAAACAAAAACCAGGACCCGTATGTAAACAAGTGGGAATATTTTAAACAAGCTAAATCCTATGATGAATAAAGCAGATTAATATGCCGGAGAAACAGTGAGTTAGGGGAAACACGGGGTGAGTCACGGAGGGCCCCTCTAAAAGGCTGCTTGACTGGGATCTCTCTCCTTCTAGTTTACGTTTTTCATCTATTGGGGGTGCTGTGTTGTTTGTGTCTTCCTCATATAACACAGTGCCTGGTATGCTGTGATGATGAGTGCTGAGACCTGCAGCTGCACTTCCTCATTTGCTGAACAGAGAATTTAATAAGAGGAAATAAGTTTCCACTTCAGCATAAGGGATTTAGTTTAGCTATTACTAAGCACATCCCAATCCTGAAGCGTTAAATCCCTAAATGGTAATTTGAAGTTCTTGTAGTTTTCTCAGGCTGCCACAACAAAATACCACAGACTGGCTTAACAATGGAAATTTTTTTTCTCACAGTTGCGAAGATTGGAAATCCAGGATCTGGGTGCCAGCATGGTCATGTTCTGGTGAGAGCTCTCTTCCTGGCTTGGCTTTTCACTGTGCTCAAGAAACTGTGAGTGGAGAGGGAGGGAGGGAAGGGATTTGAGAGAGAGAGAGAATGAGAGTTCCTCTTTCTTTTCCTCCTTCTTCTTCTTGTGAGGGCCCTACCCCCATGAACTAATCTAACCCTAATTACCTCCCAATACCATCAGAATGGGGGTTAGAGCTTCAACATAAGAATTTGGGGAGGAGGGACACAAACATTCAGTCCATACACGCATCTTTAACGAGAGGATGTGTTTAATAAGTCCTTTAACAGTCATCCCTCAGAGATGACTGAGGTGATAGGAATACAGCTATGAGTAACATGAAGTCCCTGTTCTCTTGGAGCCTTGGGTCTAATTGTGGAAGCCACTTGGCATACATTAAAATGGCAAGTAAATCTGTGTTCAATCTGTGATAGACCGGACATTTGAAAAGAAAAAAGTTCTTATAGTCAGCCTCTAAGATTGCCACCAGTGATCCCAGCTTCCTAATATTCACACCTTTGTGCCATCTCTCTCTCACATTGTATTAGTCTGTATGACCAATAGTCTATGGCAGAACTGATGGTTTGTTACTTCCGAGATTAGGTTGTAAAAGACTGATTTCCATCTTGAGCTGTCTCTCTTGGATTATTGGTACTTGAAAGCCTTGTCATCAGCAGCCCTATGGAGAAACACACATGGTGAAAAACTGAGCTATGTGGCCAATAGTCACAAGAAACTGAGGGCACCAGCCACCACATGAGTGAGCCTGGCAGCAGATTTCCTAGCTCCAGATCACAGCTTGACTACAGCCTCGGGAGAGACCCTGAGCCAGAAATACCCAGCTAGGTTTTTCTTAGATTCCTGATTCACAGAAATAGTGAGATAATAAATGTGGAGTAACTTAAGCCATTAAATTTGGAGATAGTTTGTAACTCAGTGATGGATAACTAATGCTGGTCTTTCACTGCAGATAATTTGAGAGACAGTGATCTAGAATGTTCTTGATCAGTGATCAGATATGGAAGGCTTAAGTAAGAATTGATAAGCTCTAAATAAGTATGGCTCTATGTGTTGGAAAATAAGAAGAGTAGTGATGGCATTGATAACCAACTTGATGAGCTACTGATGCCCCTTTGAGCTATAAGACTGAATTATCTAGAAACCAAGCACGGATATCTCACATTACGTCATGAATGAGTCAAATAACAAGAGCTATTTGTAATGAATGTCATGGCCTTTTCCTCTGTTTTAACTGATAACACTTATTATTTTAAGAATTCTGATATTTCAGTAGGAGTGGGTGTGAGAATATGTATATGTACAGGAAAGAATATCTTTGTTTTAACTCTGAATGCAAAATTATTTTTAGGTCTCATCCATATACATACCTGCTTCCTGAATGCCTTTCTGATAATGCCTTCCTTTATGGACTCAAATGATGTCAAGAGTGTCAGATACAAATCTTTCCTAACAAAGGTAAGACTCTCATCATAAATAACTTATTTTTCTGGGTGGACTATGTTGTTCCAAGATATATTTGATAAACTTATGAGCATTGATATTATCTGACACAAGAGAAATAGGGAGTAATTTCAATTTAGAATATAAAAGTGAACCAAGAATAAAAACCTGAGTTGTATTTAGAGTGTGTCAGACAGATACAAAGAAGATTTGTAGCTTTCTTTGATGTGCTCACATGAAATGCCTGTAGTCAAAGGGCTATTTTTAAACTTGAGAAGAAATTCAGGACAAAAGGAACATTTTAAATATAAAAGAGAATTCAGGAAGATCACAAAGAAGTGAAATCACTATTACAAAGTTCAAAGACACATTGTTCTTCAAATACCAAGAAACTGACTTAAGGATCATTGGTGACCCTCATTCAGGGAAGACTCTCTAGGTATTAAGGAAGTAAGGGACACGAGGCTCTTCTTTTGCCCCCTTTGCAGAAACTGCTCTGTTTGACAACTTTTCTGTTTTACTTTCTTGAGACTAATTCCTCTGTTGTGCACTGCCGTCAAGCAGCATTTTCTCTCTCCTTCAGCTACTGTGCTAGAGTTTTGAACTCAGCAAGGAGATCTTAACTGCAAGATAATTGGCATGTGGTGTCAGGCGTCACGTTGGCTGATCACTAGAGACCAGGGAGAGGAATTTGATGTGTCAGTCCCCTGCCTGAGCAGGATAAGTATTGGAGACCAGGAATTGACCTCCACATTGATAGGAAGCTAGAAAATTATTTTAAACATGGACAGGAAGTCCATAACAGGAAGTCAGGCTGACTGTTCTTAGGTATTAAGGACAGTTCTAAAAGTCATCTGGAAGGTCACAGGGATAGATCTGTGACATTAGGCCAAGGAGGACTGACCCAGAGAGGAGAAATCTTTTGTCTTATGTCAGAGAAAATCTCTAACACACAGGACAAGAAAGGCAACTTCTATGAGTACCAACTCTGCGAGGCAATTTAAATACATTAGCTCATTTCTTCCTCAGCAATTTTGGAAAAGAGGTTTTATATCCATTATATAGCTGTGGAAACTGAGACTCAGAGACATGACATAATTTAGCCTGTGTTGGACCGGCATTCAGATCTATGACCATCTGATACAAAATCCTCTTTCCACTACACCACTGTTTTTTTTCCTCTGAGTGACTTTATCACAGTCATTGACTAAAAATAAGATAGGAGACTTCTTTCATAAGGGATCTCAAGGGTATCTATTACAAACCCTTCATTTAATACATTTAAAGAAGAAAGAAAGGTTACATTGGTACAAGTTATGATTCTGAATTATATACTTCAGATACTTTGCTGTCAGTCACAAATATCAGATCCTGAGAAATCACAAAGAATGTTTCTCTGTGTCAAAAAAAATGAAAGAAACCTATACATAGGAGAAATATATTTAGTTCAAGGCAGCTTTTAATTTTCTTTTCGATAATAAATCAAGAACAAACTTTTATCAAAAAGCCATTTGTACTCAGGTAAATCGGCCCCTTTCAGTTGTCCAGCAAATTTTTATTTGTTTTCAGTACAGTCTGCCTACAACATTGCTTAGTTAATATTTGAAATGTGTTTATATCTGTAGAGTGAGGCAGTTCAGTAGTAGGCTATCCATTCACTGATTCATTCATCCTACAACAAGCATTAAACACCTTCTATATGCCAGTGGCTAAGGTACTTGTAATCAAGTCCTAAGTACTGAATGAAGGACAGTTATTAACATTTACACAGAATTTAGAGCTATGAAAAAATGCCAGCTCTGAGAGGCCAGAAGAAGAAATTCTCCTAAAGCTACCTTGGGATTCAGAACTGGAGAAAACAAACTATTTCCAGGAGGACCACCCAGAGGAGGTACTTTGGGAAGCCAGCCTGGAAATAGTCCTCCCAATGTGTAATACACATAAAAGATTAACTTTATTGCTGGTGATTTAGATTGTTCTAAATCAAGTTGTGTCCCAGGAGAATAAAATTCCATTTCTAAAGTGGACTTTTAGAATCATTTTTTCCCTTTTACATGAGGAAAGCACCTCCACCAAACCTGCATCTCTCACAGTGGTCCAGGAAACAACTACAAGGGTAGAGATTGGTGAACTCCGCTGATGTCTTACTGTTTAATTTTACCAATGCCATGCCTTCAAATGCAAGTAGTCCTCTTTCCAAAGAAAGGTAAAAGATTTGTTTTGTTCCTTGTTCATTATTTATTCTAAAATTTATAAATCACTCGAAGTTAAGATCCATGACTATCTAGATATATTGTTATTCTATAAATGAAAATTTCTATGGTTCTTACAAAATTAACTCTAAATTACTAATGTGTTCACCCCTTAAATGGATTAAACAATGACTGATACATGCATGTTGTAACAAACCATTCCACGTGCTAAAAGAAAAATATGATTATCTTTTTTTATAAATTTCTTTGTTTGGTTTTTTTTTTTTTTTTTTTTGGCTGTGTTGGGTCTTTGTTTCTGTGTGCAGGCTTTCTCTAGTTGCCGTGAGTGGCGGCTACTCTTCATTGCGGTGCGCGGGCTTCTCTTGTTGCGGAGCACGGGCTGTAGGCATGCAGGCTTCAGTAGTTGTGGCACGTGGGGTCAGTAGTTGTGGCTTGCGGGCTCTAGAGCACAGGCTCAGTAGTTGTGGCACACGGGCTTGGTTGCTCCACGGCATGTGGGATCTTCCCAGGACAGGGCTCGAACCCATGTCCCTTGCATTGGCAGGCAGATTCTTAACCACTGCGCCACCAGGGAAGCCCCCTATGATTATCTTTTACCTCACACCTCCAATCAGACCTACTAGAGGTACCTGTAACTAATAATAAGAGATGGATGTGTATTCTTTGGGATGATAAAAATCAATATTTTTAGCTAAATATAGTACCTATAGAAAGAGAAAAGTAAAGGTATATATTATACATTCTCAATGGGGGTGATATTGCCCCCAAGTGTTGAAAATTGGTTCTTGGAGGGATAAATGTTAGATATTACACTAATTTGTGACCTTCCAAAGGATTAAGGATATAAACAAATATATAGTATATCTGTAGTATTAAAATTGAATGGGAGGGGGGCAATTAGAAATAAAAAATGTCCACAAAGCCTCTTTGGGGAGGCAGTAATGAAAAATTGTTGACAAACACTGGTGTATAGGTATATATACACATATGTCTCCTATATGTGTATACAGGCACCTTTACGCACACTATTTTTTCTTTTGAACAAAAACAGAATATATGATACTCTATATTCTGTCCCTTGCTTTTATTAACATACTATGCCACGTGTAATCCGGGATTGACACATGCAAATGCTTACGGGGTCAGGTGGGTAACATAAATAACATAAGATAAATAAGAAAAACAGGGATTAGGGAAGAGTGTGGGCCATGGCAAAACTGAAACCCATGCTCCTTCACAAGAGCTTCACAAGCTCCAGCTGATGGTTGCTATTTGGGAATTTAGTCTCAGTGTTATCATATTCTCTGATTTGTCAAGCAATAGTGGAAATCGAAATTTTACGTGTTGATGATGAAATTTCCAAGCATGTCAACATTATGTGGGTCAAGCAAAACATGTCCAAACTAGTAAACCTTGCAGGTCTCCCTTTGGATTTCTGGTAGAGGTCCAACCCAGGGTTTCCCCAGAAAGATTCAGAGGCCAACTACAACAAAATCCTCTGCAACAGAATTTTCATGTGATGTGCTTGCCGGGCCCACGTTCAGGTCTACTGAATCGGAAACTCTGTGGGTCCATCCAGGAATCTGAAGTTTTAACAAGGAGTTTCTTAAGTAATCTCAAGTTTGAGAACCAAGAACACAGCATACTTTTTAACAGCTATATAAGCACCATAATTGAATTCCAAAGTATGAAATGATCATACTATGTTAAAAACCATGTCCTCATTGGTGGGTATGGAAGTTGCTTCTAAATTTCCCCCTCTATACATAATACTTCAGTAAATGTCCTTATGCACATTGCTTTTATTTTTATAGAACAGATTTCCCAAATCAGGATTATTGGGTCTAACTAAGGTCTAATAGATACTGTACATTTTAGGGTCTAGTAGATACTGACTTCATACTTACTTTAGACATTTTAGGGTCTAGTAGATACTTGCTTTATAAAGGTTGCAGAAAGTCACATTCCCACCAGCAATACATGTGAGTGCCCTTATCCCAACACTAACATCCCTGGACATTAGAATTTTTTTCCAATTTGATGGGATAAAGATGTTTTTAATTTTTTTAATGAATAATGTCCTGACTTCCAGTGCAGTTAACAATTTTTAAAAACACATTTCCTCTACAAGGGAATATTGGAGATATTCCCCTGCTGAGAATGGCAGGGTTAGAGTGGGAGCTAACACCTTGTACACAGTGGCAACTTTCTTGATACCCTTACCTTCTTCCTAGGGTCTACCCTCCTCTCAAATCCCTGCTTCTCTTCCCACAGGGAGCCCACTATAGCCACTCATTATCTTTCACTATTCTGGCAGGTTTCTAAGTTTTCCTTTAAAATTATATTCACCTGTTCATTCCTATGCCCACTTGTCTATTTAATGGTCTGTCTTTTCCTTATCTATTTGATGTAGCTCTGTGCAAACTAGGCCATTAACAGTTTGCTTACAAAGAATTCAAAAAATTATACAGGTTACTATTTTACTTAATAATCAACCCAATTTGAACAAATTTCATTTAATTTTAATCATATTAACCATTTCAAACTATCAGTAGTACCATTTTAGTTTGTTTCTGCTGCTTTTAGAAATGTGCTTTAACATCAGGCATTTTCAGTATAATGCTATAATAAGTTAACTGCAGAAAAGCCACTAATGAATTTTATTTTATTAAATAACAGCAAAGGAACTATAAAGATTTAAATAGCTTTCTATGCAAGTTAAAAACTTTCCAAACTCAGAAATGGATTTTTATGGGGGGCGGAGGGGGGGAGGTGGGCTTTCTCTCAAGAGCTCTAATTTCAAAACCCAAATGGAATTTCAAAATACAAGTAAATAAATGTCAAAGCCTCTTGGCCTCTGCTCTGCCATTCTATGCCTGAAATCCTGCCAAAATGAAATTTTCCATTCAAGGAGGACTGGCGTTTACTAAGCTGATTTTTAAAGACTCACTTTCAAAAGTAGTGGAAACTTTGTGCAACTTTTGACGTTCCTCTCTGTGGATACAACAGCTGCCTCTGTAGACATTTTCCACAATGGTAACAATTTCTGAAAAACGAATTTTTAGCCCTTCCAATGCCTTCAGCCACTAGGTCTACTGGTTTTTCCCAGCGCCAAGCAGAGAAGATAAACAGAAGCCAAACTAAAAGCTAGCGTCTCACTAAGTATCACGGCACAAAAAGGACAGAAAGAGAAAGGGCAGAAGAGAAAGTGGGAGGGAGGAGGGAGCGTGGTCCGATAGTCCACTTGCTAGAGGGAAACATTAATCTCAAAACTGTGTGCTGTTTCAACAAAACTGAGCTGTAGTGAGACTGGCTTGTCTGCTTATTCACATATTATCATATGCAGTTACTGTTAAGATCAAATAGTTAGAAAAGCTGAGTTCGTTTAAAGAATACAAAGGGAAAATATGGAGCCCCTGCAATACGTAGTCAAATCCGAGGATTAAGGCTCAGCTTCTCTTGGTCAGTCCAGCGTAGGTGGGAAGTAGGGGTAGTGCTTTGGGGGGCCGGTGAAAGAGTGAAGTCTTGACAAATGGAAACTAAAACTGTCAGCCAGTGAAAACCTGCAGTGTGCCTAAAAGAAGCTTTAAAAAGTTAACAAACTATGGGATAAATCTAAGGTGGGAATGAAAATTAGAGTGTTGTGAGAAAACTGAAATCCATTTACTCTTTGACAGTCTAAAAGCAACTTGAAACAGCAAGCCTAAGTTCCTAGCTTGTCCTTAAGGCTTTCTCCCCACTCCTTTATTCTCTTCCTTTCCTTTTTCGCAGCTTTTCTCATATGCAGTGTATGTACCCCGTAATTATCTCCCTGTGAGTCTTCCTTTAATTTCGGACTTATTTTTTCCCCCCTCTTTGTTGCTCCCAGACCCAAGCCTCCTTTTCCTCATATTCTAGTATTTGTTCGCTGACGGAACAGAGAAGGGGTAGCGAGGCAGAAAAGTTTTGTGGTTTGGAAAACTTGGGCCTTTGTTGTGTCATTTCCCCTACCCCGTCACGCCCCCAACCACGTGACCAAGAAAGGCCGGAATTTTGTGAATGGAGCCGAAAGGTGGCTGCAGGGCGGGAGAGGCTCCGCCTCTTTTCCTAAAGCGGCCAATCTCCTAGCGGAGCGCTGCGGGGTCAGCAATAAACAACAATGGGCTGGGAACAGACGGTAAATTATTGGCTACCGAGAGAACCTCGCGGGGGCTGAGTCTGAAGCTCCGCCCCCTCCCGGTTACCATCGTTACCCGTCAGGCTCCAGCCGCAGAGAAGGTCTTTGGAAACTGTTGGTCAGGTTACGGGGGCTGGGTTATCCCGGGAGTGTTGGGCGGCGGGACACACTTGCCGCCTGACTGCACCCTCAGAAAGTACCCTGGAGCCTCACGATGCCAGCCTCGAGGCCCGGCTGCGCCCGAACCCCTCCCCGGCTCGGGTAAATGTGCAGTTCCCGCTCAAAATGCTTGTAGGTGCGCGCCTTAGGACGGGCTAACTCCGATTT
Organism: Delphinus delphis; assembly: GCF_949987515.2. Taxonomy (NCBI): domain Eukaryota; kingdom Metazoa; phylum Chordata; class Mammalia; order Artiodactyla; family Delphinidae; genus Delphinus; species Delphinus delphis. Next base: position 40,857,281 of record NC_082691.1, read on the forward strand.
ACTACTTTCAGGGAACGCACGGTGTGTGTCCTTGCTGTCCACAGTTACTGGGTGTTTCCCCAGTAATAAGTTTTTTTTTTAATATTAAAAAAATTTTTGACCCATGACCTCCATGGGTCCGGAATTGAGCCTTGTGCGCTCACACTCCGGTTTAATACGGCTCCATAACGTTCCATTTAAGGAAGGAAACTTTCAATTAGAAATTAAGAACTGCAGCACGTTTCTCAAAGGGCTGAACAGCTGCCGGAAACATCCTTTGGTCTCTAGCTCTGGTCGCCACCAGGATCACAAATGAATTTCAACACCATTGAGTCCCTGGTCCCATCCCCGAGGCCTCTCATCCCCGGTTGGGCCGAGGCTTCTGAAGTGACTCTTTACAGCTCTAAGCCCCGTAGGAGGGTCAGGGCAAGTGGTTTCAGAATTGCAGCCCTCACTTTTTAACGTCCTAGTCATTGTCCTTGAAACCCGACCCCCCTCGCCTCTCTCCCCCAACTCCCGGCTCTGGCTGTTTAAAAGCTGGAGAGGAAGTGAAAGCGTCAAGTACAGTAAGTGATACCCTCCGCCTCCGTGTATACATAACAAAAGCTCAGGAAACGTGCGGGTCCCTAGGATATCCGAGCCACCCCTAACCTATCCCTGCTCCTCCCCACCTCCACCAGGGACTGGAAACACCTTGTCCCAGTGCACACGTGGGACAAATTTTATTTTAATCCTTTACCTCACCTAGATCGCTCTGTACTTCTCCCTTCCAACGCAACCACTCCTGAAGCAATTCCTCTGCTTCTCCCAGGTGCTTTCCCCATAGATTTTACTGTCCCATGAAAGATTTACTTGAGGATGACGTTAAAAAAATAATGTTGTTGATGCGCCATAATGGTTATGGTGGGTGTTGAAAAATGGGAAGAGAACCTGGGCCAAAAACTTAGTGGGAACGAGGCTATAGTGTGAGGTGGGCTCCTTATCAGGTTCAAAGTAGAGGGGCTGGAGATCTTGAGGGAGGGGTGGTGGGAGACTAAGGAGGCACGGTCTTGGTGGATCGCACTTCAGAGTATATATCTGACCCGAACGAATGTGCTTTAGGAAATCAGCCCAATTAGTGGACCAAACACACCAGTATGGGGAACTGGCGACTCGAAACACATGGCTTCGGTGTCCCCGGGCGCCTTAACAATAAGCAGCGGGTTAGGACGGCAGTCGATTTGCTCTGTGGCGTTTCCAGGCTGTGGTCACCGCGCCAGCCGGCGGAGCACGGGTATGGGCAGAGGGGCGCGGGAGATTCACGAGCAGGGGCAGCAAGCCTCCTGATTGACAGCCCGAAATCCGATCTTGTGAAAGAGACGCGGAGCCAATGGGAGGCAGCGATCCATCAGTTTGGATTGGAGGCCCCTGGAGGAGAAGTAGAGGAAAAACCACCGAATTGAGCTCTGTCAGAGGCGCTTTCGGCTTCCAAGGGGGAAGTGCTGGGCAATAATTAATGTTTTTATTAAAATTGGAGGGAATTTTTTGCAGCCGTTCGCCTAGCGTGGCCTTCAGGTGGGTCTTTCCAACAACTTTTTATGTCTCTCCAGATAATTGCATGGTTGTGGGTTGCAAAAACTATCCTTATGAAAGAGGTGTCTCCGTCTCTTTAGTCCCGTTAGGTGCAAAGCAAGTCTCGTTGATCGCCATTGCTAGTTTTGCACACGTTTGCGAATCAGAGCTGCCCGGGGTACACCGACCGCGCAGGGAAACATCGAGAGTGTAAATAAATACATCGCCTCTGGTTCGGATTTTTGCTACTGCCGAAAATATGTAAATTGTGAACTCTCTTGTCTCTCTTTGGATCCAGGTGAAGGAGGCGGTGTAGGGAGGGTTATTTTTGTGAATGGGACTGTCGGAGGGTAATTAGCTATGCAAATTCAAGAGCTTCATTCATGATTTTTTTTTTTTTTTTGTAGCCTAAAAGCCATCTTGTTCCCCTCTAGGTTGATAGAAGTCCAGATCCCGAGGAAATCTCCAGCTAAATGCTCAAAATATAAAATACTGAGCTGAGATTTGCGAAGAGCAGCAGAATGGATGGATTTTATGACCAGCAAGTGCCTTACATGGTCACCAATGTGAGTGATCAGTTCGAAAGTTGCTGTTTATAAACTTGACTCCGACGGAGGGGGTGGGGTGGGGAGGAGGGAGAGAATGAGGAGGGAGGGGGCAAGGGGGCTGGGATTGCAGATACTTTATCTGCTTTGTTGCCACTGTAGGGCGACTCTGCTTCTAGAAGCCCAATCTTCAAAATGAGCTTACCTTTCAGTGATTTGGATAAGGCATAGTTTTGTTTTTAAGACTCCTTTTTCTGATTAAAGTGCTCAAGATGAGTGGAAGAGGAGATGGGGGGCAGCAGCAGCTGCTGCTCTCAAAGTTTTTGGCTGGGTTTGTCTGCCACATTGAAAAGAATGAAGTTGAGACAAATGCTGACACTTTTTGTTTATATGGGGTGTTTATTTTTTTCTTTTTTTTTTCATTGTCTCTCTTACATTTTTCATTTCACCACTCTGTTTTTGTTCTTTTTTTAGGGGTGTTTCAGGGAGAATAAAATTCACTGTGTTTTAATCTAGCATTGATCCAGCCTAAAACGACTTTAAGTGTAATTGCTTAATGTTGTTTTGATGTTGAGATACCATGAATATATGACTGATAAATAGTGTATTACCATCGGCACAGGGGAGCAACTCTCCCTGGCTGTTGAGTTCTCAGCATAAGCTTTCACTGTCAAATGAACACAGAAAATGATTATTGGAATTGATACGATGGACTTTTATTTTTCTATTTAGGGAGGAGATCCAGTAGACTTTTGTATGCATGTGTGTTTCTATGTGTGTGTGCCATGTGAGGTTTACATTCTTTTAAAGGATTTTATCTTTCCCTTTGTAGAATCAGCGTGGGAGAAATTGTAACGAGAAACCAACAAATGTCAGGAAAAGAAAATTCATTAACAGAGATCTGGCTCATGATTCAGAAGGTGAGGTTTGATTTTGGGCTGAATCCCCCCTCTTTACCTATACTTCCCACCCTCATAAAGAAGAGAAGCACTTCAGTCTTACCTTAAGAATAATACACTTTCAAATTACTGCATTTAACCAAGACTTTTATTTGGAGCAATTAACATGATGTGACAGTTTGCGTTGAGAGATATTTTATGGCTCTGTCACAAACTAATGCAAGAAGGAAATAAAAACAGTGACAACCTTCTTTTAATCATTCTTTTGTGTTTAAATACCTTTGTCCATATGGCATACAAGTAATCCCATACACTAAGGTAACAATTTTGAAATATCCAACACAGTGGGACAAATCAGGCAGCTGTGCACACTGCTTAATTTCTCTTTTCTCCTGTGTTAGAAGTTGAGCAATGTAAGTGATTGTTTGATTTCCCATCCCCTTACACTAAAACCATATACTGTTATCAAACTTTTCATTGATGATTTTGATGACCACATGGTGAGGCCTTAAAATGTTCAATGAATCATAATCAAGGCCTAATTAGTAATTATAATACCTATTTGGGAAATTGGGTCACAGATTCTTTTTATGAACTGTTGGTAGGAGGTCAATATATTATAAATTATTCCAGCCCTATGCAGGCATTCATAATAAACTTACCATACTTAGATTTAATTACCAAAGTTCAGTTTGCCATTTAGATTAGGTATATTGGATTCTGAAACATCCTCAAATCTTCATATAAGTATAAATAAGTTACACGTGCCTCTCCCTCCCCACTATGACAGAATACACAGTTTTGGACTTGATAATAATCAGGTACCAGAGAATTATCTCTCTGACTTTTGTAAACCTATTCCTGTAGAAATTTTCTTCCAAAATCTTGTATTTAAAAGTTGTCCCTTTTAGTTTTGAGGCGTTGAACTTCAAAACATATAGTACTTTGAGAATTATACAATGTACTGTTACATGTTTTATATAAGATTCGGAAGATAGAAATAAAACGTTTTTCAGTCGTTCTGATTTTTCCCCTACTACTGTTTTAGCAAGAGTTGAATATATTTAAGAAAGGTTTCTGTGGATAGACATGCCTTTACCTCAGCCTTTTTGAGTTCTAGTGTATGCGTGTTGTTTGAGGTCCCTAAGCTTATTTATTAAGCTAACTGTTAAAAAGGGGAAAAAAAAGATATTGAGAAGTATTGCTTAATAGACATCAAAATGGGCAGGATTATTGATATAATTAAGTTACAAATCCTGATTTCTTTTTATATTGACTCCCCTCCCCAAATTAAATTGATCTATAGTACTAATTTCATGACAAACATTTCCATTTAATGTAGGCTAAAGGTTTGCAAATCTTTTGTTTATGTCTTTGACTTGTTTTTTAGAACTCTTTCAAGATCTAAGTCAATTACAGGAAACATGGCTTGCAGAAGGTAAGGCAAAAAATTGCTTTCAAAGGAGGGGAAAAGCAACTCTAGAAGGGGAGGGAAAAAAAAGTCCTGAACTTGCTGTCTTAATGTTCAGCCCAATTAATTGAGCTCTAAAAGAGCCACCTCATGTGTCATGCATACATTAGAGCCTCTGATGAGTTTGTCTTCGGGGAATCTGGGACTGCACTACCCAGTGTCATCACAAATTACCAGGAGAAATTGCTTCCAGCTCACAATCACATCTGCTTTTGGCAAGAACTAATGCACCAAGACTTCAAGTTCTAAGCCTCTGTTCAGATTTTAATTGCAATTGATCAGGTTTATATTATTGTACCTCGAGAGACCTCCTAGAGCCAGAACTCGGCTTGCTGTTTCCTTTAGAGCAGCGCATATCATTATTTGGTGTTCTGGCGGAGGACTTTTCTGATGGCAGAAATTAGTTTCTCTGGGTTCATCAGGACGGGATGCTTCAAGATTTAAGTGCAAGTGTCTTCTTTCCACCTTGTTCACAACACAGAACGTTAGGTGTGTATCCAATGCTAAGGAAATCCATGGCTTTAAAATAAATCTTGGGGGGATTGGAGGATTTTAAAAATGTTTTCTGTTTGTTACTATGATGTGATGTTTGTTGAAATTGATCTTTGCTATTATAACACTTTTATTAGGATTTATTTAATATAACAAGGAGATATTTAAAGGCATTACTTTTATTTTTGATAAAATTTTGTGTTGCAGTCTATTGTATCTTTTTTTGTGAAACTTTATTTTATAGGAACGAGGAGATATTGCTTCAGTACAGCTTTATACAACTTGAGAAATGTCTAATGTTGAGGGACTTTTGTTGGCGTCTATAATTTGAAATTTTTCTTTTGGATTTGGTACACTAAATGTGAAATAATAATTTTATCCTACGATGTGTTTTGTGGGAAATACAAAGAGAAAATTATAGATAGTTAGGTATTGAGTATAGTTGTGTTATTTCTGTCTTTGCATTACATGGGAAACATGCAGTTTTTGGAACAGATTTTTAAGATGGTTCAAAGAAGAGAGAGGGTCTCTTTAAAAGGAACCCAAGCAATGCTGTTGCTACTTTGAGGCAGACTGCTGTGTTTTTTCTAGTGGTCTTGCTTGCAGTTGATCAAGTTGCTGTTAGCATGTAAAATAAGTTTCTTTGTTTTGCTGATATTCTAGTTCTTCCAAAGGGCTTCTGCAATCTTTATAAAGCTTTTAAGTTAAATAGCTTTTCCAGTATCCCTTTGCAAGGGTGATTGTATTTGTATGTTAATGAAAGGTAAGTATTAATGAAAGTTTTAGTTACATTTAAAGGTCATTTTGCTTGTCACTGTAAATGAAACTTATTGCAATAGATTACTTATTATTGCAACATAAGCCATATATTCAAATGTAACTTTCTCAAGAAAAATCTGCACAGAGGCTCTTGCATGAATTTTATCTGTTAGTTTTGCTAAGTTAAATGTTGTGAGAACACTATGTTTATGAGGGAATTTATTCGCTTATCCAGAATACCTTCAGATATCTATTTTAATTGTTCTGGAAGGTTTGTTGGTTCTTAAGATGTTTAAGTCTCATTGATTCCAAGTCAGTGCACTTGCTGGCAGATTTTGAATGTGCACAGCAACTCTGTTCCTGGAATTTAAAAATGTGGAATCTGTGACAGACTCTTACCATTTTATAATCAGTTTCAGTGCAGTGTTTTACTTTTGACTTGTTTTGTTTCTTTGTCCCTCAGATAAGTGATTTGGTAATTTATCCAAGTTTATTTTAAAACTCTACACTGAATATTCTTACCCATGATAATTAACTTACCTGTAAATCAGATCTGAAGCTTTAGCTTTATATAAAATAAACCTAGAAAATGATTGATGTATTTGAAAGAACATGGACTTTTACTTAGAAAACAATTTATAAGCTTAAATAAGTTCAGGAATTAATCCTCGGAGTGTTTTATTGAATACCCAGGTGGGCTCCTATTTACAAACCATGAGTAAGATTGCATTTGAGGATAATTTAAACATTTGTTCAGAATACTTTACGTTAATGTATCCTGTCATGATATAAGCATAACATTAACTTTATTTTTAAAAATCTAAGAGTAAGAAGAGAGGTGGGTTTTTAAAATTATCTGTTAATGGGCTGCACATTTATTTTTAGCAATTTTATATAATTATGTTATTTGCATTAGCATGTTAACTTATCCCACATCTTGAACAATATTAGCTAAGAAGAGATCTCAAAATTATACTAGTTTATTTGTAGCTAGATCTGTTCATTTATGTTCTTCTGGTCATCCAGAAATTAAAACATTGCCAAACTGGCAGACTATAAACGGTTCACATATTTCTTTTCATAATTCTTTATCGCCAAGAAAGGGACCATGGAATTTTAAGTCATCTTGACCCTTTTTAAAAAGACCATTGGCAATTCACCAAGTTTCTCCCATAAGAATCCCACTGGGAAGTTAAACAGGTCTAAAAATGTTACTAGGCAGGAGAGTCAAGGTACTTGTAATGTGTCATATGAATTTTTAAAAAATTATCAAAGTCCCTAAATACTTGGGAAATAATATTGTTTCAGGTTTAATTTATTTTTTTCCTGTAAAAATTTTTATAAGGTAGACCCGAAGTGTAACATGGATTGGTCAGAGGTAAATTATTATGGATTATGAAATGTGTTTTATGTCCAAGGAAAAATTTGGATAGATAAGGTAGGACTTATTTGAGGGTGGGGTTGGAACCAGTATTTTCAATTCACTAAAGTCCTCTCCAAAAAATATGCTTCCATTCTTCCCCCAAATTTCTAAACAGGGATCAAAAATATGTTTTTGAAGAATATAACTTTATATTAGTATCAGTTTTGAAGTACTAACTGCAATTTTAAGGTTTTTTAACATGTACACCACAATTTAAAATAATCACATCTTATTCTGAAGAAAATTGAAAAGGTAATGTTTTCAGTGACCAGAGTAGCAGTTAAAAAAGTGAAGAATGTGCTTATTTTAAATTTTGCCATAGCCAGTTTATATTGTCATTTTACTGTGTACAATTCTTTATTTATTGATTCTTTGACTTTTGAATTCGATTGCCACTGACAGAAAGGCAATTCCAATTATTTGATCCCATGAAATAATGAGTTCAAATATCAATTCTATCAACATCCTGGTAACGTCCTGTTTTTTTAAGTGGTGCTTTAAGGAAGGGCATCCTAGAAATTCATAGTTAAAATGGAACCTTTTGTGTGGGGGGGACAGAAGTAGAAGGATGTAAAATCGAGTTAAAAGAGGATCACGTTCTTTTAAAGTTGCTTGTTAAAGTTTACCTTTAACACAACTTAAAGAAAAATAATACATTTCATATGTATCTAATATAAAAACATAGCAACTTTTGAGTGTTATTTTTGATGTTGGTCTAGATGTCCTTGAGGTTTCTTTTCATCAGTAATATTAAGGAAAATTGTCGATAGTGATTCGCTGCCATCAGGGTAGAATGTTTTTCAGTTGTGTGGTAAGTCAAGTTTCATGCTGCCAGGACACTTTAGTCAAAGTTGTGCCTCCAAGAATAACCTTTCTACACTAAAGATTATTATTACCTCATGCCCTCATGCCGATAAGCTTTTTTCCTTTTGTTTTATGTGACCTTCTATTAATAGTCAGGTTTGCTGAAAAGTAGAGATGTCATTCTATCTCCTCAGTTCACTTTAGTGGCTGATACTAAATTTATAATCAAAATCATTTATTATGAATTTCATCAAATAATATGTGCTCTTGTTACTCAATATACATAATGCCACCCATAATACACAGTAGTCATAATGTACTCATTTTTATTTTTTAAAAACTAGACTGTTTCTTTTTGAAACGGAACATAAATTGGGTATGGACTCACGATTTTTTTTTAAATGTGAGGCAGTAAGGAGAAAAAGCTTTAAAAACTACATTATTTTGTGTGGTTTAAATAAAAAAGGAATTGAGAGTTAGGCATTAAATTACAGAAGTCCATACTATTTCTTAGAGTTGAGCAAGAGTCATTGTATGGGGGGAGGGGGGAGCTACTCTCCATCTTTTTCTTGTACCAGGAAGTACTCTAAACTATGAAACAAAGACTTCTTGTTTGGACTTCATTAAAGGGTAGCAGGTAGAGTAGATGTATTCTGTTTCTCAACATTTATTGGAAGTATATAAATGCATTTTCATCTAGGGTCTATTTGCAAAATAGAAAAATGTGTTAAAAATAGAATTCGGATTTGATGTAGCCTAGATATCGGTTTTCCAGAGGGTCCTAATACATGTTAATGAAATATTGCTGAACTTTTCTAATTCAGTTACAGGAAATGTATAATTTCTTGAATTTCATAATATAACTTTATTTCCTTTGACCTGTGCACAACATTGTAATTAAAATAATAATAATGATAATAATAATAGAAGTCAGACCTCAGTAGCATTAGAGAAAATATATGGATAATAACAACAGCTCTGAGCTACGCTTAAGTTTTCAAGTCTCTCTATAGGTTAGTTAGGAAATTGAAGTTGATTTGAGACTAAAGACAACTAAAACTTACTGTTTTCTTTCTTTTAGAGCATACAGAAAGAATGCCTTTATCAATATTAAAGATGTTTTTGTCATGGGGAAAATGCCCCCCCTTTTTTCATCTGTTTCAATGTATTTATATTTCTGCATTAATTAATGTTTATACATTGGTACAATCATTTTAATGTTAAAAGCGATGTGGTATAAAACCAGGCTTAGCGGCCTCATGATTATTTTCTTCCATGGCCTGAAGCTTCATTTTAGGATTAAACAAAATATGACTGTGTGAAGGTTGATTTTCTTGTTGATTTACTTTTATTTAAAAGAAAATTTAAATTTCTTTAGAGAAACTTGTTTCTTAACCCTGTGAGAGTGAAATGCTACTAAGTTCAGCAATAAACTATTATAATCTTAAGATAAAAAGAGCATTTGAATAATAAGCAAGAAAAATAAGGTATTTCTTTAATGGTTTGGCTTTTTTCCCCCTTCCTTCCTTCCTTCCTTCCTTCCATCCACCCATCCATCCATCCATCCATCCATCCGTCTATCTTTACCTCTTTTCTTTTTTCCTTCTTAGTTTTATACATTTAAGTTTCTGTGACAAATTACCGTATAAAGCAGGATGGGTTAAACATATGTAAATATATATATGGATTTAACTTTGTCATTTATTTAAACGTGTACCTTAATGGATTTGAGCTGTATTTGAGACAGAGCAATGAAACTGGTATGTTTATACTGCAAGTTCAAGTTGACTTGCTTTAGCTCTCTGGAAGGGTGTGACATGAAAAGATTGCGGTTGGGCCCCATGGCTCATGCTGGACTGTGTTTTTGTGAATGGAGGCGGAACTCCAGCTCTGCCTGCTTGTCTGGAGGAATTGCTGAGGAGATCAGCTGTCTCATTCACGGGCAGAAAGAATGACTCATACATCTTCCGCCTTGTTTGGCTCCAGGTCATTGTTACAGTGGATAGAACTGGTTTTAATTAAATATTAACCCCTTTTCAACTTGACATTTGTTTCAGTTGTAATTTTTCCACTTTTTCCCTAGCTTTAAAAGAAAACCTGACAGGCGCCTAGTTTGTAAGAAAAAGGGGGTTTTTACTTGTTTGCAGCCAAACTTGGAAAATATTTCAACACTCACCTTTCCTTAAGTAATGATTATTACTTTATTTGAAGGTTTAAAATAAGCACAAAAGACAGACAAACTCTGTTTAAAAATTGTGCACTCCCCACCCCAGCCCCGCCCAAGAAATGTTAGTTAAGAAAGTATATTAAAATTCAAAATAAGGGTTAGTGATTCTGTGACATCAAGACTGTGATTAATATTTTCATGGGTTTCTTTCTCATAATATATATTGCGATGTAGTAGAACGAGAGAGAGAGGGAGAGAGAGAGAGAGGGAGGGAGGGAGGGAGAGAGAGGAGAAACAACTTTGGATAATAATGTAGGTAAATAGCTGAGAGTGCAAATACTTCCCTTATAAAGGCGAAGTCCTGAGACTTGATGGCAACTTGTCTATTAATGTGTGATGAACTGATAGAAGCGCTCCAGCTATTACCAGTAAAATCCACATGCTTCATCTTCTTGAAAGCCTTTTATTGGTCTTTTGGTATATACTTTCTCTTCTCCTTTCTTACTCTTTCCCCTTCCTCTTTAATTACAGAGTGTGGGGAAACATTTTCATTCCCCAAAGGTGATTATTCCAAGCATAGTTTATTATAGATGGCAGTGAAAAAACTAATTTATTTTTAGGTTGGCCTCTATTGTTAATTTTCCACTTTGGAGTTGGTATGGCTTGCCGCAAATTTTCAGGAAGCTGTAGTTTGCTACTTCACAGAATTCCCCGTGAATGGAGGAAAAAAAGGAAATGTACGATACGAGTGTGGCAATACTTTGTCATATTTTCCTTGCCCAGATCCAACTTGTGTTTTTCGTTAGCTGCTTTCCTTTGACTCTAACTTGAAGTTAGAGGTAGACTTCAGCTTTTGTCCATTTAAGTAGCATGCTGCTTCATTTGGTCTATTCAGTTTCTTAAGATTAGCTTCTGTGAAAATGTGAGTCATATGTTTTTTGTTAAAATTCTGGAATATGTTCAGGCATAAGTGTGAAGTATTTATTCAGTATGTTAAGGAGTTAGAACAGAAATAGCAGTTCTTATTCTTTTTACAAAATTGTTGGTATGTAGCTATTTTCTGTATTTGTGAGGTATAACTTCTGGTTTCTTCTCCTCCTGAAGTTTTCCCTCCCCAGCTCCCATCTCCCAACATACGCTGCTTATCCATCAGCGATTTTTACGCCTTTCTTGCAGTGATATATATCATTGAATTGCAACTTTGTCTTCTGATAGTAAGAAAAAAAAAGTCTGGCCTTTGGGACAGTCATACCAGCATATTCTGTTACAAATACGTTTTTGTTACTCACCCGCTATTTTTAACTATTCCTGTAAAGGGATATTATGTTTTTATTAGATTCTTGTAAATGTTGGCTTTTTAAAAGCATAGTAATTGCTGTGGTTGATAATTTTGCATCTCAGTAGTTATCTGGGTTTAGCTGTTAATTTCAAAGGAAAACCAAAACCTGTGGATATGGTGGGGAGAATGTGTAGGGTTTGATTCTGTCTGCCTGCTGTTATTTATTAAATAGATATTAAAAACACTTTTTGTAATTTTTTTTGGTGAAAAGACTTATTTTGATCGTTACTCCTCCACTTATAATTTGTGAGTCTTTGAGAAAAATCAGGTTTACTGTACTGTCAAAAGAATGTTTATAGCTAAGAGAATGCTAATGTACAAATTTTAGCTGCGATTTTTATCCATCTCCAATATAATTCATTAGAAGTAAAGATATTAAACTTGCATTGTAATGATTTGAGTAGTACCTCGTGTGTGAATTGAAAAAAAGGGATGGGTGGTGGAGGTTTGGAAAGAAGAATATAAGTAACGTTTCTTGAGTATCTGATATTGTGTCTGGTGTTGTGCTTAGACTATTCCATTTAATCCTCATGAAAAACCTATATTATCACTATTAAACTGATGAGTAAAATGGAGTTCAAAGAGGTTAAATAATGTTACACAGTTTACACAGCATAACATAGAACAATGATTTGAAGGTTGTTGGCCTTTAGTTAACCTTGGTATCAGGTATTAGTGGAATCGGAAGAAAAAAGTACCTCTTCCTCCAGTACAGGCTGATCCAATAGGTATCAGTTCTAATTTGGAAAAAAGCGCTTAATTTGTTTGGTTTTCTTAAGTGGCAGAGGATGGAATTTGTCTTCAATAAACTTAAGTATTGGTGTACAGAAGAAAGTTGTTAGAAAATAATTGAATGTCAAACTGCATATGTCTTGGTAATAGGCAAGATTATCGTTTGTTCTGCTCTTAATAATATAACATAAATTTTATTCAACCAAATATTTGTTTTTTTAAATCCTATTAAATAAGCTGACACAACAGACATTTTAATTCTATGTATGTTGTGTTCCTTTTTTATACAGAATTTTTAAAATGTAGAATTTCTTTTTATATGAATTTTTTTTCTTAATTACCAACACAAAGCTTTTTCAACAAAGACTGATTATGTTAATAAGAATTCCCCATACAGAATAGGCACTTTTAAAAAACTTAATCGACATCTGTTTTAGTATGACTTGATTGGATAAAAAGTTTCACTCTTAGATAATACTAGTAAAGTAATACTAACTAATCAGGTTATAGCTAAAGTTAATTAGGATTATAACTCATTATAAACCCAGCTTTTATGTAGCTTGTATGTCTGTAAGTGTGCGTATTTGTGTGTGCAGATGAAAACTCATTTTTTTAATATGTCAATTTGGAATAGGTTATTTTGACACCTAAATTAACTGTGATGAAAATATTCTAGAAGTGAAAAATATACTTGTGTTTTGATTGCCGAATACATTAAGTTCTTGCTCTTCAGAATTTTTTTCCTTTACTAAAAATAGGGTAGTCATTTGACATTAGGACTGATGAAATAGTGATATTCTTTTGTTAGTACTAAATAGTCACCTGGAAAATATTTTGCATGAAAAGATGGAGTTTGGTTTTATTACTTATTATTTTTATTATTGTGACCATAATCATTGAGATATAATATTTTATCATATATGACCAAAATCAATGATAATCTTTTCATGTAAAAAACTTTGTCACATATTTTGGCCAAATTTAGGGCAAACATTTTTAATTGTGGCAGTCTAATTGGCAGTAGACCGAACATATCAAAAGCAGATATTTCGAAAAAGCAGAGGGATATGTGTAGTAATTACACATCATTTGGAAGAATTGTGTGGTTAATTGAAATGGGCCGCTTAAGCACCGGCAGTAGGTGAATTGAAATACTTCTTACTCCATTCTTGCAAAAACAGAAAACAAAAAAAACCCCACTGCATCTAATGGAATTCCTGTAGCTTCTTTTATTTTGCATGTTTCTTTTATTTCCACGTGGCAGGTGAAATTCAGAGGGACTACAACTTCCACCATTTTATTTCTGACATACGTGTTTTCTGGGTGACACTGATGATGGCTTCTATTTCTCCTCCCAAATATTGCTGTCAATGCCATTTTAAATATGAGCTTATTGGCAAATAATCATAGGTTTGGTCTCAGTCTAAAAAGCTCTTCCATGAGAGATCTTACTTGACATTCTTTATGCCTTGGCAGTTTCTCTCTTAATTTTGTTTTCTTTTTTTTTCCTCAGCTCAGGTACCTGACAATGATGAGCAGTTTGTGCCAGACTATCAGGCTGAAAGTTGTAAGTATACTATGACTCATCTCTTGAACTTTTCTTTGTCTTTGTTTCCTGCTTTTATCCTTTCTCTTTGGTTGGTCTCCACTTCCAGTGTCTTTTCTTGCATTGTGTCCGTGCCTTTTTAGCTTACAGTCATGAGGTGATTGTATTTGTCAGGTTGTGACCTCAGTAGAACCCCTGTAGGATCTGAAAAGAGCTTAGGAAAACTGATTGGATTAAAAGAGGGTCCTGTTCTCTATTTCGTTTATATCCTTGGAGAAGAAACAGGGTGTGATCCATGAACATGCGAGTGTTTACTTCCAGCTTTTCAGTAGGTCCAGCAGGAAAAGTGTGTGTGCTGATGGGAGACGGTCAGTAGTTCAAATCCTCATGAGATTTATTGTATAACATAAAAATCTTAGACCACACATCCTCTGGCTTATTGTATTATTTTACACTCATGAACTTTCACCTGCTTGGATTTAATTTTTAGCCTCATTATCTGCTTCCCGGTTGCAGTCACACAAATGCAAGTAGCCATTGGCTTCTCTTAGGATCCCTTCTGTGTTTCTTTCCCCGAGCCTTGCTCCAGGGCTTGTCATAGCATGCGAGAGGAGTGATTCAGGGGTTCTCCCCTCCTTTAATCAAAGAATGAGCATTTTGCCTGTATCAACATGGTTGCCTCGGGGTTTGCTTCCGATATTTATGGTTTGCCTCTATCAGCAAACTGCAGCTATTGACCTGAGGTGTGAATAGTAAAGATAAGGGTATAAATGCCATCCTGATTATAAAACTGACCTAATACATTTTTGTTCTTTTAGAACCAATTAAAGCTGTAACTTGTTTCATTTTTCCAGGCCATTGACGGTTTCACAGGAGGCAGTAGCAACAGCAACAACAGATGCTTAATACCTTACAACTTATCAAACCCATATTTTCACACCTAATATCATAAATCTAACACAAATACCTACGTTACTTTGAGTAACAGATGTTCGTGTGCAATGTTTTCAGCTTTTATGTTTGCTATCTTACATTTCCCAGGTGTCAAGGGTTGTAAGAGGTTTCTTCCAGATTCTCTCCCGTGTTACATATTTTAGTTCGGCGTCATTACAATTTTTTTTCATTTGTGGTAAAATATATATTACAGAAAATTTATCATTTGAATCATTTTTAAGTGTGCAGTTCAATGGCAGTCATGTTGTTGTGCAAACACCAACACCATCCATTTCCAGAACTTTCTTATCATCCCTACTGAAAGTCTGTACTTACCAAAAACTAACTCCCCACTTACCCTGCCCCCAGCACCTGGTAACTGCTGTTGTATCAGCTTGATTTTTGATCTGAGAAGAGAATTTTCTGTACTGTTTGATATATTTATTAGACATAGGACTTCAAAAAACCTGTTCAGCTAAGGTTTAGACCTTAATTAGAGACTCTTAGAAATTCCCGGAAGGATGATGGCTAAGGATGACAGCTAGGCAAGGTCTCCCTTTCTTCGGTGAAGTGTGGGAAGAGAATGGTCACATTTCCACATGTCCCTTCCTGTGAGGCACTGGAGTTCTTTCTAAAAACTAAACCTGTCATCTGAGTGGGAGAGTTAGTCTCATGGAGTCATTTTATATCTGAAGAAATTGGTAATGATTTTAATACTCTACCAAATGCCTAAAGGTAATTTTTTATTCCTTTTCTTATTTGCCGTCTTTTTGTTTTTTCGTATTCTTGATTAATTCGTCTCCTTGAACTCACTTCTCTAGGTTCACAGCATATGATTTTTTCTTTCTTTCTTTATTCCTTTGATTACTCCTTCTCAAGTCACTCATCTGCTTTCTCTGTCTTTCCCAGGGTTCTGTGCCGTGCCAGCACAGTCCCACAGAACTTTCTGTGATGATGGGAATAATCTACGTCTGTACCGTTCAGTATAGGAGCCACTAACCACATTCCTCACTGAGCACTTGAACTGTGGCTAATGGGACTGAAGAAATTAATTTTTAATTTATTTATTTTTTATGACTTTAAATGTATGTGAACACATGTGGCTATCAGCTACTGTGGTCTGCATGCTTCTGTTGAGCTACGTTTCCTACGTCGTTTTCTCTAGTGCGGGTCTCCAGTCTGTCCCCGTCTACTGAACATCTGGTGCCCCGATCCACCACTGAGGTCCTGGTGCAAATTAGAAAAACGCAGCACCTCTGCACTCACCCCCTCCGCCCTCAGCTGAGCATCAGCATAAAACATCATTTGCATAGCACCCCCAGTTTTCAATGTGATTCTCCAGTGACAGTACACTCTCAGTAAGGCCAATGGTGAAATCTTTACTTTTTTTCTGCCCAGCATCTCTCTTCAACTTTTGTTGCCCTTCTAAGTTGATGGCATCACCAATCCAAGCTGAAAACCTTTAATTTATCTTCAGTCCTTCCCAGTTCTTTACCATTAACCTCCCTTTGCTTACCAAGTTGTTAATTCTACGTCTCAGAAGTATCTTAATTTCATGGCTTCGACTCCATTTCTAATATTTCACTGCCTTAGTTCACACCCACTTTCTGCCTCCACGGAACTTGTGAATCAGCCTTTCTGTTGGTGTTCTTGCCTTCGGGTTTCCCTCCTTCCAGTCTGCTCTCTGCAATGATATTAACACACAGCCATGTGACCTTGTTAATTTTCTCTTTAAACTTCTTTCAGGACAAAGTCCTAATTCTTTAGCTGTACAGAACATTGTTCTATAACCTGGGCCTTGGCTATCTTTTCAGTTTTAACTCTTGCTATCCCAGCACCCTGTGTCTCTCCATTCTCTAAACTTGAGCCTTTCTAATTTTTCAGTCCCCCAAACAGAGTGAGCTCTGCACGTGTTCATTTTGCTTTAAAATTTTTTAAGTTTTGCTCTGCAGTCTGGTGTACCTCCAACTCCAGACTCAGCTGCGAGTTTACCGCACTGAGGTCTTTCTTGACCTTTCTTTGCATCCTTACCCTGCAGAGTTAGACTCTATAGCATCTTGTATCTTCTGTTTATTATAATATTGTAGATCCATGTCAGTAAGACTGTGAACTTCTTGAGGATTAGGAGCATGTCATAGTCAGTATGCCTGGCGTGTTTCAGAAGCACCATAAGTAAAATTGTTGTCATAACCATGATCAGCTTCTTAGTGCTGACTTTCTCCTAAGTATTTTCGAAGTCCTAATTCCCTTCTTAAGGTAGAAACATCTGATCATGCCTTAAAGCGTTATATATAGTGTCCTTCTGGAAAAACATGCTAAAACCATGAATTAATTTAGCCAAGCACTTTCAGAATGCTGAAATTTTATTTTACTTCAATGAGTGAGTATTTACAGTTTAACAAATATGGCTCTAGGACTTATGAATAAAACACCTAATTATAAAGGGAAACCTATAAACACACGTAAAAATAAATCTGAAATAGTCTAATAAGAAGAAAGTGGAGATGTGATTTATTTTAAGTTTCACTGACTTAAAGGACTATTGTTCGGATGATGGTGACCAGCTAATTTCAATCTTCACTGAGGATGGAGAAAGAGGGAAATAATTTAAATAGAGGAATAGGGCATATGGATTAGACTCTAAAGAGCATTTCTGGATGGAGAAGTTTATCAAATATTGGAATTGAAAGGCCATCTTGTCTCCTAAATGCCCTTTGCAAATGTTTGATACTTGTCTGTCTGGAAAAGCTTAGTGGGGCAGAGGGATCCTATCTCTAGGAACAGAAGGAAACTCCATCCCCTCTGTGTGGCCCGTCTATAACTTCTATGGGGCTATTTTTTTCCAATGGGAATAATCAGATTTCCTTACATACCTCAATCGAATAAAATGCTTCTGTTTTTGCTTTTATTGCTTTAGCCCTTTGGTAAATGTAGGTTAGGAGAATGAATGGCAAGTTTCTGCCCAGCGCTGTATTACAGAACATACATTCGAGTGTAACGTGTATAAACATACGTAGAAGAGTAGTGAACAGAGCATTCAAAAAATCTGAAAAATGAAATTAAACCATAACACTGGGGTATTGCGTAAAAATTTTCCTGAGCATCTCTTATTTTTATTTATAAAGTTTTTCTGTTGGAAACCTGGAATCTTAATGATGTCATGCTATAGTTTGGTAACCTTTGAAGGATGCTGACGTTTGAAGCATGTATAGACATTAAAAACAAATGAGAACAAACAAAAACATCATACAAGCCCATCCTAGGAATTGAATGGAGGTTAAGAAAAACAATTATGTGGCTCAAACAAACTGCTTCTTAGAAATGAATCTTTGCAGAATTCAGACACTGTGGAAAAAGATAGAATAACTTTAGGATACGCTTTAGTCCAGAGGAAGTAGAATTATATCTCTTCAGAAAAGAGAATTAAAAGAGTATTTAGCATAATAGATGAGCCTTATCTTTCCAAAGTAGATACAAATTTGTGTATAGACTGAATTTTTGTAAGCCATGTGTTTTAAATTCAATACATCAATAATCTTATATTTTAAGTCATATACTTTAAATTTAGTTATACCACTAGTCTTTTAAAATCTACCACCCCTCATTTTCTTCATGTACAAAGTTGTGTGTTACTATTTTTCTAACTTGTTCGTTTCCATTTGATTACATTAGTTCCTTTCCATGTTTCCTCTACAGTGAGTCACATGATAGATGATATTCACATTTACATTTTATGTTCTCCCAGAGCATTCCCAGGGGTTTAGCCAGGGTTATGCAAAATTCCCAGTAGGATAGATCCTTGTAACTCTACACCTTTCTTTCACACCCGAGAAAGAACACTGGAATGCAAATCAATTAGAATGATGTCATTAAAGGAATAATAACCTTGACTCTTCTCTGATATATTTATGAAAGTAAATATAAAAAGTTTGCAAATTTCTCTACTTTAACTGAAGTTTGTAACACAATACTAGTGACCCATTCTGAAAATAAGACAAACCACTGTGTGCGGACTCAACTGTTTAAAGCCGTTATTACACGGGTGATACGTTGTCTATGTAAATGAAAGTCCTAGCTGCACTTCATCTTCGTAGGAATTTTTTTTAAAAAAAATAGCACTTGGGGTGCTTTTTGCAGTGAAGTGGAGAAGAAAAATACCTTAACAGATTCATGTTACAAATCTGCTTCTGAAAAAAGCTGAAGTTAGGTCTATGCAGACCCTGACTGAATAATTCCTTTTATATTAACATGCGTTTGTCCTGGGTTGGAAAGTTCCACTTAGTGTTTGTGTTTCTTAATTTTCTTCCTTTCTACTAAGCTACCTTCCTGCATTCTGTTCCTTTCTACACAGACAGTGAGTACTTTATAAAATTTACTTTTTGTTACTAATTTTGAAACCTTTCTTACCTGATTCATGTTTTGGATGTGACTGGTCAGGAAGATTTTGTCTTTTATTTCTCTAACTGCTTTTACCAAAAGGTGAGCACACATTCACAGAGGAATTCCGTTTCTGAGATTTGAGGAAGTGAGTTTGTTACTGTGTTTTGTCTTCTTTTTAAACATTTTTGGAGGTAAATTTAAGCATGTCACCGTCATCAGACTTAAACTATCCATTTCAAGGATGAAGTGTCTTCTGCCTTTCTCACCTGCGATCATACGTATGTGTATGATCTCAGCCATTGCCAGCCCTTGAAGGTTGATTCCTTTGTGTTTGGTTTTTGTTGTGGTTTTTGTTGTTTTTTGGTCTGTTTGTTGCTCTGGGTTTTTTTTCTTGTTTTTTTTTTTTTTACAGTTTAAATATTTTATCAAAGCAATATATTGACAGAGTAGGAAAACACAAGTAAGATCATTCCCCATTTTTCACAGTTCTCTTCTCTAGAGGCAACCATTTTTTTTCCTTTGTAGTTGGCTCACATACTAAATAATGTAATTGTACTGCAACTTATTGATTTATCAGTTTTAGGGTTTTTTTGTTGTCCTGTTCAGATAGATAATCACTTTGGGTAAGTTTAAATTATTTTCCTGAAAGTCATCAGCTATGTAATTTTACATGAGTCCAGTAAACTTATTCACACTTGAGTGTGCATATGAATTATTTGGGAAGCTTATTCAAATGCAGCTTTATGGTCCCTATCTGTGAGAGTTTGACCGTTTAGGTCTGGAATTGGGCCCTGTAATTTCTAACGAGCTGTTAGGTGATTCTGATGCAGGCCTTCCAAGGAGCACAAAGTTAGAAATTTTACTATCCTGTTATTTACTTATTTGTAGACTAAAGATAGCAGCATCAATTTTTTGCAGTTAATTTGTAAGATGGACTTGGCTATTCATACACAATTCATTATGTAATAGATACAGTTTCTGAAGATGTTGTTAAGTGATATATTGTCATCTTATTGAAATATACTAGGGAATTAAATCTATATAAAAATGATACTGTTGAAGTGGTTTCTTCATTTTTATCATTTTTACTTGAGTTACTTGTGTTTTCCAATTGCAAAGACTATTTTCTACTTATTTTCTCTTACCTTTAGCTATAAGAAAGTCATGGCTGATTGTAGATCCCTGTCATCCTTCAATCAATTCTACTTTAGAAGGCTACCTAGTAAATTGTGAATTTTCCCAATCTGGTTAGAGAGAGCCAAGCATTGGGGGCCCCATCCTTTTCCAAGTACATTCATTAGGGATTCTTGTTATTAGATAGTCTGCTCTTCCTTTGGTAGTGCACATCTGTCCTATCTATGCCAGTTTTGAGTCCAGCAGCCACATTTTCAGCAAAAAAAATTTAATTTGGTGCTTGATTGTTTCACAAGGAATGTATTTTTCAAACCAAAATAGAAACCCAGTGAAAAATAAGCTGCATCTTGCAATAATTTTCATTTTAGATAACCCAGGAATCCACGAAGTGTTAGAGAAGAAAGAAAATCTAAATAATACACCTTGGGCCTGTTTCTTAATCTTTATTTACCTCTCCGTAAAATGACAAAGAAATAATCTCTCAGACCCAGGCCACATTGTGATTGTGACTCTTTTTCCACGCTCAAGGGAAAAAAGGAAGGGTAACATCTAAATATGGTAAATGCTTGCTTGAATTTGAAAGTGGACTTTAGAAAAAACATAATGGGGAAATGTATAAATAGAAATTACAATAAATTACTATGTACTTATAAGTAAACAGTTGGATCAATTTTATTAAGATCTGCTCTAGGAGAGAGATCCCTTTCACAAATTTTGGTTCCACCGGTTTATTCTTCATAAGGTAGATAGTTCAGACTCAGTGCCAAAGTGAAAACCAAAAGACAAAGGAAAACAACCCCACCTTCCAAAAAAAATTGGAGTTTGTTGTTTCCTTATAGCTGAAAGCTAAAATTACGTATCTCAACCCAAGATTTTAGCTTTTTGTTTCCTATTTTCTTTATCGTTCTTTAATTTTGCCTTCAGTATAACAAATTATCCTAGAAATTAACTTCAGAAACATGCTCAAAGGGAGTACGTCAACAAATGCTTTCCACTTAGCCTGCCTATAATTAGTAACAAATTATTTTGAGAAAAGTGATCTGTGCCTTTGGTTGAACGTTACTCAATATTAAATAAGTATATCGTTATGCAGTAACTGGATTTATTAGTCTGAAAGCCAAATAGTATTTATTGGAAAATTTAGGTAAGGGATGAAGGTGGAAAAGTATTTGTAGAACCAAAGTTATGTTCTTTGTTCTAGTATTTTTAATATATACACAGATGCGTATATATATATTGATGAATTAAAAAAGCAAAAACAACATTTATTAGTATTTGCAAATGAAGCCAAAGCAGTCATGAAAATGAGTACATTTGGGGGCCACCAAATGTATGTAAATTTCATGAAATCAGATATAAAGGACCGATGAAGAGGTAATCTGAGCTAAACTAGTACATGAGAATCTTTATGTCATAATTGTATGTTTAGTGTTCTTATGGGGTTTTATTTATATCATTCTGTTTTTTCCATTTTTTCCCGTTTATAACATTAAACGTCTACTTAATATGCACAGTGCTTATTTGCTTCTGTCTGTTAATGAATTTTCTCCTAATGAGAGTTTGTGCTGTGTCTCACTAAGTAAAAATGGTTGGTTTGATGTGGTTGCTTTTTTAAATCTAATGAATTGTGCCCCAACAAGCACTACTTTGCTTTGGCATTAGCTGAGGCTTTTGTGAACCCAAGAACGTATTTATCGGCAATTTATCAGGAGTGGCTAGATTAAAAATCCTACTTATATAATGTCTGATTAAAGTTTAAGAAAAACTACTTTTGTGTGCTAATGATTTTGTATGCCATCTTTAAATCTTATTTAAATCTAAGGTTAGCGAAGTTCATTTTGCCATAGATACTACATTGTTAAACCGTTCAGGTTTGTTTCATAATTACTCCTAGTTGTTGAATTTACAGTGCTTTCAAGGGCGATTTTTAGATGCCATGGAAGAGGTTTGAATTGTGATTGTTCCTTTATGTTTTATAGGGAAATATTATATTCATATTTCTGTTTGCAAAATTGGAGTGCTTATGTACGCTTACAAGCGTGAGCCATATCCATTATCTTCATTTTTATTATTTAAAATATGAATAATGTATCTTAGTAGTATAAACATTTTTATTTTACTTATGAGATTTTAATTTAACTTATTTACTGATACATACGTCTATACAGTTGTATATTAAGGATGCTAAGTAAGTTTATAAGACACTGAAAGTTTATTCATTCAGCGAATGTGTTTTGAGCCTATTATATGCCGTGCTTTGTTCTAGGCATTGCTGATACAGTGGTGGGCAAACCAGAAAAATACCTCTGCTCTCGTGAAGCTTTCGTTCTTATTGCATGTAACTGATAAAGTCTTATTCATCCCATGTGGAGGGATGTGAAATTGTATCGGGATCAGTGTGTATTCATAGTCATTGTCTGTTCAGACTCTGATCTGTTATGTTCTGAAGAAAATGTACTTAGGTGTTTTTTTCAAATTTTATGTTTATTTCCACAGAAAGCACTCTGCTTAAAGGTGTAGCCACTGGATTTCCCAGTGGATGACTCTCTGTGTTCATACCTCTTTAGCCTAAGCCTAAATTCCTGTGATGGTTGACTAAGAAGAATATTCTACAGCTTTTTAAAAATTATGTACTCTCATGTTAATATTGGGTTGGCCAGGAAGTTCGTGTAACATCGTACGGAAAATGCCGAATGAACTTTCTGGCCAACCGAATACTATACATTGTATATTACTATATACAGTGTATTAACCTCTACATTTTGAGATCATACTCGTTCTTTAAGATTCCGTTCATATGTCATTTATTCCTTAATTATGTTCGAATTAATGACTTCTGTGTGCCCATAAATGCTTTGTGTACATCTCAATTTAAACACTATTTCAGTTGGCTTGTAGAGGATGGATCATGTCCTACTCATCCTTGTATGATTCACATGTTGTGGCGATTGAATGAGTATTGAAATGAATGAATAGCTTCTCGGGTACTTAGACTCTTTCTAAAAACATATTCATGCACAGGTGGCTTAAGTTGTTTGAAATCTAACGCAGATATCTTCTTTTATTTTCCATGTTTCATTTTTATTTGAAGGATAATGGAAAGCTGTCTGCATTTGTGTAACATTAGAGCCAAGTCTCAGTTATCAGATTAGGGGTCTCTGATAAATATTATTTAAGACTCATATCTCACATTTCTCAGCAATCTCTATTTAGCACGAATACTCTGACATAACTTGGTATTGTTCCAGTTTTATACAGAGGGAAACCTAGGATGTAAAATAATTCAGTAGGTAAAGCATGTGATGACTGATATTACAGAGGTCAGACCCCAGCTCATACTTTCTTTCTCTGTGGAAATCTTCCTTCCCTGAGAGCCCTTCCTTAGCCCACTTGTAAAGATTTCAAAACTGTTATTACCCTTGGGAAAAAACCTACATTGTTAAAAAAGAATGTTCTTCATATGAGACATCAATATTGTTTGAAAATTCTTCTTATCAAGGTGTGATAAATTGACAAAGACCAAGAGAGCCAGGCGTTTGTCCCAAGAAAGCTATTCTGTGAACTGATATGAGCTAATTACCTACAGGAAAGCAAGATGGGAGGACTTGGTATTTGGGGACTATTGCCAATCCTTATCTAGGCTACAGTGCTTTTTTTCCTCTTCCTCAAATATTTTATCTTACTTTTCCAGCATTTGAGAGGTTTATGACAACACTATATATTTTCACGTTTATGCGCAGGTTTTGACTTCAGAAATGTTTCAGACCTGGCATATTTTCCTCGCAGGAGGTGGAGGGAGAAGAATAGTTTGGGTAATTATGACAGTAGTAGTAGTTAGCAGCAGCAGAATTAGTAAGAGTACTAGTCACAGTCGTAGTGTCCATGGAATTGCCAAAATAGTAGTAAATATTCATGAAAATCCCAAAGCTGCAGCTTGAAGAGACATTATAGATTAGTGATATCACCATTCTTATGTTAAAGATGAAAAACTGAAATCCAGAAATATTATTGGGCTGTCTCTGATTTTAAAAAGAGTATATGCTCTCACTTGTGTGTAGGTAAAACAGCAAATAAAAATTCTATGAACTTAGACACTGTCACTTATATGTGACCTTTTCTTTATCAAGTTCTCTGTTTGTAACCCTGGAATAAAAAATATTTTTCTCAACCATTTTCTCATTCAAGAAGGTACTTTTAAACTCTGCAACCTTATTAGCACAAATGTGTATTTTTCAGATAAAGGAATGAGTTTAATTCAACAGTCTTTATGGTAGGCTTTTGTTTATCTGCGTTACCAATTTTAGTGTGTCTGTATTTAATTCTTAGTTTACTATTATCTAGGTTTTTCACATTAAGTAGGATCAACATCTATAAACCGCTACAAAATTCTGGATACATTTTGATCAGAAAGAAATATATACCCTACTTTGTCCACTTTTCCCTCTGAACTTCTCAACACCGACATTTAATCCTAAACAATAATGCGCTCTTCTTAGATTGTCTTCCAGCTATAGAGTTGCCAGGAAAAGTTCTGTCAAATACTCTCAAGGCAACTGGACTCGGTTAAAAGTGGCTCTTTCTTATCAAGATGTATGGATAATATTGAAGCAAACCTTTCAATAGTGTTAGCTTTTCCTTTGAAATGGAGGTCATGCTGTGAAGTGAACTCTTACTGCTGTTTGAGGTTGTTTTTCTCCATCCTCATGGCCACAACAGCCTTATTACATTGATTTGATTTGATTCTCTAGTCCATGGCACTGGGGCTAGAATGTCAGGTGACTCAGTTGTCTGAACTGACAGGGCTGCAGGGAAAGCCAAGTAACTGGATGTCATTGCTCCCTTTTTTCTGAATGTTTTTGCCTTCCTCAGTCTCTCCACATTCTTGTTTTCTTCTAGGGTAATCAAACCTTATTTTCCTTTCTGAAAGCTCTACGTTCGTTCACTGTTTTATTGCAGATTAAAGGCTGGTGCATTAGAAGGTTATCAGCTAATCAATAAACTTCAGGCATCCCATCTTGTGATAAAACTGTTTCATTGATCAAAGTGGAAATTAGGCCCTTAGCCTTTAAATGGCAGTTTATGAAGGTTTGGAGAATGTGCTTATGGAATGTGTAGCCCAATCCTCTGTGTATATTGAGAGGTAGTCGTATGAGTTTAATGTGTGTGTGATGTACACAGAAGCAGATCCACGTATAAAAATGTCTTTAGGGCTTCCCTGGTGGCGCAGTGGTTGAGAGTCCGTCTGCCGATGTAGGGGACACGGGTTCGTGCCCCGGGCCGGGAAGATCCCACGTGCCGCAGAGCGGCTCGGCCCGTGAGCCATGGCCGCTGAGCCTGTGCGTCCGGAGCCTGTGCTCCGCAACGGGAGAGGCCACAACAGTGAGAGGCCCGCGTACTGCAAAGAAAAAAAAGTCTTTAACTGTATTTTATTTAACATATTTTTCACTTTTCTTAAAATTTTTTTTTTCAAATTCTGATCAGTAAACCTCTCTCTCCCTATCTCTCTAAATATATAAAACCTATTTTTGTTAAGACTGGTATTAAGATGTCTTCTAAACCCCTAAAGTGAATTTTCAATAATTGCACACATAGGAGATAAAGGTTCAAATGCTGATTGTGAAATCAGAAAAATAATACTCTTATTTTCATATTAATTACGTAGTTAAATAGATAATAGCTTAAGAGTCTTAAGATTTCGCTTCTTTATTTTGGTAAATCGAAGCTTGCTCTTTTGGTTGAGTTCCTACCATTGCTTTTTTTCTTCCATAATGAAAAGTAAGTTTTGCCAACAAATATTCATAGTGCCAGGCATTATGCTAGGTGCTATAGAATGAAATTTAAAAACAATATTTGTGATAATACTAATCTCTATTTGTTTAGCAATTTAGAATTCATAGATCATTTTCACACCCACGTTTCATTTGTACCTCGCAGTGGTCCTGGGATGTAGGCAGAGCAGACAACGTCATACAGGTTTAGTGAGATTCCCAAAGTCTCATAGATAGTGAATGTCAGAACCAACTCATCTTGTAGCATTTTCTCTTACACACATCTGAGCAGAATGTGTTAACCCGTCATTCCTTGAAATGCTAAGACTAGACAAGTGAATAAAAAACATAAGTATTTTTTCCATTTGCATGTATACATACATAAATTTATGTTTGTATAATATAATAAATTAAAGGAAAAATGGAAAACATCCAAAAGTTTCTTACTGTTTATGGATTTCTTCTAATTTATAACAATGTACAAAATAACATATATGGAAAGCACGGGTGGAGTAGACAGTCCTTTAAGTTCCCTATTACTCTATGAAAATCATGCTCGTACTTTGAGTTGTAGAGAGGTATGGTTAACTCCTGTGTATACATAAGCCTTCAGCTTCAGGAATCCTTAATGTTTGATTAACAAAATAATGAAGCTCTCAAAAGTGAATTTTTAAATTTTGGTTTGGAACACTATTTCTCTTTGGGCATTATATAATTTGGCCAGAAATTATTCCTAATATTGTGCAGAAATTAATTGAACATTATATTTGACATTCTGTCTGGTACAACTTTTTTATGTCTATTCATGCTGTTTTATAGTATTAATGCTATAGACACTAAAGCCATGTAATATAAACATGGGATCCTTTCAGGGGACCAAGGGCAGTGTACTACATAAGAGCAAGGCATTGGACCTAGGATGCTTGAGTTGAAATCTCTATTTACTAGGTGTGTGGCTTTGTATAAGCAACTTAAGATCATTGTGCCTCAGTTTCCTCCTGTTTAAAACCTGGATAATAATGTTCCCATCCCTTAGGGTCACTTGTGTATGTTTATATAAAATATGTAAGTAATGAACAGTGAGTAATAAACTACTATGCCATTTTAAATAAGGACTTGAGCATTGGGATTTTGGTATCCATGGGTGGGAACAGATCCTAGAACTAATACCCTGAGGATGCCTAGGCAACAACTGTATGTCTGGCACATAGAAAACACCATATAAGCTTTTATTCTATATATACACAAATATATATGAAATACACAAAATACATAATTCAGATAATATTTCACAAATGCATTTATTTTGATCAACTTACTTTTCTGTGTTGTTTTTGTTTGCTTTTGCCATATTCAGAAATTATCTGTACCTCCCAGCTTACAGGCTTATCTACACATATTGTAAAATAGTAGAAGAATACTATTTTAAGAGGTCAAAAGAATAGTATTTGACCTTTTACTGTTGGTCACACTAAGCAGTTCAGTGCATATCCGCAGTGATACTGTCAGAAGACACTCAGAAGTGTTGTTTGTTCAAACCTACTGTCATTTTGACTCTAAGGTTTCATAAACAGAAAGTTGACCTGGAAACATTCGGTACTTGAAAAACAGACCTGGTTACAGGATCAGTTAACATCTTACATTTAAGATTATGGGTTATGCATTCTGGTTGATCAAGGACACCCTGATTTGTGGGTCTAGCAAAACTGCCTGCATCTTCAATGTTTTTGTTGATTTCGAAGTTGATGTATTCATTGAAAGGGAAAAAAAGTGTTGAGTTTTCAAGATGCAACCTTTACAGTGCAAAGCGATAATAATTATAATGTTCACTCAGCCTGAAGAAAAAATTTCACCAGTTAAATAGCAATAATCAAGATGAGAACTATATTAGAAGGGTGCTAATTTTATGATCCTCTCTTATTTAAATAATAAAAATGAATCCCCAGGACCTTTGCTGTAACACTACGTGCAATGAAAGGGTATTCAGCTTTAGATGTGGCCTGTGGAAGCCCATTTAAAAGTAATTGGTTGCTTAAGTTGTGAATGACCTAAGATCATCCTTATCAAATAGGATGAATGAATTAGTTAGGCAGTGGCTGGGCTTCTACCAGACCAGTTGTGTTCGACCTAAGAATTGGACTCTGCGTGCTAAATTTAAGAAAAGTTGATTCTAGCTGTACCTAAAACAGAACTGGAATTACTAACGTTGGATGCTTGTTCAGCACTGAAGTAAATAAAGATCTTAAAGTAGCTATAATCTCACAAGGCAACACGTTGGCTTTAGGTTCAAATCTTAAGTTCCACAGTTTACCATATTTGTGATCTTGGGCTAATTACTTAACTTCTTTAACCCTTGTAAGTAAGAGGAGAATGTAAATGGATTGGTGTAATGATTAAATGAGATATTTTATGTCAGGATTTTGGCATGCAAGTTAGTATTTGATAACTCAGTAACTCTATAGAAGTAAGACGTTATCGATGTCTATACTCTTTTGAGGCCAGAGGATTTCATAAGCTACAGTGACAGTTTCAGAATAGTAATGCTAATAATACAGTTAAAAACAATTGAAAGTGACTGCATTTGATTGACCTAGTGGTGAAGAAATTTGGTTTGTGTTGTCATTCCTGCTACCTAACCACCTGTTGGTAATATACCTACTCTAGATAGAGATAATCAATAGATGGTTCTTTAAAAAGTAAACCTCACCCTCCTTTCCATTATGCTCCATTACCAACCCACAAGGAAGAAACACTACAGATGTAGCAGCGTATACATTACAAAATTGTGGAAGATCCTGCTCTTTCTCCAGTTGGTGTGGTAGGTTGTCTATGCCCAGTGCTTGAAGTTTTTCCTGTAGGAAAGATAAACACTGTATTCGTGACTCACAATTGGGGGGGGAAAAAAAAAAAGGTGGTTTGACAGACCCAACCATTTTTATTTATTTTATTTTATTTTTTATTGGCAGAGGCACATTTAATTTACAGTGATTATACTATCTATTATTCAGCACAGTTTTAAGTACTACAAGCTCCCTGGAGAACAGGGGGAAAAAAGTGCATGTAAAAAGAACCCAACCCTCTCCAAAATCACACAATGCAGAAGAATCTCAGTGACAAAATACAATTCATGGCACAATACTGTATTTTAAAGTACTTTATATTTCTCAATTTTGTATTTCATTCCCATGAGGAACTCAGTTTATTTATTTATTTTTTTGAATTTTTGAATTTAATTGTTTTTATACAGCAGGTTCTTATTAGTTATCCATTTTATACAGATTATATATGTCAATCCCAATCTCTCAGTTCATCACACCACCACCACCATCCTCCGCTGCTTCCCCACTTGGTGTCCATACGTTTGTTTTCTACAACTGGGTCTCAATTTCTGCCCTGCAAACCGGTTCATCTGTACCATTTTTCTAGGTTCCACATATATGCGTTAATATACCATATTTGTTTTTCTCTTTCTGACTTACTTCACTCTGTATGACAGTCTCTAGATCCATCCACGTCTCTACAAATGACCCAATTTTGTTCCTATTCATGGCTGAGTAATATTCCATTATATATATGTACCACATCTTTTTTTTTCTTTTTTGATTCCACATCTTCTTTATTCGTCTGTCAATGGGCATTTAGGTTGCTTCCATGACCTGGCTATTGTAAATAGTGCTGCAATGAACATTGGGGTGCATGTGTCTTTTTGAATTATGGTTTTCTCTGGGTATATGCCCAGTAATGGGATTGCTGGGTCATATGGTAATTCTATTTTTAGTTTTCTAAGGAACCTCCATACTGTTCTCCATAGTGGCTGTATCAATTTACATTCCCACAAACAGTGCAAGAGGCTTCCCTTTTCTCCACACCCTCTCCAGCATTTATTGTTTGTAGATTTTCTGATGATGCCCATTCTAATGGGTGTGAGGTGATACCTCATTGTAGTTATGATTTGCATTTCTCTACTAATTAGTGATGTTGAGCAGCTTTTCATGTGCTTCTTGGCCATCTGTATGTCTTCTTTGGAGAAATGTCTGTTTAGGTCTTCTGCCCATTTTTGGATTGGGTTGTTTTTTTTTTAATATTGAGCTGCATGAGCTGTTTATATATTTTGGAGATTAATCCTTTGTCCATTGATTCGTTTACAAATATTTTTTCCCATTCTGAGGGTTGTCTTTTAGTCTTGTTTGTAGTTTCCTTTGCTGTGCAAAAGCTTTTAATTTTCATTAGGTCCCATTTGTTTATTTTTATTTCCATTACTCTATGAGGTGGGTCAAAAAAGATCTTGCTGTGATTTATGTCAAAGAGTGTTCTTCCTATGTTTTCCTCTAAGAGTTTTATAGTGCCCGGTCTTACATTTAGGTCTTTAATCCATCTTGAGTTTATTTTTGTGTATGGTGTTAGGGAGTATTCCAGTTTCATTCTTTACATGTAGCTGTCCAGTTTTCCCAGCACCACTTATTGAATAGACTGTCTTTTCTGTGTTGTAACATATCCTTGCCTCCTTTGTCATAGATTAGTTGACCATAGGTGCATGGGTTTATCTCTGGGCTTTCTGTCCTGTTACATTGATCTATATTTCTGTTTTTGTGCCAGTACCATACTGTTTTAATTACTGTACCTTTGTAGTATAGTCTGAAGTCAAGGAGTCTGATTCCTCCAGTTCCATTTTTTTCCCTGAAGTCTGCTTTGGCTATTCGGGGTCTTTTGTGTCTCCATACAAATTTTAAGTTTTTTTGTTCTAGTTCTGTAAAAAATGCCATTGGTAATTTGATAGGGATTGCATTGAATCTGTAGATTGCTTTGGGTAGTAATTTTCACAATATTGATTCTTTCAATCTAAGAACATGGTATATCTCTCCATCTGTTTATAGCATCTTTAATTTCTTTCATCAGTGTCTTATAGTTTTCTGCATATAGGTCTTTTGCCTCCCTAGGCAGGTTTATTCCTATGTATTTTATTATTTTTGTTGCAATCGTAATTGGGAGTGTTTCCTTAATTTCTCTTTCAGATTTTTCATCATTAGTGTATAGGAAAGCAATTGATTTCTGTGCATTAATTCTGTATCCTGCTACTTTACCAAATTCATTGATTAGCTCTAGTAGTTTTCTGGTGGCACCTTTAGGATTTTCTATGTATAATGTTGTGTCATCTGCAAACAGTGACAGTTTTACTTCTTCTTTTCCGGTTTGTATTCCTTTTATTTCTTTTTCTTCTCTGATTGCTGTGGTTAGGACTTCTAAAACTATGTTGAATAATAGTGGTGAGAGTGGACATACTTGTCTTGTTGCTGTTCTTAGAGGAAATGCTTTCAGTTTTTCACTATTGAGAATGATGTTTGCTGTGGGTTTGTCATATATGGCCTTTATTATGTTGAGGTAGGTTCCCTCTATGCCCACTCTCTGGAGAGTTTTTATTATAAATCGGTATGGAATTTTGTCAAAAGCTTTTTCTGCATCTATTGAGATGATCATATGGTTTTTCTTCATCAGTTTGTTAATATGGTGTATCACATTGATTGATTTGCATACATTGAAGAATCCTTGCATCCCTGGGATAAATCCGACTTGATCATGGTGTATGATCCTTCTAATGTGTTGTTCGATTCTGTTTGCTAGTATTTTGTTCATGATTTTTGCATATATGTTCATCAGTAATATTGGTCTGTAATTTTCTTTTTTTGTAGTATCTTTGTCTGGCTCTGGTATCAGGGTGATGCTGGCCTCATAGAATGAGTTTGGGAGTGTTCCTCTGCAATATTTTGGAAGAGTTTGAGGATAGGTGTTAGCTCTTCTCTAAATGTTTGATAGAATTCACCTGTGAAGCCATCTGGTCCTGGACTTTTGTTTGTTGGACGATTTTTAATCACAGTTTCAATTTCATTACTTGTGATTGGTCTGTTCATATTTTTTATTTCTTCCTGGTTCAGTCTTGGAAGGTTATACCTTGCTAAGGATTTGTCCATTTCTTCCAGGTTGTCCATTTTATTGGCGTAGAGCTGCTTGTAGTAGTCTCTTAGGATGCTTTGTATTTCTGAGGTGTCTGTTGTAACTTCTCCTTTTTCATTTCTAATTTTATTGATTTGAGTCCTCTTCCTCTTCTTCTTGATGAGTCTGGCTAATGGTTTATCAATTTTATTTATCATCTCAAAGAACCAGATTTTGGTTTTATTGATCTTTGCTATTGTTTTCTTTGTTTCTATTTCATTTATTTCTGCTCTGATCTTTATGATTTCTTTCCTTCTGTTACCTTTGGGTTTTGATTGTTCTTCTTTCTCTAGTTCCTTTAAGTGTAAGGTTAGATTGTTTATTTGAGATTTTTCTTGTTTCTTGAGGTAGGCTTGTATTGCTATAAAGTTCCTTCTTAGAACTGCTTTTGCTGCATCCCATAGGTTTTGGATCATCGTGTTTTCATTGTCATTTGTCTCTAGGTATTTTTTTATTTCCTCTTTGATTTCTTCAGTGATCTCTTGGTTATTTAGTAATGTATTGTTTAGTCTCCATGTATTTGTGTTTTTTACGTTTTTTTCCCTGTAATTGATTTCTAATCTCATAGTCTTGAGGTCAGAAAAGATGCTTGATATGATTTCAGTTTTCTTAAATTTACTGAGGCTTGATTTGTGATCAAGATGTGATCTATCCTGGAGAATGTTCCATGCACACTTGAGAAGAAAGTGTAATCTGCTGTTTTTGGATGGAATGTCCTATAAATATCAATTAAGTCCATCTTGTTTAATGTATCATTTAAAGCTTGTGTTTCCTTATTAATTTTCTGTCTGGATGATCTGTCCATTGGTGTAAGTGAGATGTTAAAGTCCCCGACTATTATTGTTACTGTTGATTTCCTCTTTTATAGCTGTTAGCAGTAGCCTTATGTGTTGAGGTGCTTCTATATTGAGTGCACAGCTATTTATAATTGTTATATCTTCTTGGATTGATCCCTTGATCATTATGTAGTGTCCTTCCTTGCCTCTTGTAGCATTCTTTATTTTAAAGTCTATTTTATCTGATATGAGTATTGCTACTCCAGCTTTCTTTTGATTTCCATTTGCATGGAATATCTTTTTCCCTCAGTTTATTTCTAGTAGAGGAAAAAAAGTATATCAACAATTTAGAATTCTGAGACCCAGCCATTTTTAAACCATGGTTAAGAGTCATTCCATTTTAGAAATTGTGTGAATTATTTGCATAGATGTAGTGCCAAGATAAAGATAGACAAATATTTAAGTCTTTATTTACATGGAGTACAGTTCTTGTGCATAAAAATATGTTAAAAACCAAAACCATGATCCTTGAATTCAAAAAACATAGTGGGAAGTTTGGAAGAAGAGAGTGAAATATGCCTGGGATAGTTAAGATACAGTAGAGTGAGGAGTTAACATAGCAGCTAAGAGTACAGGTTCTGGGGTCCTACTAGTTAGGCTCATAACTCGATCTGCTACTTTCTAATTCAGTGATCTTAGTAAGTCACTTTGTCTCCCAATACTTCCATTTCCTCAGCTTACAAAAAGGCTCTCAATGGTAAGGATGCTATAGATGTGGAACAAGGGAACAAGCATACAACTAATCAGGGCGTTCATAATTATTGACATCATTACTATTATAAAATTAATAAAAGTCCTGCATGACTAACAAATTAAATAAATGTTACATAACTTCTATAGCTTTTTTAAGAGATTAATGTAAATTGGAGTAGTTGAGAATGTCTTCATGA
Source organism: Delphinus delphis (assembly GCF_949987515.2). Taxonomy (NCBI): domain Eukaryota; kingdom Metazoa; phylum Chordata; class Mammalia; order Artiodactyla; family Delphinidae; genus Delphinus; species Delphinus delphis. The sequence continues at coordinate 40,890,917 of NC_082691.1, forward strand.
AGCAAATGAAACATGACCTGGAACTAGAAACCCAGATTCATGGAATGAAATGATCCATGAAATGAAATGAACCTAGAGATTATCCACCCTTCATGGGCAGTAGTAGTGAATACTTGTTTAGTGCTCCCTGTGTGCTGGGTACTTTTCTAAGCACTTTATATATATCTTCATGCATCATCCAATCTTTACAACAACCTTGTGTACTGCAAACTATTATTTCCTTTTTTTCAGGTGGGAAGATTGAGGCACAGAGTGGTTAAGTGGATTGTTTCTGATCACACAGTGACCAAGTTGCAGATCTGACTCTAGAGTTTACACCCATAACCACTATCCCATGCTGTTCCAGATAGAGTTTTGTGCCAAAACTAAGGTTGGTGGGGGAAAACAATTTGCTCAAGGTGACTAGTAGTTAGTGCCCAAGAAGTTAGGCACTTAATCCTTCTTAGCGCCTAATTTACAATACTTCTGTGCATCCGCCACCTCAACTGGCTCTTCGTGATTTGTGTGATTTCCCCAGTCATGATGGGAGGGCCTGTGAGGTGAGATGAAGGCCAGGTGTTAATTTCTCTGAAGAAGGCCTGAGCATTTTCTGTCCTTTGGGGAGAAAGGCAGCAGTATTTGGAGAATAGGTGTGCATTGGATAGTGGGAAGATGAAATTTGATAGGTCACAGTCAACATTTGTGAGTCAGCAGAAGTCCGTCAGGTACATTTGGGATTTATTCCTAAGGACAAACAGGCCAGCCTGGAAATTTCTAAGCATGAAATCAGATGTCATGTTATTGAGGAAGAGAAAGTGGAGAGAAAAAAACAAAGGCGCATAATATATATTTTTTTTTTCTTTTTTTTCTTTTTTTTTTCTTCGGTACGTGTGCCTCTCACAGCTCTGGCCCCTCCCGCTGCGGAGCACAGGCTCCGGACATGCAGGCCCAGCGGCCATGGCTCACCGGCCCAGCCGCTCCGCGGCATGTGGGATCTTCCCAGACTGGGGCACAAACCCGCATCCCCTGCATCGGCAGGCGGATTCTCAACCACCGCGCCACCAGGGAAGCCCTATATTTTTTGTACATATATTTCAACATATAAGCACACTGTAGGTAACCATATTTAAAAGAGGTACATACTAAGTAATGCACCTGTATCAGAAATGTTATAATTATGTTGGTGGAATCTAATGTGGTAAATTGAAGAAATGTGCAGTGGCTAAGAATTTATATGCATGCAGTTGTAAAGGGAGAGGGGAATCAAGCTTAATCTGACAATATTTATCCCTATGCACACCCTCAGTTTACAAAGCTTCGATTAACTTCAAAGGAATGAGGTGGAGAATGCAAACCAGGCCTGTTTTGTTTGTGATCATACGCTTGTTTTGTGGGTGGTATCCTTGTGTTTCTCCAAAGTTCATCTTTTCTATTTGCACACACGGAAGGAGAGCCGAGTCCTCTTTCATCTTCATATTTTTCTAGTTTCTTGGAAATGTCAATTACAAAGGAGGGCTGTATAAATCTTTGTGTGGTTTAAGTGCTAATATAAGCTTCCGAACATATCAGCTGGCTACAGTATTTGACACACTTAATACTGACTTTACACCTGCAGTTATAGCAGACGCATCGGTAGAGCTCTGTGTTCTAAAGAATGAGATTATATTTCAGAATACAACATACAAAAGAAATATAAAAAAGTCCATTTTACTCATGAGTTTCCTACATTGTGTTACATCGGTAAAACATTAAGCAGCTTGAAAAAACGCTGTTTGTTTTCATTGTCTGTCATCCTCTGATCACTCAGTTGTAGAAAAATGATTATTCCTGTATAATTTGTGATCTACAGTAGGCATTATAGTATCCGTTTATTCACAGGGGCTTGCTGTTAACATCTAAGCATCTCAAGAGGCAAATTTTAAATAGGTGCTTTAGGTTGACACAGCAGTAAATCTAGTTTTGACAGTTTTAAAAGAAAGCAGTTAAACATGCGAATACATTGATTGTTTGGATATACCAACTCATTTGAGCATGGAGATCCATTTATATATACCTTACGTCTTTAATTTTTTAAATCCACAAGGAGTATTAGTAACTAATATTTATTTAAGTGAAATTTATGTGAAAATACAATCCAATGCAGAATTTATTTCCCAGTTAGTGCATCAATATATTATGAATAACATAAAGACTTGCATTGTGCAAAGATTAGTATGATTTGATATGTACCTTGATGTTACCACAAAACGCTTTGTCCAAAGTAGAAGTAAAAAGATTTGTAATATACAAATATTATTGCCTCCGTGCTGTGATTTTCTATTTCCAATAACACCTGTACAATACTGCTACCTAGTTATGCTCTACCTTTTATGTTTAATGTGGTAATCTAATTTCCCCTTTTTTGCAATTAGCAAGTCAAAGTAAAAAATGTACATTGGAAAGTTGCCATGACACTATTGCTCTGGAGCCAAATTTAGTAACCGGTGAGAAGTCTTGGTTCCTATCAGACAGGGCTGGTTCCTGAAGGACCAAGCAGAATGATCTTATTACATGGCGTTTTCCCCTGTAATGTAACCTCAAGGATGCACTTGTGGGATCATGCAATAGGAAGGCTCTAGAGTAGGGGAAAAAAGGAACAGACTTCCTTTGAACTAGCAGCTGCGAAGTTACATCAACAACTCTATGAAGTGTAATAAAAATTGGGGGATAATTTTCTACACATTTAAGAAGGCCTTCTGGAATACTGTGAATAGGGTGAAAATTAAGGAAATTTCTAAGGTTATCAGTGTGTGTAATTAATGAATAGTTGTATAATACTTGATTTCGTATTTTCAGCTATTCTTATGATTATATATCCCTAGATCATAGCAAGTAAGTCCCATGTAATTGTAAGTTTATATAAATATGTCTTGAGATAAATTGGGCTGCAGGGTATAAAAATCATATTTAAAAAGTTGTATTATCCATGGTTAAAGTCTTTCTCAATAATTGTTCATTGTGAAGATTGTGGAAGTGGACAAGAGTAGTCTCTTAAACTCTTTCATAAACTGACTTGGTGCATTTGTGATTCATAACTCCCAACTGTTATGCCAATTAAAAATTAGAGATGTCTTCCTGTAGAAAAAAATTAATTTAATCTATAATATAATACATTTTTTTAAAAAACTTATATTCAAAGGAAGCAATCTATTTTTTAATGAATTTATTTATTTATTTATTTTTGGCTGTGTTCGGTGTTCGTTGCTGTGTGCAGGCTTTCTCTAGTTGCAGCAAGCAGGCTTCTCGTTGCGGTGGCTTCTCTTGTTGCGGAGCACGGGCTCTAGGCGCGTGAGCTTCAGTAGTTGTGGCACATGGGCTCAGTAGTTGTGGCTTGCGGGCTCTAGAGCACAGGCTCAGTAGTTGTGGCGCACGGGCTTTGTTGCTCCGTGGCATGTGGGATATTCCCGGACCGGGGCTCGAGCCCAGGTCCCCTGCACTGGCAGGCGGATTCTTAACCACTGTGCCACCAGGGAAGCCCTGGAAGCAATCTTTTAAAAATAAGTATGTTAAGAAATCACAGAAACCACTTAAAAAATGCTAGTGTAATTCTGAAAGTCTTCATCCCAATAACAGTTTTCTTGGGATTATATCCTTTAGCTGTGGAAATGCGATCTGTGTATACACTGATTGTTTACATTTGCTTTCTGAAACATTTGCAGAGTAAAATCAGCTCCTTATATACTGTATCTTACGTGGTATCTCTTGACTGTTTATTTCATGGCCATGTTTAAGCCTATCCAAAGCTCCCTTCATCCTTTGGCTTGTTTACTTATTTTATTTATGAAGGCTGGGCCTGTGTCAGTAGAGACTTTTTATAGTTATTCTGATATCACTCGTGCTATAGATTTTTTAAGTTAATATTTATTGTTAAGAAATGACAAAAGGGCTTGATTGGCATCTGGAGGTGCTGATGGTATTGTCACAGTTTAGGAAGCAAACACTCTACTTAGCTATGAGTCTCATTTTTTAAGAAAATCTTACGGATTTTCATAAGGAAGTTTGGTCAGCAATATTATCTGCTGTATGAAAAATAACGTGCACTTTTCTAAATGTTTCTACGTAATAATGAAACATTTTTTTCTTCATAAAGGCTATTTTGGGGTTAAAAATGTGGCTCCCAAATCATAGTATTTACTTTTATATTTCATGAATCTCCCTTTTCTTGGAGAGAGTTCTTAATCTGGTACAGTTAAATAACCATTTTTCAAGATGGGCAAAATAGTTTGGATAAAAGCTTTTCTGTAAGAATGGTAATTTCTCATGGAAAATGCTCTAGTGTACCTTGAATTAAATATTACAGGGCATATTTAAAGAAAATCCCCAAATTTATTTTGGGGAAGAAATTCTAAAAATTTTGTACCAAATTAGTAGTTGGTTTAAGTAAGATGTGTTTGTGGGATTTATCCTCGTTAGTAGTAACATCTGTAACAATTGAGGCCAAGTGACAGATAATTTCTTTTTTAAGAAGGCGTTTATTGTCAGGAAAATTACAAAGTTTCCTTTGTAATTTACTCTTTGTTATTTTGGCAGCCTGTAAAGTTTTATTGGCATTTACTGAAAGGTACTTTTTTTGGCTCTAGGCAGCTGCCTTTCTTTGTGGGGTAAACTTTTCTAGCTCTGGTATTCACAACATATTTTCAACTTTGTCTCCCGATGGTGTCTTTTTGAACAAGGAGCCAAGTGGCTAATAATGTCTGAATTGTTCTCAATCACGTCTTCAGGAGAGTGACATCAGAATACTGCAGGTGTACTTCAGCCATTTGAGTGTTGTATCCTACTTATCCCGTGTATCATTTTGGAACCAAAGTGGTCAGTTTAAGACCATGCAAATTACAGGCTCTTTCACATAGAGCCTGGAGGAAAAGTATGTTGAAATTATGAATCGAAAGTGAGGATTCACTAATTTGAAAGAAAAGAGAATCTTTCAAGCAGTACCGGGTCACCAAATCAGAATTGAAAGATTCTTTTCAAGAGGTGAATATTAAAAGAAGTAAAGCCCAAACATTGAAGAAATGGTGCTATAATAGAATTTTGTTAGACTTGGGAGTGTGACATATACGTTTGGAATTTCAGTTGTCTTGGTGGTGGTATTCACTCTGTCGCCCATGTACCATTTCTCTTACCTCTGGGCTTATTTAAAGACTTTTCTAGTTCAAGCCATTACATGTGAGATGAATTCTAAATTTAGAATTATACTGCTCTAGTTCTGAAGACCACCAAATTCGTTTAAGCAAGTCTTTGCATCACTAATTACTTATTTCATTGCTTTGAAAATAATACTGGAGAAAGTGGTTATACTTTATTTCATAAAAACTTATTTATTTGACTACTTGTTCTTAGTGAGTAAGACTTACAAATCATAGAAAACTGCTGGTCTTTTTACTAATTATCATTCCAAAGTGATGACAGGCATGTTAGTAATTGGCAGTCTTCTTTGGCAATGAAATATCATCTTAATTTTGTTTTTTATGTTACTATGGTCTATAGAGTAATTAATGTAAAATTTTAGGTTGGAGCTTCTGTATTTGTGATTTAATAAAAAAGGAAAATTAAAGATTACATTTATTGTTTGCTACTTCTAAGTAAAAATATCCTTAGATGCTACTATCTGCCTTGGTTCTTATCTACTGTCTGTTGTCTACTTTCTTTTTTTTAATCAATAGATTTCAAAGAATATATTTACCACCTTTTATCTGAACCACTTGTTAGAGATCTATACAGATAGTTTGCAGAGGGTGATACTCTGAGGTTTGTTCTGGAGAGCTGGACGAGGCAGGGGGGTGCAGGATAGAAGAAGCCCACCTTTTACATGTCCTTCCTATGGGAAGGAGCTGTCTTCATGGTCACACAGTATCGAGGACAGAGCACTCTTGGTGTCTGGGTATTCAGCAGGGCCCATCTGTCATGGCCTTCTTCAGAACTTCTTCATGCTAGACTGAGAAACACCAGGTAGTGTTGGCATCTTCCAAGTCACCTAGGAATAATAATAGATGCTGATCAGCCTTTTCCAAGACAGTATTGTCCATTATTTGGAAGAAATTACAGAATTACAAGGTAGAGAAGTAATATTAATTTTTGTAACCGTATAGGTCTTAACGAGTATCCATATCAAAGCACAATGGAACAATTTCTGCAGAAGAGGTATCTTGTGTATTTATAAAGGTCGTAAGTAGGTGATTGATGAAGTAGGGCAGTTTTTGAGGGGTGTGGGTTTGGGTGGGCATCTTGATTCAGAACTTCATTTCAGTTTATTAGATCTGTTTCTCAAATAGCTGCAGCTTGTTCAGGTTTGATTCCTGCCAGCTGGATATGAAGTACTCTCTGTTTGGGCTCGCTGTACAGAATCTCTTTCCAAAAAAATAGTGTCGTGCTGCTTTCCATCTACTGGACCAGTAGGGGAAGGAAGATCTGATTTGAAGCCAGTACAGAATGCAAAACTGATTCGATTTGGATTGTTTTTACATTAGGTCTTCTTTTCCCTGTTCTTACCCTTTTCCAGATGGAAGAACCAGTTTCCCACCAGGGCACTTTCTCCTGGCAGTTAAATTGTGAAGGTGAGGATCATTTAGCACCACTCCTGCTGAAGTACTGTTATAGTAGGATTAGGCTTTAAAATTCAGAGGAATGAATCAACACTGTCCGAGGTCTCTCTATTTTTAAATTAATGGTGCTTGCGATGCTTTTAAACTAGGACTATAACTTTTTGTCTTTTGATTCTGCTTTTTATTTTATCAACATAATAACATTACTTTTCATCATCAGCTGGAAAGAAGGTGGTCCATGAAATGCCTTTTAAAGCACCAAGTGTTTTAAAATGTTAACCATAGGTACACCTTTCTAATGTGCATATGCACCCTCCTTTCTTGAATATAGTAGATCACACCCAATGTTGCCTTTTCTTGGTGATTAAGTCTCATTATGAATTTCAGTGACCACCATTTGCTAAAATCCAGTAATGCCCTCGGATTCTTGAGGTGCTTAGAGCTGTGTGGCCTCAGAATGTTATGCCCTCTGAATTCTTGCATCAGATTTTTACATTTTTCTTTGACATCAGCGGCAAGCAGGTACTTACACCCAGAGTTACATTTTAGAACTACAAGATTGCTTAGTCTGATGCTTTCGTTTTGGAGATGAGGAACAGAAGCCCAGAGAGGTTGCACACTGTGCCTGAGGTCACGCAGCTAGTTAGCGGTGGTAGGAACTAGGTACAGAGGACTTGACTCCTTATCCAATGCTCATTCTGCCACGCCACACTGTTTGCTTTTTCCTCTCGTCAAGGTACCTTCCTTATAGATTCTTCTCCATGTGTACATTGTTTGTTCTTAGTGAGTAGTTGACTTGACATAACTACTGTGAAGTAGTATGTGTGAAGTTTCCCTATGAAATTGGAAACAGGATGAAATAGAAAACGTAGTATGGTAACACTCTGATGGTTGAAGTCCCGTTCCTATCATAGGTCACTTTACTTTCTTGAGTTTCAGTTTATCTTTCGTGAAAGGAAGTGCTTGGAGTAATAATGGTAATAACTAACGTTTCCTGAGTTCTTACCACGTGCCAGGTACTCTTCAGAGTTCTCCTGTGCATTACCTCATTTAATTCTCACACAAACTCCATGAGGAAGGTCTATGATAAGCCCCATATTACACAGGGAGAAACTGAATCCTGTAGCAGCTACCTAGTTGACCAGAAGTCCTTAAGCTAGTAAGTAGCAAAGCCAAATTTCATCTCCACGCTCTTAGCCACTGCTGTTATGTTTCTGGGTGATCTACGTGTTCTCTTTTAGCTGTCATGTGTAAATATTCTGGGTTTGAATCACAGCAATGCCAATAGCTAGTATTATTGAGCACTTACGTACTTTACGCATAGCATCCCACTTAATCTTAACAGCGACTCCACAGGGCAGGTGGTATTATCATGCCAACTTTATAAAAGAGGAAAGTGAAGTGCACAGAGGCTTGCCCAGTCTTACAACTGGTAAGTAACAGTGGCAAAATTTGAAACCAGGCAGATTTAAGTACTTGTTACCTTCACTGCTCTGCCCTATTGCCTGAGAACGAGTACTTGAGTACCTAAGCCAGAGCATGTTATAAGTTTTGTAATAGTTATTTTTGCTGATTAGAGGTAATGTGTGTGTGTGTGTGTGTGTGTGTGTGTGTGTGTGTGTGTGTGTCTGGGCACATGCACATCCACATGTGGAAACACACTGAGTAATGATTTCTTAGCTATGTGTTTGATGAGGTGTAGAAAACTCTCATGCCAAGCATAGAAATGAGGGAAGTAAGTTAGTGCCAGAGAGAATGGGGTGTGGAGTGGTAGCGATGGTGGGAACTGTGACAAATAGGAAAACACGGGTTGTGGCCAAAGGGGAAGGTGATATAGGGCTCAGTCAACTGCTGTCCTATTTTTCAGGCTGGAAAGTGGATTCAGTATTGCTGGATATTGTGTTTTTTTCTAGAGAAGCCAGAATTTTAAACCAGAAAAGGATTTTTAAGCTGATTTTTAAATGATCACAACGGGGGCTTCCCTGGTGGCGCAGTGGTTGAGAGTCCGCCTGCCGATGCAGGGAACACGGGTTCGTGCCCCGGTCCGGGAAGATCCCACATGCCGCGGAGCGGCTGGGCCCGTGAGCCATGGCCGCTGAGCCTGTGCGTCCAGAGCCTGTGCTCCGCAAAGGGAGAGGCCACAACAGTGAGAGGCCGGCGTACCGCAAAAAAAAAAAAAAAAAAAAGATCACAACGAATTGAAATTATTTGAAGCCACTATGTGAACCAAACAGAAACATTGGCAACCTCTGGTTTAGACCATCAGGACTGGTAGATAAGTGACCTTCAGATGAGTCAGAGTTGGTTGCGTCTTTTGAAGAGGGAGGGTTCCAAATCCAGAATACTTGTCCATTCTATTCTGTCTATTAAGATGGCGTAACGGTAGTCTGTGGTGTAGAGAAAGTTGAATTATGAAGTGTACTTTTAAGAAATAACTGTCTTGCGTGAGGCTTTTCTCTGTAGATTGTGAGGATTCCTGGCTTCTGATTTTGGCTCTGTCCTCAGCCCTGGTTTCCGCGTCTGTAGACACCACAGCAGATTCTGGATGGGGCTGTGGGGTGCAGGATGACCTCCGGGACTTTTTCAAGCTCCATCCCCTCTTTTGTTCGGGTATGTACACCCCTGGCAGGACCATTCAGGAATCCCTGCAATGGAGCATGCAGTCCCTGTTACTGATAGGAGGAGTTTGGGATTAGGAAAAAGAGTTTGATATGCCCCTCTGAGAAAGGTGTGGCTTCTCTGAGGTTCAGTTCTGGTTTTCAGACTGCCCAGGAAGTTCCTTGCATGTGCCGAACATTTACTTCTGGGAGCAATGCAGGGGCAGTTTGATGACTGTTTGCCTTCCTCCAATTAAAGTAGCTCCTCTTGTTTATATTTTTACCCAAAGGGCGTCCACTTATGGTTCCTTTAGCACAGGGGTTTCTGAGTACAAACACCGGCTCAATCGCTAAAACTTGATCATATCTAATGTTTTCAATTTAAAAATTCTGAGATTGATAACAAGAGGTGAGAGTCTCCCTTACTTTACCTTTGTGATTACTACGGTGCAGCATTCTATGTGTTGCCAAACTAACATCAAAGGACCAACTAGGTATGGGATCTATCCCCACTGATAATATTCCTTTAAGAAACATTGTATCATCTTTTTGATAACTGCTTTACTCATAGAATATTCTTTCAGAAAAAAATATATATCAACTTGCTGTGCAGTGGTCTACATTTTTGTCTTGGAAATATTATAGGTGAATCTATTTCCAGATGCTGCAAATAATGGAAAATCATGGAAAGTGGAATCAGGGTCTCTGTCCTTAAATGTGTTTCAGTTTGCATTTTGATAGCAGTTTAGAAATGTTATCGCTTGTTTTGTCACAGGCATAATTCACATCTTTCTTCGGGCACTGTAAACAAGAGAAATGGTTTAATGGCCCCATAGAGGCACTCTGCTGATAGCTGAGATTAGGCCCTTTAGTAATGGATGTCCGTGCGTGTATGTGTGAGTGGTACGTGTACACAGTGGGGGTGGGGAGGGCTTGGAAGAAGTAAATGTACTGGAAAAGAATCTTCGAGAGGCTCAGATGCAGCAGAAGTGCCCGCCGATTTTCTGTAAGACTTGGAAGATGGATTTACGGAGTGTGTGACACTATTGTCTTTATTTGTACACAAGCCTTCCCCTTTGCTTCTGGAATTTAACCCAGTACTAATTGAGGTCACTGCCACCCATTTATCACCTGAAATTGAAGTGATGTTAACTTAAAGTGAATGCTTTTCATCTAGTGAGTGTATTCCCAACTATATATATTTGTATAAAAGGCTACATGCATTTTTCATGCCATGCTTGTATCTGGTCTTAAATAACCTAATTTATGTATACCATTTACTTTTTCCCCTTTTTACAGAGTTTTTTTTAATTTGCTGCTATAGCCAAGTGAAATTATTTTACAAACACTTTTGTGTCCACAGAATGATTTGTTTTGACTTCCTCAGCTATATTTTGTAGACAAGTGTAAAAAACTGTCTGCATTATACATAACCATGGTCTAAGTAAATGCCTTGAAATACCTCAAAACACATAAATTTCTAGTGTTTTAGAGCTTGAATATCATGTCATGCTTTTCACCATCTTTTTTGTGTATATCCCTTTAAATTGGCTACACAGCCAGAGTAAACACAGGGTTAGTGAAGCAAAATTAAATATCCCTTAGCTGTTTAGCTGTTCCCTATCACTAGCAGGGGTCACCGTGCCAGACCTTTCTCCTTTCTCATTGCAGACCATAATCTAGACTAGGGATCAGCAGACATTTTTTTCTGTTTTTCTATTTTCAGATAGTAAATATTTTAGGCTTTGTGGGTCAAAGTGTTTCTGTCACAAATATCCCATTGTTACTCAAAGTAGTCCTGGACTCTACCTAAATGAATGGGTAGAATGGTGTTCCAATAAAACTTTATTTACCAAAACAGGTGGGAAGCTGGATTTGACCCATGGGCTGCAATTTGCTAACCCCTGTTCTAGAATACTGTACAGTAGACTATTCTAAAACAGACTTTTTGAGCAGACCAGAAATCGCAACATCAAACTCAGGAGAGTCTCATCAAAGCTCTAAATTCCCAGCTAATATTGATTCAGAAACTACAGATGTGATTCAAAGACATAGTTTTGTTTACAGAAGAAGTAGTTAAAAATCTGATGTGCTTCTCTCTGCAGGGTAATTGTTTTGTACTCACAGAAATTACTGCTCTATTTCACTCTTAGGATAAGAGTTGGGAGGAAAGCAGAGTGAAAGGTCAGAGCTAAGACAATTTATCACCATATTAACATTCGGTGTCCACATAGAGAAGGGGACCCATCGCTTGTGACATTTTGGTTATCAGAATCAAGGGGAAGCTTTAGATGTTGGATAGCAATGTTTTTCCTTCAGTGGAATATGAGTGGTGTGAATTTTTAAATGCCTTTGGCCACAGCAATAAATTGAAAGAAGGCAGAATGCCTAAAAGCAAGCATGAATGCTCTAAGTGTTTTCATTTAGATACAAGTGCAAGAATATATTATTAAGGTCATGTATACAGAAATATGCATAGCATACACACAAATTGATCAAACTTAAAGAAGACTGGCTAATATATTTATTAGAACTTTTCTTAAAAAAACAACTAAAAAAAAAAAACAACTAAATAAAGCTCTAATTGGACTTCTGTGAGCTCTTGATGGTTAGGACTGTGCCTTACTGTTCAGCTTCTTCTATAGCTCCACATTCCCTGCCCCTTAGCAACTGGCATAATGTCTGGGCTGTAGAAAATGAATGAATTAATGAAGAAGTAAATGGATAAAGAACCATCTGATATAATGTTGTAGTGGTGCTCATGCATGAAGGAGATCTTAAGTGTGCTTATTCAGAAATATATTTGAATTGTATGCTCAAGGGTTCAAGAGTTGCTGCCCAAAGCCCATGGCTTTAATTCCTAGGCTGTTATAAGTTAGTCCTAGGTCTTTAGTTGGACATGAAGCTTAGCTTCTTCATGCCTTTAAAAATTCTTTTTGCAAAATTGGAATGCTAATGTCCTTATCTTGAATGATGAGAATCGAGAGTTGGTGAAGATTCTTTGAAAAACTTTATAATACTATGTAAATTTGAGTCTTTTTTTAAAAAAAAGCATTATAGCTGGTGTTTTCTAGCACTATTCCAAACTCAACCAGAGTTCAGTATGTTAACACCTACAGTTTAGCATATTATCTTTCTTAAATTTATATCATGTTCACTATAGAAATATAAACAGAAACTCAATTCATAAGTTTCATTGTTTATTCTCTGGACTAACATGAACCAGTAAGTCATAACATGGTCTGTTCTCAATTTAGTGGTGCCAAAAAATACTCCAGCGTCATGACTGTTTAGGAAATTATTCTCCTATGAGCAAATTTTTAAATTCATTATCTCCATCTCTAATATTGTAGGTGTTCACATATGACTTATATGTCTACCCTGAGCCAAAGACTTGGTTGTATACCAGCATTGTTGCATTTGTAAAGCCAAGGGGATTTCTGTGCTCCAGGAGAATGATGACAAGAGTGGGTCTCTGGTCAAAAATGTGGGCAGAAAAAAATGGAATCCAAGATGATGCCTCATAGTTCATAGTTCTAAAATGAAAACAATCACTAATCTAACAAATACTTTACGATGAATACCATAAATCCAAGTAAACTATGTGAATTAAGAAGTGGTTAAGTTTATTTTGGAAGTGCATTTTTTAAAGTCCTGGTACTTTGGAGCACTTACGTTTAACCATTAGAGGAATTCAGTCATTGTAAGTCAGCCTTAAGATGTGGTTTTAAAGGTCAAGCCTCCATCAAAGAAAAAATGCAAGAATCATCTCTTGAGAGTTCTCTTGGCTTCTCCTCCTAAAAATCTGATTGTCCAGAGGAGTTGCAGGTCATAAAAGTTTGCATGGAAACGTGTTTGAGGAAGACAGCAGATTTCATAGATAAATGATCTGAACTGTCTGAAGTCAGGGATAAGGATATAATATAATATCATTGGGAACCATCACTTCTTTGTAAATGAAATGAAGGAGTTAACTCACTTGATTTGATACACTTGAAGAAGGAAAGATTCACTTTAATTAAAACTACAAACAATGCCGATTCCTGTAGCCCTGGTTCCAGAGCCAGCCAGGACAGTACAGTAAGCGAGATGAAATGTACCTAAGCAGCCTCGGCAGCAGGCTGGAGCCATGTTCAGCGAAAGTAATTTAATTAGTGTTGATCATGACTCCAGATGATGGTGATTTGATAAGGAATAATTTAGTACTTAACAGCCTTTTACATGCACCAACTCCTTGTGGGAAGGTAAAGCAAATTGCACAAAATGAATGTGCTGCTTCCACTTGTGACTGTGCCAGTGAGCTGGAAAACTGCCTGTTCACAGACGCTCAGGCTCTCAGCCCTATGATGAAATACCCAACAGGGTCTCAGCTCAGCCCTCTCTGGTGGGAGTCTCTGTACTACTCTTACCGAAGAATAATAAATAACAGAAGTCATTTTTGTGATCTAAAATCTCGAGGAAGCAGAAAAGTGAAATTGAGGAAAATAAAGTAGCTCTGGTTCTTGTGCAGAAGGTTGACGATCTTAGGCTGGCTTCTTTTTTCCCCTCAACACAGCAATTAAAAAAAAAAAAAAATCCTCGCATTTGGCTTACGACTAGAAAAAAAAAGTCATGATTCCAAGGGCACACAGTGATTAAGAGGCCCACACACGGAGAGAGTAGGGGAGCCCTAAACTTCTTGGAGAACCTGTGAGAATCCTTGAGTGTTGGCATCTAACAAAAAGGACGACATTGTTAGTTTTTTAAAAAACGTCTTTTCAAGTACTGGACCCGTTTCAGTGCGGCACACACTGGATCCAGGTGTTGCCAAGCATCATAGTGGATTTGAAATTTGCCCGGTTATGAGAATCACCTAGAAAATTTTATAAGATACAGAATCCTGATCTATATACCAGCTTTAGTGAATCAGTTTCTGGGCACAGGGTATGAGTTTGCTAGGGCTGCCATAACAAGGTACCACAAACTGGGTCCCACCCTAATGACCCCATCTTAACTAATTTTCCAAATAAGGTCACATTCTGAGGTGGGGTTAGGACTTCAGGATAAAATTTGGAGGGGACACAACTGAACCTGTAACATATGGAGTATGGGAATGCCTGTTTGGTTTTTTTTTCAGAATTTCCCTCGGTAATCTGATGATTGGCCACATTTGGGGGACCCCTGTTTAGGGATCTACTTGCCTCTGATAGCACTTTGGGAATCCTTATGTGTTCTTTCTTCTAAAGTCACTTTGGGAAACTCATGGGGCCAGTCTGAAAGCACTAGAGCTCCAGATGGTGTATCTACAAGGATGGGTCATGCCTTTTGCTTCTAGGTTGATATTAATGGACATTTTGATAGGAGGCTACTGTCCTGCTAGCAACCATTCCCAATGGTATCCCAGACTTGTCACTCCTCCCGTGAGTCATCTGGAATTATTTATTATGTGAAGTTGAAGCACATGATCAGATGTCTCTGCTGGAAGAGGAGGCCACCAGACATTTTCAAACATCTTAATTTGTATAGCATTGCTTGATGCTTCTCATACTTTTAAATCTTTTTATGGAGATACACATTCATTACAATGCAAAAATCTTAAGTGTATAACTTGATGAATTTTACATAGGTATATACTCATATATACACCGCCAAGAGCAAGATATAAAATATTTACAGTTCTCTAGTAGGTTACTAGTGCCCTTTCTCAGTCATGAACACTCCCATCCACCAACAGAAGGAGATTCTTTCATTATCCATTAGTTTGATCTGTACTTGAAATTCATATACTGTGTACTCCTTGTATACTCTTTTGTGTTTGTCTTCTTTTACTCAATTTACCATCTGTGAGACCATCCACATTTCTGCATGTGTCATCAATGTGTTCCTTGTTAATTCTTGTGGAATATTCCATTGTATGAATAAGCCACAATTTACTCATCCATTTTTCTGCTAATGAACATTGGAATTTTTCCAGTTTTTGGTATTATGAGTAAAGCTGCTATGAACACGTACTTTAGTAAACATATTCAATCCTTTCTCTTTGATACCTACCTAGGAGTATAGTTACTGGATCATAGTGGAGATTTATATGGAGACTTGGTAGATACTTCAAAAAATTTTCCAAAGTGTTTTTGTCAGTTTATACTCTTAGCAGCATATATAAGCAGTTCTTATTGCTTTAGGTCTTCTTCATATCTTGGTAATGCCAGTCTTTTTCAGTTTAGCCATTCTAGTGGGTGTATAGTGAAAACCTCGTGTGATTTTATTTGCAGTTTCCTGATGAGTAAAGATGCTGAATACTTTTTCATATATGCTTGCTTTGTTGCTCATTTGTTTGTCGTTCGGGTATCTTCTTTTATGAACTGCCCGTTTGAGTCTTTTGCCCATTTTAATTAGGTCTCTTGTTTCCTTTTATTAATTTGTAGCAATTCTTATTATGTTGAATATGATTTCTTTGTCAGATCTTTCTATAGCAAGTATCCTCTTGGTGTCTGTAACTTAGTGTCTTGATGAAGAGAAGTTCTTAATTTCAATGAAGCCTAATTCGTAGATTATTTTCTTTTATGGTTAATGCCTTTTGCATCCTGTTTACTAACCTTTTCCTACACTATGGTCCCAAAGACTTTTAAAATATAGTAATATTGAATACGGCAGTCTCTGGTATGTTTGATATTTTGATAAATATGATAAACTTTGCATCATACTGGCAATTTATTAGCTTTTAGGTTCTTATCCATTTTCATTCATATAATTTAGATCTCATCTTTCAGGTATAATGATTTGTTACTTAGTTGAATGGCAAAGTGAGTTCCTTTGATGTTGCTGCTGCTTTTTCTTAGGAAAATATAAAACCTACTACTTAATCTAAAGTGCTGAACTAGGGTATACACATTTTGTTGTATATGTTCAAGTAAGTAATAAACAGTGGAAAACTATTTGTTAAGAAAGCAACAAATGCATGGTTAAGATATTACAAGATTGCATCATACAATATTTGTCATTCTAAGAAGTAGCACACACACACACACACACACACAGGGAGAGAATTTTCTTATAAAATACTACTTTAAATCTTTTGTGATTTTTTCCCCACATTTAAAAAACATTTCATCTTGCAAATTCAGGTAAAAGTAAAGAAAATAATGTAGTGAACTCCCACCTATCCATCAGTCAGCTTTTAACATTTATCAACATTTTTCTATTTGATTCTTCCCTCATACATTTTTTTCTAGAGTATTTTAAAGAAAATCCCAGAGCTTATTTTTTATCTGTAAATATTTTATGAAGCTTTAGCTTTAAACCTTTCTTTTTCGTACAACTGCCATTTCATTATCACATCCAACAAAATTAACAATAATTTCTTAAACATCTAATACCTAGTCCACCTTGAAATATCTTATTTGTTGGAAAGGTGTCTCTTTCAGTTGGTTTGTTCAAGTCAGAATCTGAACAAGTCCTCATGTTACAATTGATTCTTGAGGTTCTTAAGCCTCTTCTATCGTAACGTTTTATAAATTTTAACTTTCTGACTTGGTAAAGTTAATGAACATACGTACCCTTTGCATATGAAGAGACATGTAATTTCCCCTTTGTTTCTAACTCTCTACTTTGAGTAGGTATATTAAACACACATTAAATTAGAAAAAAATACTTTGAAATAGACCACTCAGCGAAATAATTGTATTATTATTTATTAAGTTTTCCTTAGACAACTAATTTAGATGAAACTTGTTTACTTCTGTGGCAGATTGGTTTTCTACAGTGTTTCAGATGTCTCTTGAGTACCACTGAACATTTTTGTCAAAATTATGTGCTTACGTAAACAAATAGCATTTATCTTCCTGGAGCTTGGTAGCTCTTGATATCAATTTCTTATACTAAAATTATATATGACATTCAAGTTACTACAAGTTCATAATGATGTAATATCATAATCAAGATTGAATGGCATCGTAAGCCACAAAGCTTCTCTTGTAATATCTTCCTTTATAGTGTATACACTTAATATTTTGTTTTAATCCCAGGTTTTATAGGACTTGGAGTAACTATCCACAGTGTGTCCTTCTTGTGTTTATCCTTGATAATTCATACCTGTGCAAATTGTATGAAAATAAAATTCATTCTCATGTCTATTTTCCCCTTATCTTTTTATTCATTTTCCATTTATACTAAAACTTCAATTATTCTGAGGATCTCTAATATGCATTTGTTCAGTTTCATATAGAAGAATAAAAATATATAATCTTATTTATTTATTGGTTTGAAAGCTATGATTCCATCCCAAATATACATATTTCTTCCTATTTTATGATATTGTCTTTATATTATATTGAACAGTAATGACATACGACACTGAGTCATATGAAAAAGGAGGAAACAGCATTTCATATAGAATAATTGTTTTATGGTAGATTATATATGAAAAATAACTTTAACATATTTCTCACAATGTATCTTCACACTTGTGGTAAGTAGTTAGGCAAATAGTTTTATGTGTATTTTTATATATGAGCGCTGGCCTAAAAAGAGGTCGAGTTTTTTGTCCTTTCGTCCAAAGTATCATTAGTTACCCTGAGAACTGCATGCATCTGGATTTTCTTTCTCCTAGTCCAGTTGTTATTCCATTAAACCATTACTATTGGTACATTTGAGATATTTTCCTTTCAATAATACTTAAATTTATGCTCCTGTCTTCAGTTAATTCTTGGATAATCAGCTGTATTTTTTCTGCTTTAGTCATTGGAAACCTTTCTGAAATGTTTTCAAGCTTACTTTCTGAAAACTTCTAGTATTGTCAATATCCGCTAAACCAATTACAAGTAGTTCATCTGACTTTAAGTAATGAGAGAGAGTTTAAGCATGCATTTCGTTATGCAGTAAAAGCAAACAACGAGTATATGCAGATCCTCCAGAATCTTTCCTTGCATGAAATTCATCCAATGTGATTTTTCTTATGTATGAAAGTTAATATGAAATGTTAGTGACATTTTAACCAAGAGGAGTAGAACAGATTAGTGTACTTAATTCCTAACTGTATTTCATTTTTGTGGGTATTTGTGTTTTGTTTTCTAGTGGCTTTTCATGGCCTCCCACTGAAAATCAAGAAAGAACCCCACAGTCCATGTTCAGAACTTGGCTCTGCCTGCAGTCAAGAACAGCCCTTTAAATTCAGCTATGGAGAAAAGTGCCTGTACAATGTCAGGTAAAGCAATCAGGTGTACAGAGAAGGCCTGATGGTTCTTACTGAAACACAGTTCCAGCATAATATAAAATCTCAAGTCATATTTTATGAGTTACACCTGCAGCATATAACAAGCTAATTAGGTTATGTGTTTAGCAGAACTCGGAAGGACCATTTACTGTCTGATTACATACTTTCAGAATCATTTTAATTAAAGGTCAAGTCAGAGACCTATTTTTTTTTTTTTTGGGTCTTTGTTGCTGTGTGGGGGCTTTCTCTAGTTGCGGCGAGGGGGGCTACTCTTCGTTGGGTTTTGCAGGCTTCTCATTGCAGTGGCTTCTCTTGTTGCAGAGCACGGGCTCTAGGCGTGCAGGCTTCAGTAGTTGTGGTGCACGGGCTCAGTAGCTGTGGCTCACGGACTCTAGAGCGCAGGCTCAGTAGTTGTGGCGCACAGGCTTAGTTGCTCTGCGGCATGTGGGATCTTCCCGGACCAGGGCTCGAATACATGTCCCCTGCATTGGCAGGCGGATTCTTAACCACCGCGCCATCAGGGAAGCCCCCAGAATCATTTTAATGCAGTCATTTTTATCCAAATCATGAGTTACTTTTCTACTGTAGTGATGCACTATGGGATTGAAAAGAGGGACTGGGGACTTCCCTGGCCGTCCAGTGGTGAAGAATCCGTACTTCCACTGCAGGGGGCACTGGTTCAATCCCTGGTCGGAGAACTAAGATCTTACATGCTGTGCGGTGTGCCCAAATAAATAAATAAATAAACAAGTAAAAGAGGAAGGTGCTTCCTGTGTCTATCTTCACTTAAAAAAAAGAGAGAGAGAGAGAGAGGTTCTTACTTTGCATGCATGAATAGCTGCTGAAAGTTCTCATTAGAAAGAAAGCATTATGCACTTTAGATAGAGTGTGTAGGAAAAAATGAACCATTTGGCAGGTCTAAGCAGTACATTAGTTATCTGACAGGTTTTGCAGATGATCTATAAGATGCATTCATGGACAATTGCAGTAAAGTTAGAATTTTATAAGGCTTAGCAGAGGCTATTATCTATTAAAAAGCCAGTTGTTCCTTCGGGTGATAATAAAGGGGGGTGGGGCAGTAGAAGTGCACTGTTCATTTGTTGGAAAATTTGATAACATGTATGTTCATTAAAAACCCTTCATAGTAAATTGCATTCTGCTGCTTTTCATATCAGCCTCTAATTGCGTACGGAAAAAGTTGGCTCTGTATATTGTATGTTATTACTCTCAATTATAGTAGAGACGTACGTAGTTCTTTAAAGGAGTTAGTTTAGAAACTTATAAAAATGATTAAAAATATTTGTGGTCTTATGAATTATGTTGATTCCAGTTCATAATACGTTATAATCCAAAGGAGTCTTCTATTTCCTCAGATTTTTTTTACATATTTTCTTTTTTCTTTTTCGTGGAATAATTTTTTTCCTTTTTTTTTAAATTGAAGTATAGTTGATGTACAATATTATATAAGATAGAGGTGTACAAGATAGTGATTCACAACATTTAAAGGTTATACTCCATTTATAGTTATTATAAAATATTGGCTATAGTCCCTGTGTTGTACAGTATGTCCTTGTAGCTTATTTTATGCCTAGTAGTTTGTACCTCTTAATCTCCTACCCCTGTGTTGCCCCTCTCAACTTCACTCTCCCCACTGGTCACCACTCGTTTGTTCTTTATATCTGTGAGTCTGCTTCCTTTTTGTTATATTCACTAGTTTGTTGTCCAAGATAGTTAAGATTTGAGAAACTTCGATTTGTGCAGTCTCACAGTACCTGACCAGTGCTTGGACATTCTATTACTATTTGTTCTTGCCAACTTGTCTTTTATATCTGTTTTTCTAGGAGGTTCACCAGAGCCTGAAATGATGAGGCAGTTCAGTTGAACTTCAAAGCTTTTATAAAACAGATCTCTTGTAGAAGCCAACTAATAAAACATACTGAGTTCAGATAAAACAATATTGATCAATCTGAGTTTTATTTTTATCATGTTTTTAATTTTTGCATTTTCTCCTTAAGAGTACTGTGTATTCTCAGAGTAATTATTTAACATATGGAGGAATTTTTAATTAATAAACCAAATAGGTATAGAATTGCCATTGCATTTTAGCATTGATCAGAAGTGTGACTATGAAATAACTGCTGCTTTATGGACTTAGAAAGAAGAAAGACATATCTGACTTTCATAAATTAATGGTAGAAGAATTACCTGAATATTTTGAGGTTCTTCTTGGGGACCAGTAATTCCCACAGTGATATATGGATTAAATTTTGTTATTTCCATTTCTATACAAACAGTGTAACTCAATACAGAATTTCATAAGGGAAAAAAGTAATATTCTAGGACAGGAGATGTATCATTTTTTCTTCTTATGTGGGAATGAGACATGTGAACCATTTTATAAAAGAAGTGGGTTCACATTCAGAAATATTGGTAAGTGAAATAGGTAGGACCAAACATAATATGAGTTCCACTGACTTTGCTTTAAAGCAAGGAAGACTTATGCAGCACATACTCCTTCACTTCTATAAAGTAGTTTTGCACTTGGATGTTATTCTGTTGTATAGATGGTGCAACAGGGTAAATTATTACATAAGTCAGTTTTTTTTTAAAGTTTCTTTTTTAAAGAAAAATATATATTAATGAATGCTTTTTATTTTAAAATGAAATACAGTATTTTAATCTAGAACATCTTTTTTTGTTCAGAAATTTAAGTACAGTTTGTTTTCAATAAAATATTTTTTAGATTACAGAAATTAGTTAAATCATATTCCTGAGAGCTACGCTAAAGAAAGCAACTTAAATTCATAATGTATATAAAAACAAGCTTACTCATTTTATTATTTTGTAACTGTGTTCAGAAGTTAGACAATGATAACAGGATTTTGCTCTTAAGAACATTATTTTGTACCTATTCTTATACTCCAAGAAAGTTTAAAGAGATCAGAGACATAAATCTTTATTAATTTGCCTCATAAACCTTTATTATCCTATGTGAGGAAATTAATGCCAGGCGTCATTTATTTTACATTAAAAAAATGACAATAAGGCAAAAGTATGTTCTTCTTAGAGTTCTACCACAAATAAAGATGAGCCAGGTATGATCCGCATCTCGTTAAACTGACGTGAGTTCTTATTCTAAAATCTTATGTAACATAGAAGGATTATAATATCAGAAATATTTAATGATCTAGAAAAGATCTATGAAACTTGCTTAAGGAGACATATCAAGAATAGATGGAAATAATATGCCACTGCTTTCATTGACAGAGATGTTCCTTATACTGTGTTGTTTGTATATATATTAAAAATAGATGTTGTGTATTTATGCTCTTACAAAGTTATACATTCATTATCCCATTTTCTTTTTAAGTGTGTGACAGTTTCAAAGATTATGTGTTCTAGAGCTGCGGAAACCAAACAACATGCAATTCCAACTTCCTTAAGACTTAAGCCTAAAATATTTTTTCTACCCTTGGGTTGGGGGAAAAAAAAAGTTTTAATTGCTCCCAAGAAGCACATGTTCTCTTTTCTTTCATTCCTTGGGTAGTGCCTATGATCAGAAGCCACAAGTGGGAATGAGGCCCTCCAACCCCCCAACACCATCCAGCACCCCAGTGTCCCCCCTGCACCATGCGTCTCCCAACTCAGCTCATACTTCGAAACCTGACCGCGCCTTCCCAGCTCACCTCCCTCCGTCGCAGCCCATTCAAGACAGTAGCTACCCCATGGACCACAGGTAACTGCAAGTACCATTTTAAAAAAATTTTTGGTTAGAGTATAGTTGATTTACAATGTTGTGTTAGTTTCTGCTGTACAGCAAAGTGGTTAAGTTATACACATACATATATCCACTGTTTTTTTAGATTCTTTTCCTATATAGGCCATTACAGAGTACTGGGTAGAGTTCCCTGTGTTATACAGTAGGTCCTTATCAGTTACTTATTTTATATGTAGTAGTGTGTATGTGTTAATCCCAATCTCCCAATTTATCCCTTCTCCCACCCTTACCCCCTGGTAACTGCAAGTACCATTTAAAAAAACAAAAAACAAACCAAAAAAACAACTGTTTTTAGCATTCTTGGAAGAAAGTCCTATTACTACCAATTCCTAAGACCTATAGTAAATTCAAGGGGAGTGTATTAATTTTGCACATCTGTGCAAAATATTTTTAGGAAGAGCTTGCTCTATCTATCTTTAGCTATAAATAATTTATGGAGAAGGTCATTTATAAACATTCCTTTATAAACATTTAAATTGGTTGCTAAAATGGAAAATTAATCTATATACTGACATTTGAACATTTCCCTTTCACTTTGCTTGAATTAAATTGCTTCACTTAAACTTTAAATCAGATCATCCCATTTTTATGAGCATATGTGTGTACTTTTTCTATAAAGTTAGGAGACTAATTTTAGTAGGTGGCTTACAGAATGAGGTTCTTTACCTTAGATGAGTGGTTTAGCTGTACATAGTTTTGCAGAAGAAAACTTATTTGATAGAACTATCTTTCCTCCTTTCCAAGTAATGAATATTTAATGTCAGTAGAGGCATGACCCTGAACGCTGAGAATATAAAGAGGTAGAGACTCAATTAGTATTACTTAGAAAGGAATAATGCAAGACACAACATAGAGCTAAAGAGAATGTTATGGTGGGTAATTCTTGACTCCTAGAGATGAAAAAATTCATATTGAAATAAAATATTGGAGGACCTTTAGAGGCCTTAATAATACAACTTAAAACACAAGTCAATTATGTATAGCATCCTTTCTTCCCCTTCTACCTTGTACTTATATAGAGTGAGTGGTGTGCTGGTAAATGGTTAACAACAGGCTCTATGGGAGTAAACCCAAGGACCTTGATCTATAGCATTTGATGCGTCTGTGATGTAAATATTGCCCCGATGGCAGACTCCAGGGTATCACTGCGACAACCCTGAATGTGGAATTGCAAAGAGATGTGTAGTAACATGCCATGAAACAGTATTTCTGCCAAACAGATACAATAGACATAACCTCCAGCGCATAATTAGTATAATTAGTAGTAAAATGTAGTAAAAGAATTAGGAAGTGATGAGTTTTGAGTGTTTTCTGCCTTTGTTTTAAATATAATTTTTTAATAATTTTAAACTTACATAATTTAATTCTTAACAATGGCTGTGTTTAAGAGTTGGCTCCCATAATTCCTGAAAATTTAACAATAAGCCCGTGCAAATTGGCTCTGACACACCATTATAAAAATAGCTCAGTCAGAGGAATCTCCCAGATCAGCAGAGGAAACCAGAAGATGTGCCACTGGCAACTTTCGGAAAATAAGAGAATACTCAGATCTGCTTTTTATAGGTTATTTAATGGGACTCAATCTCAAGTTCAGTAACTCTTTTGATATGAAGGTAAGATGAAAGCATTCTTTCCAATGGGAGACCAAGTCATAACTTTCCTACCTTGGTTTCCATCCCTGAGTCCTCTTGTGCTTTAGTTATGAAATGCTTCCCATTATCTTTCCCTTCTCACCCTGTGGACTTGAGACTCTGTCCGAGTGTAATGGTATGTGCATCTGTGTAAACAGTTTTGTAAATACAGATGAAAGACATCTTATTGCCGGGTGGGCCATTAAACAGATGCACATTGTGCAGGGCTGAAAGGGAAAAAGAGGACAACCAAAGAAAAGCAAGTTTTGTTTTGTCTACTTCTGGTGACTTCCCAGAGTTCTTGATAGCGCGTCTCACACCTCAAATGAGGGCCAGAATTAGAGATTGCATAGTCGGTGCTCTGTGCAGAATAGTTCTTTCTTATGGGAGGTGACTGCTGAACAAGCAGTATGGCTGTTTTTAGGTGACCTAACTTGAAATGCTGTAGCCAAACCCATTTTAGTTTCTCTACTTGAACTCAAATATTTGAGACTGAGAACAGCCGGCCCGGAACTAGAAGAGGGAAGCTCAGGGTCTTTTCCCACTGCCCCCCACTGAGTGTTGAGGACAGCACCAGCTGGCCGATCCCAGGAAAATCTCTGAAGCCGTATGCTTCTGAGGAGGATTTCTTGGAGAGCTCTAGCCAACAAATGACAGTCCCTCAGTTATAATTGGCAAATTTGCTCTGGGAACAGATCCTTTCCCCCAAATAGCCCCATCCAGCCGAGGCACCCCACCTCACTCTGGGAATGCTTCATGGCCAACTGGGCTGCACCCCGCTTCCTTTCCTCAGCCTCATTCTGCTCCTTGGGCCAGCCCTTTGGCACTTTTTCCTGAACCCACTGTGCAGGAGCCCTGTCTCTTTTTCTCAATGTTTCCCACCACTTAGGCACTGTTTTTCTTTACCCAGGAGCTCATCAGCACGCCCTCCTTACCCATGAACTCCCTCCAGAAAGCTTCTGGAGTCGCTTTCTCTTTACAGTGGGTCATAAGAATGATACCACAAACTTGTAGTTTCTTAGGAAGCACGTGTGTTTGATATATTCCTGGTCCTCAGTGAGTACCAACTGGAATCATGTTGACTTGTGAAAACAAATGGCTTGATTTTTCAACAAAGCTTTTAGTAGAAGTGTTATTATCTTCCTTTGAAGGCTTCCCAAGTGAGCTGGTTTCTTTTTTTAACTTCAACTTACAATTTTCTTATTCATTCCTTGACAGTTCTTAATGATAATTTGTTTCTTTTTTTGGCTAATGAAATAAGCAAGCGAAGGGAAGTGAATGCAGTGCAGTCGGCCTATTTTGCTATATCTGAGTTTCTGAGTTTATTTTCTGCAGGTGTAGGTGGAATTTCAGTGCTTTCCATGGCAGCCAGAGAGGCTAGAGTTAAATCACAGGGTGGAGTGTTCTTAGAAATGCTAAAGCAATTGCCTTGCCATTCTTTCGCTTTTACCTTGTTTTCATTTAACGTTACCAAAATTAAATGTTAACTTTCCAAATTAAAGTCTGAGGAATGCTTTTGGGGGCGGGTGCAGGGGAGTTAATAGGCTTACATTTGCTCATAGAAATGTTGGATAGGTTATTTTTAAGCACTCCTGGGCATGTTTAGAGCTGTTAAATCTTTAATTAATCCACATCTTTGCGGTGGGTCAGTGATATTAGGATGAGAAACACAGAACTGAACTGATGAAGTGATTAGCCAATCAGTACACAGGATAACCAAGAAGGAAGGAGCGTAGAGACTCACTCTCAGCCTTCTGCCAAGGCCTCAGAACTTCCCCATGACCTAACAGCACGACCTGTCCCAAAGCTATGTGACGCATGCATGTTCCTTCCATCATTGGAGGTCTGCTGTAATATTTTATGCTTATTTTTATCAACCTGATATTTTGTTTGAAAATCTTGGAAGCCAGTGAGTTCTGTGTTGCTGTTTGACAGTAAAGAAGTAGTCTTTTACAACTAGCTTGGATTTCAGTCTCTGTAATATTTCCCAGTTTAATTTCTCACTAGAATACAGTGTTATTTAGGACATTGTTGAAGATGTAAGAGTCCTGCACATTTGAGAAGAAAGTCATTCCCTTCTCGCTCCCTTGATAACTGATGGTAAGGGAAGGAAAACCAATAAGGAGGTTTTTATGTGGTTGATTTTGTTTGTTGGTTGGTTAGTTTGATAACAGAATTAAAAGCTGGAGGCTGCAGTTTGAAATCAGATTCTTTCTGGTTCCCCTGTTTTGTTTTGTTTTGTTTTTCTTGTCTATAATTAATTTGAGACCCTCTTAATAAGGAAATCTGGTAAATGATCCAGTTGATTTCTAGTTGGGCATTTTAACTGTTAGCGTGTGTTATTTCTTGCAAACGCTACAATGCTCTCCTAGCCTTCCCCGAAGCACATCTTTAACTTTTTGTCAGGTACTGAAATAGTGCTGAATGGAACTAATTAGAAGGGGAGCACAAGGTGTATTATGATTAGAAATCACAGTGCTACTGACCCAGGAAGTGTCTAGTCTTTGGTAAAGATTTACACTTCGGGTCAGCTGGTGTCATGTTCATTAGCTAGAAGTTAAAAATCGTGCCAGTATTTTTAAAGGGTATTCCTTGTTACTATTTTATTTGAAACATGCTCTCTTATTTCCCAGATTTCGCCGCCAACTTTCTGAACCCTGTAATTCCTTTCCTCCTTTGCCGACAATGCCAAGGGAAGGACGTCCCATGTACCAACGGCAGATGTCTGAGCCAAACATTCCCTTCCCACCTCAAGGCTTTAAGCAGGAGTACCACGACCCAGTGTATGAACACAACACCATGGTTGGTGGTGCGGCCAGCCAAAGCTTCCCCCCTCCTCTGATGATCAAACAGGAGCCCAGAGATTTTGCATATGATTCAGGTAGGCCTGTGCTTTAAGTTATGTTTAAGATAAATCTTTTCACTTGCTTGTCAGTTTCATTAGTGTTGGCCACAGATGGGGTGGCTCCTGACCATTTTTTGGTGAAATCTTTCTGATTTATTCCTTCTTTGAATCTTTCTCTTTATGTGAAGGGTTGGACTGTCAAACCAGTTTGGCATGAGCCAATGGATGAAATAGTGTCTAGAAATGAAACCTGTCCAAAGAAGAGTACAATTTGTAAAATTATGCGCACTCTCAGCCCAAGAGAGTAACGTGATCCTTCTTTTCTTGATTCTGGGCTTTCTTTCCATTTGCTCCTGCTGCACTGTTTAATAACAATATTAACAGAAAGCAATATTCTTCTGTACTGAGTAACTTATTGCTTATAACTGTTTGTTTGTTTGTTTCTTTATTTTTGTGGCAAGATTCCAAGGGTCCGGAAGTAAGGATTCTTCCATATTGGGAGAGGGATAGCAAAAATATCAATAATAGGCTTAGCTCTAGTCTCACTGAGCCTGAAAGATCTCACTAAGTAGTACGTCAAGATGGAGAATTGGGGTTTCCCGAAAGTAAAAAGCACTTATGTCTATTGTTAATGTTACCACCAACTTTGCCAATATTTGACCTTAAGAACTCAGAAAAATTACTTAACTATTCTGTGCTCATTTCTTTTGTTATAATCTCAAAATCAGGACACCTGCCTTTCAGAAATCTCAGGAATTTGGGGAAAAAGTATGAAATAAAAGCTAATGCTTCTAAGAAGGGCACCAGGCAAAATATTACTAACGTTATTGTAAGCACGGTCAATAGATGGTTGTGGACTTAAAAATATTGGAAAACAATGTGACTTCCTTTCATCTGGATGCAAAGTTGTGGGTGTTCTTTGTGAAGGAACTATTGCTTCTCTAGGCATAACTCTGCTGAGTTTTTCTGTCGGTTCTACTTGAGGAAAGAAAATTGTCTGCTGGTCTTCAGTTTCCAACTTGCATAAAGTTACCTGTTTTATTATAAACTGGTCTTAAAGCTCAGCAAGAAGGAGCCCTACCACTGAGAGTCTCCCTCTGGCCACCCTTCCTCATTGGCCAAGAAGTTGAAAAGGACTAAGGGGAGTTGCCCACTGAGAGGCTATACCTCTACTTCTGGAAGGTATACCAGTTACCCAGGGCCCATGAATTCCCTGCCCAGCCAACCTTGAGTCCACTTCCAGGGCCTGAGCAAGTTTATCCCAGGCCTAGTTTTCTGAAGGCAGAGCACACTGTTCCTGTCTAGGTCCAAGGAGGTGGCCAAGGGACAGCTGCTTGTGGGAGGATGAGGATGAAGCTTGGTTGTGCCCATATGTTTGGTGTGTGAGGCCCCCGTGGTGTGGAACAAGGTGGGGTTGAGGAATAGGGAGAGAGGCAGGAAGGGGGTGTGGAGGGGCCGGGATCTGAAGACTGAAAACTGGCTGCATACCATCCTCTTTCAGCACTAATCCTAGAGATTTCCCCAAATTCTAGGTTTGGCCTGGCCTTCCAAGTTGTTATGTTTTTATAGTTTCAAGGAATAGGAGGAGAGAACATATTTATTTATCGTTTTGTTTGGCTGGTTTATAGTTTAAAAATTTAAACATATGGTGTGAGGGACTGTACTTGAATGCTTGTCCCAGGCCCTGTAATTTGGAGAGGGTCCTAGAATGTACCATAGTGTTTACACTTTAGAACCTTTTATGTTTGTCCATGATTTACGGGCATAATTAAGAACTCTGCACTACAATGGGCTTTATTATAGACACGATTCATTTTTCTCTGCAAGTTTCTAGTCCTGTTAACTGATGTTATTCTTACTCTCCAAACCACATTTTAATTTGCTGCACAGTTTTTTGAATTCATCATGATTTCAAGAAACTTTACATGGAAATCAGTTAAAATAGCCCAAATAATTGGTTCAAAAGGACTTGTAGGGCATAGCATTTTTAGAAAATTCTTGTGTTTTTTAGAATGTTTTTATAGGTATAATCTCAGAAAGATTATCATTGAAATCATTTTCTTGATTCTGTGGTTTTCCATACATATATATATATATACATATACACACACACGTATATATTCTCCTTATATCTATATTGTATATAAAATTATATATAACATGATGTTGAAGACGTGTAACTTTTCCTGAGAAGATGTGAAGCAAACAAGAAAAATATTTAAATAATACATTGAGGGCAAAAAAATAGGAACTCGGGCTGTGAGGTTTAATTGCATTATTTGTGGACCATATATAATATGAATTCGAGTCAGCTACGGTCTGACCCGCAAAAGCACAGATTCAGTCACTTCTAACCTAAAGAAGGATAGTCCATTCCTTAGCTCAATCTGCTATAATAAAATACCATCATCAGTGGGAAAGCTGAAGTAACAGACATTTAACTTCCACAGTTCTGCAGGCTGGGAAGTCCAAGATCAAGGTTCCAGAAGATTCATTTCCTGGTGAGGCCTCTTTTCCTGGCTTTGCAGATGGCTACTTACTCACTGTGTCCTCATGAGGCAGAGAGAGGGCTCTGGTCTCTCTTCCTCTTCTTTTATAAGGACACTAATTCCACCATGGGGGCCCTACCCTCATGACCTAGTCTTATTCTAATTACCTCTCAAAGCCCCCGCCCCCCCTCCAAATACCACCACTTTTGGCATTAGGGCTTCACAATGAATTATGGGGGACACGATCATTCAGTCTATAACAGTCCAGTATCCTGTTTTAAAGGTACATAGGGCATCTCTTTTGTAAGTTGCCATAAAGCTTGCAAATGACTTGTGGAATATTTGTTTAATATTTGAGAAGCTGTTAATTTATGTTACTGTCTCTCCTGTAAATTATATTTCCGATTGCTAAAGTTGGACAACACCTTTGAATTCTAATTTCAATATTGCCAATAAGATACACTTCAGTTTCGCTTGAATAGTTAAATAGTAAAGTTGTGTCTTCTGGATGGATGTGGTCCAAAGAACTGTAGTTACTGTGTAACCAGGGCAGATGAAAAATTAACCTGTGTGTTTCAAAATATGTTTTACTGGCCACCAAATTGCTGCAATTAAGTTGACGCATCTGTATACGTCATACATTGCCGTCAACAAGTACGATCTCCAGATGTTTTGTTTTGTTGTCATTAGTTCTTTCATCCTTGCTGACAGAATATTAAATAACCTTTTTAGGAAATCTAATGTATTTATCACTGAATCATTAAGTTCTTTGTTCACTTATTGATGTTGAACAAGTAGCACATTAGAAAATACTTAATGTGATTTAAAGACAATGCAAAAACGTTTCATAGTCCATTTACTCAGCATCTGTGATCCAAAGCTTGTCCTTTAAGAAGGCCTCTAGAACTCGTTATTGCTTAATTCAATATAGCATAAATGTTGTGAAAATAAAAGACGCTTTGTAAGTGAAAAGGTAGCATGATTATGCTCTAATAAAGCCTGACATTAATTATGATATGGGAAAGGGAAGGTCTATTAGTTATAATTATAATTACAGGAATGCAATTTCAACTGCTGAGTATTTAAGCTAAAAAATTGCAAAATATTATGTTAGTAGAATAGAAATTTTATTCAGGAAAAGGGACAAATCTTGGATCAGAAGACACCGAGGAGATAAAAAAAATTGATATTTAGGGCCAATTTGGTGAACCAGTACAGTGTGATCATGATTATATGATATTAAGTTCTCAGCAGTCCAATTGCATCTATTATTGTTGTTTTCCTCCTCTGCTTCTTTAGCCTAATAGTGCTGCATAAAGCAGGACACAGGTTTTTTGTTGGTTGGTTGCTTTGTCTTGAATCCAACCTGCTTCCTCTCTTTTGCTCCTATGGCCAAGTGACTATGTAAAAAGCGTTGAATAAGCATTGTGCACTTCATGTGGATGCAATGCTCCATTTTCATAAAATCGTGGTTATTTTCCCATTATGCTTGCATATGAGGTTTTGCAGATTCAAAATGCCCAATGAGGTAAATATTTTAGATACTCACAGCAACATATTTTATTAGAATTGTATGTGTTCGTCTTTTGTTTGTTTTTGTTTTGGATAGCTTCGGGTAGTATTTTTAGGAGGGTGGTGGGCACATGAAACTAAAGTTTGACTCAAGAAAATATCAGCACACGATGTTCATGTGCTTTTATTAGTAGGTATTTTCACTCTCAGAAAATTATCTTAAGGAAGGGGAGATGCAGGATGAATGTTTGGGGGGGGGGAGGAATATTACAGAGTAATTGAATGGTAATGTAAGTTATGGCTGCCAATAACAGAAATACTTTGCAGCCATTAGAAGTCAGGTTTTAAAAAATATTTAGTGAAATGAGACTATTGAGTAAAAAGAATTATAAGTGTAAAGCCCGACTTATGCAAAATAAGACTCAGGACATAAATACTGTGGTTATATATGCGTGGTGCTATTATAGGCAATATTTATTTTATCTGTAAAGTGCTTTGTCTTTCAACAGTGCTTACGTACTGCTTTCCTATTCAGACAGAGTACGTATTATATTTTAAAGTATCAACCAATTTAGAATTGAAGAAAAAAAGTGTCCAAATTAATCACATCAGTCCTATAAGTGAAAAGAATGCTAAGTTAAAGATGACACAGTCTCATTCATTGCAAACCTGACTTTCTATTCGTTTGTTTCCAGGACTGCCTTAGAGAGGGAGGAGAATGAATATGCTACTTGGTGGGTTTCAGGTTCATCCCTGCACTGTTCTTGCAGTACCATCATTTAATGCTATTACGTTCCTTTGCATTTTGGGGTGTCTTAAAAATCTTAACCTAGGAGTTGATTGGAGGGGATGATACATTAATAAGGTGTTTTTAACACTCAGCGCCTATTCTATTACTTTAATTAGTTTAAAAGATACTTCCCAGCCCTGTGGTGGAGCAGTTTAAGCTAGGAGCTGGGAAGGAAGAGGGGAAAGAGAACTTTCAGGGACAGAATAAGGTTTCTGAAATAAGAAAAAGG
The DNA here is from genome assembly GCF_949987515.2 of Delphinus delphis. Taxonomy (NCBI): domain Eukaryota; kingdom Metazoa; phylum Chordata; class Mammalia; order Artiodactyla; family Delphinidae; genus Delphinus; species Delphinus delphis. The sequence goes on from NC_082691.1 coordinate 40,922,538, forward strand.
GGGAAAGCGTGTGCTTGGAGCTTCGGGAGAGGAGGAAGCAGTTGTAGAGGGTAAGGGAGAAAGCTGACGTCATGTTTTCTGAAGAAAAAGTTTCTGTATTTTTTAATTGTGTTTTTTAGGGCCATCAGTCCTGGTACTGATGAGGCCTTCTTTCAGTTTGGAGGCATGTCGCATTTATGTGGTAGTAAATGTTAGCATTATTTTCAATTGGGAAATTGACACAAATAGCTGTTTCATAGAATCATAAACCTTTAAACTCATGAAAGCTCTGGGGTATCACCTAATTCACATTCCTTCTTTACGCCCTATTATACAGATAAAATGTCCGAGGCTTATTCAAGTTAACTTACCATCAGTTACAAAGGTGTTTTGTGAAACAGCCAAAACCAGAACCAAGGTTTTCTTATTCTTAGTTTAGTGCACAGTCCACAGCCTATCTTTCTATATAATTGTCCAAAATAAAGTACTTTAATCTACAATTTGTTAGATATATTATTTACCCTTTTCTCTAATTCTTAGAATGAGTTTTTGCCTGTGTCTTTTCGGTACGCGGGCCTCTCACTGTTGTGGCCCCTCCCACTGCGGAGCACAGGCTCTGGACGCACAGGCTCAGCGGCCATGGCTCACAGACCCAGCCGCTCCGCGGCACGTGGGATCTTCCTGAACCGGGGCACGAGCCCGCATCCCCTGCATCGGCAGGCGGACTCTCAACCGCTGTGCCACCAGGGAAGCCCTGCCTATGTCTTTTAAAAGCTCTATGTGACCCAGGGCAAAGAAAGCATTTGCAGTAAAACTTAAGGTGTGCTTTTCCTAATGTGGGGGTATTTATTTCACATTAGACAGTCCCCAGATTTTATTCTGTTAGGTGCTCACTGTTGTAAGGTAGGAAAATATAAAACTTCAAATGATATTTCAGTTTAAAATGTGTTCTATTTCCTTTTTAAAAATACACCATAAACATTATCAAACATTGAGATTGTCAGAGAAGTAACTTTCCCTAATAGTTCTTCTGGAAAAGGCTGAACAATTATTAGAAGGAAAAGTATCAAATCGATGGCCTAGCCAGCTCGAAAATTCTTTGATTGATTATATAAACTTTGAGTTTGTCTGAGCCTTCTTTCTTATTGGACTTCACTCTTTGTTAAAACACTTGATAGTTTGATGGCTTAAAATTTAACTATAAGAGTCATTTTCAAACTTTTGTCAGCTGAATCTATTTTTCAGCAGAAAGCTTATGAAGGACTGCGGTATCTAAAAGAGATACGGGACTTCCCTGGCCGTCCAGTGGTTGGAACTCCACACTTCCACTGCAGAGGGCGAGGGTTCGATCCCTGGTTGGGGAACTAAGATCCCACATACTGTGTGGCATGGCCAAAAAGTTAAAAAACAAAACAAACAAAAGAACATATAAGGAAAGCTTACATTTGGAAAAATAAGACGGGCCTTTTCTATCTTTCATTTTTAAATCCTAGCAACCCTTTCCAAGTTTCCATATACTTCATCACCTTAGGACTTTGATGAAGGCCAATAGACAAACCTTCAAATTTGGAGAGTAATTATCTGTACTTAGCATGTAGAAAAATAATATGTAGGCAGAGAAATGATAAAATAGGTGCACAATACTTAGCTCATGTTAAGTATGTTAAAACTAGGAATACGTTTAACTTTCATCTGTGAGAGCTGACAAATATATCTGGTACTCACATAGGGCCAAGCTGGCAATGTAGTCGTAAGAGTTAAATAGTTTTGCGTTTCTCAAGTGGCGAGAGAAGATTTTTATGTTGTCAATGTTATTCTGTGTTTTGCTGTGTTGATGGGTACTTATCTTAGATAGCAGAGAAGATAGTGAAGTAATTCCTAATGCTGCTCTTAGTGAGCATTGCTTGGGATTCCCCTTGCAGAATTTAGACTATGGTTTGAAGGTTAAAGTTATAGGATGAAATCAGTAGATAATAGAGCAAGAAAAACATACTTCTTTTCTGCAGCCACATGGAAATATGAGTAAATAGTGCTTTATGTGTTTGGAGATGATTTGTCAGGGCCTCAATCAACTGGCTCAACTTGCACAAAATTACAAAAAAACAAAACCCAAAAAACACCAAAATTCAGAAGGCAAGACGTACTCAGTAGCTTATTTCTAAACTGTTACTACTATGATTGTTACTACTACTCCTGTAGTAATGGCTCAGAAATTCTGTCATCAGGATATATTATTTTTTAATGATTTCTTATTATTTACTTTTTAAGAGGGATATATATTTTAGGGAAACTAACCTCATATATTTTATAATAAATGTTCTTATATGTCTTCTGAACAATTGAGTTATACATAAGTAAACAACCAGAAATATTGTTCAAGAAATACAAGGAATGCAGTGATGACAAAAGGAAACTGTTGAAAAATGCTCATTAAAGTTGGATGGAACAGAGAGAAGAGAAGTAAAGGCTACTGCTATTTATTTTGAACTTCCAGGCTTGCCATAAACTAGCTTCTTCATTTCTGAAATGGAAGGCCCCGTGATTGATAATTATAACTTTAATTTTTAAAAATATGAAATAAAAACATTTAGAAATATTAAGCTTTACTTCATCACTTTTACTTACGTATCTTTGAACCACCTTAAAAACTAATTCCTAAAAGAATACTGAAATTTTTTAAAGCCAAAAACAGAGAATGTTATTTAAGAATTAATAACTGAATGTACGTTGACTCTTCAGTGGTCTTTCTCTGTTCCATGTTTTCTCTGGATGATAGATTATAGGATTCCTTATCATCTCCCCTCCTGGCTGTGTCAAGTATTTTAATTTTAGTTTTATTTTAGTTTAAAGTTAAATATGGTAGTAACTTGATTTATTCGCTATCATTTTATTAGCCAGATATTAGAAATTGGAAGATAAATATTAAATTATAACGCCATAGTAGAAAATCTTGCACACATTTAAAACCAAAGACCATGTATTTTTCATGTTTCTCCTCATTCCTTCTTCTGTAGGCATAGCAAAGATCCTATGAGAAATCAGTTAGAGATATATTCAGGGATTGTTGACTGCAACCATTTCCCAATGTGGCTTCAGGTCACTGGAAGAGAAAAGTATTTTCTTCCCTCTGGAGTCAAGGACCAAGTTACAGATGGCTGATAAAACCCATTATATGTTTTAACAGTGTTTGGTATTGGACTGACTCTTTACAAATCATTCCCATAATTGCTCATAAATAGCTTTCTTCCCTCCTAAAAACTCTGGATATTTTTAAGCATTACCATCTTTAGTAATTTCCAGCGCAGTGATGATTATGGTTCCATGAACTTTGGCTTTTTGTACCTGCTATTTAACACTCCCAAAGGCCAAGCCTTGGCCCTACTCCATTACTAAGCATCATTTGCTTATGGCCACATTTTCTCCTCAAACATGGCAGCTGATTTTTTTCCCTCCTAACTTTGAAACCATTGCTTCAAAAATTTCAAGTGGAGAATCACTCGGGAATTTAAAGGAATGAGCTATTGACCCTTCAGAAAAAATTAACATCTTACCTGTTTCTCTAGAATCCAAATATAATTTTCTTTTTCTCAGTGTGTGATTTGTGGACTAGTAGATCACTTAATCTCTGATATTTAGGTGCTTAAATTATGAAAAGTGACGGTGATGCCTTCCTAATTGATTTTGTTATTATAATAGAGCTCACAGTTTGACTTTGCTTTTTATTGCTTAGCAGATCTCATATGAGTTTTCCTCATTCAGTTCTGGGTTAAAATAGCAAATCTCCCCAAACAGTACTTTGGTCCACTATATCAGTTTTTCTAAGAAATACTTCAGTATGCTCTAAATCTACAGTTACAGTAAGTGGCATTGGCTAGTGATTTGATTTGAGAATTGAGACTATGGTCTGGATTTACTCTTTATGCATTAACACAGGTCAAATGGACAGGGACTGTATTTTAAGTCAGTAATGGAAGGCTGAAGGCTGTCTTAAACCAATCATATCAGTTTTACCCATGACTGATTGATCCCTAGGGGCGGAGCCCTGTAAGCATTTCTCTTACATGAATGGACTCTATAGAGCCTGGAGTTTCATTCATAAAATGGAGATTGAAAGGACACACACACACACACACACACACACACACACACACACACACACTCACACTCTTTACTCTCTGGAATGTCCATTTATACAGAGCTGAAGGGTATAGTGTTCCATCAGCTGCTGCTTTTGCCAGTTGACTGGAAGTAATGATTAATGCTCATTGGTCCTGCCTGCATGTAACCTGACACTATTTATGGCCTTGCAGTGTTCCTAATGTATAGTGAATGAGAAGGCAACATTCTCAAATCAGAAACATAAACAGGAACTGGTGGGTCTGAATTCCATTCAAATATGTCATTTCAGCCACACAGTGTTTGTCTAACTGGGATTTTACAGGCAGGAAAGGGGGAAGGGAGGGATAATCTGCTTGTGAGTTGAACTAGCATGAAAAAAGGGAATTAGAATGGGGAGGGGGGGTGTACTTTTTTAGTGTAGGATTTTTAGTTTCTTTTTAAAGAAAACAACCAGGATGCTTAGGCCCAGAACTGCTTATTGCGAGTGGGTGAGATGAACATACCACTGTTTTCATATGTGCAACTAAGATTTGCAATTAAATGAGACAGTTGAAGGATGCGCGTTTGGATTTCTCCCTCTGTGTGTGTGTTTCATAAACGTGAACAAGAGAGGGAAGATAAATATTTATTTTTTACAAGTATATGTCTGAGTATATATTTTTAGGTTTAGAATATCGTTATAGAATATTTTACACTTAAAGGATCTCTATACTTAAGTGACTTAACTATGTAATAGTTTAAAGGGAGACTTTTTATTTCATAAAATATTTTTACCTAACATAGGCATAACCTAATTGAAATCTTTCCAAGGAATTTTTTTCAGATTAAATAGATTGTGGTTTTTATCATGGGTGTACATGTGTGTAAATTTTCTATTTAATTGCTTCTAATACAGTCTTGAAAATTTTACAAAGACAGCTATTCAAAAACTCATGTGAAAAACAAAGCAAGGCAAAACTGAAAGAATGACACGCATATATCATTATGATTTATTTACTATTCTCTTAAGTTTAGAAAAGTATCTTTGAACATTCCATTCTGCTAACCCTTCTTTGCAGTGTGTGGGCCCTCACAGTTCACTGTTTTCATCCACATGTTTTTGTTATTCTTAGCATTAAAAAATAAAACCACCCACTTGGTATGACACTGGAAACATTATACTGAATCCTGGACCTGTTACCTATTTACTACTAATGTCATTTTGAGCATGTTTTGTTACCTCTTTTGTCCTCAGTTTCCTCATTCATGGAAAGGGGGAAATAATTCCTATACCTTTTGTGTTTTCGTGAGGATTAAATATGACTATGTTTGTAAAATTGCTAATATAGTGTTAGGGGTCTAGGCAATTAGAATAAGGATTTCTGTTGATACGATTTTATCTTAACTTCTAGAGATTTCCTCAGACTGTCGCTAGTTCTTGAATGAGGTGCCACTATTATAATATTTATAAATACACTTCAGGGCTAAAGGATAGGACAAAATAAGAGAGATATTCTGATGTTAAAACAATCATATTGGGGCTTCCCTGGTGGCGCAGTGGTTGAGAGTCCGCCTGCCGATGCAGGGGACACGGGTTCGTGCCCCGGTCTGGGAGGATCCCACATGCCGCGGAGCGGCTGGGCCCGTGAGCCATGGCCGCTGAGCCTGCGCGTCCGGAGCCTGTGCTCCGCAGCGGGAGAGGCCACGGCAGTGAGAGGCCCGCATACCGCAAAAAAAAAAAAAAAAAGAAAGAAAAAACAATCATATTGGGCTTCCCTGGTAGCGCAGTGGTTGAGAGTCCGCCTGCCGATGCAGGGCACACGGGTTCGTGCCCCGGTCCGGGAAGATCCCACATGCCGCGGAGCGGCTAGGCCCGTGAGCCATGGCCGCTGAGCCTGCGCGTCCGGAGCCTGTTTTCCGCAACGGGAGAGGCCACAACAGTGAGAGGCCCGTGTACCGCAAAAAAACAAAACAAGACAAACAAAAAACAATCATATTGTGCATAGCCAGCAAGACAGTGTACAATTATGCTGTTTCTGGCGTAGTGAAACAGTCGTACTGAACTTACTGCTAGTGTTATTCATGTTTAAAGCAAGGAGACTAAATCATCTGACTATTGAGGTGATCCAAGGAAAAATGAGTGAGAGGACAAAGCAATTCATGATGTATTTGTTTCAAATTGTGTAGGTTCCAGAAAGGGAACAATTCAGTATTGAAGCTCATCATGAAAAATTCCCCCACTTCAGCATTTTTTTTGTGGCCTGCTTTGGCAACTAATGGCATCTTTTCTCATATATATTTTTAAACTTCCGTTAATTGTCAGAGTGCAATAATATCTAATAAGTAGTCAAAGTTAAAATTGTGCTTATTTTGTGCAATTGTGTTTCCTATCATTGCAACTTTATTTTCAACTCTAACTTACTGAAACCTCCACAGGCTTGTAAAACTTGTAAAACTGTGAGCCAACTAGATCATAGTAAGCTAATCCTCTTTGAATGTGGTGGTTATTTGTGTAGGATACTGTCCCCTGCAATAAAAAAAAAAAACCCAGATGCTTACAAGAGAAGTTTGTGGTTTCTTAGGTAAAATTCTATGCTGTTGTTTTAGGTTATATAGCCTTTAAGTTTTAAAAGCATCTGAACCCAGATAACTGTGTTACTTTTTTTTTCTTTTTCAAGGTTTTGCAAGCACTATTCTAGGCATACAAAGACTGACATAGTTCTCTTTCTGTCCTCAAAGTCTGTCAACAGTAGATTCAGTACATCTGATCTGTGGCAAAAGAAATATCTCTGCAGATTTTACATTATTTATATTCACAGTTTACTAAAAATCCTAATGACAAAGCTCCCATCTAAGTGTGAATGAAGTAATACCAAATGCATCACTCTCTTAAGATTTCAGCCACCTCCAACTTTTCTGCCTTCTTTACGTGTTTCAGTGACTAAGTTGTTATATTTATATAGAGCTTTTGTGACTGACAACAGATAGATCTTATAAAACTTGACTTAAAGCCTTCACACTTGAATTCAGACATATTAATACTGGGCCTTATTTTTTAGAGTTAATTACTTTCAGGTTTGTTCTATAAATAGCTTGTATGGGTGTAAAAAAAATCCTCATGTTAGCATCCTTTTTAGAACACTTTATAAAATATATTTTCTTGATTAGTTACACGAAATCTCTTCATGTGGCAAGTAGAAATGCAGAGTAAAAGGATGTTACACTAGTATGTATGTGAAGACCTGTGCATTTAAATACATCTTTATGAAGCTCATTTATTTATGCACTCTGGAAAACCTTTGGATTTTAAACATGAAACTGAATTTGCCAGGAAATGAGAAGAAACAAAAAACTTAAGTTTAAGAAAGACAAAACTTAGGCAAGATCTGTCATAATGCTCTTCTTTCTTGAATGAGATTGATGCGATTAGTTCTTGGTACAGCTCAGTATTTGTTTAGATGATAAATAAATGTCTTTGAAAACTTGTTTAAACTCCTGTGTTTACATTGAAATACACACACACACACACACACACAAGCACATTTTTCACCAAGTACCTGTTAATTTCAGATGTATGTTGACACACACATTTTGGCCCTGGAGTTTTAATTTCCGCCATCATCATTATACCATAAACAAGTTTAGGTGGACTTGATCTTGTTACATCACCTCCTCAAGGAGTTAGTTAAGTGTGTAATCAATCCATCTCTGCAGTGTACACTCACATGAAAGCAAAATCACATTAAAATACAACATCAAACTTATTTCTATTTTACTGGGATTTCTCATTTACTCTCAGAGATTTGAATGCTTAATTAAGTTATCACACTGATTGTTTCTCCAGGAATTTAACTAGAAGCATCAAATGAAAGAAAGGTGCTTTTTCCCCCTTTAATTTAGAGTTTACAATCTGAAGTGTTTTCAGCTTCGTACACTATTTGATAACAAAGAATTTCAACAAATCATAGGGATGTCTCATACAACTGTGGCAAATAGTTTCTCTCTGATCCGGCCTGTTATAGCTCCTAGAAACTTTAGGCAAACCATGACCTGAAGAAGAAACTTCATCCTGTACTATGGGGCAACACATATGCAAATCAGAAAAGTGCCTAGCAACGTCAAAACTGCACTTTGTGGGCAGACCTTTGGTAAAGCTTCCCAAATCAGTATTATGTTTCCCAATACAGTTTTAAAATGCAAGTCAAGAAACAGCTTTTTAGTTTCATACTTGCTTATCTTAATTTAAAGGAAATTTTAACTGCGTTACTAAAGGTGAAGACTAATCAAATCAGGTAGTTTAGTGTGTTAGTTTACTTCTTCTTAACTTCCGCCACAGTGACTATGACTAGCGCATTAAAATGACAACACTGCTTTGCTGCTTTGAATTTTTGCAGCATATTAGATCAGCTTTCATCACCATGAACTCATCTGTGACAAATTATAGGCAGTTTAGTTTCTGCAAGCTGATTTGGCCCCATCCTAAGGTCATGCTGAAGAGCTCTTTGATCCATAAGTTTCCAAATAATAAAAAACAATCCTTTACCCTAAATTAAATATACATAATTCAATTTACAGATTGAATTTAAAACTTTTTAGACTAAAGCCATTTAGCATCAAATATCAGGGAGTAATACTGTAAAAAGAAGCTCAAAAGAGGTACCTCCAAATATTTTGAAAATATAATGGAGCTTCTCACTTAAACCTTATAAATTTATAATGAATTTAAAATCAATATATTTTAAATATCATAGGTTAATAGATTTATGAAGAATATTACTGAATAAGTACACGAATAAGCAATGTCAACCATCTCAATAGATACATGATTTAAGAATAGCAAATTAAGTTACAAAAATAATTTTGATATGTAATTATTTCTAGTTCTAAGTACGGTGATTCACACAGTTTAAATACTTGTGAGGTTCACTTAAAAGTAGATTCTGTTAGTAATAAGTACCTTATATTGAATCCTGAGTGTTAGCAGAAAGTAGGCAGAATGTTGCCCGTGGCTTACTCCATATGGTCTTCCAAAAACCCTTTGAAGGAAATCACTGTTATTCCCATTTTACAGATGTGGAGGTTGAGAGTTAAGAGGTGTTAAAAAACTAACAAAATGTTATACTCCCATAAAATATCAGAACTGAGATTCAAAACCAGGTCTCTTAGACGACAAGGTGAACGTTTGTAATCACTGCTGACTAATGATCCTAAGATTATAATCATGGATGCATATTAAGACAGTGTAAATATGCTCTCATCTTAACGTTTGTGAACAGGATAAACTGCAGCTTATTATTGTCACTGAATTATGTAAGTTTTATTTCATGGATAAACATAAACGAATACGTATGAAATGCCTCCATTCCCTGCTACAAAACATTTCCCTTTGAAGTCGCCACTTAGCTAGTTTGGATCTGAGTTGAGCATTTAGCAAAAGTTAAAATGTAATGCCAAACTTCATTGGTTGGATTTTTTATTAGATAAGGTAGAAATGAAAGCAGCAGGCAATTTAATTAGCAGTAATTTTTCTGGGCAAGTCATTACTTTGATGAACTTCAGAGCAACGTTTATGGCTCCTAATTAACCATGTTAGTCATTTGATTGAATAATCACTTTGGAAATGTTTCTACAATTTGATTAGAGTCTGACCCACTCGGATGGTCATAAATTAACTGATATCGCTTTAGGATAACATGACTTTCGTTACTTTAGGGGAGTAAACTTCTCTTAGCCATATTTTTTTCAGGCTTCTCTGGACCATACAGAGGGCACCGATTTTAAAGATAGACTGGACTTAAACGATGCTGGCCAAGTGTCTCAATTCCAAGAGCTAGATGTTAATTTTATTTACTCTGGGGTGTAATCAATAGTATTAAGAACTGGCATAATCACAAATATATTCTCATGTATGCATTTTTTTTCTAAATTGCTGTTCAGTGCTTTTTTGTTGAGCCTTTGGAAACGTAATGGAGGCTGCGGCGTTAGCCATATTTTATGTCATTAATTTACGATGAATTTTAAATCAGTATACTTTAAATGTCATAGAATAATAAGTAGAATTTATGAATAATATTACAGAGTAAGTACCACAGAAACCAATAAATCAGCTAGTTCAATAGACACGAGTATTAGTGAAATTATCCATCGAATCCTATCTTTGATGTCAAATGTCTAGTTTTCCAGGATTATGATTATTTCATATGATGTTAGGGGCACTTTTATAAGCCGACCCTTCAACTTTGAATAGTGGGTTTCTCAGAAACGCTTGCATTTTCTTTCTTCCGCTTTTTCTCCCCCTTTGGGGAGGAAACTACATTTAGTCACGCTAAATATATAATAGAGTTTAACCTATACATTTCCTAGCTGCCTCCAGAGCCAGCCAGCTGTTTTTACAGCCACACTCCAGCTGGGCAGCAGTCAGTAAAAGTATTTTGTGGCAGGGTGTCAACATTGGTACAACAAAATGCTTGCCTCTAAGCAGCTGCGGAGCTGATGGCAGAGTCATTAACACTCTCCTTTCCAGGCCCAGCTGCCTGAGGGAACTTACGCCTTGGTAATAAATCAAAATAACATGAAAAATTAATTTGAAGTACCATTGGTTAAAGAGTTGGGATAAAATGCATTGCTAATCATTTGTTAACCCAGAAGATCAACTCCACTGCAACCCTATTGTAAGCACTGATATCAGGAAGCACGGTTTAACCCTGTAGGGTCAGAATTATATACTACGTAATACTTTATATAAAGAAGGCACAATGTAATAAAGTGTTTGAAAATGAGTTTTACACTATTTTCGGCTTGTAAGCTATTGATTGCCACATACTTTTCAATATTACTGCTATTAGGGATCGCCGTTAAGCTATTTTTGACCAAAACCACATAAGATAAGCTTTTTTCTGTGAAATAATATCTCATATTTTGGTTGATATTTATCACTAGAAAAAATTTTAGAACATCAGGTAGACTTTAAAAATGGAACATTCCAGACCAAGAAAGAATGACATCTGGGCTAAACAGTGCTCATTATCTATTACAGCATGAAAGTCTATAGATGGATAGTTAAAGAGAGATAAGGGCCTTTGGATTCCCATTCATTTAAATGTTATTACTTGTTCAGAAGTTAAGTACTTACTACAAGTGGTGGAAAGGAAGATATATTCTTATATTAAATAGCACACTTGTCGTATATATTTTATACATTTAGTTATGTACATGTTTTTTAAAAAACTTAAGTAATACATACAGAAGATAGAATCAACTTAATCACATGTGTATATATTCCTGTGGAACCTATATATGTTATATGTAGGGTTGGGCCCAGGTTTTTGGTACCTAAAACTTATAAAATTTGGGGAACCCTCTGAAAGAAAAGGAAAAGGAAATGACATATACAAAATTAGGCATAGGATTTCAGTAGGGCTCTTGCAAGTAGAGGGTCTTGAGGTTGAAACTACACTCTCTTCACCATGAATAGACCTCTGGTTATGTGAGTGAACTTCTATATTCAGAGTTAAATAACTAGGGACGATAACAGACTCAGATAACATCTCACCCAACCCTTCGTTTTATATAAACTTAGACACAAAATGGCTTATCTAAAGTCATGTAGCTTTATTAGTAGTAAATGAAGGACTTGAATTTTAATCTTTTGTCTCTTAATCTATATATCTTTCCTTTTCCCCATATCTAAAGCTACTAAACACATTAGATACACAACCATCACTATGACTCAAGTTTAACCATTAACCAAGTTTATTTTCTCAGGGATGAGTTAACTGGGTCACACAGGCAAGGCCTCACTCTTAAGGTAACAATGATGTTTGCTAAAAAGTTGTTGGATTTCTCTTTTATAGCCTCACTGGATTTGAATCTGACCTGTGGGCTTAACAAAATGAAAAGCCAGTCTTGTTTCTATCTGAAGAAAAAAGAGCAGTCACCTTACTAGGCTGGAGTAATTTTAAGAGATATAACAATTTCGTCTTCTCATAATAATTTCTAGCCAGTGTTCATGAAATAAACTATGAATGAGTCTTTTATTGATCTTTGCTTTGGATGACATCGAGTATACAAAGTTATTCCATACATGTCCTGAAATATTTTTTAAGTCATGACACTGCTTGAGGACACAATCACATTTATGCAGGGTTGCTGGTAAAGCCACCTTTACTTTATGAAGGTTGGTGTGGGTAAAACTTTGAATTCACCTGCCTGTTCAGGAGAATCAGTATCCACCATGGTATGCTTCTCATCCTTAAGTTTCTTGTGTGGGCCCTGCCTGAAATGTTAACTATGTGTTGACAAGTTCCCCTCAAGAGACTCGTGTCAGTTTCTGTTACTTTTCCTTTCTGCACTCTGTCCACTGATAACAGCACATTTGCAGCTCCAGACATCTTTGACCGCTGTTGTTTCCTCTTGCAGAAGTGCCTAGCTGCCACTCCATTTATATGAGGCAAGAAGGCTTCCTGGCTCATCCCAGCAGAACAGAAGTTAAGTTTTCCACTATTGAAATTCTTGTAAATACCTGTCAACATAATTGGACATCCTAAGGATGCTGTCAGATTATCATTATATTACATGGGGAAAATCACTTATGTCCACTAAACCATTATTTTAAAACTTTTCTTTTTAAAGTAAAAGGAAGATTTTTCAGGTCATGATCTCTTATATTTGGTTGTTAACATGAGTCATGTGCATATAAACAGCTGAAAAGTGGACTTCTCTGTTCTTTTTTGCCAGCAACCACATTCTTTTGAAAGAGAACGTGTGCTTTTATAAGATCACCTTACCTTACTGCTTTCTACTGAAGTGTATCTTTTAGGAATTTTCAGTTTTGCTTTAGAGACCTAAGTCACTGTTTTGAAATAAAGCACCGTTGATTTAAATACATTCACCTTTAAATATCCTAGATTTTACATTTTGGGACAAGTAATTGTTAAGAATGGACTTTCACAGAAGAGACTTAGAAAAGGAGTTTTCTGTTGTGGATGTGTTATGGTAACCGTGGGGGGAAAGTTTTGTTCTAATGGGCATGATACCTGCAAAGTAATGAATGAAAATGATTTTATCTGGATAGACTCCCCTTTAAAGTATTTCCGGAATTATGTGCATGGTCCTTGATGTCAACACTATGTATCTTCAGTGAATGACTTAGATCCATCCTTCTAGGTTGAGTCCAGCATTGGTTGTTTTGTTTAAATAACATTAATAGAAGTAAATCCCCATGTTTAAAGGATAGTATTATGAGATGGTAAATCCAGAAAATATGAGGCCAAAAATTTTGCACAAATGCAATATAATTATTGTTGCTATTTTTAATATTATGTACCTACCACAGAGACCAATACTTTTGAGAAATAAAACTGTGACTAAACTATGGGAAATTTCTTCCTGGTGATGAAAGATAACAGCAATTAAATGAAGGTCCCACAGACAAGGATATTTGGGGGAGAAAATGATTGTGAAAAGCTGTCAATTTATTTTGCATTTTTCCTGTGGACTTAGTTATGTTACAGCAAAAAAGGAAAGTTTTTTTGAACTGCCTTGGCTATTGAAGATGAAAACATGAGAAAGTTAACCTAGCTAAATATTTCTGCAAAGAAGTAAGGGGGTAAACCGTACCTGTTTCAGTTCCTCACGGTCATAATGCAAGGTACATGGCAGTAATTCACTCTGATTTCCCCCTCATCTCGTTGAATAACAAAACTCGGAAGAAAATGGAAAAGGAAACGATACGTTGTACATCCCAGGTTTGCCAGTGTTTACGTAAGCTCTATGCTTTGGTTAGTAATAATATAAATTGCTAACTCTCATGTATTACCATGTGCTAGGCAGTGTTCTAAGGCTGCATATATTAAATCATGTAATCCTCACAACAACCCTATAAGGTAGATGCTTTGTTATCATTCCCATTTTATAGATGAGGAGACTGAGGCACAGAGGTTAAATAATGTGTCCAAGGTCACGGAGTGGAAAAGTAGAAGAGTCCTTTTCTACCTCCGTTTTTGCGTTAATGGTTATATTTTGATTTATTTGTGAGTGTTATTTCTGTCATGAGTAAATGTATTTCATTTCCCCCCACAGGCTGCATGTTTGAAAAGGGCCCCAGGCAGTTTTATGATGACACCTGTGTTGTCCCAGAGAAATTCGATGGTAGGTTTTTCATTGTGTATCAAGTTTTGATTTCTGTAAGAGGACGAGGAGAGATCACCTTCGCCTCTCCTGAAAGCAGTCAACATCGCTACTTAACGATCTTTATGCCCGTCACTTACGATGCACTCAAGTCTCGCTAAACTTTGCCTCTTATAAATTCCCTTTCCTTTGCCCATTAAGAAGCTTTTTCCTTTGTCCTATGAGAGATCCCATTTTTAGAGTTAGACAGAGTGTCATTCTTGCTGGGCTTTATGTAGAATAAGGGGGCCCTTTCCATTGCCCGGCTGAGGACATGCAGCTTGTTGCTTGAGATTTACTGAGAGCTGATCCCGTAATTAACAAAGCAGAGGAGAAAGCGTGCTACTGTGGATGCATGGATGACTAATGCAGGCTCTTGCCTTTTATTGTTCACGAAAACATGCATTATGGAACACAGGAACAATACAGCTGCCCATTTAGTTAGTGATTGTGAGTCCTCCTTTTTTGTTTTTCCCCTGGGAAGATGTTCATTACTAATGTGACATTACTTTGTAATTGCTTCAGATGGAGTTAAGAAAGCATCACTCTTTTTTTTTTTTTTTTTTGTTTTTGCCGTACGCGGGCCTCTCACTGTTGTGGCCTCTCCCGTTGCGGAGCACAGGCTCCGGACACGCAGGCTCAGCGGCCATGGCTCACGGGCCCAGCCGCTCCACGGCATGTGGGATCTTTCCGGACCGGGGCCCGAACCCGTGTCCCCTGCATCGGCAGGTGGACTCTCAACCACTGCGCCACCAGGGAAGCCCTGCATCACTCTTTTAATATCACTTGCTGTGGCAATGAAAATGAAAATATCACCCCACACACACACGTTAGAAAGGGGTGTCAAGTTAGAATCTTCTTTTCTTGACAAAGGTGGCAGCAGTCAGCGTCTACACAGAGGCTTGGGTAAAAAGTGAACAGTTGATTGACTTAGTGGTTCTTCAGAGCGGTCTACATATTTCCTGCTTTGATTGTTTAACAGGAAACAAGCAGGGGCCCTCTGATTAGCTGATTGCACAAACTTTAGGGATCATGGCTGTAATGGCCTGGTAGCTCTCAGGAGTTTTTAATTGTCATTATTTAAACAGCAAAGTGTATGTGCAGATTGCTTCGCAGTTTCTAATTAGTTGCTTGAAGTCTACTGTGTTCCCCAGGCTTTCGCTACACGTAGACGCTGCAGAAGGGGTGATATAAGTCTTGGGAAGATCTGTTTCCTTAGCCT
Organism: Delphinus delphis; assembly: GCF_949987515.2. Lineage (NCBI taxonomy): Eukaryota > Metazoa > Chordata > Mammalia > Artiodactyla > Delphinidae > Delphinus > Delphinus delphis. The sequence continues at coordinate 40,938,004 of NC_082691.1, forward strand.
CCCTTTACATCGCTAAATTCATGCCAAGGTCACAGGGTTAAACTCCAATAGGGATCACTTTTTCAGCCTTACTCTATACTAGATGTTACTTTTAACCTTTGAGTTTCAGAGGTGTGATCTGTGTTATTTTCTTTGGCATCATTCGCAGAGCATCGACATCCTTAAAGTCCAGCTTTTTCTCTTGAGATACAGCATAAAGTCTACTTTTTGGCATGACCTTCATCAGTTTATTTCATGCTTAGTGAGCTTAACATTTTAAGAAATCGCGATAATTAGTATGGGCACGTAAGGAAGGAAAATAGCTCAAAACTGTAGACAGGATTATGATATAATCTAACAGGGCAAAGTCTAAGTCACTTACATGTTTGGGGAAGCTAACTGTCTTGATTATATTTTCCCTTTGGCTTTGAAATACTCCTCAATTTTATACTAAGAAAATATTTTTGGGAAGATAGTATTGGGCTTACATTTTATAAGGAATAGAGACCAAGAAGAAAGAACAAAGGGTTATTTTTTCATTGTACAAGGCCAGTATGGTCAGTCACATTTATAGGCAGAAGCAATCTAAAGGTTAGAAAATCTGAATCTGACAGTGTTTCACTCTGTCTGCATAATTGCTCAGTTGCCCCCATGAAAATTTCTAAATCTCAGAAGGAAAAACGGAGATAAATAAACCTGTCATTGAAATCAGTATGAAGACACTTCTATATTTTATAGCTTAGACCAAAACAACACAATGATTTTTAGCAGCTGTTGAGTGAATAATTTTATTTTGGTTTAGGTTTTTCTTTTGCGGTACGCGGGCCTCTCACTGTTGTGGCCTCTCCCGTCGCGGAGCACAGGCACAGGCTCCGGACGTACAGGCTCAGCGGCCATGGCTCACGGGCCCAGCCGCTCTGCGGCATGTGGGATCCTCCCGGACCGGGGATGAACCCGTGTCCCCTGCATCGGCAGGCGGACTCTCAACCACTGCGCCACCAGGGAAGCCCTGGTTTAGGTTTTTTAAGTGTTCTTTCTGTAATTATTTTAAGAGGTGTATTTCTGTCTCTTGACCAAAGGAAACTTTTAAAAAGCTCGTGATTTGGTCTGGTTTATAATTCACACTTAATGGCAGAAGATCGGCTCGAATATATTCTGTCTGAATTGTTTCTTTAGTGCAGGAGAGAAATTCATGCATTAATAGTGATATGCTTGTAGGGCCCTAGACATTCAATCCCCAATGTGACTAATTGCACATATTTTTGAGACAATTTGCTGGAGGTAGAAGTAAATAATCAGTAGTCATGAAACTGAGTTGTGTTTTTCTTTTTTGGTTTGTTTGTTTTTTGGTAAAATCAAAATATCTGGCCAGATATTCCAAAGAATTGGAAACTAACACCTTTGCTGCTGTAATCTATTTAATAGAGTCTTTTACACTTTGTATGAATAACAAATAAATGTAGCACAAACAAACCTTTCTTGTTTAAAAATATAGATAACAGAAAACTCTGGTGTATTCTTTTTTGTGTGTGTATAAACATTATAAAATTGGACTTTTAGAAAAAGAATAGCAAGCTAAACTCAAATAAGTGCAGTACAAACAAGAGACAAGGAAAAATGAGAGAATTTTCATTTGCTGCCCGTTGAGAAAGCAGAGTGCCAGTGAAGGTGTGGAAGAAAGATGGTATACCGGTAATCCAGTATGCCCTGAATTACCCACGACATTGTCCTAGTTTTTGCCTAACTCACAGAGTCTAAGATGCTATTAACTTTGCTTTGAAGTATTTGCATTAAAATTTTCACTAGTTTGTCATGTGCAGGTCAATGAGGTATTTACAAATTGCAGGATTTAATTTGCGCAAATAAAATGCACAGAGCTTAAAATTGATTACTCCCTCTGCATTGTTACTTAGAGCAGTAAGTAATAGCATTAACAATGAAGGCAAGAAGTATGATCGGATACTACAGTTTTTAAAATAGTATCTAAAGAAAAAAAAGTTATACAGCATTTTTATAAGTAAATGACCTCCATGGATTTATTCTGGCCTTTGTGCGTTTATAGTGACCTCTATATATACAGTTGTGTGTAAGTTTGTAGATTCCTGGGTTATATTCACCCTTTTACCTATTTTAAATCCCTATTTAATGGTAACAGTATATTTCATAGAAACCCTTAAGTTGGTTGTGGTGTAACCATTTCAGTGATTGATTTAATATAAATTTTATGTAAATGTCATGGCTAATCATAGAAACTTAAAATGTTTTTAATTTAGGAGATATAAAGCAAGAGCCAGGAATGTATCGGGAAGGACCCACATACCAGCGGCGGGGATCACTTCAGCTCTGGCAGTTTTTGGTAGCACTTCTGGACGACCCTTCCAATTCCCATTTCATTGCCTGGACTGGGAGAGGCATGGAATTTAAATTGATTGAGCCTGAAGAGGTGAGTTTAGTAGATTCTAGTTAGGAAGATCAGATGTGTTCTAATATAAGGAAACATAGACTTGATTAATATGCCAAAGAAGTATTTTTTAATTTTAAAACTATAGGGAAACATTGTGAATTAAAAGGTGGGCCAAAAAAAAAACAGCAGGAATGTATTTAAAATAAGACATGAATATGTTGCAGGCTTTTTCCAGTTGCATACCATCCTACAGGAATTGAAGGAAATCAACCGGATTGTTAGCATAATCCTTTATTCAAGAGAGCAGGGCTTGGGAAGTCTTTAAAGGTGCATCTAAGTTGGGCACGTTTGATGGTCTTTGAGGAAGAGAGATGTCTATCAAAGTTCAACTAGTTTTGGGTATGGAGGAATTGTTCTTGAGAATTAGCAGTTATTATTTGGACAGTCTTGATTTTTGTCAAGAGGGTTAGAGAGGAACATTTAGAGAACAAAGTCATGTGTAAGAGGGTGTAGGGGAGACGTAGCTGTGGGCAGTAAAGGCACACAAGGGCCACAGTGGGAAATTCTTACTCCTTAAGTGTTTCTTAGGAGACACAGACCTGTACAACCATTGTTTCCCTTTGATTATTGGTGACATCTGTTTTGAATCAGCTGGGCTGTGTACGTTCCTTTGGAAGGTAGGAATAAAGTTTAAAATGTCACCATACCTAAGAAGACTCTGGATAGAGAGAATACAGTAAATGGAACACCTTTCATTCTGTTCAGCTGTCTTACTTCCTCAAACCCTCCCCCATGCACATACCAATGGAGTGTTTTCCTGAAAAACCTCTCAGTTCAATTTTTATTCTGCCCAGGACTAACTTTAGGCTTAAGCCTACTATTTTTTTTTTTTTTTCTTTCTTTTTTTGGTTGCGGCCCATGGGATCTGAGTCATGCAGGATCTTTTCATTACGGGGCGGTCTCTTCGTTGCCGTGCTCGGGTTTCTCTCTAGTTGTGGCATGCAGGATTTCTCTTTCTCGTTGAGGTGCGTGAGCTCAATAGTTGTGGCACACGGGCTTAGTTGCCCCACGGCATGTGGGATCTTAGTTCCCCAACCAGGGATCAAACCCGTGTCCCCTTCATTGGCAGGCAGATTCCTTACCACTGGACCACCGGGGAAGTCCCAAGCCTACTATTATTATTACAACATAACCTACCGAATAGCATTTTGGATCTCAAAAGAAAGGTGACTTTTTTTTTTTTTTTTTTTTTAAAGAAGATGTTGTGGGTAGGAGTTTATTAATGAATTAATTTATTTTTGCTGTGTTGCGTCTTCATTTCTGTGCGAGGGCTTTCTCTAGTTGTGGCAAGCGGGGGCCACTCTTCATCGCGGTGTGCGGGCCTCTCACTATCGCGGCCTCTCTCGTTGTGGAGCACAGGCTCCAGACGTGCAGGCTCGGTAGTTGTGTCTCACGGGCCTAGTTGCTCCGCGGCATGTGGGATCCTCCCGGACCAGGGCTCGAACCCGTGTCCCCTGCATTGGCAGGCGGATTCTCAACCACTGCGCCACCAGGGAAGCCCGAAAGGTGACTTTTATATGAAATGTTTGTGTCTTATCAAAGATGCTTTTTCTGCTGCTGTTAAAATTGACTTCAGTTTACATTAGCTGAGAAAGCAATGGAAGACTTTTAGCTAACATGCCTATGACTGATCATATTGGCTATAGGATCTAAACACCTCAGAAAAGTCGAAAAATTCAGAGAGAGATATCCAGCTATTTTTTAATTCAAAGTGATTAGTTTCATGTAGACTAGACATCTACAACCTAGACTAGGCTAATGGGCCTATACATCTTGCATTTTCTGCTCTATGAGACCATGTATTTAATCATAATCAGATAACGTGTCCTAATTTGATTTCCAGAAGATAAGGTGACATTACTTATTAAGATTTAAGAGATTATCCGATTCGAGTATGTATTAAATAAAGTATGAAATCAGAGGAGATGGTTAGTACAATTAAGTGTACTCCGGGTTACATCAATACCCTGGTAGCATTTGAGGGCTCAAGTTAAATCAGAAATTCAATTGAGTATAGGCTAAATGTTTGGGTGTTTGAATTTTGTACTGCATCTAAAACTTAATTTGGCTGTCAAAAGAAATTCATTTTTTATGTAGGTGTACTTAAATGATATAAGTGAAAGAACCGCAAAAATGTGAAGCACTAAAAATTGAGACTAGAAACACTTAACGTAAAGTAATTTGAAAGCCCTTTAACATGATGGGAATGTGTGCTCTTCACCTCGTGAAAGATGTTAATAATCTCTGCAAGAGTTGCTTCATGCTAGAACTGAGGACATTCAACAGGGATTTATATCAATTACTTCCGTCCATCTGTGGTTAAAATAAGTGAGCAGAAACAGAATTTTTATTTTTGCCATCTATCTGTTAAGATGGGGGAAATGACTGAATTATGTCTGTGATTATTGATCCACTCAGAAGTGTAAAAATACTTAGGCACACGTGATTAAGTTCTTTATATAGCAATTGTTGATTTTTAAGCTGATCATGTTTGAACAAGTCGAATAGGAGACTTGACCAGGGGACCATTAAGTTACATCAAATTGTGAATTTCTGTGATTTTTTTTTTTTAAGTGCCGGGAAGGAATACAATTATTTCTGTTCCATACAACAAACCAACATTTAGACACCTTTTCTGTATCAGACTCAGAAAGTAAAAAAGGACAGGGGAATTCAGAGTCAGCCTAACTCCCTGGCAATTGTGCAATAAGCGCTCAATGTCTCCTAAGGCCCTTTGTTCAAAATGAAACATTCCATTTCTGATTGCTGCATTGCTCACTGCTACAATTGCTTCCATCAGGCAATGACTGTGCTGCTTATGTTTAAATTTCTTCTTTGGAAAATGTTTGCGAAATTTCTTTAGTCTCTGTGGCCCACGGTCACCCTCCTCTTTCAACTACACAGCAGTTAATTGAGGGTCTGTGACAGCACAGCTCATGAAAGGTGGCTCTGAAGCCATCCTTGTTGGAATTACTCATGAGTTCCGCTTTTTGTATTTCCTCTTGCAGTTTCAAATGATACTGAGTGAGACTGCAGTCTTGTGGCTGATTATCTGCTCAGTGTGTTTGGATAACTTTAGCAAGCACGTAATCTTTAACATCTCTTTTTGAGATATTCAAGATAATGAGATTTTATTTTTTAATTAATCATGGGTTCTGGGGAATTGTTCCAGGGAACAGTTATTGACATAGTGAAGCATCTGTAGGAGGCAGAGTAGAAGTCTTCTGCTAATATGCAAGCTTGTTGAGCTGGAAGAGTTATCGAGAAGTCTGATAGCCAGGCCCTGATTGTGGTTTCTAGATTTACTGTTGCATATTCAAGCGTGATTTTAAAAATAAATTGAATAATAATTGAACGATTGCATTTTCCTGTTTAATTCATTTGGTGATAAGGATAAATGCTAGAGTGCTATAGAGATCTTTTCACTCTCCTCATTAACATCCAAAGTTTTCTTTTGAAAGAGTATTAAAAGGAATTTACTGGAAGTATTGCCATCATCGTACCCACTCCATGTTGAAAATGGTACCTTGGCTTTTTTTTTTTTTTTTAACATCTTTATTGTAGTATAATTGTTTTACAGTGGTGTGTCAGTTTCTGCTGTATGACAAAGTGAATCAGCTATATGTATACATATATCCCCATATCTCCTCCCTCTTGCGTCTCCCTCCCACCCTCCCTATCCCACCCCTCTAGGCGGTCACAAAGCACCGAGCTGATCTCCCTGTGCTATGCAGCTGCTTCCCACTAGCTATCTGTTTTACATTTGGTAGCTTGGCTTTTAGTGGCGCCGGATATAGTGGTGATTGATGGGGTCATATGTGAGGGCTGAGTGGACTTTCTTAGTTGTTGGATGGTCTAACCTATCCTGGAAATTATTTATGTTATCTGTTCATTTTAATTTGCAATCTTTTAAAAAATTTTTATCATGATAGGAACACAACATGGGATCTATCTTCTTATCAAATTTTTATGCGTTCAATCCAGTATCATTAACTATAGGAACAGTGCTGTACGACAGATTTCTGTATCTTATTCCTTCATCTTGCACAACTTGTCTGCATCTCTCAGGCATATGAGTATACATTTCCCTCAACTTTATAATGAATGTGATATTGAAACAGCTCTAAGAATAAATTTGGGGGCTTCCCTGTTGGCGCAGTGGTTGGGAGTCTGCCTGCCGATGCAGGGGACACGGGTTCATGCCCCGGTCCGGGAGGATCCCACATGCCACGGAGCGGCTGGGCCCCTGAGCCATGGCCGCTGCGCCTGCACGTCCAGAGCCTGTGCTCTGCAACAGGAGAGGCCACAACAGTGAGAGGCGCGCGTACCGCAAAAAAAAAAGAAAAAAGAAGAATAAATTTGATTGTTTTAAAATGTCTACTGATACCCATGGTGCTGAGAATTAACTGGCATCATAAAAGTCAAACTCTGCTTATGGTATTAAAAAAACATCTTTCTCTCCCCAAAGACTTCCACTGTGTTGTCTTGAAGTTTGTTAGTTTGTTGCAGGTATTTTACTTTCTAGGTGCCTCCTGGTGAGCCTCTAGAAAAGTATCATTTACAAATGCATACCTGTTCAGAAATTGTTGTTCAATTTCAGGAGATACTAATAATTTATGTTCACATCCCCTCCAGGTTCGCAGGCTGTTCAGTTGTCATGTCTATTAAAGATTCACTGATGTCCATTGTTAGCTTTTTAAAAGACATTTTATTTAGAAATTATTGCTTTCACTTCTTATTGCCATCAGCCCATTTTGCTATTGCTTAGAACATTTACATTAAAACGAAGTTTATCTTTGGAACTTTAAGATGTGCCTGTCACAGTGACTCTGTTTTGATATATAGTCACGTCCCTGTGACGTTACATCTCTCTGCTCTTAAAAAATTATACTGATATATGTGACTAAATTACATTGTGTCTTCATTCAGGAAGTAGAAATTAGTGAGAGAGAAAATAGCAAAGATCAGTGTTTTTAAAAGAGAAAAAAAAAAAACTCTGGAGAAAGGTTATTGCTAATGAAGTAGAGAGAGACAGAATGATCTCTTTGCAAAGCATTCTGTTTTAGTATATTACACGTAGCAACAACTTGGAATTCTGTGAACATGAAGGAAAACTCTAACCCTATTTAAAAATGGTGTCTCAGGGTTACCTAGGTATGCATGGCAGCTGCAATTTCTGCTCAGATGAAGCACAAGTGGAAATTAATGCGAAGGTGACTTTAGCTGGGGTCATAGAAGCAGGCCACCCTGTTCTGGATAATGCTGCATGTAGCCAGGGTAGTGGTGAGGTAGGGGATGCAGATATGTTGAGGAAGGAGGTTTTGCTGAAGCTCTGTTGAAGCTCGGAGATTGTTCACTAAACAACAAAAGTAGATATTCTGCTTTAGAGATTTTTGTCTGTGGACTCTCATACACGGTGACCTGCGTATTTTTAGCATCTGATTACTGTTTAAATGAACGCTTAATTCCCCAGTGTAGTATTGGCTACAATTTTATCCTGATGCTGCTTCAGGCAATAAAAATTATTTGCAGTTCAGCTTACTAAATGGTATACTGTTTCCTCTGCTGTACACACTGTGCCACTTGTTCACTCTTTTATTCAGCGTCATGCAGGATATCTGTTTTCCTTTGGTTTATCATAGCCTCAAAAACACCTTTACAAAGAGATCACGAAGCCACTCTTGATCTGTAGATTTTATCTGAAAAGAAAAAATAAGAAGGAAAAAACAGGGAACCTCAGGATGCGAAGCATGCCTCGGCTCCAGGGTGATCACTGAAGGCCTGGTTTAAAAAGCAAACCAGGACGCAGGATATGCAGATCACGATAGCTTTTGTGTCTTTACTTATGTTTTTGATTTGAATGTGTTTTAGAGCGTTTGGAAGTAATTAATGAATTAACTAATTTTTATGAGATATGTTGATAAGTTTTTACTTAACACTACAATGTAATTCTGTTTTGGTGGCAGGTGGCCCGGCGTTGGGGCATTCAGAAAAACAGGCCAGCTATGAACTATGATAAACTTAGCCGTTCACTCCGCTATTATTATGAGAAAGGAATCATGCAAAAGGTGAGCAGCTAATACAGCATTAAAATTCATTGAAATGTTGCACATTCATCTGCATGTCATACTTTAAAGCCACATATCATTACACTGCTGAAGCAAGGTTTTCGCCCACTTTAACATATGCTTAGCTGTGTGTTTTGCTATTACAAGCCTTTCTGTTTATAAATGCATGGGCATTATAGACAAATGTGTAATAATATCATATACAAAGTAGTAGACTTTCTGGAAGTCCCCACTTTCCTGTGTTTGGTAGAAAAAATGTTGTTTTCGTACGAATATGGCAAAAGCATATATCCCCAGAAGTCATTGATATTTTGCTACATTCTCCACAAGTATATAATTTTGAATACTAACTGAATTGTTACCTTTTCCCTCTTGTTCTGGTTCTTAAAACATTCAGAACACTGCTTGTTCTCATTCTGAAAAACATTTTTTCGTGGCTGATTTCATTACTTGACAGCTTAACATCTTAAACCGTTGATTAAAAATAAGTATTTGATCTTATTTCATTGGTATAATGAAGTTAAATTTATTTTATTTCAAATGAGTGTCTCTTAATATTTCCAGGTAGCTTTTTTAAAAGGTGTGAGATAAAACAAATGAATTACACCTAGAACAAAATATAAAATTTTTGAAGAAGGTAATGAATAAATGAATAAATAAAGATAAAACATTTGGGTATTTGTTATTGTTACATCCTTCAGCCTTGCATGCATATTCGATCTAATAGTCTTGACTGTGAACAACGTTTAGGATTTATTCATCGTGAATATTACATGATAGTTTTATTATGCATCCTTTGTTCATTTGGGGGGACACAGACGTATATCACAGATTGTGGCATAGTTTTATGTCACCATGGTTCTGCCAAGAAAAACTAGACCAGTTGATCCATGAAACTTACTAGAAGACAGGGAAACAGCATCATTGAGTTTTCTAGACCAAAGGGAATCTGCGCTCTGGAGCTGGCCAGCCTGGAAGTTAGAACTTGGAAGATCCTTAAAAGATAAGGCTGAATTAGATTCTTAATTGCTTCCTATTTCCCTGACTCTCTCCTTCAAAATGTAAAAGCAGTTCCTATCTGCTCTGTCTTCTCCATCTCAACCCTGGAGTCTTTTTTAATTCCTCCCCTCCTCTCATCCACCACTCCCATTTGCAGCCAACCCCTTTCACATACATCCCATTCTTTTCGTCTTCATCACCATCTTCCTAATTGGGCACATCAAGTGGGCTGGCACAGTAGGTGCTCTGCAGGTCCCCTGGGCAGTGTTACACAAAATGCAGTCATGACTTTGGTTTGCATGCTACCTTCTCATTAGATCACCTTTTTTGAACAGATTCTTCTGCTACTAAGCAGTGGTATTCTTACCTCGTGAAGCTGCTGTGATTATTAAATGAAATTATGTACTTGAGACACTTGCATTGTACCTGGCGCAAAAGTCTTCAACAAATGGTAGCTGTGAATGCAACTCACACCCTGAATCCAAGGCATATCTAGCTTGTGTGTCTTGACCAGTAAGTCCCTTACTAAATGGAGCAGTCACAGAGAGCTAAAAAGTATCGTAAAATGTCTAATCATACCTCAGGTTTTAGACACAGTATTTGAGGGGGTATCTTCAGGATGACATGTCTGGTCTTAAATATTCTCAAAGGTGTTCAAACTTATGCTTATTACTGATACCACCACTTCCATGTTCCTATTTATTTATACAGTTATCACATATCCTATTTATTTACCTCTTACTTTAATAAATTAATAAGGCAAGATGCTATCAAATAGTCAAATGACAGCATAGATGTTGAAAAAACAAAGAAAAATGTTGTGGCTCCTCACGTTTTTTCTATTAGGCTGTAATTGCCAAAGGAAACTATTAGCAACTATTTATTTGTCAGCTAATATAGGAGAGCAAAATGTTGTACATCACAGGCCTTTTGGGGTATTGCATATGATATAAGGAAAACCAGGTCGTTTAAAGGTGGAAAATGCAAAAGTTGAAGTCTACTTATAACTAGCACAACAATCAAGACTTTGGACAATTTTTACAGACGTACATATACTTATTCTTCCTTCCACGTGTTGAGCCATTCTACTTGCCACTCTCTGACACACCTGTGACTCTCATTGCTTCACTCTTTTTAGAATGTCCTGCCATCTTATCTTTACCTGTTAACATAATGGTTAAGTAAGTTCTAGTATAGTCATTCAGAGGAAAATTATGCAGTCCTTTAAAAAAAGAAAACTCTGATGTAGAATTATATATTTTAATGTATGGGGAAAGTGTTTATCTGACCACGCTTGTTCATGAACTTAAAACTCTGTGTGTATGTGGTGTACGTAAAAGAAAATAAAACGGAAAGATTAGAGGATAAAATAAAACCCAAGTGGATGGAAACATCAAAGAAACCCTGATTATTTTAGTAGTTATGAAAGAAATAAGAAATGAAGTAATGATCATTATACCTTATAGACAGTATATGTATGAATTTCAAAATTTAGAAATGATGGGAAAAGTATATACAAACATTTAAGCATTGGTTATTTCTGGTTGATATAATCAGATTATTATTTCTTTTGTCTTAATCTGTAATTTAAAATTTTCTTCCAATATCCCTGTATCACCTCTGAAATTTTAAAAGTTAACACATAATTTAAATAGCTAGTCTTTCAAATTTCATGTTTTATCTATCTAAGCATTGCAGTTTGTGTATACTGAATGTATAGCATTTTCCATATTATAACTGAATAACAGAAGACGTTCTGTCCCGTGGTTGGTTATCAGCCCTTGTTCTAAACTTTGTGGCATTTAACATAGTCCAGTAATTATAGTAGTAGCCCTAAATATGTTTACTGTAAGGAAAATAAAACAGTGAGTCAAGGCAGAGTCCTTAAGAGGTTTTATAATCTTGATTGCATATTGTACATTTTAATTCCCCACAGTGATTTATCGAATCATTTCTAATTATAACCAATAGCAACAGGTTGTACAAAAAAACTTCCAGTATCCTAAAGCAAATGCCTCCTTCTCAGCGGCTGCAGACAAAACAAAGCAGGTTATTAAATGCTCTGAGGTATGCAGGCCATTTATTTTATTTTTATTCTCAAAGTGCTTTGAACAAGGAAACACGGGAAACGAGGATTTAGTATAGTTAAGCTTTGTTTCTGATATGGTCTATTTTTACTTTTATGGCAGTTCCACCATTTCACCTTTACGAACTTAATTTCCTTTTTATAAAGGACTAAAGTAAATAAATTTATGCCAGACTCCTCTGTTTGCCATGCCCTGTGCTAGAGACTTCCATCTTAGTCTTGCAACAGGCTTTCCAAGAAGCCATTCCTGACTCCATTTCACACAAAAAAAAGGGGAACTGGGGGCAGTTTAAGAAACATGTCCAAATTCATAAAAACTAAGTCTTGGCTGTTTTCAAGCCTAAGGATATTCAGAGTATTTGAATTCTCTAAATTGATTCCTCTTACAGGGTAAAAAAAAATCCAGGGCAAAAAACATTCTAAATCTGAGTCCAGAACAGCAGTGCTCTTTGGTAATTTTTTTTTTTCTTCCCAAACATGCACAGATAGTTTATAAACTATGAACTCACCATACCCCCACGTCACACAGCAAGTAGCAGAGGAGTTGAGTAATTTGCACCTTTCTAAAATTACTGAACTCTACATACACACAAAAAGTTACTGCCAAACTTAATACAAAGAACTGTATTCATCCACTCCCGCCCTGCCCAACCCCCCCCACCCCCCCCCCCCCCCGTGGGTTTTTGAGAAGCTCAGCATTGTCTATTAATGGCAGCGGGGGCAGGGCTGTATTTGTTCCACTCAATTGTTTATAATTTCCTAGAGAAGCATTACTCTTCAAAATTTAAGTTTGGGACATGTTATTTCCTACAAATTACGCCACTTCTCCTTTATTTCAGGCAGCTGTCACATTCCTTTTTTTCATTTCCTCCCTATGCATCGTGTATTTTAAATTCCTTTCACTTTTTTACACTGTCTTACTTCAATTTGACACTTTATATACATCCTTACCTTCTGTCTAAGGCATCTTGCTTTCACTTTTAAAAGTGACGTACCCAGGATAAAGCTGGGTACATCTCGATCCGTCTTTCGTTTAAATAAGGCTATGTATCTTTTTTTTCGGGTGAGAATATACGGTGCAAAAGAAAAAAAAAAGAAAAAAAGAACAGTTCACCCTGCGAATCAGTGAATCACTAGTCTAGTCTTATTAGGAACACAATACATTTTTCTTCCAAGGTTTGGAAGTTTAGTTTTTCTACAGTTTCAGAAATATAATGTTAAGAGGGAGACACTACACTTTAAAGGCCTGTTTATTTTATAAGTACTATAGATATTACCTTTTCAGACAGAGGGGAAAACATTGTAATGTGAAGATGCCTGCATGAAATCATTGATTTTTTTTTCCCCCAAATAGCAATGTAAGTTTACACTTACAAGAAAACAAGCAAACTGCTCAGCTTTCTAGCTATATCTGGAATGAATGTAATTATTACTCAAGGTCAACATTTTGCATTTCCCTCGATTGAACCGTAGTTTATCACACAAAGTGAGGATTTTTTTTTTCTATCTGTTAATAGTTCATTGCTTCTTCTTTTGTTATTCATCCTTTCTGGAGTATTAAATCATGTTTTTGTTTATTTCTTTCTCTGCCCTTCCAATCTGGGATGGTGAAGATGAGTTGTTGGGTTTTTTTAAGCTGAGATGTAGTTGACATAACAACCTCACATTAGTTTCAGGTGTACAACGCAGCGATTGGATATTTGTATCTCTTGCGAAATGCTCACCACACTAAGTCCAGTTACCATCCGGCACTGCACATAAGGATGGGATTTCTCTTCCGTGTTTCCCTTAGGTGGCTGGAGAGAGATACGTCTACAAGTTTGTATGTGATCCAGAAGCCCTCTTCTCCATGGCCTTTCCAGATAATCAGCGCCCACTGCTGAAGACAGACATGGAGCGTCATATCAACGAAGAGGACACGGTGCCTCTGTCCCACTTTGACGAGAGCATGGCCTATATGCCAGAAGGGGGCTGCTGCAACCCTCACCCCTATAACGAAGGCTACGTGTATTAACACAAGTGACAGTCAAGGGCCTCCTCGCGCCTCTCCTCTTTTGCGAGATGCAGAGAATCTCTGAATTCTCTTCAATCTTTGTCTGATTTTTGTTGTTTGTATTTTATTTTTAAATAATAATACACAAAAAGGGGCTTTTCCTGTTGCATTATTCTATGGTCTGCCATGGACTGTGCACTTTATTTGAGGGTGGGTGGGAGTAATCTAAACATTTATTCTGTGTAACAGGAAGGTAATGGGTGAATGGGAGGGGGGGATTGGGGGATTACTTTTTACTTAGGCTTGGGATGGGGTCCTACAGGTTTTAAGTATGATGAAGCTCTATCATGTTGATTTGATTTCATAACAACCTAGAAAATGTTCATTTCCTCTGGGTGTCTATAGTACACAGTTAATTCACATTGTGTAAATATCCACTTGGAGACTATTTGCCTTGGGCATTCTCCCCTATCATTTCTGAGTCTCTGCAAGGTGTACAAAAAAAAAACTACTGTAAAAGGCAGTTTAATTGTTAGAAATGACTGTTTTTGCACCTCTTGTAAAAAGGTATCTAGAGATTGCATTTGCTGCTTTTTGTTTCGTTTTGCTTTATATATGACTCTTAGAGGATAACCATAAAATGGGTAATTCTCTCTGAAGTTGAGTAATCACCATGACTGTAAATGAGGGGCACAATTTTGGACTCTGGCTCCAAACTGAGTCACAGGCCAGTAGCAGTATACGTATCTGGTGCCACCTTGCTCTTTAGATACAAATCATACTGTTGTTAAAGTATTTTGAAGCTCATTTCAGTTAAATAATGATATTTTTCATGGTCCTTTGAGATCTTCATTTAAATGGTAAATCTGGGATCACAATGAAGCAAAAAATATCTGTCTCCTTTCGCTTCCTTCAGTACATAAAAACATTATTTAATCAATAAGAATTAACTGTACTAAATCACATAATATGCTGTTCTAGATACAGCAAGCACTCCTTAAGAAAAATATCCAATACACTAAATAGGTACTATAGTAATTTTTAGACATGGTACCCATTGATATGCATTTAAACCTTTTACTGCTGTGTTATGTTGAAACATATATAAATATTAGATAATGCTAATGCTTCTGCTGCTGTCTTTTCTGTAATATTCTCTTTCATGCTGAATTTACTATGACCATTTATAAGCAATGCAGTTAACTACAGATAGCATTTCAGGACAAAATAGATGACTCGAACCATTTATTGCTTAAAAAATAGCTTATGCCATGCTATGCTATAAGCAGCTTTTATGCACATTGACAAAATGAAGAGTAAGCTTCAGCTTGCTAAGGGAAACTGTGGAAAATTTTGTAACTTTTGGTGAAATGGAAAATTATTTACAAACTGTCAAAGAATATGAGGAAGTTGCTGTATGACATAGTGCTGGCGCTGGTACTATCCGTCATCTTGTTTTGGACACTCGTGTAAATGTGATTGGATTGTTTGAAAGAAGATTTAAAGATTTAAAGTTTCAAAGGTTTTTGTTTTGGTTTTGTTTTGCATTTGGAGAAAATACTGAAAGCAGGGTATAACAAAACCATAAGTAAATGGTGTTACAGTATCTCTGAAGAGCTTGCTAAAATGATTCAAGCAAGAAACACGAATTTTGTTCACTCCATCAATATCCCAGAGGAACAAAAATTTTTAAAGAGTCAGTAGCAAACTTTTAAAAAAGTCCTAAACACAAAGCCAAAATCGACTTATAAAAGCTTTTCATGATGAACACAGGAAAAATTGTTGAAAGATGATCTCCTGGCTACCCATTTTCCAACATGACATGGATCACAACTCATGTCTTTAAATTGAACAGTTATTGGGAAACCCACATACCATAATCAATACTACTCACATTTAATCCTACAAAAAAACTTCTAATTTCAACACATCTATGTAACCTGTGATTTCAAGGCTTGTTCTACATTTACATTATATAGCATTAGGCCCATTATGGGCTAATAAATATGCCTTAAAAATCAGAACTTTTCCCCCCCACTTTGCTCATGTGGCCATTTACAGCATGTAGAATAAAAACAGATTTTAAAATATTCAGCTAAAGTTTTACTGGAAAGAGAATTGACACATTTGGAGAAATTGAAGGAGAAATTGAAAGTGGGTCCTTAAAATATGATCTAAGTGAAAATTATATTGAGTATTCTTTTTTTTCTCTTTTTCTTTTATTCTTTTAAAACTTCTAGTTTGACAGTGAGAAAATTGGGCTATGAGTTATTTTAAGGAATCAAGGAAGAATTGGTATTGATTATATAATATTAAAGGACAAATTATATATTTTGCTGTTTACGGTACTAACTCAGTGAATGAAGTAAGTAATTGGCCAACATTAAGTATATTTCTCATACAGAAGGGTTCAACACATTACATTATAAACTCTTGGGAAATGTATCTAAATTTTTTTTTTTTGGTTCTGTTCTTATTCTACTTTTTGTTTGGTTGTATTTTTATTTTCAGATAGATTAATAAATCTGGCAGCTGATTTCTGCAAGATTCTTGTGTTTTGAATTTCTAATTGAATTGGCTATTCAAACATAGAAATCAACAACATAACATTTTCCTTCAACTTGGTAAAGGAAAATAAAAGAATTATCTCCCCTCATGTTTGCTGCCTTTTGATGTTAATACCCAACAGACTAATTACAACAAAGAATGTCACCTCTGCAATAACTAATGAAAGATGATTTTCTTTAAGTTATGCCTATAAAAATGCTTAAAAATAAAAATGCACACAGCTGGCAGTGCGGAGCAGTTTTCTCGAATTATAGAAAGTTCTTGGGGGTCACTTAATTGAAACTCCTTTTTATAGATTTTTATCAGTTTCCTGTAGATTTTATAACAAATTACCACAAGTTTAATAACTTAAAGCAACACAAATTTATCCTCTTTTAGTTCTAGAGATCAGAAGTCCAAAATGAGTCTAAAGGGGATAAAATCAAGGTGTCTGTAGGGCTGGTTCCTTCTGGAGGAAACCCATCCTTACTTCTACTTTTAGAAGCTGTTGTCATTTCTGGCTCCTGGCTCCTGGCTTCCTTACTCCAATCTCTGCTTCTGTGGTCACATCTCTTTTTCCTCTACTGTAGTCAAATCTTCCTCGGCCTATCTCTTATAAGGATATCTGTGATTACATTTAGGGTCTACCCAGATAACGCAGGATAATCTCCCCATCTCAAGATCTTTAACTTAATCACATCTTTGACGTCCCTTTTGCCAGGTAAGTTATCATTCACAGGGATCAGGACACAGGTAAGGGGTTATGGAGGAAAAGGGGTGGCTGTTATTCAACTTACCACACAGATGAAGACACTGTATTAAAAATACTGATTGACTTACCTATGGACAAAAATGTTCTTATTGATGGATCTAGGGTGAGAAATTACTGAAGAACATTTTTGTTTACCATTGAGATGGTCTCACTTTACTCTGCATAAAAGGTAATGAAAGCATTCTATGTTAAAGTTCACCTACTCCATTAAAGCATCTGATAATCACATAGAGCTTTTAGGTTATTTAATTCCCCCACATGTAAAAATTATGTAATGAGAGAAAAATATAGTGTGATAATTACAGAGTTACAGCATAGTTAATTATGTTATCCAAGTCAGATTATTTTTTTTAATATAAATTTCTTTTGATGCTAGTATGGGTTGTTACTCTACAGCCTTAACATCTACAAGTTATTACTGTTTAAGAAAGAATGATATGTAGAATATGTTTGTTACTCAAAAGAGCAATTTTAAAATATGAGTCAACTTATGTTTATATGACAAGGAAAGAAATCTATTACCAGATGTCTTAGCATTTGGCTAGATCATAGGTGCTTCTAAAATGAATGTTCTATCAGGTAGCATTTTCAGAGCGTATAATGACAAAACATTACAGAGGGGAAGACCATTTGAATGTTTCTTACTTGGTGTCTCAAAAGAGAAAAACTGAAATTTGAAAATAAGAAATGAGTGAGCTATTTTCCAGTTGCAGTTTGATATGGGGAAGGGGAAAAATAGAATTCTAAGAAAAAAATAAAGATGGGTAAAAATAATAGAAGGAAGTTGAAGGCAAATGAACATATTGAGCAATTGTGAGAAGAATTACATCAAAGCCAAGTTTCCATAAGATATCAGTGTTGGACATGATACTGAAGAATTCGGCTCAATTTACTCAGAACTCAACTAGTACATACTTTTAAGACTTAGCTTTTTTTTTTTCTTCTTTTTTTAATATATGAGACTTCTTTAGAAAGATTGATTTATTAAAAAAAAATTTTATGGAAAGATGTAGTTTAAGAAGAGGAGAATTTGATCAGAGTAGTGGATGCCTTTACTGAAAAATATTGACGATTTTAGAACGTTCCATTAAAAGTATTCATAGAATAGCTGTGGTTTGTAAACTCATATGTAAGATAGGGTTGTTTTTTTTCTTTTTCTTTTTGCATATAGACTCCAATATTCTTATTTAGTTCCATCCTAAAATTATGTGTCTATGGAGAAGAAATTTTTAATTCACTTGGATATATTAAAATTATACTTACGGTTTGAGAAAACATTCCATGAAGTTTATGTGATCATAGCAAATAAATATGCTCAAAATTTAAATCTAAAATAAAAGCCCAGAAGCTGAAAATATTGCACTATTGTGATCACTCCGGGAGGTGGCACATGTAAAACTGATAAATATCATCTAAGATGTTGACTTGCTTTGAATCATTTTAATCACTTAATTTATGACCAGTGTACTTGAGTAGTGTTTTGCCCTCCTGCCACTTCCCACGTGTTATTCTTTTTCTGGTAATTTAGGTCCCAGGACACCTGATAAGTATTTTTCTAGTACTGTGTCCTAATCTCTGTCAATACATGGTTTCACTTAATCTGTTCAGCAGCTATATCAGGAAGAAATTTTGGGAAAGGAACTATCTAAATTATTTCAGTGACTCCCACGTGCCAGCCAGGGTGCATGCTTGACATGTTAGTGTTTCCATCACTGATTGGCTCTGAGGAGAAGCTGAGGCTAAAGACAAAACCAGAATGTCATTGTGTTCAAAATGTCATGTGATCACAGGCAAATTCATAAACGATGCTTTTTTTTTTTTTTTTTTTGTAACCTGGACCTAGCTACTTTCTTGACTTAAATTTTAAATAACTTAAAAATGTATGTAAGTCTCTGCTCAGCTCAGAGAGGGACGCGGCGGCCGTGCAGGCCCCGGGGGACAGCACTGTAGGGGCAGGGGGCGGAGTTGGTGAGCAAAGCTCTTGAACTCCTGATCGCCAGAGTAGTTCAGGTAGCCCTGGAGGCGAGGGTGGTCACCGGGGCTCAGAAGGCCGGGGTGGGCCTGGCAGAGGAGCAGGGATGGAAGTAGCTGCCGCTGGTCCCAAGGGTGAGCCGGCACCACGTGCCCTAGGACATGGTGGAGATGCAGCACCCGCGGCTGTAGGGCCTGGAAGTGGACTGCTGGTGTTCACACTCACAGTGCCTTTCCGACCCCCCCTGGGGGTGGGGGCAGACATGCCCCGCAGGTCTCTGATCCCAGATGCCTAATGCCACCAAGGCATGATTCATAAGGAATATACAGTGAATGGCAGTGCCCTAGCTATTGGATGGTCTGCTGAAGACCTTGTCCTCTTCCGGATTTCCATCAACTCATTCCTGGATCAGCGTTCCCTGGTGATTCGGAATATTCGGCGCTTTGGGCCCCTGCTTCCCCAAAGGCTAGGCGGAGGAAAGGGGGCTGTGGCCTAACCTTGTGTCCCTACTAGGGAAGGCATAGGGAATTCAAACTTAGAGTGATTGCCACTTTGTTATTTGGGTTTAATTTTTTGCCTCTGCTGGCCCTTGGTATCTCTTGGTTCACTTGTTTTGTTTCCCTGCAGCTTGAGGAGTGGGATGCTTCAATGTTTATTACTGCAGAAACTAAAACTTAGCTACTAAAAAAAAAAAAAAAAATTATGTAACAGTGACATTTTGCTGAAACGCAGTCTTATTTAAAATGTATTTCTTTAAACATCTTTGATTAGTCTTTATAGAAAAATCTGAAAAAGAAATCAAGTACTACTTAAACAATAGCAATATCATAACATGAATTTTTTTTTGAGTCTTTAAGCATTTAGAAATCAAAATGATTGAAGTATCACTTTGGTTTTTCCACTGGAGGATACAGCTTAATGAGCCCCAAAGAGACAGATCAACTTCTTCAGAATGTTGTAAACACTGCCCCCATGACTTACGCTATTAGACATGACTTCTGAAAGGAATAGATTGCCCAGAAAACTTATAAAGCATGGCAGATTTGAAGTCACGTGATTCAGAAGAAGCAACAAATGAATTTTTAAAGTAGAACTGAAATCACAGCAACTATTTTCCAAAGAAATCTTAATTTTTAAAAACTATCACATTGTTTTAGAGGGAACTATGACATCTTATGTACGTTTAAATTTTCTGAACAGCCAGTAAAACTATTTGTCCTATAGAAAATTTAATGTGAATTTAATTGACAGAAGACAAATATGGCACAAAAAGATGGGGAGAAAATAAGATAATGCATGTGGCATTACATTTTTAAAAATTTTTATTTATTTATCTTCTTATTTATTTTTTTGGCTGTGTCGGGTCTTAGCTGCCACACGCGGGATTTTTGTTGCGGCGTGCAGGCTTCTCTGTAGTTGTGGTGTGCTGGCTCCACGGCGTGTGGGCTCTGTAGTTTGCAGGCATGTGGGCTCTTGCTGAGGCATGAGCTCAGTAGTTGTGGCATGGGCTTAGTTGGCCCACGGCATGTGGGATCTTGGTTCCCCAACCAGGGATCAAACGTGCGTCCCCCTGCACTGGAAGGCAGATTCTTTACCACTGGACCACCAGGGAAGTCCTGACATTACATCTTAAACTGCACAATGCTCTCCTACTTTTAATACTTGAGAAAGATTTTACTTGATATTTAAAAATATTAAATTCTTTAAATTTTTTCTATTTAAAAATTGTAGTAAAATATATGTAACATAAAACTTGCCATTTTAACCATTTTTAAGTGTCCGCTTCAGTGGCATGAATGACATTCTCAGTGTTGTGCAACCATCACCACTAGTATTTCCAATCCATTTAGATTATTTTATTCTTAAAGTATTTAAAAAAATACTATAGGAGATACTTTGTTATATATTAGAAACGTAAAAAATGCAACCTTATGCTTTCTAATAATTCACATTACTTGTAGTTCCTTTATTAATAGGTTGGCCTTGATTTCATACTGTAGTTTAATAGCGTTATTAAAGAAAAAAAAGAACTTTATGTATAAACACTATTTCTACAAAGTCCCAATGATTGCAGGGAAAAAAAGTTCATTTAGATAAGGAGCTTACTGGATGCTTTGAAAATAACTCAGTTATGTACATCTATGTTAACAAATAAAAACGGCCCAGAACCTTAAAACAAACTACATCAAACAGAGAACTGATCTTTTGCACTCTTGTTTCTTTAGTTTGAATGGACAGATTTGATTAACACATCATAAAGACACAAACATACTGAAGCTATGCTCTTTAATACAATGATAATTTCAGGTAACTTTTTTTTTAGGGAAAAATTCCCAAACAGAAACATGTGAGATTTAATAAAAGTACTGAATTAATGTGAAATCAGGTTAACAAGATACACTGGGCATCACGCCAACATCCCCTCACCAAACACTAAGAACTTGCTAAGTTAAAACAGAAATTGAATATTTTTCCGTGACTTTTCAAACCTCATATATTCCTTTCAAAATCTGTCCTCTGAAATGTGGTGCTTAATCACAAGGTGACTTGTTTATAATCATTCACTTATAGAGTAAATTTTGGTTTATTATTGAAAGCACAGCATCTGAAGAGAGAAGTCTATTATTTATTTTTTCCTCAGATATATAATGCCAGGCCCAAATGTGATAACATTCCAAATTTGTTTGTTAATTTTTGTCTGTTTCATGAAGAGCTTGCTTTACAGGTGTAACAAATCACCCATAAAATTGCCATTTCAATTATTTCATATGCCAACATTTGAAATTCACCATCACGAAAATTATGAAGGACTTCCCTGGTGGTCCGGTGGTAAAAAAGCCGCCTTACAATGCAAGGGACGCAGGTTCGATCCCTGGTCAGGGAACTAAGATCCCACATGCTGCGGGGCAACTAAGCCCACATCCCACAACTCACACACTTCAACGAGAGTCCACGTGCCCTGGAGCCTGTGCACCACAACTAGAGAAGAGAAAATCCTCACGCCACAACTAGAGAGAAGCCCACGCACCACAATGAAGAGCCCGTGCGCCGCAACTGAGACCCGATGCAGCCAAAAATAAATAAATCTTTTTAAAAAGTTATGAAATAGAATCAACCGAAAAAATAATTCTTCCCTAGAATTTACTGTTTAGTTATTTTCGTAAAAATTTGTGATCATGTAGAAATCCTGAGGCAGTTTTCCAAAACCAAAACAAGGAGAAATATGAAAATAAATATTTGGATAATTTAGATCTCAAAGGAGAAATACATTGCTCACTAATTTATTCATTGAGTGAGTGTTAACTCACTCATATTAGAACAGACTTTGGATTATTCATTTCAATTTGTTCTTTGTTGGGAAATCCATTGATTTCATCCCTCAGAAATCCCCAATTATGAATCTTCTACAAATTGGTCTTAAACATTGCTATAAAATCAGTTGATTGTGTACTTACTGCACCCAAATTAAGTTACCCCACCCCATAAGTAGACTCTATGGAGGATGTAGTAGATTTATAAAAGTGATTCCTGCCCTCAAACTACATAAGACTAACCCACATGAATCTAACCCACACTTAGAGAACTACATATGATATATCAGTTAGGCTGAAATAATCCATTATTTAGTGCATAAAGTCTGTGGAGAAGGAGTATGGTAACGAAGTGGTCTTTAAAATGCTAGTGACAGTGGGAAGCAGGGATACTTTTATTCAAATATAATGAGTGTTTCAGGTCAATCATGCCTGTTGCTATAAAATGAAGCTTTCAGTTAATCACTACATGCAAGTCTATGTGGCCCATCATGGACAAGAATGCTGAACATTTAACTAAAAATCAAGGCAGGGCAGACTACTGACTTATTAACTTCCAGACTATCTTGACTCTGAGAATGTTGACTAAAAGCATTTATCAAATGCCCACTTGCTGTGTATGTGTACATCCTAGTAGCAAGAAATAGTCATCAATCTATTCAGGTCACTATTACTGAAATCAAAGATTACCAACTATCGTTCCATTCTTGTATTACTTTACTCAAGATTCAGAGCCCAGGAGAGAGAACCCAAGGGTTTGCCCTTTGTTTGTGTCCTCACCCTTTGCCGGTAAAAGGGCATGGAATCTTACAGTCCCGTGAAGCCCTTGCATGCTGGATGAGAAGTAATTCTGTCAGGTAACTGGCATAAACAAGAAGTGGAATTGCCGGCTGGGGGTGTTCAGTCTTTCTCAAAGTCCCTAAAATTAATATTATCTTCCATCTTCAGAATGGGAAAACTGCTGAATATAGAATGTCCTTTTTGTTCTTCCATTTCCTTCAAGAGTATTTTGATTCCTATAGGTCCTTAAAGCCTGCTGACATGGTAATGTGCATAAAAGCAGTGATTAGCAAGAACTGGACGTATTTACCAAGTTCTAGAAGAGTATAATCTAAGAGGAATAACGATGAGAACAAACCAATATGCATATAGGACAGGTACTATATTAGTTCACCGGGGCTGCCGTAACAAAGTAGCATCAACAGGGTGGTTTGAACAGCAGAAATGTATTATCTCCAGTTCTGAGGCTAGACCTCTAAAATCAAGGTTTTGGCAGGGTTAGTGTCTTCTATGGAGCTCAATCTGTTGCAGGTCCCTCTCCTTAGCTTCTAGCTGTTCTTCTTTTTCCCATTTCTCTTCATATCGTCTTTCCCCCGCATCTGCCTCTGTGTTCACTTTCTCCTTTTCAGGATACTGGTCATATTGGGTTAGGGCTCACCCTAATGACCTCACTTTAACTTACTTCTGTAAAGACGCTGAAACCATGGTTAAATCCATTTCACCTGCCTTTACTAATCAAGGCCATTTTAAGATTTGCATGCCCTCCAGGCCGCAGGCAGCCTTAACGATAAGTTGTTTGCCTGAGTTGTTTTCTAGGAACTTGGTGTCAGCTGCCTCTAAATCAATCTGAATCTAAGACCCTCCAACTGGGCATGCGCTAGCGTCCTCTCGGTGACCTGAACTGACAGAGGCCTGTAGCTTAGTTACGCCTGCGCAGAACCACACACCTTCCTCCAATCACCTTTCCCCATGCTCCCCAGGCCTCAAACCGCCCTGCTTTCTCATTTGTTATCCCATCGGTACCCGGAGCCCCTTGCCTTCAGGGAAGGCGGAAGGCGGCTTAGGGATTCGTCTTCCTGCTCCTCGCTGGACTGCCTTGCGAGTAAACGCTCTCTTCTCTGCAAACCTCGGTGTCTCAGCGCTTTGACTTGACAGGTAAGACGAGCCTGGCTCGGTAGCAATCTCATCTCCAAGTAAGGTCACTTTCAGACCTGTTGCAGGTAGGACTTCACGTTTCTTTTTGGGGGAGAACACAATTCAACCCGTAGCAAGTTATGGTCAAGCGAAAGTGAAAGTATCCATTAAAATGAAATTATTACCCATTACATGTGAGATTTAAGCTTAAGAGAGAAATTACAACTGTATCTTTCTTATATTACATGACTAATGTGGATAAAGATATTGCATAAATATAACCAAGGCATTGCCCTTTATTTTCAATGTGGATGTTCAAAATAAATTTTGTTTTCGTCGTCCTCTTGTCCCACTACCAATGAACACTTTTCCTAAAAAAATGTTATAGGAGAATAGAAGTAAAGGGATTGCTCACATAATAAAATGAAAATCTAATAAGAAATTGTAGGGGGACTTCCCTGGCGGTCCAGTGGTTAAGACTCTGTGCTTCCAATGCAGGGGGTGCAGGTTTGGTCCCTGGTCGGGGAACTTAACATCCCACATGCTGCAA
Source organism: Delphinus delphis (assembly GCF_949987515.2). Lineage (NCBI taxonomy): Eukaryota > Metazoa > Chordata > Mammalia > Artiodactyla > Delphinidae > Delphinus > Delphinus delphis. The sequence continues at coordinate 40,962,659 of NC_082691.1, forward strand.
GGTGCAGGCAAAAAAAAAAAAAAAAGAAGAAAAAGTGGTACCCTAAAAAAATTAGTATGTTGTTTCTGTTCTCTGGTTTTTAAGACCTAGAAACTTGCTCTGTGCTAGGAGAAAAAAATCTATGAACAAAAACACTGTAAACTTTTCTAGGCTAAAATGAGAAGTTAGATGAGGAAATTTGCGTTGAGCACTACTTATAATTTAAGCACCATTGAGCAACAAGGAGCCTGGGTTTACACAGAGCAAATCATGCCAAACAAACCTGATTGCTTTTTTTATTGAATTACAAGATTAGTGGCTGAATGCAAAGTGGGAGATGTAATACATTTGGATTTTAGCAAAACATTTGATACAGCGTCTCATGAACTCTGAAATGAATTCAAAGAGTCAGGAATATTAACACTGAGGTAAGGAATAGAAATTCAATGAAGGATTGCAAAGAGAAAGAAGTCATAATCAACCATGATATGGCAGCCTGGGAACACATCATTATAGGTACTACAGCGATCACAGGATTTATTCAGTCCATATTAACATTCATACAGCTTTTTCAGGCTTGATAAAAAGAAATGGAATAAAGGATTCAGAATGCACCCCATGATTTCAGGCCGTATGTACAGTCAATCCAGATTTGGGGGAAGGAGAAAATAGACAGCTTCAAACGTTTTTGATGCCTTTAAAAATAGTTATTTATATCACTGGATCATTTAATTCACTTAATGCTCCAAGATTTTGTTGTGATGCTATTATTTGATCCCTTTTCTCTGTCTCAAAATGAGTCAGTTTTTTTTTTTTTTTTGCGGTACGCGGGCTTCTCACTGTTGTGGCCTCCCCCGATGTGGAGCACAGGCTCCAGACGCACAGGCTCAGTAGCCATGGCTCACGGGCCCAGCCGCTCCGCGGCATGTGGAATTTTCCTGGACCGAGGCTCAGAACCCGTGTCCCCTGCATCAGCAGGTGGACTCCCAACCACTGCGCCACCAGGGAAGCCCGGGATGAGCCAGTTTTTGACATCATCCATATTCTTACGTAGGGTAAGTCATAGTGTACTTTAGTATAAGTCTGGCTGGCCTTATACTAAAGATCAATGAAGAAGATAACACAAGCTCTCTTGGTTGCCCGACTTTTTAGCGTTCAGGAGACTTAAATCCCACCACCTGTGTGTGGACTTAGCTACCGCCCTCAAGGTGCAAGTTAAAAGGATACCTAATTAAGTAAATAGGAAGCAGTAGAAGCATTCCAATGAAATTCGCAGTTGATAGCTAAATTGGGAGGTGCTGCTAAAAGCAATGAGACCAGTAAAATTAAAGCTGGTGTTGTGGCACAGCTGAGAGATGTGTATGTCAAATGCAAAGCGCAAGAGTCGCTTGGAAAGGAGAAAAACATTCAGCAGAAATGCCGGAGGCGACAGGGAACAGCAAGTTGCACATGAGTTTACAATGTCAGATATCACCCAAGAGATGTAGCAGAATGTTTGATCTATTAGATGAGTTTGAAAAAGATTCATCAGTTTCTAATATAATGCTAAAGTCCCTTCTGGAAGACTGAGCTTATTCCCTTTGGAAACATCCTTTTCCAGAATAACAAAAAGGTACAGAGGGAAATCAGAGCATAGCAACAAAAAATGATTATGAAGTGGCAGGATAGTCTCACAATGAAAGATCAAAATGTGTATAGTATTGTTAAAAGGAAAAGGAATTACACAGTTAATCTGCAGATGTATAATAATATCTGTTAAGGTGAGTAGCAAAAGAGAATCAGTATTTTCTAAAAGACAGTAAAACAGTTGAAAAAACTGAGAATAAATTTACAGCCACATTAATAAAAAATTAAAATCTTGAGAAGGGGAGATACTATATATCTGAGAAAGTCTTCAAATTTCACCCTTTGATTAATTGACTTGAATATGCCTAAAAGTTAGAAATGCAATGGATTTCTTTTTGGTTATCACATTTTTAAATTGAAGTATAGTTGATTTACAGTGTTACTTTCTGCTGTATAGCAGAGTGATTCAGTTATACATATATAAATATACATACATTGTTTTTTCATTACGGTTTATCATAGGATACTGAGTATTGTTTTCTGTGCTATATAGTAGGACCTTGTTGTTTATCCATTCAGTATATAATAGTTTACATCTGCTGATCCCAACCTCCCACTCCATCCCTTCCCCAACCCCCTCCCCCTTGGCAATCACAAGTCTGTTCTTTATGTCCTTGATTTTGTTTCTGTTTCGCAGATAGGTTCATTTGTGTCATATTTTAGATTCCACATATAAGTGATATCATATGGTATTTGTCCTTCTGACTTACTTCCCTTAGTATAATAATCTCTAGTTGCACCCATGTTGCTACAAATGGCATTATTTCCTTCTTTTTTTATAGCTGAGTAGTATTCCATTGTATATATGTACCACATCTTCTTTATCCATTCATCTGCCGATTGACATTTAGTTTGTTTCCATGTCTTGGCTATTGTGAATAGTGCTGCTATGAACACAGGGGTTCATGTATCTTTTTGGATTAGAGTTTTGTCTGGATGTATGTGCAAGAGTGGGATTGCTGGGTCACATGGTAGCTCTATTTTTAGTTTTCTAAGGAACCTCCATACTGTTCTCCATAGTGGCTGTATCAATTTACATTCCCACCAACAGTGCAGGAGGGTTCCCTTTTCTCCACACTCTCTCCAGCATTTATTGTTTGTAGACTTTTTAATGATGGCTATTCTGACCAGTGAGAGGTGATACCTCATCGTAGTTTTGATTTGCATTTCTCTAATAATTAGTGATGTTGACCATTTTTTCATGTGCCTATTGTCCATCTGTATTTCTTTGGAGAAATGTCTGTTTAGATCTTCTGCGCATTTTTCGATTGGGTTGTTTTTTTTTTGTTGAGTTGTATGAGTTGTTTGTACATTTTGGAAATTAAGCCCTTGTCTCATCATTTGTAAATATTTTTCCCATTTTGTAGGTTGTCTTTTCATGTTGTGTATGGTTTCCTTTGCTGTGCAAAAGCTTGTAAGTTTGGTTAGGTCCTATTTGTTTATTTTAATTTTTATTTCTTGCAAATTAAAACTACAATGAGGTATCACCTCACACTGGTCAGAATGGCCATCACCAAAAAATCTACAAACAATAAATGCTGAAGAGGGTGTGGAGAAAAGGGAACCCTCTTGCACTGTTGGTGGGAATGCAAATTGATATAGCCACTGTGGAGAACAGTATGGAGGTTCCTTAAAAAACTAAAAATAGAACTACCATACGATCCAGCAATCCCACTACTGGGCATATACCCTAAGAAAACCATAATTCGAAAAGAGTCATGTACCACAGTGTTCATGGCAGCTCTGTTTACAGTAGCCAGGACATGGAAGCAACCTAAGTGTCCACTGACAGATGAATGGATAAAGAAGATGTGGCACATATATACAATGGAATATTAGTCAGCCATAAAAAGAAACGAAATTGAGTTATTTGTAGTGAGGTGGATGGACCTAGAGTCTGTCATACAGAGTGAAGTAAGTCAGAAAGAGAAAAACAAATATCATATGCTAATACATATATATGGAATCTAAAAAAATAAGTGGTTCTGAAGAACCTAGGGGCAGGACAGGAATAAAGATGCAGACGTAGAGAATGGACTTGAGGACACGGGGAGGGGGTAGGGTAAGCTGGGACAAAGTGACAGAGTGGCATGGACATATATACACTACCAAATATAAAATAGTGGGAAGCAGCTGCATAGCACAGGGAGGTCAGCTCGGTGCTTTGTGACCACCTAGAGGGGTGGGATAGGGAGGGTGGGAGGGAGACACAAGAGGGAAGGGATGTGGGGATATATGTATACGGGTAGGTGATTCACTTTACTATACAGCAGAAACACAACATTGTAAAACAATTATATTCCAATAAAGGTGCTAAAAACATTATTTTTTATTTCTGTTGCCTTGGGAGACTGACCTAAGAAAACATTGGTATGATTTATGTCAGAGTATGTTTTGCCTGTGTTGTCTTCTAGGAGTTATATGGTGTCATATCTTATTATGGTGTCATATCTTATAAGTCTTTAAGCCATTTTGAGTTAATTTTTGTGTATGGTGAGAGGGAGTGTTCTAACTTTATTTATTTACATGCGGCTGTCCAACTTTCTCAACACAACTTGCTGAAGACACTGTTTTTTCTCCATTGTATATTCTTGTCTCTTTTGTCGAAGATTAATTGACCATAGGTGTGTGGGTGTATTTCTGGACTCTCTATTCTTTTACATAGATCCATATGTCTGTTTTTGTGCCAATACCACACTGTTTTGATTACCGTAGAGAAACGCGATGGCTTTCTGAACAAGGGTTTGCCAAGAACTTAAGAATTTTCTTGACAAACTGAGAGATTCAATAACTTATTTGAATAAAAATTCAAATTCCAATACACATTTTTCAGATATCCATTATGACCATAACTATTGGATCTGCATGTTCTTTCCTTCCTTCCTTTCTCCCTTCCTTCCCCCATTCCCTTCTTCTCCCTATCTCCCTTTCTCCCATCTTTCCTTCTTTCCTTCCTTCCTTCCTCTCTCCCTCCCTTCCTTTCTTTCTCCCTTTCTCTCTCCCTCCCTCCCCCTCTCTTTTTCTTTCCTTCTTTTTCTCCTTCTTTCTTTTTCCCTTCCTTCCTTCCTTCCTTTTCTTTCTTTCTTTCTTTTTCCCTTCCACCCTCCCTCCCTCCTTCCCTCTTTTTCTTTCTTTCCTTCCTTTTTTTTCCTCCCTCCTTCCCTCCCACCTCCCCTCCCTCCCTCCCTTCTCTCCCTCCCTTCTCTCCTCTCTCTCTCTCTCTTTCTCTTTCTCTCTCTCTCTCCCCCCCCCCCTTTCTTTCTCTCTCTCTCTCTCTCTCTCTCTCTCTCTCTTTTTTGGTATGATTAACCATGTTTTTAAGTGGTTTGTGTGCTACCCTGTTTCTCAACCAGAACAGTGGGCATTTGGGCCAGATAATTCTTGAGCAGGACTCCCGTGCATTATAGCATGTATGGCATCTGCAACCCCCAGACACTACATGCCAGTAGGTCCTCCAGGACGATAACAGTCAAACCCTTACACACACACACACACACATTTCTAAGTTGCCCTAATGTCACCCTCTATCCCAGAAAAGTTCAAAAGAGTTTTAAGCACACTCACCATAGCAAACTCATTAATTAAGGTTTCCATATTTAGGTTTATTGTCATACCTGCTTGGGGAATTCAAGGGTCCGTGTCACAAGAACCTTGTATCAGTCAGGATATATTAGCTTGTGCTAAGTGGCTTACAGAAACAAAGTTTATTTTTCTGTCTACATATCCACCATAGGTCAGCTGCAGTCCTGTCTCACACTTTGTTTTGATAGTGCAGTCTTAAGGCAGAACACTGATGGTTGTTATGGCCCAGGGAAAAAGAACGTGGTAACCAGCTTCTGCTCTGAAGTTACACTAGCACTTCGGTTCATACTCATTGGCCGAAGGGTATCACTTGCCCGTGCTTGAGTTCCAGAGAATGGGGATATACAACTTTTCTGCTGGGAGGGGCATTTAATATGAGTAAACAAACCGTCTTTGGCTCTTAATATTCTTTTTGAATTTGAAGGAAAATAACGTTGGAATTCATCATAAAATTTCCCATAGTGGAAATGGCACCTTTAAACAAGGTGATGGTTGCTACACCGATATTCATAGTAAAAATGTTAGGGAAGCATGGAACAGAACTGCTTTGCATCTGGCCATGTGGAGTTTTCTAGAGATGAGAGGGTCAAAATTACCACACCAGAACTTGTCTCACTGACTTCCTTACTCCTGTTACTGTGATATGTGTATTGTTGTGTTTATAAAACAAGTAATTCTTAATGACTTCAACATATTTATTGAATAAGCTCTGAAAATGAGAAAAAGAAGACAGCTTCTCTTGAGGAAGTCAGTGTCGGAGGCAAGAAAGACACAGAGATCATTGTCTGTAATTCAGTGTGTGAAATGTTATATTACAGATATCTAATAAGTATCTGAGTACAGTTACGTGAGCAGTTAATCTTGCGTGAATGTGGATGTGGAGACATCTTTATAGATGAAATGATGTAGGGCCCAAGCATGTCAATTTGGTGGATAATTTCAGGTAGATAATAGAGACTGGCAAGTGAGGAGCGAGAGAGAGAAAATCTGGGATTGTCAGAATCTTCTGGGAACCTTTCTTAAGCTATGCATCCCCATCCCCCAACTCCCCATGGCACAACAGAAAAGAGCAGGAGACATGCTCATTCTGATAAAACTTCCAAGGTGATTCTAATGCACGCACAACCCTTACGAATATCATCATCACCACCGCTCCATGCTTTGATCTGCTCTCCAGCAGATCAACAACCCACCCAGCTGGGTTCTTTAACATTGGAATCACTTGGGGTTTTGTTTTAAAATAAAGATTCCTGAGTTTCAGATTCAGGAGGCCTGGGATAAGGCCCAGGAATCCTAATCCCATGTGATTCTACTATAAGTGATCCGCCAACCTCACTTATGTGGGATATAGGACATGAGGAAGTATGCCTGGGGTTGAGGTTATTGGGAGAGGCTGAAACGAGGGCTTGAAATTCTTCTGTGGAGAGATAAGGGGTTCAGACAGAAACAGAGACACAGACATAGAGAAGGAACGTGTAGATACCAGGGGCGAAGGGGGGGTCGGATGAATTGGGAGATTGGGATTGACATGTACACTATTGATACTATGTATAAAGTAGATAACTAATGAGAACCTACTGTATAGCACAGGGAACTCTACTCAGTGCTCTGTGGTGACCTAAATGGGGAGGAAATCCAAAAAAGAGGGGATATGTGTATATGTATAGCCGATTCACTATGCTGTACAGTAGAAACTGACACAATATTGTAAAGCAACTATACGCCAATAAAAATTGAAAAAAAACTAAAACAAAAAACTAAAACCAGAAAAAAAAAAAGATAAAGGGTTCGTGCGGCCTGTAAATATTGTGGATCCACTATTCTGCCTACCGCAACATGCAGGCATAGGATTGCAAACCAGGAGGAAAAAAATTCAGTTTTACTGTATGTAATTTAATGCATAAAATAAAATGGCTCAACTGATTCTTAATATAAAGCAAGTTCTAGAAACTCAGCTTTTGGCCAAGGTGAGCCATCAAAGTCTATTAAGCGTAAGTATGAAGAGTGATATTTTTGTTTAAAAAAAATGTTCTTTTGTAGATGTGTGAAGGGTATATTGGGGGCTATGGAGTGGAGACAAGCTCATCAATTAGAATGCAATTAGTTACGGCAAGAGATGGGTGAGGATCATAATTAGACCCTGGAGCCTCATTTTCTAGAAATTGTGACTTCCTCTGGGAAGAGCCTAAGAGAAGGACCCTGGGTTTATGCTCCTCCCTTTCCCCTTACCCAATAGTAGTGTCTGCTTTCCATGTTAAAAGCACAAGGAAATTGTGGAGAATACAAAGCTATCATCTTCACATTTGTTCTCAAGAAGCTTAAAATCTGACATTCTAAATGATGAAAAGGAATAAACCAAGAAAGAAAGGGTGTGTGGGAAGGTTCTGAGCGCAGGCTTGGTCTGGATAAGAACGGTGGTACCCTGGTGTGGAGAGACTGCTTTTCAATACATTGCCAATGATGCTAGGGAGGTCAGCATAATACCCACAGCTGAAACTAGTTGGTTGGAGGGTCTTTGAAATTCGGCCCCAAATTGCAGCTCAGTAGTAACATTGTGGCTCATTTATAAGTTATAGAAGAGACTGAAGGAGCAGGTCTGTTTGAACAGTTATTCAGTGTTGGCCTTCATTGCAGAATAGTGTGTGAGCCTGAAGATAGGAGTTTGGATGCATGTCTTTATTCTCTACCTATCATGATCCATCAACTCATCCTAATAAAAAAAGAATTCCTGGGCTTCCCTGGTGGCGCGGTGGTTGCGAGTCCACCTGCCGATGCAGGGGACGTGGGTTCGTGCCGCGGTCTGGGAGGATCCCACGTGCCGCGGAGTGGCTGGGCTCGTGAGCCATGGCCGCTGAGCCTGCGCGTCCGGAGCCTGTGCTCCACAACAGGAGAGGCCCGCGTACCGCAAAAAAAAAAAAAAAAAAGAATTCCAGGGTTGAGGTTTTGGGGCTTCCAGCTTGAGGAAGATAGCCTTTAAAGCATTATTGAGTAGAGTGTCTTTGAACACACACATTTATATGTATTTAGGCTAGTGAATCAAACTGGCTTCTGTTACCAATGCTTCCTGTTATAGGTCCTAACGAGCGAAAGATTGAAATCAGAAAGTTAAAAGAGCAAAAATAGCCCTATATAGTTCAGGCATCCATCACTTAGGGCCTATTAGAATAATTGGCACTGAGAAACAGGGTAGCTGAAAACTTTTGATGCCAATAGAAACCAGATAAGAGGTAGACTCCGGTCTCATAGCATCGCAGCATGAACAGGAGTGGATGGGGGCTGGACAAGGAATGGAACAAAGCAAAAGGAGTATCTGGCCGAGGCCCATCATCAAGGTGAGCAGGAGCCAGTGCATCAGGAAGGATCTTAACAGGACCTAAAAGCTGAGTACAGCCAGAGTCACACACATAGGTAGACTACACCAAGGAAAACTGGAAGCAACCTTCTTATCGAGCACTAGATGCTTCTGATTAGAAGGGGCAGTTTCTCCTGTGCACGGAGAGGGTGGGTTATAATGAAAATACTTAGAGAAATTTGAGTTCTAAGTTAATTTGTGGGGGACTTAGAGACAAATAGAATCTTTTAGTAACACTTGGCCACTTTCTCTGTCTTGAAGAGACTTCCGGCTATTGCTCTGTCCTGCCTTTTTAGTCACTCTTGTCAGTCCCTTGTGTGTGTTCTTCTTGCTCTGCTGGCCATCCTTGGCCTTTTTCTAGTCTCACTTTATGGATTCTCCCTGGGTTATCTCTTTGAAGCCTACGGTTCCTATCACCACTTATTTTGACGTATTCTAAAAATCGAATTCGTAACCCCAGCTCCAAATCCCAATTTCAGATTTCCTGCTGGACATCTGGGTATTCCACAAGACTCTCAAATGTATCGTGTCCCAAACCGAACCCAACAATTATCCTCTTACAGGCCCTTTGTTTCCCTGCACTGGTCCCACACCTCACCCTATAAGCATTTACTCTGGAAAGTCTTCTACAGCTCACCCTCCAACTGTATCTCCTTGCTTATGCTATCTGTATTTTGTATTAGTGTCTCACAACTAATTGAAATAATAAGTTGCTTAAATTTGACCTTGTGTGACACATATTTTAATAAAATAGTAAGCAAACATCGAATAATTGTGTCCTATTGCTAATTTGATAAACACAGCAGGGACAGTGGGGCAACGGAATTCCAAATGTCTTATGTGCACAGACATGAAGATGACCAGGGATATTAATGAGTTGGGAAGTCTAGAGCCGATCTTTACCCCTGTATGTGGCACAGTAGGGCACTATCCTCTGTGTCTGTCCTGTAGAAGCAGAAGATAAAAGCCACAAAGATCATGTGCAAAATTATCCTGGACTGTGTTGACTGGGTGTGTCAGACCTGACTTGCAGAGCCTATACTGTGTCCACTGTTTCCTGCTTCAGGAGAACCCAGTCATTTTGGTTCTGGCATAAGAAATATCCCAACCTTGCCTACGGGTTGGAGGAAGGGAAAGGAATAGTTGTGTTATATTGATATTTTTTGTTTCGCCACTATACTTAGGCCGGAGGGCTAACATGCTTAAGAGAGTGATGGGTTAGAGAAGAGGAATACCAACTGTACACACTGCTAAGAGAGTCTGGCTCTCCCGCTGAGCTCTGTAACGTACTGGATTGAGTCCTTCCGTGATAGGCACAGAGGCTGAGTATGGGCATCCTCTGAATCTGACAGTCAAGTGGTCTTGAGGGAGCTATTCTTATAAATGTACAGTGTTACTGGTGGGTGTTAATAGATATGGAAGACACTGTATTAAGACTGATTTTGGCCCGGAAAACTCTTTTGGGTTTCATGTATTTTGTCTGGTTTCCCTCAAGAACATTTTTAGTTTTTGCTTCTGGCTCTGTTTTCCTTTTGTCTCCAGAGTAAGAATTCTGTCTCATCTCAACTTTTGCTACTAAATCTGGGAATAATTCTAGAATAATCAGTTTCTAACCTGATTTATTGACCTGGATGACTTTCTGTGTTCTTGAGTATAACTGTACATTGTGACTTTTTAAAGTTATGTACAGGTGTTCTACGATTTATTTAACCAGTTTTCAAATTTGGACACTTAGTTGCTTCTAGGGGTTTTCTGTATTGTTATAAATTTTAGATAGATTTATCTTCGTATTTTTATCTTAGAGTTTTGTTATTGTTGTTGTTAAATTTCTTAGGAGTGAAATCACTGGATCACAGGCTATGCTATTGTCGCATTATTTTAACTTTTGCTGAAGTTTTAATCAACCAGCAAAGGTCATTTTTGAGAAAATAATGAAGCCATATTCCTGAATAAAAGGTAACCATGCAAAAACAAACCAATGAAATTTTTTCAGTTAAGATACGTGACTGGAAGTTCAGGGTAGTTTATTGAATATTAGGGTAATTGATTAGCTACAGGGAGATGTAAATATACTCTGGGCTTAGGAGGAACATTGGTAAAGACCTAGGAACATTGTCTCCTTTTTCTTTCTGAGGAAAAAAAAAAATTTTCTTGTAGTGAATAATATCTTATGGCCATAGAACCATAGAATCCCAAAGGACATGCAGACCTAAGCATAGCTGTTGACATCAAAAGGGGATAAACACAGTGGTGTAGCTATATATAACAGGAGACAGAAGGAAACACCAGCTGTATGTATGGATCTCAAAAGACGCAACACAGAGAAGGAATGAGAGAAGAAAATAGCAGAAGGCAACAAGACAAAGGAGACACAGAAGGTAGATGATCTACCATGGTATACAGGGGTTCAGAAAGTATAGGATCAAAAGTAGTTTGGATAGAAAAGAGGAACCTAAATATCCGACACTGGAAAGTGGTTAAATATATTGAGATGACTGATCAAATTTGAATATGGGCTATATATTATATAATAGAATTTTATTGACATTAAATTTCCTGATTTTGATAATTGTGCTATAATGTATAAAAGAATGTCCTTGTACTTAGAACATGAGTGCTGAGAAGGGGGAAGGCCATGATGTTTGCAGCATACTTTGAGATGGCTTAGAAACATAAGCTGCACACACACATTATGAACACTGTGATAAATTTTAAAATGTGACCAAATGTTAACAGTTAGTAAATTTGGGTGAAGGAAATAAAGGAGTTAATTATAATGTTACTGTAACCTTTATGGAAATTTGAAGTTATTTCCAAATAGAAAGTTGAAAGGGGAGAAAATAAGAATACTCTCTATTCCCTGAAGTTATTAAAAGATGGCTTTAGATATTCAAGGATGAATTTGTAACCCAAAATGGACCAATCATAACTTTTCTTATAACTTTTCTATTATGATCCAGCATCAAAGACCGTCTTTGAGGTCACAGTACTGGAAGATGGAAGTTTAGAACTTGTTATCCAGTCACATGAAACATGTTTAATTGGCAAACTCCTCTTCTGCTCCATGGAATTTTAATGGGGCTGCTACAGAATTTGCTACTTTACCCATCTTCCAGCCCTCAATGTTTAATTCAGGGATTAGCACGAGACCAAATCGAGGTCAATCAGTGTACTCCCCATAGTTTTTTAGCAAGTAGTACTATGGATGACTGTCTCTTGCCTTTGGAATTTCAATGCTAGAATAATACAGATTTAGAATTGCTTGGGTCAATATTACTAGGTCTCAAGAAGACAGCTTATTTGCAGCAGGAAATAATGAGATCAAACATGTAAAATTAAGCAGAACTGAGCTAGGAAAAAAAATGCAGAAACATCCATAATGTATTTTCAGTCCCTGGTTCAGTGATGCCTGAAACCTGAAGATCCAAGCACAGACTTCCTAGTTATCATAAATTATAATAAATCAACAGATTCCCTTTAGTTTTAGCTTAAATTAGTTTATAGTATGTAGTTGTTGGTTTGGATATTCTACATTTGTCAATTATGTCAAATTGGTTAATTACGTTGTTCAAGTCTTTTATCCTTACTGATTCATCTGCTTGTCCTATCAGTCACTGAGAGAGTTGTTTTAAAGTCTTTCAATATAACTGTGAAATTGACTGTGTCTTCGTGTAGAACTGTGAATTTTTTCACTATTTCAAGGCTATGCTAATATGTGTGTACATATTTAGAATTATTCTAGTTTTATAGTGGTTTTACCCTTTTATCATTGTGAAATGTATCTTTGATCTGTAATAATGTCTCTTTCCTTAGAGCCTGCTTTGTTTAATATTAGTGTAGTTTTAAAAACTTCCTTTTATGTTGCTCTATAATTCTTTTATCATTCTTTTATTTTTAACTTTTCTGAATTTTAAAATTGAAAGTATCTCTTACAAGCAGAATTTATTTGAGGTTAGTTGTTTTCAAGTATTTAAATCTTCATCTTGTAATTTTAGTTCATTTACATTTAATGTTTTTACTTATATATTGGTGTTTAAATCTACCATCTTATTTGTTTTCTGTTTCTTCTATCTGTCCTATGTACCTTGTTTTCTCTTTCTAAGTCTTCTTTTGCTTGTATTTAATTGTTAAATTCCATACCCATTAGCTTGTTAGTTATACATTCTTGTACTATTTTTACTGTTACAACATTCCTTGACATATTAACATCCGCCCTAGAGATTACAACACACGTTTTTGACTGACTAAAGTCAAATATAAATGAATACCTTTACTATTTTCCAGACAATACAATGACCTTAGAACAGTATATGTTTTAAACTTAAAACATTGTATTTCTTTTATACTGTCAATAACTATTTAAGTTTGCTTATGGATTTCCAAATACATTGCTCTTTCAAATATTTTTTCTTCACTTTTATGCTTCCCTCTTTTATCAGTTTCATCTGCCTGATAAACTCCCTTTAGAATTTACTGAGCAAAACATATGGACAATGATGGTGTCTGATCAGAGATGAACATAGCCCTTTTCTGGAGATGCAGATCGGGGATAACTTACAGCTATGTCTAATTCATTTCAGTTGAAAAGTTGGCAGTAGTATGTAGGCGGCTGTTAGAGCAAACAATCTCATAGACCTCTCCTGGTTTTTGACTCTACAGCACTCTTCTGTCTTAGAATTTTGGCCTCAGTTCCTAACACTAACTGTCAAACTTCCAGATCTTTATTTTGGATACATAGACTGCGAACCACATTGCATTCTGTCGGGCAATCTACCTGACAAGATTAACCAGAGATTAATCTGGTTAAACTCAAACTCATGAGGCTGGAAGTTTTACTGAACGATACTTACTAGCTGATCTACGTTGAACAAAAATTACCTCCTAATTTATGTTTACTTCCCAATACCATGTAAATTACAAAGTATCTTTTTGTTTTATGCTCAATCAATTCATATAGTTAATTTTCCATGAAAAACTGAATTATGTATGTTGCTGATTGTATAAAATCAAGACCATTTTTTTTGACATTGAATTTCAAATTTGTTAATGTTTACACATTCTAAGCTAAGTTTGAAAAGTTACTGACAATTGTTCAATGGGTTTTGTCTGCACTATTCAACTATAACATTCCTTTGAGTAAAAAAGCATTTCATGTTCTCAGCATAAAGTTTTGTTACTGAGAGTGTGCCTTTTACACATCTGAACAGCCTGAATTGAGTTTTATTTTGAATTTTGTACCTGCTTCGAAGACTATTGGCACACAGGTAAAGCTTTATGAAAATACATGGAGGTTGTGAATGCCATGAAAATGCCACTTTTCTACTCTTGAAACATATATCTGTAAATGACAGATGATTTGTTGGTAGAAAAATGCACAAAAAGTACTGACCTCACCCACATCTTCACTCATATATCTCTTACATTTAGCAGAGAAATCACAATACGGTATACTTTTCAACCAGAGCACTTAACAATTTGATGGTGTCACGGCTCCCATGTGTCTCTCCATTTTGATTCTTCGACTAGTCTCATAAGTAGGTCCCTTATCAACTCTGGCTCTCTCCCACATACTTTGAACTGAACACAGGTAAAATGATACTTTAGAAAGGATTACACTCCAAGGAAAGAAACTGTCCTTTAGCATGTTGATCTGCTGAAGGAAAACCAAATGCAACTTGCAGCAAAATACATGTTTCTCTCTCTTAGTCCATCAGAGAGATGAAAAATGGCTACTCTTTTTAACTTTTACCTAATCAAAAGCTTCAATCTGTTTGTTCCCAGGCTTTACAGCCCAGCCTTGTGCTATTGTATATTGATTGTGCCTGAGGGCACCTCCTTGTGGAGAACAATTGATTTTTCTTTGTTAGCAAAGCGATTTTAATAGTCTTTCTACAGGCTGTCATGTTTCAAGGCCCCAGAATCAAGACGCACCTGTTACTAGAACTGAGTGATCAATGGCTCAACCCACAGAAAATGTGCCTGTCTGCTGTGCTGAAACACCTCCACAGCAGTTACTCAGAAGGTGACTTTAACTAGTTTTGATAAATATGCTTCCTGGGAGTCTCAGGTGGGTTATCTTAGGAAGTTTTACCTCTGGAGCCCGAAGCTAGGTGTTTTGTTACATTGCCATTAAGAGAGCTGAGTTGCAAGAACAGAGTTTTGCTGTTTGTTACTTTAGTAGTTTCATGCCAAACTTCCTCGCCAAAGAAACTAGCCCAAAGTAAAGGTCACTGCTTTGAAGAGTGAGTGATGATGATAACTCTATGTGTATTGCCCTTGATATTTGAAAACAGCTCCTCTAGGTAATTGTGTGGCAGGACTAAAAAGTCAAAGGTAGGCTCTGGAGCTTACTTCTGTACAGTCGCTGTCTCTTCTTGAGCAGTAGTGACTACTGTTTCCTTAATGTCATACAAAATATCCTTTTTTTTTTTTTAAACCTCTCCATGATCTGGCTCACAAGGTTTTTCTATGTGTGTATGGAGGCCTCTCTGTGATCTATAGCCACGCTAAATTCTTTAAAAACTTCTAGCATATCTTAAGTGTTTGATTCATGCCGTTTAAAGAACTCCTGCCTTTAGGTCATTGTTAATGGGACCAACTTGTAAAGTTTGTAGCCTTAAAGAAACCTCCATGCTAAAAAGTTTGTTCTGCTACAGCTCAAAAACAAGAAGTGGCTGCCTGGAATTTGGAGTTAGTCCCAGTGTTCAGGTGAAGGAGAGGTGACTGCTTTTCAAAGAAAGACCCAAACACACTGCCACTGTCTTCTATAGGGATTGTTGGGCAGGCCTGGGGTCCAGGTCTGTACAGTGAACAGGAGGAAAGAAGAGCTCTGAAACAAGGCTCTGATACCACGGGTATATGTAGGAGAGAACTAACAAGATTCTGTTAATTAAGATCCAAGCAGAACTTGTTTCAGGAGTCATTTTATCTGACATCATCATTATTTCTGCAGAAAACCGGATGTTCAGTGCTCCTTTTTACACTTTATCTTGCATATGTTTGTACAAAAATTGTCTTCATCCGGGGCTTCCCTGGGTGGCGCAGTGGTTAAGAATCCGCCTGCCAATGCAGGGGACACGGGTTCGAGCCCTGGTCTGGGGAGATCCTACATGCCGCGGAGCAACTAAGCCCGTGCTCCACAACTACTGAGCCTGCGGTCTAGAGCCCGTGAGCCACAATGGAGCCCGTGCACCACAACAACAGAAGCCCACGTCCCTAGAGCCCGTGCTCTGCAACAAGAGAAGCCACCCAGGGCTTCCCTGGTGGCGCAGTGGTTGAGAGTCCGCCTGCCGATGCAGGGGACACGGGTTCAGACCCTGGTCCAGGAAGATCCCACATGCCGTGGAGCTGCTGGGCCCGTGAGCCATGGCCGCTGAGCCTGCGCGTCCGGAGCTTGTGCTCCGCAACAGGGGAGGCCACAACAGTGAGAGGCCCGCGTACCGGGGGGAAAAAAAAAAAAAGCCACCCAATGAGAAGCCCGTGCACAGCAACGAAGAGTAGCCCCGCTCGCGGCAGCTAGAGAAAAGCCCCCGTGTGGCAAGAAAGACCCAACGCAGCCTAAATAAATAAATAAAAATAAAAATTGTCTTCATCCTTGTGCTGCCTCCCCATCTGAGCCATCTTCATAGTCCCCATGCCTCTGCTTCGTTTTTCTTCTGTAGAGTGAGGCTTTTGCTTTTGCCTTAAGGTTTCTCTAGGGAATTAACAGATCTTGTCATTTTGTACAGCTTCTGCAGCATGGATCAAACATTGGCTTACTATGCTGATGTGTGAAGAGAAAAAATTATCTAAAGCAGGTGAGCTTTAATGAACAAATGTGTATTTTCTCTGAGTTTGATTAGGGTGTGTGTGGTTTTGTTTTAATGAATTTATTTTTGCCTGTACTGGGTCTTAGTTGCTGCGCGCGGGCTTTCTCTAGTTGCTGCAAGTGGGGGCTACTCTTCGTTCCGGTGCCCGGGCTTCTCACTGGGTGGCTTCTCTTGTTGCGGAGCACGGGCTCTAGGCACGCGGGCTTCAGTAGTTGTGGTGCATGCGCTGAGTTGCTCCGCGGCACGTGGGATCTTGCCCGACCAGAGCTCGAATCCGTGTCCCCTGCATTGGCAGGCGGATTCTTAACCACTGCACCACCAGGGAAGCCCTTGTTTTGTTTTTTAATTAATATGAAGAAAGTTAAGTCCAGTTCTCACAGATACTAATCAAATAAAAATTGCTACTCATTCTTGAAAAGGTGCAAACGTAAAATTTACAAAATAAGTGGAGTGGAGGCTAGAACCATGAGGAAAAAATTTATCAGCAGGTTCATTAATTATTTTGGATCTGGAACTTGGTTTTGTTTTTTAATAGTGATAAGAATGGTGGAGTACTAGGAAAGTTGTGGAAGATGCTGTTAGTTTTACTTAAAAATGAGAAGATGGTGTTTCTGTATTTTATTGTTATAAATAAAACTTCTTAAGTGTTTTGGGAAAAAACCCACAGAACTTCTAGCAAGTCTTGCAGAATCATGTCAGCACTTTAAGCTTGTAGCCATCCTGTACCATAGTACTATTAGCTACCATTGTTGAGAATGTTGCGCCTGTTATCTTAATCAACTTTCAGTCAAATTCTTCAAGGTATGGACTATAGGTCATGCTTTATAAATGACATTTGAGGGAAATTTGTGAGAAATTACGAAACATCAGGTTACATACATACATAAGTGACAAAAGCGATATTTGAGCCTAGTCCAACCTCTTAACCACAGTAGTATGCTGTCTCTCAGTACGATGGTGTAAATGTGACTGGAAGTTGGAGAGTCCTTGCCTGGCTCCCAAGTGCAGAAAAATCCCTGACCCCCCCGTAAGGGGAGAAACCTTTTCAATTCAGCAAGCATTTTGGGGAGGTCTACGACATGTTACACAGCATGGTAGACTTTGGGGATAAAATAGCAGACTAAGAAAAATACAGTCCTTGATTTCAAGAATCTTGTCATGAAGTAGGGAGAGGGAATTGTCACTGAGGGACTCAGCAGGGGAAAATACCCCCTGAGCCTGGAGTCAGGGGAATGTTTAATGAGAGAGATTGCTTTTGAATAGGTCTGGAAACACAAATCGGGTGGTTAGGAGTTTAACTGTGCCCCCTACCCCCAAATTCATGTCTTGAAGTCCTAACTCCCGGTACTTCACAACGTGACGTTGTTTGGAAACAGGGTTTTTGCAGAAGTAGCCGAGTTAAGATGAGGTCATTAAGGTGGGTCGTAATCTGATTTGTGTCCTTATAAAAAGCGAAAATTTGGACACAGAGACACAGCGAGAACGCCATGTGAAGGTTGGATTTATGTTGCCAAGGAACGCTAAAGGTCGTCAGCGAAACGCCAGGAGCTAGGGGAGAGACTCGAACATATTCTCCCTCCTTGCCCTCAGAAGGAACCAGCCCTTGCAAATAGACTCCTAGAAATGTGCTAAGCTTGATTTCGGACGTTTAGCCTCCAGAACACTGTGAGAGAATACTTTACCACTGTTTAGGTCCCCCAGTCTGTGGCACTGCATTACGGCAGCCCTGGCAAACTAACACAAGGGTTTTGACCAGAATAATTTTTTGACCAGAATAATCTCTCTGGTTTTGACCAGAGAGATTTTTTTTGGTTTGTTTTGGTAGTAGACACAGGGGCAAAAAATAGCAAAATTTGAAGATTAGGAAATACTTGTCGTCTGAGGAAACAGTGAGAAGCCTCCAGTGTTTCTGGAGCGGGCAGCCCAGCAGCACTCTCAGAATTGTGCTTTAGGAAAACTCACGTCACGTCATAGGTAGAAAGACTGACAGATTTAGCTGGCTCCGAAATTTTTTTGCAGGTGGAAGTCAGCAAGGAAGAAGAGAAGGTTGCTTGATTTGAGATTATTTAAAAACTGAACTTTCTTTAAAGATGTCAGCAACTCTGGCCCTTATATTTGTAGATGAGGGAAGAAGCCGCTGTCATTTTGCCTGAGGGATTAGAACCAGGAATAATGATGCAACAGGTTAGAGTTATAGAAGGCAAAACATTTTAGAAATGTTTTTTCCATCCGTTCAGGTCTTACATGGGTAGAAACACCCGTTGCTGGTCAGTCGGCAGACTTGAATTTGAGTCAGCTTTGCAGTAAATTACATAACCAGATTGGTTAATTTCTCCACGTTTCTCGATTTTGGTTTTTTTCTTAGAAAGAAAGTGGTGGCAAGAGGGAAGAGATATGGGAACATATGTATATGTATAACTGATTCACTTTGTTATAAAGCAGAAACTAACACACCACTGTAAAGCAATTATACTCCAATAAAGATGTAAAAAAGAAAAAAAGGAAGTGGTGGATGTATTGGTAGTTATGTTCCTTTCAGCTGTAATAAACTCTCTTCTTAAGGAATGTGGTGAGTTTACCTTCCCTTTAGATGGTTTTTGTTTCATCCTGTATCTCTTTCTCAGTGTTTTTAGGCTGTATTAACATAGTTAAACCTTTGAATAACCTTGAATTTTAAGAGGTTGCCCGCCCACTGCTAATCCTCTAATCATTTGAAGTGCTCATAGAATTTACATGGTGTCCAGAGCCGCAAATGCCATAAGTAAATGTGTTGCAATCACAGCTAGCAAGTGGGAAAAAGTCAGAGATATAAGGGAAAAAATAAAAGTTCAGAAACCAAGTGAAATTTCAGTAACATAAGTAAAAGCTAGCTGAGAAATAAAAGGAAAAGAGGAGATGGGCTAGTACGGGTGTAGAAAGACAGGAGCGTCGATCTAAGCAAGCAGCATCTAGGCGATGAACAGGTGCAGCAAGAGCGGTGCAAAGATTAATGATTTATTATGGAAAATTCACATCAAGTGTCTGTTTCTAGCTCTGTTACCGAAGGGGACTATTCTCACTAAGTGAAACTAATCAGTGCTGATTACTCACATCTAACAGTTTTAAAGGGGTTAAGGGTAAAGGAGGGGAAGAGGTGATGTAGGCTTAAATGCTGTTTCTGTATGCGTGTTCTCATGACTGAACAAATCATTTGCCACAGCAGTTGAAAGGAGGCAGGGGTCAGCAAACTGTGGCCTGTGGGCCAAATCTGGCTGACTTCTGTTTTTGGAAATAAGCATTTATTGGGACATAGCCATGGCCATTGTATACATATTGTCTACGGCTGCTTTTTCACTACAATGGCCAAGTTAAATAGTTGCAACAGAGATCATTAAGCCCCCAAGGCTGAAAATACTTACTCTTTCACCTTTTACAGAAAAAGATCTCTGACCTCCGCACTAAAGGATGCTTAAAATGCATTTTTTGGCCTACGTATTTTTTTAATTGAAATATAGTTGATTTACAGTGTTGTTAATTTCTGCTGTACACCAAGCGATTCAGTTATACTATATATACATTCTTGTTTAATATTCTTTGCCATTATGGTTTATCACAGAATATTGAATATAGTTCCCTGTGCTATGCTGTAGGACCTTGTTATTTATCCATTCCATACATAATAGTTTGCATCTGCTAGTTCCAAACTCCTCATCCAACCCTCTCCCACTGCCCACTTGGCAACCACAAGTCTGTTCTCTATGTCTGTGTGTCTGTTTCTGTTTCATAAAAGTTTATTTGTGTCATATTTTAGATTCCCCATATAAGTGATATTTTATGGTATTTGTCTTTCTCTGACTTACTTCACACCGTGTGACAATCTCTAGGTCCATCCATGTTGCTACAAATGGCATTATTTTGTTCTTTTTTATGACTGAGTAATAGTCCATTGTATATATGTACCACATCTTCTTTATCCATTCATCTGTCGGTGGGCATTTAGGTTGCTTCCATGTCTTGGATATTGTAAATAGTGCTGCTGTGAACGTTGGGGGTGTATGTTTCTTTTCGAATTAGAGTTTTCTCTGGATATATGCCCAGGAGTGGGATTGTGGGATCATAGGGCAATTCTATTTTTAGTTTTCTGAGGAACCTCCAAACTTAACATACGTTTTAGAGAATTCTCAGCTCTGGAAATTTGACTGCTTGAGTTAAAATACTTTTTCTTCTGCCTGCTAACCTTGTAGTCTTGGACTAGATATTGCCACTCTTCAACTTTGAGTTTTCCTCGTGTATAAAATGGGTATAATAATAATCCTTCTCTACTAGGGTGGTTGCTAGGACCAACTAAATAAGCGTTACAAGCACCACTGCTCCTGATTTTCACTCCATCTATGCTATTGTATTGCTTCCTTATTGGTGTCTTCCAGGGATTATTACAGTTTCTGTCGTCCATGCTGACCCTTTACTACATACATTTGTGACCACCAGGCATTACAAAGGTCCTCAAAGTTCCAAAGTTTCACAGCTATTTGTAGCAGTTTAGAATAGGGTGACACCATTTTGCTTTAAAATTTGTTAGAGGCATGCCAAGCAAATACACGATGTGCTCCACAGTTTTAAAGTTTTCACTGAAATTGTCCTTTTTTTTTATTTTTTTTTATTTTTTTTAACATCTTTATTGGGGTACAATTGCTTTACAATGGTGTGTTAGTTTCTGCTTTATAACAAAGTGAATCAGTTATACATATACATATGTTCCCATATCTCTTCCCTCTTGCGTCTCCCTCCCTCCCACCCTCCCTATCCCACCCCTCCAGGCTGTCACAAAGCAGGGTGAGCTGTGACAGGGCGAGAGAGAGTCATGGACATATACACACTAACAAACGTAGTAAGGTAGATAGCTAGTGGGAAGCAGCCGCATGTCCTTTTGTTTTAAACTTGGGAGTCCTGTCCCTCCTTTAGGACTCAGATAGAAATCCATGGTGGTGGGCCAGTGACTGCCTGACAGGAGAATCACTTGTCCCTTCTGAAAACAAACGTCTTGTAGGTAATCAAGTTGGTCGTTGAAAGCTCTCTTTTTCCTTGGAATGAGTTCACGCCCTGGAGACTTCCCAGTTCCCTATGCAAATAGTTCTCTTTCTCTTCATCCTTTTTACAGGTATTAGAATATCTGAACTCCAACAGATGACACAGTTTAGGCTAAAGCTGGTGACTCCTTTGCCCTTCCTTACTGTTTTACCCTTTATAGTATTCACAGTAGGGATAACTGAATATATTTAGAAATAGTTGATACGCTTTAAGACAATATCAGTTGCTAATATTTACTCTGTGCCATTTACTTATATGCATTTGTTGTAAGCCAGGTGCTGAGCTAATCACCTTAATGTATTGATATTTTATCTAATCCTCAAACACTTCCAAGGTATTGTCATTAATCCTACTTTATACATGAAAACTAAGTCTTTTAAGGAAGATTAAATAAATGGACTCAGGTCACAGTTAGTGGTAGGACAAGGTTTTGAAACCAGAGCTTTTTCATTCCAAAGCCCCTACTGGTGAGCGTCACTGTGATGGTTTCTCAATATCAGTAATTGTTATGAGTTTGAATTGTGTCTCTTAAAAACAGATGTGTTGAAGTCTTCACTATAGAATGTGACTTTATTTGGATTTAGGGTTGTGGCAGATGTAATTTATTAAGTTAGGTCATACTGGAGTTGGGTGGGCCCCTGATCTGATATGCATGGTGTCCTTATAAGAAGACGGCTGTGGAAAGAGAGAGACACACCAGGAGAACCCTATGTGACAAAGAAGGTAGAGATTTTATTTATACAGCTGCAAGCCAGGGAGCGCCAAAGATTACTAGCAAACCAAGAGAAGCTAGAAAAGGCGAGGAAGTATTCCCCTATAGGTTTCAGAGAAAACATGAAACTCGATCCTGCCAGCACCTTGATCTTGGACTTCTGGCCTTCACAAGTGTGAGACAATACATTTCTTTTGTTTTAAGCCACCCAGTTTGTGGCACTTTGTTATGGCAGCCCTAACAAACTACTACTGTGATACAGATGGAGAAACTCTCAGGAAAAAGATGTTACGATGCCATGA
Organism: Delphinus delphis; assembly: GCF_949987515.2. NCBI lineage: Eukaryota > Metazoa > Chordata > Mammalia > Artiodactyla > Delphinidae > Delphinus > Delphinus delphis. The sequence goes on from NC_082691.1 coordinate 40,985,087, forward strand.
ATACAGAATCCAAAATATACAGTGAAGAGGGACAGGAGACTCCAAATAAAACAACTTTCTAAGGAGGAAGAGACCAAAAAAAAAAAAAGTTGAAAAGTGAGATCTCTGATGACATCTGATTTTAACAGGACATCCGTGAAGAATGAAAGCAGGGATGTGTAAAACCAGAGTAAATCAATACAGATAAGTGAGTTCGTGATTAACAAGGTGGTTTTAACTTGGTGGCTTGGTGATGGTGACCTGGGAAGAGGTAGTTACATACAACTAAAGACCAAAGCTAAATAAGTGCAGATTGGATTTAATGTAAACTTCTCAAAGTTAAAATGACATCCAAATGTAGCATTCTGTAAATCGCCTCCAAAGAAGAAAATACACTAGAGCTGTAGTTTAGATCTACAACCATAAATTGCCTGATAAAAAGTAGCTAAAATGGCTCTCTGTTGAAATAGTCTGTTATTGTTGCCTCTCGCATCTCAGCTGAGCTCTCACTTTTCCCAGTGATGGAATACAGCATCAGGGCGCTCGTCCTCTGCAACAGACTCAAACCAATTTACTGTGTTTCCAAGTAATAGACACATCCTAATATGTAGGTGTTTTAAACAATTCATAAAAATATAGATTCATTCAAAATCATGTAGTTTTTTCTTTTACTGCAGTTAATTTGAAAATGGTCAACCTACTTATAAAAATTAGAGTGTTGTATGCAAGAAGCACGTGAAGTATCAGATGTGCAGATAAATGCTTTACATCCAAAGCCACGGTCCTTTTTTCCTCTTTGCCTTGTAGCTGCTTGGATTTCCCTTCCTTTGATCTTGTCTACCTGACCAATCCTTTAAGGTACGGTTTAAGAAAAACTTCCTTTGTTAAGAAGCCTTTACAAACTGCCTGTCCCTTAGCCCATGTCGCTAATCTCTCCTTTGTGCTAACGGTACACTGTAAAAATATTGTTTATTGTGTAATGTGGCATACTTGTGTGCCTAGCTTAGAACGTGAGCCCCTTGAGGGCATGGCCACACCTTATTAATATTTATATAGCTGACATCTAGTACAGTATCTGGCATATAGTAGCCACTCTCTAAAGAACGAATAGAAGAACAAATGTAATTTGAGAAAAAAAATATTAGGGGAGATGCAAAAGAATTTATCAGTCCTAGATCTTCTAGAGAAGATCAAGAATAGGCTCAGGATTCAGGCAGAGATAACATGAGTGAGAAGACAGAAACGCTAAATGCCTGTTCTGTTTCCAACTTGTGTTTAAAGATGAATCCTCTTAAAAATGAAGCCAAGATCATGGTTGAGAGGATATAAAATTGAAGATCAATGAGGTGGCTATAAAAGGCACTGGACTGGTTTCAGTGAATACAGGTCTCTAAGATTAGGTGAAGGACGTTCTCAGGTTTAAAAAAAAGCTTCTTTCCAAGTCACTAGGTTTTTTTTTTTTTTTTTTTTTTTTTTGTTGTTGTTGTTCTTCCTCCCTTTTTTTTTTTTTTTAAACATCTTTATTGGAGTATAATTGCTTTACAATGGTATGTTAGTTTCAGCTTCACAACAAAATGAATCATTTATATATACACATATGTTCCCATATCTCTTCCCGCTTGCGTCTCCCTCCCTCCCACCCTCCCTATCCCACCCCTCCAGGCGGTCACAAAGCATCGAGCTGATCTCCCTGTGCTATGCGGCTGCTTCCCACTAGCTATCTACCTTACGTTTAGTAGTGTATATATGTCCATGCCTCTTTATCGCTTTGTCACCGTTTACCCTTCCCCCTCCCCATAGCCTCAAGTCCATTCTCTAGTAAGTCTGTGTCTTTATTCCTGTTTCACCCCTAGGTTTTTCATGACATTTTTTTTGTGTCCATCATCGGATGAATGGATAAAGAAGATGTGGCACATATATACAATGGAATATTACTCAGCCATAAAAAGAGATGAAATTGAGCTATTTGTAATGAGGTGGATAGACCTAGAGTCTGTCATACAGAGTGAAGTAAGTCAGAAAGAGAGAGACAAATACCGTATGCTAACACATATATATGGAATTTAAGAAAAAAAAAATGTCACTAGGTTATTTTGATTCTTTCTTCACAATGTGGACCAGGAATCCCCCTCAGGGCTATCACTGTAGTTGGACATTTGATTATCATCAGTTTCAGTAATACAATGGCCTCATTTTTAGCTTATTTCCTGCCTCAGGTTTGTCTACTCTTCAACCCATTTTGCACACTACCTTGTTCCTATCATTCCTCTGTTCAGAAATCTTCACTTGTTCCCTGCCTGCCTACAGACCAAAGTTCATCTTCCGTAGCCTTCAGTGGCCTCTCTGAATCCATCCAAACCATTGTTCCAACGTAATTCCCCATCATCCACTGGAATATCCTTACTCCATTTTATTTTATTCTTTGGGAGATACAGTTCATTAAGTCTATTATTAAATATAACTTGATTGTTTTATTTTTGAAAGACTGTTTTGATGCTTGCTACCACCTGATAACAAAGGACCCACAATTTCTGGAAATTTTCATCCTCTCTTGGACCCTTGATATTTCTGGGAGTCCTCTGCAAGATTCTCCCATCTTTGTGGTTCCAGCAAAGTCTCCAGTTTTTCCCAGGAAGCTGTCCTTCTCTGAGAAGAACCTAGTGAGTGGTGTCAATTATAGTTTGAATTGTGTCCTCTGCTCTAGGTGGTCATAGCTTACCCCAACTCTGGGGTGGTTCAGGAGTAATTTATCTCCTATGTCACTGTCAAACTCATTACTTAGTTGATAATATCCATGTGGCACTTACGTAATTGGCTTGTTAGTTTAATAATCCAGTTTGGTTGATTATTTCTAATACACTCAGCATCATTACTACTCTCTTTATCACAGAGAAGAGACTGGAACTATATTTCACAGAATTTACTTCACTGCGTGTCCCTGGGTTAGAGTTTCTCCACGTGAAACCCTTGCATGCAATTTGAAATGTGAATAGGAGTAGCTATTATATTTCTTAGGCAAAAGCAGCCACACCTGTGGACAGACACGATTCACCTTGCTGCTCTAGGTTGATGTCTTAGAATTCTTGCACTACTAGAACAAAATACCGTAGATGACATGATTTAAACAATAGAAATTTATTTCTCACAGTTCTAGAGACTGGGAAGTCCAAGATCAGAAGTCAGCACGGTCAGGTTCTGGTGAAACATTTCTTCTGTCTTGCAGACAGCAGCCTTTTCACAGTGTCCTCACGTGGCAGCGGTGGTGGGGTGGGAGTGGGTGTGAGTGGGAGAGCATGGTAGACAGTAAGCTCAAGTCTCCCTTCCTCTTCGTATCAGGGCACTAATCCCATCATGAGAGCCCCACCTTCACAGCTTCATCTAGACCTAATTACCTCCCAAATACCATCACATTGGGTTTGTTAAGTCTTCAATATGTGAATTTGGGAGGGGACACAATTCAGTCCATAGCAGTTGAGATATTGACTCCAAATACCATCACATTGGGTTTGTTAAGTCTTCAATATGTGAATTTGGGAGGGGACACAATTCAGTCCATAGCAGTTGAGATATTGACTGGAAGCATTCGGGAGATTCTTGAGAATTTCATCAGCTTCCTGCAGAGTTGTTGAGACCCATCTACTTTGGTGCTTTAGGTTGAGATTGAGGACAGCAGTTTCCCTGACCTTAGCTCCCAGTCCTCCCAGTGATTTTCTGTGTTGCAACCTTTCACATTTAGAATGCAGAAAGTAGCTTTGTTGAGGGGAGAGAGATTGGATTTCCTGCTTTGACCAACACATGGCATTTATGGTATTGAACTCTGGATCTTGCCTGGTGATGTGAGAGTCCTTGCGCTCCTGCATGTCCTGTTGGTATACCAAGAATGCAAGACCCTGACTGCTGTTTCTCAGGGTTGTGTTCACAGAGAGCAGCTTTGACAGATAGGTAAAGTCTCCCTCTTTGATGAGCAAGCAGGCTTGCTTATTGCTTACCATGAAAGTAATAGATTCTCTAGTTCAGTGTTCCTCTGCTATAACACAATCTACTGAGTGTGCAGATATCTATTTGAGCCCTCTGCATCCCCCGCCCCCAGCCCTCGGGGCTTGGGTGTGGGGCAGTAGGAATTGACACAATCATGTTGACGCTCATGCTGCTTGCTGTGTCATGTATGATTAATAAAGTCCTTGGTTTCTAAACCAGGAGTCTCTTGTCTTCTGCTGGTGTCTATGAAGCATAAATAGGCTAATTTACCAGTTTTAAATGGAATAGAATCAGATTCCAAACTTGACACCTGGGATACAGTTTGCATCCCAAATACTAAAGAGGGGCACACAGCTCCATGCCTTTCTTCTGCTAGGTGATGACCTTTTTGAAGACAGAAATTTCAATTTTATTTTATTCACTTTTGTAGCCCCATAGCTCTATATATTTTGCAATTATATTAGTATTCATTAAATAGTTATGGAATGAATTAATGAAAGATATTAATACATATTGCTTTCAGCTCTTCCCAGCATTTATTAGAATACCTCAGGATCATTGTAGAAGCACAGATTTTTTTTTTTTTTTTGTGGTACGCGGGCCTCTCACTGTCGTGGCCTCTCTCGTTGCGGAGCACAGGCACCGGACGCGCAGGCTCAGCGGCCATGGCTCATGGACCCAGCTGCTCCGCGGCATGTGGAATCTTCCCGGACTGGGGCACGAACCCGTGTCCCCTACATAGGCAGGCGGACTCTCAACCACTGTGCCACCAAGGAAGCCCAGAAGCACAGATTAACATGGTTTCATCTCTGGAATTCTGATTAGTAGAAACTTTGATTTTTTTTTTTTAATTGTAAGCATTAAATATACTGGAGTTTGTCAAGTGACTTATATGTTGTAGGTTCTCAAAGTTAGTTATGTACTTCTCCATTCCATTTTTCCAAATCATTCATTTTTCCCAGTTTTATTGAGATATAATTGGCATACAGCACTATATAAATTTAAAGTGTACAGCGTAATGATTTGACTTACATATATTGTGAAATTATTTCCACAGTAAGTTTAGTTAACATCCATCATCTCATATAGATATAAAAAAGAAAAAAGAAAAAAAATGTTTTTTTTCCTTGAAGTAAGAACTCTTTAGGATTTACTTTCTTCACAGTCTTCACATTTACTACACATCAGTGTTAACTATAGTCATCATGTTGTACATTACATCCTTAGTACTTATTTATCTTATAACTGAACGTTTATACCTTTTGACCACCTTCATTCAGCTTCCCCTCTTCCCCTGCACCCAGTCCTGGTAATCACAAATCTGATTTCTTTTACTGTAAGGTTTTGGTTTTTTTTAGATGCCACTTATAGGTGAGATCATACAATATTTATCTTTCTCTGTCTGATTTATTTCATTTAATATAATGCCCTCAAGCTCCTTCCATGTTGTTGCAAATGGCAGGATTTCCTTTTTTATGGCTGAATAATATTCCATTGTATATATGTACCACATCTTCTTTATCCATTCATATGTCAGTGTACACTTGTTTCCATATCTTGGCTATTGTAAATAATGGTGCTATGGACACGGGGGTGCACATATCTCTTCCATATACTGATTTTAATTCTTTGGATATATACCCAGGAGTGGGATTGCTGGGATTATATCTTAGCTGTATTTTTAATTTTTTAAGGAACCTCCAAACTGTATTCCATAGTGGCTGTACAAATTTATAACCCCACCAACAGTGCACAAACGTTCCCTTTTCTCCACATCCTTACCAACATTTGTTATCTCTTGTCCGTTTGATGATAGCCATTCTAACAGGTATGAAGTGATACCTTATTGTGGTTTTGTTTTGCATTTCTTTACAATTAGTGAGGTTGAACACCTTTTCATGTACCTGTTGGCCATCTGTATGTCTTCTTTGGAAAAATGTCTATTCAGGTCCTTTACCGATTTTTTAATTGGATTCTTTGCTTTTTTGCTATTGAGTTATATGAGTTCTTTTGTATATTAACCCCTTATCAGATATATGGTTTGCAAATATTTTTTCCCATTCCAGAGACTGTCTTTTCATTTTGTTGATTGTTTCTTTTGCTGTGTAGAAGCTTTTTAGTTTGATGTATTCCCACTTTTTTTTTTTTTTTTTGATTTTGTTGCTTGTGCTTTAGGTCATATCCAAAAAATCATTGCCAATATCTGTGTCAAAGAGCTTTTTTTCTATGTTTTCTTCTAGAAGTTTTATGGTTTCAGGTCTTACATTTAGGTCTTTAATTCATTTCAAGTTAGTTTCGTGAGTGGTATAAGATAGGGGGTCTAGTTTCATTCTTTTACAAATGAATGTCCACTTTTCCCAGTGCCGTTTATTGGAAGACTGTCTTTTCTCCAGGGAGTTTTCTTGGCTCCTTTATCAGGCATAAGCTGACTATACCTGCGTGTGTTTATTTCTGTGCTCTCACAAATGGTTCATTTTTAAATGAATCATTAACAACCTTTGTTCTCTGGATTATTTTTTCATATCAAGAATTTCAACTTCACAATTCTCAGAGACTGTTGCAATTTTCTTAAAAATTCCCGACTGTCCTGGTGTGTGGAATGAAATTAGGCCTATTTAAGATGAATTCAAAGAACTGTTATTTTTCTTGCTTTCCTAAAGTAGATATATCATCATTATCAACTACTGTTTGCGAGAACCTTGTATACCGAATGACAAAGATAGCACCTCTTCTCTACCTTTTTTGGTGCTATCATCTCTACAGGAATAAAACTACCTTTAACTTTATAATTAACACTTTTTACACCAACTGTGAAGGCTGTGAGTTTTCAGATTAATATATTTTTCCAGACAGTCCAAGGTTATCCCAGGAAATTCAGCAGTTAACTATCACTGGAAGCTTCTAGTGTCCTCTCAAGCCCAATTGCAGCCCAGTCTCTGGTTCCATAGCTGAGAGTCATGATTCCATAGCTCTGCCTTAGAGAGCTGGCAGGAGGCCATAAAAGTAAACCAGTGGGTAAGAATCAAGTGAAATGGGCCAAGGTGGTGGGATTTACCAGCCTTTAAAGTAAGAGCTTAGCTCTTTGATTTTAGAAAGGCGGAACACATTTTGGTTTTAATTTTCTAATTTGTGGTTCTAAATGCCTCAAGATTTAGTCAAGGAGTAAGGCAGTGGTTAAACTTCTTTTTTCCTGGTGGTATGAGCTGTTTGAGTCAAGCCACCAACCCATATCCCTGCAAATGAAACATATTTGCGTTTCTCATGTGTGTAAGCCTAGTAAATGTTGATTGCTTTCAGCTCACTGACATAGCTCCCCCGTGCTTTCCATTTTGTTACCAAATAATAAAACCTGAAACAGAGGCACCATCCCTGGGCTTAACAGGAAGCATGACTCACACCTCTAACCACCAGAGAAGGGAAACAGCAGTGGTGCACTTAGCTGGTTTAAAATGAGCATTAGCACTAGCTTCGTAACATACATTAGAAACAGTGGCCTTCCCAGCACAGTCTTTCCTCCTGAGCATGGTTAAGGGCTGAAGGGCAATCTTACTTCAGTAAGGGAATGCGTGAAATAATATATACCGTGTTCTACTTGCCCCAGCAGAAGAACCCCAGCACAAGGATTTACTAATTATACACTTGCTTTTCTGCATCTTTGCTTATGTATCAGGATTTTCTTTTGTTGTTGAATGCAAAAAAGCAACAACAGCAACTCATATTGACTTAAACTATAAAGGCAATATTTTGTATATTTTGGTTCACATCCAGGTTAGGACTTAGGCAATGTTTGATGAACAGTATTTCTTTTTTTTTTTTTTTTTTTTTGGCGATATGCGGGCCTCTCACTGTTGTGGCCTCTCCCGTTGCGGAGCACAGGCTCTGGACACGCAGGCTCAGCGGCACGTGGGATCTTCCCGGGCCAGGGCACAAACCCGTGTCCCCTGCATCGGCAGGCGGACTCTCAACCACTGCATCACCAGGGAAGCCCGACAGTATTTCTTTTTTGATGACTGTATTTCTCTAATTTTCTCAGGTTGTTTCTTGTTTGTTTGTTTAGTCATGGTAGGAAAACGGCTGCACAAGTGTTGGGATGTATATCTCTAACCACAGGATCTGGAATAATTTATCTTTACTCAACTATTGAAAAAAAGGAGTAGGCTTTACTAATTGGACAAAATTAGGTCACGTCCCTACCTCTGACCCAACCACCAATCACTGTGCCCGATGCTGAGTCAGCCTGGACCCCTGACTACCTTGAACCTGTGCAGGAGTGAAGGTGTTTCATGGAACGGATGAGGCCACTTAGCCCTCTCTGCTCATTCTCTGAGCTAAGACGGGGTGTCGCTGCCAGTGCTAGGCAAACCAGAGTACTGCAGCATGGCACTGGCCTGGTGCGTGTAGGGAGGAAAAAACCCAGGGTCTACTACAGTGTGGAAGCGTCTTGGCCTGAGATTGAGGAAATTGATGTTAAAGACTTAGCTTTAGCCAATTATCTTGTGATTTGGCCAGATCTGATCCGATCTCTCAGTTGTATGTTAATTCCTTTTACACAGGATTTTTTTTAAACAAAATTACTCCTGGGCTTTTGGTTGTGTTTTTGATTTTTGTTTTTTCTTTTTTTTTTTTTAAGAAAATTCGAATCTAGTTCACACAACCTCATTTCAAAACCAAAAGTAATTCAGTCACTTTAAATGCCATATGGAATAAATAAATGTTTCAAAACAAATCAAACTTAATTCCCTGTAAAAATCATCAGCATTGGTAACTCTGATTATATATGTAAGGCCAGCAAAGGCCGAGGCTTTTGGCAGGCCTATAAAGGAGAAATGAAAGGAATTAGAAAGCAGGAGTCACTTCGTGAATTAAAAAGTGATGGCAGAATTGTTATTTTTATAACTTCCCAGAATAAAAAAAAAATGTGGGCTTGCAGCTGAAAATTGGCTGGTGATCACAGCCTGGCAGACTGAACAAGGGCACATGAACCGTGTGTTTGTATCATCCATTACATTAGCACACACTGAAAATAACCAAAACTGGAGGGAAATCTTACCACCAGTTCAGTTCGATTCAAGAAACAAATACCGATTCAGCAAGCCCTCTGTCCCAGGCTTAGCATTGAAGAGATGGTAAAGAAGAGGAAGAGATTAAGTCTGTCATCAAAGAGCTTACTATATTAAAGAAATGAGGCAATCATCTAACTTTAAAAAATAATTTTAAAGTGCAAGCCCCATTTTAGAAGGAGAGAGTGATTGTGTTACATGGGTGTCAGTAGTGATATCTACCATGTATATGGAAACCCACCTATGCCAGGTAGTGTCTAGGATTTTACATTCTATTAAAAAAAATCCATGAATTAAACTTTACAGTTTTAACTTACTGATAAAATAATGGACAGACAGAACAGCTTACATACCTTGCTCAAAGTTATCCTGTTCCCAAGTGGCAGAGTCAACATACAAACTGAGGTTTTCTTATGGCTCGAAAGTGGGTCCCTTCTCCCACAGTGTGCTCTTCCTAGGAACCTTCTTCAGGTTACCAGTTTGAGCGTATTGACCAACATCAAAGTCAGACAGAAGTGAAGGAAAACTGAGTTCTTCACCTCCAAGGAAATGTATATCGCAGAATCAGTCTCTGACCAGATTTTAACAATCCAGGAAAAAGAGATCTGTGAGATATACACATATATATCACAAAACAAAATACAAAAAAATCTGAAAAGTAAATATATAATATACATATATAAATATTTTATATATACATAAAGTATAATATAAATACACATTAAATATATATAAATATTTACCCTTTTTAGATTTTTCTTTTGTGTTTTGTTTCTCCTGTACCACTCAAGAGGGAGAGAAATTGACCCATCCCTACATCAGCATAGAGAGGGAGATCATTCAATGTTTATTTCACAGATAATTGTTGACTGCCAGCTTTGTGTTAGTCACCAGAGAGATGAAGTTCACAAAGACGATTTTTATCCTCAGGGGGTTGATAATCAAGTAGGAAAAACAAATTCATAATCAATTACAGTGCAAGATAGGAGTCATAAAACAGACATGTATATAGCAAGAGAAAAATTGCAAGAAGAGCAAAGTGGGAAGTAAAGGAGAACAGGAATGGGACGGTTCACAGTTGGTTAACTTGAGGATTGAAGAATTTACTAAGCAGATAAGAGGAGGTGGAGGAGAATTCCAGGCAGGAGACATTCCATTTACATGGATATAGAAACAGCAGGTCACCTTGGCTGCATTTAGGGGTGAGATTTAGTTGGGTCTTTTTTTCTGTATGTCAGTGATCTCCAAAATTTTGATTGTGAAACCCATCAGTGAACATTTTTGAATATGAACATCCAAGATATGTGTATTTCTGTGGTTATCACTGTTGTCCCATTCTGTAAATACAGGTAAAACTCTGCTTGCATCAAATTAAAAAATCAGTGACAACAACAGCAATAATAGTTACAACAATAAGTGCTAGCATTTATTGGTCAAGTAACTTCCAAACTGTTTTAGGTGCTTTTTGTGAATTAAGTCGTATGCCCTTTTCAGCAACCCTATACAATAGATGCAGTAGTAACCCTTTCTTGTTATTAATGGGAAAATCCAGGTATAAATATGTTTTAACTTTTTCTACCATCAACTTCATGGATCATTTTGCAGTAAATATTAACAGAGACCAGATGTGGTTGTGACATACAAACCTTGATCAGCTATCTCAAGGAATATTGGGGGTGCTTGAAAACGTGTGTGTGTGTGAAGATTGGTAAGAGTCGATGTTAAATGTCATTGAATGTCCCTTCCTGTCTTTGGTGTTCCACAAAATAGTTTTTGCAGCTCTGTGATTCAACAGGTAACCTTTCTGGACCTTTATTTTCTCTTTTCTGAACTTCACTTTTATCTACTGTGATTGGGCAACTCTATTGTTTTCCTCAGATAGTTTTCCAAATAACGTTTTTTTCAAATTATAAATTTGTCATCTTTCTAATGTAGAAAATTTGGTAAAAAAGAAGAATATGAGGATAAAACCATGGATGCATATTCCACCAGCCAAAGAAAATGCTGTTCACATGTTACTGTATATCCCATAGAGTTCCAGGATATCCATCGTGGGTTCTTGACAAGTTTAGTCCTTCAATTAAGGCCTCCCTCCACCTCCCCACCCCTTCTACATCAGCACATTTTCCCTTTATACATGGTAATTTAGTTTACTCTTTGCCAGCTTTAGATACGGTAATTAAGCCAGATTTCATTTAAGACTACTTACTGATCTCTAGATAAGAGGAAATTTCTAGCCCTTTGCAAGAAAATTTCTCATAATTTCCTTTGAAAGCCAACATATTTATGAGAGTGCTTTGCAATAAATCCCCTTCTTTTATATCTTCTAAATTAAACCTACATTGTGTTTTGAAGTCTTTGAAAGTTATAAAAACAATTATTATTTCACCCATTCCACTGTACAAAGATGCCTGCCCACAAGAAAGGGAAACCAGTTACGTAAACATGTAAGTGGAGTAAAATGCACTAATGTTCTTATAAAAGTATGTAGGCCCTCAGTACTGGGATTAGTAATAGAGGTGGAAGGACCACCAAGAGAGTATTCATAGGTCAATAGATGTGAAATACATCTTCCGATATGTTTGGAAATGTCAAGACTGCAAGCAGTTTAGCGCTGGGGTTTGGCTGTCTGGGAGTAGAGTGAGACCAGAGGAAGGCAGAGAGGGGGACTAGAGACAAGAACCTGATTATGGGGAGTCCTGAAGGGCACGTAAAGGATGTAAGATTTTAAATGTAGGCAGCAGCAGGCAAACCTGGATTTCAATCCTAGTTTATCAACTTCCTCAGCTGTAATTTCTTTATCTGGAATAATAATTATAGGTAACATTTATAGTTTAGAATTACACAGCTAATAGCACAGATTCAAGTGTCAGCATTCTGACCTCAGAGACCATGTAGCTGGGACCTCTACCATAATAACTCTCCAGATGAGGGTGGATAGTGAGTGTAAAATTAGGGGCATGGCCCTGGAGGCAGAATGCTTAGATTAGCTCTTCTCAAAGCATTGTCTGGGGTGTCCTTAGGGTGATTGGGGTGGTCCCTGAGATCCTTTTAAGGAGTTTGCAAGGTTAAAATCCTGTAATAATAGTAGTAGGAAGTTATTTACTTATTTTCATTGTGTTGACAGTTGCATTCATGGTACAAAAGCAGTGGTGGACAAAACTTCTGGTATTTTAGCACAGCTAAATGCCTTGGCACCAAATGGTACTAGCAGTCATTGAGTTCCTTACCACCATTCATTCACTGAGGGGGGCAAGCCATGGAAATATTAATCTTATTAAATCTCAGTCTTTGAGTTCATGTCTGTTTAATATTTTGTGTGAAGAGATGAGAAGTACTCAAAGAACGTCTATGAAATGTTAAGGTAGGACAGTTATTTCCAAAGCACTTGGTTGATTGTTTCAGGTGCAAGCTGAACTAGCCAGCTTTTTCAGGAGCACTTGAAAGAATGGTGCATAGACAAAACTGTGGCCATTGAGACTTGAGTGGTAGACACGTTTTTTTGAAAATGAAAAAAGTGAGCTTATCACTTCAAGGAAGACAACTGACAATGTTTGATGTCAGTGAAAAAATTTAAGTGTTCAAGAGATAATTAGGAAAAAAAAAAAAAGAGATAATTAGAATTCTGGGAAACATATCCATTACTTTCTAGTACTAGAGATTTTTCTGATGAGATCAATGGTGATATTAATGAATGTGATTTTTTAAATATTATGTGGTAAACTGGGTCAATAGTTGGAAGAGCTGCATAATTCAATAAATTACGATTTTCCGAACAGCCAATGCATGATGTTACGTGATAACAGATACAGTCAAAATGCATGATAAACCAATGGATTTTAATGGAACACATTACAGAAAGTTTATTAATATGATTTCAGATACCACATTGCAATTATTCTTTAAGAAACTGCTACTTGGTGAGTTTACTATGATATCAAAGAGGAATATTCACAATTATATGCAAAAGTTATTAAAATACTTCTCCATCTGTTCAATTATATAATAATATGAAGCAGGGTTTTCTTCATTTACTTCAGTCAGTACAACGTATTATATATCAGGTTGAATGCAGGAGCAGATATGAGAATCCAGTTATCTTTTATTAAGCCAGACATTAAAGAGATTCATAAACATTTAAAACAACAGCACTGTTCTCACTGTTTTTTTCTGTTTGCTTGTGTTGGAAAATATAGTTATATTTCATAAAAATATGTTATTTATAAAAGAATAGAAACTTTTTTAAAGGATAAAATAAGAAAACCGCCAGTTCCAGGAATGGTAGTAAAAATCCAGAGAGGGATTCTCATAAAAGAGGAGACATAATCTGAAGGAAGTCCTGATTGACTATATGAAAGTATGGGAAGAGGGTGCTCCGTGAGTTGAATGCCAGTTTCGACTCTAAATGTAACGACTCTAAAAATCATGTTACATTTTATTATGATAAAGAATATAGGAGGGGCTTCCCTGGTGGCGCAGTGGTTAAGAGTACGCCTGCCGATGCAGGGGACACGGGTTCGTGCCCTGGTCTGGGAAGATCCCACATGCCGCGGAGCGGCTGGGCCCATGAGCCATGGCCGCTGAGCCTGCGTGTCCGGAGCCTGTGCTTCGCAACGGGAGAGGCCACAACAGTGAGAGGCCCACGTACTGCAAAAAAAAAAAAAAAAAAAAAAAAAAGAATATAGGAGGAACAGATTTGGACACTGTGGGAGGGGAAATGGTAATTTTAGTTTTGGACATATTGATTTGGAACTTACGGAGGGCATACATTTAACGACCTTGATTAGGACGTTGGAAATATAAGTCTGTACCCAAGGGATTTGACTGGGCAGGGGATATGAGTTTGATATGTGTTAGCAGCTCCATGTATAAATTAATGGGATGGACACAATTAACTAGGGAAAATATATATAATGATAAAAGAGGAAAACTGAGGACCAGTCCATCCTGCTAGGGACAGGTGGGGCAAGACAAGTACAAAAAGAACACTAAGAATGAATTATCAGAGGAAGAAAGAGAAAATGTTTAGGAGAAGAGAATGTTTTTGCGAAAGAGAAGACAATATGTGGAGAAGAGAATGAATGAATGTTTGTGATGAGACTTTCAAAGTCTTTTATTTTTTAATTTAATTTATTTTTTACAACCAATTTTTACTGGAGTATAGTTGATTTACAATGTTATGTTAGTTTCTGCTGTACAGCAAAGTGTATCAGTTATACATAGATCCACTTTTTTAGATTCTGTTCCCATATAGGTCATTACAGAGTATTGAATAGAGTTCCTGTGCTACACAGTAGGTTCTTATTAGCTATCTATTTTATATATAGTAGTGTGTATATGTCAATCCCAATCTCCCAATTTATCCCTCCCCCCTTTCCCCCTTGGTAACTATAAGTTTGTTTTCTACATCTGTGACTCTATTTCTGTTTTGTAAATAGGTTCATTTGTACCATTTTTTAAGATTCCACAAATAAGCGATATCATATGATATGTCTTTCTGTGTCTGACTTACTTCACTCAGTATGACAATCTCTAGGTACATCCATGTCACTGCAAATGATATTATTTCATTCTTTTTTATGGCTGAGTAATATTCCATTGTATATATGTATCACATCTTCTTTAAAGGAGTCTATTTTAAATGCTGCAGAAAGAAAGATAAAAACTGAAGAAAGTCCATTAGTTTAGGCCAGTGGTTCTTTTATGGTGGTCTAAGCCAATGGTTCTCAAACGTTAGAAGGCATCAGAATGGCCTAATGGGCTTGTTAAAACAGAGATTATTGGGTCTCAGCCCCAGATTTTTAGTAGGTCTGTGGAAGGGCCCCAATATGTGCATTTCCAACAAGATCCCAGTTGGCACTGATGCTGTTGATTCAGGTACCACATTTTGAGAATCATTGGTTTAGGCAGTTGGAAGATCCCTGTCAGTCTTTAGCAGAGAATCATGGTGGGCCTGGGGGACTAGAGTGCAAGGCAGTCAGAAAGTACATTCAGCAGTTCCTGTTATTCTTTTTTTTTTTTTTTTTTTGCGGTATGCGGGCCTCTCACTGTTGTGGCCTCTCCTGTTGTGGAGCACAGGCTCCGGACGCACAGGCCCAGCGGCCATGGCTCACGGGCCCAGCCGCTCCGCGGCATGTGGGATCTTCCCGGACCCGGGCACGAACCCGTGTCCCCTGCATCGGCAGGCGGACTCTCAACTACTGCGCCACCAGGGAAGCCCCCCTGTTATTCTTTAAGAAACTTGACTTTGAAGATAGGGCAGTTGCTGCTAAAGATGAAGGATATGGGAAGGAATATTTGCAATGTAAATAAATAAATAAATAAAATGGTAGTGACTTGAAATTGTCTGTTACTGGTGTTGAAGTAGGCAGAAGAGTGTTTAATGGTGTAAGAACTTGCAGAAATGGGATCCAGAGCAGAGGTTAGGAACTAACATCGAGCAACAATGTTGGTGATAAAGATGGCCCAATAAGGGCTACTGTATATGATAGGTCCTCTGGAAGGTGTTAAATATTCATTATCATGGTTAACAATTTCAGTAACCCTGTAGGGTCGGTGGAAGAACAGATCATTTTTCTAAGATCTGTGGGAAGAAGGAAAGTATCGCTTACCTATGGGTAAGCTAATTGTCATCAGGTTTGAATTTAAAATAAATAATTGAAATTCAGAGAAGAGCAATACCTTGGAATAAAGCAATGGAGAAGGGGCGACATGGTCTAAGAAGCTGTAGTAGGCAGTAATCCCCATTTCCTGATATTTACTCCCTTCTGTAATTCCCTTCTTTTGAGTGTGGACAGGAACCTAGTGACTTGCTTCTAAAGAATATCATGGAAGTGATGGGGTGTTAGCTTCAAGATTAAGTGGCAAAAAGAATCCTCTGTCTTGTTCTTTGTCAGATTGCTTGCCCAGCCAGAGGAAGTGGCCAGTGTTTACTAGCAGCCTATGGCCAGCCCTGGGCTTCACTGACTTAAACCTCCACTTCACTGACTTAAACCTCTCAATAATATAAAAAAAAAAATCAGTTACCAGATTGTGGAATTTCATTTTGAATACACAAACCTAAGTTGTAAAGTATATATGCATTTATATTCACTGTCTTAAGTGTATCTGCTATTTGGCTACTTATATTTAGAATTATGAGAAACTTCTGTGAAATCTACCTGCTTATCCCTTTTTATATCCTATTGGTAAAGACAATTCTGTATGCAGTTTTAGTGAAGATATATTTAGCATATTTCTCACTCTACAGATTCAGAACTTTGAATCAGCTAATCTGATGGCTTAAAACTATATGTTTGTTCCCTTGTTAGCTGCAAACCCAGAAAAGAAAAGATGCTCTTCTGAGTTTAAAAAGGACTGCTTTTTAGTATATAGGCAGGTTTTGTTTTCTCTCTTAGTTTTATCTTAGCTTTACATAGAATACATTTAAATGTATCTTTCTATCCATCCATCCATCCATCCATATATCCATCCATCCATCCATTCTTCCATATATGTTCAACATATACTTAGCTCTTGAAATTCAACTGAATTCAATGCACTTGAAAACGGACAGGTCCTCCTTTATAGTCATCTCTGTACCATCACCATCCGTAAGAGAAGAAAAATGATATTTTTATGGTAAAGCTTGCATCTTAATATTACGTATCAAATATTATTTAAGCTCTGTGATTATTGGGAATTTTCCGTCAAAGATAAACACTAGTGAACTTTCCCCTCTTCCTCCCTTTTTTTTACCTGCCAAATACAAGCAAATACTAAAAATTACATTACAAACGTGTTCCTGAATCAAACATTGATAGGAAAGTAAAGATAGGTACTTTTTAAGCAAGTGAGAAAAATCGCTATTCAAATTCTGGTAGCCTTGAAAGTAACATTCACATAAATTGTTTCAACAGGGAAATATATTGAACAAACCTACGTTTATATGCAAAAACAATCAGAGGAACTAATTTGTTAAGCTGATTTTAATTTCATCAGTTTTTTACTTGAGGGATTAAAACATACTGAAAAAAGCCATAATGATCAGTTTTACTGGAGGAAAAACTAGACATTTCCCATGGTCAACATCTCTAAAAAACTGCACAGTTACCTATGCAAAGAGGTTTCTCAGTAAATGGATTTACAAGGAGCTTCAGTGAGAGGATGGATACTCCTGGTAACTTTTGAGATAGCATGGGAAATTTAAGGTAAATGATGCTAAAAATACGCTACAATAGTACCTAGTCTCTGCTCTTATAATAAAATGATCACGGCAGTTCTTCCTTACCATCAAAGCAGATGGCTCTAATGATTTTTCAAGCCATCGTTAATTCATTTGCAAACAACAGAGATCGGTGGGCAAATGTGTACTGAGAATAAGATGTTACTGTTCATAAATGCTCCTAACGTTTGTTTTGTCCTATCATTACTGGAAAATGGTGTTTACCTAAGTTAAATTATTTGTGTGAACCATCCCTGTGACAGTGCTGCAGTTATAATAAATGACCTGTAATGTGAAAATGAACTTCACCTGGGTAAAGTGGTGGTGGTAGTGAAATTGACCTCATGGAATAAGTGAGCACATCTATGTCCTTTAAATTAAAATTTTATGAAAGAAACATTAGGACTTTTCCTATTTTGAGAATATGTTTACTAGGATATATTTAAGGTATCCTCCATAAGACATAGAAAATACTATATATAATGTTAATAAATTCTGAATTATATATTTTATGATATTATCATTACAAGTTCTTTGAAGAGTTTAAATATCAAATAAGAGATGATTGAAACCTTCCAGCACATGTCATTCAGAGTAAAGCCAAGTTAGTAGATTTACCAAGGCTTTTGTAACACAGCAAAACATTTGTATATGTTGATTGGGCATTTTTTTTTTTTTAAGTTGTTTGTCAGTTCTGGTTTTAACCAGAGAGTAAGTCATAAATAAAGTACATATTGTTGCTTGTTTGCTAATAAAAGCAATCTTCTGCACCTTAATTTGAGTTTTTGAAACTTTTCACAAAACTTTGGGGGGTTTTTATCAATATCTTTGTGGCCTCAAGTTAGAAGGTGATTGGAGATTTTAATCTTGTCCATATTATACATTACAGACAGATCTGAGGGAAAAATCTTTCCCAGAACAAGCATTTATCACTTATTGATGTGAGTAATGTTTCCAATTAGGGCACACAAGCCTTGTTTTCTTTCTTAACTGATCTTACTTGGACTAAAATATGCTTCATGATTTGTGATTGATGGTTTGCCAGATAAATCATTTAAAAGGTAGCAAGGATAGACAAAGGTGTTGGGATGCCCCTGACTATAATAAATAACATGAGATACGTGTTAAGAAAACTGTGAAATTAGATATTGAAGAGCATTGATGCTTGGGGTAGAAGATGCTTTGATTCAAGCTGGAATTATAAGTAAAATAAAGTTGTATTCTGAATTGCTTAGACCAAGGAAAGTTACAGGTGGTATTGGTGATGGTCTGTCCTCTTGTTTTCCTGTTGCTCTAATCTAATTATTGTTCACCTAACTTTCACCACCCAGAAAAAGATTTAGTGCTTTTAATAATTATTTTGAATTGAAGCATGTCTATGATCCAAACTTCTAAATAATCTAAACAGGTTATAGCTAATAGTATTAGCCTTGGTTTTAATTTAATTTTACTTAAAATAAGTAAAGTGTACTCTCCTGGCATATATGCCAAAGCTAAAGAAATCAAGATAACTGCTCAAAGAACCCTTGTAACATCTCAACATCCATATCTACTTTGAGAAATGTTTTACTTTTGTTGCTGGTCCGTCCCTCTTCCCTTAAGAAGGGTCTCTTTAGGAAGTAAAGTATTATTTTACTAGCTGAGTTTACAAAAAAACTTTTCCTAACAATGTGTCCCCCTTAAAGAAAAGTATCTGATTTTATTTAAAACAAATCATAGGGGCTTCCCTGGTGGCGCAGTGGTTGAGCGTCCGCCTGCTGATGCAGGGGACATGGGTTTGTATCCCGGTCCGGGAAGATCCCACATGGCGCGGAGCGGCTGGGCCCGTGAGCCATGGCCGCTGAGCCTGCGGAGACTGTGCTCCGCAGTGGGAGAGGCCACAACAGTGAGAGGCCCGCGTACCGCAAAAAAAAAACAAAACAAAAAAACAAACAAAGAGAACAGGTGTTTCTCCCTGTGAATTTTGACAAGTTATATCGATCATAAATAGAATTTGGAAGTAATAGTTGTTCAAATGGAGGAATCAATTGTTACTTCATTGGGTAAGATTCTCTGTAAGAAATCTCCCTGTAGTCTAAATAACTTAGCAGGGGAATATGTTTCCTAACTTTTATGGTTAATTAGTTCATTCAGAAATATATATCAAACCCTTTATATGTGCCAGGCATTGTTCTAGGTGCTAGGAAGAAAATGCCGAAGAAAACAGTGTCCTAAAGAAATGTAGCTCCATCCTTTTTGGTCCACAAAATTTTTATACCATCACTTAACTTGTAAAGGTGTGTCAGTTTTTGCAATTTATCAACCCCCTTTATGTAGCCTAGCAAGTGAGGGATGACCTGCCAGATTCAAATGCTGTATGTACCCAAAACTGATTGTTTAATGCCAAGATTGTCAGAGTGTGATGTAAGGAAATTCTATTTAAAATGTGTTATCATACTTCAACTAAAGAGAAAACAACCCTACAGAGAAAGAAAACCAGGAAAAGGTTTAAGAGAGCGAAAAGAATTCATCAGTATCAATTTACTATCACATTGTGATGCTGGACCAATATTTTTAAATCTTGACTTTAACACCCATAGCGAAGATTGTAGTTAGTACCAAGGAGGTAATGCTAGGTAACCTGAGCTCTTAGGATTAAGGTTTCCCTCTGAGGATGAAATTAGACACAATCATCATGAAACAACTGAGATCAGTCAGCTGTAGAAATACCTGGACTAAAGCCATAATCTGTGACTAAGGAGTCTAGAAACAACTAACAACAAATTTCATGACTAAGTTCTTGGGCGACTGCCTTAGCATGGCTAAAGCCGTTACATACTCGATTTTGTTTGATCCTATCTGTAAAAGAAAAAAATAAGTTTGTTGTTATAAGAAAACTTAAAAAAGCCCAGCAAAATCTCTGGTAGTTTTGAATGTCCTCAACTTGGCCTGAATATGCCATGGTGTTTCTTTTTTCTCGCTTACCAAGGAGTTGCCTGGTTATTAATTTAACGTTTATACCTATATTAAGACAGGCTGTGATCCCATCTTGATCACATCTCTGATAAGGGTACTCTAATATCTTTGGAGGCTGGACTAACAGTAAGTTATGAATTGGACCTGGTCTAAGACAGGAAGTTGTGGCCTTTGGTCAAAGTGGAGAGAGGATGACCTGTCTAGGCTTCCAACAGGATGTATCTGTGGACCACATTCAGTTTATAATCCCTGATGGATACTCTTACACTGAGACAAGAATCTGTTGAGAATCACATGGTTAAAAGAGACTTTTAAGATTTCCCTTTTGTTTCTTTATAAATTAAGACAAAATTTATCTGGTGATCAAAGTGTATGTGTGTACATGTATATCTGTCTATATACACAGATACATATGGACTCACACATATGCATATACATATTATACTCATCTACATATATCATCTCATATGAGTACAAGTATATATATGTATATATGTGTGAGTACATATATATGTATATATACACATATATGTACGTATATACATACATGTGTATATATGTATATATATTTATATATTTCTTGGGTCACAACTTTTTTTTTAAAAAAGAGGATCATAGTTTACTCTTTTATCCTAGAGGCGATAGTAGCTTTTATTTTCTGTCTGAATTTTCATCAAATCAGTTGCTCAAGATAGTTCCTCAAGCAGGGAATTTTGTGCTCGTCAACTTGTTCAGGAGATCTTGTACTTTAAAGGCTGTAAAATATTTTAGGGCAATTTGTGATTGCATTTCAAAAAGTACCCTGAATGTGGAACAGAAGCTTAGCTTCCTGAGCTCTGAGAGAGCTCACTGATAATGGTCGGGGAGTATGCGTACTGTTTAGGTCAAGCAAATTCCCCTAAAGAAGCCTTGGGCAAAGCTTTTGGGGAGTAAGATAAAGCCTTTAGTAACTGCTAGGAATATGCATCTTGTGATTGTCTCATATTCCCCTCTCATCATCCCCCTGTGTAGGAGCAAAGAGTGGGGGGTGGGTGGAAGGCACCCTGACCCCATCCCACCTGCAGGTGTGCCCTGATTGACCCAATCATGAAAATCTCCCTCCTGCTACGCTGATTGTTCCGGAGAGCTCCGCCTTAAGCCTAGCTTTCCATGCTCTTCCTGTGTCAATTAAGTTGGTTTAGGAATGGGTGAGCCTGGCCCAGGAAACATGGGTGGACGTTAAGCCACTGGGGAGAGAGCTCCTCCCCTTTCTAGGCGAGCTGGCTGCAGCCTGCAGCGTCGATCTTTCTGGATGGTGTGGCTTGTGGATATGGATTTTAGAACCGTGGCAGCCTTTGAGACTGGCTCAGAACGAACCTGATGCTAGGAAGTTGATGCAGAAATGGGGAAGAGGAAGTGTCTTAATGATATCCCTGAGCTGCTGAGTCAACCCCAAATCTGAAGCCCTATCTACCTCTGCATCATCCACATATATACACTAATAGATCCTCTTTTTTGCTTAAGTCAGTTTGATTTTTCTTTTCTGTTTCTTATTGTATAGAGTTCTTTGTGAGGTGAGCACAGGTTTCCAAACACAGTATGGTCCTTTCCCCCCTTTTTTAGACTCAGATGAGCACAGATTGCTTTGCAGTCATTGAACCTGTGCCCAAATACCCTTTCCTGTGGCTCAGCTTTGGTGAAGGAAGGTGATCCTTGCTCTCTGCCATTAGCTTAACATTGTAGAACAGTGAAGCGGATTACATTTTTAAGCTGGAAAAAGAAGTGAACATTATTATTACTTGTCAATTATATGTCAGTGAAGCTGAAATGTAAAGAAAAGAAGTGGACATTATGAAGTACTTTTACTTCTGGAAAAAACGTTTATAAAATACACAATACAAGTAACGCCTGTACACCAGTCATTTACACCGAGGGCTGTTTGAAAATCGCTCACAGAGCTACGCTTTGGTAAAGAGGCAGATTCCCTACAACACAGTGACTTTTGTCTCACCTTGAATAGAAACTATTAATTCCTATTTCTTTGTGATGCTTTGAAGTATATCATTCTTATTACAGGGAATGTCATGAAGAAAACAGCAAGCCTCTGCACGAAGAGCTGTGAAATTCATTCGCGAGTAACAGCAGTCAGCTCGTGTATCTGACACAGTGCCCACAAAAATGGTACAAGGCTACGAGATCCAGGGAAAACTAGAAAAAGTCTAGAACAGCCCCAGAGGAGAGGTGCCTTCCAACGTAGTGTGGTGAAAGAGGTCTGAATGGTGCGTCTGGCACAGTGACACCAGCGATGGTTTGAGTGAGGATAATTCAGCCTGAGTTTTCACGTCTGGTGCCAAAAAAGCAGCTGGCATCATGGAGGGAGTCTTCCCCAATGAAGGAGGAGAGGAGATACGGTGGCATTTAGCACAGAAAGGTCTTGGTTTGCAGTTTCACTATGGAATGAATGCGATGTGGCACCAGCATGCTGTCTGGCACCCAAGTGTTGGCTTCCAGTTTAAAACAGCTCTTTGTGTCCCTGTAAACAGGGAATTTCAGTGAGGAAAGCCAGAGCAACTAGAGCGGAATAGAAGCTTAAAGAGAGGCAATACGATCATACAGCTGATGTTTCACGGCCTGATATGTGAAAAACCTTACAAGAGATAAACAGATTAACTTGAAAACACATTCTGCTGTTGGGAAAACCATGGTAGCGTCTCCTGTCTGACTGTACACCGTAGTGGCTCTTTGGGGACCATGGTCTCTGACCAGCTTTCAGGTGATTGCTCTATCTTTTTCTATGCTGGGCTCTCCCTTGCCACAGTCTCTCACAATGGCAACAGTTTCAGGTATAGAAGAGAACTCTCTATTTATAGGCCAGAAATGGAGTTTTAAAAGCTCATTGCAGAATGTTTATAAGTCCAGGATATACACTGAAACAATGAAGAAAAACAAAGGCCAGGAAAAAAAATAGGGTTTAGAAGTACAAGCTAAACCCTTCATGAATGTGGGCTGCCTTTCAATAGAAAAGTATATTATACTTTTACCTTTTTTCATACTTCTTTTTTTAATATAAATTTATTTATTTATTTATTTTTGACTGAGTTGGGTCTCTGTTGCTGCCCGTGGGCTTTCTCTAGTTGCGGCGAGTGGGGGCTACTCTTCGTTGCGGTGCACGGACCTTTCATTGCGGTGGCCTCTCCTGTTGTGGAGCACAGGCTCTAGGTGCGCAGGCTTCAGTATTGCAGTATGCGGGCTCAGTAGTTTTGGAGCGCGGGCTCCAGAGCGCAGGCTCAGTAGTTGTGGCACACGGGCCTAGCTGCTCCGCAGGATGTGGGATCCTCTTGGACCAGGGCTTGAACCCGTGTCCCCTGCATTGTCAGGCGGACTCCCAGCCCCTGAGCCACCAGGGAAGCCCTTCATTCTTATTTTTTAAAAAATCTGTTCTCTGTGGATGATTTCTTGTTCTTAGACATTACGTATCCCTTTCCCACTGTTGTCTTCAACAGGCTTATTCTAGAAGTTAATTTTGTTGATGAATATGCCATCTTTCAGGGACCTTGGAGCCACCTTCTTGTTACTGAGAAGATGCCAATTCAAATTTAGTGATTTATTTCTTTAAAAATAATCAGTAATTTTTTTTTTTTTTTTTTTTACGGTACGCGGGCCTCTCACTGCTGTGGCCTCTCCCGTTGCGGAGCACAGGCTCCGGACGTGCAGGCTCAGCGGCCATGGCTCACGGGCCCAGCCGCTCCGCGGCATGTGGGATCTTCCCGGACTGGGGCACGAACCCACGTCCCCTGCATCGGCAGGCGGACTCTCAACAACTGCGCCACCAGGGAAGCCCAAAAATAATCAGTAATTTTTAATAACTCAAAAAGGACACTTTTTCTAAAACCCACAGAAGAGAACGTTTCTTCAGTGACAGTATCTGGCCCTGAAACAGCTAGACTGGAGAAGAATAAATATGAAAATAGTTGAATTGATGGAAATAATCAGCTAATTGAGCTTCATGGTACACATTTGAATTGAATTATTATTGAACTGAAATTATTATTTCAACTTTATACATGGGAAGAACTGAGACAGCATTTGAACAAGATTAAATATTTGTGACCAGAGTAAAGGAGACACATATTTATGTGCTTCTATTGTGTGTTATGCACTATGAAAACTAAACATGTTGTGTTATTTGATCCTTGTAGCAGACAACTTCTGGAGCACAGTGGCTTAACCAACAGAAGATGTTTCTTGTTTCCACAGCGTATTTGACATGGGTCAGTAGGGATGCTTTGCACCAATTCAGGGACCCATACTGATGGAGGAGCTTTAGAAGAGCTTTGACATCACCACAACAGGGACAGAGAACACATTTTTTTGTCGTTCTTGTCATGGTGAGAACATTTAAAGTGTTCTTTCATAACAACTTTCAAGTATACAGTATGGTATTGTTAACTATAGTCACCATGCTGTGCATTAGATAACTGGGACTTATTCATCTTACTAGTGATAGTTTATGCCCTTTGACCAGCCTCTTCCCATTTCCCCAACACTCCAGCTCCTGGTAACCATTAATCCATTTTGTTTCTTTGAGTTCAACTTTGTTAGATTGCACATATAAGTGAAATCATGTTGTATTAGTCTTTGTCTAACTTATTTCACTTAACCTGTTGAAGACTTTTTTATTATAAATGGATGTTGACTTCTGTCCTGTGATTTCTCTGCATCTGTTGAGATGATAGTGTGATTTTTGTCTTTCTTTTATTGTGAAGTATCACATTGACCAATTTGCATTTATTGAACCATCCTTGCATTTCATTGATGAATCCCACTTGACCATGGTGTATAATCCTTTTAATGTGCTGTTGAATTTCACTTTTTAGTATTTTGTTGAGAAATTTTACATATACTTTCATGAGGAATATTAGCCTGTAGTTTTCTTTTCTTGTAGTGTTCTTATCTGGCTTTGGTGTCAGGGTAATGCTGGTATTGTAAAATGAGTTTGGGAGTATTTCCTCCTCTTCAAATATTTGGAAAAGTCTGAGAAGAATTGGTGTTAATTCTTGTTAAAATTTTGGTAGAATTCACCTCTGAAGTCATCTGATCCTGGGATTTTCTGTGTTGGGAACTTTTTGATTATGGATTCAGTCTCCTTACTGGTAACTGGTCTGTTCAGATTTTCTATTTCCTCATGATTCAGTGTTGGTAGTTTGTGTATTTTTAAATAACTTATACATTTCTTCTAGGTTATCCAATTTGTTGGCATATAATATTCACAGAAGTCTCTTATGATTCTTTGCATTTCTGTGGTTTCAGGTGTTTTGTCTCCTCTTTCATTTATAATTTTATTTAAATCTTTTCTCCTTTTTTCTGTAGTAGTCTAGCTAAAGGTTTGTCAATTTTGTTTATCTTTTCAAAAAATCAACTCTTAGTGTTGTGATTTTTTTCTATCATTTTTCATTTATTTCTGGTCAAATCTTTGTTATGTACTCCTTTCTGCTAACTTTGGCCTTTTTGCTGTTGAAGCTCTCTATTGAATTCTTCGATTCAGTCATATTTTTCAGCTCAGTATTTCCATTTGGTTCTTTTTTACATTTTCTGTCTCTTTGAACTTTTGATTTTGCTTTTATATTGTTTTTCTGATTTCATAAATGTTTGTCTGGGCTTTCTTGTAGCTCTCTGAGCATCTTTAGAACAATTATTTTGAATTCTTTGTCAGGAAATTCATGTATTTCCATTTCTTTAGGGTCAGTGACTGGAAGTTTCTTGTGTTTCTTTGACGGTGTCCTGTTTCTCTGATTCTTCACAATCCCAGTAGCCTTGCATAGGTGTCTGCACATTTGAAGAAGCAGTCATCCCTTCTAGACTTTATGAACTAACTACCTTTATCTGTTGGTGGGGGCGTGCTGGAGCATGCTGTGGCCACAGTGGTGCAGGGTTTCAAGTTCAAGAGTGTGTGGTGTGTCCATAGCTCAGGCCATAGAGGTCAACAACTGTGTGGTTCTTGGTGGGTTCTCTGGGGGTCCACTTGAGTTCCTGCAAGGGCTGTTGGTGTCCTCAGCAGTGCCCCTCAAGTCCAGCAGCTAGGGACCAAGGCAGGCAGCAGGGGTACCTGGGCCAGTGGTGTGACATACTTGGATGTGGAGGCCAGCTATAGGTGTCTGTAGTGACAGAGGCCAAATGCAGACACTCGCATGGTGGTGAGGGACCAGGGTCAGCAGCAAGGGCTGGGCTGGACTGCCTGTGCACTAGCAGCTGTGGGTGCCTTGGCTGTCAGCGCACACTCCTGTTGCTGCAGTGTTGCCACAGGGGCAAGTGTGGCAGTGGAGGCCAGTGTTTCAAGTTAGGCCAGGGTCATGCAGGTGCATAACTGGAGGGGCTGACCTCAAGCTGATATGGTGGTTGACTTCAGCCATGCAGGTCTAGACTGGTGTCTTACACTGGTGCAGCCAAAGAGCTGCTGGGGGTCCTAGGCCCTGGTAGTGGATGGAGGGGGTGGGGAGGGACTCAGGTGACTGGCATCTGAAAATGCTAATCTGTAGGGTGAAATCTCGTGAAATCTGCAGTGAGTCCATGGCAGCCATTCTGGCCATTGGTTTCTTCAATGGCAATAGTGGCTGAGGTCTTCTGCAGAGCAGATCATTGGGAACTGTGGTCACTCCTGTAGTCGATATGGTAGTCCCTGCCATTCATCCTGATTCCTCACTTTCTGGGTTGCTGAAATTTCTTAGGTGGACTCCCGAGCTCTCCTAGAGCTGTTTTTTGTTCGTGGATAGCTGTCTAATTGTTGATCTTCTACACGGAATGGAGGCTGGGGTCTCCTACTCCACCATCTCAGTGAGGTCACTCTCCATTGACTCTTCCATCGTCCATTCAGTCGTGACACATTTCATTAGCTAAATGTGGCCACACCTAACTTAAAAGAGGCAGGGAATTACAATCTTACTGTGTCTTTAGAGGAAAGTCAGACTATATTTGGAATGTCCTAAAGATTACCACAATCTTTATTATCCTGAGAATACGGAGAGTCAGAGGGCTTAGATAGTTTACCAAAAGTTATTTCCTTGTTCCCTGACTTTTCTCTGCTATTCTGATCACTACATGGTCTCTCACCCCCTAATTATAGATCTGAAGTATGGCTTGGTTCATTCTGGGGTTTAACAAACACTACATCTAATTGCCATATCAAGTATTTTGTTTAATAAGTGACTTGTAATCAAAGGCTTGAAATGAAAAGAAAAACAATAGTGCATTGTCACTTTTATCATATTATCACTTGTGATCTCTATCCTGACTGTGCTTACTTCTAAATTTTCCCGTTTTCTCTGTAAATTCTTACATGCAGGGATTTGAGACTTGGCGATTTTAACTCTTAAAATTTATATATCTCTGTCATCCTTAGTTGAAAAAATAATGTAAGCAAATTAAAGACAGTCATTGATAAGCCCAAATAAGTAGCACCTATAAGAAATTGGAAAATAAACAGTTAAAAGAGTTGAGAACTTACATTGTGAGAGAAATTCCCAAACTGACAAACAAAGCACATTGTTACTCTGCGTTTAAAGCAAAATTCATGATCCATCTTAACAGGATCTGTGCTGCTTGAAGGGCTCCAATCGCCAGAAAGAAAATCTTCCTCCATTGTACAACTCATATTTAGTCAAGAAAAACAAAGGCCAAGGGAGATTTTATCAGAGAAAAGAATTCTGAGAAATCCAGTTAATTGAGCAACTTACTCATTGTCAGCGGAGAGAGTAAGGGCTCTTCTCATTCTCAGGACAAAACCTGTGCTTGGATTTTTTTTTTTTTTTTGCTGTACGAGGGCCTCTCACTGTTGTGGCCTCTCCCGCTGCGGAGCACAGGCTCCGGACGCGCAGGCTGAGCGGCCATGGCTCACGGGCCCAGCCGCTTCGCGGCATGCGGGATCCTCCCGGACCGGGGCATGAACCCGTGTCCCCTGCATCGGCAGGCGGACTCCCAACCACTGCGCCACCAGGGAAGCCCCTGTGTTTGGATTTTAATTATGATTTTCCTGTGTCCTCTTTTCAGACATTATCAAAGATATCCTGTTTACCCTCCACCATGGTATATTGATTATGTTGACGATGGTTAAATTAATCATGTATCATGGTTTGTTTATTGGATATCAGGATGTAATAATTGGACAATTTTGAGTTGTCTCCTGGTGGGATGGAGTGAGACCTTTTGGGGTTGTATATGGAATCGTGGTATCATATAAGGCCAGGCAGTTTTGAATGTTTATTTGGGGAGAGTTGCATGTATAGATGCTGACAATCAAGGAACAGAACATTATAAAAATATATTTCAATTTTGGTCTACTGTTCAGAATCTCTGTGGGAAAAACCCGTTTCCTCTCCTTAGTACATGTGATTTATGTAGACCGGCAGTCCCCACTCGTAACTTCCAGCCTAAGGATTAGCAAAAGACCAAGCCTTGTCCAGGGAGATTGTGCCATCCTCTTACAGAGCAGTTGGTTCAAGAAAGGATATTAATACCACGCAAATTGATTAGAGTCATCTCTGGAAAATCAGAGGGAACTCTTGCTAAATAAAACATTCTCATTTCTATGAAATTGCCAGCAATAAGGACAGTATAGGGCTAGAAGTTTGAGTGGCTTTTAAACATCCTGAATATTAAAGTTTCTGGGAAAAAAAAAAGGTTATGGTTTCTGCGCTATAAGAGTGTTATGAAGATTAAGTAATGTTTATGTAAACGTCAGTCCATGGCTTTGCCTAGTTTACAATAGATATACATTAAATGTTAGGTAAAGCTAAAGTATAAAGATGGAAAGAACGTAGGGATTTCAGGTATCCAAAGAATTATATCTCTGCAGAAATGTTGGCTATATTGTAGGATTTGACTCATCTGTGATCTCCAATTATAGCTATATTTGGATAACTTGGTATTGAACTAATCAAAGAGTCACTAAAAAATATTCTCTTCATGACAAATAAAGGGTATGATGAATGCAATAAACTTCGTACATCAATAGAGTGGCATTATATATGCTCATGATGACTCCGGAACCTTCTAACCTGTTTTAGAAGTTGTTCAACACATTTTTAGTGTTAAATGCATTTTATTTCATCCAGATACTTTGATCGTACTTCATCATTAATGGAATACATGCCCTTGTAAATGTGGTATTTGTGTAACAAGAAAACCCTATCTCCTTGTATAGTGTCAGTGTTTTTATACATCTTGAAATTTTACTAAGACTCATCAGAAGAGTGTTAATATGTTCTATGAAGAGGCACATTGTAAAAAAAAGTAATGCATCTCTATGCTGCCTGTCTTAGCTTGGGCTGCTGTAACAAAATACCATAGATTAGGTGACTTAAAGAACAGATACTTATTTTTCATAGTTCTGGAGGCTGGCAAGTCCAAGATCAGGGTTCCAGCATGGTCAGGTTCTGGTGACAGCCCTCTTTCTGACTTCTGCTGCATGCCTTCTTGGGTCCTCACATGGCTGAAAGAGAGCGCTCTGGTATCTTCCTCTTCTTATAAGGCCACGGAGCCCATCATGGGGCACCCCCATAATGACCTCATCTCAACCTAATTACTTCCCAATGATCCCATCTCTAAATACCATCACACTGGATAGTAGGGCTTCAGTATATAAATTTTGGGGGATACAAACATTCAGTCCATAAAACTACCTTAACTCTATTCCCAGCAGTTTCTTAAATTATTACTCTAATTTCTATTCAGTAAAAAAAGATAGGCATCAGATTAGATGCTGGCAGTAATCATCAAGTGCAAAACACCTGCTGTTAAACCAAACTACTGTCTCTACTACATGGGTAATATTTCTGATACTGAGCTGCTTTTGTTCACTGTTCCCCAAGAAGGCGAGAGCAAGTCTTAACCCCAAGAATGACAATTTTACATCTGAGTCATGATTTAAATTGTGATCTCATGGCGTAAAGGCTCTCAGCACTAGAGGCACAGTATTATATACTTTGCTTTGAATGTTTTCCAGGAAGAGTAGGTGAAGGGTGTAGGAAACCAGAAAATTTGTCAAGTATACATTCATAGGTATTTCTTCTATAATTTAAACATAATGGCTGGAATCCGAAGAATGAGCATACTGCCTATAAGAATTCTCTCCTTTTAACTCTTCATGTACCTCATGGATTCCGTATAAACATTCAAATCAAGAACACTTGACATCTGTGTATAGGCCATCCTCTATCTACTTCAGTCCCATTATGACTAAGGATTAGGACTCAGTTTCTTTTGGTCTCTGTGTTTTGCAAAGTTAGAAATGAAAGCAGAAGAGAGCAAATGGACACCCTGAGTACCAGGTACCAGATTCTCAAATGTCTCAAACGGAAATCCTTAACTTCCAAATGTGGAAAAAAAAGTAGGTTTCTATAAAAAAAATTTCGGATGACATGAATGTTTTCATAAGGCCTGATTTTGTCTCAGGCTGTGTAAAACTGGATCCCACAGCCCATAAAGAGGACACGATGAGAGAGGGAGAAGACAGTGAAAGAGATTTTTTAAAAAAATTATTTATTTCTTTTCCATTATGGTTTACTACAGGATATTGAATATAGTTCCCGGTGCTATACAGTAGAACCTCGTTGTTTGTCCATTCTCTGTCTAATAGTTTGCGTCTGAAAGACAGAGATTTTTAATGGATGGTTCTTTTACAGATAATTCTTTTCCTTCCTTTCAGTTTTGTCTTTAAGTTTAGCATTTATAGACTTAAATAACAACATAAGGATTCCCTTGAAGATAATCTACTTTGGATTATAAAAACCACTGGATTCATGAAGACTTAACTAGAAAGATATGAGTTTAGCCGAAATAAGCATTTTCAAAATCCTTTTCACTTGAAAAAATTCTTCAGTGGGATGTGTAATTCCACATAGTCTGTAGGGCTTTCATTTTTAAAATAACTTTTGAGTGTTTTATAATAAATATATTTTAAGTAAATATATAATGTAATATATATTATAATATAATTAATATATTTATATATATATAATAAATATATTTTAAGTAAATATATAGCTTTGGATTAATACATTATCCAAAAATATAAAATATTTTAATGCTATTTTTAAGAAGAGAAATAATACATAAAAATATAAGCTGCAACCGTGTCCATTAAAATAAAAGCTTTTTATTTTAATTTCATTTAAAGGTCATAATTTATTGAAAAGTAAATTTAACAACCTAAGGGTACATCATATTTGGTTTTGTGAATAAATATCTATAAAATATTTTTAATGCATGAGAAAAAAGTACCATTGTGACCAGATATGTAGAGTTCTTGCCCTTTACTTTAAAAATTAACTGATTTATTTTTATAATTTTTACATTTTGTTTCTAACTGAATAGATAAGAAATGAGATTTAAGATGTTGTTTGAAAAGTCTGCAAATAACGTATGCAGTGTGATTTTTTATTTCCCATGATGCTAAGCCATATTTAATACTCATTACATTAGCTTAACGCTTTTCAAATTGATTTTTTTTTTTTTTTTTTTTTGCATTACACGGGCCTCTCACTGTTGAACCAATGGTTGGGAAAAACTATTCTAATCCAAACTCTTCTGTTTACCCAGGAAAAAACAGAAGCCCAAAGAGTTGATGTCTTTGCCAAATGTTTAAAGGTAGTTGGATAAACATCTAAAAACAACTCATAGGTATTTGCTTTATATCATTATTATTGGCATTAATAGTTTTAGTCATTTATCATTATTGATATTAACATTGAATTTTTATTTCATATTATTTCTATTATTGTTATTCAATCAGGATAATAAAGAAAATTTAGATCCTCTCTCCTTAGGGTAATTAGATTATTGTTATTAATATCAAAATTATAGCAAAATTTGAAATTAAAAGGAAAATTACTAGCCTTTTCTATTTATGAAGATTAGAATATTATTTATTTTCTGCTGTGGAACTGTGCTAGGTTTTGCACATAGCCTTTGAATCTTATTTGACTAACTTGTTCCATCCCATATTAAAAAAAAAAATCTCAGAATTTCTGGCACTGATTTTTCAAAAATATATTAGTAATTTGGACTCCAAAGCTGATCTTAACATAAAAAAGAGTGAAATAAGAACTGAGATAATTATTAGTCATGTATCTAACTGCTCAATTCTTTGTACATAGAAGATCCCAGATTTGGAGAGAGAAGTTCACATTTTCCATTCTTAGTTTGGTTTGTTTTATTTTATGTGTATCAAAGTCCAACAGAAAAGTGGACATCCCAATCAGAGGGAGTTAAATATACAGGATGGGTTACACAGTTGATGAAAGAGCTAGGAAGCCAGAGGATGGTGGAAAACACAGAGATCAGTACTGGCAGGAGGCTCCTGCCATCCCTGAAATGGAGGATCAAAGCATGTGGAATTCAGGAAACGTGGCAGGACTGCTTGGCCTGTGTGGGGCTATGGAGGACACTTAGCCACACTGAAGATGCTGCCCCAGACAGTGAGAGGACAGAGGTAACTGGGCTTCTGTATTCCTTGTGCCCTCCAATTTCCCACTAGTACTTCACCTTGACCCAGCTCAGACAGAAGCACACCCGTTTCCTCTGCCCATCCCCCACCTTCAGCACTGGGAAATGTTGCCAGTGATACAGTGCAGAAATGAGGAAGGCTCATGGAACTCTGATTTACTTTCTTTTTTTTAAGGACAAGGGAGACAATGTTAGTGACTTCTTCTAGGATCCCAGTGTACCTTCTGCAAAAGTTTTTGACACATATTTTGTCATAATGACTTACTTGAAGAGGTACCTCCCTCAGTAGGTTGCGACCTTCTTGAGGAGAGAAGCCGTCTGTTCATTTTCAGTGCCTGCGGTATCATCTTGCATATACCATGCACCATGCATACCCAGAGGCATGGAAAATTAATCTGCCAGCTCCCATAATTAAGTGATGCCTGAATGACAGAAGCTAGAAATAGAAGAGAAGATGTCCAAGGTAGCAATGCCTGTGCCTCATAGTTACATACCTTCAAGCTTCAAACATCTCCTTGGAGAGTTTTTGCTAATGTCACTGCTGCCTTCGTATGGAAGGAAGCACTTAATCAACGCACACCTCTGCATCTGAAGATTGATACTAAACAGAACAATCTCTATGGACCATGATCACGCTATGTAGGATAGCTATTTCACAGACAGACAGACGGACACACACACAAAACTGTTTTCCTGCATTCTTAATTTTAGATTTGGTTTGATTTTACTGTCAGAGCTATGAGTCGGTAACTGCCTGCTGAATTAACATGGCTTAAGAAAGGGAGCTTCTAAGCCTCTCTGTCCTTGCTCGCTTGCCTAGATTTGACAGGTGGAATGGTGACATTGAAGTTATTATTGAAGTATGTGTTCTGTTGACTCTGGCTGCTGATTTGGAAGAGCGACAAACATTTTCAAGTCAGATTTCCCACGAAAAGTGTCCCAAGTAGGCTCTGTAAATGTACGTTGGACCATATAGTTTTTCTCCCATGCATTTGTTTACTCCACAGATGTTTATGCAGTGCCTGCGCATGCCTCATATTACGTGCTGAGAATACAAAGATGAAAGAATGTTCTGCATTTGGTCCTCAAGAAGCAGAGGGAGTTCAGAGTCTTGTGGAAAGTGAGCCACAAAAACAAGTGTTTAAATAGACACTATAGAATCTTTTCTAACATAGATGTACGTAAAAGGCGGACTAGAGGGGTTGGTGAAGACTTCACACAGGAGAATGTGTTTGAGTCAATGGGATGAGAAGCAAGGAAAAGGCAAAGTGAAGATGTACAAAAACATGGAGGCATGGGAGAGCATGAGATTTTTCAAGGAACTCGTTATTGCTTTTATTGGATAAGGGATAGGAGAGGAAGTTGAGGAGATGAGACTGAAGGAGTGAGCTGAAGCAAGGATGAAGTTCTTTATGTGCCAGCTAAGGAGTTGAGAGTTTTATCTTGTAAGTCATGGTAAGCCACTGAAAGTTTTTGAGCATGGTATAAATATTTCAAAGATTTTTCTGTTAGCAGCAAAAGAAATGTTGTGCAGTGGAGATGAGGTTTAAAAACAGGAAGTCTAATTAGAAATAAATTTTAATAATCAATGAGGAGTCTTTCACTTGGAACTGATTAAACAGATACTATATTAAGAGCAAGCCAGCATGAGGCTAGTCACTGGGCATATCCTGAGGACCAAAGTGGTCATGGGCCTTGCCTTTGTGGAATCAGTTCAACGATGATAAAGTATAATGCTGCAAGGGCAACAATGGAGCTGGAGAGACAGGGGTAAACACAAGAGAAGATTGAAGATGGATGCAACTGGACTTTGGGACAACAGTGTGTGGAAAGATAGAGACATCTAGGATGTAGTTATGAGTTGAGTTGTGTCCCTCTGCCCACCATCCAATTAATATGTTGAAATCCTAACCTGCAGTACCTCAGAAAGTCATCTTATTTACAAACAGGATCATGGGATGTAATTAGTTAGAATGAGGTCATACTGGAGTAGAGTGGGCGTCTAATCGGATATGATTGGAGTCCTTATAAATAGGAGAAATTTAGACACATGCACACAGGGAGAATGCCTGTGAATGTGAAGGCAGATGTTGAGGTGATGTGTCTACAAGCCAAGGGTCACCAAAGATTGGCAGCAAACCACCTGAAGCTAGCAGAGAGGCATGGAATAGATTCTCCCTCACAGCTCCTCAGTAGGAGCCAACCCTGCCAACGCTTTGATCTTGGACTTCTAGGCCCCAGAAGTGTGAGAGAATAAATTTCTGGGTGGCTTAAACAACCCAGTTTGTGCCGTTTTGTTTCAGAGGCCCCAGGAACCTAATATAGATGCTTCTTTGGTTCCCAGCTTGACCAATTTTACTTCATAGTAAGAAACGTGATCTGAACTTGACTTCTTCCCATTATGTGTCATCACAAAGGAAGCTTCTTTCTTTTCTGCCTCCCTCCTAAGTTCTGAGACTGCTGCTTTCATTATTGAAGTTTTACTATTCTTGTCAATTGTATTTGAAGTTGGAAATGGACAGAATCATGATTTCTGGTGCTAATATTGATTCCTGTTTCAGACGCTGTGGGTTTACTGCATTCTAGCCCTGAATCACTTGCAGAGCTATGCTAAAAATTTGGAAAAAAATTCTAAAAATTCCTTCAGATTGTTCTTTTGGTTAGGCCACGCATTTCTGGAATTAATGGAAATAAGGTATATTCCCTGCTAATATAGTTATATGAACAACCTATGTGTATAACCTGTCAAGCAACTTGATGGTTTATTGCTTTATAATACTTTAAACTCCACCTTAAAAAAAGGCACCAGAGTCTGTTAGCACTTTTGCTTGATCTTTGCAGAATACTATGAAAGTAATAATAAACCTCTAGGTAGAATAAACAATCTGCTTGTGACAATTGCCCAAGTGCCTTCTGGCAAGTCTAGTCCTTTCTGCTCTCTTTAAAGTTGCAAAGTGCAAATTGCTTTGCAGCAGTAATACATTCTGGCCAAAATAGGGGAAAAGTACGAGTTTCACTTTAAAGTTGAGGTTGATGATTGCATCGTCTGAACTTCATCAGTGGTTTTGTGAAATTGGCGCTTTTCTAAGGAAGCAGTTTTTGCCTACAAATCAGATTTTAAACTATTTTCCTGTATTACTGTTCAATAAAAAATAGAATTGGGGACAAAATATGGTGATACATAACTTATGGTCACATTTCAGAGGACACATTTGCTTAGAATGTAATGTGTCTTGATAACTAGTACCGTTTTCATTCAGAATGTTACATGTCCCCCAAGCAAGAAGTGTGCTGGCCTTCATTTAGTGTATAATAAACACAAAGGACTTCCTGCTAAAGTGAAGGATGGATAGAAATTGGTCCTTTGTGAGAGTAAGATGTGGGCATTAGCCACCCTCCAAGCTCCAGTTTTACCTTGTTTATTGTTCCTTCTCACTGCCATGATTCCTAGGTGTCATTTCTATTAAGTAGCAGTGTGATCTGACTCCTAAAGTTGGTTTCTCTCTGTTTTTCAAAATTCATTTTCTTATAATCAAATGTGCCTTAAGCACAGATTCAGAGGTTTGGAAAAATTTATAACATAGTACCTGGTCTCTGACAAAAATAACTAGAAATGATGGTTTTGTTTTCTTTTTACTGGTATTTGAGAATCTGCCCAATAATTTTGCCTGATCGCAATAATACTGCACATTCATCTCCTATTTAGTCCTGGATCCACTCAAATATGGCTTCTAATTGTTCCTGATTCGTAACTGAGGCCTCTCCTGCTGTTTAGTTTTTGACTTTGTCTGCCGTATCTGTTGCTGTTGATCCTTCTGTTACCTATTCCTCGGGCTTTTGTGATCAGGCGCTGTCCTGAGTCTTCTGTATTGATGCTGCTGCTTTGTCTTCTTATTCATCTCCTCTTCCACATCAGTTTCTCATGCTCATTGGAGTGTCTCATCTACTCATAGTTTCATCTTCCAAACTCTGTGGTTTAAACCTCTCCCTAGACTTACATATCCCACAGCCTACTGGGTACCGTCAAATGACTCATAGGAAACTTACCTGTAATATGTCAAAAAGCAAATTTGTCTTTCCCTACCAAATTTCTCTCCTCATCCCATACTTTCTAGCTCCACGAATGGAATCATGGCCAGGAAACTTGCATAGAAAATTTGTAAGTAATTTACTCCTCCCCCTTATCCACCATCCATATATAATTAATTATAGATTACTGCTGATTTTTTTTTTTTTTTTTTTTGACCACACCACACAGCTTGTGGGGTCTTGGTTCCCAGACCAGGGATCCCTCGGCAGTGAAAGTGCAGAGTCCTAACCACTGGATCACTAGGGAATTCCCTGATCACTGCTGATTTTTATTTATTCATTTTTATATCTTTATTGGTGTATAATTGCTTTACAATGTATGTTAGTTTCTGCTGTACAACAAAGTGAAGCAGCTATATGTATACATATGTCCTTATATCCTCTCCCTCTTGAGCTTCCCTCCCATCCTCCGTATCCCACCCCTCTAGGTCATCACAAAGCATCGAGCTGATCTCCCTGTGCTATGCGGCAGCTTCCCACTAGCCATCCATTTTACATTTGGTAGTGTATATATGTCACTGCTACTGTCTCATTTCCCCTTCCCTCCCTGTGACCTCAAGTCTGTTCTCTATGTCTACGTCTTTATTCCTGCCCTGCCACTAGGTTCATCAATACTGTTTTTTAAGATTCCATATATGTGCGTTTACTGCTGATTTTTAAATCCCAATCCATCTTTTTTTTTTTTTTTTTTTTTTTTTTTTGCTGTATGCGGGCCTCTCACTGTTGTGGCCTCTCCTGTTGCGTAGCACAGGCTCTGGACGTGCAGGCTCAGCGGCCATGGCTCACGGGCCCAGCCGCTCCGTGGCATGTGGGATCTTCCTGGACCTGGGCACGAACCTGTGTCCCCTGCATCGGCAGGCGGACTCTCAACCACTGCACCACCAGGGAAGCCCCCAATCCATCTTTTCTAACCCATCCCTTTGGTTATCCCCTTGGTTCAGGTCCTCATTATCTTTCATCTGGCTGCTTTCCCTTGATTAGTTTCTTAATTGATCTCCTTTCTCCATTCTTGTACCAGTCAAATCCATTCTTATACCAGTCAAATCCAGCTGCTAGACTGATCCTTCAGAAATGCAGGTTTAAACAATATAACATTCTCTGCTTAAAGCCTTTAAATTTCTTCTTATGATTGAGAAGATACCTCCCAAGCTTCATAATTGAGGGCAGAAGCTCTCTCATGTAGTCCTTGCCTAATTTCCAGTCATACCTCTGGCTACGCATTGTCTTACACTTTTTGCTTCAGCAAAACCAAACTGCTTGCATATTTGTCTGACACCATTTGGTTCCTCTGCCCTGTGTCTTTGTTGTCACTATTGAGAAGACTCTCTCCTTTTCCATCCTTGACCCAGCTAATTCCTAAGAAATCACTTAGGTGTCATTTTCTTCAAGAAGTCTTTCATTGCAAACTATCTCCTGTTCCCTACAGGGTAGAGCAAGTATTCAGTAAATGTTTGTTGAATGAATTATTCCACTTTGCTTTGTCGATCTAAGTGGTGGACCATCTGAAAACATGTCAACATAATATTAGAGCTACTAATACTAATTTTCAGTTCAGTGTAAAATTAGTATTCTTGCCTTGATTTATTCCGTGTGGGGATATGAAAGTGAGACTGAGCTCTTTTCTCCTCTTGGAATAATTGTTTTCCCAAACTTTGTGAAATCAGTTCCTCTTTATAGCATCAGATGTTGGCTTCCTATGCTATTATTTGAGTAAATAGAAAATATTTGTATAAAATTACAAATTACATATATATGTTTGTTTAAACTTGGAGAATCAAAGATAAAATTCTTGCTGAAAGCTATAATTTAAATGGTTTTTACTTAGTTTTGCTAGGAAAGTTAATAGCATTTTTAGTATGCTCAATCTTGAGATGAAATTATAATGTATAAATTGAGATAGTGACATAAAGTCATGGAGACACTGGTAACTCTTGATTTATCCCCAATTGCATTGATAGGTTCAGCAGTTTCTTCTCTTACTATAGAAGACAATATTGATGGGGCATTTGAGTTATGATTTACTTTATTTAGAAGTTTGCTCTTTGAATTATACTCTTGAAGGTCTTGGGTCATATAGACTGAAAAGTTTATAGACTATCATTCTTCCAAGAAGAAAAGCAAAAATCTTTATAGTTACTATGCCCACTTCAGCAAGAACAGTAATGCTGAAAAAATTGTCTCAGATTTGTTCCTGCCATTTGAACTAGGTTAGTGAGTTAAAAGAGTCAAATCATTGCCTTTCAAAGTATATTTTTTAAAATTTGCCTTTTCCCTGTTTTTACTACGAAGTGTTTGAAATGCAAAAGACTACATGTAATGTATGCATGTAAGTCGTGGAGCATATTATTGAAGCCACCATCCATGGCAAGGTGATTCTCATTGGCAACTAAACCCCTTTATTACCAGTCCTAATTCCATGGAGGCAGTACAGTGACACAGATATTTTAGATTTTTTTTTTTTTGGATCTACTGTAACGGCTCAAAGAGAAAAACAAGGAGGTTCGCCATTTCTTCTATGATCTTTGACGTTCTTATTACTTTGACGTTCTTGTTACTTAACACGAGTGAATGCTGACTGGCAGAGGAAATATACATGTACTACAAAGGAGCCCATTAATTTGTTTTAACTTTTTCTTTGTCCTACTGTGTAAAAGTTTTTTCTGTAGGATGAAATTGTCCTCAGTATTTCCACCTTTCTATTATGATCTCACTCTTCTGAGAGAAAAGTGTCTTTGGGTTGGGGTGGAGGAAGATGGGTTGCCGGCACAAAAGGTGGTGTTCTCATTATCAATGTAATACTGGAGAAGGAGGGTAAGAAAAGGTATCCCTGTGTCTCCTGGTTGTCCCTCTGGCTGATACCGATTTGAAACATAAAATAGGTAAAGCGCTGACCTGCTTCAGAATGATGCATGAAGTGGCAGATGGTGGGATTGTATTGGAACCAGATTGTTCCTGCCTCATCTCATGCCCTTGTGCATTTCAGCTGCTATTTTTCATTTGTTACAAAAATACCATTATCTTGACCAGTAATGCAGTTTCTCAGATATTTTGAAATCCTTAAAGCCTTATTTTTCGGAGAGCCTGTGCTGGAACACCACCGACTGTGCCTCGTATGCATTGTATTAGGCTAATGTAGGGTGGAAATAGCAAATTGACTTTGATAACGGATTTTCAAGTGTGCTCTTTGTGGATGAAATGCTGTTTCACTTATTATGATTTTTTCAGGCAGTAATTTATTTGTAAATGTCTTGACTGCACTTTAATGCCACTCTGTCTCTGTGGGTGAGTCTGTGTTACAACCAGTAACAGAGATAACTAAGTTAGGAATACATCCTCACGTGGCATTTGTCTAGGGCCTGAAACTTTTTTGTGTTGTGACAGCCTGACAGAACAAATGATTCAACAAGATTCAGCAGCATAAGGGTAAGAAAGCTGCAAATTAGCATACAGTTGCCCAAAGGCATTATACACAGGGGTTCTTTCTTTCTTTTTTTTCTTAAATAAATTTATTTTATTTATCTTTGGCTGCATTGGGTCTTCGTTGCTGCGCGCGGGCTTTGTCTAGTTGTGGCGAGCGGTGCCTACTCTTCGTTGCGGTGCGTGGGCTTCTCATTGCAGTGGCTTCTCTTGTTGCGGAGTGTGGGCTCTAGGCGTGTGGGCTTCAGTAGTTGTAGCACAGGGCTCAGTAGTTGTGGCTCACGGGCTCTAGAGCGCGGGCTCAGTAGTTGTGGCGCACAGGCTTTGTTGCTCTGTGGCATGTGGGATCTTCCCGGACCAGGGCTGGAACCCGTGTCCCTTGCATTGGCAGGCAGATTCTTAACCACTGCGCCACCGGGGAAGCCCAACACAAGGGTTCTTTTTATAAGGAAGTCAGAAGCTGACATTCAGGCATGGAGAGGCCATCTTAATATCTTTTCTGCTAATGCTGATTTGAACTCCTGGTGGTGGTGGTGGGTGGTACTGGGTGGGGGAGCCAGAGAAACATTGCCTCCTAGTGATGCAGGCATTGCCTCATTTACATCCATGAGAACTGGTTTCTTTCTAAAAGAGAAAGAGAGTGAGTCAGATATATAGGATGCTCTTATTATAGGGGTTTTCATGGACTTCTTGGATTGGGTGAAAGTTCATGTTCATGAGTAGATTATTAGCGGGGAATAGGTTCTAGGCCAGAGCTTGGCAAACTTTCTCTGTATAGGGTCAGACAGTAAATATTTCAGGCTTTGTGGGCCATATGTTCTCTGCCATAACTACCAATTTCTGCTAATGTCATGTGCAAGCAGCCATAGATAATAAACAAATGAATGGATGTAGCTGTATTCCAATAAAACTTTATTTAAAAACACAGGGAGTGGGCCAGATTTGGTACACAGGCCATAGTTTGTTGACTGCTTTTCTAGGTTGAGTGGAGGAGGGCTTGCAGATGCTTGCACTACTGCGCTTGCTATTCTTTTTTTTTTTAATTTGAATTTTATTTTATTTATTTTTTTATACAGCAGGTTCTCACTAGTTATCTATTTTATACATATTACTGTATACATGTCAATCCCAGTCTCCCAATTCATCCCACCACCACCACCACCCCCCAGCCACTTTCCCCCCTTGGTGTCCATACATTTGTTCTCTACATCTGTGTCTCTATTTCTGCCCTGCAAACCGGTTCATCTCTACCATTTTTCTAGATTACACATACATGCGTTAATATACGATATTTGTTTTTCTCTTTCTGACTTTCTTTACTCTGTGTGACAGTCTCTAGATCCATCCATGTCTCTACAAATGACTTAATTTTGTTCCTTTTTATGGCTGAGTAATATTCCATTGTATATATATACCACATCTTCTTTATCCATTCGTCTGTCGATGGGCATTTAGGTTGCTTCCATGACCTGGCTATTGTAAACAGTGCTGCAGTGAACAGTGGGGGGCATGTGTCTTCTTGAATTATGGATTTCTCTGCGTATATGCCCAGTAGTGGGATTGCTGGGACTGCACTTGCTATTCTTTTACAATAGCTCTGAGGACACCTTAGCTCACGTAATCCAAGTTATTCTGTCCTACGCCCCTTCTCCATAGTTTTGGTAAAATTACTAATTTCCACTTGTCACGATCAACCTCTACTGTTGTGCCCTAAAGGTGATTTGAATTTAAGACCTATCATGAAGGACATGATAGAATAATCTCTTAGTGTTGACAATGACGAGATAACTAAAGGCCTTTGGAGAGAGAATTATTACTGTTCTGGGCTAAATATTTGGGATGGAGTTTGATAGTATTTTCAAATGCTAGCATTCAAGGACTGAAGGTTTTATTTTCCAAGTACGTTGACTGATTTTATGCTCTCTCTCTCTTTGTCTTTTCCAGTTTTTGCTTTGAATTTCTTGCTCCCCTCCTCCTTTGCCACTCCACTGTATCATACTGGGTTCCTGGTTGCCGAGGTGCTGCGTCACCTTCTGTAATGTTGCTTGATCTTTGATTTCCCGTGAAGCACAGTGAATCTTACATTAGACTATTCTGAGTCAGGTGGCGCACCATCTGTTCCCAGGCCTGGAAAACAGGAGTAGCAGAGAGCAACAGAAAGCAACAGCCACCCTAGTTTTCAGCAGAATATTCATATTCCCACAGTGAGAGAGAGGCAGACAATTCTGATTGTAGGTAGGGTGAAGTTTTATTTTCCTCACAGTCCCCGAAGAGATTTGACACATTAGTACGCTCGTGGAATGGAATTGGTTTGGACCTATTTGCCTTTGCTGTTCTAGGGTAATGTTAGATTTAAGTGGTTGGGAACGGTTGTGTAATTGTACACAACAGCTTCATTGCGTGATGCTACCCGGAACACACGAGGGCAGCTGGCAAACCTGGATATTGAAACTGATAGTAGGTAGCATCTAACAAATTGAAAGAATAGAGGCCAACCAGAGATCTCCTGGCTGCCAACTTGTGATAGCATTTAAAAGACTGATCTAACCTTCTGTTAAGAAAATGAGAAACCCATTTACCACGTGGCTTTAAATCTCTGAGCTAAATAATTAACTATAGATAGAACTCTTTTAAGTATACATTGCTCTGATAGTAATGTATTCAGATTAAAAGCCAATTGCTTTTATAATACACCCATCGGTTTAAAGGCATGGCATATACTAAAGTTGTTAAGACATATGTCTATAATGCATTAAAGGTCCACCCCTGTTAATGTCACAGGTGCTGTCAAAATGCTATAATGACTTCCCCAAATATCCCATAGATTACAAAAGAGGGAAAAATAAAAACAACCCAGGACATTTTTAGATACTATTTAAAAGATTTCATTGATCTTCCTGCACTTTTTTATTTTTTACCAGGTTTTTTCTGAGAACTGGCATTTACTAGGAGTCTAAAACACTGTGGGAAAAAAAAATCCTGCTGAAAGTGAGGAACCTATAAAAATAAATGAGACAGAAAGCTACTCAGGTAGATTTTATGAACTGCTGGCCCTCTCAAATCTTGGGGAACTACTTGTGGAGTAGGAAGTTCTGTTGTTTTCAGTTGTTGGAGGTTCTTCCTTTCAGTATTGACTGGGGCATCTCTGCTATCACAGTTTAATACCAAAAAAAAGGTTATGAAGAACCTAGGGTCAGGACAGGAATAAAGATGCAGATGTAGAGAATGGACTTGAGGACATGGGGAGGGGGGAGGGTAAGCTGGAACAAAGTGAGAGAGTGGCATGGACACGTATACACTACCAAATGTAAAATAGATAGCTAGTGGGAAGCAGCCGCATAGCACATGGAGATCAGCTCGGTGCTTTGTGACCCCCTAGAGGGGTGGGA
Organism: Delphinus delphis; assembly: GCF_949987515.2. Lineage (NCBI taxonomy): Eukaryota > Metazoa > Chordata > Mammalia > Artiodactyla > Delphinidae > Delphinus > Delphinus delphis. Next base: position 41,028,634 of record NC_082691.1, read on the forward strand.
TAGGGAGGGAGGGAGGGAGACGCAAGAGGGAGGGATATATGTGTACACATAGCTGATTCACTTTGTTATAAAGCAGAAACTAACACACCATTGTAAAGCAATTATACTCCAATAAAGATGTAAAAAAACCCCAGAACCAAAACCTCAACAGCTTTTGGAAGGGTATTGGGCAGTGGGGGCTTATCCAATTGCAGGAGATAATGATCCAGTGGACTCTGTTTCAGGTATAGGTGAATAGGTGTCTGGTTATCAGGAACGGTTTTGCCGATTTTCTTGGCTTCAAGAAATATATATATATTTGAGGCAAGTACTGGACTCTGAGGCAGTGTGGGAAGGAGATGTGATACCATATTAGGGAAAAGGGACATGGAATGGTTAATTCAGTCCTGCTACCTTAAACAATTTTTTAAATAGCACAGATCAGAGCCTTACCATATTTTTCTACTAGAATTAAGAGAGAGGCAGTCCCACCTCAGCCAAAAAAGTTTCTGATAATGAGATGAGCACTGCTTCTGGAACCCCAAATGTCATCTTGACACATTTATAATCACCTTTAAGAATCTCAGAACAACAGCTCACTGTTGCTGTAAAAAACGTGTTGTTTATTTTCAGAAGTAAAAGTTTAGTATAGAAGCTTCTAAAATCCATTCTGCTTGCAATAAGGGTATTTTTAGACTTCCAAAATTCATGCTGAAATTTTACGTGATTTTATTTTAATCTGAGCATTTTCATTTCCACCTCTTCACTAATATATGATCCTTCCAAGGGACTTCAGAACTGAAGGCCTTTGACTTCTCTCTTTGCAGCCTTTATGTCAGAATCTGTGTGGTTCTTGGACCAGGGAATTTTTCACAACATTAAAATAAAAATAGGCATTCTAACCTTTGATCTACAGCCTGGTCTACACAGCTGTGTTTTTCATGGATCCAGGATCCTCACTGCCAACTGGGGCAGCCTGTCAGGCAGTTCCAAACCATTCCAGAGAACACACTGCAGGTTTCCCTTTCTGATTTCAGTCCTTTCCATTTACTTGACAGTAGTGGAATTCAAGGACTCCAAAATCTACACAAAACTCACAAAGATTGTGTGTATAGATTCAAAAATAAAGAACTGAAGAAATTATCCAAGCAGATCAAACAGTGAGATCACTGTGACCTCAGAATTTATCCCCTGGCCCATCTTAAGATTATTTTTACTTTGCTTTTTGTATGATTCCACTGGTTTTCCAAATTTCTCTTAATCTGCTTTAGTGTTGCAATGAAGAATTCACTGTACAGTCTTAATAAGTACCATGATGAACGTACTGTCTAACTAGTACCGAACTAGTCCACACTGCTTCGAAATCCATCTAATCAGTGACGGATTTGCTTCGAGTACCAGTGAATTACATTGTTGAATCATCTCCACATTGGTAATATATAAACAGAATTTTTTCTCTTGGTAAAATTTTCTTTAATTTCCTTTATGCATTCTTCCAGGGGCTTATTGCTATTAAATTTAATTTATTTAATTTGGATAATTTCACAATTAGAACAATTGAACTAACTGTACATAGTAGGCAGCACAAATCTCTATGCTACCCAGTCATATCTCCAGCTCGTTCATGCCTCATCTCTCCATACTTGGAACCCCACTGTTTCTTCGTTATCTCTTGGTCCTGTTTGAATTCTGTGATCCACTGTTTTGGTAACTCTCTCACCCATGACCTAACTTCTCTTATCCCTTTGACTTTTCATTACATCCAGGCAATAATCAAATCTGGTTGAACTTTACTGGCCTCTTTATCTGTGCTAGTCCCTGGGTAGTATAGCACAGCTAAAGAAGATAACACAAGATAGAGAACTGGTATGGTATTGTTATACCTCATTGCATTCTTTGTGGTACCTATTCATAAACATGTCCTGTCAGTTTAACATGGTAATTAACTCTTTTTTTTTTTAATTTATTTAATTTATTTTATTTTTGGCCACATTGGGTCTTCATTGCTGTGCGCAGGCTTTCTCTAGTTGCGATGAGCAGGGGCCACTCTTCGTTGCAGTGTGCGGCCTCTCATTGCGGTAGCTTCTCCTGTTGTGGAGCACGGGCTCCAGGCGCGTGGGCTTCAGTAGTTGTGGCTTGTGGGCTCAGTAGTTGTGGCTCGCGGGCTCTAGAGCGCAGGCTCAGCAGTTGTGGTGCACGGGCTCATTTGCTCCACGGCATGTGGGATCCTCTCGGACCAGGGCTCGAACCCGTGTCCCCTGCATTGGCAGGTGGATTCCCAACCACTGCGCCACCAGGGAAGCCCCGGTAATTAACTCTTTAATCCAATTATACGTATCCATGTGCTCTATCACTGTTGTAGTTCAAACCATCATTATTTTCTTCTGGATCCCTACAATTATCAACCTGTTATTCCAGGATCTACACTTGATTCGTTTTCTCCAAAAATCTTTCAAAAACATGTACCTGATTAAGTACCTCATCTGCTTGTAATCTTTGGAAGTTGTCCATTGCTCTTAGAATAAAAAATAGCATTTTTCACATGTTCTATATGACTCTTCCTAATCTACCTCCTGTCTGCCTCTCTCCCGGTATCATCTTGTGATACCCTGTTATTGCTGACCTCTTTCACTACCTTACATATTCTAGGTCCTTTTATTTTCTGAGGGAAACACTGTACAACCTTCTGATCTCAACTTGGGTATGTTCACAAAAGAAGTGTGCCCCTCCCGCCACCCCTACTCACGCAGTGACTGACAAGGACTACAAAAAGTGTGCCTCCTTGCCTCAATGTGAGACTAACTTGGTGGTGTGGTTTGTGCTCCAGAGATCCCTCTGGGGTCAAGCCCAAACTAGTCTCCAGCTGAGTCCACATTCTTGCTTAAATTTCTTCCCTGTTTATCCTGCTTCCCTTGCTCCAGTCTTCCTGGGAACACTCCGTCAAGAAGTCACTTGAACAAGAATCCTGATCTCAGGCTCTGTTTCTAGGAAACCGACATAAGACAGAACTCTATATTTTTCCTTTACTACACTATTGACGCCTTTATTGGTGTACGTGTGTCTTTGATTATTATTGTTTGTCTTTGCCACTAGATCATAAGCTCTTTAGGGCGGGGATCATGTATGTTTTGCCCTCCGCTGTATACACAGCAGCCCCACAGAGTACCAGAAGTATAGTCGATAGATATTCAGTAAATAATTGTTGAATGTAAATGAATCTAAGTATCACTATCCTGCCTCACTGAGGGACAGGGTTGAACTGTAGGCTTCTGGCCGATTCCTTTTAGGCAAGGGAATGCCCACTCCAAGAAGGGAAATAGAATCAGAAGTCACAGGTTTACTCTTTGATCTTTTAACCTCTGTACCTGCATGGACATACTGAATCATGTAGTTTTCTCCTGTTTTGGCTGACTACTTCTTGCCTAACTATATCTTTATATATGCCCAATTCCTGTGTCTTAGCTAAACTCAAGGCATTTGCTCATTCTCATTGTCAATCCATAACCCAAACATGTTTTCCAGATCTGGAAGTGTATGGGACATTTTACATGGCTACAGTTTATATCACCAGAAATATGTTTATTTCTGTGAAAAGTATATCTTGCCTGGTTTTTTTTTAAATTTTTTTGTTTCCAATTTTTCCATTTTAGTTGTTCCTCTTTCAAATTAAAAAAAATCATGTGAGCATATCTTCCTATTAAACTTTTCATAAAAGTACTAAATAATTGCTACTCAAGATTACTGTTTCCGTAATACTGGTTATAAGAGGTTTGACACTTAGCATTTGAAAATAAAACTTTGTGTTTCCCTTAAATCATATTCTTTGAATATAATTATATTTAATTTTCTATGTGTTTCTCTATGTGTAAAGGTGAGAACACTAAATTAGCCTTTGGTTAATATAAACAAGTTCCTTTCAGTAAGTACTTTCTCTGAAGTAGTAAGAACTGTGAGAGGAGTATTATGTATTTTGTGGGTGGGTGGTTGGATGGGGGTAAATTAGAGTTCCTGTCTCACCATTTATATTTCCCCTGGTGAAGTTTTTTTTTTTTTTTTTAACCGTATAATGACTGACTAGATGGAAATACTGCACTTTGATCAAGGGAATAGTTATCAGAGTCACAATATGGTACACAGTGAGAAAAATTTGTATGAGAAAATGTTTGTCAAAATTATATGAGAAATATCTTCTCTTAAATCTGTCTTCGTGGTTGGTTATGGGTTTGATTATATGGTTGAAAAGGGAAGTAAAGTTTCCAAAGGACCAGAGAAGTTAGCAATAAAATGAAGCAAATTTTAGATTCTGAAGCAAATGTGTTAAACTCAAACAGTGCCTCACCTCACTTGAGTCACTTTTTAAGACTAATTATACATGGTTTGAGAAGGAAGATTTCATTCTCAGTCATTGAAAAGAGAGAAGAAATACACCGACTGAATCTGGTTTTTTTTAAAGGCTCCTAATTGCAGTTATCCTTATGTTATGGGTACCACTGTGTGATAATTGATCTTTGCTCTGCCCTCACTCATGTTGTGATCAATTAGCAGCCAAAGGTAGAAGCTGTTGCTTAATTTGGCAAAAAAAAGTCTCACGAATTCCTGGATTTCATTATTAAAAGGTGGTTAGGACTGTCATAAATTTCCACCTTCCTGGTATCCTTTAGAACTACTTTTGCAAAATTAAATATATATTGTTAAAAGAAAAAAACTAAATAAAAATATTAAGGAAAATTAATAACATTTATTATTAAAAAAATATGAAAGCTCCATTTGATTGAGCTTCGACTTTGGACAGTTCTTAACTAAAATGTGATTCAATGGTCATTACATGAACAAAATCTTAAAAGAAATCCTAAGTGGTTGATGGCTATAATAGGTGTTTGTCTCATGCACAAGGAGGAGTAATCAACAAAACTGATTTCACTTACTGGGAGCAAAATACAGTAAATATATAATCATAACATTTTATATCTAAAAACAAACTACAAAAGATTTCTAACTTAAGTTTTACTTAACACAATGCTAGGGAAGGAAGGAGGAGCTCTGCTGTAGAAAAGAAACAAAACTTGTTTAATACAGATCGTGTTGCTTGTGTTGTTACATCTGTTTATTAGGAAAATCTTTAATAAAATGCTGACTTGTGTTGGTAAATACATAAACTCTTCACTGGGAGCCAGTCAAACTATGGACCTTGTCCTATCCATGTTTTGTAATTCGACGTGGACTTTGTTCCACTTTGTGCTAAAATTTCATTTGCATTACTTTTCTACATTCATTTCCTCCTTTTTTGTATTAGTATTTGTTCTAAAATATTTTCATTTCATTATTTTTATAAACTAGTAGATTCAACATTCACCATTTTTGAACCATTAAACCTGAAGTTTTGAGGCCCAGTCTTGAAACATGATTCTAAAAATTAACTCAAGCATAGCTAAATTAGAAGAGTTGTGGGAAATTGATGAAACACTTAAAACAATTTTTTGAATAAGGACCTGGATTAATTTTAAATTAGTGCTATTTTAACAGATATTTTTACTAATTGACTTTTTTCTTTTTTGTCTAAGAATTCAAAATAAAACAGATTGTCTCCAAACAAAATATATTGTTTAACTGACTTCCTAATCATACTGACTGTCCCATTTTATATTCCAAAGGGAGATTTTTCCATTGCTATAAAAATAAACATGAATTTTACTCCAAATAGAACATTATAGAAAATGACTTAACATTATGGGAAATCTGTAAATTGATCCCAAACTTCAAAGTCAGTTTTTCAATGTTGAAAAGAAAAAAAAAATCATGAAGAAGAAACATCTGTTCTCAAATACATGAATAGATCTGGAAGGATTTTCAGAACTGTTATGTAACATGCATGTCAGTGTGCTCTGTTATGAATTCCCCAGGTCGTCGTGTTCATGAACATCATTGATGGTTAATTCCTCTCTTCCAGCACTCCTAGGAATATCTAAAATATAAGAAACATTTCCAGTAGAGGATCTTAATGGAAACTTTCCCTTGTTTCCTCTCTTATGGGGCATTTCTCAGCCTCCTGCATTTCCCCACGCTGTATTATTTTATTTTAAGTGAAACACAATGATTGTTTGTTGGGTGTCTTCAGGTACAAAGGAAGAGTCGTCGTCTTGAAAAATTTTGGATTTTAGACTGTTTGAATTAATATCTCTGGGGTAGAAAATATGATTCCTGTATATAATATTACACTTTACTTTGATATTGTCAAATATATTGATAAATAATGAACAGTCTATTGTGTCTTGATTTATACATTGTTTGGGGAGGACTTCTTGTGATATTGTAACAGATTATTGAAGGTAAAAAGTTATTTAGTAATTTAGTTTTGGTCATAAATTTGTTTTTACATTGATCTGTCAAATAAGCTCTTATGGCTTACAGTTTTTAATTAACACATACCTATTGATCACTGAGTACGTACTATGTGATTAGAGAGACGCAAAAGAAAGAAAGAAAACATAGGGTGCTTGATCACTGGTAACTTGCAATCTCCACCAAGAGACAAAACTAACATAGGTGAGACAGTAACAGAACAACAATTGCCAAAGGGGGAAAAATATATTCTGATTAATCAGAAAAGGCTTTAGGCAGGAGTGAAACTGGAGTCAGCCCTTGTGAGTAAATTGCATTTTCATAGGTGGACAGGAAAGAGGGAGGCATTCCATGTATGAAAGAGCAGAAGTATGGAGTGAAAGAGAATTGTGCATGAAGGTAGATTAAGCTGTAGACAGTCATCCTGGTACCTATCTCTAAATGGAACTGAAAAAACACTGAGGAGGAAAAACATCATTGAAATACAACATGGTGGAGAAAATTATGTTTCCTGTCATTTCTCTGGGAGAGAATGAATATTCTGTATTCTGGAAAGAATACTTTGATAAGGACTGGAGTTAATACGGATGATTGTTAAATTTCGCTCTGTGGAGGGTGGATTTGGCAAGCATCAGGGCTTGTTTATGGCGGGTGGTATTGTAAATTTGATACAGCTAAACTGCTTGTGACAATAGTAGAGAGTCTTTGTCCTGCCTTCTCTCAAACTGTGCTTTGGCTCTGCTCTAAATGGAAGTCAAAATCTATTTTTTTTAAAAGATTACTAAATTGCTAGCATGGTTGGGGCACCCAGAGTCTCCCTGCCCATGTTGTGCTCTTGATCTTATCCTGGATGGAAGTGGAAGGTTGCTATTGTAAAAGACCAAGCCTAAGAAGGGAGAGTGAGTGTGTAGCATACAACTCAAGAGCCAGGCAGAATGAGTTGTTGGGATTTGTTATATTAAGAGATGAGCGTAGGCATTTGAAAAGGACAGTAGATGTGTGGTTTGAAAAGGAACTTGAGGAGAGGAGGTGCCAAAACAGAGAATCATGAGATTGGGTATAAACTATAACTGAGGTGTAAGGTGATAAATACTTTGATAAGAGTGATGACTATCAGAGTGAAATGGAAGAGATAAATGCAAGAAATTTTTCAAATGAAAAAGTAACGGGGCTTAGAAACAGCTAGCATGTAAATAAAGTGAAGAACTAGAGATGATTTTCCAGGTTTTTGGTTAAGAAGATTCACAGAATTGGAGTCGTTTGAGTGGAGACACTTTAGTGAGAAGGTAACAGACTTTGAATACATGGAATTTAAGATTGAGAAAGGAACGTTCATGGGCTATTTTTTGTCAAACGTCTGCTCATTTATCGTAGTACTTTCATAGTTTAGATATTATGTCGTTTACGGAAAGAATGACATTTGACAAAGTGCAAAAATGCTTGTAGATAATCGCCAGATAAGTTGGTTATGAGTAGCTTTGTAAATGTATATTACCTTTATTTTTAACTCCTATCTTGGTGAAAACTGCTAACTGTATTACAGAAAATACTAAAATCATGACATGTATTGACTTATTCTTTTCACTATTCTATCATATTTCTGGCAAGTTTTTTCCTCTGGTAGGCTGAGGGTTTACTTTGGCATTGGGGGCTTCTGGGGCACTCATTCTCTTGGATGATATAGTTGTTCTGTAAAAGTCTTATCTTTCTACCTACTTCTTCACCATTTGCTACCCATAGCGCAAAGCCCTTTGGCTTGTCAGTTCTTCACAATTTTATTGTTTCTTTGTCGAAAATGTATAAAAGCTTCCTGCTCCGGGTCTTCATTCTCTTGCGAAGGCTCCTACGAACATGTAAAAATTTAATAAAATTGGTATGCTTTCTTTCCTGTTAATCTGTCTTAAATCAGTTTAATCCTCAGGGCCAGCCAGACACTCAGAGGGTAGAGGAGAATTTTTCCTCTCCTATGATAGATTTCTGATGTTCTATAGAATGACTGTACCAGAATGTGATCAACTGTTCATTACTTGATGACTATCCTCTTTGTGTCTCTATTATTTTAAACTGGTAAGGAAAATGAAATAAGTAATTTATTTTAAGTGTATGATATTACTAAAATACACCTAAAAATCACTTATAAACTGGTACATTCTATCTGTGTGATAAATACTCAAAAGGAGATTTGCTTGTTCAAAGTGCATCTTTTTAACTTGGTAGACTTTCAAAAAGGTGTGGAAATGTATAGTCTTAGCCACAGAATATGAGGGCCTATTTCCACATGTAGCCTATTGAGCATTTTCTTTCTGTCTCTGCAAATTTGATGTGTGCAAAATGGTATCTGACTGCATTTTCCTGACGACTAGTTACAGTAAGCATCCTTTCATGTTTATTGGCTATTTGCCATTCTTTTGTGAAATGCCTGCCATATCCTGTGTTTATTTTCTTTTGGGTGGTTTGGCTTTTCCTCATCTTATTATGAATATTAATTTTTTTTTTGTTTTCATATGCATTGCACAACAGTTTCCTTCCAGCCTGTCTTGTCGTTTGACTTTAATAATTGTCTTTTTAAATATAATTTTTTTAAAAAAGCAGTCAAATACATAACTTTTTCTTTTTTGGTTTTGAGTTTCTTTTCTGGTAAAAGTTTATCACCTAAAGGTTACAGGAATATTTTCCAAAATTTACTTTTAAATTAACTTTTTTCTTGAACACTTAGAACTTTATTTCATCTAGATTGTTAATGTATATTGTGAGGAAGTGATGTATAAGGTTTATTTTGGGGATAGCTACCGTGCAAATTAAAGATCGTTTTCTTATTCAGTTAAAATGCCACACTTATATTAACCTCCCTAATACACTTAAATCTATTTCTAGACTCTCTAGTTTGTTTACTTATCTAGCTATTTGCTTTTGGGTCAATTACATACAGTTTTGAATAAAGAGGAATAATAAACTTTACCACACTCTACAGTTTAGAATTCTAGAGTTTTCATTTTTCTCCCAAAACTTTTAAAGCAGTTTTTACAAAATACGTGTTTATAAGAAACTTAAAACCAATTTTTAGGATCCTTTCTCCCCACCAAGTTCTCTAAAAATTTGATTGGAAGTGCATTAACTTTATGTAATAATTAGAAAATAACACAGTTTAATTGTTTGAAGTGTTCCCACCCAGGTCTCCATTGTATCATATTTTATAAGTTTCTATATGTTTTGAACCTAATCTTATTAAATTTAGTCCTCAGCATTTTACAGTTTTGGTCATGAGATACAAAACCATTAATAGTCACAGATTAATATGATTAAGTATAAAACTCTACATCTAGGTGACTTTACTATTTGATTATGTGCATTAACAGAACATTATTATTCCAAGAAATTTTTGTTCAGGATAATAACAGTTGGACATAATTATATGTTTGTTTCAGGAATTTTCAGACATTTCATTTATTCAAAGAAAACATTTTCAACTTGCTCTCATCAGGATAAACAGCTTCCTTATCAGGAAAATTAGTTTGGTCAGTTGGGCTTTACTCTCTAAGACTTGCTTCAAAATTCTCATTTCCCTATGTCCATCAATCCTAAACTCTTATATCATGAATTTTGTTCCATCCCAATCAAGACCTCCCCGCTGCGTGGGAAGATCCACCTTAAATCCATTCCCCCAAACTTTAAAAATATCCGTCCTGCCAAGATTCTACTAAGAGTCTGTGGAGGTGGTGTTCTCCCTTAATACAGAACGATTAATTTGGCTGTGCTTGATAAAAAGACTATTTTGATGGTCCCTTCAGTGAATTGGTAGTCAACGGTTATTTTTGTGGTTTTCCTCTTTATTCCTATTTTTAACTGACCAGTGAAATTCTAAAGAAATACAGTTGAGTTTGCAAATGTATTCAGCTACAGTGCAAATCTCTCTTATTAAATATAAAATTTATCAGAAGAATTTTTTGGGTTTTCTTTTCTAAAACCAATCATATAATCAGACAGTAAAAATATTGGTTTCTTTCAATTTCATATACTATTTAAATAAACTGTTTTCCCTTTATTATTAAAAGCAAGTTGAATAAGTACGGTGATAGTGGTCATCCTCATGTATTTCTGATTTTATTTGGACTGTATCATTTCATTGTTTAATAAATATTTGATGTTAATTTTTAAAGTATTTTTTGTACCTTAGTGGTTTTTTTTTTCCTAGTCCTGTTTTTCTTAGAAACTTTGTTAGAAATGGTTGATGAACTTTAGCAAATATGTTTTGGCATTTATCAATATAGTCTCATGAGTTTACTTTTTTTTTTCTTGACAATTTTAAACATTTCCCAATGTTGAATAATCTTTGCTTTACTAGAATTATAATAAAGTGATGTGTTGATTACTTTTTAAAGACTTTTAATAGTTATATGTTGACACTTTTGAAATTGCCAATATTTGACTACTTGTGACCTAAAAATGACAGTTTTTTTGTGGTTTAATCTAAATAGCAAGTGTGCAGTACCCATCAGTTTGATTAGTCTTTTTTCCTGCCTTTGACCTTGAATTGCCCTCTATCCGATGTTAGGATAGCCATGCTACTTTACTTTTGTTTGTAATTCTGTAAGTTTGTCATTCCTTTGTTTTCAATTTGTCTTTGAGATTTTGTTTTACATGTATCATTTGTAAATGGCATGTCACTGGAGTTCCTTATTTCATTCAGTCTGATAGTATTCACCTTTGAATAAATAATTTCAATCCTTCATATTTATTGTAATTAAATATTAATATTTTCACCATACTTTCTATTAATTATTGAGTACATTTGTTTCCCCCGATTTCCAAGTTGTTTTTTCTATGCTGACTTGATTAAATATCTTTCTGTTCCTCTTTTACTCCCTACTTTAAATTGGAAATACAGTACTACTGCATTTCTTATCCTATTACTGCTTACATTCCTGTTGTAACCATCTATGTAAAGATATATCTACATCAGAGTAAATTAAATAATGTCTAAACCTGCACAGAACATTTCACATAACTGGTTTCCCAAAATCTCTACCGCAGAAAATGTTTGGAATGCATTTACTTCTCCAAGTGCTGGATTTAAGCAGTTTAGAATTTTTATTTATGAACTATAGTAATATCTTTGTTTTAAAAATCATTGCTTAATACTTTAATCATAATACCTAGTCACAGAAGTTTGAGTATTTACATACATATTTATATATTTAAAAATCATTTCTTGCCACTCATTGGAATTTTGTTTTCCTTCGTTTTGTTGACGGTGTCCTCATTAAATTGTCGTTTGGTAGGAGCATGTCTAGTATTTTCCTCAAAGAGTGTATGGATGATTATAGAAGGTATATACGTTATTTGCTGCATGTCAGAAAATGTCTTTCTTTTGGTTTCATGATAGCTGCAGGTGATGTATTGGGTAAAAGGGACAGCTGTTAAGTAGGCTGTTAGTAATGTGGCAGTGGGGTGTGGGGAGAGGGGAAGTGTCCTCTAATCCTGTGATCAGGTGTCACTCTTAGTGAGCCTGTACCTTTCAGCTGTGAACTTCACCAGTGCTTCTCAGTGTTTTTTTCTCTCCTTAGGTGGGACAGGATGGCTAGAGTAGGTAGAGTTGGGTATTTCCTTTCTCCCCACCCGAAGGCTAAAGGGAGCTGGTGTTGGATATTCCCTTCTCCCAGGTCAGTTAGGCTCTGATTAAATGCCAGCAACTCGGGCTCTGGTTAACTAGTTTCTCCTGAGTGCAGGCCTTGTTAAGAACAACGTGTTCTGACGTATTTAAAAGTGGTTCCATTTCCCCTCCCCCTGCCCAGTGCGTGAGGGGAGTTTTCTCCTCTGGTTACTGTGGGAGGCTTCTCAGGCTCCTGGTAACTCTCACAGTATTGTGGGGCTCCTTATAACCGAGTTCCCCTGGAATGTTTGACTCTCAGAGTTGTCCACACTGAACTGCCATCAATTCATCGGAGTTCAAGTTTTCCTTCCCAGCATTGGTTCCTGGCGTGGTTTCCACTGGTGAGTCTCTGCCCAGTGGACCTGGACTCCCTGTATCCCCCTGTCCCTCTCTCCAGTCTTGGGGCCAGTGGTTGGCCCAGTGCCCTCCTCTCTTCTACGGGTATAAAAAGAGGGGTTGATTTTTTTTTTTTTTTTTTTTTTTTTTTACGGTACGTGGGCCTCTCACTGCTGGGGCCCCTCCCGTTGCGGAGCACAGGTTGCGGACGCGCAGGCTCGGCGGCCATGGCTCACGGGCCCAGCCGCTCCGCGGCATGTGGGATCTTCCCGGACCGGGGCACGAACCCGTGTCCCCTGCATCAGCAGGCGGACTCTCAACCACTGCGCCACCAGGGAAGCCCGAGCTGTTGATTTTTTAAGTGTTCAACTTTTTACTCGCTGGGACGGAATACAGGTTCCTTATATGTGGAACAGGAAACCGGAAGTTGTTTTGTTTTCATATAAAAATTATATCTTTGCTACGAATAGGATTTTGAAATCACAGTTCTTTCCTGACAACAGATTATAAATGTATAGATTTTGCCGCCTAGAGTTGAAGATTAGAAATCTGTTTCTAGTCTCTCTTTTCTTTGTTTTCATCTATTCTTCGTCTGAAAGCTTATAAAATTTTGTCTTTATTCTTAGAGTTATTTCATCAGTTTTATCTATATGTGTCTCTTCTATTTATCATAACAGGGATTTGGTGATTTTCTTCTAAATTGAAAACTTGAGTTGTTGCTCATCTAAGCTAAGATCTTTTTATATCCTTCTTGCATTAAAAAACATATTTTCAGCATTTAGAACAATAGAAAAAATAGTATGATCATCTGTGAACACATGACTGAAATCATAATTTTTAGCTTTTTTTTTTTAGTTTTACAAATGAAACATTTGTTTCATTTGGAAGCAAATCTCTTTCTATTTAATTCATTTTAGTTTTGTATTCAGCTACACGAATAACCATGGATATGAATAAACAATAATTAAAAAATGGGTTCCCATTTTTCTGTAATTTTGAAATCCATATGTCTGTACATGACTCCTTTTATATATGTGCAGGAGTTTTTCCGGGATGAGTGTTTCTGTAGGGCATTTTAATATTCTTTGACCGTGTTTTCTGTTGGGTCATTTAACTTTTCCTTTATGAGTTGTATGCTTTGTAAATATTTTAGATACTAGACCTTTGTTATTTATGGGATAAATATATGGAATTTATTTATTTATGTAAATATTTATAGAACATTTGTTATGCATGGAATATAAATATTTTCTCCCAGTGGATGTCTTTATGGTGCCTACATTGATGGTGTGTTAATTTTTCTTTGCATGCCCATAGGTATAAGTAACTTCAGTGCAGCACAGACAGATTTTGGGACCTCGTTCTGTGGCAATCCTGGAGAACCTCTGCGACGATCAGGCAGGAAAAACTGTGAGTATTCTACTGCGGAATAAGGAGAAGGGCTTCTCAGTTTGGGCCTCTTGAGGACCAAGCAGAAGAGAACTGGCATCTCTTGACTAATGGACCACAAATGGTTCAGTTTGAGTGTACTTTCCTCTAGATTTCTTTTACTAGCTAAACAGGCCACCTTCAGAAGAAAGTGAAGAGCAGAAACCCCCTTCCCTACCCAAATCCAGAGTCTACCAGTGTCTCATACCAAACCCTAGTTCAGAAGCCTTAACCTTAAGCTCTGTTGGCCTTTTGATTATGTCACAGGCATTACCAACAATGAGATCCCTAACTGTACTTTTTTCTGGAGTTTTTATCATCAAGGTTAATTTATTGGTTAAGCCTCTTTGACTGGGAGCTGAGGGGAAGACAAGGAGGCCAGGAATGTAAGCTTAGGCAGTCATTTTCCCAGAATCTTCTTTCTATTCTAGATACTTATTTTAACTTCTTAAGAAATAAATATGTATTATAAATGCTTAGAAATATATTATCTCATTGTCTTCAAGCTTATTATCTGCCTTCCTCTGATTTCTTAGCTTTTCCAATTTGCAGTGAGATGGAAATTAATCCCAAACTAGCCATTTTTACTTTTTTCTTGTTTTTCCCCCATTGAAAGGTTTGGATTTTAATAAGGTTGCCACCCTTGACACAATAGTGCTTCTTATTCCCCTGTGGATTCCTGTTAACCTATAGTGACCCTCGATCCCATTGCCCTGGAGATTAAAAATGTTGCACTGTAAGGAGATGCTTCTTAAAATTAGGGAACAAGAGCAGGAAGAGATTGGACTCTAGTTCAGTGCCTTTCCAGTTTTGGCACACATAAGAATCACTAGAATTTTTTAAAAATAAATTCTTGGATACCACAACCAGAGATTGTGATTTTTTTTTTTTTTGAGGGGGGTAAGGTTAACAAATGTACAATTTTTTTTTACTATATATCCCAAGAGTTTGAAAGGATTTCCTAAAGAAAAAAAAAAACATCTGAATGATGGAAAAATTAGGCCATGTAGATGCAAAAATTCTCCATTCATTTTGTACATAGGCACTCTTTAAATTTGGGACTCAGTGTACATATGTATACAATACATTCTGAAACTACTCAGAATAAAAAATAAGTTTCTATTTCTCCTACAAGATTTTTATGTAATGTCATTTCCCTCACGCATATGGTCTGCATTGCTCAGTCATGCACTTATTCATCAGTTGTCTTGAAATTGCCTTTGAATTGCTTTGTGATGACGCGGAATGGGAAGTTGGAATGGGAAGTCAGTGCAGTGCTAAAGACACAGTTCTCGGGGCCATTATTTCCCACCCTGGTTGGAAAGAATGTTTCTTTCTGCTAAGCCCTACTCCCTTAAGAGGTCTCAAGGGGAAAACAGGGACCCCTTGTCATACTTTGGCAAACACTATATATTCTATTCTGTTCCTACAAATTCACAATGCGTATTAGCATACTCAGGGTGCTGAGAAGTCCTGTAGTAGAACCTATATGGTCCTTGGTGTTAATGGTGATACTGTATATCATTGATTATAAATTACTGATTTAATTTAAAAATAATTTTTTCAGAAAACATTTTTATTTAATGTCTTCCAATTAAATGAGTTTTGGTGATACTAAGAAGGATGTAAACTTTACAGGCGCAGATTTTGCCTAATTTTTCTTTGTCCCCTCAGTGTTTAGCTCAGTATTTAGTACATAACAAGCAAATCGTTTTTCCCAGTAACCATTTGTTGAATGAACGCATTACATTTGTGTGGTAGATGTACCAACACATTGGAAGGACTGTAGCAGCCGTAATGACAGAAAGAAAGTAGCAGCACTTAACTCTCTGACATGGAATCATCCAGTGTTTGCTTGAACACTTCTGTGCATGGAAGTTTTGCTCTTTTGCAAATGTCTTTTTCAACTAGAGAGAATAATCCTCATATTACAATATAGTGAAAAATTCATTCAAAAACAGCTTTTATGATTGTTTATCATTGGGACTGTTTACCACTGGAAACCACTGACAACCTGGGGCCAAAGACGGAAATCTTGCAAACATCAAAGAGCAGGGTAATTCTGAAGTATAGATTTGATATGTGAGCATGACACCACCCCTGGTCAAGTTCTCAAATGGATTAATAAACAGTTATTTCGTGAATCCTTAGAAAAGAATGCAGTGATCATAGAATACATTTTTTAGGAACTAATGCCAGACCCGAGTCATTTCCTTTTTAGGCAATGTTTATTGGATGAGAAAATCTGGAGGAATGCTCTTATAGACGTATTATAGCTTGATTTTGGAAAGGAAAGGCATTTGACAATTTCTCGTCTTTATGTTTAAAGACAAGATGAAAGTAGAATTGTGGGAAGAGTGAGACTTATTGGCAGTTGTGTGGAGATAAATGAATCAGAGCATTGAACACAAAGTTTCTAAAAGCTTTTCCATTTCTGATGACCTCATGATTATTTACCATTTCTACAGTTAAACCTTCAACAAGCTCCTCCATCTCTGCCTCTTCCTTCTCCACTTCATCCTTCATCCTCTCATTTTGCTGCTTCTGATTCTTCTGGTTACCCTCCCATGTATGTTTGGAGTTACTTCTCTTCAGATCTTCTCAATTTGCTCACATTTGTTAAGTGCGGAATGGAAAGAATAAGAGTCTCTCTTTGATACGTTGGAAATTAGAGCCTTTCAAAGGCATTATAAGACAAGGTCTGTACTTGTTTTTTTTTTTTTTTTTTTGCGGTACACGGGACTCTCGCTGTTGTGGCCTCTCCCATTGCGGAGCACAGGCTCCAGACGCGCAGGCTCAGTGGCCATGGCTCACGGGCCCAGCCGCTCCACGGCATGTGGGATCCTCCCGGACCGGGGCACGAACCCGTGTCCCCTGCATCGACAGGCGGAATCTCAACCACTGCGCCACCAGGGAAGCCCAAGGTCTGTACTTTTGAAAAAAGTTTAATCGAACAGTTCATTCAGTTACTGTTCAATTAGCCGAAAAAGTGAAGCATTTCTGAGGGTTGTTCATGACAGTGAACCATTAAATTATTTGAGCTGGAGTAAATATATTAAAATATATCACCATAGCAATTTTCACAAATGGGTTTGTACACAGAATTCTATTCCCTTGCCCTCTATGAGCAGAGGTAGTTACACATATGTGAGTTCTAGTTGAAGAAAGCCTAATTTCCCAGAAAGCTGGAGATTGCTGGTATAGGCGTTGCATTCTTATACTACTAATGCATCTGAAGTTCCATTTTTAATCTTTCATGCTTTTTGCATGTAAACTTTAAAAAAATATTTTGATTTTTTATTCTTTTTGAGAAAGAAATTTGGTTTCATCATTTTAGAAAGATAGCTAACAATCACTATAACTAAAATAAAAATGTACACTGAATTCATTCTTGCCTTATTCGGTCACTTCTCTGGGAGCCTTTGACCTTGGCCTCTGAGTTCCTGGACTGAATCAGGTAGCCTCCCTTAGAGTTGTATTGACCTGGAAGTATTTGTTGCTACCACACTCCAGCTCACCTTTTCTTTGGTTCCCAGTCGTTCTTGTGTACCGTGAGGCAGCATAGCACACTGGTTAGGGCTTGTGCTGTAGTCCAACAGAGCTGGGGTCCTGCCTCACTTATGTTGCTTTCTATTTATTTGACTTGAGGTAACTAATTTATTCTCTATTCCTCAGTCTTTTCGTCTGTAACTATCTGGCACACCACCTGGCACTCCATCTATACTCCAGGACTCAAGTGCTTGTTTTCTAGCTGCTCGGGGTGTCGGAGCTGATGACTCGTAGCCGAGCACCCTTCTGGAACTTGCCATCTGCTCTCACCCGAGGCCCCAACACTTCCCAAGGGCAGCCCACATCCAGTGACTGGTCGCGGAGGGGGTTTAAACATCTGGCCCATTTGCCCCAGTTTGTACAACTCTGCAGGGCCATCTCAGCTCCAGAGCTCCCTGGAGGAACGGCTGAGAACTTTGCTGTGGCTGTATCACAGCCCTGCTCCTCCTGTGCCCAATCTCATTTCCTTCCCTTCCCCTACAGTCCCGAGGAACACTTGCCCATAGACTTCCTGCGTTCTAATCTCACTCTGAGTTTACTTCCCAAAGAACCTGCTCTGTGACTGATAGTATGTACCACCCTCCTAGGCTTGGTTGTGAGGTGTAGATGAGGTGATGTTTTAATAAACGTTAGAAATGTTAGCTCTTAATATCATCATATAAAATAAGGATGTACTAAACCCTACTCTTCACCCCCCAATTTTTGTTTTTTAATTTATTTATTTTGGCTGCGTTGGGTCTTCGTTGCTGTGCGCAGGGCTTTCTCTAGTTGCGGCGAGCAGGGGCTACTCTTCGTTGCATTGCGCGGGCTTCTCACTGTGGCTTCTCTTGTTGCGTGCAGAGCACAGGCTCTAGGCGCACGGGCTTCAGTAGTTGTGGCATGCGGCCTCAGTAGTTGTGGCTCGCGGGCTCTAGAGCACAGTCTCAGTAGTTGTGGTGCACGGGCTTAGTTGCTCCAAGGCATGTGGGATCTTCCCGGACCAGGGCTCAAACCCGTGTTCCCCGCATTGGCAGGCGGATTCTTAACCACTGCGCCACCAGGGAGGCCCCATCCTCAAATTTGTGTAGTTATTGTCGGATACTAAATCCTGGAATCAGACTGGTGAGGTTTGAAATCCTCCTCCACCACTTATTGGGCATGTAACAAGTTGCTTAATTGATCTGTGTCTCAGTTTCCTCATTTGGAAATGAGTAAAGATAGCCCCACATCATAAGGTTTTGTGGATTAAATGAGATAAATACATTTAAAGGCTGGATCATAGTAAGCTCAGTGAGTGCTCACTATTATTATGGTTATCATTCCCCACTTAATCCCAATGATGTGATAAGATGTCTTTATCATTAGCACTTGCTTCAGGACACCTAGAGTTTTAAGCCAACATCAATACCAGAAACTACACTAGATAGATTATTCCTGATTCAAAATAAAATCCCACAAAAATAGTTGTGACTAAGCAGGAAAGAAGTGAGAAACTGAGAAAAAGTTAGTTGTAGAGATGTTCCTTAATCCACAAAATTCTAAGATTTTTTTTAAAACATTCACTTACTAATTTTAAGCAAGTAATTGAACCTTGTGCTTTATTCCAGATAATTTTGACTTTAACTGAATTAATGGTATAGATAGGTCAGGCAAGTTCACTCTGTGTGGATTTTGAGACTGAAGACAGAGAAGGATACTTGGGGAGGGAATGAGGAAACAGAACTTAGAAGATATGGATTCTGAAGTTGATTCTGTAAGGCATGTGTCTTTGGTGTATATTATACACATTATATGTAATATATGGTCTATATATAAATATATCATAAATAATATATAAATATCTATAATACCTACATGTATAAAATATAACTATATTTCTAATCGACTTTAGTTTGGAATAATTTTTGGTTTACAGAATGTTACAAGGTACAGAGTTCCCACCTCCTTTTTACCCTGCTTTTCCTAATGGTAACCTAACCATGGTAAATTGTCAAAACTAAGAAATTAACTTTGCCACAATACTATTAACTAAACGAGAGACTTTATTCACATTTCACTGCCTTTTCCACAAATGTCCTTTCTCTGCTCCAACAGCCAGTCAAGGATGCAGCATTGCATTTAGTCATCTTCTTACACTCCTCAGGTCTGTTGCAGCTTCTCAGTCTCTCCTAGTTTTTCATGACCTTGAACAGTTTGAAGAGTACACTCGAAGTATTTTCTAGAACGTCCCTCCATTTGGGTTTATTTGATGTCTTTTCATGATTTGACTGGGGTGATGAGTTTGGGGGAAGGCTATCACAGTGATGATATGTCCTCCTCGTTATGTTGTATCGGGGCACATGACATAGCATGACATCACTGGTGATGTGAAACTTGGCACTTGGTTATGGTGGTGTATTAGTTTCCTATTTCTGCTGTAACAAATTAGCGCAAACTTAGTGTCTTAAAACCTTAAAACAACACAGACTTATTTTCTGACAGTTCTATAGGTTAGAAGTACAACGTGGGTATCATTGCGCTAAAATCAAGCTCTTGGCAGGGCTGCCTTTCTCTCTGGAGGCTTTAGAAAAGAGTCTGCCTCCTTGCTCCTTTTCTAGTTTCTAGAGGCTGCTGCACGCCTTGGTTTGTCTTCCTCCGTCTTCAGAGCCATCATATCAGCATCTTCAACACTCCCTTGGGCTAACATCTTCTGTCAATACTTTCCCTTCCTCTTTTAATGGACCCTTACGATTACATCAGGCCCATTGGTTGATCTAGGATAATCTATCTATTTTAAGGTCAATTAATTAGCAACCTTAATTCCCCTTTGCCATGTAATATTACATATTCACAGGTTCTAATGGTTAGGATGTAGGTATCTTTTGGGGGTGGGGAGGTCATAGATAGTATCTAAGTATCTTCTCTATTACAAAGTTACTATTTTTTCATATATGTTTTTGACTCTCAGTTTTCTTTTCTGTGGAAAGGAGGTGATGATAATGTTTGCCTTGTCAGACTACTCAAGAGGGTTAAGTGATCAAATGTAGTGAAAGTGCCCGGCACATGGGTCCCACAATGGTATTTGAACCCGAATCAAAACAATAACCCTTTTTTTTTTTTTTTTTTTTTTTACAATTTCTTCCTCCAAGACAGGAATGTGATTATTTTTAGTTGTGCTGTAATTTTACATCAATTTCATTAAGTGTGAAATGTGTGAGGTCCCCATCGGCACCAAAGAGGAGCATACTGGCCAAAATGTATCTAAAATATTGCGAGCTCTTTATTAACAATTCTGATGTAGCCAAGTGACTTACTGTATGTTGCTTAAAAAAGCTGGCCCAGTTCTATCTGTGATGGTTTCTGGCAAGCTTTTTATTATGCTTCTTTTGACTTGATAAATGTGATAACTTGTTTGTAAATAGTTGCTATTCATAAGCATATTCATTTATCCTGCTTAGGGAAACAGGCATGGTAACTTTTAGTAAAGACTGCTTGATAAAGATGTACATTGGTTAAACACATTTGGGATTTACCCTGAGCCAGAAGTGTCCTTATGCAAGAAGAAGGATTTTTTATTTATATATGTGATTTTACTATATACTAAAGATTTATTTCCTTGCACATATTCTGAGAGCTCACTGCTTGCTGCGGAGTGGAAGAAAGAGAAAAATACAGTGCGCTCATTAATCCTGACCTTGTAAGCACACACTGTTGACTTGTTCTTGGTTTGCAAAATGAATGGAACTCATTTACAATACTCAAACTGTACGTTAGTGTGTGGGCAATCCAATAAAATGATAGCTTATATTGGGGCTAAAGTTCCTGATCTTTCTATTGGATTACCCAAAAGCAAACACTCAATATTAAAAGCTGTGTATATACGTAACATAAGATCTAAAGGATTGAATTTTTTTTTTTGAAAAAAGAAGAGGGAGAGAGAATCAAGTTTTAAATACACAGTAGCTAATGAGACTTAGAGCTTTGTAAAAATGCTACCCCAGATCTGCTATTTTATAACTCTGGGTTGGCTTCCTCCTTCAGAGGGAAACATGCCTAAGGTAGGAACTGCATGTAGGTGACAGTGACTGTTGTTTAGTAAATATTTGAATATAAAAATAGAAAATCAAAGCACAGATGCTAAGACATTTCTTGGCCCTCTGGGGCTGCAGAGGCCTCATCCACCAAACTAAAAATCTCAGGATGTTGCAGGAGACAAAACCCTGGGTCAGGTGGGTGGAGAAAGGAGCTTGGATTCCTTCTCTCTCAGCCCCACTTTCAAGTTCGTGAACTTGAACAAACCACCTTACTTCTCTGGGTGTTGGCTTAATAATTCTAATGCAGTTGGACAATTTTAGTGACTTTCCCATTTTTAGGAAAGTTTACTTTCAGGTGGGCCTTTTTATGAAATGAAAACTTTTCTGAAATGAAAGCCCTATATTTAACACATGTGGTCCACTAAAACCAGAGCGAAATACTGGCCTTTCTTTCAACACAGCCTTTGAAGCTTTTCCTGAAAACCAGGACGTCCCCAGAACAGTTTTTAAACCACTGAAATTAAAATCTACCAACAGTACTTTCAGTTATAGTATTTAATTGCCTGTCACTTAGGCCGGTAATTCTCAGCCATGGGGTGTGACACTACTGAGTCAGTTGTGTTACTGGTCATATTTGTCAGGAAAGGAAAACCTAGTTGTTGAATCAGCTCATAATCGCAGTGGATTAATGCAGTGTGTCAGTTTATCACCTGCTGCTTATCCAGCCACCTCCAAACTCAGTGACTTATAATAGGCATTTGTTATTTCTCACGATTTGGTGGGTCAGGTAGGCAGTTAGTCTGGTTGAAGCAATGTGGTTGTTTCTGTCATGAGCTGGGGTGCCAAAATCAAAAACAGGGTCGTCTATTTGGAGAACAAGGCAAGAATCCAACCATTAACAGCAGCAGTGCTTGCAAGTCTTTGGTAGACAAATGTTAATCCATCCTCTGTTGTAATGCAGGTGTTTAGGGCTTCCCTAGCGGTCCATCTCCTTTCTATACCTTTGAATTTCTGCTTTTTCCATACCCACTTTCCTCCTCCTCTCATCATATTTTAAGGAGTCTGGGCAAGAAATGACCTAGCAGTCCACTAAAAGATACCAATTACATTGTTTTGAATAATCACTGGGCTCTAGTTTAGGATGTATGGAATTAATGCAAGAAAAATGAAAGCGATTTTTAAATTAGAGAAACAAAGTACAAATCCGGTTTGAACATGAGATCTAATCCTAGAGGTAAATATGATGATCATTTTCCAATGAAATTCAGAAAAATACTATATATAACAATATAGTTATTTTTGAGATATAATTGACATATAGTATTGTGTAAGTTTAAGGGGTACATTGTGTACAATGTGTTGATTTGGTACATTTATCTATTGTGATATGATTACCACTGTAGTGTTAGCTAACACGTCTACCACGTCACATAATTATCATCCAGCTTTTGTGATGAGAATATTTAATATCTAGTCTCTTAACAACTATGAGATTTATAATACAGTATTGTTGACTATACTCACTGTACTGTGCATTGGATCTCCAGAACTTATTTATCTAGTAATTGCAATTTTGTAACCTTAAACAACACCTCCCAATTCTTCTATTCCCCAGCCTTTAGTAACCACCATTCTACCCTGTTTCTATGAGTTTGATGTTTTAAAATTCCACATATAAGTGATAGCACTATGGTATTTGTCTTTTTCTAAGTTATCTCCCTTAGCATAAAGCCCTCAAGGTCCATCCATGTTGCTGCAAATGGTAGGTTGTTGTTTCTCATGGTTGAATTATATGTATAATCCCATCCTTTTGTCCATTCATCAGTTGATGGACACTTGGGTTGTTTCCATATTTTGGCTATTGTGAATAATGCTGCTGTAAACGAGGATATGCAGATATCTTTTCAATATCCTGTCTTTATTTCCTTTGGATATAGATCCAGGAGTGGGACTGCTAGATCATATGGTGGTTCTATTTTTAATTTCTTGAGAAACCTCCATACTATTTCCCATAGTGGCTGAACTAATTTAGATTTCCACCAAGACTGTCCGAAGTCCCCTTTTCTCCACACTTTTACTAACACTTGTTATCTCTTGTCTTCTTGATGCTAGCCATTCTAACAGGTGTGAGGTGATAACTCATTGTGTTTTGATTTGAATTTCCCTGATGATTGGTGATGTTGAGCATCTTTTCATGTACCTGTTAGCCATTTGTGTGTCTTTGGAATATGTCAATTCAGATCCTTTGTCTATTTTTTAATTGGATTGTTTGGGGTTTTTGGTAATTGAGTTGAATGAGCTCTTTCTAAATTTTAGATATTAACTACTTATCTGATACAGGGTTTGCAAATATTTTCTTCCATTTCATAGGTTGCCTTTTCTTCTTTTTTTATTTTATTTTTTCGTGATTATTTGTTTTGCTGTGCAGAAGCTTTTAGTTTCATGTAGTCCCATTTGTTGATTTTGCTTTCATTGCTTGTGCTTTTGGAATCATACCTAAAAAATTAGTGCTGTATCAAAGAGCTTTTTTCCTGTGTTTTCTTCTAGGAGTTTTATAGTAGCAGATCTTACATTTAAGTCCATTTTGAGTTAATGTTTGTGAGTGGTGTAAGATAGGGGTCCAATTTTACTTTTCTGCATGTGGTTATACAGTTTTCCTAACACTGTTTATTGAAGAGAACTTCCTTATTGTATATTCTTGGTTCCTTTGTCAAAAACTAGTTGATTGTATAATACAGGCATTTATTTCTGGACTCTCTGTTTCATTGGTCTGTGTGTCTGTTTTTATGCTAATACTAAACTGTTTTAATTACTGTAGCTTTGGAGTATAGTTTGAAATTGGGAAGTGTGATGCCTCTGGCTTTGTTCTTTCGATTGTTTTGGTTCTGTAAGGTCTTTTGTGGTTCTATACAAGTGTTACGATTTTGTTTTCTATTTCTGTGAAAAATACAGTTGGAATCTTGATAGGGAGGAATTACATTGAGTCTATAGATGGCCATTTTAATAATAATAATCCTTCTAATCCATGAACATGAGACATCTTTCCATTTGTATCTTCCTTAATTTATTTCATCAAAGAGCTGTAGTTTGCATTGTAATATCTCTCTCACTTCCTTTGTTAAATTTATTCTTAAGTACCTTACTGATTTTGATTCTGTTATGAATGGGATAGTCCTTTTTTTCTTTTTCAGATATTTCATTGTCAGGGTATAGAAACACAACCAACTTTTGTATGTTGAATTTAAGTTCTGTGACTTAACTGAATTCGTTGATGAGTTCCAACGGTTTTTTGGTTAAGTCTTTTGGGTTTTCTCTATGTGAGATCATGTCATTTACAAATAATGACAGGTTTACTTCTTTGTTTACAACTTGGATGCATTTTATTTCCTTCGCTTGCCTGATTGCTCTAGTTAGGACTTCCAGTACTATGTTGAATAAGAGTGCTTAGAGTGGGCACCCTTGTCTTCTCCCTGATCTTAGAGGACAGTTTTTTGACATTTCACTATTGATACTGAGTATGATATTAGCTGTGTGTTTGTTGTGTATTGCCTTTATTATAATGAATTATATTTCTTCTATACCCAATTTATTGAGGGTTTTTATCATGAAAGGATGTTGTATTTTGTCAAATTATTTTTCCACATCTATTGAGATGATCATATGATTTTTATCTTTCCTTCTGTTAATGTGGTGTATCACATTTATTGATTTGCATATGTTAACCACCCTTACATTGCAGGGATAAATTTCACTTGATTATGGTATATGATCCTTTTAATGTGCTGCTGAATTTGGTTTGAGCATTTTGTTGAAATTTTGCATCTGTATTCATCAGGGATATTGGTCTGTCATTTTCTTGTAGTATTCATTATCTTGCTTTGTTATCAGTGTACTATTGGCCTTGTAAAATGAGTTTGGGAGTATTTCCTCCTCTTCAGTTTTTTGAAAGAGTTTGAGAAGGATTGGCATTCATTATTCCTTAAAAGTTTGGTGGAATTCACTAGTGAAAAGCCCATTTGAAACTGGGCTTTGCTGTATTGGTAGGTTTGTATTGCTGATTAAATCTCGTCACTCATTGGTTTGTTCTGATTTCCTATTTCTTAATGATTCATTCTTGGTAGTTTATATGTTTCTAGGCGTTTATCCATATCTCCTAGTTGATTTAATTCGTTGGTATATGATTATTCATAGTAGTCTCTTATGACCCTTTGTATTTCTGTAGTATGAGTTATAATGTCTTCTCTTTCATTTCTGATTTATTTGATTCTGTTTCTTTTTTCCTTAGGTAGTCTAGTTAAAGGTTTGTCAATTATGTGTATCTTTTCAAAAATCCAGCTCTTAATTTTTTTGTCTTACTGTTTTTATGGTCTCAATTTTATTTGTTTCCGTTCCGATGTTTGCTGTGTCCTTCAATACTTGTTCTGTTGCCTAACATGATCTTTTCTGGAGAATGTTTCATGTATACTTGAGAAGAATGTGTCTTCTGCTGCTCTTAGATATCATTTTCTGTAAATTTCTGTTAAGTACATCTGGACTAATGTGTAATTTAAGTTTTCTTATGGATTTGGAGTCTGGATTATCTATCGATTGTTGAAAGTGAGATATTGAGGTCCCCTACTATTATTGTATTATGGTCTATTTCTCCCTTGAGATTGGTTAGTATTTGCTTAATATTTGCTTAATATATTCAAGTGCTTTGATGTTGGGTACATGTATATTTATGATTGCTGTATCTTCTTGATGAATTGACCCCTTAATCATCGTATAATAACCTTCTTTGTCTCTTTACTATTTGGGGCTTGAAGTTTATTTTGTCTAAGTATAGCTAGCCCTGCCTTTATGATTTACACTTGCATGGATTGTCTTTTCCATCCCTTCGCTTTGAGCCTATATGTGGCCTTAAAGCTGAAGTGAGTCTCTTGTAGGCAGCATATAGTTGGGTTTTGTTTTTTTGGCTACGTAGCCATTCTGTGTGTTTTGATTGGTGAGTTCAATCCATTTATATTGAGAGTAATTATTGATATATAAAGAATTACTAATGCTGTTGTATAATTGCTTTCTGGCTGTTTTGCATTATCACTGTTTCTTTTATCCTTTCTTTCTTCCTACCTTTGTAAGTGGGTGATTTTTCATGGTGATATGCTCTAATGCCCCTGTTTTATCTTTTGGGAATCTGCTGTAGGTTTTTGCTTTGTGGTTACATAAGGCTTACATAAAACATCTTGTAGGGCTTCCCTGGTGGCGCAGCGGTTGAGAGTCTGCCTGCCAATGCAGGGGATGCGGGTTCGTGCCCCGACCCAGGAAGATCCCACATGCCGCGGAGCGGCTGGGCCCGTGAGCCATGGCCGCTGAGTCTGCGCATCCGGAGCCTGTGCTCCGCAACGGGAGAGGCCACAACAGTGAGAGGCCCGCGTACCGCAAAACAAAACAATAAAATTTATGTTTAAAAAAAAAAAGTCTTATAGGTAAAGCAGGCCATTTTATGCTGATAGCAGCTTAACTTTGATTGTATACAAAAGCTCTACCCTTTTACTTTATCCCTTTAATGTATTTGTTGTCAGAGTTTACCTCTTTAATATTGTGTATTCATTAACAAATTATTGTGGCTGTAGTTATTTTTATAATACTCTTTTCCACCAACCAATAGTTACCTGGTTAATTCATACTTATATTACAGAATTAGAGGTTTCTAAATCTGACTGTATATTTCCTTTTACAGTTTGTGTATTTTATTTTTGTATGTTTTCATGCTACTAATTAGCACCTTTTCATTTCTGCTTGAGGAACTCCTTCCAGGTTTTCTTGCAGGTTTAGTGGTGATAAACTCACTCACCTTCTGTTTGTCTAGGAAAGTCTTTCTTTCTCCTTTATACCTGAAGGATAACTTTGCCAGACAGAGTATTCTTCTTGGCTGGCAATTTTTTCCAACGCTTTGAATATGCCATTCTGCTCTTTCCTGGCCTGCAGAGTTTCTGCTGAGAAATTTGCTCATAAACTAATGAAGATTCCTTTGTACGTTACCACATTTTTTTCTTTTGCTGCTTTTAGGATTATTTACTTGTCTTTGATTTTTGATAATTTCATTTTAAAGTGTCTTGGAGAAGGTCTTTTTCATTAAGATAATCAATTCGCTTTGTGAACACAGATGTCCTAGTCTCTCCCCAGGTTTGGTACATCCTCAGCTATCATTTTTTAAACTTTCTGCCTTCTCCCCCTTCTCTTTTTCAAATCCAAATTAATCTAATGTTTGCACACTTGATGGTGTCCCCTAGATCACATAGGCTTTGCTCTTTTTCATTCTTTTTTTGGTTCACCTCTGGGTTTTTTCAAAGTACTTGTTTATTCTCTGATCATGGATTCTGTCTTCCATTTGATCTATTCTGTTTTAGCTGCACTCTACTGCATTTTTCATTTTGTTTACTGAATTCTTCAGATTCAGAACTCCTGTTGGTTGTTTTTAAGATTTTTATCTCTTTGTTAAATTTCTCGTTTTTTTTCATAAATTTTCCTGATTTCATCGAACTGTGTTTCTGTTTTCTTATAGTTCATTGAGTTTCTTCAAAAGAGCTATTTTGAATTGTTTTTTAGCTATATCGCAAAATTGCATGCTTTTGAATTCCATTAAGGAGGATTATTATTATCTTTTGCTGGTGACATGTTTCCTTGACTCTTCATGTTCCTTGAAGCTTTGCATTGCTGCTTTCACATATGAAGCAGCAGACGCCTCCTGAAATCTTTACTTGTTGATTTCTGGTGGGAGCTCATCTTCTTTGGTTCTGCTTAAATCCAGCGCTCTCTCCAACCTTGTGTGGACGCACCTGCTCTACAGTCTTTACTCCTTTTTGTGTCGGAATTCTTAATCTTCCGTCTTCTCTGCTTCTTACAACTTACCAGTCTTTCTGTTGGAAACCTCTTTTTTCCCCTAGAATGTGGTGCTACAGCTAAAGGCTATAGTTTATCCCTTGCCCATCATTCCCAGCCTTTTGTTTGTTTTTTTGAAGGGACTCCTTGTTTACTGGACCTTGCTCTTGCAGCTGCGCTTTGAATTGAACACCAGGGTCCAGCTGCAGAGTGTGAGGAGGTGTGAGTTTGGCACTTGGAGCATTGGGAGGGTAACTGTGTGGCAGGTGAGGGGATCCTTGAGTGAGGTTCTCCTAGTGGCTTCTGGGTGAAATTTCTCCTGGAGTCATGAAAGCAGTCAGCAGGAACTATATGCTTCTAATGCCCTTTGATATTTGTATCTGCCTCCTTTTTGATCTCCCTGCCCCCAGTCCTGGAGGTCCTGCATCAGTACTCTGGGTGCTGCGGGTAGAAATGGGCTTCTTCAGCCCAGTTTCCTGCACAACGTGGGTAGGCAGGTACTCATTCACTGGTCTCTTTTTCATTCAGGTGTGGTCTCCACCAGCTTGTTCAGTCCAGGGCTGTGCTGAGGTATCAGGGGAAGTAGTGTGGGGGCAACGTTTCTCTAACCCTCTCCAGTTCATCTAAACTTGTATTCTTTTCTTTGTCCTCAAGTGGGATGCTGGAATCTCTCCTCAGGAAGGCTGGACTTCTACATAGTCGCTCTCATCTGTGGGTGTCTACTCAAGTCAGCACTCTCCTGGTTTTCCTGCCGAGGTTGAGAGGGGCTGTGGTCAGTTTGCAAGCTCCTGCTGGTTCCATAGCAATATCGTTGTCTGTCTGCTTGTTACTCATTGCATAGGTGATTGGGACTCCTCCTGATTTCCGTGGTGTGTGATACTGGGTCCCACAACTCACGCAGAGCTTCTCTTGTTCATGAATGGATGCCAAACTAGTTGCTAAAAAGTGGAGACAAAAAGGAGGGATGTCTTATGCTCCCATGGTGCTGACATCACTCCCTAAATATGTTAAATAGGCGCTGTGTGTGAGTATGTGTGCACCTTCGTGTGTTACGTATGAGTGTTGCTGACTTTTATTGTGCAAGGTAATATTAAACAAATTTTTATGTCCCTTAGGTTAAACCTGGAACAGACAGACACGCATGCATATAAACACTAAGTATATACGAAACAGTATGCATATATCTGCATATATTTTTAGTATATGTATTAAATAATACATAATAAAGTAATACAATTAATACATATTAACTAAATAATACATAATAAAATGAGTACAATATTGTATATGTCTACACATACATGCATTTCTAAGAATTTCATTGGAAGGATCAAGACGTTTATTGATTACCTTGTGGAATGAAAGGTGGCTCCACTTCATATATGGAGAAATTTGAGCCACGTTCATCTTATTTGTGAATAAGGAAGTGTTATAAGAAGTGATATAAGCTATACTTTTAACTGGCTAAAATTCCTTTCCAATAAAGAAAAGAATGAATTGTATATCTTTAAGGCTCTCTTCTCTGTGACATGTCCTGCATTCCCCATGAAATGAAACTCTTAAGATTTCACTGGTATTGCTCAGTCTTAAGAGGAGAACCCTAGACCTGACTTTATTAGCTGTTTTTGAGTGCTGAGATAAGAAAAATAACATCAACCCATATTGTTGCTCTTTTGTTACATGTTAGAATTGGGCACAGGAAAATTACCATATTTTATGACATATCAAAATGGATAAATCCTAGTTTCAGAAAGAAAAAACTACTCTGAAAAGGTTTTTCCCCATTTAGTGAAAGAAAATTCAAAGGACGAGATGGAAAATCGTAGTGATGGGCAAAAATGCACGAACTTGTTTGATAGCCTTAATTAGTGATCTTATAATTGGGTATCATGTCAGTTGTCATGTAGCTGGCAGCTTCACTGAGAACACATGTAAATCCCTATTCTTTCACTCCCTCTCAAACATTGTCATTCATTTGGGTGACAATTCATGCATGATATAATAGCCCTGGGGTGCAATTAATTTTAGCAGTTGCACAACTTAGTAAGAAAAAAAATCCCCTGGTATCATGTGTTCTTTGAAGGTCAGATGATGCCACAATTTGCACCTTTGTTGCGAGACATGAAAATTAGCAATTAACATAAATATATTGATTAACATATGGATAGTTTAGTCTGACATATTAATGAATCTAATCATATTTTACCAGTTGTATGCATTCTTTTTATCTTCCGCGATGAGACATAATTATTTAAAAAAAAGTTTAAGTTGAGATAAATTTTGGCTTAATAATACTTGTTGTATGAGGTATATACTAGGGAAACATAAATGGGTCCCTGCTCTAGGAAGTTTAAAAAGAAAAAAAACTTGATAGAGTTTAATTTATTTGGTACCACCCATGTTACATCAGTGGTCTTTTTATGTAGTTTCCACCTTCTTCATACATCTCATGTCTCTCTGATTCTTCATATAATAGCTGCCGCTGCCTGTATGTAGGTCTTCAACACCCTTACTTCTGACTCTGGGCATAATCCCAGATCTGGATTTATTTCAGTTTGGTGTTCGGATATCGCCAGAGGGATCTTTCTGAGCCACACGTTTAATTCTTGACTCTCTGTTGCAATTTTAGGATACAGACATAAAACCTGGCTCTTGGTTAGGTGATACTAATAATTAAGTTGTTGCTATACTCCAGTGGTTTAATAAATTGCACTTATTCTTACCAGCTAGGGATGTTTCTGTGGTGAGTAGAATGCATGAGGTTTTTAAAGTACTATTATTATTATTGAGGATATTAATAACTAAAATCTCTTGAGCACTTACTGTATCCCAATCATTCTTTAAAGAGTGTTACATGTATTATTGTATTTAATCCTCTCTTAACAATTATCTTAGGAGGTTACTATGATTGCCGTTTCCATTTTGTTAGATGAAGAATCTGAGGTACAGAGAGATTTACTATTTTGCCAAAGACTAAGCAAGTATTAAGTAATAGAGCTGGGATTTGTGCTTATATGAACTGAATCAAAGCTTATACTTTTTCCACTAAGTGTGAGGGAAGGGAGCCCAAGTAATGGAGAAATCTAGGGGTTGCCATTTGGTATCTTGTTCTCTGTAAACTTACGTAACTCTGGACATTTGTGGACTAACTCTTGCTTTGGTGTTTGGAAAATTTGGGTTTTCCTTATTTAACCAGAATGTGTTCATTTTTCGGTGTTAGTTGAAAACTGAAGGGTGTTATCTGATATAAACTAACATAAATTAGCATGGGTCACTTTGCAGTCAAAGTGAACGATAGACGAATTTAAGGGCTAACGTCAGTCACTGTTGGGTTCTGTGTAACAGAGATGTTACATGCACCATTTCACTCCTCTGAGTAAATAGATACCAGAGCTAGTTTTTTTCTTTTTTGAGGTTATCTGTAAGAATATTGTCTCTGACAATAAAATCTGAAGCTGAAATGGGTAGATTTGGAAGGATTTGTTTTTAAAAATGGATTGTCAAACAGTATTCAGTAGTTAGCCATTTCTTTATAAGTTAGCACTGGTTTCCTAATTGAAAGTCACATGATGTTCCCTAGGCCATGAATTTGGATCGAATTTACTGTTTTCAGTTGATCTGTCCAGTGGTGACGCCAAATAAAACATCTGGCTGTTTAGAGGAGAACTAATTGGAAGACATTAAAGTTGCACAACTTCTGTTGATAAGGCACGACTGCCAGGGTTGGGCTGTTTCAAGGGGAATAAGGCAATATCGCAGGTATCAGCCTGTATATTTTTGTTACTTTTCTGGAAAGGGAGAGCAAGGGAAGAGTTGGGGAGAGTGGTAAAAGTGGAATAAAATTGCTGATCACGAGTAGAATGTGGAGAAGTCATGATGCCGTTGAGTGTCAACTGAGAACTGTAAGTGCTCTATAGTCCTCAAGTCACACAGTAAAGACCAGAGCAAGAATTTGGGCTCAAACACTGAAAGCCAAGGCTTGAGATTTTCACTACAGTACCACCCCCCCACCCCCAATTTCTAAGATATATGCTAGGTGTTTAACATGTATGATCTCAGTTAATTCTTATACCTGCCCTTCAGTTTTACCACCGTTGTATACATGAAAAAACTAAAAAAAATTTAAAAGTCTGAGGATTTAACAAATTAGATAACTTGCCCAATTTGTTAGAACTGTGTATTTTCAAAATCAAAAAAAAAAAAAAAACTTTCAAAGGCTTCTCAAAGCCATGTTGTTCAACTATCACCAGCAAGAATGCTCTAGAGACTTTTATTTTAGATAATCTATTCTGTGCAACTGCTGACCCCAGAGACCCAGTATGGGAATCAACCCAACTCCTGTATTCTAGGTAGTTCAACTCTGGCAATTATCTTTCACTATTAAATCTTTTACTGCCGGCTATGTATTGCCTGTCTCTAGATTACTAGGAAGTTTAGAAACAAAACACAGCAAAGAAAAAGAAAACGCCAAGAGCAAACACCTCTTATGTAGATAGGAACTTTTCAGAAATTTTAATTTGGTCATGGAGTAGCCAACAGAGATATTAGAGATAAAATTGTGTTATCTTTGTACTTTATTTCAGTAACAGTGATGTATTTTATTACCTGATTACAAACATTAGAAATAATTATTGTCTTTGCTTTTTTTATTTGTAATGGCTTGGTTGATTCTCTTAGAAAATACAACAGATCATATTCATGTAACCACGTTGTTAATAGTAAACAGATTTTATTTTAGCTTTAAAGTATATATCAGCAACAAAAAGACCACATATAGGACTGCAGTTACCTGAACATAATGAATTGTCAATAAATCCCAGGTGTGTTTCCTACCAGCATATACGGGCATTTGATGCTTCTGAAGCAATATGCACGTAGGAAGCCACTTTGAGTTACATGCAATATATATTTTTCCTAACTAGCATTAGAAGTACTCAAGCAATAAATGTGCCCCTATAAAGAACACTAAAGGTGAAATATTAACAGGGGAGATTGTAATTATGGAATCAAATACTTAAGTAAACACTGAGAACATTATGTACCCACTCAAGCATTTGAATAACATCTTTCACAGTGGTACCTGTGGTAGTTGTTTTACAGGGATGCTAGATGATCACAGACAGTGGGGTAATTGAAAAAATATAAAATTGGTTCTGAATCAAAACTAGTTTCAACATCCCCTATTTTTAGAAGTTGTTCGCTCTCACTGTGTCTGAATGTGTGCATAATTTTTTGTTTGTGTATTATATTTCTGTAAATTGCTTCAGTGATCACTCGGTTAGTTTGGGAACTTATTTCTATTATACTCGGTTAGTAAGGGAACTTATTTCTATTATACATTGAGTAAAATCATAATGATGTGTTCAGCTCCATGTGTTTAACAAGGTCTGTGATGAATCCTTGTACCACAGCAGATTCATAATAGATATGTAATCTTGGGCAATTTATCTTGCTTCAGTGCCTCAGTTTATGGCCCAATGTGTAGAATGGAATAATAGTAGTTACCTAAAGCGTTGTTGTGAGGATTGCATTAGTATCTGTAAAACATATGTTACCTTCTCAGTGAACTTTAATAATGATGGTGATGACTACGTGGCATAAAGAATGATGTGTTCTACTTTTCTGAACAGTATGGAGCCAGGCAGTAAAATTTGGGCCAAATTTGAACATCAGATGTTATAAAAATATGTTGTATTCAAGATATTTGAATATCTCGTATTCAAGATATTTGAAGCCCGTATTCAACTTCTTAATCATACTTAGTAGGAAATATATTAAACATAATTTAAAATCATAAGAAATTAGCATAATGAGAGCAAAGAGGAGGAAGAAGAGGAAGAGCAGGAACTGAGTGCCTTGATAACAGAGCCTTGTATTAAAATTTCTCTTGTTTCTAGATCACGAAAGAATTTGCCAACGTAAAAATTGCTCTGGGTCGGGGAGAATTATGCTGGTCCTGGGCCAGTGATAAGACCATGCTTTTAGCTACCTGCCTTGTGGATACATAGCCGTGTCTAGCACTGTATTAGGCACTGAAAAATTGCATGGTGAAACATGCCCCAAAGTGTGTGTGTGTGTGTGTGTGTGTGTGTGTGTGTGTGTGTTGGGGGGTGCCGGGTAGGGCACGGCCAGTTTGATTATGACCAAATGTACAGACTTGGAAACACGAGCATTCTTAGAGTGGCCTAGAAGACACATTAAAAACAAAAGGAAAGATCACCACTTGGAACGCTTTCTCTTTCCGGCTTCCCCACTAGAACCCCCTGCCTCTCAGTTTCTCCTCTCTTGTGGGGCAGCCTGAGTTTGAATACACACTTCTCTGCTTCCTACTTTAACATTCTTTCACATGCTCTGCGACCTTCTGGGACTCAGTGTCTTCAACTTCAAATGGAGCTAACACTAGATGTTGCTTCGAAGCATTGTTGTCAGGGTTACGTGTGCAAATCCATGGACAGTGTATAAAAGTGTGCCTAGAACAGTGCTCAGTAAATGTTAGTTATTATTATACTGTTTTGTCCAACATACGTTTCTGAGGCCCACTGAAAACAATGTTTCATTCTGATCCAGAGGTTTATATTGAGACCTACAGTTCATGAAACTGGGGAGTCTGAGTTAGCTGCTTTTGTGGGGCTGTGTGCTTCCGTTTGTTTGGAGAATGAATGACTTGCCCAGCAGTCCTTGGTACATAATAAGGCCTCAGTCGCACTGGCAATCATTAGTAACTATTGTTGTAACTCCAAAGAGAGTGCCAGAAATTCTGTAAAAATCTTTTTTTTTTTCCCCCACAAGACACTTTGCCTACAACTTTGTTAGTCTGTACTTTTTCTTTTCATTTTCTCTTAGAATTATGTGTCAGGAAAACTTCTGTGGTCGTTTCTGTGCTCTCCACTGCCACGATGTTTACACATCCATTTTATGAATTTACTGTTGTTCACTTGACTGTTGGATTTTTAAGCTTCTGAAGGGAAAGTCAACTCTTTTAGGGATATACCATTTTCCTTTTGCAGCACTTGGAAGAGGGTTGAGCACATAGTTGGAGTTCAAGAAAGGTTGGCCGTCTGCACAAACATACACGAAAATGTATATACACATTGCTAGAATATATTCTCCTTAGTAACATTTTAGATAGGTATTCTAATTTGAACAGGAACATATCTGTTTGTATTTTTAATGTTTAATTAATATTGTCTGTTTCTTTTTACTATTAGATTTTAGAGCAGAAATCTGCTGGCCTTAAAAATTAATGCTGATAACTGATTTCATGTTAAACAACACAAAAACTAATAGGAGAACCTGATAGACCATTTTTGGTCTTCTCATAGCCTTATGTAACCATAGTCTACCTGTTTATTTTTCCATATCAATGTACAGCATCATTAAAACATTACTTGGAGAAATTGGTGAAATCTTAATGAAGTCTAAGATTTAGTTAGCAGCAGTGTCCCAATATTGTATTCTTAGTTTTGATGAATAAACCGTGACAGTGTAGTGTGATAACATTACGAGAAATGGAAGGCTGTGATGAGTATATGGGTGCTCTCTGTACTATCTTTGTAACTTTTCTATAAATCTAAAATTACTCCCGAACAAAAAGTTTATTTAAAAAGTGAACAAGGCAAAAAAAATTTTACAAATCATTACAAAAATAATTTACAAATAAAAATTAAAAGTGAATAACTGGTAACAAGCTAAGTGTTTAAAAATATGAGAAAATGATTATTAAATTTCCAGTGGCATATTCACTTAATGGCATATAATGCAGTCATTAGAAAGTTTCATTGTAAAAAATGAGCTAACTATGAAATGCTTTTGATATTAAGTAGAAAAAATGTCAAGAACACTATTTGCACAGTCTGATTACAATAATAAAAAATATGTTAATGAAAGCAGACACATCAAAAGGATCATCCTAGGACAATGAGATTCTGACTCATTGTGTTTCTTTTTGTCACAGTTTTCTAAATTTCTATAGCTTTACTCTGAATAATCATTGAAAGTGAAAGGGCAGCTCTAAATAACTGAATTTACCCACCAGGGATATGAATTAAGCCATGTTAAAGGAAACAGTACATTTAACCACAACTTCCCCGATTTTAATGACAAAAAAGTTTATATCAGAAAAATTTGATTTGGGAAGTAGTCAAAATAGATGAAGGTAGTCAGAAGGGAGAGACTTCCAATTATAAAGTAAGTGCTGAAGATGTAATGTACAGCATGGTGACTATAGTTACTGTATTGTATATTTGAAACTTGCTGAGAGAGTACATCTTAAAAGTTCTCATTTCAAGAAAAAAATGTAACTATGTGTGGTAATGAGTGTTAACCACAACGTGGTTATTGTGGTGATCATTTTGATATATATATATATATATATATATATATATAATCATTATTGTATACCTGAAACTAGTATACTATACATTCATTTATATCTCAGTAAAAAAAACAGTTTTAGCAAGTGTTTTATCTTAAGGATGTAACTTATTCTTTAGCGTTGGGTACTGGATTTGTTTCAGTTACAACTACTCTCAGCTTCCAAATGTCACCTCATACAAAATTGACTAATTTTACCTGTACACAGCTGAATACTCCGAAAGCCCTCTTCAAAATGTGTTACCTGTATACATTCACATAGGAAGAGGTGGAGCCAGAAGTAACTTGTGCAGATGCAAAGTGCCGCTGTAGATTAAGAACCCAGAGTGCGTGTTGCTGCCAGTACAGGGCAGTCAGGTCAAAAAGCACACTATGGTTCTGGAAGTGACCTTGAGGGGACAGCCATGGCTTTACTCTCTTCTAGCACCTCTGCATTCTGGCATTTTTAACAGTCACACTTTGGGGTCCGCTTGAAGTCTGACTTCTAGCTCCACACTCTCAGGACACTTGTAAATTTCCACTTCTTGAATCCAGAGATTCCTTCCCACGTTCAGCTTCGTACTTTGGGGGTATAGGTACCCCCGACTTTTTGAAGTTTGCTTTATGCCACTTTGCTTTTACAAAATACCTACATTCTTACCTGTTTTCACTAACTGAAAGAAGTCTGAAGAGGATTTTCACTTTTACGAAAATAAGCAAAAAGGGAAAATAGTGGTCAGCATTTGTTTTGAAGCAAGCTCTTACAGAGGCAGTGTGCTTCCTGAGCAGGGAGAGTGGCACCGCCAAGCTCCTTCCCCAGGAACTGCACTCAGCATCTCAGCATCAAGCCACTATAGCTTTGAACTGTGTCTGTGAGCATCTGTGCTTTATCTTAATTCATTTTGTGCATCCATTAGCAAGATGTGTCCTCAGATAATTGCTGCTTCGCTTTAAACCCTTTCAGCTTAGGAAAGCTTTCATGGGAACGCTCTGCTTTTAAATATCTGGGGAAACCTGTATATTATTTGCTTAATTTTGTTTAGTATAGGAAGAAATATGTAAAAACTGTTAGAAACAAACATAAAGTATAAAGATTATAATGGGTTGTTGCTAAAGTTTTGCTGTGTTTGGATAAATGCTTATATAATTTTTTATCCTGTATTTTAAAATGCTTTACACAGGGAGATCAGCTCGGTGCTTTGTGACCACCTAGAGGGGTGGGATAGAAAGGGTGGGAGGGAGACACAAGAGGGAGGAGATATGGGGATATATGTATATGTATAGCTGATTCACTTTCTTATAAAGCAGAAACTAACACACCATTGTAAAGCAATTATACTCCAATAAAGATGTTAAAAAAAAATAAGCTATTGGTAAATGAGGAATAAAGAAAATTCTCCTTTAGATAAAAATAAATAAAATACTTTAGAGTATGTGAAACATAAGTGTTATTTCAAAATGAAAATGATACGATTGACAATTACTTTTCGATTAAAACCTTTTTCCCAACTTTACGGCTCCTAGTTGAAAATATTTTAGTAGTAAAAAAGGGGATATGTCTGTAATATATGTGTAAGTGTGAGAAGATTCTTGACTAAAAGAGACCTTGGAATACTTTCATCCCTTGGGCTGAAGGAAGAGATATATTTAGAAGCAAAGACAAGAATCAACTGGACAATTTCCACCATCAAATGATAAGCAAGGCATGTCCTTGGAAATCATGGCGATAGGTTTCTTCTCCCTTAGAGGTATTCCATCCTTAAAAATTGAATGAGGTATACTGAATCCTTTATTACTCCTTGGATAGATCTTGGACAAGATTCAGAAAATGGGAATCATTGGAGAAGCACCTCTCAACTCTTTGATGGAGAAAATCTTTGATAGGAACTCACCATTTAAAAAGGGTGTGTGTGAAGGGATCCTTGGAAGATGTTCAACTTTTGATGAGATAGCTCCTTGGATGAATTTCAAGACCTGGAGGGGTCCATAATGAAGAATCATGCTGCTTCCATTAGTGTATTTTTTCCTCTTCATGTTTGCAGACAAAGCTGAGAATCTGTCCAATTTCTTCTTTGGCTAAGGTAGTCTTTATTTTAATAGAATGGCTAGTCGACTTGGCACATTTGACATATTCTCATTTGCAGATGAGAAGAGCAAATGGAAGCAAGTAACATTTAGATAATTCTCTTGGCCAATGGAAGATAACTTTGTATTTGAGAGAGCTGCACTTTTGCTTTCCTTTTTTTCTCCACAGTAGTTTACCAGTTTGGGAAATGATGAAAAAATTATGTCCTGTTTTACAGCTGTTAATCTCCAAGTGATTTTTATGCTTCATGTTGTGAAAAACTTTAGTTGGGTTGTTTATATTTAAAAGTAGAATTATGCCTTTATATATTTTATAAAACTTAATATGTCACTTCTCAAAGTTCTGTAGTATATACAATTACTGATAAGGTTGATGGGGCGGGTATTAGTTTCAGGAGTTTCACCAACAATCATTGATTTGCTCTTAATTTAAAAATCAGAGAATCTCTAAATATGAGATTTCATTTTCTCTTGAACTTATAAATGTAGTATTATAACATGTACCAAGTATATTTGCTAATAATTGTTTCGTTAGTTAGGGCAC
This sequence comes from Delphinus delphis, assembly GCF_949987515.2. NCBI lineage: Eukaryota > Metazoa > Chordata > Mammalia > Artiodactyla > Delphinidae > Delphinus > Delphinus delphis. The sequence continues at coordinate 41,067,749 of NC_082691.1, forward strand.
TATATTACTTACTGTATCTGATGAGTGTTCTACCTAAACTCTGCTGCTGTATTTTTAATGAGGAACATTATTACTCAGTAAGAACAATAACAATAAAACATCCTGTAGAAGTTTAATAAAAAAAATCGCAAATGCAAAAAGTCACACTTAAGGTTCTGTGACTTGTGATAATTGATATAGATTACAATGCTCTTTGATATTCTATGATCCCATGTATCTAAAAGACTTTAATCTACATTTTACTATAAATGCTTAAATGAAAATAAAAATTTGTATTTATCTTAATAATAATGATTAGGAAATATATTAATTAATGACATCTTAATTAATTAATTTTTTTGTTTTTGCGGTACACGGGTCTCTCACTGTTGTGGCCTCTCCTGTTGCCCAGCACAGGCTCCGGACGCACAGGCTCAGCGGCCATGGCTCATGGGCCCAGCCCCTCCGCAGCATGTGGGATCTTCCCAGACCGGGGCACGAACCCACGCCCCCTGCATCAGCAGGCGGACTCCCAACCACTGTGCCACCAGGGAAGCCCTTACATTAATTTATTGAAAATAGTTACTTTTCATACCTAGTCAAATTTAATGTATTAGTACCTGGCATATCTTGACTAGTAGGGGAAGCAGATATAGATGTAAGAAAATGCAAATTTTAAGATAAAATTGTTTTCAGGCCTAATTTTAAAAAAAAATCTGTCTGCAATGGATGTTGGTTCCACGCTCCCATTATGACCCAAGACCAAAACATTTAGTTTCAGCAGCACGATGAGAATTAAAACTCATTTCACATGAATGATTTACTGATATCAATGAACAAATTCTTTGGTAGGGGTTATGAAGTCATAAACTCAAGAGAGATAAGGAACCTAAAGTACAAAGACTCAAAATTTCCATTTTTTCAGGGAACATCTCTCTTTTACTCTAGTCAAAGCCAGAAAATCTGTGAAGAGCCTCCTTAATACTGCAGTTGGTGAACATCCTTGAACTAGGGATGAGTTCTGTGCAGCATGTTCAATTACGGCTGTTGATACAACTCTGCCCAGCAGGGCAGTTCTGGTGAAACTGTTCATTCCCAAATTAAGATGGGTTTCTGTAGGTTTCAGGGAGGGAAAAAAATACTTCAAAATAATTAAGTCAGAAAGATCTCTGGGATTCTATTTAACAAAAATATATGCTGGCTTCCACAAAATGCTTTTCCTGTTTAGGTGAACCATTCAGTTGAAAAATGAAATAGGCCATAATAGCATTTTTTGCTGCTTAAAATTTCATCACAATGGCTCCCGTCCTACTTTTCCCAGTGGAATGTGAATTCTTACACTCAGAAGCCAAAACAAAATAACAAAAAACGAAAACCCCCCCAAAACACACACACAACAAAAAACTGTTTTGTGACTTTCGAAGTTACTGTTTTAACTGATCTGGCTCTGAGGTGCGGTTGAAACGGAATATTCCTTTAGCCAGTGGCACAGACGGGTATTTCTGGATGCGATTCTGCCCCCTCGTAGTGGAATGTGATGTACATTTGATTCCCTGGCATGCCTACACTATCACCCATCTGTTAAGATGGCATTGATCCTAAAAAAAAATGTGGTTTGCCAGGTTCCAGAAGTCCTAGGTGTCTGGCATATGTATACATTTCTAAAGGTATTTTCCAGAATTAAAAAAAAAAAAAAAATGAGTTTAGCTTAGGGTGTTTTCTCCCAGAGGATAGTTTCATTGGTGGGCCACGACAGGCAATTCTATCACTAATATATAATTATATAATTTTAGGTATAAATATCCTTATGTTTGATATTGGGAAATTTACATGTGGAAAAAATGTCGTTGAAACTTAGATCAAATATTAACTCGTCTTCTGTATTAAAAATCCTCGTTTGTTGCAGCTGCTCTCTTTCATCGATACCTATATTTGTGATTCATGTTAATTGTATCAGTTCTACCAAGTATTCCGTAAGGTGATGTGTTAAAGAATGGAGTATCCGAGAGGACTGTTGTGACCCATTTTGAGATGGAAATCCGTACCCCATAAACTTGACAGGATAGTGTTGATTGCCTGCAGTGAAAAAGTCCAGAAATGGCTTAAGTTAAAGTCAGATGATGAAAATCCTAGAGAGCCCTGCAGCTCCCAGGGGCCCATAGGATAATTAGGCTCCCGAAGAGAAGACATCCTGTTGTTGCTTACCTACAGGACTCTGGGTGGCAGCTCCTTTCCTTCTTACATTTCCTGGTGTTTTGTTTTTGTAAATGCAGTTTCTTGCAAACCAGGGTGTCTCCATGCAGATGTCCACATTGCAATTGTTTTGTAAAATGAAACAGTATTAGAGGAGGAAAAAAACCTGGGAGACATAAAATTTGGAGAGGAAGTTCCTCCTTGTGCTTCGCTGTTTAGGAAGATTAAATCAAGTAATATAAAACATTGTAGACCCTTAACAGTTTTGGTATACATTTTGCAAGATTCGGCATTTTGAGTTATAGCGCTAGAAAAAAAATGCTTTATCTTTTTAAGAATACCGGCTATATATTGAAAACACGAGCACCTGTTGCATATACATGTATTGAAAATCATTGATATTCAATCTACTTAACAGACCATTTTCAAAAAATCAACTTCAGATACTTTATATATGTTCATGTACATATTTGAGATTTTCAATTTTTGACCACATTTGAGTTAAATCCCTTATCATTTTTTAACTTTGTATGCTGGTTCCTGTATTAAATTCCGAAGAACTAAGGTGTAAGAGAAGTTCCAAATAATATTCTATAATTATCAGATCATATTCCATAAAAATCACCACCATCATATCTACATTCAATAATGTATTTATTTTGTAGTGTTAAAAGGTTATTGAGTTATTGGAGGTAAACTAACGAGATTTTTAATATAGTTCCATGGAAAAGGTAGTCATGCTTAGAGACTCACTGGTAAGAAAAAGTCATTTTATCACAATTATATTTATAATAAGAGTTAAGAATAAAAAAGCAAGCTCAGTCGTGGTAGGCATGGGTCTATTTACACCCTGCTCTTTCACAGTAGCACAAAACAAATTAAGAGGTTTTAATCAACACGGAAAAGTTCTTTCCAAATCCAAACAGCTGGTCTGAATAATTTATTCACTTTTTAATTTAAACAATCTGCTTTCATTTTTTTCTCATGTATTGTTTCTATTCTAAAGACTACAATATCCCATCTCCAGGTTGAGAAACATGAACCTGATTTCCCTGGTAGAGGGAAGTGTGATGTGAAATAAATATATGTTTGTATGTTACAGATGAGAAGGAATTAAATGTTACTAAACTGAAGGGTAAAATTAAATGCCTATTGAGAGTCCCTGCACAACCGTACTATTCAGGACACACACAGTCAAAGGACTAACTGCTGGTTTTGTGCATGTTTCAACTCAAGGCTTTATATTTTTACTTCTCAACCTTTTTTTCAATAGGTATGTTGATAAGCAAAAAGTAGAAGACTCGGTGATATGAAGATACGTGCTTTATGCTGAGTTTGTTCAGAAAAAAAAATCTATAGCTATTTCCATGACAGTTTAGGAAGGACCTGGGATGACGTGTTGAATGTAGCTCCCTGAGCACCTGTTGGTTTTCAGTCTCTGTTAAAGCAGAGTAAGAGCCAAGTATTAGGACAGACTGGCTACTCAGGTGACTCATTCTGCCTCCCTATTATTCCAAGTGGATAATTCATTCTTCACTCTCCGTTTGAAGACATTGATGAAGAGTTGGACAGGCAAAGAGTAGAAACGAGACTGCTTTTTAATGAACTCAGGGCTCTTTCTGTATATACAAGGTGGGGCAAAATGCACTAAGATCCTTTCTTTTAAGGGGGATGCACTGGTGTGGAGTCCTTAGCCCTTCCAAAGCATTAGTATCCTTGCAGGAAATTAAGTGTTTAGAGTTTCATGGTGCTGATTTTGAAGGCTGTCACTCATATGGATGAAAATAGTTTGACGTCCATTTTTTCTACCCTCCCCCCACTGCTTCTCCAAGTTTTATAACGTCATAGCTAGAATGCATCAGGGTATACAGTCTAAGCAAGAGATAATGTAGGATCGTGGAGGGAGAGAGCATAGACTTTGAATCAGAAGATCCTGATCTGAATCTAGGATCCAGCATTTACTAGTTGTGGGGCTCTTGGGAGTGTTAGTTACTTTCTCTAAAGCTCAATTTCCTCTTCAGCAAAATGGGATAATAACAGTGCCCAACATAGAGTCAAACACAATAACAAGTATGAAGTGCTTGACCTTATAGCTGGCATAGGAGAAGCACTTAATAAATCTTATTTTACCAAGATATTTTCCGGAGAAATGCAACTTCATCTCCCACAAGGACTCTTAAAATACACCTTCATAAGTAGCTTTCCCCTAGTTTAAGATTCAAACTTAAACTGAGCTGCTTGAGACTATAAAAATGTGTAATATCTTTCCCTTTTTGTCTTTCTCTCTCTCTATATTTATATGTAGACCATACACGTTTGTACGTATATATAAATATAGTCTGTGTGTGTATTTTATATACTTTTTTTTGATTGCTGGAGGAAATTCTACGACTTCACACAACTTGAATTTATGAGATTGTTAAAGGAACCATGAGAATAATATTGGGGTGAAGAGAGGAGAAAAAGAATTAGTGGAAAATCAACTCCTCAATGGAGTGCAGTAATGAAATTTGTATACGAAACTTGTTATTCTGTCTTCTTCCCGGAAAGCTTTACTTTTTCTGCAAGAAAATATCACCCAGGAAAATATTCTTCGTCAGTCTCCCTTGTTAATGTAGTCCCTTGTTGCACACATAGAGGTACAATAGTTTAACAAAACAAAGAGTGACTTGACGTTGCCAGCACTCGGTTGTTTGTGTTCACCTGTGACATTTACAAGTGAAGACATACAGAGCCTTCTTTTGTTTCCTGGATAATCGCTCAGGTGTTAAAGAAGAAGTTGATTCAGTTTTAAATGGTATGATTTCCTCAAGCTTTGGAAAAGTAATTGATGGATTTTCTTCTTCTTTTTTCCATAGCTCAAATATACACACTGCAAAGTCATGTCTAACTGTTTAATTTTACAAGACTGAAAATATTGGATTTAAAGCTTAGGTTTTAGTTGAGGTTTATTCTTGGTGTCCAACCCTGTCTAAACTTTCACAGGCAAATCGGAAATGAAACACAATTGAAACTAAACCAACCCTTTTCTGCCTGCAAAGGGGCCTTAATATTTCATTTTGTGTTTTCACATGGAATCTAATGAAAACGTGATTTTATACAGATTCCTTGTGTCAGTTATTCCCTGTGTCCCTTCTAAACTTATCTATGCATTCACCGTGAAGCTTCATTAAGGATCAAGCCAAGTAGTCTTTAAAAAAGTACAGGGTTTTTGGTGATAGACAGATGGTGGCTTTCATGATGTCAGGAAGTGTCAGATATTATGGTTGGCTTTGGAATGGTGGCTACTATCCAAACAGATTGGGAAACAGACAGAAAGAGCAAGAACACCATTTGTTTTATTTAGATACATTGTGAACAGAAGGAAGCAAGACAGAGCATACTTTTACACATCTTTTTTCCACTCCTTGTGAAAACAGTTTAGGATCTGTTATGTTATATTAGCCCTTTCATTATGCAAAAACATGTGAAAGCCAGAGACGCTGGTTAGAGAATTTGTCTCATTGTAATTTTCTATGAAGTTTGTTTATTTTTATTTTTTGCAGAATGTGATTTTTTTGAAAAACTTCCCTCTCCTTGGGAGTATCAAATGCTTGAAACAGAGAACTGAGACGAAGCCCTTTAGAAGGGCAGTACTGTTAGGAGAGTATGAAGAGAGTATCGACTTCATGACCCAGATGAGGGACTCTCAGAGAATACTGTCAAAAAATTGCAGTTCCTCAAATGAAGGTGCCTCTTCATGAAGAACTGTAGATCTATTTCTGTAAGGATTTAATTCACATTGGCAGCCAGAGGGCAGTATCAGCTCCAGACAAATACGTTGGGTCTAGTTACAGGATTAAAGTTAAGTATTCAGTCCTAGACCTTGGTATCAGGGCACCGCAATGTATCAGTGGGGGACATCTTGATCTTAATCTAAAAGAACATGTAAATTTTCTGTCATATTCAACAGACAGAATGCCTTTAAGCTTCCTTTTTTGCTGTTTACCTATATTCATTTATTATCATAGTATTTTACTCCACCCTTGGGAGATAACTAGAATCTTGGCATTTTTGATAGATTAGAGTTGCAGTGTCACTATCTGCTCCACAGCTGTGTCCCTGAATTATGGTGGATGTACTGGAAATATGGGCCCTAATGTAACTGCTTATGTATTTGAATATGAGGGACCATATTAAAATCCTAAATAAGGAAGGATATATGTTACCCAAAGAAGTAGATTGTCTTGGGTTATATAGAATCCAAGGATTGGGGACCTGGAAGGACTCTGAAAGACCATTCTACACTAGGGCTTTTCACTCTGTGCTTCACGTAGCCCCCAAGTTTCACAGAGGTGCCTTAGAGGCTCCTGTGTAGGGTGAGTGAGAGGTCAGGCCTCCAGTCTCCTATCTCTGCTTAATCTAAACAGCTGGGTAAATGAAGACTCTTTCCAGCCTAGGGACAAACAGAGACTGGAATCTTGGCTTCAGAGACAAACATTCCTTTAATAGAAAAGTGTAAAGCATTTGGCTAGGGCTTAGAGTTGGGCATGACTGCATTTTAATTGCTCCCTAAGTTCAAACAGGAGTCAAATTCTGGAGAGAGTTATGGGATAACTCTGATAGGGTAAAAGGAACTCACATGCATTCCCCCTTCCCTCTCTGTTCCCCCACCTCCCACCATGATTTGAATCCTGATGTGACCAAAATACCCAGAGGCTTTAAAGAGGTAGGAGGTCCTAAAAGTAAGAAATCTCAGCCCATAGCTTCCCCTCCCCACCCAAAAAAAACCCCCACCACTGCACAGGCAATACTTCAGCCCACAAGATCTAAAGCATTGGGGGCACGTTTTTTGGAAATGAGCTAATCCACAGCAGCATAAGACATAATGCGAATTCTTTATTGGGGAGTTTTGAAATTCACAGTATACATGCTGAATAATAGTTAATAGTTGTTAGTCATCTGTTCATAAAAATGCAAAACAAATGCTTTGTTTGTTGAGGCAAGCATACACATTACACATTAAGGAGAGAAAATATTAAGACATCTAGTTAGTAGAAAGCCCATCCCTAGATTGTGGGTAGGGACGGGAGTAGACAGAAAAGGAAGGTTATACAGACCCTTTATGCTGAGGGCATTTCTGAATAGAGAGTTAGGGGGCGAATCTCGTATAATTTCTCCAAAGTTTTGGTTTATGCAGTAAATTTTATTGCCTTAAATAAAATTAATCCTTGTTCTACCTTGGAAAGTGTCTGAACCACTTGACAGGTTAAAATTATGTTTCTCCAGAGCGTGAGTTTAATATCAGCTCTGGTTAGGACTCATCAACTGCTGAAAGAACTCTTGTAAGGAGAAAGGTAACATTAGAGTATTTGCTGAGGCCATTAATTTATATCATGGAATTAAAACATCTAGGAGTCATCTTAAATCTCACTTGGACTTTCAGATGTAGCACACATTGAATGTATATTAAAGTGTGGCCTATCAGAAGAGAAAGCATTTGATATATTATTTATTGCTCAAATGTTATTTCATTATTAAGTTCCAGACAACTACATGGAGAGTTGTATGTAAATTAAGATGCACCTGCTTAGCCGTTCAACCCCTTACTCGAAAAGAAACTGGGGCTGTTTTTTTTTAATGTAATTTTTAAATAAATTTTAAAATTATTTTTATAGAACATGATTTGTAAAAAAAAAAAAGAAAAAAAAATCCCCCCTTACTGGAAATATTGAGCACTTGAAACAGAATGAGCTCATTTTAAGCTTTGTAAAAAAATTCTTGCCTGATTTTGACAACAGGAAAAATAAACTTGTGACTTTACAAAAGTGGACAAAATTACTTGCCCATGTTGGTTGGTGCTAGATTCCTGGTTAAACTCAGAGATGCAGACTCCTGTCCCAGGATAATTTTGTCACGATTACATGGGTAATTCTGTATGTTACCATTCAAATGTCAACAAATATATACACACTTACTAGTTTAAAACAACATTTTAAAACACGTGGTCAAATATATACACGCTTACTGGTTTAAAACAACATTTTAAAACATGTGGTCTGGAATTATACCTAACCTTTGTCGCATATTTCCACATCCCACACGCCTGTCTGATAATGGCATGGAATTGTTCAGTTGTATATTTACTTTATATATAGTGTACTTGTTTTATTTTTATGACACTAACCTCTTCTGAAGTCTTTGTAACTTCAACCACAGAATTTTTTCCCCTTCAGGGAGAAAGGGAGAATTATAGATGCTGACTGTCTCACTCCTGGATCCTTCCAGTCTATGGTAGGGAGAGCTGAACCACTGGTAAATTGGGAAGAAGGAAAAACATCTCTGAAATTCCTTCACATTAAGATAATAGGTAGAGGCTTCCCTGTTGGTGCAGTGGTTGAGAGTCTGCCTGCCGATCCAGGGGACATGTGTTCGTGCCCCGGTCCGGGAAGATCCCACGTGCTGCGGAGCGGCTGGGCCCGTGAGCCATGGCCGCTGGGCCTGTGCGGAGGCCTCCAGCTGGGCCGGAGCCAGTGCTCTGCAACAGGAGAGGCCACAGCAGTGAGAGACCCGCGTACCGCAAAAAAAAAAAAAAAAAAAAAAGTAGAGATGCCATGTTAACTCTCATAGGGAGAAGAAGAAATTCATCTTTATTCTCGCCATTCGGAGTAGCCTAAATTGATATTTTAACACATTTCCTTATGGTCTATTTCTCTTTTTTGATAGAAGTTATTCTTTCATTGTATCATATACAATCCCTATTTTATGTTGGAATTTAAACGGTATCCTTGAGTAGTGAGATTAGTGCTAATTTTTATGCTCTTCATTGTAATTTCTCCAATATTCAATTTTCCCATGGTTTTGTATTTCTTTTATAGCCAGGCGAAAGTGTTTAAAATAACAAAAATAAGAAAGTTAATATGGCAGCAGTTTCTAGGTAGACTCGAGTATAGGAAAGTTAGGAAACACGGGACTGTTTGGGACAGAGACTCTTGGTAGGAAGATGGAAAAAATGAACTTCAAACTATAACCTACCTCTGATTAAGAGCTCCTATGATGTTAGTAGGATCCATCTTCCTTGCCTACCTTTGGGTTGCCTCCCTTTTCAGACTCTATGGAGAAAAGTTATATGATTCAGCCTCACAGAAGCACAACACCCATTCAACAGAAGAATCTATTTCCCAAGTAACTCAGAATGCTGTCATTGAATCATATTGACTTGGATTGATTTGATTTGAGGTTTGTGCCCTGCCCTCTCCTTGAACCAATCATTGTAGACAGGAAGGGAATAAGCTGACTGGTTTTGCTTATTTCACGTATTCAGCTCCTGGATCCTAGGGGTGATGTCTGTTTCATCTGAAGAACATGGCTGAGAATGGAATGAAGAGTCTACCCAAATCAAAGTTAAGATAGCTTTCCCATAAAAAAGAGGGAATGGATGCCGAGAATACAAATACGCAAATTCCACTAGAGCCTTTATGACAACACACTCTTCTAATGTTTTCGCATCTCATCTGCATACTTCATTGTGCCTTCGTGTACCTTCTGTCACTTCTCATCACTCATATGGTTTCAGGTACTTAGCTGACTTCCCAGTTCATCTCTCTTTCTGTCTCTTCTCGCTATGCCCCTTAGGCAATCTGATCCCCTTTGAATGCTTTAATCAGCGTGTGTGTTCAGATACTTATTAAGTCTTTATTTCTATCCCAGCTTTTTCTCCTCAGGATGAGACCTTTGCATCGACATGTCTAACAGACATTTCTACTTGGATGTCCCCTAAAACTTCACTGGGAAAGTCTTATCTGCCCCTTTGAATTTTTCCTTTTCACCTTCTCTTAGGGAATGTCACCTCCTCCTGCATCCTCATTATTTTTTGATAATATCAATGTCTCTCTTTCTCTCCTGCTACTATCATCTCTTTTTTTTTTTTTACTGTCATCTCTTGACTGCATTGCAAAACTGGTTTTCCAGCCAGCAGTGCTGAGGCTGAGTTCCACCCTGATCCACCCTTCCCTCTGGCCAAAGTTAACCTTCTAAAATCTGACCACGTCAACTCTTCACTCTAAACTCAAATGACTGCCATTTCGTTCAGGGTGAGCCCTACTAATGTGGTGTAGGAGGGACCATTCAGCTTTTGTCTACCCTTAGTTCTCTAGCCTAATCTCTCATCACCCAGGCCTTGAATTATTGGGCCAAACAGTGACAACTTACAGTGGCTTGAGTGTGCTGTTTTTTATTTAATCATCGCCAGGCATTTGCTTGTTTTATAACCCCTGCTTGGGAGATCCACATTTTAGCCCGATTATTTGCTATTTCAGGGTCATTTCTTATGGATAAACTTTTCCAATCACCTTTCATGGAGAACTGCATTATATGCTTCCACCACCAGACGCCAGCCATAGTAGAGTTCGCAGTCTTTTGAAATTCCTTTATCACTTGACTTTCTTACCCAATGGACTAAAAATCCCTTGAGGGTAGGAACTAGCTATGCCTTAGTCATAGTTGTATTTCCAGCCCCTATGACAGTGCCTGCTCTTAATTGCCTCCCAAAATAATGTTCATTGAATGTACTGTGAATGTGGCTATAGGCAAATATTTTAGCTTTATAGTCAGTCTGTTACATTTCTCTGCAGATTTTTGGGACAAGTCAATCAGGATGGTCCTGCTAAAAAGGGCTGTGTTCCTTTATCTTCAGGAGTTTATTGGCATCAAATGAGACAGTTTTTTTTTAAAGTACCTATAAACATCAGCTCAATCATGATGGATTGATTAGGTTTCATTTCTGAAGGGAGTTGATGGCCTAACAAGGACAGGAATCATTACCTTCAGGTGGTCATCAATCCCCATGAAATATCCTTCCCTACAGTAATTGCTCTTGTAAATTGAAAAGTGGAAATATATTTATGCAAGATTTCTGTTTTCTGCCATTTCAGTTGTACGTGTAAGTAAGGCATTTCTAGAGACTTAATATTCTGTACTCAGGCTTCTCAGATTGCTTAATACAGGTTTCCACACTCAGCTTATGTAGTGGATAAGATCTCCTCCTTCATTGCTTCTAACCCTATGATCAAAGCAACAATCAAAACCCATTTCAAGTGAATGCTATTCTGAAGGACATTTGTACATTTTCTAGCAGCCAGTCTGCCTTATTACAGCATGGCTCGGTTTAAATTTCTGGTTGCCTGTTTATAAACCATGGGGTTTTCGTATAAGAGGATTCTTTATTCTTAGGGAGGCAAACCTATACAGTGAGAGCAAAAATCTCATATTCTAAACTAAGCATCTACTTGCTAGTTTGAAGGGTGTTTTGTTTTAAAATTATTATTTTTATTTGGTATGAAGGCTAATGTGATTTATTTTTATAAGCATATACAAGGAAATTAATAGATACATGTTTAAAAGACTATCTCAAAACTGATGACTTAAATTATTAGGGTTTCTGTAGATGTGTTATCAGGTTTGTTTTCATGTGTAATGGCACATAACCGAAGGTCATATATTTTAACTTACGTTTGCGGCCAGTTAGACTCATATATGATCCCACTTGCTGGCCACATTGTGTGGTGCACAAGAGAAAACTCACTCTATGGCTGAGTGGCTAGTTAGCTTGGTCCCATTTGCAGTAAGTTCTAAGCAACTCAACCAACATTCTTTGATCATGGAATGTGAGTAATGTGATGATCTGTGGAGAAGACTGAGTCTTTCTTTGGAAGTGCATTTCACGGGAAAGCACATTCCCTACAGGTGTCTTTTTCTGCCTTTATCCTTGAGTAGAACAGTGAATAGAGTTAATGAATCTGGTATAAAGCCAATTATTATCAGTTAGGAAAGGAACATAAACCAAGTTAATCCATCTTTGTTTCAGATGTGATATGCTCTTATACTGGGAGGAATACTCAGATTTCTAGATTTTCCTGCTTTGAAAATTATTAAAGTAAATTTGAATTTTAATTGTACAGACATGCTTTTGCCCATTGCCGTTGCCATCAAGCCAACTCACGTGGCTTATGAACAGGGTGAATGATTGCCCCTTTGCCATCAAGCCAGCCATGATGACATGGGACTCAGTCACTCATTATTTCTTACTGTGAACCAAAAATCACCCTGTGTGCCAACCATTTTCCTTTACGTTTTGCTTTTATATGGTTTCCAACTGGCTCAGCAAATGTACTGAAAGTGTTTTAGGTTGCATCTTTCAAGGGCAATTATTTTAGATTTTTATAATCTTAAGAGCTGCTGGAGAAACCATATACATTTTTAGAAAGTATCAGTGATGACGGTAAGAGTATTTGAAATAGTACTAGGTGTGGAGTCAGTCAGCTGGGGTATGGATTTTGACTCTCCGAGAGTTTAGTGATCATACAGATTACTTTATTTTTCTAGGATTCAGTTTCTCAGAAATAACAGTCTCAGAGGCGTCAATGAGTATGAAGTCTTTGTAAAAGTCCTTATCATGGTGGCTGGCTCCTGGTAGGTGGGCAAGAAACAAATCTTTTAAAATTAATAATTAATTCATAAGTTAAAGAAAATAGGTTATTTTAAAAGACCAAAGCACGAAAAAGCATACATTGAAGATGAAGTTAGTGTAAATTAATCAGAAATAATGGAATTATAAAGAATCTAATTTCAAATCAAGATCAACTACACTGAATTCCTGAGATTTTATCCCACCCCTCTTCCTAGGTTAATGTTTGCCTCAGTAAGTTTTTGTATCACAGTAGGGAAAGGATTGTAGCTTTAAATGCTCTTGACAAGTTGGAAAAATAAACTGCCAGATGACAAGCTGAATTTTTTGACAACAAACTTCTTTGTACAGCAGATACCGTAGAGGGAAGATCTACGTAACAGTAAGATATTTATTTTTTAAGATTTTTTTTTTTTTTGGATGTGGACATTTTTAAAGTCTTTACTGAATTTGTTACAGTATTGTTTATGTTTTGGTTTTTTGGCCATGAGGCATGTGGGACCTTAGCTCCTTGACCAGGGATTGAACCTGCACCCCCTGCATTGGAAGGCGAAGTCCTAAGCACTGGACCACCAGGGAAGTCCCTACATAATAGTAAGATTTTTAAAAAGACAAAGATTATAGCATTCTTTCTATAAGTTAACATCACAGTGTCTTTGAAATGCTATGGGGGTTATTGCAGAAAGATACGAAGCAAACGAAGAATTTATGAGAATATGTAATTTCAAATCATCAGCTCTTGTATCATTTGTATGCATTATTCATTTAATAAATATTGAGAACACACAATGTGTCAGACACTGAGCTAGGTTCTGGGAATGCAAAAGCCTAGACAGAAATCAGTTCCCTGCCCTTACAGAGCCATGATCCAATGAAAAATATAGCTATTAAATACATTTTACATATGTAGTAAATTTTATGGAAGGAAAATGGAAAGACCTAACAGTGTCAGTAAGAGGCCAAGGACTCAGGAGAAAGTTCCCTGTAGTCTGACATCTGAAGAAACAGTATGAACGATATCAGCGAGTGTGCATAGGCGTATGCACCTATGCACGTGTGTATTTGTGTGTGTGTGGTGGGCGGGGTATTTTGAGAGAGAGAGAGAGAGAGAGGGAGAGAGAGAGAGAGAGAAGGGTTACAGAGAGAGGGTAAACCTTCATTCAGAGGCCTGACCACGAGAGCCTATGTCTTTAGTCTGCAGGGGAGGGGAAGAGAATGGGGGCTGGAGGGGAGATGAAGGTAAAAAGTAATCAGAGGCAGATCTTGCAGCATCTTTTAAGCCTTCAAAAGCATTAAAGATATTTGTTAAGGAGAAGCCACTGAAGCATTTTAAGGAAGGAAGTAATATGATCAGATTTTTGTTGTTGTTAAACTCAGTTTTGACAACTCTGTGGTTTGTTAAAGCGCATCCACATGAATAACAAATGAATGCAGCATCTGGAGAAGATTAAACGAAAAAGTGCTACAGATTATTTAACAAGTTAAAAGTACTTATTTTTGTTCTTTTTTTTTTTAAATTGTGTAGGGGAAAAGGCCATAATATTCTAGGACACTGCTTCTCAATCTATCTGTGGTAGAGGACTGGTTTCTTTTTCCCAATCTATCACAGAACGACACTTCTATGAAATGCAATAAAGATGAATTACTTAGAAGATAAACTTAAAATAATACATACGCAATTCAAGCCTCAGTTTTTTTATTAGATTCAACAGACACAAAATTGAATTTCCATAAATAAGATCAGAGCAAACATAACAGAGAGAGAAGCAAGAGGGCCACAAAACCGATATACATTACTCATTGAAAGTGTGTGGGCGATTAAAATTTCTGTACTTATCTCATGCAGACCAATGAAGAAAAATAGGCAACAAACTACAGTTTGAGAGAGTTTTGTTTTAGGAATAGTTTATATACTGATAATGATATCAAAAATTTGTTCTCCGTATTTTTTAAGGATAAGAAAAATGGAACAAAAAGTTCAGCAAGAAGGATTTGGATACCATATAGAGAGGCATGGAACTAAAAAAAATTTTTTTAAAAAGAAAGAAAAACACTAAACTCTTTGCCCATATAGGTCCATTATTATCATGGAATATTAAATTCCTCTTTCTACGGATACAGAATGGCTTTGTGTCATTTTGCCTGTCACACAACCCACCCAACCCAGGAGCATTACATTGACATTCTTGCAGGCAATAAGAACCAGTGAGTTTGACTTTTATTATTTTCTACAACATTATGTTATAGTGGCCTTGTTGAAAAGTCTAATACTACTCAGTTTACGCCTGTGTTCTGCATTCTGAGAAACACAGCAAGGAAAAAGTGTGATAGACCTGCTCAATTAATATGTGCTTTTAATATGTTAGATAATGGATAAAGCAGGAGAGAGGTTTTCAAACAGGCAACTAAATGGATATATGGATGCCAGTGGATGTTAAAACATTAGTTAAATATACACCAGCAATGAGTTTCATTAATTTGAAAGTTTTCTATTTTTCCTTAGGCATTCATTAAATTTCTTGTTAGTTCAACCCATCTTTATTGAGCATCTATTAAAAGCCTGTAATTGTGTTGGGAGCTAGGATCATAGAAAATATGACCCCCTGGTTGAAAACTACTCGTATTGTAGGGAAAAGTGTACAAAAACGTGTGTAATTGCATTGCGATTAACCACTAAAGAAGCTGTATCTGTAGTAGAAGTTTAGTTTCAGAAAAGACTCAAACTCTTGTACTTCCTCTCCCAGGAGTAGGCAAATAGCATTGTGTAATATAAAATGATCAGCATATGTATTTTAGGGCTTAATACAATTTCCCAAGCTCATATCAGTTTCATCAAGCCAAGTATTCTTAAACTGGCCTTCCCAGTTTTGCTTTACTCTTTTTCCTGTTGAAACTATTCCCTACCATTAGAATCTAATAATAATCAACTGGTCGTAATCAGCTGGTAATAATTATAATAATAATGTTAATACAAATAACTGATTTATTGTCTATTAGGTGCCAGTCACTTTATACTTTTTATTTAATTCATTCAACAGCTGAGAGGTATGCCCATTTTGCAGATGATGAAATTAAGGTAATTTGCCCAAGATTATCTAGCAGTTTTGTGGCAACATAAAACTCAAGCCCAGACAGTTCTGCTGCAGCATTTTCCAGTATTAGTCCATCACTATGATTTTTCTATAGACTTCTGTCCCGATGCACAAATCTTTTATGCTGGTGCCTACCTGCATTCCAACCCTTTACCTTCAAATAACAATAAAATCCATAACTTCTCCTGCAGGTCTTTATTTCTCTGCGTTGTCTGTTCTCCACAAAGAATCAGTCTGTTACATTATGTTGTAGAACTGATGAACTAGGCTTCTCTAAATCTGAGAGTGTATTTTTTAAGGTTGTAACCCAATTCAAATTTATTTTTGAAAGAAGGTGAGATAAATCTTGAGTATATCAATTTTATTTTATCATTGAAAGAACACATAATAAGTAAAATTGATGTGTTCTGGTTGTCCTATAGCAAAATATTAGAGAAAAAGACTTTAAAAACAGTTAATCCCTATTTTCCATAATATCATAGATTTGCATGAATACTTGCATTCTCTACCTTGTGTTTGGCAAGACTTGGGCATTTTAAAGTAATGAATTTCTCAGCCACTTAAAGAAGAGATTTAAAACCAAGTTTACTCTCAAGATGTAACTTGAGACTGAGTTATACCACTGTTTTATTATTCCTAATGGCACTGAGGCAATCCACGGATACTTCATCCTGCAGTTTTCTAGTGTTATGAAAATGCATAATGTTAATCATTGTAATACTTTATAATCTGACCATAAACCAATGTTTATAGTCAGTTAATCATTGTATTACTTTGCTTTAGGTAATTTAGTACATTACCATAATGTAGCAATCTACTTAATATAAATTTTAAAGTGAACACAATAAAGTTGTATAGCATTAATATATTATTCATCCTAACCTGAAATTTTAAAATACAACTGAATTTTGAACAGAGTTCAGATGTTCTATGATTCTGGTTTCCTCCATCTTGGCTGGGAAAAGAGTGAAGACCTAATGAAGGGCAGAAAAATAAACAGTTATTCTACCTCCAATTATTTATGCATCCGTTTCACAACCTGTTTTGGCAAGAATAGGTTTGGATATCCTCAGGCCAGGAATCTACACGCACTCTTTTTTTTTTTTTTTTGCGGTACATGGGCCTCTTACTGTTGGGGCCTCTCGCGTTGTGGAGCACAAGCTCCGGACTTGCAGGCTCAGCGGCCATGGCTCACGGGCCCAGCAGCTCCATGGCATGTGGGATTTTCCCGGACCGGGACATGAACCCGTGTCCCCTGCATCGGCAGGTGGACTCTCAACCACTGTGCCACCAGGGAAGCCCTACACGTACTCATTTTTGAAAGAGTGAACTCCAATTAAGGGAAACCCATCTAACATTTTAAAAAAAAATCAGTAAATTTGGGAGTAGTTGGCATTAATTTCATTGAAATAAGATAATGTTTCTCTTATAAATGACTTCAAGGAATACTATGAACACTTTTTAAATTAACACAATTATTAGCGGAATTGGACATTATCTTTGTTTTGAAAACAAACATTTATTGAGTGGCTACTATGTCTCAGGCACAGTGCTAAGTGCTCTCTTTTACATCATCACCTTTAATCCTCATCATAGGCCTCGTGGAGAGATTGCATTCTCAGGACATAAAACTTGGAAATCTTCTAGTAATGCTAAGCTGTGGTGGTAGTTGGGATTTTTAGAAAGCAGTAAAGAAATCTGTGTACATGTGGACTTTTCCCTCCATTCTTCGTATGATAATGAAGAATATGGATACTATCGAATCATAATGCCTTTTGGCCACCAGAGTCTCAGCATAAGCATTTGATAGGTCCATACGTGGGACCGGCTAGCAGACTGAAAGAATTGAGAGAGTATTGTTAGGAATCAAAGGCTGCATGTATGTAGCTGTCTGGTCACCTCCAATGTGGGTGAACATCAATCAAAGCAGTTTCTAGATATCAGTCTCAGTTTTAATAACATTTGCCAAAGACGGTTTTGGTGTGTATAAGGAAAATTGTCTGGGAATTCCTCTATGATGGCTGGAGTCACTTGCATTTAAAAAAATATTTTCACTGTATTTAAGTGATTGATTCCTGTCATGATTATCATTCCTGAAGAGACATTTAGACTTTTAATATTTTTATGTGTGTTTGTTCTGTTATGTGAACTGTATTGTAAACATTTTATGACAGACTTTGTGTCTTGTACTTTTTTTTTTAAACAAGTTTTTATTTATTTATTTATTTTTGGCTGTGTTGCGTCTTTGTTGCTGCGCGCGGGCTTTCTCTAGTTGTGGCGAGCGGGCTTCTCATTGCGGTGGCTTCTCTTGTTGTGGAGCATGGGCTCTAGGTGCACGGGCTTCAGTAGTTGTGGCTCGTGGGCTCTAGAGCGCAGGCTCAGTAGTTGTGGCACGTAGGCTCAGTAGTTGTGGCATGTAGGCTCAGTAGTTGTGGCATGCAGGCTCTAGAGCACAGGCTCAGTTGTTGTGCGCATGGGCTTAGTTGCTCCGCGGCATGTGGGATCTTCCCGGACCAGGGCTCGACGTCACGTCCCCTGCATTGGCAGGCGGATTCTTAACCACTGTGCCACCAGGGAAGCCCTCTTGTACTTTTTTTCTTACCCTTTAGTCCCTACCAGAATATGTTGACTATTGGAGAATGAAACATTAACTTAAATAAATGATTTTTTTTTCAATGAAAGTTTCTCTAATGAATCCTTGGACCTAGAGAAAAATAAATGAAACAGAAACTACTTAAGCAATGATGGAAGTAGTAGGGAAGCTAATCCAGTGTTTCCCAAACTTGCTGCATACTACAATCACCATGTGGTCTTTTAACTGTTTCAAAGCTAAGGCCACACCCCAGACAATTAAATGATAAATGTAGCAGGTGGATGGGGAGTGAAACTCAGTACTTTTTCAAGTTTCCCAGTAATTGCACTGAGCAGAAAGATTTGGGAACCACTGAGCTATTTTATCATATATAATGGGCGTCACTTGCAAACTTGGCTTCACTCTGTTTAAAATAAATCCTTCTCAGATTATATATTTTCATTTAATAATTTTGTCCAAATATATACCTAACAGTGATTGAGTAGAGATTATATAATACACTGTATATCTTATGAATGAGTGTCATGGGGCTGGGTTGTGAGACTAAAATTTCTCCCACCATATTTTAGACAACAAAAGGCACACAAGTGGAGTATTTGGAAAAACACGATAAGCTTGAACAATAAGATTCACTAAAAAAAAATCATAATAGAATATTTAATGTTTGCAATTGACAGTACTGTTATACTTCAGCAGTACATTTTTCAACTATTAGTTTTGATTACTAGTGCCTTTAGAAGCAGCTTATTGTGAATATTCAGAAAAAGCAAAATTAGTAAATAAGGAATTAAGCTTTTTTCTTTTTTCCAGTGCTTTAGTTAACAAAAGTATATGCAGACTTAATAATACTAATATTAATAAAAAGCTATAACCACAGCAACACCTGCCATATATTGAGCATCTATTTCAGGTTCTTTTCAGAGATTATCTCCATTCTTGAAATTGACTGGTATTCCCGTCTTGTATTGAAAAGGAAATGGGCGTTCAGGGAGACTGACCAGTTTACATAACTGATAAGTGCAAAGCTGGGACAACTTGAAAGCATATGTTATTTGGCTTACTTCATTCTGTGTCTCTAGTCACAATAGCTACATTCTGACTTCCTCCAAATTTACAGTATTTTTTCCCAATATGTCTGCCATTTATCAGTAGACTAAGAAGATGGAGTTCAAAGAGGACTTACTTCCTGGGCCTGCATGTGGTCATGTTAGAATCAGGAAGGTGTGTGTGTGTGTTTGTGTGCTTCCTTAGGTGGGCAAATCTTGAGTCCGGTTTTGCATATATATGGGTGAGATAAAAACAAAAATTGCATATGCTGGTGGGGATTAAAACTGTTGAGCTTTTGGAAATTGGCTCATTCCTGTGTTTGCTGCAACCAGTCTGGTGCTGTGTGTCACACTTCCCTGCCATATGCAGGCACATTGGCTCTTTTCCTAGGGAAATTGTTTATTTTAAAACACACTCAGGAGACACTATTGGCTAAACAGTGGTTATCCGTGTTTTTTTCCCATAGGGAACTTAATATTTTGTCATTGTTGTACAATTCTAATGGCTTCTTGTGTTCAAGCGACAAAAACCCAACTCACACTAGCTCAAGCCAAAATAGCATCAGCAAAAAGTAAACTCAACAACCAGTACAGGTTTCTTGGAAGGATTCTGAGGTAGCTCAGACACTAAAGGAACTCCTGTAAGAATGACACTGCTTTGGGGATCTTAGGGATAGATAAGCAGGCTGTATCTACTCTAGGCTTTCTACTTTTCTTTGTATTTCCATGTGTGTTTACCTCATTCTCTTCTATGCCTTCAAGTACAGAAGAGTGTGTGTGTGTGTGTGTGTGTGTGTGTGTGTGTGTGTGTGTGTGTGTGTGTGTGTGTTGAGGGGGTTGGCAAGGGGCGCGAGGGTGAGTATATATAGCTCTGTGCCTGTGTCATCTCAATTTCGGGATTTGAAAGAGGAAAGAGTTCTCAACATCCTTATTCCCAATCCAAAGGTAAAAATATCCCAGGGAATGTCTCTGCTTGTCCTGGCTGGGTCCCCTGCTCTCTCCTGAATGCGTCACTGTGGCCAGGCCTGGGTTACACGTCCAATTCCCAGAGTTCTAGGATTGGCACCCTCCCCTAAACTCCAGAGATGGAGCAGAGAGAGAGCTGAGCCTGAATGAGAGGGGAGGAGTTTGTACTAGACCAGGAAGAAGAAAGAGTGCCTGATGGACTAAAACAATAGGTGGCCATTACACAGGCATTCTTTAATTCCTTGATACCAATTTACTTTCCACATTGCTTGGTAGATAAGTAACAGATTTAGATTAAGGGTAGGTGCCTTACCTACTAGTTAAAGCTGATTGAGGACATAGTTATGTTATTGAAAACAGTAAAATTGCAAGTAATTAGGGTATCTAGCTGTCATTTTGGTTTTGAATGATAGATTAAAAATAAGTATTTTGAATTAGAATAAGTATTTTGAATTAGAATTGAGGTTAAGTCAAAGCCACTCACTGTTATTGAAATTACTTCTCTGAGCCTCATACGTCTCATTAAGTGGGAGAATATAGTACCTATGAGGTAGTGTTTTACATGGATTCAATGAGATCATTTATAAAAGCTTTTAGTCAAGAATTTGCCATATAGTAAATACTCAATGCATGTTAATAGTAAAACAGACCTAACCCAGTCTAATGATAACAGGAAGAATTCCAGTTAGTCATAAGTTAGAGATCAGAGTGAAATTATGTATTAACATGTTCACATCAGTCCTCATTTTATAATATATGTGTGTACATATATTTTATACAGTATGTGTGTATATACTTGTATGTATATTCAGTATACCACTTTCAAAGATGAACAGATTATCTTGAATCGGTATGGACAAGGCATGTAGAATTTCAACAAACGCTATTAACGTCAGCTCTGTTTTGATGTTTCCCATATCACTAGCTAGAATTTGAACCTTTATAGTTTTTATATTTTAATCTTTCCTTTTAAAATTCTATTCTAATTTAAAATTCTATTCTGTACATATTTATGGAATCCTGAACCTATGTCCCTAAGTAGTCCTTTATGAAGAATATTCTGTAACAATCACTTGTGGTATTTTAAAAAGTATGAAAACCCAAATATTATAAAGCTTTTAACAATATATTTGTATTTTCCTCAGCCCCTTGCATAATTCAAAGCACTTATGTGTAAATGCATGAAATTTATGGAAATAATAATCATATGATATTTATAAAAAAGATAGATGGCATGTCCAGTGAAAAGGGAGTATTTGAAAAATTAGTTTCACGTTCAGAATCCATTTAACTAGGTGTATGGGAGAGAAGAATTAGTGCCTTTGTTAAAACGCTTCTACTAAAAAAAAAAACTTACTAAATTTGAAAATAGAATGACACTTTATTTTGCAAGACACAAAATTGTTTTTATTTTTAAGAAAAAAATATAATTGTTGACCACCAGATGGCTCCCATATTTTTAAAAATTCAGCAGAAAGAGTGGAAATTCTATTCAAAGTATATAAACATAGATTTAAAAGGAGTACAGTTAAAGACAGTGATACAACCTGTGAACATCTTAAGCATACACACATAATTGAAGTTCCATAACTTTTGGAAATTTCTCTCTCCCTTTAAAAAAAAAGTATGACATATATATGAACAGCATGATACAATGTACTTTTCAGGTTTTTACTCCACTCTTTGAAAATAACCATGTTGTTAGTATTTCAAGATGGAAGAATAAATAGTATGGAGGAAAAAATCACTCAAAATGCCAATGATAGAATGGCTTTAGTATTTTCGTATTATGTTTTAAATTACACACATGGCGTGTCTCACAATTAATATAAGGACAAATCCGTATGCTTTTGTGTTTACAGATTTTGTCCTGGGACTAACTATGTATTATTGACGGGGCATCTTTAATGACCCCCTCCTCTTGCTATAAGTATCATTCCACAGGACATTTAACACTAATTACAAACCAAGTTCTCCATGAAAGCAAAATAATTTTGACCTGTGTCAAAAATGGAGCCAATTTGTGATTAGGGATGTATTACGCATCACAGCTCAACTGAGGACGTTGCTTTTCCCACAGACAATGTTTTATACCAGTTTTAATATGTAAGCTATTAAGATAAGAGACCGTGTGCTTGTTGCTCTGACAGCTTTTTTAAAGGCTAAGCTGTCCAATTTGTCTTTCATTAAAAGCTTTGTGAAGTTTTGTGATTTGTAGTCACTGAGCCGTTGAGCTTTCAGAGCATACAATTCTATTTTGAGAAAAATTTTTTTGTCAATAAAAAAGGCATGTGCTTCAATGAGTCATCCTAACAGAGGAAACTCACAAGAAGGAGTTGACCTGCCCTTCTGCCCAGCTCCTGAATTTCCCCTACCTTTTCTTGTTAGCACAAAGCTTGCCCCTGTGCCTCACACCATGGAGAAACCAAAAATGGGGAGACAAGGTCTCCTTAGCCCATATGGTTTTATTTGTGTTCCGCTGGCACAGTTATAGTCATACAGTAACCAACATAAATTTTTAGTTTTATTATCACCTCTAAAAAGAGACAGAAATGTGAAAATTGAAGCCAGAAGGTTTGTATCACAGGATTAATTAGGCAGGGCCAACTGGAGTCTCACTCCTCCTGGCAGCAAGTGCCTCAAGAAGGTGCCTGCCTTCAATTATGGGGCCACAAAGCAATTAAAAACCCTGTTTCTTTTTCCTGAGGTGTTACTTGTTACTTGATAAATCGCTTTTTTTAAAATTCTCTGGGGAGCTGAACTGGCTTGAGGTGCAATCTACCGGGGTAGATATTCATGAAAAATTGATTTAGCTCTAGCCTAAGTGCAATAGGTTTAAAATAAACGTGAAAGGAATGAACAGTGTGTTTCTTGGCTGACATTTTATTGGCCATTTTTTTAAATGCACAAAAGACTAGATAATTAAGCATTGAGACATTATGGATCTCCAACAGCAGATATGAATCGAATTGGTCAGCCATCCCAGGCATTTTCTCCTAAGTCACGCTACACATTCGATTAACCTTTTTCACAGGGCGATGTGTACAATTCTATGGACAAAAATGTGGTGTGCACAAGTCAGAATTAAGTGCATGCCTCCCAGAGCCCACATCCCCTTTCCAATAGAGAATCAGCTCTGTATGAAATTATATCTTTCTACCTGATTTATGTCCTAGTCCAGTGGGATTGGAAACTTGGATCTGTTGTTCTGTTTCTCCAAAAGGAACTTTTCTTGCTTTTCACTGTTAGTTGCAGAATTAGAATAATAATGTAATTCTCAAAAATAGCTATAAATATTCAGAAGTAAGCTTCAGTTGTCTTCTGTATAGCTAGTTTTGTGGACTGGGATTTTACCACTAGTACGTAAATCACCTAGCTAACCCTTTCCTCTGAAATATAAATAATTTAAAATATGCAATAAGTACAGAGTATGACTGGTACAGAGAACAGTGCTCTATCAAGACATATGGGCTTAAGCTTTATCAGTGATCTCATACTTCCTGTTGAAGAGAGAAGCAAAATATTTTTTAAATCAATAGGCTAAAAACCATGATTGTAAATACAGGAATGAGACTCTACTTTCACTTATAAAGCATATTATGTATGATTTAATAAAACAACAAAGACAGACTTTATGTTATTTTCTATGGTTTGTGTTTCTGAATTAAAAATGTTTATTTAAGAAAGTTAATGATAAAATATTTTATGATAAAATATTTTATCGCCTCCTTACTTTTTCACTTGCTTCCTTTCTTCCTCTTAAGTTTGAATATAGTGTAAAGTTTAGGCAAATGTTTAAAAAGGCTTATTTAATGTCAAGACAGTAAAAATATTTAAGTGATTATAATCAGAAAAGAATTTCTGTCTTTTAGTGAAGATAAGCTGACAAAATATGACCTTAGAAATCTAAATTCTAGTCACTAGAAATTAATTCTGACAAATTCTATTGGGTTTTCATTATGGCTTATCTACCGGTTGATCAATCCTTCTATTTCTTCAGAAAAGCATGATAATTTTTTTCATTACCAGCCAGATTTGACACAATATATTTTTCCTCCTTTATGTTGTGATTTAATGGGCCTAAGTGTTTATTAGAAGAAAATGCCAGAAGCACAATATCTTAGGAAATGTGAGAAGGTGCCAGAAAATATTTGCTATTTCCTTGTACATTTATTTTAGACCTGGCTTAAAACTTGCAGCAATAGGTACCTGAATAGACATGTGGTCTCCTTTGCAACTGGTCTTAGTAGAACTAACTACTTTGTCTTTTAAGTGAAGCAGTCTGAAGAATGCAGTCTGTGATATGGTAATTATTTCTATTGGAACACTGGCCATGGGTATGCCTTTGGGAACAAGGCTAATTGTGGGTCTAAGATCTTGTTATGATCTTTTGTCCTCTCCTTTGGCTCTGTACTATGTTTATTGCTTTTCTTAAAGTTTCCCAGTGTGGTAGACTGGATCCCCAGATGGGCCCATGATTCCCATCTTCTGGTATCCAAGTGTTTGTATCACCCTGCCCTTGAGTGTAGGTGGGACCTGTTAATATAAGGGACTTCACTCCTTGATTAGATTACGTGTTGTGGCAAAAGTG
Organism: Delphinus delphis; assembly: GCF_949987515.2. NCBI lineage: Eukaryota > Metazoa > Chordata > Mammalia > Artiodactyla > Delphinidae > Delphinus > Delphinus delphis. The sequence goes on from NC_082691.1 coordinate 41,092,653, forward strand.
AAGTGATTTTGTAGCTGCAATTAGGGATCCTAATCAGTTGATTTAGTTTCATCAAAAGGGAGGTGAGGGCTTCCCTGGTGGCGCAGTGGTTGAGAGTCCGCCTGCTGATGCAGGGGACACGGGATCGTGCCCTGGTCCGGGAGGATCCCACATGCTGTGGAGCGGCTGGGCCCGTGAGCCATGGCCGCTGAGCCTGCACGTCCGGAGCCTGTGCTCTGCAACGGGAGAGGCCAAAACAGTGAGAGGCCCGTGTACCACAAAAAAAAAAAAAGGAAGGTGATTCTGGATGGGCCTGATCTAATCAGGTGAATGCTTTAAAGCAGGGACTAGAGGTCAGAGACTTGAAGCAGCACAGATTCTCCCTCTCCTGCTCGCCCTGAAGAAGCAAGCCACTGTGAGTCCGATAGCTACAAGGAAACGAATTATGTCAACTACCACTTCAGCTTGAAAGAGGCTCTTGAGCTTCAGATATGACCCAAGCCCTAGTCCAGTCTTATTTTCAGCCTTATGAGACCCTGAACAGTAAGCCCAGCTAAGCTATTCCTTGACCCCTGACCCATGGAAACTAGGATAAAATAAAGTTTGTTACACAGCATTGGATAGCGAATACATCCAACACAACTATTCATGTCCTAGACATCTATTTCCTAAATTTTACTCAGGACATTAATGCCAAAGTATGTTCATTGGTGTTACAGACCACACTGGGTAACTGAACAAAACATTTATAACTTACTAGAAACAGTTAACTAGGTTTCTCAAAGGTTTTACCCTTCTAATATGTACTTCTCAAAGGCTTCTTTAAATCAAAGAAGAATTGACATAACTAGTATATTCCAAACCTCTAAGGAACCCTATTTTTCCATGTGGCCACTTAAGAACATAGTATTCTAAGGATTCCCCTTAGGAAGGGAACTTTTGGGTCAATTCATCATCCTAGTTTAAAACTCATTACCCCTCTGTCTCTAAATTAGAAATCTGTTACTACCAATGACTGAATAAATTAATTCAAGTTACAACTTTAATGGTTGTTAGGAGAACAATGTGTTAAACATTTTGGAGTGTTTTTACTTTAATATAACATTGAAAGGATAGGGCTTTGACCAGAAGAAATGTACCTCTTTTAATGAATATTTTAATATATTTCAAAACAATGACTTCATCCACTGTAGAGTTGTTAAAATTCAAAAATATAAAGATAATTGAAATTCTGTAATCTGGTTACACTCTTGCTAAAGCTCAATATAGACTAACCCTTAGCCTATCATTTGGATTCCTAAGGTAGGTGTCTGCATATGATAAAACATATAGGTCACAGACTTTGTTCCCAAAATTTTAATCATGGCATTGGTTTTAAGTAAAATGTTTGGAAAGGAAAAGAAAATGTTGCCAGGGAAGATTTTTCTTCTCTTCAGCACAGGGCCATTTTTCAAGCTTGTCTGCCTCTTACCTAATAAAGTTCCCAGAGAGTCAATTTGCTTCCTTTACCTCCTTAAATTTGCTTGTTCCCACTGGGCCTTTTGAGATGACTGCCACAGAATCGATGTGAAGAATTCCTGTATCCTTCATTTTTGCTGCTTCTGAAAGCTAGCATATAAGTCTGAATGGTGGGGAAAATAAAATTAATGGAAATGGGTGCCGACTGATAATGTTTAACTGAATTAACTTAATTAGTATGCCTTTTACTTTAAACTTGTTAATTTTCTTCATAATTTTAAACAACCATTGTAATATTAGACTCATTTATATAAATCTAAGGTCACTTTGCTTCTAACTACCTTAGTACCTTACATGGCATTTGCATGAGAAAAATGCTTGGAACCTTCTAGAAAGTTTATTGGAAACTCAGAACACTAGAGAGCTTATTTATATTTCAAAGCATTGCTGAACTTCAAATTTACCTAATAGATAAAGTTGTACAAAGATTCCAGTCTGCTGGATACTCTTTCCCCTTCAGTTCTTAATGACCTGGTATTGTTTTCCTATATGTAGCAATAGTAATTTCCTTCTACATTCCCCGAAAACCGTAATGGATTGGAACCTATATTTCTTCCTACAGGCCTGTGTTATGATTTTATTGTCACAGACCACAGGGGGCTTCATAAAGAAAGAAGATGAAATTGGACTTCATGATAACTCGAATTCAGGATTTCTCAAATCTGCCAGCATTGATGTTTTGATAATTCTTCGTTATGGGAGACTGGCCTGTGTCTTGGAAGATATTTAGCAGCACCCCTGGGTCTCTACACAGTAGATGCCAGTAGCACCCCTCCCCCTAGTTGTGACGAGCAAAAATGTGCTCAGACATTGCCAGCTGTCCCATGGGAGGCAAAATCCCTGCCGGTTGAGAACTATGTTGCTCTAATTATATACCTTCTACAACTGGGAAGTTGGCTGGCTTCATTTTTTTTTTTTTTTAATTTTTATTGGCGTATAGTTGATTTACAACGTTGTGTTAGTTTCAGGTGTACAGCAAAGTGAATCAGTTATATAGATACATGCATCCACTCTTTCTTAGATTCTTTTCCCATATAGGTCATTACAGAGTATTGGGTGGTATATGGTAGGTCCTTCCTTATTAGTTATGTATTTTATATATAGTAGTACATGTTGTCAATACCAGTCTCCCAATTTATCCCTCTCCCCCTTTGTCCCCTGGTAACCATAGGTTTGTTTTCTACATCTGTGACTCTATTTCTGTTTTGTGATTAAGTTCATTTGTACCATTTTTTAAGATTCCACATATAAGTGATATCTTATGGTATTTGTCTTTCTCTGTCTGACTTACTTCACTCCGTATGACAATCTTTAGGTCCATCCATGTTGCTGCAAATGGCATTATTTTGTTCTTTTTTATGACTAATATTCCATTGTATATATGTACCACATCTTCTTTATCTACTCCTCGGTCATTGGACATTTAGGTTGCTTCCATGTCTTGGCTGTTGTAAATAGTGCTGCAGTGAACATTGGGGTGCATGTATCTTTCCGAATTATGGTTTTCTCTGGATATGTGCCCAGGAGTGGGATTGCTGGATCATATGGTAGTTCTGTATTTAGTTTTTTAAGGAACCTACATGCTGTTCTCCATAATGGTTGTACCAGTTTACATTCCCACCAACAGTGTAGGAGGGTTCCCTTTTCTCCACACCCTCTCCAGCCTTTATTGTTAGTAGATTTTTTGATGATGGCCATTCTGACCAGTGTGAGGTGATACCTGATTGTAGTTTTGATTTGCATTTCTCTAACAATTAGTGATGTTGAACATCTTTTCATGTGGTTGGCTAAATTTTAATTTGAAGGTGGTTAATATTTTAACATTTTCACTCATTATTGGTGACATGGTGCTAAGTAAACCAGATGGCATTTTTGGTACTGCAGCTGTGTTTTTTTTAAACCTGTTGTGTTTGATCCATGTTAACAATTAGGACACAAAACTAAAATCTTTCAGCACTTAGTGAAAAGTGTTCAGGTATTGCATTATGGCACATAATTTTTTGATGCATGCAGTATTATAATTTTGAAAGCACCTACGATTATTGTCAAAATATTGAGGATGCTTAGAAAGGGTGGTAGTTGGCAGGAGTTGAGCCAGCACAGAGGCGTATTTTGGAGACTCATTGAGCTTATGGAAACTTCCTAATTTGGGGGGCTAGAAATCAGAAAGGACATTTGGTTGTTTGAAAGAATTACTTTGTCCATGTTCCCTTTGCTTACTTTTCTTCAACTGCAGCAGGTGGAATCGAGCGAGTGTTGCTTACGCATTACGAAAGATTCTGTTCTGGTTTGTGCTTTTGCCTCGTAAGGTTATCTTAGAAACAGATAAACTTGTCTTAGAATTTTATCCCATGCTTCATGGTTTCCTGAAAATGGAAAATTCCATGTTCTGGAATAGGGAAGAGAACAGGATGAAAATTCCCTGTTTGGCTAATTTCCTGTAAGGCTTATTTAAGGAGAAAATGGGTTGGCAAAGAAAATTCTGACCAAGGGAAGAAGAGTAAATCAGGCCGTCAGAATAGGGGAGGGATGTAGAAAACAAAAAAGTGTGTCAGTGGCCTGACTCACCCAACTTCCCAAGTTCAAGCACACCGATTTCCTCAGACTACAAGGAATCTCAAGGAGCAAGGGAGGGTAAATGTTTTTCAGTGAGGATTTCTCCAGGAAGACTGCCTTCATCCTGAAGAACAACTTTCTGGTCTTTAGTATAACGTTCTTTTCCTTCATACCCTCAAACTACTTACCCCAAGATCCCTCCCCACTAGTAGGGTATCTGGATCAAGATTGCTTCTTGAATCAAGCCACATGCTATTCTCAGGAAATTCCATTCTTGTGTTGATCCCAAGTCTCTAGTCTAGAATCTTCCCTTTCTGGTATCCTCTTTCAGTGCCATTTTTCTTTGCTATTCTTTAGTCTTACCTGAATACAGCAACTCATTTTATCAGATGGGTTTTCACATCTTTGAAACACCTAGAGAAGGAAGCAGGGTATCAGCCATTCTACTCCTGGGAGACTCTTCTGCATGTATGTAAGTTCACAGATATGCATTTGGGAAGAGCATCATCTAACTTTACCCACAATCTTATGTACCCACGATCTTCCTCAGAAGCCCGTCAAGCAAAAAATTTTGTATATTCTCTTTCATACCAGTAAGTAGACATTTTTCACAGTTTTGAATATTACTCCAGTAAGTCTCCCCCCCAAAAGGAATGGTCTACTCAAAAGATAAATTTCACTGTTCATCTTAGAAGAATAAATCTGCCTAAAGTTAAAAAAGATAGTCTTTTGAGCTATAAGATCTTAAGCTTAAATCTCCACTGTAGATTTCATGACGTGATTTTTAACAGGTCATTTTGATATGTCAGTTAATAATTTCCTTTGGGTCCGTGATACTAGCTAGTTATTACAAAGTCTGCTTTGTAGTAAATGTTCTTTTGAAGTTACTGTATGTTTGGACAAGGGACATAGATAGTGCCTAAATGGATGTTCTGTGGTTTGAGGATCCTTTCTGGAAAGAGTAAAATATTATTCACCTATAATTTTCTCTTACCATGACGTTTATACTCTTTTTCTTCTTATCAGCATTTAAAGATAATTTAACTCTTTCCATGTATTGTCTCTCTACTCATTTACTGTTCATTCTTCACCTAGCTCTACCTCTAATAATCTGTCTTCTTCCCTGTCAGTTTGCAAATCTATTTTTGCTAAGGCTACCTTTGACTTCCTTGTCATTAAATGTAACAAGCAATTATCAGCTGTATCTTATTTGATCTCTCATTAGCACTGACCTCTTCCACTGGCTTACAGGTCACCGACAGTCTCCTCTGTTCCCTTCTACCTTTATGAATATATTGCACAGACTTTGTTGCTGTCTTCTGTTCCTCTGTCCAGCAGTTTTGCAGTTCTCAGGATTCTATTCTAAGCCTCTTTTCTTTCATGTCACATACTTGCCTATTAAGTCTCATCCACTCTTACGGCTTCATTACCTCTCACACAGCAGAGACCCCAATTTCAATTGCCTATTGTATAACAAACCACTCCAAAATTTAGTGGCTTAAGACAACAACAACTTTATTCTTTCTTGCTAGTCTTGGTGTTGACTGGGCTAAGCTGCATGGCCTTCTCACTTAGAACAATAATGTCAGCTTTGGCTGCGTCGTATATGGGCTCAATTGTGCTGGAGAGCCAAGATGCTTCACATGCCTGGCATTTGATGCTGGATAGTGGCTAGAAGTTGTTCTGAGACTGTCAGTTGAACATCAACAGGCTTCCCCTACATGTGGCTTGGTCTCTGCACAGCCTGGTGGCTGAGTTCCAGGAAGAAGTGTTCCAAGAGTGAGAAATCCTAGAGGGAGGAAATAGATGCTGTAAGTTCTCTTTAAAAAGTATATCTGCAGGGGCTTCCCTGGTGGCGCAGTGGTTGAGAGTCCGCCTGCCGATGCAGGGGACACGGGTTCGTGCCCCGGTCCGGGAAGATCCCACATGCCACGGAGTGGCTGGGCCCGTGAGCCATGGCCGCTGAGCCTGCGCGTCCGGAGCTCGTGCTCCGCAATGGGAGAGGCCACAACAGTGAGAGGCCCGCGTACCGCAAAAAAAAAAAAAGTGTATCTGTAGATAACCAACAGGTACCTACTGTATAACACAGGGAACTCTGCTCAATATTATGTAACAACCTAAATGGGAAAAGAATTTGAAAAAGAATAGAGATATGTATATGTATAACTGAATCACTTTGCTGTAACCTGAAACTATCTCAACATTGTTAATAAACTATGTGCCAATATAAACTAAAAAGTTAAAAAAAAAGTATATCTGTGATCGGCACACTGTCACTTCCATTACCTTCTATTAAGCTGTCACAGGGCCAACCCAGATTCAAGTGGGAAGGAAATAAACTCCATGTACTGATGGGAAGAATAATAAAAAGTGTTTGGCCATCTTTAGTCCAGCTACACATTATTATACATAAATTCATCAGACATGGAAAATACCCTAACTACTCCCCAGGATCCCCAAAATCTCATCCCATTACAGCATTAGGCTCCAAGTCCAGCAGCTTTTTATCTAAATCAAGTCCCGGTATAGATGAGGCTCTTCAGGCTCCTCTAGATACGAAGAGCTATAAACTGGGAGACAAGTTACCTGACTCCCACCAACTCAATATGCAATGCTGAGACAAGGACCTTAGAATGGACATTCCATTCAAAAAGCAGGGAGGCAAAGAGCAGTCACTGGTGCATAGAAATCTTAAAATTTAGCTGAGCATTTAGCATGCCAGTTCCTTGATTAGGGCTCCTTCTGGCTTTCTTGGATTGATTCTCCATGCCTCTTGCATTTACCTTCTGGGCTCGCATCTCCCCACGATGGGTCATCCCTGTCCCTAAGAGCTATCCCATGTATAGCTGACTAGCTTTCTCAGGCTGTGTCCTACTTGCTGGAAGTTGGGGTCTCAAAGGCCTGTTTTAATTTTGAATGATCACTGTTCCTTCTAGTACAAGCCGGTATAATCCCTTAGGAACTTTGTGGACTTCCTGAGTATAAAAAGAGTCCAATCTGTAAGACAAAAGAGATGGAAATTTCTTTGAAAAAGGCCCCTCTCTACCTTGGACTGAGAGTTAGAAGCCTTGTTGTCTAGAAGAAAGTTTCAGTGAGGTACCTAAATCTTTGTCAGTTCTTAACAAAGGTTTTTATACCCACACACTTGAGATCTTAATTCTAAGATTGCATTTTTACTGGCAGTGCCTTGGAGTGTCTTTTGCAACAGACTAATTTAGAAGATAATTTTTATAATAATTACTCTCTAATTATTTACTTTTTTTTTTTTTTTGCAGACATGGAAAGTGTTTGACACAGGCAACCAATCTTAATCTGCAATGACCTAGAGACAACAGATCTCTTGCTTATAAAAGAAAAAATACGAATTGCAGGAATAGAGTAGTCTATTTCCATAGGTCGATTTCTCAAAGAATACAGGTAAGCATTTTATTTAGAGGATTCACGCTAAAGGTACCCTCCCCCAGTCCATCGGCCTTTAGTTTAAAGTATCTTATAATTGCCTGAAGTATGAAGCAGCATTTTAAAAATTTCCTCACATCTGCTCTTTTGGAAAGATATAATCAAATGAAGCGATCTGCTGTTTCTCCAATTGCTAGATCAATTATTAATTTAAACTAGAGCTATATTTTTATGACAACTACCATAGACTCATTTGTAAACAAGATAATATTATCTATAACTTGATCAAAATTCAGTATGCAAAGTGTTGACAAAATAAGCTTAAGAAATATGACATTACTAATCACATTTCATAGCATTAGATTCTAAATGTTTTTAATCAACTTATAACATCAAAATAAAAGCAGATTAAATGGAAATTAGAATATATTTAATGTAAAGAACTTCTGAAGTTATAAATAAGATGAACCTACAAGAAAGAAAAGAAAGGGGGAAAAATAAGTATATTGATAGCTACTGTGATACTTGATGTTAGAGAATATAAATTGCCTTCTAGAGCAAATATATTTTCATTTATGTTAAGACAAGCTCTATGAGAAATATTATATAACTGATTCAACATCTAATATTCTTTTTAATGCAACAGTTGATCTCAAGCTTTTTTTATTCCTTAAAAACCTTGTAAGTTTTTAAACTTTAGTTTTGCCCTTGGCTGGTGGTTTAGTGAGTAGCAGTGATGTGCTAGGTATGGCTCCTGTTGGACCCAACTGTGAGCATCTCTTTCCAACATTTTGTACAAAATGGAGGCCATGATGAGAGTGTTTACACCATGGAAGCAAGGAAATACTGCAAATAAGTGTTTCCTTTTTCCCCAGAGAGTTGATTGTAGTACATTTACCAGCATTATAACTGGTAAATATATATCAAAATATATATCTAGGTATTTTCTTGTGATGAGAACACTTAGGATTTATTCCCTTAACTTTTATTTTTTTTCTTTTTTAAAAGTATTATTATTTATTTATTTATACATTTATTTATTTATTTATTTTTACGTTTGGCTGTGTTGGGTCTTCGTTGCTGTGCGCGGGCTTTCTCTAGTTACGGCGAGCGGGGTCTACTCTTCATTGCGGTGCGCGGGCTTCTCAGCAGTGGCTTGTCTTTGTCGTGGAGCATGGGCTCTAGGCATGCGGGCTTCAGTAGTCGTGGCATGCAGGGGCTCAGTAGTTGTGGCACACGGGCTTAGTTCCTCTGTGGCATGTGAGATCTTCCCGGACCAGGGCTTGAACCCGTGTCTCCTGCACTGGCAGGCGGATTCTTTTTTTTTTTTTGCGCTACGGGGCGTCTCACTGTTGCGGCCTCTCCCGTTGTGGAGCACAGGCTCTGGATGCACAGGCTCAATGGCCATGGCTCATGGGCCTAGGCGCTCCGCGGCATGTGGGATCTTCCCAGAACGGGGCACTAACCCGTGTCCCCTGCATCGGCAGGCGGACTCTCAACTACTGCGCCACCAGGGAAGCCCCTGGCAGGAGGATTCTTAACCACTGTGCCACCAGGGAAGTCCCTCTCTTAATTTTTAAATATAGCATACAGCATTGTCAACTATAGTCATCATGTTGTACATTATATCTTGAGTACTTATTTATCTTATAACTGGATGTTTGTGCCTTGTAACCACATTTATCTAATTTCCCCTAGCCCCAACTCCAACCTCTGGCAACCACAATTCTGATCTCTTTTTCTATGAATTTTGTTTTGGTTTTTTTTTAGATTTCTTATTAGTGAGATCATAACAGTATTTTTCTTTCTCTGTCTTATTTCACTTAGCATAATACCCTCAAGGACTCTCCATGTTGTCACAAGTGGCACTATTTCCTTTTTTTGGCTGAATAATATTCCGTTCAGTATATATACAGGCATACCTCATTTTATCGTGCTTTGCTTTTTTGTACTTTGCAGATATTGTGTTTTATACAACTTGAAGGTTTGTGGCAACCCTGCATCAAGTCTATAGGTGCCATTTTTCCAAAAGCATTTGCTCACTTTGTGTGTCTTGGTAATTTTTCCAATATTTTAAACTTTTTCAGTATTATTACATTTGTTACAGTGACCTGTGATCAGTGATCTTTGACGTAACTGTTGTAATTGTTTTCGGATACCACAAAGCGCACCCATATAAGACATAGAACTTAACTGATAAATACGTTGTGTGTTCTGACTAGCCATTCCCTCACCTCTCTCCATCTCCCTGGGCCTTCTTTATCATGTTCTTTGGTGTAATCATTGTAGGTTTTTCTCTTGTGGATACCATGAGTCTTACATTAAATATTATAAAATTATAACAATTTATTTTAAACTGATAACTTGGATAGAATTCCTAAACTTACACTTTTACTTCTCATCCCCCTCACATTTTTGGTTACTGATGTTGCAGTGTAGATATTTTTATATTGGGTAACTAATAACAGATTATTGTGGTATAGTTTTGTTTTCTTTTTCCTACATTTGTTTAACTTTTAAACTAGGGTTGTAAGTGGATTATGCATCACCATTATCATATTACAGAATCTAACTTTGGCTATATATTTACCATTACCACGAAGTTTTATGCTACTTTCTTAGAATCTTATGACATCAATTAGTGTCCTTTTACTTCTACTCAGAGAAGTCCCTTTAGCATTTCTTGTAAGGCAGGTCTAGTTTGGGAAAGCTTTTGTTTGGGAAAGTCTTTATCTGTCCTTCCCTTCGGAAGGACAGCTTTGCTGGGTGTAGAATGCTTGATTGACAGTTTTTTCCTTCAGTATTTTGAATATATCATCCATTCTCTCCTAGCCTGAAAAGTCTCTGTGGAGAAATTTGCCCAGTCATATGGGGGTTCCCTTCTATGTAACTTCTCTCTTGTGGCTTGTGGGTTTCAGAATTCTTTGTCTTTGACTTTTGACACATTGATTACAGTGTGTCTGGTGTGATCCTATTCAGGTTCAACTCTTTGGGGTCCTTTGGGCCTCATTGATTTGGATGTCCACTTCTTTCCCAAGAAGCTTTAGGACGTTTTCAGCCAGTGTTATTTAAATATATTTTCTGTACATTTCTTTCTCTACTCTTTCTGAAATTCCCATACATATTGTGGATATTGTTTCTTCTCGATTTTTTTTTCTTTTTTTTTTTTTTTTCTTTTCGATTTTTTTTTTTTGATCGTGTCCCATCAGTTCCATGGACTTTATTCACTCTTTTTCATTCTTTTTCCTTTTTGCTACTCTGACTGGATAATTTCAAATGTGCTCTCTTTTAGGTCATTGATTCTTTCTTCTGCATGGTCTAGTCTGCTTTTGAAGCTCTCTGTTGAATTCTTTAGTCACTGTACTTTTCAGTTCTAGGACATCTTTTTGTGTGTGTATGTGGTTTGTATGTATGTGTGTTTTTTTTGTTTTGTTTTTTGGGTTTTTTTTGGATGGTTTCTATTTCTTTGTTGACCTTCTCTCTCTCTTTTAAAAATTCATTGTTTTCCTAATTTTGTTTGTGTTCTTGTAGTTCACTAAACTTCTTTAAGAAGATTATTATGAATTCTTTGTCTGACAGTTCATAGACCTCCATTTCTTTAGGGTCAGTCATTGGAGCCTTATTACTTTCCTTTGGTGGTATACCATTTGGTCATGTACCTTATTTTTCATGATCCTTTATTCCTTATGTTTTTATCTGCATATTCAAGTAAGTGGTTTCCTCTTCGAGACTTTATGGTTTGTCTCTGCTTTGACAGAGACAGTTCTTTTTTTTTTTTTGTAGTTACTAGTTTACCATTTAATACCATAAAATATACCCAAACCTATTATAAAAAGTTAAAATTTATTAAAATTTACACACAAACACAGACCACACTCGGCACCATCTTCAGCTGAAAGAAATGTAATCAAGTGTTAAGATGCAGTATTAAATCATAACTGCCTAGAATTAACTGTAGTATATACTACTGTAATAATTTCATAGCCATCTCCTCCTGCTATTGTGGCAAACTCAAGTGTTGCAAGTATCCGCTTAAAGCACCATGTGACACTAGTCATCTCTGTCTGAGGAGTTCATCTCTCAAGTAAATTGCATATAGTAGCAAAGAGTGTTCTCTCACAGTTCCTGCATACTTTCCATTGCATTTAGTGCAAACCACAAACCTTAAATAACATCATGGAACCCATACAAAATGCCACTAGCCGTGCTGGAGGTGCTCCCAAGAAGGAGAGAAAAGTCATGACATTACACATATAAGAAAAATTTGAATTGCTTGATACAGAGACAGTTCTTTACCAGTCAGCTCAGTTTAAGTAACTAGGCATATCTGTTGGTAATGTCATTTAGAAAACGGAGCTTGCTACCAGGGTATATTTAGCGGCAAGGCTGCTACCTGAACTCTGATGTTGGGGAGGCTGCCACTGGCTGATAACAGTTGGATAGGACTGCTTATCCAGTTCCCTGCCCAAGCAAGGCTGTACGATAAGCTCCATGGTTGCCTGGGTTCTCTTGTCAGGCTTTCTAGACAGTTGGGACTCGGTACTATACTCAGTGGTAAATGGGGCTATGAATTAGCTTCAGTGCCTGGCAAGGCAGAGGGAAGGAGCCTGGGGCCTGCACAGTTTGTTGTCTGGAGACCCAACTCAGGTAAGAGTGTGCACGGACTTCCCTGACCAGGTGAGGTCACCAGTTTTGCTCTGCAGATGTAGAAAACCACAGGCTGTACTCTCTGTTCAAGCGCCAATGTGAGCAGGGCTGTTGAATGTACTATGTAGCTCCCTGTGTGTTTGGGTTAGGTTCCCTGGTTGGACAGGTTAAAGACTGTCTTCAGCAATGAGGGAGGCTGTGAATTAGTTACCCTGCTGTGGTGCAGTGGGAGAACCATCTCTAAGACCAGTAAAGCTCTTTGTTTGTGGTCTTGACTCAACCTGACCCATGCCCCAAGTTCCCTGGCCGAATAGGGCCACTGGCTTTACTCTGCAGATTATCTGCTCTGCTTGCTGGACTCTCTGTTCAAGTACTGGTGGACTATGCAGTTTTCTAGGTATTTTGGCCAATCTTTATAGTAGGGCATGGCTGGGAGCTTCACTCAGCAGTGGGTGGGGCTGTGACTCAGCCTTCCTGCCTGGGAAGGATGGGCCAGCTCCAAGCACCTCCCAGGGAGAGGAGTTATTTTAGGCAGTGAGTAGGGCTATGCATTAACTTCCCTGCCTGGGCATAGCAGGGTACCCTTCACACCCAGAACTGGCTTTTCTCTGGGGGTAATCAACTTTGCCTGTTGGACTCTGTGCTCAAGTGTTGTTGGGCTACATAGCTCCCAGGTGTTCTTGCAGCCCTTCTAGTCAGGGCTGGGGTTACACTCAGTAGTGTGCTAGCCTATAGTTTCCTGGTCACAGTGTGCCACTGACTTAGTTCTGCAGATGAGAAAAGTTGCTGGTTAGGATTACTGCTTGGGCTCTGCAGGTAGGAACTCAGTCTGCCAAGAAATGAGTGCTTGTTGCAGACTCCTCCTCTCTTCTTCATCACTGTCAGATTCCTAGTGGTTGAGTCCTGCAAATACCCCTGCAGTCCTCATGGGGCAAGACAAGAGTGCTGGCTCCTGAGAAGGTGGGGGAGCTGGACATCACCCCTGGGCTTTCTTTTCTCATTGGAGGAATCATAGACTCAGAAGAGACCCCTCTGTGTGGTACTGTACCAGCCTGGGGGAGGGCACTGCTCAGCCTCACTCCCGTGTTCTAGAATTCCCTCAGTCGTGTTTTGTTCATGAATACTTTTTAGTTGTTCTTGTGAGGGGGAGTGAAGTGAGGAATGACGTATGTTGCCATCATGGTGACCAAAAATCAGATTATATGATTTTTATCATTTACACTATCAACGTGGTGTATCACATTTACTGATTTGTATGTGTTGAACCATCCTTGCATTCCAAGAATAAATCCTACTTGGTTATGGTGTATAATCCTTTTAGTATTTTGTTGAGTTTGGTTTGCTGATAGTTCAGATTTTTTATATGTGTATTCATCAGGGATATTGGTCTGTAGTTTTATTGTAGTGTCCTTATATGACTTTGATATCAGGGTAATGGTGGCCTTGTAAAATGAACTTAGGAGGGTTCCCTCTTCAATTTTTTGGAAGGTTTTGAGAAGTATTGGTATAAGTCTTTAAACCTTTTTGTAGAATTCACCAGTGGAACCGTCTGGTCCTTGGGTTTTCTGTGTTGGGTGGTTTTGATTACTGATTCAGTCTCCTTAGCTGTTACCAGTCTGTTTAGATTTTCTTCCAGATTCAGATTTGGTAGGTTGAATGTCTCTAGACATTTATCTATTTCTTCTATGTTATCCAATTTATTGGCATATAATTGTTATGGTAGTCTCTTATGATCGTTTGTATTTCTACAGCATCAGTTGTAGTTTTGACTTTCAGTTTGGACTTTATATATTTGAGTCTTTTCTTCTTGGTTAGTCTTGCTAGAGTATTGTAAATTTTGTTCATCTGTTTGAAAAACTAGCTGTAAGTTTTTTTCCTATTGTTTTTCTCATTTTATTTTATTTATTTTTTCCACTCTGATCTTAGTTATTTCCTTTCCTCTCTTCATTTTGGGCTTAGTTTGATATTTTTCTGATTCCCAAGTTCTAGTTTTAGGTTGCTTCTTTGCTTAATATTTTCTTAATGCTTTCATTTATCACTATAAACTTCCCTCCAAGAACTGATTTTGCAGCACTGCATAAGTTTTGGTGTGCTGTGCTTTCCTTTTCATTAGTTTTGAGATTTTTTATTTTTGATCTCTCTTTTGATTTCTTCTTTGACCCATTGGTTGTTTAGGAGCGTATTGTTTAATTTCTACATATTTACAGATTTTTCCAGCTTTCCTCTTGTTGTTCGTATCTAGTTTCATACCATGTGGTTAGAAAAAATCCTTGGTATGATTTCATTGTTCTTAAATTTGATAAGACCTGTTTTTTGTCCTATCATATGGTCTGTCCTGGAGAATGTTCTGTGTGTAATTCACAAGACTGTGTATTTGCCTTCTTTTGGATGGAATGTTCCATAAATGTATGTTAGGTCCATTTAGTCTAATGCCTGGCACATGTCCAATGTTTCCTTGTTGATTTTCTGTCTGGATGATTTATCCATTGCTGAAAATGAGGTATTGAAGTCCTTTTTAATTATTGGTGTCTATTTCTCCCTTCAAATCTGTTTGCATTTACTTAATATATTTATGTACTCCAGTGTTGATCCATATATTTTTATGATTGTTATATCCTCTTGATAATTGACTCTTTTATCATTTTCTGTTCACCTATTTGTGGGTTATTGTCTCTTTTGTCCAATAAGTATAGCTACCCCCCTGTTTGTTTCTGTTTTCACTTGCATGAAATATCTTTTTCCATCACTTCTCTCTGAGTGTCCTTAAAGCTGAAGTGAGCCTCTTGTAGACAGCAGATAAGTGGGTCTTGTTTTTTTAAATCCATCTAAACATTCGGTGCCTTTTGAATTCATCTATTTACATTTAGTGTTATTATTGCTATGTAAGGACTTAATAATGATTGTTTTCTGTTTATTTCGTATTTCAATTGTTTTTCTCTCTATTTCTGCCTACATTTGTAAACTGGTGCTTTTCCCTGCTGGCATGGTCTCTTCTCCCTTTCTTTATTTTTTGTGCATTTACTCTAGGTTTTTGCTTCACAGTTACCGTGAGGCTTACATAAGATACCTCATAGGTAAAACAGTTCATTTTAAGCTGACAGCAACTTTGATCATCTACAAAATATTCACCATTTTACTTCCCACGTTTTGTATTTTTGATATCATTATTTACCTCTTTTCATACTGTATACTTGTTAAAAAATAATAGTATCTATAATTGTTTTTAATACTCTTTTTCATTGACTTTCATGCTATAGTTAAGTGGTTAACCTATCATCATATTACAGAATTAGTTTCCTAAGTCTGACTACTATATATTTATTATTTTCTTTTCCATTATGGTTTATCCCAGGATTTTGGATATAGTTCCCTGTGCTATACAGCAGGACCTTGTTGTTTATCCATTCTAAATGTAATAGTTTGCATCTACCAACCCCGAACTCCCAGTTCATCCCTCTCCCTCCCCCCTCCCCCTTGGCAACCACAAGTCTGATCTCTATGTCTGTGCATCAGTTTCTGTTTCATAGGTAGGCTCATTTGTGTCATAGTTTAGATTCCACATATAAGTGATATCATATGGTGTTTGTCTTTCTTTCTGACTGACTTCACTTAGTATGATAATCTCTAGTGGCATCCACGTTACTGCAAATGGCATATTTCATTCTTTTTTATGGCCGAGTAATATTTCATTGTATATATGTACCACATCTTTTTAAAAATTAATGTATTTTAAAAAAATGTTTATTGGAGTATAGTTAATTTACAATGTTGTGTTAGTTTCAGGTATACAGTAAAGTGAATCTGTTATACATATACATATATTCACTCTTTTTTAGATTATTTTCCGATATAGGTCATTACAGAGTACTGGGTAGAGTTCCCTGTGTGATGCAGTGTGTCCTTATTAGTTATCTGTTTTATGTATAATAGTGTGTATATGTCAATCCCGATCTCTCAATTTATCCCGGCCCCCTTCTCCCCACTGGTAACCATAGGTTTGTTTTCTACATCTGTGATTTCTGTTTGGTAAATAAGTTCATTTGTATGTACCACACCTTCTTTATCCATTCACCTGTTGATGGACATTTAGGTTGTTTCCATGTTTTGGCTATTGCAAATAGTGCTGCTATGAACATAGAGATGCATGTAGCTTTTTGAATTATAGCTTTGTCTGGCTCTATGTCTAGGAGTGGGATTGCTGGATCATATTTTTAGTAACTCTGTTTTTAATTTTTGTAAAACTAGTTTGTACTTTTAGTTTTCTGCCATACTGTTCTCCATAATGGTTGTACCGATTTTACATTCCCACCAACAGTGTAGGAGGGTTCCCTTTTCTCCACAACCTCTCCAGCATTTTTGTTTGTAGACTTTTTGATGATGGCCATTCTGACCAGAGTGAGGTGGTACCTCATTGCAGTTTTGATTTGCATTTCTCTAAGAATTAATGATCTTTAGCATCTTTTCATGTGCCTACTGGCCATATGTATGTCTTCTTTGGAGAAATGTCTGTTAAGGTCTTTTGCTCATTTTTCGACTGGGTTGTTTACTTTTGTTATTGTTGTTGAGTTGTGTGAGGTGTTTGTATGTGTTGGAGATCAAGCCCTTGTCGGTCACATCATTTGCAGATATTTTCCCCCATTCCATAGGTTGTCTTTTCTTCCTTCCTTCCTTCCTTCCTTCTTTCCTTTCCTTTCCTTTTCTTTCCTGTCCTGTCCTGTCCTGTCCTGTGCAAAAGCTTGTAAGTTTGATTAGGTCCCATTTGTTTATTTTTGTTTTTATTTCCATTGCCTTGTCAGTCTTACCTAAAAAAACATTGGTATGATTTATGTCAGAGAATGTTTTGCCTGTGTTCTCTTCTAGGAGTGTTATGTCGAATGTTTAAGTCTTTAAGTCATTTTCAGTTTATTTTTGTAAGCAATTAACTTATGCTCAAAGAGTTTTGGGGGTGATTTCTTCTCACTGAGATCAAGGAAGGCTTCACTGAAGCCCTGGAATGTAGAAGTGGGCCTTTCAAGAAGGAGGGGATATGGGGATATATGTATACATATAGCTGATTGACTTTGTTACACAGCAGAAAGTAACACAACATTGTAAAGTAATTATACTCCACTAAAGATGTTAAAAAATAAAGCCTATTTAAAAACTTTAAAAATAATAATGAAAGATAATAATAGGGAAAACTGTGCAGGAGGAGAGGAGCTAAATGAGAGCGCTCTATAATTTCTGCTCAGTCTTTCTGTAGACCTAAAACTGCTCTAAAAAATAAAGCCTGGTATTTTTAAAAGTTACCAAAAAAAAAAAGAAAAGAAAAAAAGAAGTGCGCCTTGAGGGAGATGACATTCCAGGCTGAAGAAAGAGTGTTAGCGTAGGCATAATGTTATCAAAAAGCATGAAAAGTCCAAGTAGCAATGAGTAGTCCTCTGTGGCTGAAATGTTGAGTGATGGATGACAGAAAATACAAGTTGGAGCCAGGTTATTGAGAATGGAATGAGTAATTTAAATGTTAAAATTTTATGCGTTAAGCAGTGGGGAGTCATTGAAGATTTTTCAAGAGAGGAGTAGAAAGTTCTGACTTAAAGTTTAGGAAGGTAACACATATGTATGTAGAGGACAGGTTGGAAAGTCAAAGAAAATGTGGGAGAAATGCTAGTTAGACATTTTAGTAGAATGATTTATCTTGTTTTGAATTGCTTCGTTGACAGAGAAATAGTTTTGTTAATTCAATATCTTATAACCAACATCCTAAATGTTAGATGAGAGCAACTTTCCTTAATCACTAGTCACCATACCCTTGATATACTCAGGTCTTGTTATTGACTGGATTGTGTCCCCCTGAAGATTCATATGTTGAACCCCAAACCCCCATGTGTCCTTTTTTTTTTTTTTTTGCGGTACGTGGGCCTCTCACTGTTGTGGCCTCTCCTGTTGCGGAGCACAGGCTCCGGACGCGCAGGCTCAGCGGCCATGGCTCACGGGCCCAGCCGCTCCGCGGCATGTGGGATCTTCCCGGACCCCGGCACGAACTCGTTTGCCCTGCATCAGCAGGCGGACTCTCAACCACTGCACCACCAGGGAAGCCCCTCCATGTGTCCTTAAGAGAGGTAATTAGGGTTAAAACGAGGTTGTAAGAGGGGCCCTAATCCAATAGCACTGGTGTCCTTATGAGAAAGAGACACCAGAGATCTTTCTCTTTCTGAGGAAACAACAGGAAGGTGGCTGTCTACAAGGTAGGAAGATAGGTCTCACCAGAAACCAACACTGATGGTACCTTGATCTTGGACTCTACCCTCCAAAACTGAGAAAATCCATTTCTGTTGTTTAAGATACCCACCTTGTGTGTTTTTTTTGTTTGTTTTTTTATGGCAGCCAGAGCAGACTAACACAGACCTAGAAGTAAATAACACAGACCTAGAAGTAAAGTCTTCTTGTCTTCAAGTTCCATACTGCCCCTTTGTCTTTTTCCAGGGATGCTGTTTTCTAAGTCTGAGGCATCAGAAACCAGGAAGCATTCATTAAGATATCACTCATCTCGGGCTTCCCTGGTGGCGCAGTGGTTGAGAGTCTGCCTGCCGATGCAGGGGACACGGGTTCGTGCCCCGGTCCGGGAAGATCCCACATGCTGCAGAGCGGATGGGCCCATGAGCCATGGCCGCTGAGCCTGCGCGTCCGGAGCCTGTGCTCCGCAACGGGAGAGGCCACAACAGTGAGAGGCCTGTGTACTGAAAAAAAAAAAAAAAAAAGTGTATATATATATATATATATATATATGTCACTCCTCTCAAGTGCTCATGGCAATTGAGAGGAAAAGAGGGAGTAGATTAAAGAGGTAATTGTTCAGATAGAAACAAGTGGATTGGATTTAGAGATAAAGGAGAGAGACTTTTTAAAAACAAGTTCTTAATCTTTCTTCGTGATTATTCTGCTGAAAACCACCTCTTGAATATAAAGAAGCACCTCCAGATCCATCGTGGAGGTGTGGCTTTCCATCGTGAACCTGACCTCAGGTGTGATATCTCTGGCTTCTAACGCTGCACTGTCCTATTTTTCTTTGACATCTTGGATGCTCCTCACTTGTCATTTGCTTTTTCTTTCTACTACCTTGTAAGTGTTGTTCATATCTTTTAAGATTCTGTCTTTGGCTTCTGCCCCTTTTCCCCACTTTTTAGCTAGGACAGGTCAATTGCTCCTAAGATTTCTATTCAAATACTTTTGTTTTACAACTGAAATTTATAAATGTACTGTGCCATCTCTTCAAGTTTCATGTCCATGAATGGCCTCTGGATATTTCCAGTTAAGTGTCTCAATAGCAATGTATTTCACTTGTGTAACTCAGTAGTTGACAAAGCACCTTCATATATATAGGTATGTACTTGTTTTCTCCCACGTCAGTACTCTGTAAGGCATGTAGTATTAATTTCATTTTATGTTTAGGATACTTACTCTCAAAGTGGTGAATTTTATAGAATAAGTCCAATAAGCAAAAATCATTCAGATGTCAAGCCTAGAGATATTTGGACAGGTCTAAATCGTCTCCAAGCAAGTCTAAAACTGGTCAAAAAGACTTAAATAAAACTTCGTGCTACCAATATTAGTTGCAAATGGTCTCCCCTTCTCAAATTTCTTAGTTGTTATCAGTGCTATCATTTTCTTCATCAGCCTGTCATCAAGCCCAATACCTGAAACTCAATAAGTGTTTGTTGAAAGTATAGTGAAATGACTAAACAAATGGTTCTTAAAGTTGATTTTCAATTTAATGCCTCATGAAATCATTTATAAAGTCATTAATCATTCCACATTCTTCATTCCTACTGCAGTCACCCGGGATGTTGGAAGGAAAGAACAAACAAGAGGATGAGCACAAAGAAACACGGATTTTTGGATCCACATTCAGTAAGGAATTTATTTTTCTTAAAGCCAGTGTGAAATTATCATGAGTATTTAAAGATAAATGTATCTTCAGCGTTATATAGTAAAAATAAATCTCTGATTGTTTAGTTATACACTGTTTCTGTTTACAAACCACATACTTAGCACACAAAATAGCAATAATACTGGAAATGTGGTCTCTTGATATTATTATTGGTCTTTCTAGCAATTAAAATTAGGTTTAAAAAAACAATGGCATAAAATCTTATAAGTTAAGACAGTGCCTGATGTAGTTTTAGAAATTTAGGAAGTAATATTGGTGACTAGTGACAATGTAAGGAAGACTAAACATTTCTTAATCAAAATAAATGTTGATTCTGGTCTGGAGACCATTTCTTATTTGATCATCCTTGGAAAATATAAAATGTCAGAGCCATTATTTTTTATTAACTGGATCTGGCATGGACATAAATAGTAAATTGAACTATCTTTGTGTGGTGGTGGGCATTAAAAGAAAATTGGGCTGAAAAACTATTCAGAGTTAAAATATATCTCATGTAGGTACTTATAGATGGGTGAATCAATTTTAAATAGAACTTTTATACAATAAATGAATATCTCATATAATTTTGGTAAAATACAAATAACCTGTCTTGTCACACAAGGGGTAGTTTGTATGTCTGGCTCGTCACAATTTTAATTGTAAATCTCAGGAAATGCAGAATATGACAATTAAGTTAGGAAGTGCTCAGTGGATTGCAGAGTAGTAAACTTTATTAAATTTCTTCATAAAATAACATTGACCAATAATCTAATACAGAGTTGTCTGTGCATTACTAGGTAGTGCTGAAGGAGCAAACAGCCAGCTCCAACTTCACTCAGAGGACGAGTTCTACTAGTTTGTTCTCTGTATTTCACAGGTCGTTCTATGATAACTAGTTTGTTCTCTGTAATTTACAGGTCCTTCTATGATAAAATTTTAAAAGTTACTTGGTTCTCTCTCCAAGCAAGCAGCACTTTAGAAGAAGCAACGTATCTAATAGTAGAAAACTACTATTTTAGTAGATTGTAGGAAATCAAATATAAACCTATCTATAGACACTAGTAGCTTAATACGAATTACAAGAGAAATTTGAATGAAGGAGTATTGATAGGAAATATATGGGAATAATTTGCTATAACACACAAGCTGGAAGATCTGGGGGAAAAAATAAGTTCTTGGGACTTATCTTCTTTTTCTTTAGCTGGCATGATTTTTGATGGTGTCACAAGGCCCAAACCATGACTTGATAGATGATAACGACAGTTGACAGTGTTCCAGGTAAGCAATGTCCAACTCCCATCCTCACTAATATCAGGTATAATATAGTATGTTAGGTTCAATAATAGGTGTTTTGTGCCCTGCATTTCTACTTATACATCATTTACTCCTGTCTAAAACATGAACTAGATCAAAAATGGTTTTGAGCACTCTCTTCAAAACCACCTCTTAGTAGATATCCATAAAGTAGGAAAAATCATTTTGACATGGTTACTCTAATACTCTAGTAAGTAGTTCCCTGATATTTTCCAGGGCTCACCTGTGTAAAACTCTGGGGTTTTTATCATAGCTTTTAGAATGCTGTGGCACTTACCTGTTACTGCAGCCTAGCAGGTGAAAAGAGCAAACCCAGATCCCGAACATAGTTGCATATCCGCCATTCACATCAGACTCATTATTTTTCTTACCATGAGCACAGATATGAGAATGTACATATATTTTCTCACAGCAAGTATATAAGCTGTGACTCAAAAATTTGGATCACTACCCCGAGGACCCCAAAGTAAAACATGTATTTAAATCTTTTAATTTGACTTCAGCTGTCACTTGGGGGCTCTTAATTACGAGAATCACTGTTTGTAGTTTTAGGTTTCAATGTGGTGTTTATTGTCTCAGATAGTAAGAATTATTATAGACTAAATGTTTGTGTCCTTCGACAATTCCCGTTTTGGAGCTCTAGCCCCCGATGTGATGATATTTAGAGATGGGGCTCAAGGGCAGCAGAACCTTATACCCCAAAATGTATGCAACTTTGGCATATTGATTATTTCCAGCTGTAGGTCCTGAAAAAACAGCAAAGGCTTTTTCTAAACTCCCCTGATCTGCGTACAGACAGATCGTCCAAAAGGAACGAAATTGTCGTCATAAACCCCCTCCCTGGCCATCAACCAGGGAAGGCTGAGTGTTGACACCACACACAAACTGTCACACCTCCCATCCATTCTTACAAGGGCCTATACATCTTTCCTAGAAACCATTTACTCTCCCCTGAGAGGGCTACATCCTCCCTCCCCTTTCCCTATTCTTGATGATATTTAATTCTGAATTCTAGGCCACCTTGGGGAGTAATTCATTTATCTCCCATGTTAATAAACTTCTGTTTTTCTCTTGTTAATCTGGCTTTTCTTACCAGGGCCTCATTGAAGAACTCAGAAAGATACAGGGAAAAATATTTTCCTTCCCTACTGGGCCTTTCGTAGGTAATTAGGAGGGTGGGGCTAGTGTGCTATGATGGGATCAGTGCCCTATTAGAAGAGACATAAGATTAGAAGAGACATAAGAAAACTTGATTCCTCTCTCTTTCCACCCTGTGAGGACACAGTGAGGAGATGGCTGCCTGCAAGCCAGGAAAACGGACCTCATCTGGGAACAGTATTGGCCAGCACCATGACTTTGGACTTCTCGGCGTCCGGAACTGTGAGTACCATCTACTTCCTGTATATGGTATTTTGTTATGGCAGCCCGAGCTGACCGAGACAAGGATGACATTTACCAGTAAGCTTAACCATGGATTTTGTTCTCCACTTGCACCTGGGTCAGCTGTCTACCCTGTAAAGCATATGTGTTGTCAACACATGGTCTCCCCATGACAAATCTCCTACTAGCAGCAGGGCCTTTCCCCAGTGTGCCTCGCATTATTTAAAACTTCCAATGGGGATACAGAGAGTAATCATTTTAGAATAAATACCAGTCACCCAGACAAAATTGAATTAGTCGAATCCCTCTGAATATATAAAATAACATTTCCTATTATTGTGTCATGCATTAAAAGCTTGGAATGATGAGATGAAGAAGAGATGGAGGAGGAGAGTGAGGACGGCAGTGACGTCATAACTGGATCTGTATGTATATCATCCTCAGTTCATTAAGTTTAGTTTAAAATTTCTATTTTAAGTCCACTGTTTAAAACTGGGACAGCTTTACTCCTGAAAGTAATGGTAAGTATGGGACAGCAGGTAACAGAGCTATTCAGGTTAGGGTGGGCCTCCCTTGGCAGTGATGAAATCAGATTTGCAGGAGCAAGGGCTCCGCAATGAGTTGAGGTTTCTGGGGAAGGAATGTAGGGAGGCGGGAGGTGTGCGTTCTGACCGGGTCGGGGCCGGGGTGGGTAGGATCTCTGTTACAGGGTAGAAATGGCCAATCTAAAGAAGGCACATTTAAGATGTGTAGTGTGGCCTTCAGGACTGTCTCGAGTTCCAGTGGATTAGGAAGAGCAGATCATTGTTGAGTCAAGTACAGATTTTGTCAACTGGAGATTTTCTGTTATACCTGAGAACTAGCATTTTTGTAGTATAAAATCTAAGGACTCTGGGGACAGACAGATTTGGGTTTGAATTCTAGAATTGTCTTGTACTCACTTTCTGGTCATTAGCAAGTCACTTAAACTCTCTGAGTTTCAGTTGCTTTATCAGTAAATGTGGGTAAATACCACATTTGCCACACTAGTGCTATAGGTTGATCATGTTTGTAAAGTACCTGACATTTGTCTGGTAGCTATCAGGTAGTCTTGATATTATAATTACTGCTCTAAAACAAACTATGTGCAAATTTTTCAAAAAATATGTGCACTGAGTAAAATTTAGTTTACTAGTTTCAACACTAAAAAAAACCCCACTAAACTTCTTTCTATTCTCTTTCCTCAAGTATGATATATTTTTTAAGAAGTCCTTCTTGGGGCCTAATCTAAAGAGTAAATTAAATTGCATTAAAAAATCATTCCAGTTACCTTTTTTCTGGGGGTGGAGGGACGGTCATCTAGATTTCAAAGTTCCATTAATTTTACTTCCTAGGGGAAAAAAAGCCCTAAACCCAGACTGTGAGATTTATCAGATCGTTTTCCTGATGGCCCATTCTTAACCACTCCCAACTCAGTTTGCCTAACTCTAAAAGGGAAAACTTTTAGGCAGAACATAAAGATTAATTAGTTAAGATTGCAAAGTGCTGTAAGCATGAAATGTTGTATGAGATAATAATAGGATAAATATTAATAATATCCTGTTAGAAGTACACAGACAGCCATAGTAAGGTACCTAAGAAAAATAAATGGCAGTGCTTGGTATGAGATTGAAAATCACTAATGGAGAGAAAGTTTGTTCATACTGGGAGCAGTGTTGCAGCATGTAATACCAGGTCATTTTCAATTGTTTTAATTGCCACAAGCAACTGATCTTTAGAGCTGTTCCTGACAAGCTGTTCTTGCACGGACTTAATGCTGGTCTTTTGGCACCATTTTATGATCATTATCCCCTAGTGAACATTAAATGGTATCGACCCCCTTCAGTGGGTCCATCACTCAGCAGACTCCTTAAAGTAATTCAGGGCACAATTAATTAACTTTACAAAAACCCCCTCCAAACTCTCTGCCATTTTAAGACTTCAGGCACTGAAGAAAGTAAAGAGGCAACTAAGAAAAAAGTTACGAGTCCTCTTGTGAGAGCCATCAATTAGGGTAAGTAAGATTCCTAAATTTTTATAACCCTCATTTATCGCTTGCTACTCCTGCTAAATTTATCCTGCGTAAAGGTATCTTTAAAGCTGTTTACGACTAAAAGAACGATTCATCTCTCTACTTCACATCCACTTGAAAGCTGAGAGTGGCAGCTTCCAAGTTGATGTCAGAGTAAATCAGAGTCACAAGTGACTACTATTGGGCCCTACAGAAATGCGAACCAAGTACCTCTCAGGTATGCAAGGAAAGAACTTGGCCCTGTCCTCCTCATCTCCATTTCTAGAGAACTCTCCTGCAGGAATTGTATTTCTGCTCTAAGTTCCAAGTGACTAGCACAGGCCTTCTCTAGAACGTCCACAATAACAAGAATCTACTGCTGGTAATTAGGTGCATGGCTTTTTACATGTATTAATCCATTTAACCATCCTTGTAAGTAAGTCTATAAAAATAAACATTCTGATCATTTTAAACTTGCTAACAATATATGTGCTTTTATTCCAACCCCCTGAAAGTAACTGCTCAGTAGTTTTAGATCTGGTGCTTCACTCCATCCAGTTCAAATCCTTTTAAACCTGAACCTTTTATACCCTTTTCTTTATAAAGGTAGCAAAGTTGTGCATTCCCTGTACGCAAAGCATGACAGACACTTAACTAGGTTCTGGAGGGAGGATGACAAACTGTATCACAGTGCACTAACCAGTAAAGAGAAAATTTTGGTTGTTGCTAGGTAAGAGCCTGAGGGGAAAAGAACTACAGAGAACAGGTGTACCTCAGTGTACTGCCAAACTCATCAGCTGGCTCAAAAATGTCCTGGAAGAGGTTTTTGTTCCTCTTAGATAGATAGTAGTTCCTTACTCTGTATATTCCAGTCATAGCTACCAAGAAATTTAGAGTAGAGTAATGCATCTTGTTTTCATAGCCCTCACAATATTTACATGGTATTGTAGTTCACTCACATCTTTGGATTCTACATCCTTACTTTTTAAATATCTTTCAACAGTTATTATTTTATGGGGTCTGCCTGAAAGCAACAGTATCAAATCCATGGCCATTTTCTTCTTTCAAGGGTACTCAAGATTTAAAAGCAGATCGTCTTATTCAGAGAAACTGCATATCTGTCCTAGGATACTTGTTCTCCCCAAATACTTTTAGACTCTGTTTCTTATCTCGGGGCCACAAGAATGTCTTTATTAAACCCAGAGCGGCTTGGACTGCTGGCCTGGAGACCACTGACTCACATTCTCCCCTCATGCCAATCAGGACCACCAGGGAGGGCCGCTGAGGCTGCTCACTGCCTTAGTTTGCATAAACTGCAACTGGACCAGCACCCGCTGGCTTTGTGCACTGTGACAGGCCAACTGCATCAGGCCTTTGGAACCAGAACAGGGTCTGAGGGTCATGAGCTAGCTACTGCTCCCAAGAGGAGCCCCAGTCTGGGAGTGGAGGCTCCGGCAGGCCTCAAACTCACCCGTCGCTGTTGTGCTCTTCACGTGGGTGGGGCTGATGGATGGATAAGGCTTCTTCACACGACCACTGGGCTGCATCCACGTTTCCTCAGAGAGCTCGGCAACCTGGCCAGAGTATAAACAACAAACAAACACTATAAGCAAACAAACGAAAACTGAGAAAAATAGAAACTAAACTGTGCACCAGATATTCAAAGATGTAGCAAGCTGTAAAAAATATTTCTGAGTTGGTGACTTTGTGTCAGCTTTTGAGGAAAGAATGTGGCTTATACGGTATTTGTTGTTTTCCTCCATGTATTCTCTCTGTACGTTATTTCTAATATTCAGTTTCCCAACAGCAGAATAGCTTAACCCTGTTTAGCCAATGATAAACAACAGGCTTGTGTAAGGCTGAGGGCAGAAAAGTTAACTTTTACATTGAGGATTCTAATTTTTTAATGTTGGTATTTTATCCTAGACATAAGAAAGGGACTGTTTAAGCACCGAGGTAGGTTTTATAATCCTTGGTCTGTGATCTTAAATTTTATAATATTGGTTAATTGGTTGATGCTTTCATCTAACACATATTAGTGAATGCTGATAATTCGCCTGGAACTGTGTTAGGAAGTAGGAATAAATGATGACTGAAACGCAAGGTCTTTTGAGAAATCCACAGTGTGTGAACAATAGGCAGAATACAAGGTAGTAAGTCCATGAATGGAATACCATGATTACACGGTGACGTGAGATCACTTAACTCAGCCCAGGGTAGGCAGAGGAAGCTTTCCCTTGGAGTTCTGTGAGTCACAATTTGGAAGGCACATGAGTAAAAGCAAATGGCCAGTTCTACTCTCTCCTTCTCCAAGAATAAGGGGATTATAAGAATACTTGAGAACCAGTGTTCTTCTAAGTATTCAAATAATCTTGGTAATCGTGGCTAGCTCCAATAATTCACTAGGAACTTCTGTTTCTAAAGAACATGTGTGGCCTTCTCTGGTGGCACAGTGGTTAAGAATCTGCCCGCCAGTGCAGGGGACACGGTTCAAGCCCTGGTGCGGGAAGATCCCACATGCCGCGGCGCAGCTAAGCCTGTGCGCCCCACCTACTGAAGCCTGTGCTCCACAACGAGAGAAGCCACTGTAATGAGAAGCCTGTGTACCACAACAAAGAGTAGCCCCACTCACCGCAACTAGAGAAAGCCCACGCCCAGCAACGAAGACCCAATGCAGCCAAAAATAAAATTAATAAAGAACATTTGCTTCCCTCCTGACCATAGGATGCCTGAACCATTTAAGGCTTCCCTCCTGACCATAGGATGCCTGAACCATTTAAGAAGTCATATCTGATGCCAATCAATCAATCATTATCCTTCTTTCTGTCGTACTTCGCATGTCAGGAACATCCAAGTTATCAGTGTTATAGAAGGCTTCTCCTAGGCAGGTAATGGGCACACACTCAGGTAGCCTCTGTTCTGTTCTTTGACTTCACGGTGTGGTAATGGTTTGAGAAGCCAAATCACACTTCCTTCTTATACTTCAAAATCCAGATCATAAGAGTAAGCATCTACTCAGGTATTCATTAAGAATGTCAGAATGCTGATCCAAAAGATGAGAAAACACAGTGACTCACCATAAGACGATAATAGCCTAGCAGGACAGATAGATGCATAAAGGATAGTAATGCATTTCAAAATCTCTCTTGGTGCAGACATTTACAAAGGGCTATGGGAAAAGGGCTGTGAAGAGAAAGTATTCTAACTGGGTCTTTAAAGATGGGAAGATACTAACAATGAGGAATGGAAAGAGCATTTTAGGCATACAAAGCAGCCAATGAGAAAACCAGAGGTATTCAAACGCACAGTTCCTTCAGAGAACTTGGATTACAATGTATATAGAAGGGGGGCTTATGGTAGGAGATAAAGCTGTAAGATCATCTGTGATAAGTTTATGATGGCATAAGAAAGCCTCTAAAAGGGAGTGGACTTTACCTTGAGGGCAGTGAAGAGATTTTTTAAGTAGCAAGTGATTGATAGACTGTGGAGGTGGGCCGGCAAGCCAACATGAAGTTCATCGCATTGGAGCTTTGCACATTGTAAATTGCTAAACAAGCATTACGACTTGCAGTTTCTAGTTCCACATGTAAGGAGCTTGGAAGTCTACACTTCATCCTAACAGTAAGGAAAAAGGTAAACAGACTGAAGAAATCAACTCTTTTTGGATCCATAAGAGAGGAGAGGACACAGGGCAGACTGCTGCCCCCAAGATGGAAGACGAAGGTAATACTGCAGTTGAGGCTTACAGAACAGATACTAACAAGTGGAAACCTCCCTGGGAACCAGTGCAAGTGTAGGAAAACCTGAACTGTGACACATTGCTTGAGGCTCGGCGTAGACAAGTACGAGAGTTAAAAACTCCAGGGGGACCCAGCCATAGGAGGCTGCTCATAATAAACATCGGAGATAAAACCTGCGTGCTTCCAGCAGGTGGACGGAAAAAAGAACCATTTGGAATACGCCAGAGCATTCTGTTCTTAACAAGGCCTGCCCACCAGAGAAACTAGTTAACCAGAGCTTGTCCTTCTTGGGGATTTTCAGACTCTAGTGGACCTGGCAGAAAGGGAATACCCAACTCTAGTCAGCTCTAGCCTTCCACCTGAGAGAAGGGAGGTAGCCAACTCCAGCCTACTCTAGCTATCCTATCCCATTGAGATGGGGAGGAGAAGAACTGAGAAATTCTTGTGAAGTTCACAGTCCAGAGGTGTAGGTTCACTAAACGACTTCTAACAAATCATCACAGGGCTGTGATTTCCCTCCCCTCACACCTTACCATTACATTGCTAAAGGCATATGTATAGCAGTTCCATTAACCCAGTACACACTGTGCAAATGAAACCACAATGAGATATCCCCTCATACCTTCTGGAAGGGCTGTTATTACAAAAAAAAAAAAAAAAAAGGAACTGTTACAGCCCTTATGGAAAACAGCTTGGAGGTTTCTCAAAAAATTAACAACAGAATTACCATATAATCCAGCTTCTGGGTCTTTATCCCAAGAAAACAAAAACACTAATCTGAAAAGATAAATACATCCCATATTCATTGCAGTGTTACTTACAATAGTCATTCAAGACATGGAACCAACCTAAATGTCCACTGATAGATAAATGGGTTAAAAAGCTGTGGTATATATACGGCGCAGTATTATTCAGCCATAAAAAGAGAATGGAATCTTGCCATTTGCAATAACAGAGATGGACCTTGAGGGCATTAAGCTAAGTGAAGTCAGTCAGACAGGAAAAAGACATACCCTGTGATTTCACATTTATATGTGAAACGTAACAAAGAAACAAACAAAACCCCCAACTTAGAGCTCACAGATTTAAAGAACAGAGGTGGTGGATGGGAGAAATGGGGGAAGAAGGTCAAAAGGTACAAACTTCTAGTTATAAAGTAAGTTATAGAGGTTTAATGTACAGCATGGTGACTACAATTAATAATACTGTATTGCAAATTGAAAGTACCCAAGAGAGTTAATTTTGAAAGTTCTCATCCTAAGGAAAAAAAATTGTAACTCTGCATGGTGATGGATATTAACTGGACTTATTGTGGTGATCATTTTGCAGTATATACAGATATCAAATCATTATGTTGTACACCTGAAACTAAGGTATGTTATGTCAATTATACCTCAATTAAGAAAAAAGAGAAACTAAAATTAAAGAACTATGTTTTCAGTGATTCTGAAAATGTTATTGAAATAGAAAATGGGAAAACTAAAGTATGCCCTCTATCACATGACGATCTTTTACTACTGCTGTATAAACAATGATCAAAGTCATATTTCTCTTCTTATAGGAGGAAAATCCTCCCTTGGCCCATCAACGTATGTAAGCAGAATAAATTATTGATTCCAACAATTTACAAATGTACTAAAACCTAAAGTTTTCACATTTAAAAGGAAAATTTACTGTTCTTGCTGCTGTTGAAATGTACTGCATTATAAATAATTTCTTGTCCCATATTCTAGCTATCATAAGACACTGCCAGCATTCATCTGGAAAATGCAAGGGACCATATACCTAAGGGATAAGGCAGATGAGTTGAAAAGAAAATAATTCACAAAAATGTGCATAAGCACTTTTCTATGTTTGGATAGAAAACATGCAAAAAATTATGTAACATGTAAATTCTTTCTCTGAGCAATAGTGTCTTCCATAGATTTTAGTTTTATTAGTCTCACTAATCCGCATGAACTTCCTTTACGCAAACTCTTACATTCTCATCTTGGGGTCTACTCCAGTTTCCATATGAAGTTAAAATATCACAACAGTATCAAATCTCCTCTCGGATGTTTTGTGTATATCATTTACAAAATGTAAGTGGACGTAGGTCTCTCTCAGTCTAGAGTTTTCCTAAATTTTGCTGTCTTGGCTGCAGGGCTCCTTCAAAAACCAATACAAATCCTGAAATCATTGCTTTCTCCTGCTATGTCCTTAGCCTCATGAAAACAATAGTTATGTCAATCATATTCACCATTGTGTCTCCTGTGCCACCTAAAAAGAAGTCATTCAAAAAATATATTCTGAATCAAAAAAGTAAATTGATAAAAAATACCATGTGGACACCTTATCAAAAGAAAGCAAGAGTAGCTATATTAATTGCAGACAGGCAGACTTGAAAGCAAAGAAAGTTATTACAGATAAACAAGAGCATCACATAATGATAAAAGGGGTCAGTTCTCCAAGAAGACATAATAATCCTCAACATGTATATGCCTAACAAGAGAACATCAAAATACAGAAAAAAAAAAATGAGAGAGCTGCAAGGAGAAATAGAGGTTTTCACTACCTCGTTAGAGGCTTCAACACATCTCTATCAGAAATGGACAGATGCAGCAGGCAGAAAATCCGTATGGACGTAGCTGAACTCAACAACAATAACAATCACCTGGATATAATCTACATCTATAGACTACTTCATCTGACAACAGAATATACACTCTTCTCAGGTTCACATAGAACATTCACCAAAATAGACTACATTCTGGGCCAGAAAACATTTTAACAAATTTAAAATAGTAGAAATTGTATGATGTTTGCTTTGAGACCACAATGGAATTAAACTAGAAATCAGTAACAGAGATAACTGGAAAATAACAACATATGCGGAGATTAAATAACACTTTCTATACAACATGGGTCAAAAGCAAAGTCTCAAGAAAAACTAAAAAATATTTTTAACTAAATGAAAATACAGTTTTTAGAAATGTGTGGAAGTGATGTGAAAGCAGTGACTAGAGGTGAAATTTGTAGCATTAAGTGCATATATTTACTAGAAAAGAAAAAGATCTAGAAATCAATAATTAAAGTATCCAACTTTGGAAACTAGAAAGGAGCAAATTAAATCCAAAATAAGCAGAAGAAAAGAAATAAGATTTAAAGGGGGATAAAATTGAAACCAGGAAATCCGTAGAGAAAGTGAACAAAAGCAAAACCTTGTTCTTTGAAAAGGGCAATACAATTTATAAGCCTCTACCCAGGCTAAGTATGAAAAAAAGAGAGAGGACACAAATTGCTCATACAGAAATGGAAGGGAGGACATAACTACAGATCCCAAAGACAATAAATGGATAATAAAGGAATGTTCTGAACAACTCTGTGCCACAAAATTGACAGAAATGGACCAGTTCCTTGAAAAAATAATCTGCCAAACTTTGTACAAGATGAAATAGGCAATCTGAATAGGCCTATATCTATTAAAGACTTTG
The DNA here is from genome assembly GCF_949987515.2 of Delphinus delphis. Lineage (NCBI taxonomy): Eukaryota > Metazoa > Chordata > Mammalia > Artiodactyla > Delphinidae > Delphinus > Delphinus delphis. The sequence goes on from NC_082691.1 coordinate 41,124,597, forward strand.
AATCAATAATTAATAACCTTGCACAACAGAGAGCACCAGGCCCAGATATATTCACTGGTGAATTCTATTAAATATTTAAGTAAGATGTTATACCAATTCTCTTTTAGAGGATAGAAGCAGAGGGAATACTTCAAAACTCATTCTATGAGCCCAGCATTACACTAATACCAAAACCAGGCTAAGACAAAAAAAACAAGTTACAGACCAATATCTCTCATTAACATAGATGCAAAAATCCTCAACAAAATATTAGCTAATCAAATCCAACAATATACAAAAAGAATTATATACCACATACCAAATAGAATTTATCCCAGGCATGCAAGGCTGCGGTTTAACATTTGAAAATCCCTTAATGTAATCCATCACATCAACAGACCAGAAAGAAAACCACATGATCATACGAATAGATGCAGAAAAAGAATTTACAGAATCCGTCAGGCATTATGATAACAAAACTAAACAAATGAAAGAACCTCTCAGTAAGGTAGAAATAGAGGGGAACATCCTGAACTTGATAACAGATACCTACAAAAAACTTATAGCTAACATTATATTTAATGGTGAGATACTCAAAGCTTTACCACTCAGATCAGGTACAAGAGAAGGATGTCCCCCTCAACTTCTTTTAAACATTATACTGGAAGGCCTAGCTAATACAATAAGACAGATAAAGGGAATAAAAGGTATACAGATTGGTAACATAAAAGCAAAACTGTCTTTGTTCACAGATGACATGATCATTTATGTAGAAAACCCCAAAGAATCAACAACAGTGACAAAACCCTGGAACTAATAAGCAATTATAGCAAGGTTGCAGGATAGAAGACTAATATGCAAAAGTCAATCATTTTCTGTATACCAGCAATGAATAAGTGAAATTTTGAAATTAAAAACAACACCATTTTCATTAGCACCCCCAAAATGTAATACTTAAGTATAAGTCTAACAAAATATGTACAAGATCTGTATGAGGAAGATTACAGAACTCTGATGACAGAAATCAAAGCCAAACAACATCAATGGAGAGAGATTCCATATTCATAAATAGGAAGATGCAATCAGTTGTCAACATGTCAGTACTTCGCAACTGGATGTATAGATCTGAGGAAATCCCAATCAAAATACCAGTAATTTATTTTGTGTATATTGACAAACTGATTCTAAAGTTTGTGTGGAAAGACAAATGACCCAGTATCGCAGCAGAAAACTGAAGGAGAACAAAGGTGGAAGGCAGACATTACCCAACTTCAAGACTTACTATAAAACTATAGTATTCAAGACAGTGTGGTATTGGTGAAAGAACAGACAAGTAGATCAATGGAACAGTACAGAGCCCTGAAATAGACCCACATAAATATAGTCAACAAATCTATGACAAAGGAGAAGAGGCAATACAGCGGAGCAAAGATAGTCTTTTAAACAAAAGATGCTGGAACAAACTGGAATCACATGCAAAAAAATGAATCAAGTAACTGCACTTTGTTTTACCCTTCACAAAAATTAACTCAAAATGGATCACAGGCCTAAATGTACAATGTAAAACTACAAAACTCCTAGAAGCGATAACATAGGAGAACATCTAAGTAGCTACGTTTTGCAATGACTTTTTAGATACAACACCAAGGACACAAGCCATGAGAGAAATAATTGATAAGCTGGGCTTCATTAAAATTAAAAACTCCTGTTCTAAAAAAGACACTGTCAAATGAATAAGAAAAGTGACAGACTGGGAGATAATATTTGCAAAACGTACATCTGATAAAGGACTGTTATCCAAAATACACATACAACTCTTAAAACTCAACAAGAAAAAGAAAAATTTAAAAATGAGTCAAAGACCTTAATGGACACCTTACCAAAGAAGATATATAGATGACGAGCATATGAAAAGATGCTCTGTAAAGCAACAATGAGATATCCCTTCACTTCTGTTAGAATGGCCAAAATTCAGGATACTGACAACACTGAATGCTGGCAAGAATGTGGAGTAACTGAAACTCTCCATTGCTAGTGGGAATGCAAAATGGTGTAGCCACTCTGGAAGACAGTAGTTTCTTACAGAGCTAAACATACTTTTACCATATGATCTGGCAGTTATGCTTCGTGGTGTTGACACAAAGGAACTGAAAACTTATGTCTACACAAAGCACATGGATGTTTCTAGTGGCTTTATTCATCATTGCTAAGACTTGGAAGCAACCAAGATATCCTTCAGTAGTAGGTGAATGGATACATAAACTGTGGTACATCCAGACCATGAAATATTATTCTATACTAAATAGAAATAAGCTATCAAATAAGACATGAAACAACATGGAGGAAGTGTAACTGCGTATTACTAAGTGAAAGAAGCCAATGTGAAAAGGCTACATACTCTATTATTCCAAGCATGTGATATTCTGGAAATCTATGGATTAACTATGGAGAAAGTGAAAAGATCAGTAGTTTCCAGGAGTTGAATAGGTGGAGGACAGAGGAATTTTAGGGCAGTGAAAAGTCCTCTGTATGATACTAGACTAGTGGAACATGTCATTATACATTTGTCCAAAGCCATAGACTGTATAACACCAAGAGTTAACCCTACCTTAAACTATGGACTTCACATGATTATGATGTGTCACTATACAAGTTGGAGATCTACCTTTACCTAGCAAAAAACCAATTAAAAATAGAATTGGGCAACTGGTCCCATAAAGAATAGTAATAAGCACTAGAAAATAAGGGAAAGTTAACAGAAATTGATAGATCCATATGGAACTAATAACACAACTTTAAGTTACAAGGAAGACCTAAATAAATCGAATACATTCCTGGATAGGGATACTCAGTACGGTAAGAATGTGATTTCTGTACAGATTAACTTACAAATTCAATACAATGTCAACTTTTGTTGACATTGTATTGAATTTGTAAGTTAATATTTTTGATACAAATATACAAATATTTTTGATACAACTTCACAGTCTGAGTAAATTTATTTAAAAGTTAAAATGCCTACTAATCCCCAATAAATATTTGAGAAAGATTAATGATTTTATAAAATCTCACTAGATATAAAAACTTATTCTACACATACAGTAATTCAAACAATGTATTTTGACAAATAAAGAAGCAGAAGATCAATAACCAAAAAATTGGTAGCCCAGAGAAGCAGTTACTTACAGGTGAGATTTCGTATATACTGATGGTGCTATTTCAAGTCAGATTAATGCCTTGAGGACAGCTAGCAATTTTACTGCCCAGCACGGGAGAGGATAAGAAAATTAACCCCAATATTTTAGAGATTGTAATAAACTCTGTAGAGTCGTAGCATAGCTCTGCTTTACTAATGGTGCACTCATCCCCAGCTGTTGTTAGTATTGGCTTCTAACAGCTCTCAACTGAAGATGGAGGGCACTTGGGTGGTAAAACCCTTTGGTGCCATTAATGGATTAGGCTGAAGTTAGATGTCAAGTAACTGCGCTTTGTTTTACCTTCTTCTCTGGTACTTCTCTTCCTTCACTTCCTTACAGGCTTTGCACAAGAGTACTCACTCAATAATCACTTGTAAAAGAATCCCCTTTATGGGCTCTGATTCTCAAGAACCTGACCTAAGATGACCTAATAAAGCAAAAGATTATTTCTCATTTATATAAAGTACCATGTGATTTGACAGAAGTTCAATTCGACTTGTTGCCTCTGGGATTCAGGCTTCCACCAACTTGTGATGATACTCTCTCAGCATATGACTTACAAGTTCCTGTACAGGGGGAAAAAAAAAACTGCACAGAGGAATTGTACCTAGTCCTAACTCACAGGGACCGGCAATGATACAGGTCACTTCTGATCATCGTCCATTGGCCAACACTCAATTTGTGGGGAATGGAAAGTGTAGGAGAACACAGGAAATAGTTAATGACTCTACTGTCTCTGCCATAGCAGTCCTTCTTAAGAAATAAGTTTAAATTATTTTAAACTTTAAAATAACTTGGTGTGTATGTAGGATGTGGTTACTGATATGCATGTGGGTACTAAAATACAAGTAGACCAAAACCTATCAACTATTGAAGTAACTGTATGTAAACAGAGGAGAATTTTTTTTTTTTTTTTTTTTTTTTTGCAGTACGCGGGCCTCTCACTGCTGTGGCCTCTCCCGCCGCGGGCCACAGGCTCCGGACGCGCAGGCTCAGCGGCCGGAGCGGCATGTGGGATCCTCCCGGACCGGGGCACGAACCCGCGTCCCCCGCATCGGCAGGCGGACTCCCAACCACTGCGCCACCAGGGAAGCCCGAGGAGAATATTTTAAAACTTGTTTATGTCAGGACAACATTCTTAAGTAAAACATGAACTCTGGAAATTGTCAGGTAAAGTAGAAATTTGGATTTCATGAAAATGTTTATATGAAAGACAATCAGAGATGAAAAGTTATCCCATGTTCGTGGATTGGAATAATTAAGATTCTTAAAATATCCATCCTACCTAAAGCCATTTACAGACTCACTGCAATCCATATCAAGATTCCAATCACATTTTTTAACAGAAACATGAAAAAACAATCCTAAAATGTATGTGTAATCACAAAAGAACCTGAATAGCCAAATCAACCTTGAGAAAGAACAAGCCTGGAGGAATCACACTTCCTGATTTCAAGCTGTAGTATAAAGCTACAGCAATCAAATAGTATGGTACTTGTTCCATACTATTTGAATGGTGTTAGCTGTGGGTATGTCATATACGGCCTTCATGATGTTGAGACCCTTTCTGGAGAGTTTTTATCATAAATGGGAGTTGAATTTTGTCAAAAGTTTTTTCTGCATTTCTTGAGATCATCATATGATTTTTATTCTTCACTTTGTTAATGTGGTGTATCACATTGACTGACTTGCAGATATTGACAAATCCTTGCATCCCTGGGATAAATCCACTTGATCATGGTATATGATCCTTTTAATATATTGTTGAATTTGGTTTGCTAATATTCTATTGAGGAGTTTTGCACCTATGCTCACCAGTGATGTTGGCCCGTAATTTCATTTTCTTTTTTTTTTTTTGGTGATATCTTTGTCTGGTTTTGGTATCAGGGTGCCCAATCTCACCACTTTTATTCAACATGGTACTGGAAGCCTAGTCATAGCAGTCAGAGAAGAAAAAGAAGTAACAGGATTCTAAATTGTAAAGGAAGAAGTAAAACTGTCACTGTTTGCAGATGCTGTGATACTGTACACAGAAAATCCTAAAGGTACCACCAGAAACCTACTAGAACTCATCAATGAATTCAGCAAAGTTTGCAGGATACAAAATTAATATACAGAAATCTGTTGCACTTCTGTACACTAAAAAGGAACTATCAGAAAGAGAAATTGATTTGGAAAGATATCCCATGCTCTTGGATTAGAGGACTTAATATAGTTAAAATGGCCACATTACCCAAAGCAATCTACAAACTTAATGCGATCCCTATCAAATTACCCATGATATTTTTTATAGAACTAGAAGAAATAATCCTAAAACTTTTATTGAATGACAAAAGACCCAGAATTGCCAAAGCAATCCTGAGGGAAAAGAACAAAGCTGGAGGCCTAAGCCTTCCAGACTTCAGACGATACTACAAAGCTAAAGTAATCAAAACAGTGTGACACTGGCACAAAAACAGACATATAGATCAATGAACAGGAAATGGAGAGCCCAGAAATAAAACCACACATCTGTGGTCAATTGTTGACAAAGGAGGCAAGAATATACAATGGGAAAAAAACAGCCTCTTCAACAAATGGTGTTGGGAAAACTGGACAGATACATGCAAAACAATCAAACTGGACTACTCTCTCACACCATGCACAAAAACAAATTCAAAAATGGACCGAAGACTTAAATGTAAGAACCGAAACCATAAAACTTGTAGAAGAATACATAGGCAGTACATTCTTTGACACTGGTCTCCATAGTATTTTGGGGGGTATGTATGTCTCCTTGGGCAAGGGAAACAAAAGTGAAAATAAACAAATGGGAGTAAATCAAACTAAAACACTTTTGCAAAGCAAAGGAAACTATCAACAAAATGAAAAGGCCACCTACTGAATGGGAGGAGATATTTGCAAAAGATATATCTGATAAGAGGTTACTATACAAAATATACAAAGAATTCATACAACTCAAGATCAGAAAAACAAGCCTATTGAAAAATGGGCAGAGGATCTGAGTAGACATTTTTCCAAAGAAGACATACAGATGGCCAACACACACATGAAAAGACGCTCAATATCACTTACCAGGGATGCGCAAATCAAAACCATAATGAGATATCACACTAGTCAGAATGACGAGTATCAAAAAGACCACAAATAACAAGCATTGACAAGAATGTGGAGAGATGAGAACCTTGTGCATTGTTGGTGGGAATGTAAATTTGTGCAGCCAATATGGAAAATAGTATTGACATTCCTAAAAAATAAAGATAGAGCTACCGTATGCTACAGCAATACCATTCCTGAATATTTTTCTGAAGAAAATAAAAACACTAATTAGAAAAGATATATGTACACTATGTTCATTTCAGCATTATTTGCAATAACTAAGATATAGAAACAACTTAAGTTCCCATTGGTGAATAAATGCATAAAGAAGATGTGATATATATGTTCAATAGAATATTACTCAGCCATAAAAAAGGAAATCTTGCCATTTGCCACAACATGGATGGACTAGATGGTATTAAGTGAAATAAGTCAGACAGAAAAAGACAAATACAGTATGATTTCACTTATATATGGAATCTAAGAAAACAAAATACATGAATAAACATAACAAAATATAAACAGTTATAGATACAGAGAACAAATAGCTGGGGTATACATGGAGGAAGGAAATAGGTGAGGGAGATTAAGAGGTCCATATTTCCAGTGGAAAATAAATGTCACAAGGATGAGATGTGCAGTATGGGGAGTATAGTCAATAACTATGTGATATCTTTGTATGGTGACGTATCTTGACTTACCATGGTGATCAGTTTGAAATGTATAGAAATATTGAATCACTATATTGTGTAATGGGAACTAACAGTATTATAGGTCAATTATAGTTCAAAAGCAAACAGACTCACAGAAAAAGGGATCAGATTTGTGGTTACTGGAGGCTGGGGGTGTGAGGGGAGGGGGGAATTGGATGAAAGTGGTCAACAGGTACAAACTTTCAGTTATAACATAAACAAGTACTAGAGGTATAACGTAAAACGTCATAAATATAATTAACACTGCTGTATGATATATTTGAAAATTGCTTAGAGGGAAAATCCTAGAAGTTCTCATCACAAGCAAAAACATTTTTTTGGTAAGTACATGAGTTGATGGATGTTACCTAAACTTATTGTGATAATCACTTCTTGATGTATGTAAATCAAATCAATATGTTATATACCTTAGAACTTACACAGTGCTGTATGTCAATTATACCTCAATAAAACTGAAGGAAAAAAACCCGGTAGGGTACTGGCATAAAAACAGGCACACAGGGCTTTCCTGGTGGCGCAGTGGTTGAGAGTCCACCTGCCAATGCAGGGGACACGGGTTCGTGGCCCGGTCTGGGAAGATCCCACATGCCACACAGCGGCTGGGCCCGTGAGCCATGGCCGCTGGGCCTGCGTCTCCGGAGCCTGTGCTCTACAACGGGAGAGGCCACAACAGTGAGAGGCCTGCATACCGCAAAAAACCCAAAAAAAACCAGACACACAAACTAATGAAATAGAATCCAGAGCTCAGAAATAAATGCATGCATATATGGTCAATAATATTTGACAAGGGAGCCAAGATAAGTCAATGGAGATAAGATAGGCTCTTTAATAAATGGTGATGGGAAAATTGGATATTCACATGTAAAAGAATGAAGCTAGACCCCTATCTTAGACCACTCACAAAAGCTAACTCAAAATGGATTGAAGACTTATATGTATAAAGCATTAATAGAAAAGACACTATATACTCATTTGTTTACGCAATATTTAACTTACATAATTATGATGACCATTGCAGTGATGTAATAGGTCCTGGGAAAAGTGCAATTAATTCTCGGTAAGCATATGATTCAAAAGCAATAGAGCACAGCATAGCAGAGATCAGCCCCCTAGCCAAATGTGTTTACCAAGTCAGTATATCTTATCTTGTCTGTTAATCTGTAGAGTAAGTTATTTGGACATTGATCTACAGTACTCTTTGCCATCTTGGAAAATGAGGGGCATGTTCTGGCCTGACTTTTGTATCCTCAAGTCCCATGAACACTAAAAGGGTAAGTCCTCCTTAATGGAGAACTCCACCATGGTCTTGTTAATCTCATTCTGCTTTACAGTTGTAATTTTCAAACTCATTATTTGTTTATTTATCTAGTTTAGTGCTGAAACATTTTTTTCATTCAAAACCTTACAAGCAATCAAACAGATTAAAGAGAAAATTCTGATTAAAAAAAGATTTATATGTAAGACCTGAAATCATAAAAGTTCTAGAAGAAAACATGGGGGAAAAAGCTCTTTGACATGGGCCTTGGCAATGATTTTTTGGATATGGCATCTAAAGCACAAGCAACAAAATAAAAAATTAACACGTGGGACTACCATCAAACTAAAAAGTCTTCTGCACAACAAAAGAAATGATCAAAGTGAAAAGATGACCTATGGAATGGTAAAACTATTTGCAAATCATGTATCTGATAAGGGACTGATACCTAAAACATATAAAGAACTCATACAACTCAATAGTAAAAAGAAAAAAACAATCCAGTAAGAAATTTGTCAAAGGACCTGAATAGACATTTTTCCAAAGAAGATGTACAGATGGCCAACAGTTACATTAAAAGGTGCTCAACCTCACTAATCATTAGGGAGATGCAAATCAAAACAAGGTATCACCGTATGCCTGTTAGAGTGGCTATCATCAAAAAGATAAGACATAAAATCTGGAGAGGATGTGGATAAAAGAGGTCCTTTGTGCACTGTTGGTGGGATTGTGAAATAGTAAAGCCACTGTGGAAAATAGTATGGAGGTTTCTCAAAAAATTGAAAATAGAACTACTATATGATCCAGCACTTCCACTTCTGAATATATATCCAAAAGAAATAAAACCACTATGTGGAAGAGACATATGTATCCCTGTGTTCATTGTTAATTGCCCGATTTATATATATATGTATATGTGTACATATATATCATATATAATGAAATAATGAATATAATATAATGAAATATTATTCAGCCATAAAAAGAAGGAAATGCTGCCATTTGTAATAACATGAATAGACCTTGAGGGCAGGATGCTAAGTTAAGTAAGTTCGAGAAACACAAGTACTGTATGACCTCACTTATATATGAAATCTAAAATAAACAAACAACTCGAACTCCTAAGAAGCCATCGGATTTGTGGTTACGAGAGGTAGAGGTTGGAGAAACTGGATGAAGGTGGTCAAAAGGCACAAACTTTCAGTAATACGATATATAATTACCGGGGATATAAAGTATAACATGATGACTGTGATGACGACAGGTAACACTGTTGTATGGTATATTTGAAAGTTGCTAAGAGAGAAGAACCTACAAGTTCTCATCTGAAGCAAAAAAAAAACACCAAAATCCCATTTTTCTTTTTTTTTTTTTAACTTTGTAAGGTAATGGATGTTAACTAATCTTATTGTGATAATTATTTCATCATATGTGTAAGTCAAGTCATTGTGCTGTACAACTTAAACTTATACAGTGCTAGATATCAATTCTATCTCAATAAAACTAAAAAAAAAAAAAAAGACAATCATGGAGACTAGGACATTTGCAACTTTGTAATATAACATTCGCAAAACGTGTACGAATTTCATGCAAATTGTTAGGGAAAAAAAGACCAGTAACTCCATACAAAAATGGGTAAAGGGTCTAGTTGCTGATTATTTCCTTTCTGTACCAGATCCATTCTTGCAAACTATGTAAGTTGCTCCTTTATATCAAGCTCTGGGTAGATTGGCCAACTGCAGGCACTGACAGAAGACTGAGGATGGGAAGAGAGGAAGAATTCAGGATATTTCTCTTTCTTTATCTGTTTCTGCAGTGTTTTCTATTAGTAGGTGTGTCTCCACTCCTCATTCCAGGTAGTCCCCACCATGATTTAAGCTCCTCACTTCTATATACAACTAATACACATACTCCTGGCCCACCAGCTTAGGCAGATGTCCCTAACCTCAGTATGAATTAGGAAAATGCCAATAAAATTTTAAAATCCAATTAGGTAGTTCTACATTCATGTTATTAAATGTTATTTAATACACATTTGAATACTGTTTGCTTCATTTTCTGTGTAGTGCACTGACTGTGTTTGTCTAGGATCTCTGAGAAACGGATGCCATGAGATTAAACACATAAGGATGGTGTAAGGGGAAATACCTGTGTAAGAGAAAGTGGGGCAGAGGCTGACTGAGGCTGGGAGTGTTGTCAAACTGCTATATAAATTTGATTCTGAGTCACACAGAGAAGAAAGGAAGCTTAAAGGGTGTACTAGTTTCCTAGGTTAGCTATAACAAATTACCACAAACTGGGTGTGAACACCCAATTAAACAGAAATTTATTCTGTTACAGTTCTGTAGGCTTGAAGTTCAAAATGAAGGTGTCAGCAGGGTGCTGGTCTCTCTGAAGGCTGCAGGGGGGAATCCTTCCTTGCCTCTTCCTAGCTTCTGGGGGTTGCTGGCAGTCCTTGGCATTCTTTGGCTTGTAACTGCATCACTCTAATCTGTCTGTAATTTCTGTCACATTGCCATCTTTCCTGTGTGTGTGTCTGAACATCTCTCTCCTTATAAGGACGCCAGTCACTGCATTTAGGGCTCACTCTAATCTGGTATGACCTCATTTTAAACTGAGTACATCGGCAAAGACCCTGTTTCTAAAGAAGGTCATAGTCACAGGTGCAGGAGGTTAGGACTTCAACGTATTTTTTTTTTTAGGGGGGGACACAGTTCTGCCAAGTGTAGGTGCCTCTGCGTAGTCCTTGAGCCAAAGCCATCAGTTGAAGTCCTGGGTCTCCCAAGCACAGATCTGCCTTTGTGTCCCTATTGCATTTAGTCATTGGCAGTGAGCTGCCCATGGGAAACCTGACCTCTGAGCCAACCTGCTGATGAGTTTCAGACCACAGCAGCTGGGCTTTTGGTCACTTACGTACACTCCCAGTAGTTGGTAACATTCTCATGGCTACCACATACACTTTTCTGTAGAATTGTATACTTTCAGATGTCTACAACAGCTTGTTGTCAAAAACTGTCAGAAATTTTATTTTCAAGAATTTTCTTTTACGGTACCTGCAGACTTAATTGGTGCATCAATTGGCAGGTGCAAGTTAATTATATGGGTACTTAATTGCTAATTTCCTATGCAAATCAATATTTGAACTTTTAATTCTCAATTGAGCATGCATCAAAATGGGATTTTAACTGCTCAAACTGCAAAATTTGTAAGTGTATTTTTGTGCCTCCATATAAGCTTGTTCTGATACTGTCAATATGGTCTCTGTTTTGGAAGCATAACACTGGTAACACCATTTGATAGGTAGATATGTTAACAAAACATTCTCTCATTTCTAGAAATATAAACTTCTGGACAGGGTGCAAAAGTATGTTTACTTCTTAAAAATACTGTCCATTATGTTAAAATTCCCAAACTGGTAGTTAGAAGGTGAACATTAAAACCACATTTTAAAATATCATATATGTACATATTATGGTATATTGTATATGTATGTTGAAATATGTAAATTATGTATATATATATATATTTAATACTGTTAACAGTGTTAAAACTGTCTTTATTAAAGGTATGCATATATGTGGAAATTTATATATATTCCTTCATTTACATATAAGTAAGGTCATAATATATTCTATTTTGGATCTGTGGTAGGCAGAATTCTAGGATAGCCCTCAAGATTTCTGCCAGTGGTAGACATACTTCTCAGCTGTTAAATCAAACACTAGTCTGTCTACTGCTGTGAAGGGAATTTGCAGATGTAATTAAGGTTCCAAATCAGTTGAAGTTAAAATAGGGAGTTTATCATAATCCTTTGGGATTAAGATCTGAATATAGAGATCAGAGGTGGGGGAAGTCAGAGATTCAAAGCATGAGAATAAGTTGATACACCACTGTTGTCTAGAAGTTGGAGGAGGTGCCTTCTGGGAGCCAGGAGTGTCCCCTACTCCTCAGCTGACAGACAACAAGGAAACAAGGGACTCAGTACTCCTGTCACAAAGAACTGTTAGCTACAAAAATGAGCCTTGGAAGTTATTTCCCCAAAGCCTCCATCGAATACTTTGATAGCCATCCTGTGATAACTTTGAGCAGAGAATCTAGTCTTGCCATATCAGACTTGTGACCTACAAAACTGTGAGCTAATAAATGGACGTTGTTTTAAGCTGCTGAATTTGTGCTATTTGTTACATAGCAATAGGAAACAAAAATAGCATCTTATTTTTTAACACAATAATACAGCATTTGTATTTTTTTACTTTAATACCTATACTTTTGCTATGTTATGTTAATGGTTTTATAACATCTTTTATAAGTTTCAATGAGGTATTTTCTTATGATCAGTTTTTTTAACTGAAATTACTGCATAGAGGTATATGCATAAAAATTTGGGGTTTTCTAGGGAAATTTCCACAATTGGTCCAAAAAAATGTTCTTACACTTTATATCTCTATCAGAAGAATGTGAACATGTTCATTTCTATTTTCTACTTGTCAACAGTTTGACACATAATTTTTTCAATCTGATAGCTGAAAATGGTGTTCCTTTTCCTTGGTTTATATTTCTTTGATTGTTAAAAATGTATTTTCTACATATATAAACTATGTAATTTCTTATTTTGTGTCTTAACGAATTTATTTCAGCTGTTCATTTTTCTACTTATGTGATTAATTTTTAGAATGTATTTGTAAAGCTGTTTATCCCTTAGGAGTGATATTTTCCTTTTCTCTGTCACATACACTGGAAATATTCCAGTGTGTAATTTGTCTTCGACACTTATTCTGGTATTTTTTTGTTTTTTATCACAGGAACATTTAAAACAATTACTAGTGAAAAACTAAATATCAATCTTTCCTATAAGGTTTTAGCTTTTGGAGCTCTTCCTGTTCATAATTTAGCTTAAAAATTTTTTATGCCAAATTTCTTGCAAAAGAATCTTACAAGAATTCTACCTTATATTATGCCTCAATATATGCCTCAATATACTTAGTTTTACCAACTGCAAACGAAAATAGATGTGTCCAAGAGTTAAAATAACTTACGATCTTAGTGAGAAGAGATAAGTTCTTAAAACTGATGAGTTTTCATCTTTACAATCTTTTTATGCTTGCAAAAGTAACTTTGGGATTGCTAAAAGTCCTTTGTGTTCTTTTAAGACAGGATTTTTATCACAGAAGCAAACCAGGTGACTGGTAGGGCTTTCTTACAGAATCAATAAAAGTTTTAAAAATACGCATTTTATGTTAAATTAGCTTATTATGAAAAATGTAGAGCTTGACGATTTCTCTCATGACACCCTATGCCAAAATAATTATTCGAATCCAGTAATACATAAAAAGGGTAATACATCACAACAGATTGAGTCTATTTCAGGAATGTAAGGTTGGTTTAACATCTGAAAATAAATCAGTGTAATTCACTACACTTACAGAACAAAGGAGAAAAATCATACAGCAATATAAACAGAAAATCACTTGATAAATTTCAACTGTCATTGAAGATGAAAATTCTCAGCAAACTAGAAAAGAAGGAAATACTTTAAATCTGAAAATGTAGCTACAAAATCCTATAGAAAACACCACACTTACCAGTAAAATTTTGAAAACATTTCCCGTGATGCTGGGAGCAATAAATGGATGACCTTTCTTGCCACTTTTGTTCAGCACTGTACTGGTGTCATTGCTGGCACTAGAAACGAAAAACAATGAAAAAGCGTAAGAGACGAGAAGGAACAAATGCAATCATCATTATTCACAGATGAATGTGATTATATAAAGTACAAAAGAACCTATGCACAAACTGTTAAAACTAAAGCTAATTTAGAAGAACAGTATAAATCATGTTTATATTTATATCCCAGCTACAAACAGGTAGAAAATATTCAAGTAACAACAAAAATATTAAAACCTTCAAAAATTTAGAAGATTCATAAGAACTCTATAAAACATACTGAGTGAAATTAAAGATTATACAAATAAATGTCAGAATATACCATATTCATGGATTGCCAGCTCAGTACTGAAAAGATGTCAATATGTAAACCAATCCTTAGCTTCAATACGATCCTGATAAAAATTTTAGAAGACTTTCTTTTTGAAGTTAACAATTGTGATTTAAAGTTGTAAACAGATGAAAAGCATAAATAAAATCATGAAGAAGAAAAAGAAAGGTGGAGGATATATAATGTCAGCTGTCAAAACTTATTATGAAGCTATAATGATGAAGAAAATGCAGGACAGCAGATTACACAGATAAACCAATGAAACAGAAGTAGAGCCATACTTAAATCATCTCTTGATTGAGAAAAACTGGTCTGTTTAATAAATACTGCTATATTAATTAGATAGGCATAGACAAAGAAGAATTCCTAATTACTATCTCATACCATGAAGAAAAATCAATTTTACATAGAAATGTAAAGTTAAAAGGTAAAACAATAAACTGTTTAGAAGAAAACATAAGATATCTGAACTTTGAATAAGGAAACATCTTTTCAAATCAGAAACCAATAGCAAGAACCATAAAGAAAAAACCTGACAAATTGGACTGAATTAAAATATGAACTTTTGTTTATCAAGACACTACTGAAAGAGCAAAACGACATGCTTCAGAGTGAGGGGGGTATTTGCGATACATATAGTTTAACAACTCATACATAGAAAATATAAGGAACTTTTATAAGTCAATAAAGAAAGAGAAAATTCATTAGATTTTGCCTGTTCAAATCCAAAGGACTTGAACTGGCATTCCATAAAAGGCGATATCCAAATCACAAATAAACATGAAAAGGTGTTCAACTTTGTCATCATGGCAATGCACATTAAAATCACAATTGGAGTATACTTATCTGAAAAATAATAGGCTTTTGGTTTTTTAAAATTTCTCTACTGTTGATTCAATAGGCAGAACTGCTGCTTCTAGAATTAACTGCAGTGCTTTCTAAGGAAATTTTATAAATTTTCAAGGTCAGTTTACATATTATATTTTTCTAAATTCACAGTAATAACTATGTTGTAAGAAAGGATCTCATTTGGGGGTATGAATAATAAATATCAAGGATAACCTTTGTTTATAGCCTTTTCCCCCTGTTTGAATAGCTTATATAGGCATTATATTTAGAACACTTGTTTTCAGCATTAGTGTGTAGTTTCAGGTTCTTGATTTTTGTAGGACATACAAACATTTGCCTTGATGTGTTGTATTCTGTTGTTTGAAATAAATAAAATGTAGTGCTCCATGAAAAAAAAAAAACCACCACAATTACATCTTCTTTCCACTTTAGATTCCTTTTATTTCTTTTTCTTGTCTGATTGCTGTGACTAGGACTTCCAATACTGTGTTGAATAAAAGTGGCAAGAGTGGGCATCCCTGTCTTATTTCTGATCTTAGAGGAAATGCTTTCAGCTTTTCACTGTTGAGTATGATGTTAGCTATGGGTCTGTCATGTATGGCCTTTATTATGTTGAGGTATATTCTCCCTATGTCCACCTTCAAGACAGTTTTTTTAAATCATAAGTGTATGTTGAATTTGTCAAAAGCTTTTTCTGCATCTATTGAGATAATCGTATGGTTTTTATTCTTCAGTTGTTAATGTGGTGTATCACACTGACGGATTTGCAGATATTGAAAAATCTTTGCATCCCTGGGATAAATCCCCATAGTGTGTGATCCTTTTAATCTATTGTTGGATTCCGTTTGCTAATATTTTGTTGAGGAGTTTTGCATCTATGTTCATCAGTGATATTGATTTTCTGTAATTTTCTTTTATTGTGGTATCTTTGCCTGGTTTTGCTATCAGGGTGATGCTGGCCTCATAGAATGAATTCAGAAGTGTTCCTCCCTCTGCAATTTTTGGGAATAGCTTAAGAAGGACAGGTGTTAAATCTTCTCTAAATGTTTGGTAGAATTCACTTGTGAAAGCATCTGGTCCTGGACTTTTGTTTGTTGGGAGTTTTTAAATTACCGATTCAATTTTATTACTAGTAACTGTCATTGTTTGCAGATGACATGATACTATACATAGGAAATCCTAAAGATGCCACCAGAAAACTATTCGAGCTCATCAACGAATTTGATAAAGTTGCAGGACACAAAATTAATATGCAGAAATCTGTTGCATTTCTATACACTAAGAAACTATCAGAGAGAGAAATTAAGGAAACAATCCCATTTACCATCGCATCAAAAAGAATAAAACACATAGGAAAAAAATCTACCTAAGGAGGTAAAAGACCTGTACTCAGAAAACTGTAAGACACTGGTGAAAGAAATTGTAGACACGTACAAGCAGATAGGAAGATATACCATGTTCTTGGACTGGAAGAATTGACCGTAATACCCAAGGCAATCTACAGATTCAATGCAATCCCTATCAAAATACCAATGGCATTTTTCACAGAACTAGAACAAATAATCTTAAAACGTGTGTGGAAACACAAAAGACCTCAAATAGCCAAAAGGATCTTGAGAAAGAGTAGAGCTGGAGGAATCATGCTCCTTGACTTCATACTATACTACAAAGCAGTAGTCATCAAAACAGTATGATATTGGAACACAAACAGACACATAGATCCAATGAACAGAATAGGGAGCCCAGAAATAAATCCAGGTACTTATGGTCAATTAATCTATGACATGACAAAGGAGGCAAGGATATACAATGGAGAAAATTAGTCTCTCCGATAAGCAGTGGTGGGAAAACTGGACAGCTGCCTGTAAAAGAATAAGAACATTCTCTAATACCATACACAAAAATAAACTCCAAGTGGACTAAAGACCTTAGCATAGGACTGGAAGCCATAAACCTCCTAGGAGAAGCATAGGCAGAACACTCTTAGCAGTATTTTTTGGATCTGTCTCCTAAAGCAAAGGAAATAAAAGCAAAAATAAATGGGACTTAATTAAACTTAAAAACTTCTGCACAACAAAGGAAACCACTGACGAAATGAAAAGACAACCAACTGAATGGGAGAAAATGTTTGCAAATGCTAAGACTGATAAGGGATTAATATCCAAAATATATAAACAGCTCATACAACTCAAAATCCAGAAAACAAAAGAATGCCATTTAAAAATGTGCAGAAGACCTGGATAGACATTTTTTCCAAAGAGGACATTCAGATGGCCAACAGGCACATGAAAAGTTGTTCAACACTGTTAATCATCAGGGAAGTGTAAATCAAAACCACAATGAGATTTCACCTCAGCCCTGTCATAATGGCTATCATCAAAAAGAACACAAATAATGGATGTTGGCAAAGATGTGGAAAAAAGGGAACCCTAGTATATTCTTAGTGGGAATGTAAATTTGTGCGGCCACTGTGGAAAACAGTATGGAGTCTTCTCAAAAAACTAAAAATAGAACTACCATATGACCCAGCAATTCCACTTCGGGGTATGTATCTGAAAAAACAAAACAAAACAAAACAACCCCACTAATTCAAGAATGTACATACTCCTGAATGTTCATAGTAGCATTAATTATAATTGCCAAGATACAGAAGCCACCTAAGTGTCCATCAACAGATGAATGTATAAAGAAGATTTGTGTGTGTATGTATACACACACACACACACACACACACACACACACACACACTGGAATACCATTCAGTCATAAAAAAAAGAATGAAATTTTGCCATTTGTAACAACATGGATGGACTGGAGGGTATTACGCTAAGTGAAACAAGTCAGAGAAAGACAAATACTGTATGATATCACTTGTATGTGGAATCTAAAAATACAACAAACTAGTGAATATAACAAAAAAGCAGACTCACAGATAATAGAGATCAAACTAGTGGATACCAGTGGGGAGAGGGAAGGGGGAGGGGCAATATAGGGGTAGGGGACTAAGAGGTACAAACTATTATGTATAAAAAGCTGCAAGGATATATTGTACAACACGGTGAATACAGCCAATATTCTATAATTATAAATAGAATATAACCTTTAAAAATTGTGAATCACTATTTCGTATACACCTGTAACTTATATTATGCATCCACTGTACTTCAATTAAAAAAAACACCACAATTAGACACAGATATAAATGTACCAGAATGTATAAAATTAAGAAGCCCGTTATATGGGAAAGGTATCTTAAAAAAAAAAAAAAGAATCTATATGTATAACTGATTCACTTTGCTGTACACCTGAAACTAACACAACATTGTAAATCAACTATACTCCAATGAAAATTAAAAAAAAAAGACACATTTGTTGTGAAAGTGAGATGATACACACAAAGGTGTATCAAAAGCTGTAGGTCACTACACAAATATAAGCCATTGTTTCGATTAATCCTTAAGCAGTATGGGAAAGGAAAAATTAGTGCAAAATAAGGGTATTTTCCTGATAGGGGATGCAAAGACATAAATGGCATTATTATCATGGGTATAATGGTGTATTTATTTAAATCGGAGATGTAGTTTCATAGGGTAACCACTCTTTGAACTAATCAAAATGACGAAAAAGACACTATTGGCTCTGTGCTTGGCAGCTCAGGAAAGCAGGATGGCGGAGGTCTATGCCAATAAAAATTATTAAAATATTTTAAAAAAGAAGCAGCCAGGAAGACACCAACAGTAGTTGGTGAAGGTATGGAGAAATTAAGACTCTTCATACATTGCTAAATGGAGTTTAAATTGGTGCAGCCACTTAAAAACTGTTTGATAGTATTTGTAAAGCCAAGCATACACCAACCCTCTTACCTTGGTTTTGATCCTAGGTATATAACCAACAGAACAGCATTACTTGCTATAGCCAAAAGCTGAAAACAATTAACATGTTCATCAGCAGTAGAATGAATAAATTGTGGTAGATGTCTGTGATGGAATACATAGTATATTTACATCAAATAGGACTCAGAGAGGTAATGTTTAGTGGAAAAAACCAGAGACAAAAGAGTGCCTATTATATAAATTTGTGTAAAGTAAAAAAAAAATAGGCAAATTAATTAATGGTGTTAAAAGTCAAGATACTGATTACCATTTCTGGGGTGGTGATGACTGGCAGGGGACATGAGGAGTCTTCTTGGGTGCTGGTAATATTATATTTCTTGATATAGGTTCTGTGTTTTCAGATGTGTTTGCTTGGTAAAAATTCACTGAGATAAGCAATTATAATATGTGTACTTTGCTGTGTATCTATTATTCTTCAATAGTAGAAAGTACTTTAAAAGTTTTGTTCTTAAGTAAATTCATCCAAGAAAGGTATCACCACAATATGCTACATGCGTCAGGTGTGAGTAATAGTAACATAGGCATAATAAAAGGAACTTCCAATATTTATTTAAGCAAAAGTTCGAAGTCTGCTAAGAGTAAAGCAAGGTAGGGAAGTATGTAGTGTATGTTTGTGTGTGTGTGTTGGGGAGGTGCTCATATAGCACAGTGGTCTTCATGCTGTGATACTCACACCCTGGTGGTATAGGAACACCCAGTGACCTTTATGTGACACCCCAGGGAACCCTAAAAATAGCTGAGATCTTAGAGTAAGTGGAATTCTTCTGTTATGCACTTGGAAGCATGATCTCTTATAGGATACCTGGTCTGGAAAGGCCTAGAAAACTCTGAGTTATATTTGATTATATATCAGTCAAGTAGGTAGTCTTTTTTTTTTAACATCTTTATTGGAGTATAATTGCTTTACAATGGTGTGTTAGTTTCTGCTTTATAACAAAGTGAATCAGTTATACATATTCATATGTTCCCATATCTCTTGCGTCTCCCTTCCTCCCACCCTCCCTATCCCACACCTCTAGGTGGTCACAAAGCACCGAGCTGATCTCCCTGTGCCATGCAGCTGCTTTCCACTAGCTATCTATTTTACGTTTGGTAGTGTATATATGTCCATGCCACTCTCTCACTTTGTCACAGCTTACCCTTCCCCCTCCGCATATCCTCAAGTCCATTCTCTAGTAGGTCTGTGTCTTTATCCCCGTCTTACCCATAGGATCTTCATGACTTTTTTTTTTTCTTAGATTCCATATATATGTGTTGGCATACGGTATTTGTTTTTCTCTTTCTGACTTACTTCACTCTGTACGACAGACTCTAGGTCCATCCACCTCACTGTAAATAACTCAATTTCGTTTCTTTTTATGGCTGAGTAATATTCCATTGTATATATGTGCCACATCTTCTTTATCCATTCATCCGATGATGGGCACTTAGGTTGCTTCCATGTCCTGGCTATTGTAAATAGAGCTGCAATGAACATTCTGGTACCTGACTCTATTTGAATTATGGTTTTCTCAGGGTATATGCCCAGTAGTGGGATTGCTGGGTTGTATGGTAGTTCTATTTGTAGTTTTTTAAGGAACCTCCATACTGTTTTCCATAGTGGCTGTATCAATTTACGTTCCCACCAGCAGTGCAAGAGTGTTCCCTTTTCTCCACACCCTCTTCAGCATTTATTGTTTATAGATTTTTTGATGATGGCCATTCATTGTTTATAGATTTTTTGATGATGGCCATTCTGACCAGTGTGAGATGATATCTCATTGTAGTTTTGATTTGCATTTCTCTAATGATTAATGATGTTGAGCATTCTTTCATGTGTTTGTTGGCAATCTGTATATCTTCTTTGGAGAAATGTCTATTTCGGTCTTCTGTCCATTTTTGGATTGGGTTGTTATTTTGTTATTGAGACTATACTACAAAGCTACAGTAATCAAGACAGTATGGTACTGGCACAAGAACAGAAATATAGATCAGTGGAACAGGATAGAAAGCCCAGAGATAAACCCACGCACATATGGTCACCTTATCTTTGATAAAGGAGGCAAGAATATACAGTGGAGAAAAGACAGCCTCTTCAATAAGTGGTACCGGGAAAACTGGACGGGTACATGTAAAAGTATGAGATTAGAACACTCCCTAACACCATACACAAAAATAAGCTCAAAATGGATTAAAGATCTAAATGTAAGGCCAGACACTATCAAACTCTTAGAGGAAAACAAAGGCAGAACACTCTATGACATAAATCACAACAAGATTCTTTTTGACCCACCTCCTAGAGAAATGGAAATAAAAACAAAAATAAACAAATGGGACCTAATTAATGAAACTTTAAAGCTTTTGCACAGCAAAGGAAACCATAAACAAGACCAAAAGACAACCCTCAGAATGGGAGAAAATATTTGCAAATGAAGCAACTGACAAAGGATTAATCTCCAAAATTTACAAGCAGCTCATGCAGCTCAATAAGTAGGTACTCTTGTTTTGAAACTCCTAACCAAATTTAAAGAGTGAAATAATGCCATTTGCAGCAACATGGATGGACTGAGAGATTATCATATTAATAAGTGAAGTCAGTCAAAGAAAGACAAATATCATATGATATTGCTTATATGTGGAATCTAAAAAAATGATACAAATGAACTTACTTACAAAACAGAAATAAACTCACAGACATAGAAAACAAACATGGTTACCAAAGGGGAAAGCAGGGAGTGGAGGGGAGAGATAAATTATGAGTTTGGGATTAACATATACAAACTATTATATCTAAAATAGGTAAACAAAAGGACCCACCCACTGTATAACACAGGGAACTATACTCAATATCTTGTAATAATCTATAATGGAAAAGAATCTTTTTCAGATATATATATGTGTATATATATATATATATATGTAATCGAATCACTTTGCTGTACAACTGAAACTAACACAACATTGTAAATTAACTATACTTCAATAAAAAGGATAGTGTTGAACATATTCTACAGGTTTTACACTTATTTATATATTGATAGAATGTAAGAATAGAAGGAAATACTGTTTGTTGGAAATAGCATTGGATTATAAGAACTGGCTTCTAGCTCTAGTTCTGTTAGAGGTGAGTACAATTTATCTATATGTCAAATGAATAATTTCCAGTGAGATAATCTGTGGGTCCATTCCAGGGCTCACGTGCTGAGTGAGATATACAGAGAACCACCCTTTAACAAGGGCAGTGAGTTTAAACACAGGTTTGTATTTAAGTATTCACTGTGGAAGATAATACCAAAATAATTAATACTCATTAGACTGATTATAATGTGATAATTATATAGGAAAAACTCTTTAGCTGACATGTGATGTTACTTTCAGGTAAATTAATTGATTCATAATTCTGATTTGATTGTTTTAAAGCTAAACTAAAGATAATATAATAGAACTGTTCTGTATATTTAGATGCAATCTGTTCCTGGTTATGTTGCCTTAAAATAGAATACCATAGGGTGAAATTCTAACTTTGCATGCACACTTACAATGTTCAGAAGGGGTAAAACAGAAGGAATAGTGAGTCATATCAGGAAATTAAGCATTATCTATGCTATTTGTTTAATCTTGCTTTGTTCAAAAATGTTTTAAAGTGTTTATTAGGAAAAGGTAAATATAGTAAATGGATTAAATGTATCATTTATATATTTTTATTAAGAATTTATCATACATTTTAAAATTAAATTGGGAGTTCTTTTTTATAAACACTAGATTGACAAATTATCAGAAGGCCTTAGAGCTTGATGTCAGTAAGTATTAGCATATTTGGGAGTAAATATTTATACTCAGGCAGAATACTGGGCTGAATAGAATTTTTCCTTTTTGATTTATAATTGCTAATCGTATGTTCTTCTACAACTTCTTTTGCATTTTGATAGTCATACTTTTGCGTAATACCGTTGTAGACACATATACGAGATAACACTACTTATTAAATGTGAGGCTTCCAGGACATGGGAGGTTGGGCGGGTTGAGGCCTTGCTGTTTGTACAGTGTTGTCCGTGGTATTTCTTCTCAGTCTCTGAAATACACTGTAGCTTGTTTTAACTAGGGGGGCATTTCCTATACTATTATGTTCTTGATCATGATTTTATTTAAAACACTTCAAATATACACTGCACCACTCTTAACCCATGCATTTCTGGCGATGCTGCCTCTCCCTGGCATGTGGGGCATGTGTCCAAGGCCTCTGCCAGTTGACCTGACTACACTGTCCTGGCCCCAAGAGATCAAAGCTAGAGGCAAGGTCAAGGCTAGAGTAAGCCTGAATCGCAGCTAATCCTAGGACTTTCGAGTATTACCAAAAAAGCATTTTTTCTTTCATGGTGGAGTTGGATCTGGGAAGTTGTGAAGGGCTATTGCAGGCATTAGACCATGGAAGATCGAGGAAAGGCAGAATCAAGACTCTAATAGAAACAGAGCCTGGTGACAGCTTTGCAGGTCCTCCTTAAGCTATACATGAAACCAGGCCTATTTTGGATTTTTCAGCTATATGAGCAAATTAATACCTATTTTCTTTAAGCATTCTAGGTAGGGTTTTCTTCTATATTCAGCAGAAAATGTCTGATTTTAACAGAACATTTTTTTCCTTCTCCACATTAATTATTAATAATTACTTATTGAATGTTTACTTTGTTAAAGGAACTATTTTAGTTTCCTGGATTATTGAGTGGACAAAGCAGAATTCCATGCCTTTGGGAACTGTATAGTATACTGGGGTAGGCAGGCAATAAACAACACACATGATACAAAGTCAATCTTACAATACAATAACAAGTAATAAGTGTCAGGGCAAACAGAGAGGCTAAGAAAATGAAGATTAGGAATGCCAGATGACAGTGGAGGGTAGCAAGTCATCAAGCTACAGTTTTATGGGATGGTCAAGAGAATTTTTTTTATTATTTGAAAGTCTTTTTTAAATAACTTCTAGAAATATTTTTCCTCACATTTTATTCCTAAAATCTTTCCGCAAACACCTTCTAGATTTGTCATGGTCATCTCTTTCTGTTAATTCTACTTTTGGCCTTCTAGGAAGGTTACCTGGGACAAGCCAGCTTCTTAAAGTTCTCAGGAGGAGGTACGGGTCTTTGTTAGAGAAGTTCATTGAGAGACATCTCTGTCTTCAAGGAGGACATCATATATTGCAGTTTTCTACCCGATCAGGCTGTTGGGCCTGCCACAGCCGCTGTTCTAGGCATCTAGGTCATGACCTCATAGCATCTTGCCTCTAGGCTCAGTGCTTTTCTCTTGCATCAAACTGCGGGCTTCAGGTAGGTTAGTAATGTTACTGGCTCAGGGCCACTTGCTGGCTCACTCAGCATCTTTATGACTCACAGTAAAGAAGATAGCACCTCTGCTTTCAGGGGATGTTGTCTCCATAGCCCAAAGGGGCCAGGTAACACAGTGGTGAAGGGTGGGGAGAGTTAACAGCCCTGTGATGATTTTGACCAATGAAAGACCAGTATGGAAATGTGCCTGGAATCAATACTCCCAAGTCCCTTCCCTAACAGAACATTCTGAGAAACAGCCTTTCCGTACCACTTCACCACAGACATCAGTGTGATGCAGCAACCCACTCTGGAAACTTTGGTCAGCTCCGTAAGACTTCATTTTGGTTTTGCTTTACCTCGTTGCCCTTTTCATCCTTGTGTCCCTGAGATTACAACTTCCCAATAAGATATCAGCATGTGAATTTTGTCTCAGGCTCAGTTTTTGAGGGGAACCTGAGCTAAGACACTAATTGCATATATCGTGAAGACAAGAACAGTCATACCCAAAATGTATTTCTGTAACATATTTTGCAGTTTCAAGCACTTTCACATCTATAAAAAAATAACTCTGAGAGGTATGGTTTCCTTAAGTACAAAATATTTTTCTCAAGTGTCCCTCTTCACAAAGAACGTAAAGAAACAGAAACCTCATTTCAATAGCATTATTCTTTTCCCCATACTTTTTTTTTTTTTAACATTTTTAGTGGAGTATAATTGCTTTACAATGGTGTGTTAGTTTCTGCTTTATGACAAAGTGAATCAGTTATACGTAATACATATATCCCCATATCTCTTCCCTCTTGCGTCTCCCTCCCTCCCACCCTCCCTATCCTACCCTTCTAGCTGGTCACAAAGCACCAAGCTGATCTCCCTGTGCTATGCGGCTGCTTCCCACTAGCTATTTACCTTACGTTTGGTAGTGTATATATGTCCATGCCACTCTCTCACTTTGTCCCAGCTTACCCGTCCCCCTCCCCGTGTCCTCAAGTCCATTCTCTAGTAGGTCTGTGTCTTTATTCCCGTCTTGCCCCTAGGTTCTTCATGACTTTTTTTTTTTTTTTTAGATTCCATATATATCTGTTAGCATATGGTATTTGTCTTTCTCTTTCTGACTTACTTCACTCTGTATGACAGACTCTAGGTCCATCCACCTCACTACAAATAACTCAATTTCGTTTCTTTTTATGGCTGAGTAATATTCCATTGTATATATTTTTCACCATACTTTGAATATTCATTTCAATATTCCAAAAGTTAAAAAAAAAATTCCAAAAGTAAGAGCTGAAGGTAGGTATTAGAAATGAGGTTTAGCCTGGAGATACTGATACTAATATAGAAAGGTCAAGGCATTTTAGAAATCACGTCCACTCTTGCATATACAGTGGGGTTACCAAGGTGCTTCTGCAGTGAGGGCTCCCTGGAGTGCAGCTATGCAGAGAAACCAAGAAACGTTCAGAGATGAGAGTTCCAGGTTGCTAAAGTTAGTAAGTGGTAGAAGATGAGTTGTAAAAACAATAAGGGCCCAAAAGTAAGGGGAAAAAATAAGCCAAAAAACTACTTCAGTGTCATGGGACTTAAGATCCTTAAGGATGTACGTGGCAATTGTCTCTTGGGCAAGAAAGTGGGAGTGTGGTACAAGCAAGTATAGGAAACTGGGTTTGCTGCTTTTATGAACTAGATTAGACCCTTCAGAGATGACAGTTATATCTATAACCAAGAAACATCCTTCCTTACTATTTATAAGCAAGTTATTAATTCTCAAAAATTCTCCAGTGTGTAATGTATCTACAATTCGCAGGTCTAGATTCTTTTTATTCCTGCAGTTGAAGTGTTTTTTTAAAATCTCAAAGTTATTTTCAGCACTCTCCTTTTTCTCCCCTAACTTTCCCCTGCCTACTGTGCCTTCATTTCCTGTACTTTAAAAATTACTATTCTTCAGGAAATGTAGGAGGATGGTGGTGATGGGGCTTCAAATAAGCATACAGTTGCTCCTAGGATTCAGTACAATGTTATGAATGAATGATGGTGTCATCTAAGAATGAATTATCTGGCTGAAGTTTTTGGGTTACCTTGGCTAATGAATTGTTACAGGCTCCCACAAAAAGAGTTCTTAGGGGCTCCATGAGATCTTGAGAAAAATACTTCTGTCCTATATAGCTGCCTAATCAAGCTGACATAATCAGTAGGTTATTACCCAAGGATTAAAACTCAGTCTACAGTTTCCATGAAACACTTTCTTCTTGTCATACAAAAGTTGGCAGTTAACATGGCCATCTGGGGACTTCACTGGTAGTCCAGTGGTAAAGAATCTGCCTTCCAGTGCAGGGGACGTGAGTTTGATCCCTGATCAGGGAACTAAGACCCCACAGGCCACGGGGCAACTAAGCCCACGTGCCACAACTACTGACCCTGCACGCCTCAACTAGAGAAGGCTGCGTGCCGCAAACTACAGAGCCCAGGAGCTCTGGAACCCACACACCACAACTAGAGAAGAGAAAAACCCGCACGTCACAACGAAAGATCCCGCATGCCTCGATGAAGATCCGGCATGCCGCAACTAAAACCCAATGCAGCCAATAAATAAATAAATTAATTAAAGAAAGAAAAAACATGGCCACCATGTGTGTTTGTTTAGGGATGTTCCAAAGAGGCAGACAGTTAGAATGGGAACTCAAATTGGTTTTATTAAATGTAGGAATTATTAACATTTTGGGTTTAATATTTCAAGTTGAACTTGAGTGAGTCTTTTTGTTACTCTGGGCTCAGAATAATGACTTTCTATTTTTCAAGAGCAAAATTTTAATAGCGTATTAAAAAACAATTTCCAAAGTCGATTTCAAAATTTGAGTTAGAGCCTTAAGTAGCACTTTTAGAATACAGTTTGATGAAGAAAGCATGATTGACAATTAGTCACATGTGGAGTACATTTTTGTCATAATACATAAAGGATTAAAATTTCAGAGTAAAAAAAAAAGAAAGGAAGGCAAACTATGTCAGTCCCATTCTCTATGGAATTCATGTAAAGATTCAGAGTATATCCAAAACATTCATGGTTTATGTCTTTAAAACTTGTACAGTGAAGAAATTGCTTTGTGGAATGGGTCATTGAAATGAGAAATCTGCAAGCATCTGAGACTTGGTTAGTAGGGTTTTAAGTGCTCCACAAAGTTCAGTGGCAGTTTTTTCAATTGACACATCAGATATCCAACTGAACTTAATTTTCTAAGAAAAAGTCTTTGTGCCTTGAAAAAAAATAACCTAAAACCCATGGGAGACTTCCACATTTAGAAGGTATGCAGAAAAGTGGGAAGGCATGGTGATATGGAAGTTGTAAGGATTAGAAAATAAAGAAAAATAAAATTAATTCAGTTTCTTTTCTCTGTATCCTTTTATACCACACTGCTATTTAGGGTGACATTAGAATCAAGGATGCAGTATTTATAGAAGGATGTTACTCTACTGATAAGGTATTACAAAAAGCCTTGGCAACAATCTAAGACACAGCAGGGGAGCTGGAAGAGAGCTATTTTTGTAATGTTTAAAATTATCCTAAATTAAAAAAAAAAAAAACCCTGCTGGGCTTCAATCTTTAAATAGCCTGTTGTGGTGTAACTGATCAGAACATTACATTCTGATAATTTACTACATAGAATGAAGCACATGTTGACAAATATTTATGTATGAAAAGCATTTTAGGTCATTTCTATGCAATTCAACATCTAAAGTCATTTTTTTCCCAGTGGATTCTAGTCTAAAAATAGAAGACTATGACATGGGAGACTCTATATTAAAATAATTCAACATATTCGACTTCTGGAAAACATAAATAACAACTAAACACACACACACACACTCTAGAGCTACATTTATTGTCCTGGGATATTCCTATAAATCAGACTTAGATTAGACTGTTATTTGGTAACTTTCTCTTTCTTTATTTCTCTTTATTTTGTAAAAGCTTTGTTGGGATATATTTCACCTAATGTGCAATTCACCTCTTTAAAGTATACAATTCAATGATTTTTTGTACATACACAAATACATGCAATTGTCACCATGGCCAATTTCAGAGTATTTTCATTACCTTGAAAAAAAACCCCTTCACCCGTTAGTTATCCCACATTATCTTCTACCTCATCCACCACTCCTAAGCATCTGCTAATCTACTTAATGTTTCTATATGCTTCCCAATTCGAACTTTCATATAAATGGAATAATATGATATGTAGTCTTTTGTGACTGGCTTTTTTCACATAGCATAATGTTTTCAAGGTTCATCCATGCTGTAGCGTGTATCAGTACTTCATTTCTTTTTAGGGCTGAATAGCATTTCATTTTATGGATATGCCACATTTTGTTTATCCATTTATTGTTTCATAAACATTTTTTCCCCTAACTTTTGTCTATTATGATAGTGTGGTGATGAGCATTAGTGTACGGTTTTTTTGTGTGTGTGAACACAAGTTTTCACTTCTCTTGGGCCTCATTCTCCTCTTAAAGTCTAAGCTTTGCGAAGAGAAAAGAGAATCTCTCACTCTATTTGAAACTTTTGTGTATGAAAACTAAAACTGTGGAAAGGGAACCCTCTTGCACTGTGGGTGGGAATGTAAATTGATACAGTCACTATGGAGAACAGTATGGAGGTTCCTTAAAAAACTAAAAATAGAACTACCATATGACCCAGCAATCCCACTACCGGGCATATACCCTGAGAAAACCATAATTCAAAAAGAGTCATGTACCAAAATGTTCATTGCAGCTCTATTTACAATAGCCAGGACATGGAAACAACCTAAGTGTCCATTGATAGATGAATAGATAAAGAAGATGTGACACATATAAACAATGGAATATTACTCAGCCATAAAAAGAAACGAAATTGAGTTATTTGTAGTGAGGTGGATGGACCTAGAGTCTGTCATACAGAGTGAAGTAAGTCAGAAAGAGAAAAATAAATACTGTATGCTAACACATATATATGGAATCTAAAAAAAAAAAAAAAAAAGGTCATGAAGAGCCTAGGAGCAAGACGGGAATAAAGACGCAGACCTACTAGAGAATGGACTTGAGGACACAGGAAGGGGGAAGGGTAAGCTGGGACAAAGTGAGACAGTGGCATGGACATATATACACTACCAAATGTAAAACAGATAGCTAGTGGGAAGCAGCCACATAGCACAGGGAGATCAGCTCGGTGCTTTGTGACCACCTAGAGGGGTGGGATAGGGAGGGTGGGAAGGAGGGAGACGCAAGAGGGAAGAGATGTGGGGATATATGTATATGTATAACTGATTCACTTTGTCATAAAGCAGAAACTAACACACCATTGTAAAGCAATTATACTCCAATAAAGATGTTAAAAAACGATGTCATCTTATATAAATATCCTACTAGAAGATTATTACCAATGGGTAGATATTTAAACTTTATTTGCTAGAGTTTCAAGATATTTGTTGTTACTGATCTTCCCTCCTAAGCCCCATATGGTTTGCTAGTATTCCCAATGACAAGGCCAACTTCTCTTGGTAAAAGCTTCCTATCCTTTCTATGAGATTAATCTTCCACCCTTTCTAGAGGAATCCCAAGACATGAAAAAAAGGGAAAAATATTCCAAAACCAAAAGTTTTGACACTTATGATATTTAGGTCTCTATAAGTCAATCCCATTAGCCTTGGAATTTTAGTATTGAGAGGCTCACTGTAAAATAGAAAGATGCTCATGGACTATATTTTGGTCACACCCAATGCTCAGTTTAAATCGTACTTAACAAAATGTTTCATTTCATATCTCTAGACAGCTTTATCATTATGTGTGTGTACGAACCTCAACATTAATGACTTTTTGTAATAAACGTTCAGGTTTAATTGAAGAAAGTATAAATTCTTTGTTTAAATTCAAGGCCAGAATTTGGCCCTTAATATGTAGTTGGTATTTACTTAACACACTCAAAGTTATAATTAGAATCCCTGCCTGAGCAAGATAATCTTAAATATAACTAGTGACTTTGACCACAGCAGCAGAAGAAACTTAGAGCAAAAGAAAATGCAAAGAAAACTTTAAACAGGTAGTGAAATTGAACTGTAATGGGGTCTGGTGGAGGAGAGGGTGGTGTGTGAGATTCTTCGCTTGTTTTACTATTGTATTTTGTATTTTTCAGGTCTTATATTTTGTATTATTTCTTGGAAAGAAGGCACTGAATATTCTTTTTTCAATATTCTTGTACCAATAAAGCAGTAATAGTATAAAAAAGCAACTATGTCTCATAAAATAGTGAGAATTATTAACCTTGAAAAACTAAGTAAACAGCTATATTTTTTAAAGTTTTTTTGTAAATTTTGGGTCCTGAATAGATACTTTTCCAACCTTATTTGCTTCATTTTCCAAATAATTATTATATATTACATATAAAACAATATATAGAATAATACTAACATATAATATATAATTGATGAGTACATATATCCTAAGTATGTATATTAAACTTAACACCTAAACTTCCTCTGTTTTTTCCATGCCTACTTCTCAAAATTCTTTATGTTTTTTTGACTAATAGAAAGTGAAGAGGGGGGAACAGGATGGAGGTACAAACATATATTTAGGATCTTCTGCAAGGGAGACAACCTAAACTCTGGCTTCTCCTGTATGAAATATATTCATTCATTTTGGAAAGAAATGTTGGTTGTTGCTGCCATACACACATGCATACAAACACACACACACACACACACAATTTTGAACATATCTTAGTGAAAAGTATATTTATAATTTCATGGAATAAGGAAATTCTTAAATCATTGAAGAAACTTAATTATTTCACAAATTCAATTTAGATACGGTAGAGAAAGACTAAATTTTGCCTAATTCTTCTAAGTTCTAGGTAATATTTAAGTACGTTTTCTGTCGAGCTAACTGTATACACATATGCGTACACATATCTCTATACTAAACCTTATTTAATAGTGGCAACCATCCTATTTTTCCATTTTATAGATTTTTAATGTGAATCAGATAAGAGTATTAAAAATGAATGGGTTTTGATGATGGTTGTACCCACTCAGTAAACTTACTAAAATCAGTGAATCACACACTTGAAATGGTTGAATTTTATTTGTGTAAAATATACCTCAATAGAGTTGCTTTAAAAAATCAAGTTGGAAGCAATTATAATAGTATCTCACATTTATATACTGCTTACCACTTGCCAGGATCTGTGGTAAACACTCTTCATGAATTTTCTTATTAATTCCTCACAAGGATCTATAAGGTATGTGCCATTAGTATTTGTAGATGAGGAAATTAATAGGCAGAAAGCTTATGCATATTACCCAATATGACACAAATGCTCAGTGATGCCACTAAGAATATATGTCCTTCCTAAATATATGGTCACGGCGCATAGAAGTTATTCAAACTAAATTATAACATTTCAGTGGAGGTCAAAGCAAAATAATTTGTTGGTTGTTTTTAATAAAATTTTAAAGTAACTGCTTATACAATACCTATGGCTTCATCACCAGACTAACCTCTGGACATTCTGCTATGTGATAGGGAATTTCCCTTTATTTAAAAAGGCAATTTGTGTTGATGATTCTGTGAATTGCTGCTAAAAGTATCCTAACTGGTACTACCCAGTTTATGTTAATGGTGGAAATGCCTACTTGGATTGAATGGGAAAAATATATTGTTATTTTTGTTAATTTATATGTTTAGTGGATCTAATAAAAATTAGGTAGTATTTACAGTAAGCATTAATTAAATAATTTTATTATCTAATGAGTAATTACCCTAAAAATGCCTTTAGGAGAGTGGACTTTGTCACTCCCTTCTTCAGAAAAAGAAGAAGGAAAAAAACCAAACATATTGCAAAGAACAAACCTTTGATCTTCTTCATTACCTAGAGCTGGTGCACACCAGCACTCTGATCTTCCTTTACTGCCTTAAATTGTATTATCTCATTAGTTTTCATATCATAGGATGAAAGCAAGACTTCCTAGGATGGTGTGATGAAACTTCAGAAAATACTTGAATCACTAACATTTATTAGCCCTTGAGACACAGGGTCCTCACCTCTAAAAGAGGAATGCAGGTAACTATCTGACAGATTTGTTGCAAAGCTCAGTAAACAATAAGAATTACCAAAAACAGTACTGGGATCATTATACTTACTAATGATGACAATAGATTTGAATAGATCTGCACTCCCCTTTTGCATCCACAGGAATGTGTGTGTGTCTGTGTGTGTTCAGGTGAGATTATTATTGCCTTTGAAACTTCAGCTCATCCTTGAAAGATGGGATTTTAGTTTCTAAAGTTTCTAAAATCTCTTTGCAGTTGTACTAATGGTGTTTCGGTACTGGTTTCTTTTTTAAACAGTGATGCATCTCTAAGGGAAGACTAATATAAAAATTTGGTTTTTACGTTTGAAATTTCTCACACATTGTAGGGTTAGAAATCAAAATTGAGATGTGAGATGAGTGAGCATTATCTAAGGATAAGGAGAAAGAATAAAGAGACATACACTCTTTCCAAGAGGGGGACGCAGGCTGACTCCAATCCATTGGAAATTAGGCAGACAACATGTGCTCACTGTCTCTTCCTGCACTGTAGGATGGGTTCATCTACCAGTTCCCATTTTCTCACTTACTAAATAATATACAGTGTCTGTAAAAAGGTTATAGACAGAAAGGGAGAACAAGGTGAAAGTCACTGGCATTCTTCTTGAGCTGTCTGATATAGTATGACCTGATGTTCCATGAGATGGTGAAGTGAGGCAAGAAGGGAAGATTCTGAAACAACGTCAGCCTTCAGAAGGACATGCACTTCTTATCCATTTATAAAGACTGGGAAATTGTAGGAATAACCTGTTGCTGGCGTGAAGCTGGCTTCTGCTCTCGACCAGATGTGTGTGACCTTTGGCAAGTTATTTAACTTGTGCAGGCCTCACTCAGTTTCCTCATCATTAAAACAGTGAAACATCTGTCTTGTAGGGTGGTTGTAAGATCTCATTTTCTCATTTACTAGATATGTATTAATCATCGCTGAAGTACTAGGCTCTGTGTTAAACCCTGGGAATAATTTAGTAAATAGGAAAGAAACAGAGTTTGTGCTCTTACGAGTTTTTATTATGGATGGAATTTAGTATTTAATATAGTTAAGTGTAAACTATAATTTATATGGTATTTGAGCAAATACGTCAATATTGAAGATAATTACAGAATGTTGTAAATTCTGTGAAGGAAATATGAGAGGGAGAGATACAACTGTATCTTGACAACCAGTAGGGTTGTCAACATCAACCTCTAAGCAGAGCTGACCTTTGTCCCAAGATTGGAAGAATAGTAGCCACTCACATGAAGATCTTGACGAAGAGATCTGCAGGCACAAGGACCTACAAGTGGAGTGTCCTAGTGGCTGGAAAAGGCTTCCTGGGTCACAAGAAAGAAAATGTGGCCTTTAAATATAGAAACCTGAAAGCATGAGCCTGTCTGGATGTCGGAATTGCTATGGACCTCTGGTTGCTATGTGTTCCTTATTCCTTCCTCTTTGGAATGCAGTGTTACTGAGACTGTACTCTTTGTCTCTCATTGTATGTTGGGTGTGTGAGAGTCAGCTCACTTGTCTTTTAACCCCACAGGTCTCTAGATCAAGAGCAACCACAGTGAGCAACTGTACCTGAGGATTCTCATCCTGATTCAGACCTGATTCAGAACATGAGACTAGAATGTCCAGCCTGGTGTCATAATTGAATACAAAGTGGTTGGAGACAGTGTGTTGGAAGGAAAAAGTGTATTTTGCAAGTGGGAAAGAAGCAAGTTGCTGTGCCCAAAAGGCAGATTGGTAGATTTTTTTTTAAATAGCTGTAATAATTCCTACCATGCCCCTTTGAAAAATGACTTTACCATTCTTATCAAAAGCTAGAGCCTATTTCCCCTGCTCTTGAATTAGGGCTGGACTTGTGACTTGTTTTAATGGAGAGAGTGTTGCAGAAGTGACTGAGACTACCTTGGATGTCAAGTTCTTTGAACATGAGAGGCCACATGGAAGAGAAGAACTGGAGGATGCAAGTAAAACAGAGAGAGATAGAGAGCAAGAGAGAGGAAAAGAAAAGCTGGCAGCTTCCAGCCGTTTTAGAAATCCCATTTGCAGCCCCGGACATGTGAGTGAGATCGTCTGGGATATACCCACCATAGTTGAGCTGTCAAATGCCTACAGCTTTATGAATGATTCCAGAAGAGACTAGCAGAAGAAAGGCCAAGATCTAAACATGAGACATATGAAATGGTTGTTTTGAGGTTTGTTACTCAGATATAATTAGTAATAGATAACTGAAATAGTAAGTAAAGAATTACCCAAATAAATTGTGAGGAATACTGATATTCAAATTCAGATGATGACTGAATTTAGTAAAAATCCAAGAAAGTACACTATTGTTGGGGTTCGTCAGAGCCATAATTATAATTTCAAAAACAATTTTTTGAAAATTCAGAAATGTCTAGAAACACAGATGAAATGCTCATTATATAAACTTCAAGTTGTAAGACTAAAAACTGGTTTAAGAGTTATATGATCAATGAACTTTACAGCTCGTTTACAGAAATTATATTAAGAAATATTAACACTTTAGGGAAGAAATAACATCCTAATTATTGAACATTTAGTTATGTAACACTTAACTCTATAACTGGTACTGTTTTAAGTGCTTTAGGTAGATTAATTTATTAAATCTAATGAAACTTTATAAAGTACATAATCTAATCCCTATAAAGAAACTGAGTAATTGAGAGCCTAGGAAATGTGTCCAAGTTTGCATAGCTAATAAGTGAAGGAGCCAAGCTTCTAACCCAGAGGGCCTCATGCCAGAGTCTGGTTCTTACCCCCAGGCTATGTTAATCATACTGGATTTTATCACCAGTACTACCAGGGTCAGTAAAAGTGCGGGTTAAAATGATGGCAGCTGGTATCACTACTCTCACTAAATTCCATGGACCTGAACTTTGCCTTAAAAAAGAGGAGGGTATCTAAGTGTGATGTATACTCTCATCATACATTATTTCAGGCTTTTGACAGTGACATAAAAATTGCTTTGACAGGCTGACAGCAAAGATTCACTTTGCTGATGGTCTATTTAAATATTTAAACTAAAAGATTATCATGGCCTGGATTAAAATATGAACAAAGAATTTTGAGGAAGGGATTTGGGGGCATTTATAAAAGGGAAACAGAGGATTTAGCAACAGATGCAGTTACAAGAAAAGACTGTTTCCTTTGCTCTTCCTGTTTCCAGCTGCAAATTGCACCTGGAAAGTCTACTTACCATCCTCACCATATTTCATAACTAGAATTTCATTAGATTATCACTAGGTCATTATTAGAATCTCAGGTCCTTAAAAATTCATTTGCCTATTTTCTCAACTCAACTAATCTTAAATGATTGCTACCTCTTTGGGGAACAGACAGATTTGTATGATTCAATGAAATAGTTCATTTCTTGATGCTTCAGGAAAGTGACAACATAGTATTCTTTAAATGGCAGTAGAATATGTACCTGCTATGCTTCAAAAAACCATTGGTTTATTACAATTAAGATCACAATCAAATTTTCATATGTAATTGGCACAGGTAATCAATCCATTAGTTGATCCAATATCAATCCACTGATATTGGAGAAAAAAGCTAGAACTAAGTTGAATGTGATTCAATTTGAAATTGAATAATTCAGTATTAGCAAGCTGAACATAGGTTTATGGTTCTTATTTACTACGCCTGGGAAATTTTGGTTTTTTAAAGAAGAGTCTCAACTTCATGGAAGAAAATCTTAGAATATACAAAGTATTATTATGACACTACAGGTGACCAATGAAACAGCCTACTCATTCCTAAAGTACCTCACCAATTTTGAATATATCAACACAAATTAATCTAGTATTATTTATTTTGTAGGTAAACATTAAAACTTCTTCTGGAGATTATTACAAAGTAAAATACATATTGTGAATCCAATTCACCAGCCATGTTCTTTGCCTGCGTCTAAACGTCTTTGAACACCAGTAATCAATGCCTTCTTAGTTTCTCTTTAATTTTTTTCCCCAGTATTAATTTCTAATCTGCAGAGCTATAATTTTACTAAGCAAAGGCAGTAAGTAAATATGATAGCTTTTATTTTTTTGTCTAGTATGTGCTATCACCTCCTTCATGTTTTTATCCTAAGGAAGGAGATAAGTAAATATGGAATCAATGCGTAACTAAAGGTGGTATTTCACAAAATCACCAAGAGAAGTTATTGACATTCATTGAGTGTATGCTCACCACTTTATCAAAAATTCAACAATCATTTCTTTAACCTTTATTGAGCAGCTAGTGTGCCAGACACAGGGGTTAACAGGGAAAAAAAGGCCCAACTGGCAAGATATTCCCAGTCTACTATGAGAGAAGGGTGATGCCTTTCTTTGTGTATTGATACTGATGTACAGTTCATTGTGGTAAAAGACAATCAGTTCTGTATGGAAAACCTAGATTAGCCTAGTCCTAAACTACGTCAGACACTTCCATCCTATAAGATGATGACTGAGCTTTAGGACAGAAATTTTAGAAGTCACTTTCAGACACCTTTCTTCCTTTGACAGGACAGATATCACAAGCTGTAGTAGAGTTGAAATTATTTGCGAAGTAACATTATACAGGAGTTTTTATTACATGTGTAGTCAAGGCTAATGATTACCAACTCAAAACCAAAGAAAACGTTAAAGGATGTATACTGTTGCTAAATTTTTATTTCACTAAGAAATTGATTAATAAGCGGTCATACTACTTCAGTCTTTAGCATATTTTATGTGAAGGCCATAAACTAAATCCCTCTTTACATATTTGCAGTTTTATAGTTTCAAATATCAGAACCATTTCATTTCATTAGACAGCTACTTACTTCTTTATGCAGATCCCACTAAAAGCAGAAAGTTATACTTGGAAAACCTTCTACATTTTCTTGAATACTATTGATAAGGGAAATGGTAAGATCTGCTAGTTCAATATTCTAATGAAGTTGTTACACATGATAAAATACCAGGTAATTATTGCATAACAGTTTGTTTTTAGAACTCTTTATAAAAATCTGATTATTTAGGTGAAAATTCTAATAATATTAAAGTTATTTTCTCCCTAACAGGATTACAAGCTTCTGTAAAACAGAGACTATGTTCTATTCTTTATCCCCCGTTGTAACAAATACAGGGCCAAGAAAAAAGCAGTTAATAACTGTCCTGGGCAACAAGTGAATTGCTACCATTTACTCTGAAGACACCCTGCCTCTCCATAAAGTGTTCAATTCTTAGCAGTCTTGTTTCTTTCATGGTACAGTTCCCCCTGGCTACAACTGATGGGTCCAGAGGAGGATATATAACCCAAACTGTACTTATCAGCATCCTTCTCTAGGACATTAGTTGAGATCGCCAAAAGATCAGGCTCTTTACAGACCTCGGAAATGGTTGTAAATGAATCCAGGCACTCAAGACAGCCACTCATAGCAGCCCAGTGACTGTGTATTGATTAGTTGATTTTTATCTCAAGAATCAGAAAAAAAGAGAGAAAATTTATAAATAAAAAATATTTATTCCAAATGTTCAAAAACTGGCATTTTCTTTCTTTTTCCTCTCATGAATGACTAATTTTAAGAATTAAATTAAAAATCAAAGTAGGTTTATTTTTCCAATTACAGTCATTCTAGAAAAACATAACCTTTTCTAATATAAATATGGCATTATAAAAAATCCAGATAACACAAAAAGTATATATTATTGAAAAATTTGAAAAAACCTATAACCGTACTATATAGAAATACCATATATATATTTTTTCCCTAGACACACACACACATATTTTAAACAAAAATGGGACTGTGTACTGCATGGTTTTTGTATAAGTTTTTCCTTTATACTATTAGAACATATTTTTAGGCCAGCAAATGTACATCTTCATTATCGTTTTAATGATAATGCCAAAATTTACATAGCATTATGTGGATAATAGTGTAATTAATTTATCAAACTGATACTGATGAAAGAAATCAAAGATGACACAAACATAGGGAGAGATATACCGTGTTCTTGGATTGGAAGAATCAACATTGTGAAAATGACTATACTACCCAAAGCAATCTACAGATTCAATGCAATCCCTATCAAATTACCAAGGGCATTTTCACAGAATTAGAACAAAAAATTTTACAATTTGTAGGGAAACACAGAAGACCCCGAATAGCCAAAGCAATCTTGAGAAAGAAAAACCGAGCTGGAGGAATCAGGCTCCCTGACTTCAGACTATACTACAAAGCTACAGTAATCAAAACAGTATGGTACTGGCACAAAAAGAGAAATATAGATCAATGGAACAGGATAGAAAGCACCCAAATAAACCCACACATCTATAGTCAATTAATCTACAACAAAGGAGGCAAGCATACACAATGGAGGAAAGTCAGTCTCTTCAATAAATGGTGCTGGGAAAACTGGACAGCTACATGTACAATATGAAATTAGAACACTCCCTAACACCATACACAAAAATAAACTCAAAATGGATTAAAGACCTAAACGTAAGGCCAGACACTATCAAACTCTTAGAGGAAAACAGAGGCAGAACACTCTGACATAAATTGCAGCAAGATCTTTTTTGATCCACCTCGCATATTTTGAATATTCAAGTAGTTTTCAATATTTTAAAAAGATTTTATTAGAGCAGATTGAGGTTTACAACAAAACTGAGAGGGGGAAAAAAGATTTCCAATATACTTCCTGCCTGCTTATATGCATAGCATCTCCATTATCAAATCAATCAGTAGAATGGTACATTTTCAGTAGGTTGAACCTTCATTGACCCATCATCATCAACCAAAGTCAACAGTTTACCTTAGTGTTCACTCTTGGTGTTACATATGCTATGGGTTTGGACAATGTATAAGGACATATATCCATCATTATAACACTGTACAAAGAATTTTCACTGCCCTAAAAATCCTCTGTGCTCATTCTATGCATCTCTTCCCTCCACTCTGGCAACCACTGATCTTTTTAAGTCTCCATAGCTTTGTCATTTCCATATCATGTTGTTGGAATCACAGTTTAACCTTTTTAGATTGGCTTCTTTCACTTAGCACTATATATTTAAGTTGCCTGCATATCTTTTCATGGCTTGATGGCTCATTTGTTTTTAGCACTGAATAGCATTCCATTGTCTGGATGCATCTCAGTTTATTTATGCATTCACCTGGAAGGCAGGTTTTTGTGTTGACATAAGTTTTTAACTTTTTTGGGTGGAGTTTTCTTTTAAACTAAGGAATTCTCAAATTAAAGTTGATGAATTCAACTCTTTTACATCAATTTCTACACTTGATTTTAAGAATAGAAGCTGTAACAATTACTGAGAAAATATCGTTGGCCCTCTTAAGTCTCCTTTCTTTGTCAGTCAGAGCAAGGATACAGGAGATGTTCTAAAATTTGCCATATGTGGGTTTAGTTTTATAAAAACTTACATTTGCTACAGCAGATAACTTTAAGCATTGAACCTGTTGATCTTCAAGGTATTTTAAATCCTCTTTTCCTCTTTTGAACTTGTTTTCTAAGCATCTGTGTCATATTTCCTT
The DNA here is from genome assembly GCF_949987515.2 of Delphinus delphis. Lineage (NCBI taxonomy): Eukaryota > Metazoa > Chordata > Mammalia > Artiodactyla > Delphinidae > Delphinus > Delphinus delphis. Next base: position 41,164,511 of record NC_082691.1, read on the forward strand.
GAACTCTGAGACCAAATTCTAACTTAGAAAATTGATTTCCATTTGGTTTATTGAGAGACCGGATAGAGATTAGTGAGGGACTGTCAAAGCCTTTTGACTTACAGTGGGTGGAGCCTATCAGAGTATTGTTTCTATGTACTAAACTCTGCTAGGCATTTTAGGAACAGGATGCTCTGATATTTGTCTGGAGTGATTTCCTGTTTACTCTGGCACAGTGACATCTGAGTGAGTCAGACTGCAGTGGGGAAACATCACAGGCTGTGTGATCTAACAGCTTCTCCCATTTTCTCATACTCTTGCCAATAGCTAAACTGATGCCATGTTTACCACTCAGAGTTTGAGTTGTGACACACCATGCAAATTGTGGCATCAGATTGGCCATCTGAGCTTCTTCATGTGTATTGCAATGATCTTTTTTATTGCTATTTAATCATATTGAGTATGCCAGGGAGTCTGTTCTTTTGTCCACCTGAGTGAGTTGCCTTTCTTTTTGTGGTACTTTTATTATTCTTTTCAGAAAGAATGCTACGATAGACAGTTGGTCAGGTATCATGAAAAAACTAACTTTACCTAGTGAAAACTATAACCATTCAGAACAAAATTACCATGTAGGCTGAGAAAAGATGGCTTTGGGGCTTAAGAAAAAATATATTTTATAATGTTTTGAGTTCATAAATTGTTTTTGAATGTAAAAAAGATGAAACTGTAGGAATATGTATATTGATGAAAGCTATATGAATATATATTATTTTCAGCTACTTCATAGAATTTTGTAAGAAGGAAGATAGATGACTATTTATTAGCTATGATTTTAGACAAGCTCCTACTCACATCACCAACTTTTTTTGTTTGTGTTTTGGCCAAGCTACAGGGCATGCGGGATCCCAGTTCCCCAACCAGGGATCGACGGCCCCTGCAGTGGAAGCATGGAGTCTTAACCACTGGACTGCCAGGGAAGTCCCTCATCACCAACCTTTTAAAAGCTTCTATCCCCAATTTTAAAGATAACAAATTCTGTGATCAGAGTTTTAAAACATTGGGTACAATCTGGTCCCTATGCTAAAGTTCAAGTGCTGCAAAGACGCATAAGACCCTAAGTCTTATTAGTACTGATAATTTACTCTCCAGAGTAAACCAGATTAATATATCCTTTTATGAGGGCACATTTTAATAGAAAGCAAATACAGACAGACCATGAGGACCCTGAGTGCCTATTAAGAAGAGAAAGGCTTCCAATAAAAAATGGGATTAGAAGAGAAGGAGAAAAATGAAAGAAAGGGATTTTTAAAAAAGTACTTACTTTATTTAAGCTTTCTCCAGAAAGACTCTGAGAAAAAGATTCATGTGCAAGTAGTTGATTTGGAAGGAAATAATTTCAGAGGCTCCAGAAAGAAAATAAGGAGTAAAAAAGGAAAGAGAAGGTATCTAAGACAGGACAGCCAGAGACTACAGCTTCCTTGAAGGTACTGTGAGAAGTAATCACAAATAATAGTAGTGAAGAATGGTGGGAGTGAAACAGGAAGGAGGAAGAAACACAAGAATTTATTATTAAGGTGGATGGATGACTGGGCTCAATATCTCAGGACCTTCTAAGGAGTCTTCTTAGATGCATCTCACAACTGTCCCTCTGTCTACATGAGAAAATGAAGAAGCATCGATCCATTTACATAACACAGAGTGTGGCGGGCAAATAAATCTCTTTTGTAGTGAAATGGACCTGGGTTTATAGCTCGGTACTTCCTGCTTACTAGCTATACAGAATAGTTATAAAACCTTCCTGAGAGTTTTAACTTACATATTTAAAATAAGGGATAACAATACCTATTTTTTTTTTCTGGTAAAACCCAGACAGCTACTTCAGATTTTTCCAACAATGAAAGATTCTTCCAAATGTAGATCTCAAATTATGTTTCCCTAAAAATAACAAAGAGGAAAATCTTCTACTTTGAGATTCAGACTTTTCTCTTGTGACACAAAACTTGAATTCGATTACTGAACAGAGCTATTAACTTTATTACTGGTTTAACCTTATATTGTTTTGATGGAAGCAGGAATGTAGAAGAAAGCATTGAAAAAATGATACTAATTATATTTCATTAATTGTAATAGTACGAACTGGATTTATGAACCTTTTAACATCTTCTCCATGTATATCGACTGGTAAATATAAACTTCAATAGTATTTCATTAATTATTTAAATATATTTGAATGACTTAATTTTAGAAAGCCAAATATAGTATTAAATATAGATAAATTAATATATCTATAAATTCTATAAAGGAAATATAGCTAAGAGGCCAAGGCATTTTGAGATTGGTTTTACAATAAGCTCTCCATCTATTCCTGATGACTGTATACAAGATAAATAAAACCATGTAACTTTTCAGCAGTCTCTACAGAGCCTATGAATCATTATGAGTCACTTAGGAGTTTGTGAAATGCTTTCCCTCATTTTTGCCACTTTCTGGTAAGACAGAACATAAATCTGGCCCAAACTGTAACGTAATACAGACTTGATATATATTCCTAAAAAGTCAGACATCAATTTTGATAGTTAAACAACACAGATATTTAATTACTAAATTATAATAAAACAAACTGTCAACAACAGAGTTCTTTAAATTCCTCATTCTCTTAGTCTGCCCCTTTTAAATATGAAGGATTTCACTTATGTGCAAATAGATGTTCATCCATTTTATAAAAACTTACTAGCAAAGGAGAGAGAGTGAGATCAAAATTCTGTGAGTGTTAAGTCTTAGATGGTAGTTATTGCCTTTTCCGCATGTCACACTAGGGAGGAAAAGTCCACTCCCAAAGGGCACATCACCTTCACTCCACTGTCTCACTCAGTGGGGAGATTTTGTAATATCACAAAGACCTTTGCTCCAGGGTAAAGCAGCTGTTCTGGGTGCTTGCCAACTGAATGATGGTCTAACAAAATCTGTCAGCAGAGGAAACACACCACATCCTCATACTCACATTGTGGCTGCTTTCTCTTTCCCCTTTCAGCATACCCCTTGGGACACTGCCTTATACAGAAGGCCAAACGAGGGTGACATACATGTGAACATATGGCACTGCCCTCCGGGGGTAATGTACATGGAAGCATATGGTGCTGCCCTGTTACTCGTCAGCAAACACAGGAAGAACTATGCCATAGTTACCTTGTTGACTTTCCATATGCTTCTGAATTGTCCCTGCAAGTGGATAATTTGCCCTCATTTTCCTCCAAAATTCTTTCTAGATATAAAGGAATGTTTCAGCTATGTAAAATTAAGTAAGTAGTCATCTAAATATATATGTTTCTAAAGAAGTAGATAACTATAATTATATATAGTCATATATACACATATATTTGATCATGTATATGTGTGTGGAGATATACATACACACATACGTGATATGTATTGTGTGCATACACACAAGCCTAGAAGAAAAGAATACCATTTAATTTTTTTTGTATTTCATTTTTAAGCATTTTATTCTGACATATACTAAAAAATAATTTGCAGTTTGCTGCTCTTTTTCAGTTTTTTACATCCAGGTATTTTCATTCTATCTGACTAATTTACTCATGCTGTATTCTTTTGATTTTAATGTAGAACCAGTTCCTCTAAGAAGCCTGATATCCTAAATTTAGAATAGATGACTCTTCTAGGGACTGCTGTAAGTCTCGGTTCTTTCTCACCACTGCACTCATCATTGCCTAAACATCTGACGCTATTAACCACAGTGCACAACCATCATGGGGAAAAGACCATGTCTATCTTTTTGCATCATAGTGCTTCTCTCATGACTACCATGGGTCCAAACGAGATAGGTTATCAAAAAATGCTCGGTGATTGCATGAAGGAATATATTCATATAGGTTAGAGATTATATAAACACCTGAACAAAGACAAGAGTAATAAAGATATGACATTTTGTAGAAAGCTTAGTATCTAGTAACTGTTTGGATATGGGGATTAATCAAAAAGGCAGAATCAAAAAGGAATCTGAGTTTTCTAGCTTATGATGATGAAAGTAAATACAGAGAACTGTATTTTCCTTGTGGGGGTGGAGAGAGAAGAGAGGCCAAAGTTTCCCCTTTGTGCTGCCTCCAGTGACCAAACGTGCTCAATTTCTTCTTTGCCAGTATTTGGGATAAGTGCTACCATGTTATTATAAGAAAAAAAATTTTGTGTCCCATCTCCCCATTTCCCACTGGTTTGATGATCTGTGGTCCCTAGTTGACATGATCCAATCTCAAGGCTATACCAATCCATCATCTGATGTTGACAAACCAAGTGTAACATCAACACCCTAAAGACTACACAAAGTTGAGGCTCTCCACTGATGCATGCTTTTCTGTCTGTAGAGGGTAGTGTTGTTCTTACAACTTCATGGAGCTGTCCTAGAGCATTACTCAGTACAACATCATTTTGGCTGCCAAGGAGCTCTCTTCTTTTGTTGCTGCTTTGACTCTGCTTTTTTTTTTTTTTACAGGCCATTTATTATTTGTTGAGTTCTCAGAAAAACTTTTCAGGTCAGGAGACAATATGATGATATATTCAAAATACTGAAAGAAAAAGCACTGTCAACCAAGAATACTATACCTGACAAAACTGCCTTTCAGAAATGAAGGAGAGATAAAGACTTTCTCAAATAAGCAAAAGCTGAGAGAGTTTATCATCACCAGACCTGCCTTACAAAAAATGCAAAAGAGATTTCTTCAAGTGGAAACAAAAAGATGGTAATTAATACTGTAAAAGCATCTGAAGGTTGGTATAAAACATACTGGTAATGGTAAATATGTCAAAGTTAAATTCTCTAATATTGTACTGGTGCTGTATAACTTATCTACAATTCTAGGTTAAAATATAAAGAACAAATGAATTAAAAGTAACCATAACCATACAAAAATGGTTCATTGTTGGATACACAGTATAAAAAATACGTAATTTGTGATATCAATAACCTAAAATATGAAGGAAGAGAAATAAAAGTGTAAAGTTTAAAAATGCTATAGAACTTAATGCTATTGAAGTAAAAGAGGGTGCTATAAATATAACATATTTTACGTAAGCCTTTGGTAACAAAGGAAAAACCTGTAATAGAGAAGTCAAAGCCTGCAAATACAAAAGGTCATAAAATCACAGAGGAAGGCAGAAGATGAGAAGCAAGGAACAATGAACCTACAAAATAATCAGAAACAATTAAAATGACAATAGCAAATCCTTAATTATCAGTAATTACTTTAAATGTACATTGATTAAATTCTCCAATCAAAAGACACAGAATGTCTGAATGGATTATTAAAAAAAAACATGATCCAATGATATGCTGCCTACAAGATAATCACTTTAGCTTTAAAGACACACATGGACTGAGAATGAAGGGATGGAAAAAGATTATTCTAAGAAAAGAAAAGGAAGCAGTAGTAGCTACACTTATATCATACAAAATAGTCTTTAAACTAAAATTGCTCAAAAAAGAAAAAAAGTCACTATATAATGATAGAGGGCTCAATCAATAAAGAAGATATTAACAACTGTAAATGCACCCAACATTGGAGCAACTAAATAGGTAAAGCAAATACAAATAAAACCAAAAGAGAAAATATATACCAATGCAATAATAGTTGAAGACTTAATTCACTCTTAACCATGGATATATCATCCAGACAATAAGGAAACGTCAAATTTGAACAATATAGAACAAATTAACCTAATAGACATAAAAAAATAAGTAATAAACTAACAAAAAAGAAACAGACTCATAGATACAGAGAACAAACTAGTGGTTACCAGTGGGAAGAAGGGTGGGGAGAATGGCAAGATATGGGAAAGGGATTAGAGGTACAAACTACTAGGTATAAAATAAGATACAAGGATGCAATGTACAGCACAGGGAATGGAGCCCATATTTTACGATAACTATAAATTGAGTGTAATCTATAAAATATTGAATCAGTATGCTGTATACCTAAAACTAATACATTGTAAATAAAATATACTTCAATTAAAAAAAAAGAAAGATCTTAAATAAACTAACTTTACACCTAAAGGAACTAGAAAAAGAAAAAGAAACTAAGCCCAAAGTTAACAGAAGAGATAACATAATAAAGATTAGAGCAGAAATAAATTAGAGAATAGGAAAACAATATAAAAGATTCACAAAACTAAGACTTGGTTTTCTGAAAAGATGAACAAAATTGACAGATCTTTAGACACACTAACCAAAAAAAGAAAGAAGACTAAAATCAGTAAACTTGTAAATTACAGAGGAGACATTACAACTGATACCACAGAAATACAAAGGATCAAAAGAGACTACTATAAACAACTATATACCAACAAACTGGACAATCTAGAAGAAACAAATTCCTAGCAACATAACTTACCACGGATGAATCAGAGAGAAATAGAGAATCTATGCAGAGCAGTAATGAGTAAGGAGATTGAATCAGTAATCAGAATCCTCCCAATGAAAAAGAGCTCAGGATTGGAAGTTTTCAGTGGTGAATTCTGCCAAGTGTTTAGAGAATTAACACAAATACTTTTCAAACTCTTTCAAAAACTGAAGAGGAGGGATCACTCCCAAACTTATTTTATGAGGCCAACATTACCCTGATACCAAAGCCAGATAAGGATACTACAGGAAAACTACAGGCCAATATCCCTGATGCATATAGATACAAAAACTCTCAAGAAAATAGAAGCAAACTGAATTCTCCAGTACACTGAAATGATAACATTACATTTATTCCTAGAGATTTTACTCATCTTGTTGCAATTGAAAAATGGGATGGTTTCCTTAATTTCTCTTTCTGCTAGTTTGTTGTCAGTGTATAGAAATGAAAGAGGTTTTTGTATATTGATTTTGTACCCTGCAATTTTACTGTATTCATTTATTATCTCTAAGAGTTTTGGAGTGGAATCTTTAGGGTTTTTTATATATAATATTGTGTACATTAAAAGCATCCCTGGGATACAAGAATGGTTCAACATATGCAAATCAATAAACATATCACAGTAAGAGAATGAAAGACATCATATGATCATCTCAACAGATGCAGAAAAAGCATTTGAAAAATTTAACATCATGATATAACATTTATGATAAAAACTCTGAACAAATTGGGTGTATAGGAATGTGCCTCAACATAAACAAAGACCATCTATGATAAGCCCACAGCTGACATCATACTAAACTGTAAAATATTGAAAGATTTCCCTCAAAGAAAAGGAGCTGGACAAGGGCATCCACTCTTGCCACTCCTGTTCAACGTAGTACTGAAAATCCTAGCCAGAGCAATCAGGTGAGAAGGTAAAGTAAAAGCCATCAGTATTGGAAAGAAGAAGTAAAATTTTCTCCATTTACAGCTGTTACACTTTTATGTATAGAAGATCCCAAAGACTCCACCAAAAAGCTGTTAGATCTAATCAACAAATTCTGTAAAGTTGCACAATAAAAAAAAAAATCAGTATGCAAAGAGACTGACATCAGCATCAAGGCAGTGTGAGATGCTTCCTCTACCTCCCCCTTTCAAACAACTACTAGTAAAACAGCCATAACCTAAGAAAAGTTCCTCTGTCAAACACACCAGGATGCTGCAGAAATCCACACCTGTACATCAGAAGGTGGGTGTATTGGAATACATAAAGGAGGCCAAACTGGGGGACAGCAGAGGTGGTGCCCATGATCTTGGCCTCCTGTCTGTGGTACCTGAGCCTGTACCCCCAGATAACCTAGCAGCAGCAGGGAAGGAAGTGCACACAGCTCTGGTCTCTTAACCACAGTGGTGCCTGCAGCCTCAGGAAACCAGGCAGCAGTAGCAGCAGGGCCCGCAACTCTGGCCACCCCGGCCTGTGGTGACACCTGCAAATCTAATAACCCTGGATGCAACAGAAATGCCTGTGACCTTAGCTCCACCCTGCACTGCCTATCGTGGTGGTTGTGTCTGTGATTCAGGCAACACTGGAAGGTGTTGCCATCTTGGTGCTCCTGACAATGATGCCAGCAACACTGGCAACAGCAAATCACAGTGACCCCAGAGGTTCAAGCAGGGACAATGAGAGCTAGCATCACCTACTGCAAAACAAAAGAAAGGCCTCTAATTACTAACTTGTTATATTGTCAGAAGAAAGTTAAAAAAAAAAAAAAAGCTAAATAAGAAAGATGTTCACTACTTCAAATGAGCCAGTAGAGGAATGACACACCAAGAACCATGAAAAACAATGATAACATGGTGTCACAAAAAGAAAATGGCAATTCTCCAGAAACCAAACTTAAAGTCATGGAAGATTATGATCTAACTGATAGAGAATTCAAAATAGCTGTCATGAAGGAATTCAGTGAGCTATAAGAAAACTCAAGAAAGGCAGTTCAATATGCTCAGGATTAAAATTAATGAGCAGAAAGAATACTTTACCAAAGAGATTAAAACTCTAAAAAAATGCAGACAAATTCTGGAGCTGAAGAACTCAATAAATGAGATGAAGAATACACTGGAAAATGTTGGAAATAGAGCAGACCAAATGGAAGAGAGAATTAGTGAGCTCTAAGATATAAATCTAGAAATGATTCAGATAAAAGAGAGAGAACTAAAAATTTTTAAAAAATGAATTTATAAGAACTCTTCAATTCCATTAGGAAAGGCAGTATAAGGACAATGGGTATCCCAGAAGGAAAAGAGAAGGAAAAAGGAGCAGAGAGTTTATTTAAAGAAATGATAGCTGAGAACTTCCCAGGGGAAGGAATAGGATACACAATTCAAGAAAGCTAAGAGAACAGCTAATTATCTCAACATAAAATACCTTCTCCAAGATATATTATGTGTCCAAAAAATTTTAGGGGCTTCCCTGGTGGTGCAGTGGTTAAGAATCCTCCTGCCAATGTAGGGGATATGGGCTTGAGCCCTGGTCCAGGAAGATCCCACATGCTGTGGAGCAACTAAGCCTGTGAGCCACAACTACTGAAGCCCAGGCACCTAGAGCCCGTGCTCAAATAACCCAATTAAAAAATGGATTAAAAAAAAGATTAAAAAAAAAAATGGATAGAAGTGAATAGACATTTCTCCAAAGAAGACATACAGATGGCCAAAAAGCACATGAAAACATGCTTAACATCACTAATTATTAGAGAAATGCAAATCAAAATGACAATGAGGTATCACTTCACACTGGTCAGAATGGCTAACATCAAAAAATCTTCAAACAATAAATGCTGGAGAGGGTGTGGAGAAAAGGGAACCCTCCTACACTGTTGGTGGGAATGTAAATTGGTGCAGCCACTATGGAGGACACTATGGAGGTTCCTTAAAAAAATAAAAATAGAGCTACCATATGATCCAGCAATCCCACTCCTGGGCATATATCTGGAGAAAAACATGATTCAAAAGGATACATGCACCCCAGTGTTCACTGAAGTGTTGTTTACAATGGCCAAGACATGGAAGCAACCTAATTGTCCATCGACAGACGAATGAATAAAGAAGATGTGGTACATATATACAATGGAATATTACTCAGCCATTAAAAAGAATGAAATAATGCCATCTGTAACAACATGGATGGAACTGGAGATTATCATACTAAGTCAAGTAAGTCAGATGGAGAAAGAAAAATATCATATGATATCACTCATATGCAGAATCTAATTTTAAAAAGTTATACAAATGGGACTTCCCTAGTGGGGCAGTGGTTAAGAATTCGCCTGCCAATGCAGGGGACATGGGTTTGACCCTGGTCCGGGAAGATCCCACATGCCGCAGAGCAACTAAGCCCATGCACCACAACTGTTGAAGCCTGCTCACTTAGAGCCTGTGCTCCGCAACAAGAGAAGCCACCACAATGAGAAGCCCGAGCACCCCAGCAAAGAGTAGCCCCTGCTCACTGCAGCTAGAGAAAGCCCATGCTCAGCAATGAACACCCAACGCAGCCAAAAATAAATAATTTTATCAAAAAATTTTTGTTTTAAAGGCAGGCCGAGGAAAAAAAGACAGTAACCTGCAAAGGAACTCCCATTAGGCTATCAGCAGGTTTCTCAGGAGAAACTCTATAGGTTAGGAGAGAGTAAAATGACATACTCAAAATACTGAAAGATAAAAAATGTCAGCCAAGAACACGCTGTTCGGCAATGTTATCTTGCAGATATGAAGGAGAAATAAAGGCTTTCCCAGACAAACAAAAGCTGAGGGAGTTCATCAACACTAGATCTCCCTTACAAGAAATACTAAAAGAATCTCTTCTACCTGAAATGAAAAGGCAAAAACACACAAAACTTTAAGATGATAAATAGACAAAAAGAATCAGAAAATTGCAAGTCTGTATCAGAATAGGTTGTTAAACACTTAGTTATAGCATAAAGGTTAAAGAGGAAAAAAAGCAGTAAAAATAACTATAGCTATTGATATTTTAATTTGGTAACAAACTCACAACATACATAGGGATAATTTGAGACAACAAAAACATAAAAGGGGAAGAGGAATAAGATAGAACCCATATAAGCAAACGAAGATAAGATGTTATCTGCAGAAAAAGGATAATTTTATCTGTGAGATGTTTTATACACAAAACATAAATCTAGAGCAGAGACTAAAAACATAACAGAGTAAATTAAGAAAAACATCAGAGAAAACCAATAAATGAAAATGGCAGACAGAAACACAAGGAAAAAGAAACAAAAGAGATATAGAGCAACCACAATGGCAGTACTAAGTCTTCATTTATCCGTAATCATCCTAAATATAAATGGAGTGGATTCACCAATCAAAGGACAGAGTGGTTGGATGGATTAAAAGATAACACCTACTTATAGGATACCTCCAGGAGACTCAGCTCCAAAGAGAAACATAGGCTAAAAGTAAAGAGATGGAAGATGATACTCCAAGCAAATAGAAGCCAAAAGAAATCTGGTGTAGCTATAGTCATATCAGACAGAAGAGACTTCAAGCCAATAAAGGTAAGGAGCAAAGTTAGACAATATGTAATGATAAAGGGGAAAATCCATCAGGAAGACATAACATTTATTAATATATATACACCTATCTTAGGAGTACCAAAACATATAAAACAATTATTAATAGATCTAAAGAGAGAAGCTGACAGCAATACAGTAATAGTAGGGGACTTTAACCCCCACTTACATCAATGAATAGGTCGTCCAGACAGAAAGTCAACAAGGAAACACTGGCCTTAAATGAAACATTAGACCAAATGGACGTAATAGACTTAAATAGAACATTCCATCTGAACACAGAATCCACATTCTTCTCAAATGTGCATGGAACATTTTTAAGGATAGACCATATGTTGGGGTACAAAATAAGTCTCAATAAATTTAAGGAAATTGAAATCATATCAAGCATCTTTTCTGATAATAGTATGAAAATAGAAATCAACTATAAGAGAAATCTGGAAAAATCAGAAATATCTGAAGACTAAAACATATGTCACTGAATAACTACTGGGTCAACAAAGAAATCAAATGAGAAATCCAAAATACCTGAAGAAAAACAAAAATGAAATATGACATACCAAAATCTATGGGATGCAGCAAAGCAGTACTAAGAAGTTTATAGCAGTACAGGCCCACCTCAAAAAACAAGAAAAATCTCAGATAAACAATCTAATCTCACACCTCAAGGAACTAGAAAAGGAAGAACAAACGAAGCCCAAAGTCAGTAGAGGGTAAGAAGGAAAAAACAATCAGAGTTGAAATAAATGAAATAGAGACTTAAAAAAAAAAAGTAAAAGATCAATGAAACTAAGAACTCATTCTTTGAAAAAATAAAATTGACAAACCTTTAGTTAGAAAAAAAAGAGAGAAGGCTCAGGTAAAATCAGAAAGGAAATAAGAGAAATTACAATGTAATTTCTTATAAGGAATTATAAGAGAATTCTATGAACAGCTATGCACCAATAAACTGGACAATCTAGAAGAAATGGGAAATTCTTAGAATAATACAACCTTTCAAGACTGAATTGTGAAGAAATAGAAAATCTGAACAGACTGATCACTAGTAAGGAAAATTAAAAACAGTAATCAAAAATATTCCAAAAAAAAAAAAAACAAACAAAAAAAAACAAACAAACAAAAAAAAAATATTCCAAAAACTGAAGTTCAGGACCAGAAAACTTCACAGGTGAATTCTACCAAACATTCAAATAAGATTTAGTACCTACCCTTCTCAGACCCTTCTAAAAACTGAAGAGGAAGGAATCATTCCTAACTCATTTTACAAGGCCAACATTACCGTGATACCAAAACCAGACAATGAAAACACACAAAAAGGAAATTACAGGCCAATATCTCTGATGAAAATAGATACAAAAATCTGCAACAAAATTTTAGCAGACCAAATATAACAATACATTATAAGCACCATAAATCATAATCAAGTGGGATTAATCCAGGGATGCAAGTATGGTTCATCATCTGAAAATCAACATAATACACTACCTTAATAAGATAATAGATAAAAATCATATAATCATCTCAAAAGATGCAGAAAAAGCATTTGACAAGATTCAATACACATTTATGATAAAAACTTTCAATGACATGTATATAGAGGGAATATAATGGTCATATATGACAAACCCACAGCTAACATTATACTCAACAGTGAAAAAAAAAAGTATCCCTCTAAGATCAGGAGCAAGACAAGGATGCCCACTCTCACCACTCTTATTCAACATAGTATTGGAAGTCCTAGCCAGAGCAATTAGGCAAGAAAAACATAAAAGGCATCCAAATTGGAAAGGAAGAAATAAAACTGTCACGATTTGTGCATGACATATTATACATAGAAAATCCTAAAGACTTTACTCAAAACTCTTAGAAATAATAAGTGAATACAGTAAAGTTTCAGGGTAAAAAATTGATATACAAAAATCTTTTGCATTTCTATACACTAACAACAAAAGCAGAAAGAGAAATTAAGAAAACCATCCCATTTTCAATTGGAACAAAGTGAATAAACTACCTAGGAATACATTTAATGAAAGAGGTGACTAGCCTGTATACTGAAAGTTATAAGACATTGTTGAAAGAAATTGAAGAAGACACAAAGAAACAGAAAGATGTTTCATGCTTATTGATTATAAAAACTAACATTGTTAAAAAGTACATATTACCTAAAACAATCCACAGATGTAATGCAATCCCTCTCAAAATGCCAATGACATTTTCCACAGAAATAGAACAAATAATTCTAAAATTTTTATGGAACCACAAAGGAATCCTGAAATAAAACCAGAAATCCAGAAATAAAAGGAATCCAGTCCTGAAACAGAAGGATAGCCAAAGCAATCCTGAAATAAAAGAACACTACCTGATTTCAACTTATACCACAAAGCTATAGTAATCAAAACAACAAGTTATTGGCAGAAAAACAGACACACAGATCAATGGAACAGAATGGAGAGCCCAGAAATAAACCCACACATATATGGACAATTAATTTATGCCCCAAAGCAAAGAACATATAATGTGGAAAGGACAGTATTTTCAAAAAATGGTGTTGGGAAAACTGGACAGCCCTGTCTTACACCACTCACAAAAACTAACTTGAAATGGATTAAAGACTTAAAACTCCTAGAAGAAAATGTTCCTTGACATGGGTCTTAGAAATGATTCTTGGATATGACACCAAAAGCAAAAGCAACAAAATCAAAAATAAAAATGTGGGTTGGGTCAAACTAAAAAGCTTCTTTACAGGAATAAAGTCAACAAAATGAAAAGACAGGCAGTGAAATAGGAGAAATTATTTGCAAACCACATATCAGATAAGGGGTTAATATCCAAAATATAAAACAAACTCATGTAATTCAATATCAGAAAACCACACAATCCAATTAAAAATGTTCAGAGGAACTGAATAGATATTTTTCCAAAGAAAACATTCAAATGGGCAACAGTTACATGTAAAGATGTTCAACATCACTAATCATCAGGGAAAAGCAAACCAAAAGCGCAATGAGATATCGCCTCACAACCTTTAGAATTGCTATCACTAAAAAGATAAGAAATAACAAATGCTGGTGAGGTTGTGGAGAAAAGGGAACCCTTGTGCACCGTTAGTGGGTATGTATATTGGTACAGCCTCTATGGAAATATGATGTATGGAGGTTTCTCAAAAAATTAAAAATGGAACTACCATATGATCCAGAAGTTCCACTTGTGAGTATATATCTGAAGGAAACAAAATCAATACACCAAAGAGGTATCTGCACTTTCATTTTCATTCTGGCATTATTTACAATAGCCAAGACATGGAAACAACCTAAATGTCCATCGTTGGACGCATAAAGAAAGAAAATCTCATACACACAGACACACACAAATACTAGTTAGCCATAAAAAAATAAGGAAATCCTGCCATTTGCGAGGACAAGGATGGACCTTAAGGGCATTATGCTATGCTAAGTTAGGCAGAGAAACACAAATACGGCATGATCTCATTTACATGTGAAATCTACACAATCCAAACTCAGAAACAGAGATCAAATTTGTGGCCACCAGAGGCAGTGGGGGTGATGGGGGGCCGGGGGGGGGATTCAGTGAAGGTGGTTAAAAGGTACATAATATAATAAATAAGTTCTAAGCTTGTAATGTACAACATGATGACTATAGCTAACAATACTCTTTTGGACATTTGAAGGCAATGCTATGAGAGTAGATCTGAAAAATTCTCATAATAAGATAAAAAATTTTTGTAACTGTGTGAGGTGATGGATGTTAGCTAAACTTACTGTGGTAATCAATTCACTGTATATACAGATATCAAATCACTACGTTATAGAACTTGAACTTATACAATGTTATGTCAGTTATATCTCAATAAACCTGGAAAAAATTTTTAAGAAGAAATCTTTATCTTTTATTAAATCATTTAGATCCTTTTAACTTAATGTAATTACTGATATACCTGGGTTAAAACTACCATCTTGCTATTATTTACTTTTGGAACCATATGGTCATTTTTACTTTTCATGTTTGTCTTTGTCTGTTAGATGAGTTATTTTTTTAAATGATATACAACTTCACTTTTAATACAGGGACATTACTATAGCATACTTCCTTTTCCTTCTTCCTATACTTAGTGCTATTGCTGTCATACATTTTATTTCTTCGTATTTATAAACCCAACAAGACGTTGTCATACTTTTAAATAAACTTTTAATTTTAGAACAGTTTTAGATTTACAAAAGTATTGTGATGATAGAGTTCCCATATAACTCAAATCTAATTACCCTGTTATTAATATATTAGTATGGTACTTTTGTCACAATGTGCTTTAAATGGGATGTTTCTAATATTTTTATCATAATTAGAAAGAGGTAATATGTTTTGGGGAAAAGTCCCCAGAGACAAAGTGTCATTCTTATTACATAATATCAAGAGTTCATAGCATCAATATAACTTACTTCTGTTGATGCTAACCTTGATTGCCACACTTGAGATGTGTTTTTCAGGTGTCTCCACTGTAAAGCTACCTTTTTTCCTTCCTCTCCATACTGTGCTCTTTAGAAGGAAAACACTATGCGCAACCCAAACTTCAGCAGTGGGGAATTATGCTTCACCTCCTTGAAGGTGATTATATGAAATTCTTCGGCTGGAAAATTTGCCTCACCCATATACTTGTTCTACATTTACTATTTATCCAATAATTTGTATCAGTACAGACTTATAGATATTTCATACTTTGGGCTATAATCTAATACTACTTTATATATTTTGTTGATAAATGGTTCCACTTTTGACCACTCATAGCTCTTTCAGTTGGCTCCTGTATCCCTTTGATACATCCCCATAATTGTGGTTCTGATTTTTTTATTTTTTAGCACTTTCTTATTTTCTGGCTTATGTTGCATATTTCCTATCCTAATCCTAGAATCAGTTATTTTTCTAGTAAGTTCTATGTTTTTAAATTGGAGAATAGCAATAGAAATTAAAATCTGGGCACTAGGTGTGCTTCTTGCTACTGGGTGTCATTGCTTCTAGGTCCTTTCAGCTGACAGATGAGGGAGATATGTATTCATATATATACTAACCCACATAAATGCACGTGTTAATTGTCCCTCGTATTCAACTAAGTCCCTTGATATTGGATGATGAAAATTTAAATGACACATAACTAACTCTGGGAATTGGTTGCCTAAGACTCATCAGTAATTGTTCTTTCCACAGAAATTGTTTGATCAATTAACATCATGGAATTTTACCCTACGCTTGTTCATTTTGGTATTTGATTAAAAATTTAATGAGGGCCCATAAAGGTTTCTAGAACTTTTCTCTGTTTAGTTGTGCTCTCTTTGGTATTCCACTCTTAAAATTCTAGTCCCAAAATCTAGCCCACCCTGTCCAAATTACAGTATGTTTCCTGAACTACTCAAGAGTGTTCTTCTCTGATTGGGTTCCAATCTTTAAGCAGGAGTTTAGGAATTGCCACCATGCATAAAGCCGGGGTGAGCATATGGCTTGAATCATTTGTTTACCTTTTCTTAGCGATCATACACTATGCTGCCCTTTGTACACTCTGAAGTGTTGAAAACTTTTTATAGCTTTCTAGATGTTTATGGCAGGAAACTAGTTATCCCTCATTACCTGGGAGTAAGGTTTTAACTTTTTAAAAACTGCTTCCTCAAAAGAATAGATCAATTAGAATTTTTAATGAACTTTTCCAACCTAGCATTATTGAAATACCCTAATGATTCTTGAGATTTAGTAGATGTTTCACAATGGGAACTTGGACCAAGTACATTTGGGAAACCCTGGATTAAGCCAGATTTTAAAATTCCTTTCTAATTAATTCTTTTTAGGTTAAATCTCCAAAGTGAGTCTGCATTATTTTCACACCTATTTAACCGGGGAACATTATCTATATAATGGGAAATCTCATGGTATCAGTATTTAGCAGACATAAGATGGGTAACCATGTCCCACTGCATGGTGAGTCAAAGAATAAGTTCCCTCAGATTACAAAGATGTGATTTCAGTAATGAAAATTAATTTTAAGAGAATATTTACTAAAAGCTCTTTAAAATTTTGTTGTTGTTCCTGCAAGGAAATTTTTACTAATCAATTGTGTTTTATTGCCTTGTTTTTTTCCATTGTACATGCCACTTTTCATGTACCAGTGTCATAGATTTCTGTATTATTTTTTCCCCTTCTTTCACCTTCTCTAGTTTATTTTTCTAACTTGGATAGGCAAACCCATTCATTTTTCTGAACTCTGTCTTCATCTCTCTGCAAAATTGAAGACCCTATTTTGATTAAGCCTGCTGCTTTGACTGTTTCTTTCTCTTTTCATTTTCCTTTGTGTTGAGCAATTAGACTCCACATGCTTTTTTTTGACCCTAAGATGGTATCTTTCACTTGATGTATTCAAGTATCAAGCAACTGAAATACTACTTAGATATACATTTATCACAGGGATTTGACAGCTCACTATCTCCTCAGTGGCCTTTCCATACTCTCAGATACAAGACTCTGTGAAAGTACTATATCTACCAGAATACTGTTTCACATTTATATTCATTTATTCTTGGCCCTAGAGCTAGCTAACTTAGTTGACTCCAAATGGCTTAGTATCTCTTTAACATACAACTATATCCTTTTAGATAGGCACTTCATTTCCAAATAATACTTAAATGGTTTTTATCCTTGGCCTGCTGACTGGTATAACTGCAAAAAACAGCCAGAGAATATCACAATTTTCTCTGGCAAGTTCTTTTGAAATAAATGACCAAGTGGCTGCATATCTAAAAGCTCACAGAGTATTCTTTTGTTGCTCATGCCTGAATAACTATTCAACACATCTATTCCCAAGGTCTTTATAATCATGGTTCCAAAAAATGCACATGTAGTTTTACTGACTTGGCCTTTGAATTTGATTCTTACAATGGAATTGCTCTTTACTGGATTGTCCCTGAGCTCAATTACAAACAATATTGAGTTTATTTTGGGCACACCTGTGTTCCCCAATTCTCATTCTAGTTCTCCTACTGTGAAGTACAGCCTTCTCTCTCTCTCTGTCCACTTTATGTTCTTCATTATCCATATAATCTCCTCTCTGGAAAGTAGCCCTCCTGCCATTCATAAAAAAAGGATAGGTAATTCAATGTGTTCGACATATTGGGGGCTCTTGAATTTAAAGCAATGTTATATAATAGTGGTTCTAGTCATACAATAAATGGTTTTGTTCTATGCCATAGGAGTTGTAGTCCAAGTGGAATCAGTGGTAGAAAAGGTGTGGCAAAGGTGGGGCTGCTGACTACCCTGATAAACACATCAGCTCCTGAGCAAACCTATCTCTGATTCCAAGTAGTTTGGTGCTCTACTTGCCTAAAAAGTCTGAGAAGATCTCTCTTTTTCCATTCCATGGCTCTCTTTCTATTCACTGTGATAATGCCAAAATTCTAGTGAGAACACTTTATTGCATAAGAAATAAGCTATTGTTGTTAAGAGCACAGATTCTGGAATCAGCTGACCTGAGTTTCTTCTATGACTTTACTCTTCAACAGATGCATATTCTTTGGCAACATATTTAACTCTTCTAAGTTGCAGTTTCCTCATCCAAAAAATGGATAAATTACTTGAAATGTCCCATAGAGTTCTCTCAAAATTTAAAGTGATAATTTACATAAAGCAGTTATCGTGAAACCTCACAATATATGCTTAACACATCATAGTTATTATTCTCATTCTTTCTTACTCATATATTGATGGTAATAATCTCTTCTACTTTGTTTTGAAAAATGAATTTGAAGTCTTCAACACTGGGTAGGCTTTGACTAATTCCCATCAATAGGAGAAATCAGAGCTAAATTCTTGCCCTGTGTATTTTCTTCTTCACACTATGATGTTATCAGTTCTATTATTGATAACACCTAAATCTGTGCTCAGCCTTACTGTAAAATGGACTAGTCACAATATGGATGTGATGTCAATGGAACCATGGAATCTCATTCCAAAATTATTTTTGTCTCCCAACCAGAAACTTGATGTCTGAAAGACCACACTAATAGATGCACAGATTTATAAAAGTTTCAGGTTGTAAGAAATGTCCAAATCCTTAAGGGATTTCAACCCTAGAGGGAAGAAGAGACTTGGTTAAGTGATATAACTAGTTAGTGTCTGTGTGTGACTAGAAAACAGATGTCATGAATCTAGTTCAGCATCATTTTTGGCATGCTATTCTTTTGCTCAAGGCTTATCAATGTATGTTTCTTGGGTGTTGGGAAAGAGGGCATTTCATTGTAATTCATTCTTTCCCTGTTGGAGGGAAGCCAGGAACCAGTGAGGGATGCCAAAAATCTAAGATTAAACAATTTAGAATACTAATAATAAAGAGAGTCAATTTTACAATTTGCCTAAACCCTCTCCTATTCGTGTTCTTCTTTTTTCTTACTTCTTGTTTCTTGGCACTCTTTTGCTCCCTCCATCTTGCCTACACTTTGCTCCTCAAACACGTATCCCTTTTCATGACATAATAACTTATTGCTGTATGACCTTTTGTTTTGGTCTTGATATATTTTTCCTTAATCATTTCCCCATTCCCCACTCCTTTCATGAAAGTAGCTATATCTTTTGTTTCTTTGATTGAGGCTGTTAGGGTGGGATGGGACTTGGTGTGCTTTGTTTGTGTTTATGTATGTGGACGTATGGAAATGGGAGGAAACTGTTTTACCGAGACCTTCAGGAAATTTTGCCTACAGGGAGCTAATCTTCCTATTTATTTTCAAAGAATAAGTTCAATGAAGGAACTATTCAAAGGAAAGGGGGTAGAAAAAGTGAATGACACCCCATACTATTTTATCTTAATTGTTCATGTTGGGTAATTTCTATTGTCCTTTCTGTAAGTTTACCAATCCTTTCCTCTATTCTCTTTATTCTGCTATTTAGGTCATCCATTGGGTTTCTTGTTTTGTGTGTGTGTGTTTATCAATGCTAAAATTTCTGTTTAGTTCTTCTTTACATCTCCAATTTCTTTGCTGAAACTTTCCATCCCTCAGTTGTTCTGTGGATGTTTGATTGCTCGTTAATGTATTTTTATGATGGCTGTATAAAAATCTTGGTCAGATAATTCCAAAAACCTATGTCATCATGACATTGGTATATATTATTGTCTTTTCTTACTCAAGTTATGATTTTCCTGATTCTTGGTATGATAACTGATTTTTGATTGTATCATGGGGGCATTTTGGTTATCTTGTTGTGAGAATTTGGGTCTTCTGTTTATGATGCTTCTGACACTACACCATGAAAGAAGGGAGGCACCACGTCATTACTGCTAGATAGGAGTGGAAATTCAGGTTTCCCACTTGTCCTCTGTTGATACCATGTGGGGAATGAGGCACTTCATTACTACTTCTCACATGGCTCTCCTGGCAAGGGGGATCTCATTACTGCCGGACAGAGATAAAAGATCTATCTTTCCCCTTGGCCTTCTCTGACACCATTTTTTTTTGGGAAAAAACAAAAGGTCCATCACCACATTTGAGGAAAGTTAGAAGTCTAGGATTTCAATTTCTCCTTTGCTGGCAGACATGGGGTTGGGGGCTAGTTTTTTCTATGGTGTTGCCCAGAGTAGGGTAGTATTTGTCAAAAAGTATTCTATCTTGCTAAGCTGCCTCTTTCTTAGTTCTTTGGCTAGAAAGATCAGGCTTTAGTGGGTCTCCTTTTTTGTTTTTCTCTGTTAGTGTTTCTGAATTACCAGCCTCTTGAACACCCAGTTCAGATTATATATGGTCAAAAAGAAAGTCTAGAGAACTACTATGTCATTCCCTGGGTCCCAAGCTCCCTAGCCAGGCTTCTGCCTTCTCTCCAATTTTCAGACTCTTCGTCTGTTTGTTTGTTTTATGTATGATATCCAGGGCTTTTAGCTCTCCTTAACTAAAGGCGGAATAGGGAGAAGTGTATTTACTGCATCTTGTCTGGAACTGGAGTTCCCCCTGCCTATTTTTGTGCAATGTATAAATTAACAATTGCTTTTTACATTTCAAAATACTTTTTAAAAATCAAAAGGAGAACAATACTTTATGATATAGAAAATTATGTGAAATTGAAATATCAATATCCATAATTAAACATGTGTTGGAACACAGCCCTGCTCATTCATTGTGTATTATGGCTGCTTTCATGCTACAACAGCAGAGTTGAGTACTTGTGATACAACAGAGATTTTATGGCCTACAAAGCCCCAAATATCTACTATTTGGATATTTATAGTAAAAGTTTACTGATCCATCATCTTTATTTTTCTCCTTGCCTCATCAGAAAATGTACCTCAGCATTTACTCATTTCTTTTCTCCCCCTCACACTCCTACATTAATACCGTATATGTGAGAAAATCACCACACAAAGCTTCCCTCCAGTCAATCCCTGCGTTAGTGCCCCTAGCCCTCCATTTTAGTCTATAGTTTCTCACCAGGCTTTCCACTCCAATATTCAGGTAGGGCGCAATCACCTCTTTCCTGCCAAAAAACCAAAAAACTCCAAACTACTAAAAAGTGAACTAAATATATGTAATAATGTTTTCCAAATTATTAGACTTCAGGCAATGAAGGACAATGATTCCTGCAAGATGGGCAACAAATATGGTGATTCCCACGACTGCTCAAACTACTGCTTGGGAAAGTTTTCAGGTCACAGAAAAAGCAGGGAGAACCAAGGAGGAACCCAGGAGTTTCCCTGAGCTGTGGAGACAGAGCTCAGACTCCAGCAGGCTGATATAACTACAGTTTATGGGACAGAATACCAGAGAGGAAAGTGTTGCCCAGAAGTAAAGCTCAGAAGACTTGTAGAGGGTCCTCTTGAGTACCCAGCTGAAAGCTCTGATCAGTACATGCCTTAGAGGAAACTACGCTAATCTAGAAAGTAAAGCAATCAAAAAGGATTAGAAGGGGCAATCTGCATTGCTCACGTAGGACTAGGAATAGTACCCTTTGCCACCAGCCAAACCAACCAAAAATTTTTTTAATTTAGGGGGTACTGGGTACAGTACTCAGCAAGATCATGTATCAGCAATAGGGGAAAATTATCCTTAAGCTAAATGCTGTTTGTGTTCATCCTTAAAAAAAAAAAAGAAAGAAAAAAATTTAAAAAAAAAACAGAACAAAGTATTTCTTCATAAGAACCCCATCACACAGAAAAATTCAAGGATATTTAAAGGAAAACAAAATTAGAAAGCACTCAACAAGATAAAATTCAAAATGTTTGACACCAAATGTTTTAAAAAAGGAAAATACAGCTTACCATGGGGGAAAAATATCAATTAAAAAAAGCAAATCAATAAAAACAAATCAACTATTGACACTTGAAATAAAAATTATGAAAGGAGTCAGACAAAAAAAGATATGTACTATTTGATTTCATTACTATACAATTTTAAAAAACATAAGATAATCTCTAGTGAAAAGCAGATCACCCATTTCCCGTGTACTGGGGTTGGGGCAGTGGGACGGGAGAGAGGCATCACGGATGGGCATGAGGAGATTTTTTGAGAGTGATGTTCATTGACTTGATTGTGTTGATGTGTACATGGGTGTACACATACATCAAAACATATCAAACTGTATGCTTTAAATACATGCAGTTCAGTCTTTTTCAATTATACTTCAATAAAGATTTTTTTAAAAAGCAAGAAAGGCAATCATTGGAAATGGCAACCAATTCAGATCATAAAAAAGGGTGCAAAAGTAACAATGCATTTTTCCTGAAAATTGCAGTGATTCCATCTATATGCGCTGAGGAACGTTGTAGTGTTGGTTAAGGTTGCCCCACAAAATGACAGAAGCATTTTTTGTTCACTAAATCTGGCAATCATACTTACGGGCCTGTGCTTACCTCATCAGGTGGAAATGGACTTCTCGGTTAACTCCAGTAGAGCACTAATGTCCGTTTATGAATATATATCATATTAGTAAATCATAGTATTAGTTTATTTTAGTGTGTTAATAGTAGATAGCACTTCTGAGTAAGTGAAGAGTAGAGGGCTATGGAATTATGTGTCACTGAGCTGTAAGAACTAAATGAAGGTCTGGTAAACAGAAGTTTACAGGGCATTAGGAAGTCCCAACTAGACCTTATACCATCCTTTTAGAATCTCCTCTCTACAGAGCAGTGGTTAAAAAACTGATGTGGAGTAAAAACAGCATTCAAATCCCAGATCCTATACTTACTAGCTGTGTGATGTGGGGGATAGTTATATAGTCTCTGAGTCTCAATGCCCCCTTCTCCATATAGACTGGGTACCAGAATATCATGTTATATGTTTTGTTGGGGTTAACACTGATGGTATTTAAGTGTTTAGCCAGTGTCTGAACATAGCAAATATTGAATGTGTGACAGTTTTTAAAAATTATTCCAACACAAATAATATGCCGAAGTAATATTTGTGATGCCTCAGTAATGGCATACACAGCAGAATCTTTGACAAGCATTTTTCTCATTTACTGTTTTCTTACTTGTCATTTTCATTACAAATTAATGGAATTATTTCTCGTACAGCAATACACACAAGTTGTCTTGAGCACTAGAGCACAAAAAAGGATTATTTACTACAAAGAAATAGAAATCTGTCCCAAATGGTGACAATTAGATACTTTTATCTTGTATGTTTTTGCTAATTAATTTGCCAATTAAATCTATTTACTAAGGCTTTCTAACATAAACTATATGTAGTGTTTTGAAGAGAAAAAACTATACACAAATGTATGTATTTGGCACTGGTGATTTTTTTTTTTTTCTATTTAGCTCTTGGATTCTTATCTTTTGTAGGTATTTTTAGTGATGACCTCAGTGGAAGCTGAAAAATTAAATAATTCCTAAAAATTGTGCCTTTTTACCTTTGGTTCACTTTTTATTCTATTTCTATTAAAACAAACAAAAATGTCTAACTATATCTTTATTAAGTGAACTAAGTTTACAAATATTGTCTGCCAAATTAATCTCGTTAATGATTCAGATATTTTGAGATTTCAGGAGTGTTTCTGAATTTCCACTAAGAGGTAAAAATAATGTCATCAGGGCTTCTCTGGTGGCACAGTGGTTGACAGTCCGCCTGCCGATGCAGGGGACACGGGTTTGTGCCCCGGTCCGGGAAGATCCCACATGCCGCGAAGCGGCTGGGCCCATGAGCCATGGCCGCTGAGCCTGCGCGTCCGGAGCCTGTGCTCCATGACGGGAGAGGCCACAACAGTGAGAGGCCCGCGTACCGTCCAAAAAACAAAAAAAAAAAAAGAGAAAAATGTCATCATTTAATAGCATACCACTGGGATCACAATCTTAAAGTTTAGGTTCAGATATATCCAAGTAAGCAAACACAAAATAGGCTTGAATTTCATGATGGAATAATCATCCTCACCTCACTGTGACCTTGCCAGGTTTTCATTTTTATTTGCCATAACAACAACGTCAAGTATGCATAGAGCTATTTATATTATGAAAAGCATGGTCACCATGAACTCGATGGTCTTTAGTTATTAAGAATTTGACATATGCTCTAACCAGTTAGCAGTGATAATTGTCATTAAACCCAAATGTTATTGGATTGCTATATGACTATTCTTAAGAAATCCTCAAATCTTATATAAATTTGAGTGAACGTTATTCAAAACATGAAACAAAACAACAGCATATTAGATGATAAACAACCTCAGTAAAGCACTGATGTCATAGGTTATAGGTCATCCTGTTATATAAAGCATCTTTTTCTCTTTAAGGAAAAAAGAGGGAGTGATGTTGATTTTTGTCAAAAATCACCAAATGTGAAAACTTAATATCATCATAATTGATTATGGATAAGTGTGCAGACACTGTGCAGGTAAATATTTTGAAAATCTAAAGTTTCTAAAATGCTTAAAAATATAGTTTATAAAATATATTTTAAAATGTACAGCATAATTATATGTAAGAATAAGCAAGCTAACCTCAAAAACACCTAAATATTTTCTGTTTACTGACTTTCCTGCATTTAAATCTCTCAAATTTATAATGGGATATCATGTAGTGTAGCACTGCATAGCTTTATGCATAAATATATATACATACACATATATATGTATACATACATATCTTTCATAACTAAATTTCCTTACTAAGGAACAGATTATTTTATTTGAAATGTGTCTCAACTTAAGTGTTTGTGTTTTCAATTACTCTTACTAAGAGTTTAAATATATGTATACACACAAATATAAAATATATAATTATATGAGTGTTAGATTAATTATGTATTATAATTTATGATACATATTAAAAGATACTTAAAAATTACATAGGGCTAGTAAATGAAAGCATAATTTGATGTTGCTTCAGAGCCAACTAATGGATTTTGAGATGGCCACATATATAACTGAAGAAACCAGTGAAAGGGATTAAATAATGAGACCAAAGGTACTAATAACAATGTCATCAACTAAGTTTTGATTGAAGAGACCTTCAGAAACATAAATGAACTTAGCTGTACATAATAAATATATGTTTCTATTCCCTCGACAATACCCAAGGTAAATTATCTATTGAAGCCTTCAAGGGAAGAAGCAGGTTGCATTAAGAATAAAGGCTTATGTGCATTAAAAAAAGAGTTTGGGTTTCTACTGGACACAAGTCAACATGTAAGTTGAATAAGAATTTAACATTTGTAATAAAAACTTTCTAAGTAAGTCATGTAACTAATATGTTTTGTTAAATGAGCAAAAGTGGAAAGGAGCTGAATCAATATTTGAAAAATGCAGTTGATTTGTAACGTGGTAAGAAATGATTTTCTAATATATAGTGATTACAAATGGACAAAGTCCCAGTGGCATTATCACTTGCAATGTCAGATACTATATTACCTGGACAAAATGACGTCTTACCTAGGAATATTATGATGGAGTACTAATATTGTGTGCTTAGTTATCATTACTAATTATACTCTTAGCAGGAAATTTTAAGCATAAAAAATTCACTAAGACTATATGGAAGAATGCAGATATGCTTTTCACGTAGAGAGCATTTCATAACAGGAAACAATGATAGGATATTGTAAACATCTTCTTTTGCCTACCTTTGTATTTCAGTAGTTCAATATAACCACATTTCTCCAAAGACTCATTCTGTTATTGAAAGGTAATGGTGGGAACCAACTCAAGAACATGTAAAATGCAAGATTTTTTAATCAATGAGGAGCTATTAATTTAACCAACCCTTCCTGTAATAATATTGAGACAGACTGTCTGCCTGTTTTTACATTATAGCTAGCTTTGCAATCTGTGTAGAATTTAATGAGGTGTGTAATTTTTGTGAACTTATTGATTCTGAGAGATTCGAAGATTTTAGTGGTACTGAACTTTAGTATCTTTACCTTTCGTTTATCTTGTATAAAGACAATAATATTTTAGTGCTAGCTGTTGATCTCTTTGCACTGCTCTTATTATACATTAACTATTTTTTCTCTAAAGGTACGTGGAATAGGTATTTGGAAGAATATACAATTTAGTCTGTTCCTCTCCCTATTAAAATTCTTCATATTCTATATTCAGGTATTTCATAGTTCAGTTAATTTCTTCTTTTGAGATGCATTATCTAGAACTCCTAGTTTTGTGTATGTCTTATTTACCTATATAAGAACCACATACCTTGTCTCTCAACAGTATTTTTATGCTCTGGAAAATCGAAACAGCTTCTGAGTCATTTAAGAGGGCATGCAATTCACAAGAATGAACTCGTATACCAACGTCCCTTTTTATTCACGGGGGATTCGTTCCAGGAGCCCAATCAGATATTAAAGTCCATGGACGTTCAAGTCTTTTATATAAATGGGGTAGTACAGTCGGCTCTCCGTATCGGGGGGGATCTGCTTCGCAGGTTGAATCAAAATTTGATTCCTGGTTGCCTGAATCTGCGAATGTGGAACCCACGGATGCAGAGGACCAACTGTACTGTCTGTTAGCTCTGGTAGTGTAAGAGGTCTGACATGGTGAAATATTTCAATAAATTGTATGAAAAAATATTATATGTAATTTGAAAACCGGTTTTATACCACTACATTGTGTGACTAACCACAGCACAGTATTAACGGTTATTTATCCAACACAAACCAGAGAATGTTGTGTTTGCTTTATTTTATAACATGTTATTTGAATTATGCAAGAATAATATCTAAGATATTAACAAAATGATAATGTTCAAGTTTTAATATACTCATAAAATTATTCAAAGAAAGGCTGCTCAAATTCTACTCAGAGGCTGCCCAGAATTAAAGTTAGTGGCTGCATGGTATGTTTTCTCATCCTGCTAACCCTAAAATTACTGAAAGAGAAGAGATCTTTGCTGGTAATTAAAGGCAGAGGCGAAAACAATTCTGTTTTAATTTTTATGTAGGGCAATTATGGGTAATTTCATTTTAAGAAAAATATCAAGGTAGAGGAAAAGTTGTTCCCCTGCTTAAAAAGATTTAAAAACCTTTGGTTTAGTGAATATTGAAACCTAATTTAATTCCTTGGAGATCCATCAATTAAAACTAGAATAAGTAGTCCAGAGTTGATACTTTCATATACATGACCAACAGACAAAGAAGCCCACTTATACCTAATGGAGGGTTGATGGTTTTAATGTTTGTTTCCTACCTATAACCAAACATCCCCTCTATCCATTATGGACTCAATCTTATCAATAGCCTTTTATGTAGAACCCTGTCTAAGGCATTTTAAACGTCAGAGTAAGTTAAATCTACCCTTTAGTCTCCATGTGTCCCACTGTATAATTTTCCAATATTACTTAGACATATTTTTCCTTACAGAAATTAGATTGCCTTTTTTTCTAAAACAGCATTCTGTGATCTTGCCTGTTTTTCTATTCTTTGCCAGGTGACCATTATGAAGGATGTCTTTATTTGCCCAGGTTCCTTTTGGGAACTGATAGGTTAGGATTCACAATGACTACTCAAACATGTCATGGATATTTTATCAAATTGTCCCCCAAAAGTTGTCCTTGTTTTAAAAATGCAAAGAAAAGATGTGTATATATAAAGGCTCTGGGAATTCAGAGGCAGGAAATGTTATTTCCATTTGGGGAAATCAAAAATGCTTCATGGAGGAGATGACCTATCACTGTTTAATTTAGCTACTCTTTGCCCCAAATGAAATAGATCCTGCTTGTTTATAGGTTCTCAGTCTTTAATATCCATCAGGATCCCTAGAGGGCAGATTTCTGGGCTCTACCTGCAGAATTTGTTATTCAGTAGTTTTGGGGTGGGTTCTGGGAATTTCTCCATCAGGTTCTACCAGGTTCTCAGTGGTGCTGAAGCTACTCATCTGGCTAACACGTTTCGAGAACTATCAGTACAGAACTAGACAATAAGTCAATTGGACTAAGCTATCTGCCTTTAATTCTTGAGGAAACCTTAGGCTTAATATTCCCAAATGGTCCCCTAATTCATTTCCGTCTTTCTCCTTTATCATATTCAAACAACTGAATATTTACTCTGAATTTCCTTGAAATGTGGCATTAGTTCTCTTTTGGCTAAATATTTATTTCTTGCTTTCAATTTACACTAATATTTTTTAATTATTATTTTTTTTGAATCGCAGTTTGTATTGTTTGTTTCAAGGCAACCTAGTCATTAATTTCTGTTTTTAACTACAGGATCCCAGATGCTAGGTTAAGAAGAAGAGAAAAAGATATTATTTCCATTTTGTGGTATGAAATCACACGAAATACCTACACTTAAAATAGATGTTTTTTCTGACTACAACAGGGATATATACTTGTCTTAGCCTGGTTTCACCAGAAAGCAGAGCCTTAAGCAAAGCATTAAGTGCTACTCCTTCATTACAGAATGCAGTCCTGGGAGTAGGGATAAGAGAAGAAAAGAGTGTCAGAGAAGGAGGGAGAGCCAAGAAGAGGATGTGTTTTCAACCTGGCCAGCGCTCGGGTATCAAGGACAAATTGCTCAATCTCCTGAGACTGTCTCCTGAGAGGTCTTTTAAGTGACTGCTTTTTACGGCAGTCCATCATAAAGAGGAAGAGATAAGAATATATTCACTAGCTCTTTTCTCTCACTGGTGAAAGTTGAGCCCCACAAAGCACTACGCTCCCCTGCACTTCCTGACTGTGCACATGTGAGCTCCACAGGGCTTGGTGTTGCATGCCTCATTGTCACTAGGAAGCTCCAAGGTCTGTACCCACAAGAAAGGTGTTCAGAGGTCATGGAGAAAGAGATTAGCCCTAGGCTGGGACAGATAAAAATGGCCAAATGTCCAAGATACAGTTTTGAGGCCAAAAGAATCTAAAGTGATTCATAACAGATGATATAAATACTCATTGTAGAACATTATCTTCCTTGTTCCCTATGCCATTTTAGGATGGTGTCGAATATTGTCTGTTTTTTAAATTCGTGGTTGCCCTGACCTCTAGGAAACCAATCTCTCTTGACTCTGCTCTTATCTCTTGAGGACTCCTTATCAATCTTTAATGTGGATCTTTTATGTGGGTGAATTTTCCTTTACATACCATGTAAATATTGTTTGGATTTCTATACTTGGTCATCTTCTCTTTTCACTTCTACTTTCTATGATGATTTCTTCTACTTATACCTTCAACTGACAACTATATGCTTAATGCTCCAAAATGTATCTCATGCCCAGGTCTTGTTACTGAGCTGCAGACCCATGTATCTCATGGCATACTCTCCATTCCTACTTAGATGTTTCGTAGGAATTTCAACATTTTCAAGTTTGAACAAATCTCCCATCTCAGAATTCTACCACTTCTCCTGTATTTCTTAACACACCATCCGTCTTCACCTTCCCCATTCAATCTTCATGTAGTGGGGATAGTGTCTTGTTCACTGGTTTGTTTTTTAAATTTCTTGAATCTGTCTAGCCCTCTCCATCCACATTACTACTATGCTTATGTGGGTCATCGTCATCTCTAGCTGGGATTACTACCACACACTTCTAACTGACAACTCCCTTTCAGGCTTCCTCCTTTTTCTACTGCTTAACATTTTTCAATTGTTCCCCATAGTCTTCAGGATAAAGAGCAAACATCTTGGCATGTCTTTACATGATTTGCTTTTCACTTTCTTCTTCAGTTTAAGCATTCACTGCTTCTAGAGAGTTGCCCTGAGTATTGTGCCAGGTCAAACTAAGTCATGTTCACTTCCCTGAATCTACTACACTCTGACTTACCTTCAGGTCTTTTTGATTCCTTTTGCATGAACTAACATTAAATTCACTCTTTATCTGACTCATGTTTACAGATTCTTTCAATATTCAGCTTTTCTAGGGGGTCCCATCTTAACAGTCCTACTTCCAACCCAGACTAGTCATGCTTCTTGTATTTTTTATTTTGTTTGCCCAGACTGTACTGTGCCTACTCTCATCAAAGGATACAGATAGGCAATCTGTATTCTAATCTGCTGTTTACTTATGCATTCCCTTATTTAAGTTGTAAATTTCTTGAGGGCTAGAACTGCCTTGAATAGATATTGACCCATGTTGAATAGCCAATACATGCTTGAATAAGTTAATACATAATATTATTTATTGACGAAGTAATTTGACACATATGTTCTGTGAGTCATCTCTATTTTTTGGCTGAAGAAACTGAGTTTCAGAGAGTATAAATAAATTGCCCAAAGTCAAACAGCCAATAAGTGACAAAGCCAGATTCAACTTCAGGCATATCTGATTCCAGAGCATTTGTCTTTACCACAGAGCTACACTGAAGATGCAAGGATTCAAATTCTAACTCTGCCTCTTGTCAGATTAAGGCTTTACTTGACCCCTTTACAAAGCTGTGTCTCAATCTGCCAAAAATGGAAGGGGATACATGTGATGGGTTTTTTTTTAGATAAATAAGCAAATATTCCATACTAGCATAGAGTTAATAATAAACATTTTTAAAATTATTCTTATTATTTTACTTATTTACCTAAATTTTAAAAGTGCAAGCATGGGGAGTATAAACTATAGATCCTTTAGTAATCGTGAATGGACTTAAAAATTCATAGTTCATTAGCATTTAATAGAATAGGAACCTTCTACTTTCCTAAAAATATGGGAAATAAAAGCATTTATATCATGAAATACTATATACATCAGAGACATTTTATTTGAAATGTATAGGAAATTACTATAGAGAAATAATAGTAAGATGGAGAATCCTCAAAGGTAATGAATCCTTTTACTGTAACTTTACACCTATCGATGAATTGACCAAAACAAAATTGTATTACATTTATCTAGGTTGAACATCAAGGGGGGCCAGTAGAATAACATTTAACATTGAAGACCTGAGGAAAACCACCCAAGGCAGGATTGCACTTTTTGGCAAGCCTGTTGGTCTTTATTCTTGAAATATTTTTCTTAGGAGCGCTGAAGAATAATACTTTTACTGCTAGTTAGTGATTTTTAACAATAGCATCTTTTGAAAGATTAAGGAGACGTGCGTACATATAAATGTATAAACATATACATATTTATATGCACACACTTATACATACACGCCATCCAACAATATATAAGTGAAACGTATTTAACAAGCCCAATTTTCCTTCTAATTTAATAGGGTTCAATAAATGGAAAACTGTGCAGTCAGAATAATGAAAAGAGGACATAATTTATCTTATTCTGTTTGTGTCCTTTCTATGTTCTTTTGTCCTTTGATTGCACTGGTGGATAATATTATTTTGTTCCCAAGGAAATATGTCCCTTTGATTAGGTTGTAGATATTC
This sequence comes from Delphinus delphis, assembly GCF_949987515.2. Classification (NCBI taxonomy): domain Eukaryota; kingdom Metazoa; phylum Chordata; class Mammalia; order Artiodactyla; family Delphinidae; genus Delphinus; species Delphinus delphis. The sequence goes on from NC_082691.1 coordinate 41,196,227, forward strand.
TCTCATTTGTCACTGTTCTATCAAGCTATGCCATGTAACAGCAGGAACTCTTGATTATTTAATTGCTTGTAAGAATTCATTAAATCCGACTATCAATCATGGGACATATGGTAAACATCACCCAATGGCGTGAGAGGTTGTAGCAATGATCTGTCGCTAGGGCAAACCCTCTTTTCAGCAATACAGACTTTGGTTTAGTTGTCTGATCATGATTATTTTTAATTGATATTGATTTACAAGTCAGGGTTCATCTAGTTGCCTTACTCCACACTTTGAAGTTAATAATATAAGCATTTGTAATTTTATTAGAAACATACTCAAATGAATCTTTTCTGCTTGTACCCGATTTTCTTCTGAGTAATTGAATTTATTCTTTTACAAACAGTGCATAATAAATTTTTAAATCTATTATTTTTCTCTTGATAGAATTCAAATAGTACTCCTTAATAAATAGAGTTTACAAAGTCAATATCAATACTTAGTTATAATCAGTTGTGGGGAAGCAGCCTCTGTAGGAATTATTTCTGAAATGGTCCTTTTCAAATTAGAGAAAATCAAAACAGCTATTTTTCTAGGATTAAAATTGTAAAACTTGAAACTAGTGTATCTTCCATTAAGTGAGCATAATTTAAAAAAAATTATGTATTTACAGTGAAGGTTTACAAGCATCTAGCCCTCCATGTATTCAAGACCAGGATATACAGCTGCCTTTAGGGATTCGGTGTAAAGTTAAATTTAAAATAAAGTTTAATTCATTAGCCCGTTTCCTAGAAACCATGCATCTATTGGTTATCTGAATCAGGTGCACCTAGAGGGAAGAAAAAATCAAGCTCCCATCTCCCTCTTCACATGGATTAATACACATTGAAGCCATTAGAAAATCCTAATTCTAGCAGCCTTCAGAATTATGCACTAAAAAGAGGAGCACATACATGTGGAGGAACCAGTTTAGATTCCAGTTGTGAACTTCCTCAACACCTCCATCATACCAGTGACTTGTATGTCAAACTCTTTCTTTGGAAAATGAATGTTTTGTTTTTTAGAGTTTCTGCTTAATACTAGATTAATACTAAGGCTATTAATCATTTTGCTGTATAATATGCTAACATTTTACAAACTGTTCCTCATTTAATCACGTAAGTTAATATTGATGGAATGCTTATATGTGGTAGGCACTTTGGTAAATGCTTTACCTACGTTATGTCATATAATTATTACTATAAGCATGCATATATGAAGTAGGTGCTAATAGTTCCATTTTACAGTAAAGGAAACTGTGGTTTAATGAGGTTAACTAAAGAGATACAACTAGTAAGTGACACAGTCCATACTGAAATCCAAGTCTGCCTCACTCTTGAGTCTTCACTCATAGTTCTACAGCTAAATCCAGTAATTATGGGGCCCCTGTACTGCTACTCTCTTCTTTCGCTCATTGCTAATTGGTTACAATGCATGTCCTCAGACTCCATCTCAGCATAGGGCTCCTGGCAGGCACTGCCCCTTGGTGTGGCAGTAAAATCATTTCTCTATTCATGTGTTATAATAAACTGCTCTTACCCACTAACAATACAGGCACAATTACATTTATAAGTCAGGCATGCATAGAAACAAAGCAATTACGCACGGAATATGAGAAGCAAAGATAGTAAATCAGGATACTGTGTGCAAAATTATGAATAGGTGGATTTTTTCCACTTTCTCTGTAACATTAAAATCCTGAATACACACAACAGATGGTAACCATTTCTCAGCTCACATCAGGGAAGGGTTGAGCCTAGAGAAGAGTTTTCAACCCTGAAGGCCACTCAGTCTTTACTTTTGTTAGTGAGATGCGACTAAACACACCTGAAGGGCTTATATTGCTGGGAAGAGCACTAGGGTTTTTCTTCCTGGGGGTTAATTCTTTAGTTACGTTTTTTTTCTTTAATATTAATCCACATATAATCTTATCAATTGCACTACAGGATTTAACGTCCCCTGTTTATGGAGCTTGGCCTGGAATTAAGAAGGGTTCCTCACTTTGCATTCCTATAGCACTCTGATCTTGAAACAACTATATCACTTATACTTGTATATACAATTTATACCTTTATATTTGTCACCCCTAGTAGGCTCTCAATTCCCTGAAACTATTTATTTTTAAAAGCCATGTCTTACCTATATTTGCACAAGTTACACAGTGTAAATTTCATCTTGTAAATTCTAACATTCCTTAACTGAATGGATGGATTAGTGACATAATCTTACATACACCTCTATTCTAGGATACTTCATATTCCACTTTTTATTTCATCCTCTAATCATCTGTTTTCACTCTTGATCTTCCTCCCTCATCTTCATATTGCCCATAGCACCAAGAGGCAACAATCAAGTGTTGATTAAATTGAATGAAACCCATTTTCTTATCACTGACCTGCATATTCAATCTGTCAAACGTCTGGATATGTTACCTAAGTTGATTATGCATATTGCCCACAGTTCCCAGATATGTAACTTCTTGTTGACTGTTTAGAAGTATTACGTAGATAAAATTAAGAGTACTTGAATTGTTGGGGTAAACAATAGGCTTACTAGAAGTAAGTAGTAGATCCTAAGAAACCTATATGGGTTTCTGTACTTGAAGCATATTTACAGTTTACAGTATGAAGAAACCAACTCTGCTATATGGAACCAGTGAAATGAAAATGACAGAAAGAATACAAGGAGGTCCTGTATTCATAGCACAGGCGCTCTGTGATGCACTTGTCTTTTTATGATTAATTTAGACATTTTCACTAATAGATTCAAAGATAATTGCCAGATAAACAGCTGTGCTATCCCTATAACAGGAGAGGAAATGAGTAAGGGATATTAAATAAGGAAAAATGGTGCTCAGGTGCATTAATCTGGAATATGGAGCTCATTGTAAGATGTTCTGTCTTCCTTGGTATTTGGATTTAAAAACTGGAGTATTAAGGCATACGGACATGACAGGGCATCATGAGAATGAATAATCTCCTTATGAAACTAATGATTATAATAATATAATTTTTTATGGGTGGAAGAGTCTTGCCATTTCATTATTCAGTCTTTTATTAAAACTTACAATATACAAAAAAGGAAATGTTTAAAATATTTTTTCAAAAGTGTATAAATCCTGGGTCAAAGAACATGTTTCAAAGAATGTTAGCAATATAAAAAAAACTCATAGTAAGTGTTCTCTTGTTTATTTTAACTTATTTTTTATTTGCAGATAGGAATATTTGTGATTGTCCAAGTTGTAAAGTGCTGAAACCATCAATGATTTCAAAATTGTTTATTTTATAATGTAACTATTTGTAATTTAAAATCAAACTCCTAGAAAATACATATCCTATTTGTAAATGTGGAAGAGACAATCATCAAATTTACTAAATCTGATTTGATGCCAAATATAGACAATTGAATTCAGTAGTTGCCCTAATAAGTTAAGTAATATCATAGATGCTTTGGTAAAATTTGCAAAAAACTGTTTTCCTATTCTATTTTCTTGCTGGACTTTTCATGAGTTAGTGCACCACCGTACTTTTAAAAATCTTTGCACATGTAAACTATTAACTCAGCCTTTTATAGACTTAGTATATTGATAGGAACTGCATTATACTAATTTTATGACTTTCAGACAGGTTAGTGCCAGTGAGATCAGCTAAAGAGTAATGAATGCCATTTTAAAATACCAAGAAGCATGATTATTTTCATGCTGATATCACTGTGGAAAAATACCAAAGAGGCTGTGAGATTATGCCACAAAGTATAGAAACTGTTCCAGGCAATAAGTGCATAAACTCGGCTGTGCGATTGTACAGAAAAACCCATTAAAACCCATTAAAAGGACCCAAACTGCAGGCAGAAGATAAAAAAGGATTGATCAGTTGCATCCATGAAGGCTACAGATTGTCCATTTATTAATTAAAAGTACATTTTTATATATTGTGATGTGATAAATAGTTTGCCTGTATAGGTTAATTCTCTCACATCTGTACTGAGGGCTATTAGCATTGATCAATTATGCACTATGACATTTAACATTTCTGACAGACAGTCTAAAGGAGTGCTGTACCTGCAGCTTTGCTTCTGGTATTTACACAGCAGTTTCGTCTGGCTACAATTAGTTGAGAAGTACTCCTAACACAAGTGGGACTATACCTCAAATAAGCATGTGCTTTTGTGGTTGTGTGATTATATTCTAGAACCAGAATTAAGTCTCCTGGAGCATAACTGTCTTGGTCACCACAAAATGCAGAGTTCCTCTGCCATGTATAAACGTTATTGGGTATCACTGGCATAATGAACCTAAATGTCCCAACACATGGGATGTATTATATACATAATATGGAAATGTATTTCTATAATTTATATAGTAATTATATGTGATGCCATCAACTTATTTTTGTGTAAATTACCATAGGGACTTTATAAAAATTTTTTCTCTGTTTTTTTTTTTAAATTTTTGTCGGAGGTTTTTTTTTTCTTTTTTTCTTTTTTTAAAGTCAGCTTCTCCATTAACAAGGATCTCCTGTATAGCAAAGGGAACTCTGCTCAATATCATGTAACAACCTAAATGGGAAAAGAATTTGAAAAGGACTAGATACATGTATATGTATAACAATCACTTTGATGTTCCCCAACATTGTTAATCAACTCTGCTCCAATGTAAAATAAAAATTAAAAAAAAAAACTTAAAAAAAAGATGTTTGGAAAATTTTTTGAGCTAGGTGAAGTTTTAAAAGTCTATCCAAATGTTTATTTTTAAGGGTCTTGCTTCAAAGACTTTGTATACACAAATTGTTCACTTGGGAAAAGTGGAACACATAGTAAAGTAGAACTAAAAGACAAAACAAAACAACACAAAAGCATCTACCCGGCAAAGAATGAAAATATCATATTTATGTAAGACATTTTTCAATTTATAAAAGAATCTTCATTTTAATATCTTAATCTCACCAACCATCCCATAAGGCATTCTGCCTTCACTGAATATATAGAAGAACAAGACTTCAAGAGTCATAATTCATGGAGCATTTGGTAGGTTCCCAAAGGTTCCTTCAGTGTTGGGTAATAAATAGCCATCGACTAATTCTCTCGTGCTAACTTAAAAGAACCTTAAAACCAAGCCAGTAAAGGATCAACCGTTTTCAAGTAACTAGTTGAAAAATATTTATAGAAATTTAAAACTATCCAGCAATCACCAAGGTAAAATTCACCATGGCTGATATCCAATAAAAAATAAACAGTCTTTCAAAGAAAAAAATATTATAAGAAATTATGATAGAAACTATCTAAAATGACACACAATGGAAACACAGTAAGCTCATTAGTGAGCTGTGGGACAGTTTTGAGTGGCTTAATATACAAGTAATTGGAGTCCCTGGAAGACAGAAACTATTTGAAGTGATGATGGCCAAGAATTTTCTGAATTTGATAAAATCTGTAAACACACAGATACAAAAATCTCAGTGAACCCCAACCACAAGAAACATGAAAAGAAGTACTCTAAAACAAATTATAAGCAAATTTCACAAAACAAACATTAAATAGAAAAATCATAAAACCATAGAGAGAAAGAAGAAACATTACATAGGAAAAAAACTAACTTTTCATTGAAACAACAAAAGAACATTTATAAAAGCCCTAAAAACAAACAAACACATCAAAACCTTGTGAATGTACAGTTTGTTATCCAGCAAGAATATCTTTAAAAACAATGATAAAAGAAAGAATTCTTCAGATATACAGAAGCTGAAAGAATTCATAACCAGTAGAAATGTATTCTAAGAAATATCAAAGAAAGTCCTTCAAGCAGAAAGAAAATGAACATGTGGATCAATAAAAGGAATAAAGAGCATCAAAATGGTAATTACATTGGAAAATATATAATATTAAAATATTTAAATCTTATTAGTAGATAGCTTACTGTTTAAACAAAAATAATCACAATATGGAGTTTATAACTTGTATAGATGTAAAATGTATGACAAATTATTGGAAAGGCTGGGATGGGAGAAGAGGAAGGATATAGTTTTAAGGTGCTTATACCAGACATGAAATGGTTTGGAATCACTTGAAAGCAGACTGTGATTAGTTAAAGATATGTACTATAAATCTTAAAATAACTACCAAAATAACAAATATCTATAGTTAATAAGCAAATGTAAGAGAAAAAAAGGAATCATTAAAAAAATCAATAAGCCCCAAACAAATCAGAAAGAGGAAAAAAGAGGACAAACAACAAATAAAACACATATCAAGATTACAGATTTAACAGTAACCATATCAATAATCAAATTAAATATAAATGGTCTAAATTCTCCAAATTAAAAGGTAGAGATTGCCATATTGGATGGAAAAGCAATATCCAACCATAGGCTGCCTAGAAAGTGTATATATATACTTTATATTCTACTAGTGTAGAATATACACTATACTATATATACTATATATTATATATATAATATATATACTATATATATATACTATATATAATATATATACTATATATATATACTATATATATATACACACACACACATACATACACACACACTAGTAGAGCACACACACAAAGAGGCCAAAAGTAAAAGGATGAAAAAATAAATACCAAGCTAACACTAGTACAAAGAAAGCTAGAATGACTATAATATTAGACAAAGTCAATTTTAGAGCAAAGATTATTACCAGAAACAAAGGGTCATTTCATAATGATAAAGGGGTCAACTAATCAAAGGAGCAAAAAAAAGAAAAAAAAATCCTAAGCATTTATGCATCTAGCAAAAGTGCTTCAAAATACATCAAACAAATACTGATAGAACTATAAGAAAAATAGACAAATTCACAATTATAGTTGGAGAATTAATATCATTCTCTCATACATGATAAAAGCAAAAAAAAATCAGTAAGGATATGTAAGGTTTGAACAACACTATTAACCAACTTGACCTAATGGATATTTATAGAACAGTCTACCCAACTTCTGTCAGAACACCCACTTCTGTCAAGAGCACATGGATAATTTACCAAGATAAACTGTATTCTAAGCCATAAAACAAGTCTCATATTTCAAATAATCAAGTCATCCAAAGTATGTTCTCTAGTCACAGTGGAGCCAGAAATCTAAACAGAACAATATCTGGAAAGTCACGACTATTGGAAATGAAAAACATTTTAAAATAACCTATAAGTTAAAGGTGAAAATAAAAAGTAAAATTAGCATTTGTAAATAAATGAGAATGAAATCACAACACATCAAAATTTGTGAAATGTAACTAAACCAGTACTTATAGGAAAACAAAGCACTTAATGCCAGTATTAGAAAAGGAAGCTCTCAAAGCAATAACCTCAGCCTGTACTTTGAAAAACTAGAAAAGGAACAAATCAAAACCAAAGTAAAGAGAGCAGAGAAATTAATAAATATAAGAACAAACATTAATGAAATAGAAAGCAGAAAAGCAATAGAGGGAAACAATCAAACCAAAGTTTGGCCCTTTGGGGAGATCAATAAAATTCATACACCTCAACTACTGAGAAAAAAAATAGAAAAGACAATGCAACTTAACCAATATCAAAAATGAGAAAGGTTATATCACTATAAATTCTATAGTTGTGGAAAGGATAAGAAAATATTATGAAAAACTTTATGCCGATAAATTCTACTTAGATGAAATGGGCAAATTGCTTGAAAGACACAAGAGACTATAGCTTATTCAAAATAAAATAGGTAACCTGAGTTTCCTTAAAACAATTAGAGATTTAAATTTGTGGTTAAAAACCTTCCCACAAAGAGAACTCACCACCTAAATGGTTTAACTGACAAATTCTACCAAACATTTAAAGAATAATACTAAATCTCTATAAAAATCTTTTAGAAAACTAGAGAGAAGGAAATATTTCCTCACTCATCCCATGAAACTAGATTACCCTCATACTAAAAACACTATAAGAAAAGAAAATCATGGCTGAATAACTTCTGAACATATATTCAATAATTCTACACAAAATTCTAACAAATAAATCCACCATTATATAAGATGGATAATACATCATGGCCAAGTAAGTTGTATGACAGGAATGCAAATTTTGCTTAATATTCAAAAATTAATATGATTCACAACATCAATAAAGAAAAAAGATAATCCCAATAAATGTAAATGCTCATCAACAGATGAACAAATAAAAACTGTGTTATATCCGTACAATGAAATACTACTGAGAGATAAAAAGGAATGAACTCTTGATTTATAAGTACATATTAAAATAAACATGTTGAAAGAAAGCCTGCCAAAAGAGAATGCATACTGTGTGATTTTATTTGTATAACTTTCTGGAAAATTCAAACTTCTCTTTAGTGACAGAATGCAAATTAATGGATCCCCAGGGAAAGGTCGGGGGAGGGAGAAAGAGGGGGGCTTGGGAAGAGCCAGAATAGATGGATTACACATGGACACAAGTACTCCTTTGGGGGTGATGGATATATTCATTATCTTGATTGTAGTGATAGTTTCATGGGTGTGTACGTGTCAAATGTTAAATTGTACACTAAATATGTGCAATTTATTATATATTGATTATATCTCAATAAACCTGTTTTAAAAAAACAAAATAAAGAATTTCAGAGTCCATCTGACATCCAGTATCAAAATCTCCAGAATCCGTGTTAGTCTACCTGGCTGACGGGAAGTAGTCTATAGCACGGGCCTCTCCCACTCCCTTTCCCCCCAGTTTCCAACAGTCTTACTTGATTCTGGGAGAGGGACAAGTTTTTTAAATTTTTATTTTATATTGGAGTATAGTTAATTAGCAATGATATGTTCGTTACAGGTACACAGCAAAGTGACTCAGCCATACCCATATAAGTATCCATTCTTTCTCAAATTCCCATCCCAGCCAGACTATCAGAATATTGAGCAAGTTCCCTGTGCTATACAGTAGGTCCCTGTGAGTTATCTATTCTAAATAGAGTAGTGTGTACATGTCAATCCCAAACTCCCAATCCATCCTCTCCCCACACCCCCACCCCCACCCTTTCCCCCTGGTAACCAGGGAAAGGGGCAATTTTAATTTTTTCTTTAAATTCCATTTAAAGTGCTATATGAGTCAAGCTTCAAGACAATCCTTTATGCCACCTTTGACCTGCCACATGTAAGAATCACCTGTAATCATCAAGAATCACCAATTTACCATCAAAATATACTTAAAGTACTTTTATAGGAGATTCTGCCTTGTTGACAAGATTGATACAGTATCAAAGCAATTTCACTCAACATAAATGTGTAAGCATGACACTGAAAGTAATGTATGAGAGTATTTACAGAAACATTATTATAGTAGCCCCAAACACTAAATAACCAGTGTCCAATTTATAGCATAGGTAAATAAATGGTGATATAGTTATACAACAGAATACTATGCAGTAGTGAAATACTATACAGCTACACTCAAAAAATGGATGAATTCTAGGAATATAATATTGAGGGAAATGAGCTAGACACAAATGTTATATAACATGATTCCATTTCATATATAGTTCAAAAACTGGCAAAATTAATAATGTTAAAAACGGAGTGTTTACTTTTGGGTTGGAAAGAAGAGAGTAACTGGGAGGGGGCCTAAAGTAGCAATCTGGTGTGTTCATCAATGTGTTTTACTGAGTAGTGATTACGTGGATGTGCTCACTTTACTAGTCATTGAATCCTGTGCTTAATGACATGTTAGTTCACTAAAAAGAAACACAAAATTTTAAAAAGTCACATAACATTAGTCCATTAATAAGAGTCACTTAGGGATCTAACTAAGTCAGGGTCTCATAATATTTTTAAAATCAGATTTAAATTCAGGTTAAATTATGGCAATCAATAATCAGTTCAGGAGCTATGCTATGATTCAGATAATTTCTAGATGTTACCTGGAGTTACAGAGTTCTACTTGTGACAAACATTACAGTTTGACAGAAACACATAGCAACTGCTTTGATCCAGTTAGCCATGCCTGTGAGTTGGCTGCTGTATACCTGGGAATAACTTATTTGATTTCCAGGCTAAGACTCTCGTAAAATGAAAACCTATCAAAAAGCATAGATTATGGGCCTTTGTTTTTGCATGATCACTATGATACCTAAGTATTAGTTTTAACATTGACATGTATTATATTTATATAAACAGCTAGGCGCCACCTTTCCTTGCCTTCCTTATCTTTTTAGTTTCAGTACTACTAAACTTTAGGAAGTCTAAAGGATTAAAAAAATAAGTCTATTTGAAAATTTTTGACATATTTATCAGTACTAAACAGAACACATTATTTTGGAATTCCTTTGGTGACATATTAGGGGGATACGCTTCTCATCTCTATCCCTGCCCTTTTTATTGCCTTTTTAAGTCATATTTCAGATACCTCTCTGGCATGTTGGCACAAAATGCTGAGTACCTTTCCCTACCTGCCTCTCCCCTTAGCCACGGCCACATTCAACAGGAATACAAACACTACGTTGGTGGTAAATGCAAGAGAAATGTGTTCCTTGAACTTAAGTCTCTGATAGCCTGTCATACTAATGATGTCGTTTTGAAAGCTTTTATTTCTTTTGCACATCTCCATTTTTTAATGCTTCAATGTGGTGGAGTGAAGAGACATCTAGCTCCATATTAATGGCTCAATCTCTTACAGCCTCACACTTTCCAGCTTAAAAATGAAGATTATAAAGTCAACTTCATCAGATGATTTTAAGGAATATATGTGGGAACATACATAAATTACCTAATAAAATAATTGGTAAGTAATAAATACCTAATAAACATTTAGAACTTCTGAAGGTGGGGGGAAGCATAGGAGAGAAGGAAAGAGAAGGGGATAAGGGAGTAATAACACACAATATTATACAATTAATAATATAAATTATTAATAGAAAAATGATTAATAGAATAATAAAGAATATAAAATATTATTCCAAGAATTTAACAGTTTGTCTTTTTAACCACACTGATTATGAAAGGGGAATTTTTTTTGTGGTACCATGTTACAATATCCAGAACATAACATTTAAAAATACATATACAACTGCTTCTTGTCACATGTCATAAATTTAGTCCCTGAGATGGTTTTAAAATGTTTCATAAATATTTTTAGCATCTTAGGCTAATAAGAAAATGTCTAATAAGAAAATGATATCTTTAAGTTATTATGTTAATAGAGACAAAATAGGTAAGTGATGAGCAGAACTTTACAAAACAGTACTTTATTATTGTAAAACTAAATTATATTTAGAAAAAGCTATAGGCATTAAAGAAGGGAAAGTGAAGAAAGAGGAGGGGGAGGAGCATTCACAGCAAAAAGCAGCCGGACCAAGGGGGCATCCTAGCTTGCACTAAAGAAGGGAGTTGTGAAAATCTTTGCTCATTGTTCTTTTTTTTTGCGCTACGCGGGCCACTCACTGCTGTGGCCTCTCCCGTTGCGGAGCACAGGCTCCGGACGCGCAGGCCCAGCCGCTCCGCGGCACGTGGGATCTTCCCGGACCGGGGCACGAACCCGTGTCCCCTGCATCGGCAGGCGGACTCTCTCAACCACTGCACCACCAGGGAAGCCCTGCTCATTGTTCTTTTCACAAACTCTCTCTTTTCTGTTGATAAGCAGGTGCATTAATTATATTTGATTTCCATACAAAACTTGATGAAAAATGACTTTATTGATGACAGAAAAATTTGTCTGAATATTTCCTAGTTCTTGTAAGACATTTTCTGTCTTACAAGATATGTCTTGATATGTCTTGATGTCTGCAAAATTTACCCTTTTGTAAGGTTTTGTTTTGGTCTTGTAAGGAAGTTACCATGAAAATGTGTCACATCTCTTATCCTACCCTGCAGTTTCAGTCCTTTTTATAAATGTGAAAAATCCGTATGGATTCTATTTTATTTTTAGATCCAAAGTTTGGTGAGAAACCATGAACTTCACAAACCCACATGCAGTAAGTAGACCTGACTCTCCAGCTTCTTAATTTTGCCTTTGTGTAATTGGTTTAGAAAAGTTAAAATAAATTTGCTGTAGAAGCATATAATCTCGAATAAAGTGCTTATATAAGAAGTGCACATTCTATTTGCTACAACTACATGTTGAAAGTTTTTCCACTTTTGAAACTGAAGACTATTTTAAAAATAAAGAACTGAAAGAGAACAGAGCTGTTTAGCTGCTAAAATGAGCTTGGACTTACATCTTTCATACATTCTTCCAGAAAGGCAACATAAAGCTGCATATAGAGATCAGATCCTTAAATAGAAAGATGTTAATGAAAATACAAGATTTCTACTTGTTACATTACAAATTGTAATGTAATTACACTTGTTACATTACATTTATACATTAAATTTAGATCATACATCTGGAATTTTAGTTAAGAATGCACATATGAAACAACAGCTCTAAGATGAAACAGAAATGGATAAATGTTATTATCCACAAGATAAAAAGGCAAGGAAAAATATAAAATGTAGGTGCTTTCTCTTAGTGATGAAGTTCTCTCAGATTGTACCTTGCCTTAAATGTTGTTCTCCAATGTAGTATGATTCACCATGTCTGAGAAGTATCAAATTTAACAACCCATTTAAAAAATCTTGTTAAAATATAATGGAAAAAAAAGATATGGAAAAAGTATTAGTAAAGTGTCACTCTATCACTTTTGAATTGTGTGAACTTGAGCCTAAGGTCTCAAATGGGATTAACAATATCAAACTTGCAGAACTGTTCTGCAGAGTAAAAGAGGTAGCGTGAAAATGCCAAAGGAAATATTCAGATGATGAAAAGACAGTTTTCTGAATTACTCCTCTTTCTGAATAATTTCCTCAAAATTAATTTCTGGCATATGCTATAGTTTATTCCTAAAATCCTGGTACAAAAAATCCCTCCATAGTAGATCCCAGCTTGTGTATGGAATCTGATGGCACTTGATATCATCAGGCTAACTGCCATTAAGACATGTGGGAGGGTGATTCAAATACAACTGGACAGAGTTAAAAAAAAAAAAAAAGGAGTGAATTAGCCTTAGAGTGAGTGAGCATTAGGACAAAGACCCTGATGAAAAGGACACTAAGAGATAGCATTTTTCATATGCATTATGAACAACTGAAATAAATACTAGAGTTTTATTTGGCACATTTTTGGCATCATTTCTCTATACACTATCTCTAATGGGTACAGGGCATGGCCCTATTAGAATACCACAAGATGTTTTCATAGCACTGGGATGAAACTCAAGTAGGTTTTGAGTGTGGGTGAGAAGGATGTTGTCAGCCAAGAAACAAAACGAAGAATTTACTTTCTGTGAACTCATCAAAAAGTTTAAAATAGATCACTGTTTATCTTTAATTCACACTCAATTATTTTTATTCATTTTATGTTTCTTATTTGGTGTAGTGTCACTTAAAATGGCATTACTACTTCTGATCACGATACTAGACAATACCAAACAAACTAGATAAAATGCTCATATTCTACAATTAATACATTTTAAATTGTATTATTTTAATAAAATTAGTTATATTTACATCTGGTAATATGAGATGAATGAAGGTTTTTCACAGTATCATAAACTAACATTACTTGATTAACAACAATTTTTGTTAATATGAATTGAGCAGTTAGGACTTAATATGTGCATATTTTCTATTGCTTATTAAGTACCTATGTTGCACTGTTTTATCAAGATCTTGACATTTAATGCTCTATTAAAGAAATGCTAGTTGATTTTAATGTCTTTAGAGACACCCTCAGAATTGTAACACCTTTTGAAAATTTAACAAAGATTTATTTACTCAAGGGTATGTAGTGATTAAAAAGAAGACTAACTAAACCTCAAACCTTAAATCTGATCTATAATAATTTGTTGAGGAAGAAAATCTGAAGGAAAGGAAGATGCAGGGAAGCAAAGGAGAAAATGGTGTGCTCTGGTGTACCAGGGTCAGATGAAGCCTGGGAGTGCAGTGGAAGCAAGGTCACTCTTCTGGAACTGATTTAATCTAATCCTCCTTTCTATTGCATTTGAATATGTATATTTTACTCAAGGAAGTTTGACTCAGAATTTGTTATAACTGGAACAGTATCTATAATAACTGAATATTGCCAACAAATCATTAGTGTTGCAGATATGGCTCTGGAGATCATAGGTAGAAGCCCTCAATCTCCTAGAAATATGTTCACATATGTTAACAGAGTAAGTACTTAAACTTTTTGATCGTCAAAGCTTTCTATTTTGACTTAAAATTGTGACTCCAATTGAATATTCTCTGCGTCAGTGTTGGAAGATGCTAAATTTTATAAAAACACATCATGGCAATATAAGGCAGGTAAAAGCAGGTATTAAAAAAAAAAAAGCCCAGTGGAATTCAGTACATAGATGGTCAACGAATATTTCAAAGTGAAAAATTTACCTGTATAGGAGAATCTGAAGTTTCTCAACAACAATTTTTTGTACTTGTAAAATTATTTCATACTAATAGTTCTGATCAATGAAACAAATTCCTATTTCTTGCAAAATCATAAATACTATTTCACATATATGTGTTTCCATCAGTTTTAACATATAGGGTATCCATCAGGTATGAAATCTGATTTTACCCTACTTATCTAGATAGTAAGCTAGATTTGAACAGTTTCATGTATGCTGGCAAAAGACAGGAGGCTTCTAAGAGAGAAAGATTTTACTACTTATGGCACAGAGGTCAGCATGAACATGAGCATCTTTGCATTTATCTCTCTTTTCCTTATGAAAAGAGACGTGATGTAACATGATTTGGCCCAGATAAATGCTACATGCACAGTGGATATCTGTCACAGCTCAGGGACACTGAGCTTGGGGAATCTATGCCTTTCTATTAAGCAGTAAGCAAGCCCACTCCTGGTTAGGGGATGGGAGGTGGAGGGAGTTAATAACATATTTCATAAGGGTGGCAGCTGCATGGACAACTTTGAGGAGACCTAAGCCAAAGAAGAGTCATCCAGCTCTACCAGTTCACAAGAGCCAATTATGTACTTCTTGTGCCAAACCCACTTTCAGTGAAGTCACGTCAGTTGTTGGAAATCAGCCACGGTAAGAGTATTTACACCAGGGAAACCAGCAAACATTAAATATCAGGGCTTTATTTTCCTATCCAGAGAAAGTTGTTAAACATTTACTTGCATATCACTCTACCCCTGTCTCTGTTGTTGATATTTTTTGGACAATAGTTTAAGGGAGCATATAATATACATATTATACATATAATATACATAAGAATTATCAAAAGATGTATGTGTGTGTATGTGTGTGTGTGTGTGAGAGAGAGAGGGAACCTGAGCACAGAAGAAAGAAAGAAAGGGAAGTTCCAATTGAAAACAGCCTAACGGTTGACCTAAAACCTCGCATCTCAGAGAGATTTCAGGGATATTCTATATATTGAACCAAAAGAACAAAGGCTCTGCAATTGGACGGAATGTTTACCAAAAAAGCAACAAACTGTTATGGAAGTTGAGAAAAAGAAAAATGTTCTCTTCAAAACATATGTTATAGAAATGAATCTTAGACCAAATGAGAAAAAGGGAGGAAACTTACAACTCTGTAGATTTCATAGGTTTAAAGCAGTCACTAAAACTTAGAGAGAGACTCTTAGCCTTCCTTAACCCTTGAGGACACATTTGGAAGAGTCCCTAACACTGAAAACTGAATTTAAAAAATCGTAATATTCTTTCTGATAAAGGATATAGGTGCAATAAAAATGTTAAGAAAAAAGTCAGCATTAATCAACAATATATTCTGAAGGGCTAAGAATATCATTTAGACGTTGTCTTTCCATTAGTCTCAACAATCTATCACTTGGGTAACCCTACTTCATCTTCTTAGCAAGCTTTTAGCATCTATACTTTATTGACTACACCCCACAATCACCATTTACATTTCATATTGGATTATCTTAAGAAAACCATTCAGGTTTCTTCAGATGGTACATCAGAATGCACTGAATCTAAGTGAGTTTTATTTTATTTCTCAGTCGATCAGACTGCTAACATTTCTGGAATTCGAGAAAGACTTACAAAAAACTTGAAAACCTGAAAACCTTGAACTCTACAAAGAAAATGTGGTTTAGTAGTGTGTTGTATCAGGAACAGAATTGTACTAGGAACTCAGCTCTCTCAGAAGAAAAGCCAGCCCTCTTTCTTTTCAATACATTTCTTTGAAGACCAGCTTGAATTTCTGAGGTCCTGGGGCTGTGAGCACGTGGACAGCAGCTTGCTGGTTTCTATTTTTAAAATCAATATTATCTCAATTTATGAACAGTTTAAGAAAATAAATTTCCAAGTGTGACCTGATTCACTTTCTTGGAAGAATTTGCATTCTTGTAAATTCTACAGTGAGTCACTAAGGGCAAGAAAACTGACATATGTTGGTCTTCGTTTTGAAACAAGGAGGGGGACTCCGAAGCAAATCCCAGTTCTTTAGACTGCATTAATAAATGTAAACAGGATGTTTCAGCACAGAAAGCATAAAGCTGCCTGATATATGCAAGGCATATCTTTAATGATGTTTAAAAAGGAGCTAAACATCTCCCTGGGAATTCTTAAAACATTTATCTTTTAGGCAGTAATTTAGCTTCACAAGTCTTTGTTATTTAACAAGCTGGAGAAAATAGGTCAGCTAATGTTATATTAATCAGTAAATTAATATTTTAATTTGATTTTCTTTCTAGTTAAAATGCTTGCAGCTTTTCCCCTTTTTTTCTTACTTTGGCACTGATGTTAAGTGGTATCATTATCATATTGTACCTTGGGGTTGTGAGATAACAGGGTCCAGTGATAGCTCTATTCTTAGAAGAGTGGGAGGTTTATCATGGCACTTACACATTTAAATGACACTCCATGGCTGCTGTGCAACAAAGTGTCTTAGAGCTGAGTCACAGAATTCTCCAAATTGTGCTTTTCAATTCATACTCAAAAACTGTACCTTCCAAATCTAACTAGAAAATAAGTTTTTGCTTAGTAGAAATCCTATCTTTAGTCTAGGAAAAAAAAATCTTACTCAGAATATCTGAATAATATAAATGTGGGTTTCAGATTCTAGTTTCTTGTGTTAACTGACAATTCAACAATATTTAGATTCAAAGGATTTGATGGCATATTCTTTGCAAGTGAGTAAAAGTCTACTAACATTTTACAGTAGACATTTAACATTGGTTAGGTGTTTTTATTTTCAATTTCTCAAAAAAAAAAACCTCTGTCTTTGCTTAGTATATATTGACGAACTAAAACATGCTAGGAGCTGCATAATTTTGTATGACATTATATCTGTGGTGATATTAATTTTCTTTTCATAGCAGTTACCA
The DNA here is from genome assembly GCF_949987515.2 of Delphinus delphis. NCBI lineage: Eukaryota > Metazoa > Chordata > Mammalia > Artiodactyla > Delphinidae > Delphinus > Delphinus delphis. Next base: position 41,213,572 of record NC_082691.1, read on the forward strand.
TGGAATTTTATGTATTCCAAAGAACCCAAATTCGGACTGATTAAGGGAGAGATTAGCCATGCTGCCTCAGAAGAGGTTAGCTGAGGCTAGTGATAGAGAATGTTCCTGAAGCATTTATGTTCGTTCACTGTACTTTTTCTTTTTTTAATTAATTAATTTTATTTTTGGCTGCATTGGGTCTTTGTTGCTGTGCACGGGCTTTCTCTAGTTGCAGTGAGCGGGGGCTACTCTTCGTTGCAGTGTGTGGGCTTCTCATTGCAGTGGCTTCTCTTGTTGCAGAACATGGGCTCTAGGCACATGGGCTTTAGTAGTTGTGGCACACGGGCTCAGCAGTTGTAGCATACAGGCTCTGTAGTTGTGGCTCGCGGGTTCTAGAGCGCAGGCTCAGTAGCTGTGGTGCACGGGATTAGGTGCTCCGCAGCATGTGGGATCTTTCCGGACCAAGGCTCGAACACATGTCCCCTGCTGTGGCAGATGGATTCTTAACCACTGTGCCACCAGGGAAGCCCTCACTGTACTCTTTAGTCCTTCTTAATGAAAGGTACTGTACTCACCCAGTGTTTTGCTGCCTTGCTGAAATTCAGCTGGAGTTTGGCAGAAAGAATGCTAAACTAATTTACTGGTGTTGAAAAATACATATATACTAGAAAACATATTAAAGTCGTACAATAAAATTTCACAATTTTATTGTATCTAAGAGGTATAGCAAAATCTATCAACAGGAAGCTTGCCTAAGATTGATCTATTTCCATCTTATGGTACTTTGTCATTGACCTATAAAATTTTGAGTCCTAGATGTGTAGATGCACAAAGTTGTTTACATAAACTATAACATAATCTAATTGTAGGAAACTCTATTCCAGTTAGAAAACTATATGTTTAATTAGCTTAAATTAGTGCCAAATGCATTATTTCCACTTTGTCCATTTCTGTTCCATGGTCCTCTGGTCTACCAGGGAGAAAAATTCCAACCACTTTGCTAATGTGGACAAAGCCATATGTAATTCTCAGACAAATATTCAACTTTATAATCTAAAATGAAGTATACTCACTTATCTTACATAAATCTGTTACACTTTTAACATTATTACCCTTGCTGTCTATACTATTGTTATAGACAATATTAGGAATTATAAAAACAGAATGTTAACTATGCAGAATTCATGAGATCAGTTATTTTGCTCAGTCTGGTTAAGTCTTTCACTTGCATTTGATAGGGAAGTTTTCAATGACAAGAGAAAGTAAATTTATGTATAGGAAATCAAAGATTGGTACTTTAAAAAAGCACAGAAATATAAATTCATGTACAATGACCAAAATAATAAGTAGCTCATAGAAAAGATAAAGAAACTAATTTGTATCTATGAGCCATGAATTACAGGCCACATCCTCTTCTAGACACTTATGTATAAAAAACAATATACCTTACATTTATTGAATGCTTATATGTGAGCTACTGTCCAAGTGTTTTATGTATTAGCTTATTTAATCCTCACAATCCTATGGATGAAGTTTCTATTCATTATCCCCATTATATAAATGAGTAAATCAAAGGCAAGAGGTTAAACAACCTGTCTAAAGTCTAAACAAGTGTAAGGTGTAAGTGTAAGACTAGATCAAAGTTCTTATTCTTGGTCAATACTCCTAAGCACTAGACTTTCACTCAACCGGTTTTCTTACTTCTTTTTTTTTTTTTTTTTTTTTTGCGGTACGCGGGCCTCTCACTGTTCTGGCCTCTCCCGTTGCAGAGCACAGGCTCGGGACGCACAGGCTCAGCGGCCATGGCTCACGGGCCCAGCCGCTCCACGGCATGTGGGATCTTCCCGGACCAGGGCACGAACCCATGTCCCCTGCATCGGCAGGCGGACTCTCAACCACTGCGCCACCAGGGAAGCCCTTTTTTTACTTCTTTTAAAAATAATATAACTAGTCAGGCAAATGGAGAAGAAAGAGAAGTTAATTTCATTTAAAAACCTGATAGCTCATTCCTAAATCTTTACAACTATCTTCCTCACAATTTTAAGACTATCTCTGCATCCAAATTCTTCCTCAGAAACAGAGTTTGATTGCCTAGTGTTGTGTGTCCACTACTGAATGATTCATTCAAATGTGATGAAAGAATAGGTCGCGTGATCACTTGGACTGTCTCTTTGGGGGCTCTGCTGAGGCAGTATCTCTAAGAATTGAGTCTGCATGGGGAAAATTATTGAAATGTATTATTCCCAGAGGTTCAAAGGAGTTTGGAGAGGTTCAAAAAAGAATTCATGGAAATGGTGACATGTTAAATGAGTGTTGGAGAATAAAGAGAATTTTACTAATCAGATAAGTAAAACCACAATGAAAGTCCTAAATGCACTCAGTGAGCTTAATCTCTAAGGGAAGACAATTATGCCTAAATTGTGCTATATACCATTAAAGAAAAGTGTGGAGTAAACAGGGAAATCTTACCTGGTTTTGGGCTTAGGGAAGATTTTCCTAAAGACGTAGCAGAGAAGAGTTTTACTTGTGGCAGACTAAAATCACGGATATAATACTAAGAGGAAAATATTTTTAAATGTATGTCTGAACCTTTGAAGCCAGATACAAGAACACATGATTCTAGAGAAAAAAGCAGTCACTGTCTTTGGTGGATTTCTAGGAAAACTTTTCCCACAGAAAGAGAGAGTGGGCAGAACGGTTTTGGCAGATGTTAGAACACAATAGAACAAAACAAAACAAAACAAAAACAGCCTCCTTAGAAAATTCTAACCACAAGTTTCTACTCAGCGTATTCAGAGATAGAATTCTGCCTACCTGTGAACCCCAATAAATATCTAATGAAAACCTTAATTTAAAGTAGTCCTGGGTTGAGAGTGGCCCTATTTTCCAAAAGAACTCAGTTCCAAAAGAACTCTCCCTGGAGAAACGTAATTCAAAATCAAGAGGCAAAATTTACCTACAGTTAAAACTCCCAGAAACATGAGTTCACAATTTTTTTAAAAATCACAAAGCATATGGTCTCAAGCCACATAAGTGAGAATTTAGCAAACTCTTCAAACTGCATGTTCAAAGCCACAAAGTATACAGACAATTGCAACATCAAATACAGAATGTAATGTAAATACTTTTACATATGAGTAAAGAAATAAAAGAAAGCATTGAAACTATTAGGGAAGACAAGTGATTATCAAAAGTGAACCATCAGGTATTTAAAGAGATCCATTTATAACACTCCCAAATGAAATACATGATAACTGAAGTTAGAAACACAATGGATGGGTTAAGTAGGCTAGACACTGCTGAAGAAAAATTAAGTGGATTTGAGTAAATGCTTAGGATAGAACTTTAAACCAACAAGTACCATAGTCTTGGAAAACCATACTTTTAACCAACTGCTGGGCTTGAAAGAATTAAGGGAAATTTCCAAGGATAACTCAACTAAACAAAATCCTGAATTGAAACTATAACACAGAGCTTTGAGCAGATGTGAAAAGCAGGGCAGCTGATGAAAAGAGCCCATATTAGCCCTGCAATATGGAGAGTCAGTCTTGATGCAATTGCAATAAGAAAGAGATGAAGTGAGATGCCCACAAACCAGTGCCCTTGAAGAGAACCAGAGGGTTCCCATGTTGGCAGCATCCTTTTTGTTCCCGACAGAGGTAAAAACAAATTCTGTCTGCAGGAAAGGATCCCCAGTTTAGGTCTTGAGAATTCCCAATGATTAAAATAAATAAATAAGAGTTCACATTAAAATATCAACAAACACACAAAAACATGAATGGTTGCCAGGGGTTAGAAGTAGGGAGGGATGGATAGGAGGAGCACAGAGGATTTTTAAAGCAGTGAAACTACTCTGTGTGATACTACAATGGTGACACATGTCATTATACATTTGTTCAAACCCATAGAATGTATAAAGAGTGAACCCTAATGTAAGCTGTGGACTTCGAGTACTATGTGTCAGTGTAGTCAATCGTAACACCTGTACCACTTTGGAGGGGCATTTATGATGGAAGAGGCTATGCATGTGTGGGAGCAGGGGGTATAAGGGAAATCTGTCCCTTCCTCTTAATTTTGCTGTGAACCTGAAACTGCTCTAAAAATAATCTATTAAAAACAATTACCAAATACACAGTGAGGGAAGTAATAGTTATACCCCCAAAGATCTCTTGTGATGAAATTAACAAATGCAGAAAATAAAATGACGTCTAAAGAAAACCTCTAAAGAACTACAAGACGGAGTCGCAAAAATGAACAAGCAAAATGGCACTATATAAGATGACCATGTAGATTTGAAGATGAATGAATTCAAATTTGTAGCAAAGTATAATTTTTGTAGTAACTGAAAGGATGGGTTAAAGTGCAGATTAGACGAAGATGAAAATCTTTTCACTTAGGTTACTTCCATACCTTGGCTATTGTGAATAATGCTGCAATGAACATGGGAGTATAGATATCTCTTTGAGATAACGGTTTCATTTCCTTTAGATATACACCCAGAAATGGAATGGCTGGATCATATGATAATTCGATTTTTAATTTTTCGAGAAACCTCTATATTGTTTTCCACAGAGTCTGTATCAATTTACATTTCCATCAAGAGTGTATAAGGATGCTCTTTACTCCACATCCTTACCAGCATTTGTTATCTCTTGTCTTTTTAATGATGGCCATTTCAACAGATGTGAGGTGATATCTTATTGTGGTTTGGATTTACATTTCAGTAACGATTATGATGCTGAGCATCTTTTCATGTACCTGTTGGCCATTTGAATGCCTGCCTTCTATGGAACAATGTCTATTCAGGTCCTTTGCCTATTTTTTTAAACCGGTTGTTTTTGTTATTGAGTTGTATGAGTTCCTTGTATATTTTGGATATTAACCACTTACCAGATAAATGGGTTGCAAATATTTTCTTCCATTCTATAGGTTACCTTTTCGTTTTGTTGATGGTTTCCTTTGGTGAGCAGAGCTTTTTAGTTTGATGTAGTCCTACTTGTTTATTTTTGCTTCTGTTGTCTTTCCTTTTTGTGTCAAAAACTATTTCCTAGACCAATGTTAAGGAGCTCACCTCTATAAATGTATAATATTCACTCTTTGTTATCTATCTCACAAAATAAGCTGAGGCATTAAAGGATAAATAAAAATTGGCTATATGAAAACTGGGGAGAGAGACTTGAAAACACATATGTGCAGTAAATAAATGCAACAGTAATTGAATATTATAAACAGGCATGTTCTAAAATAACTCATATATTACATCATTTAAGCCTCTCAATAGCCCAAAGACCTAAGTAATGTTTTATCCCCCTTCCCAGATGAGGTAACAGAAGCAATGAAAGGTCAACTAATTTTCCTAGGGATGGAGCATTTAGATGGTACAACAAGAATGAGAACTCAAGTGGTCTGGTATGAGAGTCTGCTCTCTTTACCTGCAAGATATGTTACCTGTCAAAGGAGTGCTCAGTCTCTATGGCACCCGAGTATTCAACAGTGAAATTAGAGAATGCAGAGAGCGAAAGTGGGCCCTGCTGGCTTCCCAGACAGTTCTCCTCGGGATCCGCATAGAATATTGTCTCTGTAGCACAGATTTCTGGTCCTCGCCTAACTAACAAAAAGTGATGATGCATAAGTCAGCATGTTAATTTATTAACTATAAAAATATATAATTCTACTAATAATTGTGTTGTGGTCCAAGGTGTCTGCTTCACAATTTATGGTATCTTGGATGATACCATACCAGTTGGTTGTCTGATAATCATAAAATCAGAGTGAATGCAGTTAGATATTATTGAGAGATATTTTATCCAAGATATGGACGAATACATGAAAATCGATGGACAGAAAATCAATCCATTCATTGCGGTCCTTTTAAAGTATCTAAGTGTTAACTTAGAATTTTTAACTTTAAGGTTAAGCATTTTCTGACACTCAAGTTGAAGTTAAATTCCCTGGCTATTCATTCCGTATCTCCAGGACACAGTTTAGGGCTTAGCATAAAGTACGTGCTCCGTAACTATTTGCTGAATCTACTCCCATGTTCTCCCTCTTTTTTCTTCCTATTTTTAGATTTCTAGATTCCATTCGGTCTTGTCTCCCCTTATACTGCGTTTTAATTGAGTAACACATCTTTTCTCCCAGTGGGAACCAAACACTGATGGTCAGTTGTAACCTTTTATATATACATCAATTAAAATACTACTTTGCCTTCTAGACACCCTACCACCGTCACTTGTATAGATGTTGTGTCTACCGCCACCTTTCCAAAATACATGTTAGTAATTTCTCTTTTAGGATAAATTCTTATCATCCACCAAGTGTTCATTCTTTTAAAGTTATGCCTTAAAATGCAGCCTATTCATTTGGTAGCCAGAGTCTTACGGCTCTTTAGAGAACCAAAGAGAAAACAGAAATGAGATTCATGAGCCAAGGAAGAAGTTTGAGAGGGTGGCCATGTGCAGTTGAAAATAAGAGGAAAGGAGGTCAATGTGAGGCCTGGATGGAGGCACTGAAGCAGAACTTTACATTCAAAATAGAAATGGGATTGAACCAGAGAAGCAAACATTTCTACAAGTGTGAGGGCCTTGTTCTGGGCCTGGAAAGGACTTTAGAAGCATTGTTAATATAATGCCTGCTACCGAGTGAGCAGTTATAAATACTTGTCTAATGAATTAATGATTAAATAAGAATTGGAGGGTTGAACAGGAAAAGAAGTGCATCATAATCAGGCATAAACATTTAGAGGCATGAAGAATCAGAGAAAAATGATACAGCATTTGACTCAGAGAGAATGCCCAAATCAGCAAGAGTTGAAAAGTGTACTGCACATTATCTAGGATGAAATACAGTTCATTGACCAAATTCCCTTGTGGTTGGTAATGCGAGGTTACTTGATGTTACAGGTAACCTGACTGAAACATAAACGGGAACTGATTTTTCCAAGATCAACCACAGGTCAAGAGTTTAGTTTCATCTCCTGGGCTCCCAAACTTGTTCTTAGGCCAAAGGGACACTTGTTTCTAAATTCTACATTGACTTTTTGATCTGCATCAGGATATGCTCGGCAGGTCCTTGCACCCCGACGGTGAGAGAATGTATCCTTTACCGTGCTTGAATTCAAAGCAAAGTAAAATTTGAGTGGGGCAAAATAAAAAGGTCTTTCCAGCTGCACAGTGATGTGGGAGTCCCACATTCCAGAGAGCTGTATACCGAAGCTCAGTCAATAGCCAACTAGAAACATGGACAGAATTCTTTAAAATATCTGTTGTGCAAAGGTGTTAACCAGAAAGATAAAGGATCTATCTAAGTTTATGAACCCCGAGTAGTCTAAAAAAATCTATTTGGAAACTGTGTTTTGATATTATAATTTTTATTCTCAAACAAAAGAAGTACTGTTGTGATTGCCATTTAAAAAATAATATTTATTAAAGTTGATACTAAAATCCCCAATTTCCTGACTTCTAGATCACCCTTGGAATAATATTAAAAAATATATCCCTGTAGCTTCATTTGTGGTCTATAAAAGTGTTTGACTCACTAAGGTTGAATGTCAGGTAATTTCATTTAATGTTCAGTTTTAAAAGAGAAATGAAGGAGAAAGATGTAGATGAAAAGTAGTGTGTGTGACCTTAGAAATGTATTTATAAGGTCTGACTGCAGCAGCCAAAAATAATAACCATTGAACCTAGTGAATAATTTAAGGCCAATGAGCTAACAGTGATCTTTGCAAAGGGATATTAATACGTAAATATTTTAGTCAGCTTTTTCACACCCAGCATAAAAATGCCTTGTATTTTATCGACAATCTCACTCTAGGTGAAATTTCTGAGAGATTCTGTGTTCTCACTGAAGTCTTTATATACACGTTCACACATTATAATTAAATGATTTTACTACCCAAATACATTCAAGAAAAAAGATTATATTTTCTAAAATATGCAGTGATGATTCCTAAGGCCATGTTTCATTTTACACATTGGGACAGTGCTATAAAAGAATGTGGTTCCTCTATCTCGATCTATGTGCTGTGACAGTGTGATTCATTGAAGATTATGATCATTTGCTTTTTTAACCAACACTTAACCTTGAAAAATATTACTAACATTGACTGAAAGATATATTTGTGAGTTTGCCAAAAAATGCATTTGTTATTCACATACCTATAATATATAGATAAATATTCAAATACTTATATCCATATATAAACCAGTATGTATTGTTGATCCCTTTTTGTTTCTTTGATGTTAATAAACCAAAGCAATGGCTCTCGTTTTCAGACAAATGATTTACTTTTGCCAATGTCTTTACTTGCTAGTTGTATTAAGGTAGGGCTATTTGTTAGAAATTTAAGATGAGTTTTGACACTTAACATGGAAAGTGACAAGAAATTGGAAAGGGCGTTACTAGGTCTTAATCTAGAGGCTGAAATTCTGGCCCTGCTAGCCCACAAATTGAGCAAGTCACTTCATCTGTTTCAATTCATCTTTCTCACCTTATATGTGAAGATATGCCTGGCTAATTGATAAAGTCCCTCAAGTTGCAATCATGAATGAATAAACTGTGACAAAATCTGAGCCCCCCCCAATATTATAAGTAAATGGGACCCTGAAAAATAAAATCATATTTTAATGGCTGTTTAAAAACAACGTGGTGACTTTAAAAGTAATACTCTATAGGTCTCTCTTCTGCCATGTTTTTTATATCCTTTTGTAGAGTATGGATCTTCATAGTCCATAAACTTGGATGTATATAAAATGCAACTATCTTCATTTAAATCTATAATAAAATTTAAGACTATCCCAAGCCTAAATAGAGGAATTTGTAATTGATTTAGAATTTCACAGTCGAATGGGTTTCTCTATACCCATCTCAATTCTTCTTGGCTAAAATAGAGTCCAGGCACTAGTGCAAGGAAGCATCTGCTGAGTTGTTTTTATACTTGAGCTCTAACCCAACTAGAATTGGTCAAGCTATTTGCATTCCCTGTTTGGTGTCTTGGCATTAAGTCCTCAGAGATTATAACCTCTTTCATAGTCTTTCACACCTCCTCATGTCCACCAGCTCTCCCCCTTTTCCCCTTTGATGCCTGCCTCAGAGCCACAGAAATTTTTTTGAATATGCTATAAAGCTGTTTGTTGGTAGATGCAGGAGGGCAGGGAGTCTATTTAAACTCATCTGTGAAGAGGTACATTATCACCATGTCAATTCTATAGCTGCTGTACTGCATCTGGGTGTCCTCGGAACTCTGCAAGGCTTGTCATATCCCTATGCTTGCTCTAGAAGTCAAGACACACGTTTTCATTCTTTTTAGGACTCCCAAATATCCTAGGATTCCATTTTTCATCCAGTCTGAAAACTAGAGCCTGGAGGGGAGGGCAAGTTAGAAGTAACTTATCAAGGCCCTACTAGCGTCTAAGTTTTATTCTTCCCTGCAAGTAGCCCTTTCTCTTTCAACATGGGAACATTTACCTCTTTTCTCGGTTAGTTCAGCTTTCCATCTAACATATTTTCTATCTCTTTTTGGATCTTTCAGGTCTTAGCCTTTTGAAACTCAAAAAGACTAGGCTCATAAAATCAAAGTTTTTGCTCTCAAAGCTACAGTATCTTTCTTGAATTTCAAAGATTATTTTTGAATCCAAAATCAAATCATTTGACTTCTTACTTCTCCCTGGGTTTCTGTGTGCCTTCCATCTTTCCCTCTGGGAATGCACACTGCTTAGTCACTTGAGTCATCTGTGATAATCATCATCTCTATGTCATACTTGAGCAATTCAGAAAAAGCCAACCATCTCAGGGTAGATGCAATAGAAACCATACAGTGGATTTGTCCTCTGGATACAATGCTTGGTAATTGGACAGTGATTATTAGTAGAGAAAAAGTTTCCCTTCCTCTGAGTCAGTGGAGCCCCATGAGAGGCTACACGGCCTGGACTGGGTATGTGGACTGGATTTCAGCCCACCCAGACCCCTGTACTGGATGCCCTTTTGTAGGGCCCTTTAGAGAGATCACAACTGTATTTTTAGGGACAAAGTGCAAGGGGGAAAGCACTCCCAGAAATATTTCAGAAATGTATCCCACTGTCTATATTTGGTCAAAGCAAGGTAAACTTTTTACTGTAATCTAAGCAGTAGCCTAATGTGATTTGGAACACGCTTAAGAAAAGTAAACCATGTCATACAAAAAAATAAGGCTGTAATTCCTTTTAATGAATGGTCCCAGAAGGAGGGGAATTTATACAAATCCTACACTGTCAATTGCTTAAATCCATTAAATAAGTGCAGTCAAATTTCACTGGGGGAAAGAATATTATTTTCCTGTCCTCTTTTGTCATCTCCCATTGTTTAAGAATTCTTCTGGTCTCATTTGGTCACACCTCCCAAAACCCATCTGCCAATGCTCATTACATTAAAAAAAAAAAAAAAAACCTCTTTTCATTATTTTTTAGTGTATGTGTTAATATCTGGGATATGTACATCATTAAGAATGCATCTAATTATGATTAAGCAAGGAATTCTGAAGCCAGACACAAGCCGTATTTACAACTCAGTATAAAGTTATGCACCTCATAAATATATCACAAAGTCTATCTTACCTTCCTAATGTACAGTTTTAAAAAATGAAACATGGGCTTCAGATATGCTCTTTGAGAGTGTGCTATTAGGACAAATACTTAAACCAATATACAGATCAAAATAATTCATATAGAATTTTCTTCTATTGATTATCAATCCATTTTATTTGAACAGTTGTGACTAAGATCAAAATCACTTTGCAAAAATGACTGTAAACCTGATAAAGAAGTAGCACCAGAGCACTGCCCTACTTTGAAAGTATATTTGAAAAGTGAAAGCAAATCAATAGTAATTATACAAGCCAAAATGTATTACCTTTTCTTATTAATACTGTAATTGTAAAACATGTCATGCAACTAGGAAGAATTTTTTAAAGAACACAATAGTCTATTAACTAAACGTGTTCAAGGTACGCTATTCTACTAATTTTCAGAAGCCAACTTCAACCTTTGATAAGTGAGAGGAGGGTTGTAGAAATAAAGCGGAATACACAAAAATTAAAACACAAATGAGAAGTTTGAAAAATTACTTTGCAATTGTTCTACTAACTTTTTCAATATTAGAAGTAATAAACTATTTATTTTAAACAGGACATCAATTATAGGATATAAATAAAGGTCCATCAGCATGTGAATCTACTGAAGACATATTAAATAACTCAAGACAGTGGATTAGTATCATTTAACTTTCTTGAAAACTTCTAAACCATCTATTTCTACATCTGTACTAGCATTGATTGCAATCAGTCGAATCAGTAGTTTATGTTCATTTCCTTTCATCTGCTATTATTTTACACAGGGGAATATTTGCATTTGCATTGTATTCCTGACATAACTAAAACCCATTTCAAAGTTCATACCTGCTCTAATGTACTAGTAAATTTCATCACTTCCTCCAATAAGTCATCCTTTTCATAGGAATGTTGACTATAAGAATATTGCTTTAACAATAATCTAAGGATAATTATTTTAAAAATTAATATTTAACTAAGGGAATTAAAAATAAAACCTGGCAGTTAAAAGAAATGTACTGTTTCTTACTTAAATATTAATCTCTAGGTGGGGGAAAACACGAAATAGAGAAACTATAGATTAAGAAGTGCATTAAAGTATTCGTTAAAAAGCATTTAGTGAAACAACCAGAATTCCAAACATAAAACCACTCAATAATTCTAGTCTTACTGCCTGGCCTAATGTAATGTTGTGGACAGGACTGAGGTGATACAAAGGAAGCGTCTACACCACATGCTGAGCCAGAGGAAAGCATCCAGCCTTCACTTAGGACCTTCCAGAACATAGTAGATGTTTGCTGCTCTAATCAACTGTTTTATTATTTTCTTCTTAATTTATTGCTGTTATATTTAATGGAGGTATCATTTTCTTCTGTATGAAATATGAGAGTAAACTGCTTTGTGGCTAACTGAAGCACCTCTATTGTTCTAGGTTTCTGGAGCCAGAGTAGCTTTTCTTTTAATGTCAAGGTTCTTATCAGAAAGAGATCTAAAAGTTACTGCATTCTACGGAGAGAGCGTTATTCTTCATTGTGTGCATGTGTTAGTGAAAAGAAACAAAAATCTTATGATCCAATTAATTTATAACACTGCAATATTCAATTCCTATTTTTTAAATTGAACTGGTTTATACAAAAAGTTTACTCCAGAATCATTTTCTGTCCTTATTTTGTCTTGTGTCTACATATTAGTACACAAAAGAACACTCTAAGTATTTAAATTTACATTTCATTATCTTGTCTTGCTCATTTTGAACATGCTTTTCTGTTCTATGTTACTGAGAATCACTTATAAGATAAACCGGCAAGTGTAGATCATCTTAAAATCCGTCTAGTTTAGCCGCACTGCCCAGGTTTCCCTCTCCAGTGAACTCAGATTTAAAGCCACTTCTCTGCCTCTGCTGGGACAGCTTCAGGGAGAAGGGGAGCCAGTGATAAGACATAAGCTGAAGTAGCTTCATTTTCCCTGGGTAATGAGACCTTTTACTTCTAGGCAGAATTAAAAATAGGTGTGTGTGTTTAAATGGGCTAAATTGAGTTCTCCTTTTTGCTACTTCAATAACCCAATTACATTTTTACTAACTTCTAGGACTACACTTTGGGAAGAAAGCTTACATTTTCCCCCTTTCTTGCAAAGATTGGGCTCCTGTGAAATAATTTCTCAGAGGCCTTCCTGCTCCTATTTCAAACAATGTCTAAAGCTACCAGTAGGTTTACTCTAAAGAGGATACCAGATGACTGATTCAGGCTTGGAGGCCTGAAGTTATATTGTGCTCTCTACATCTTTAGGAAAAAGCAAGTTCTGTAAATTTTTCTTTTAAAATCTAGTCAAGGGAGAGTTCCTACAGGTCTATTTTGGGTGACAGACAGACATGGATGTTTATTACTTCAGTGTGATCTCTCTCTAGGCAGTGAGTCCTTATCCAAGTGTCTATCCTATCATTGAAAACATTCTTTCTGCGAAAATGTTCAACTTATCAGTGATGTCTTCAAACCACCATATTTTTCATAGGTGCAAAAATTTGTTTTACACCTAGCATTATAGACGAATAAATACCACATAAAAGTAATGAAGTGTATGCATACATGTCTAAAATTGAATAACCTCAAGGAACCTACATAATATTTCAAAGATTTCCAAATTTATATTCCATTATTATCTTTAGTATTGAAAGATATTTACAAATTTTCTCATAAGAACCATGGTGAACAAGATGTTATTTTTAACTTTCCTTCTGATATATTTTCCAACTTGTCTTAAATGGTATGAATGAATTGGCTATTTGTGTGTGCCTACACAGGCAGAATGGTAACTTTTGATATTGTGGCCATAGTCCTTTAATAATTAGGTCTAACTAAGTTTAATAAGATAATTCTATTCACAACACAGCAATTAGACAAATCAAAGATGTATTTCAAGCATTAGCAAACTTTTTCTGTAAAGAGCCAGATAGTAAATATTTTCAGATTCATGGGCCATTTGATCTCTGTTGCAACTACTCAGTTTTGCCCTTGTTTCAAGAAAGCAGTCATATACAATACCTAAAGGAATGGGTGTGTCTGTGTTCCAATAAAGTTTTATTTACAAACAGGCATTGGTTGGATATGGTCTGTGGGTTATAGTTTGTCAATCTTGATGTACTGATTTTGTTATCAGAAAATGTTTCAATACTTTCAAGTACAGCTTCAATGGCCTAGTATTTCATTGTACCTGAATGCAGTCTGGATTACATAAAAGGCAAGAAAACCCTTGGCTCATTAATGATGCCTTATGATAAGAAATAACCATGTGTCTTAGATGTGAATTGCAATGTGACAACCATACTTTTGTTTCTAGAATGAAGCTTGAGCTGAATACTCTTTTGAAAAATAGAGCTCAAAGTATGCTCTATTCTTTCCTTAATGAAAACTCTTTTAGCTACATATTTATTATATTTCCTCTTTTCTGTTCTCAGTGAAATTACTAACCTTCTTCTTTATAATAGGACCAGATGAATGATAATCTTTAAATTATTCTTAAACAGATTTAAAAAAATTGATTAAGTTGTTTTATTCTAGGGGAGGCAAGATCGTAGTAGATAGTACAGCTGACCCTTGAACAACACAAGCAATAGGAGGGCTGACAATCTGCACAGTAGAAAATTTGCATATAACTTTATAGTCAGCTCTCTGTATCTGCAGCTTTGCATCTGCAGATTTAACCAGACTTAGATACTGCAGTGCTACAATATGTACTTATTGAAAAAATCTGCCTATTAGTGGACCCATGCAGCTCAAACCTGTGCTGTCCAAGGGTCAAGTGCATTTTAACATCTTTAATAGGAAACAGTAGTTCTAAATTTAAATCCCATATTTAATTCTGGAGAACACATATTAGTGCATAAAGAATATATTGATTAATTTTATTTCCCTTTTCTACATATGGGCACTGTAGTATTTGAATAATTAGAATAATAAATGCCTATAGCATTGCAGCAAATCCTAAGAAAAGGGAACATAATGCAGGCAACACTTTCTCACCACTAGATCATCATCAAATATCCTGAAATGTGATTTTAGTGACAAAACAAACAAAAACCTGAAATGTCTGAAAACAAATGCCTATAGGATATGACCAGTGGTGGAATTCAATGTAATTTAAGTGGGCATCCTTCTGTAGAAGTGCACTGGAAGCCATTTTCTTATTGACAGATTCAAGGAAATAAAATTCTGCTTGTTTCCGAGGATCATATCTTTCTAAAAGTTGGTTAATTCCCCATCTTCTGCATTTATGCTTATCTTTTATGCCAATAAACTTATTAATATTATTTTCCATTTTTTGGAATTTCTTGAGGGATAATATTCAAAGTGCTGCAGATAATTTAGAAGTCCTTAATTGTTAGGAAATTTTACATTAAGAAATTATCTTATAGAAGAAAATATTTGCAAATCATATATCCGATAAAGGGTTAATATCCAAAATATATAAGGAATTTATAAAACTCAACAACAAAAAACAAACAATCCAGTTAAAAAGTAGATAAAGAATCTGAATAGACATTTTTCCAAAGAATACATGCAGATAGCCAATAGGCACATGAAAAGATGTTAAATATCACTAATTATTAGGGAAATGCAAATCAAAACCACAATAGATATCACCTCACACCTGTTAGAATGGCTACTACTAAAAAGACAAGAAATAACAAATGTTGGAGAGGACATAGAGAAGAAGGAACCCTCATACACTGCTTTGAGACTGTAAATTGCTGCAGCCAGTACAAAAAGTAGTATGGAGAGTCCTCAAAAATTTAAGAATAAGACTACCATATGACTCTGCTATTCCACTTCTGAATATTTATTCAAAGAACACAGAAACACAATCCAAAAAGACGTATACACCCCTATGTTCACTGCAGCATTATTTACAATAGCCAAGATATGGAAACAACCTAAGTATTTGTCAACAGATGAATGGATAAAGAAGATGTGAGATATATAAATGTCTGTGTATACACACACACACACACACACACACACACAGCTATCCAGCCATAAAAAATGAAATCCTGCCATTTGTAACAACATGAATGGACCTTGATGGTATTATGCTAAGTGAAGTAAGTCAGAGGGTTAAAGAGAAATACCATATTATTTCACTCATATGTGGCGTCTAAAAAAACAAAACAAAACAAAACTCAAACAAATGAACAAACAAAATAAAACGAAAACAATTTCATAGATATAGAGAACAGATTAGTGGTTACCAGAGGGGGAGAGGGTGTGGGCAGAATGGGTGAAGGGGTCAGCTATATGGTGATGGATGGTAACGAGACTTGTGGTGGGGATCACTTTGTGGTGTATACAGATGTCAAATTAGAATGATGTACATCTAAAACTTATATAGTAAAGAAAAGAATAAACAAAAGAGGAATTTATCTCTTTTTAAGTATGTAATTCAAGTTTCTCCAAGGTACCAATATACATCCTTAAGCGTAAACATTGAAGAATTGAGACGATTTCCTCAGTGGTATTCTCCTTCACTTCTTTGCAGCACCCCAGGGCTTCACTCACAGAAGAATTCCTATAAGTCTGTGATGTTTGATTGGCTTGGAGAAGGGCTATTGATTTTGAAACACTTTTATCTGAAGGAGAACATATGTTCTGACTTTAAATACAAAGGTGGTGAAAGGTCAAAGTGGAATTAGGTGGTGTTACAGGATAACAGAAGTGTCTTGACCCCTTTTTATTATGCTTGCTAATATGTATTTTACAGTCTCAGAAATGGGGTAGTTCTTAAAATTATTTTGTATTATACTATATGGAAATAATCTCACTTTTTAAAAAAGGTGAATGACTCAGTCAAAAGTTATACCTGATCCTTCTTAAAAATTTCTATAGTCATAGTACTGTAACAAGGACCATTTTTAAACTGGGCTCAGACTCAGATGACATATGATCACCACCAGCTGCATCAAGAGGCAGTCTGGGTAAAAATAAGTTATTTGAACAGAGCAGCAGAACAAAGCTGAAAATCTTCTGACACCTGATCCCCTCAGCAGCTGTGGAAATCTATTGAAAGGGTTCTCCTTCTAATGCATTTGTCAGAATGCTAATTGGAAAGATGACTTCATGTCATGAGTCATACAGTCACCTCTGCGGACCTCATTAGACTTAAATGAGCGCACGCAAGTCCAGCACAATCATTCAGATACAGCCATATGTTGCTAAAGAAGATCTCTCAGTAACTGGGCTCCTGGCCAAGTGTAACATTGTCAAGTAAAGAAATGGGGAAACAAATCAAATAGAGATGTTTAATGACAGATGTAGATATAAGGCATTATAGCTTCCTGAGAATCAAAAATATATACAAGTTTGGGACTGTAAGAAGTTCAACTGAGTCAAGCCAAAAAAGTTTAGTCAAATTTTATGCTAAAGTACACCGGAGAAGCACTCTGGAGCAGGGGGAAATAGAAAGTTAACTAACGTAAGTCTTACGAGTTCATGATTTAGAAATGCAGAAAACAACTTGCGTAAGTAACTTTAATAAAAGAGAAGCTAAGAAAAATATTTAATAATAATGTACCAGTTAAGTTCCTAGAGAAACATGTGGAAATAAGGTATCAATTGTGATTGTAGTAGGTGAGGTAGAAGAGAAGATTGAGGAATGAGGGAGCTTCCTGGGGCAGGCAAAATTTAACCTAGCACTGCAAGGATGAGGACAGATTGTAGCAGCACATGTGGAGATAGGTAGCGAAAAGGGAAGCAAGTGGGAAGGCCTTCAAAGCAGCAGATGTTGCCTGGGAAACAGAGAACCGCTGGGTAACACAGCATAGACAGTTTCAACTATCACAGAAATCATGGGTTTGAAGCAGCGGGCATTCAGGGCTGGTAAGACCAGAATAGCAGGAAAGTCTTTGAATATCAGCCAGGAGACCACCAGAATGAAACTCACAATTTCAAAAGACTTAACAAATAATTTTACATGAAAATTAATTGTCTTTAAGAGTATAGAAAATAACGTTTTTTAAACAGGTAAAATAATACTCATAATGCTTTCATGTGTGCACATTTACAATACAAAAGTACCACGCCATCCAATCAATTAAATATTTTGTTAGACTCTTTACCACCTAGAAAGAAAAGTGTCTGTTCATCTAAACTTTCTTTGTTTCACTGATTGTCTGAGAAGACAGCCATGAAGGACCTGAAAATTCTAGTCAGAACTGTTATTTCTGTTAAACACACAACTCAAATGAACAAACACTTATTGAAAGACTATTATGGTCAAGAACTTAGGTGCTATGGAAGTAAGGATGGTGTGATGGGGAATCACAGGTTTATTCTATGGCCTAAGTCCAATCTGGTCACTGCTCACAGGACAGGTGAGAATTATTACCCGAATGGAGCTGCCATCTGTTTCTGAAACTTATGGTTCTCAGCACTAGCTTCAAAGTCAAGATGTCTCAGACTATGCCATTGCTTTATCCTGACCTCCTAGCTTTTTTGGAATACCGGTCGCTTAAGCACTCTTGAATATGCCAATGTTGTCTGCCAACTGTGAGATGGCCTATGTACTACAGGTGAAGGACTGGTTGAAGGGAGATGAATTTCCTACACGGTAAATTTGAAAGACTAATTTTAAATCAAGCTGTATACATCCACGGTAAGTCTACATATGCCACTCCTTTCTCTCCAACTTTACTTTTTTAAAAAGGAAAATAAATTATAACATAAATATAGATGCATAAAAAACTGTCACATAGATGAAATTTCATACAGTAAACAAGGCCATGTAACAGTCTCTAGATCTGAAAATAGAAAATATCCTGTGCTCTGGATGTTCTCTCTCCTCCATACTGGTCCCATACCCTACTTCCCCCAACAAACTCCCCCATTTCACCCATATGGAAATCTTTATCTTGACTTCTATCACTTCAGTCAAATTTTTACTGTTTTTGAGATTTTCACAAATGGAATCATATTGTACGTACTCCTTTATGTCTGACATGTTTTGCTCAACCTTAAGTTTGTAAGATTCATTTACATTGTGTATATAGCTGTAGTTTGTTCAGTTTCGTTGTATATGTATATTATGTGATTGTATGAATATGTCATAATTTTGGGTTGTTGAAATTTTTTGGCCATCATGAGCTGTGCTGCAATGTACATTCTTGTATATGTCTTTTGCTGCACTTATGCAGTCTTATATACCCAGAAATAGAATTGTTGGGTGAAAACTACGTGTATATTCTGCATTAGTGGGTACTGCCAAACAATTGGCCTGTTAATCACAGTTGTACTCATTTACACCCCCCCCCATTCTGAGTCACTGGCTGCAAAGCATATCCTCAGCAGATATTGTGAGTCCTTAGTTATAGAAGTTTTAATGTGGTGTGGTGGTATGTCATTAGAAATATAATTTGCATTTTCTCTATGATTAATGATATTGAGTACTCATTTAGATTTCTGAACAGTGTATTGTTTACTTTTGATTTTCTAATGCTCTTTTTGTTACTGATTTCTAGTTTAATTTGTCTGGGGTCAAAGAACATATTCTATATAATTTAAATCATATGAAATTTGTTTCCTTTACTAGACTCGTATAGGATCAATTTTGATAAATGTTCTGTCTACTAGGAAAAATATGCGTTCTCTAGATGTGGAGTGTAGTTTTCTGTGTATCTCCATTTGGTCCAGATTTTCAGTGGTGCTCAAATTTCTCACAGCCTTGTTGACTTTGTGTATACTTTAACTGAGAGAAATGTTGGAAAATTCCCAAGTGTGATTATAGACTTAGCTCTCTGATGTTAAGTTCTGCTTTATATATTTTAAGAGTAATTCATTTTATCACCCAGGTTTCATTGAAAGTTCTATCACTATGGAACACTTTTTCATCTCAAGAAATGGTTTTGCCTTAAAGTCCACTCTGTTTAATATTAGTATAGCTACTTCAGTTCTCTTGTTTACTTTTACATGGTACCCATTTTACCAGTCATTTGTCAACTTATATATCTGAATATGTTATGTATTTCCCTTCTAAAAATTTATATTTTTCTTTCAGTGTGCTAATGCTGTCTTTTAAATGGCTATTTTAATTCACTCATTGGCATGTGTTTTCTTTAACCTTTATCAAAGATATCGTTTCCTTGCCTTTCAAGGGAGTCAAGTATCTTTTAAAGGCAATTTGCCTTGTTGTTTTCCTCTAATTTTAACATATCCTCTTGGTATTTCATTTTCAGTAGTTTTAGTAACACGTGACTAAGTGTAGTTCTCTTTGCACGTATCTTCCTTGGGGTTTGAAGAAGATTTCTTTGAAGGGGTAACTTAATGTCTTTCATCAATTTTGGAAAATTATCATCCATTTATTCGTTTTTTTAAAACATGTTTTTGCTCAATTTTCTCCTCTTAGTTTGTGATAGGTTAGATCTTCTCTTTCCCTAGAATTTTTTTTCGCATACATTTACCTCTGTACTTAATTCAGAGAGAATTTTCTTATGATATATCTTACCATTCACTTATTTCCCCTTCAGCTGAGTCAAATCTGCCATTGAATCCATCTTCTGTTTTTTTTTCAGTCTAGAATGTCTATTTCGATTTGTTTCAAATATGCTAGTTAAAAAAACCCTCCAGAAGCTAACACACCAATGTAAAGCAATTATACTCCAATAAAGATGTTAAAAAAAAAACCCATAACAACAGGGCTTCCCTGGTGGCGCAGTGGTTGCGAGTCTGCCTCCCGATG
This sequence comes from Delphinus delphis, assembly GCF_949987515.2. Taxonomy (NCBI): domain Eukaryota; kingdom Metazoa; phylum Chordata; class Mammalia; order Artiodactyla; family Delphinidae; genus Delphinus; species Delphinus delphis. The sequence goes on from NC_082691.1 coordinate 41,233,856, forward strand.
TAGGGGACACGGATTCGTGCCCCCGTCTGGGAATGATCCCACACGCCGCGGAGCGGCTGGGCCCATGAGCCCTGGCCGCTGAGCCTCCGCCTCCGGAGCCTGTGCTCCGCAACGGGAGAGGCCACAACAGTGAGAGGCCCGTGTACCGCGAAAAAAAAAAATTATTAGTTTTCATTTTATATCCTTGCATGTTTTAAGCATAGCTCTTTAAGATCTTTCACTTTAAGATCTCTCACAGTCTTGAAACCTGTAAGCCAGTGTTTATCACTTGTTTGTTCTGCTAGTTGATGTTCTTGTTTACTTTTCTCCTCTGTACAAATTTTTTAAACAACATTTTTGCTATGTAAATTTTCAACACAGAGCAAGGTTCAGATTGTTACCTTGAATACTCATATACACGCCACCAATATTGTACGATTAATATTTTAATTTATTTGCTTGATCAACCATCACATACCTACCCACTACATTCTGCTTACATCTATCAATCTGTTTTAGGATTTATTTCAAACTATATTAAGTATATCATAACTCTTCTACATAGTACTTTTGATATACATATGAAAACTAGAACTTAATATTTATATATATATTTATTTGGGGTATAAAAATGACATGATAAAATAGATTTGTACACTTGAAGATTTTTTGGGAAAGGATGTTTTGTGTAACTCAACCCCCTATCAAAGTATGCAACATTACTCTTACCCCAAAAAGTTCCCTCATAATTTTTCCAAGTCAGTCTCTGTCCCCATTTCTGAGATAAAAATATGTTCCGGTTTATTCCACCAAACATTTGTTGTGGCTTTTAGGGAACTTCATTTTAATAGAACAATACCATTGGCAGCATTTTGTGTCAGAAGGCTTCATTCACTCAGATAACGTTTTTGAATTTCATTCATGTTTTTACATGTATCAGTAGTTTATTCCTATATTACTTAGTAGTATTCAATTATATGAATATATGATGGCTTTTCCATTATCCTATTGACAGATCTTGGGCTATTTCAGTTTTTTCGAAGTTACGAATAGAACTGCCATGATCATTTGTCTGCAAGTTTCTGTAGACATATGTTATCATTTTTATTGGGTAATATCTAGACTTTGAAATGTATGCTTTGGTTTTGTAAGAAACTGCCAGAGATCTTCTGAAGAGGTTGCACTATTTTACTTTCCTACCAGAATGTGTAGGAATTCCAGTTGCTTCATATCATCACCAACATTTGCTGTCTTCAGTCATTATTTTTAACTTTTTCTTGTGCATACATTGTAATATCCAATTGTGGTTTATGTTGGACACTGTTACGACTTCTTATTGGCAATACATATACGATTTAAAAAAATGTGTGGTTTGCCTTGTAATTATTGAGTTATAATCTTTTTATAGCCTTACCAGATCTCAGTCATATCCTGGTTAATCTTTACTGTGTGAAAAATATATTAAAAATTGTTTGTAGAAATGACAATGTCTATGATGATATTACACATACATTTTATATTTATCTCTTATTGGTGTCTTTGGGATATAACAATCTGGAATCAACTTAATTCTATAGATTGAGATGCTTCTAACCTGGGCTGCAGTCCCCATAATAATCAATCTTTTTTTGTTGCTGTTTCTATTTCTGCATCTTAGGCTGCAGCACGACGTGGTACCAACATAAAGTGAAGGGGTTATACCACTAAACCCTTACTAATATTAGACCTGGACTCTTACTTTTCTCTTCAACACCTTAATTTCTTTCTTTCTTATTTTTCTCTGGGCTTTGTTCAAGTTATTAAGTTATTGTCTCTAAATTTCCCCTTCTGTACTATTTTGTGATACTTAAACTGGAAATCTGTGAAACACATTTCTTCTCTACCAGCTGGTTCAGTGATTGGCTCTTCCAAAAAGTTGCTCTGGAGAAAGATTGTAAGCCTGAAGGAGAAAGAAAGACTTGCTTGTTGCTGTTTGTTTTTCTCACATCCTGTGGGCTTCCTATCTGCTTGTGATTCCTGTGTCACCGAGCAATGTTTATTTACCCAAGCAGGAACAATTTCTTCCTATACCAGCGGCTGAATCTGGTTTGCAGTTTCTCTAAAGCTTGAATAACCAGCTTTATTGTGTCTCACTCCCAGAGAGACAAGCACTGATTAACTTGGTGCCCTATTTTTAGAGGTCAGATTCCAGCCTTATGAGACCCCCAAGCTTGGAAATACCAACACCAGCTGAGCGGGACCTACTCCTCAGAGGTCTTTGAGCATTAGCTTGTTATGGCTCTTTCCTCTAAATTTAAAGGAATTCAGTATCTTTCTTGTGTTCTCTCAACTCTGGGGGTGTTAGCTGCTTCCCGTAGTTGCTACATTTATACTTTAGAGATTTCTTTTTATCCTTTTAGCTAGTGAACAATTACTTAAATTTCCTCTATTCAAATAACTGGAGTGGTTTCTTTCTCCTTCCCGGACATGTATGACACAGAAATTGGTATGAGGAATGGCCCTCCAAAACAGCCACTCAAGGATGGAATTTGGGGATAGGTTTGGTCGTATGCTTGGACTTGAAAGTGGGATGAGCTCCTCATCAGTGGGAAGTGGGATGCTGGTAACCCATGGCACAGCTAAACCAACAATTAATAGTGATCAGCTTTGGACAAGTGCCAACTGCTGCAGGAGCTTTGGGAGGATCGAATGGCTCTGCTCTTCAAGGTTCGATGGTATTGAGGAATACAAGGACCACGGTACGCAATGATTTCTTCTGAGCTCTCTGAGTGTTTACAAAAATAAAATATCAAGCTTCAGTCTTTAATCTGTGTTTATATTCTATATATTAATTATATTCTCTTTCCTATCTCTTCCTTTTATTTTATACAAGTTAAATTGAAAGTTAATATTTAGTCTTTTTTTAAAAAAATATTTACTTATTTATTTTTGGCTGTGTTGGGTCTTCGTTGTCGCACCCAGGCTTTCTCTAGTTGTGGTGAGCGGGGGCTACCCTTGGTTGCGGTGCACATGCTTCTCATTGCGGTGGCTTCTCTTGTTGCAGAGCACGGGCTCTAGGTGCGTGAGCTCAGTAGTTGTGGCACACGGGCTTAGTTGCTCCGTGGCATGTGGGATCCTTCCGGACCAGGGCCCAAACCCGTGTCTCCTGCATTGGCAGGAGGATTCTTAACCACTGTGCCACCACGGAAGTCCCAATATTTAGTCTTTATGTAACAGAGTATTCAGATGGGCTATCACTAAATTTGAGCAGTAATTAACACAACTTATTATCTTTTAGTTTTCTAGTTTAAATACTCTAATACTCTAATAATGCCCCTGTATGAGTTGCTTATTGCATTCAAAGATGTAATAGTTTCAAATAGCAATTTATTAGCTCATAATTCTGTGCGCTGGCAACTGTCTTAGTAGTTAATGATAGCTGTCAGCTGGTTTCTTTCTATATGTGATCTCTCATCCCCTGACTTTTCTACATGGGACAGCAGTGTTTGAAGGGGGCAAATGCAGAAGCCATGAGATATCTTGAACCTCAACCCAGAAGTCACACAATGTAATTTCCACTGCATTCTACTGGTCAAAACTTCCCACAGCAGAGACCAGATTCAAGAGGTGAGAAAACAGATTCCATTTTCCATGGGTATAGTGGAAAGCCACTGCAAAGGAATATACACACATAGCTGAAAATAATTTTTGTGACCATATTGCAAACAACCTACACTGATCCCATTCTAAAAATTGACTGACACCATAGGGGACTTCACCTATTCACCCAGTTTTTTTCACTCTTTGTTATTTCTTCATCTCCTCACTTATTTTCTTGGACTTAAATTTTATTGTCCATTACTAAAAGCATGTCCTTTTATTCACGTCTAAACGATTTGTGAATTTCTACCTCAGCCATCTCTTCCTAATAAAGTCCAAACCTAGGTTTAACATGATCTTTACCTACAGCTTGCCTGTATCCAGAAGTATTAGTCAAAATATTTAACAAATCACTTAACACACCATGACTATTTAGAAAGGATTCATCTCTATTAGTGTTTCAAAATTCTTCATTTCACCTGAGCACTTAAAATGGCAAAATGCACACATGCACACACGCGCGCACACACATACACACACGTGCATCCTTATGCTGTCTGGTCTCAGTTTTATTCATGAAAGCAAACCTTAAGCTGTCCTTAAATGTCCATAGCAATTCTATTATCATTACTCTTAAGTCCTTGAGTTGACTATTTTTCACTTTCTTCCTCTAACCTTCTGCCTCAATTCTGCCCATTGTCAAATGATAGCTTCACTCTTTATTTCAGTGATAAAACAGTAGCAACCAGGAGAGACATACCTTATTCTTTCTACCTCCGGTTCAAGTTTCCATTCCTCTTGTTACAATGAATGTATGGATTTTGCTTTTACATCTGGCCACTGTGTACTACACTAAATATCCTCTTGACTACTCAAGTATTTCCCTTATGCATTTTCTTTATTTTTTCATGTCCTACTAAGATCATTTCCATCAAAATGTAAATATGCTTCAATATATCTTTTCACTAAAAACAAAACAACAATAACAAAAAACTTTCCTGAACCCATATATCTGAATCCTCTCCAGGTCTGGCCCATTTATCTACTCCCCTCTGTAGCAAAACTCCTTAGAAGCGTTTTACGTACTGCCTCTATCCACTTACTTCCCTTCCCTTTCCCTTTAGTTCAATCCCAATTAGGTTTTCTCCTCTACAACTCTAATGAAATTGCTCCAGTCAAATTATGCAACTCAGTCTGTGTTCCTTCTCTTACACAACCTAACTGATGCAGTTGGTTGTTCCCTCTTTGAAACCTTTTTTTACGCTTGCTTTTTAGAAAAAGCATACTCTTGATTTTCTCCAGCCTCATTAGCTTCAACTTCTCCATCTTATTGCTAGATCTTCCTAGTAGCTTGGGCCACCAGAGGGTAGAGTGTCCTGTGCTCAGTTCTTAGGATTCTCCTCTTTTCTAGTTACATTCACTCACTAGTGAGCTCATCCAGCTTCAAAGATGTAAATACCATCCACCACATCTCAGTGAGTCTGCTGAATATATCTTTAGCCCTGAGTTCCACCTTGAGTTTCAGGTTCATACAATAAATACCTATGTGACATAACCCACTTCATCTCTAGTCTCCCCAGTTCAGTAAACAACACTATAATTCTTCTAGTTATTTAGGCCAAACTTAGATTTTTTTTTGACTTCTCTTCCTTCATATCTCATAAAAGCCCATTACCAAATTCTAGCAACTCTGTTTTCAAGATTATTTCTGACAACAGCTTTATCCTCCCTCATCTGCAAGAGCTTCCTAATATATCAGCTTCTACATGTTTCCTTACAGTCTATTCTCCACATCATAGAGAAATCTTGAAATGTTCTAGTTCAGATCTTACCACTCCTCTCTTTACAAATCTCCTAAGTTTCCCCAACACATTTACAGTAAAATTGAAGCTCCTCCACATGGCCCACAGGAGTCTCAATGAAATCACCAGGCCTACTTTTGGTGTCAATTTCCATCATCGTTCCCCCTTACATTACTCCAGCTGCACTGGATTCATCCTGCTCCCTGAACAAGCCAAATTCGTAGCTGCAGCTCCACTTGCCTTCCCACTCCTTCATATTCTTTGGTTCTCATCTGGAATATCACTCTTTAGAAAAACTTCCCTGACCATCCAATCTAAAATGTATGGGATTTTCACTATAGCCCATTTATTTTCCTCAGGGCCCATATCACTGTTTTGTGATTTTCTTCTTTACATTCTCTCATATTAAAATATATTTACTCTAAGATTGCTATGCTGTGTTTTTCACTGTGGAACCAACACATCAAACACTTACTAACACATGGTAAGTGCTAAATTAAATATTTCAAATGAATTATAAAAAAGGAATAAATATCATAATTTATTATGGTTATTATAATAATTAACCATAATTATTATGGTTATGGTTATTAGTTGAAATGAGATAAAATTTAAAAATAAGCTCAAATTAATTTTATGCTGAAGTGGCAATAAAAATGATTTTCAATCTTTATTTTCCCTTCTATATTCCTGTGTTTCAAGGTCACATGGTCCAGCTTGATTTCTGCAGGAGTTTAATTATTGTTAAAATATTATTTAGGTAGGTACCAAAATATGTTTACAAATTGGTATATGTGGCTTATAAAAGAAGTTTCTTTTATTCAATATAAAGCTATTCTTTACAAAGGGGATATGTACATAAAAAGAGGGGATTAAAGATTAGTAACAAGTTATATATTCACCCAGATCTATATTACCCATTTTTTTTAATAAACTAAAATTCTTACTGGTTTGTAAACTGAAAATTAATTTAACTTGGAATGAAATATGTAACATCTTAACTTTAAAAGGTTTACACTTATTTAACAATGTTAATGGAGGGCCCATTTTGTGCTAGGTATTTTTGTAGTTTCTGGGAACACAATGGCTACCAGAAAGATCCGATCCTTATTTTCTTGGAGTTCCTCAGTTTAGTGTTGCTGGCAGACAATCATCAGTAAGTAAAATTAATTTCAGTTATTAGAAAGTGCTATGAAAATAAAAAGGCATGAGGTATTAAGACATTTTGATTATAAAACTGGGAAATCTTTAACTTATAAAAGTTCTTAGATTCTCAAGTTTAATTTTTTTGTATTGATATTTTCATAATGTGGAAAGAACAATCATTTAGATCCAATGGTGTGCTGGAGGCTAGCAAGTACTAGCTCCCAAGAGCAAACTGTATATATCTCTAGTCAGTTATGCACAATAGTAGCAGTAACTTGAAATTATCTGTGGTACAAGTATTTACGCCATGGAACCTGTAAAAATGTTAAAAAAATCAGGGCTTCCCTTTCTTACAGAGTTAGTTGTTACACACACACACACACACACACACCCCCCAAAACACCACTGATTATTTCACTCTCCCTATAGAAGAAAGTGTATACACGAACATTGAAAGGCAACAATTTAAAACAAGGAGAAGGAAATAGGTTTTCACAAAGTAAAATTAACCCCAAGAACTTTCCTGATGAAGGATATTATTGGAACTATTAGCTTAGCCAGATCCACAAATGGATTATATAGGTAAGAAAGCCATAGCTCCCAATCTGAGATACCTAAACACTTAACTTGACATGATTAAGAATTTCCCATCACCTAAAAGACAATTTTTCTTTATACAGTTTATCAGGTGCAATTTAATGTTTGGGGCTTGAACTAAAATTAGTAAAATTAGGGACTTCCCTGGCAGTCAAGTAGTTAAGACTTCGCCTTCCAAAGCAGGGGGTGTGGGTTTGACCCCTGGTCGTGGAGCTAAGATCCCACAGGCCTCGTGGCCAAAAAACCAGAACGTAAAACAGAAACAATATTGTAATAAATTAAATAAAGACTTTAAAAATGGTCCACATCAAAAAAAATCTTGAAATAAAATAAAATAAAATTAGTATAACATCTGAAGAAATTATACCAGATGGCCAAGTCATTCTTTAAAGGACTTTTAACTAGATGGCCAAGTCATTCTTTTTTTTTTCTTTTCGTGTTTATAGTACTGTATTCTTTTTTTATTATTATTGGAGTATAATTGCTTTACAACGTTGTGCTAGTTTCTGCTGTACAATGAAGTGAATCAGCTATATGTATACATATATCCCCTCCCTCTTGGACCTCCCTCCCACCCCTGCCCCCCATCCCACCCGCTAGATGGCCAAGTCATTCTTTAGATTCTTTTAATTTTCTTAATCCGTTCTGCTTGGCTCTTAAGTAATAGAAGCCATTAGCTTCTATAGATAGGGGCACATTGTAAATTATTTTTTGCATTTAGATTTCTGATTGTTTGCATTGTCTCTTTTCAGCTTTAAATATTTTCAAGGAGACTTAAAGTTTCAGAAGCTAGATTACTATTATCCCATAGAAAGCATCGGAATAGTATCCATGAACATGAATTCTGTGTCACGACATACCTTTTCTAATTTTTTGAGGAAACCATAATCACTGTTAAATAAATGGCTGCCATATTTTAATATTTCATTGTTTTCTGTTTTTGCAAGTGGGGGTTGTGCTTATTTGTTTATTCAGATTCAACTTGTACAAAAATCTTGTAAAAGCTAAACTTTCAAAACTTCTGTTAGGTTTGCACATCCAGAAGGCAAAATCTTCAGACTTACAAAAAATGGTGATGTACTACCAAATGTAAAATAGCTAGCTAGTGGGAAGCAGCCGCATTGCACAAGGAGATCAGCTCGGTGCTTTGTGACCACCTAGGGGGGTGGGATAGGGAGGGTGGGAGGGAGACGCAAGAGGGAGGAGATATGGGGATATATGTATATGTATAGCTGATTCACTTTGCTACAAAGCAGAAACTAACACACCATTGTAAAGCAATTATAGTCCAATAAAGATGTTTAAAAAAATGGTGTTGTAAAGTATAAGTAGTCTGTGAATCAGAAGGGAATTTTTCGAGTTGGCTAGTCACAGAAGATATGATAGCAGCCATGGCAAGCAGGAGAAATTCTGCTCCTGAATGGAAAGATCTTGGTAGAGTCATCAGCCTCACTTAGTTGGGAATATTACTTTAACTCTTAGTTGGGAATATTACTTTAACTCTAACTGTTGGGAAGCCATCCAACCACCAGACCACTGATTTCATCCAGTTCCTTCCACTAAGAGCAATTGTGGAATGTTTCAGGCTCAGAAAGACATGTGACTCAGAATCTCTGGGAACAACAACAAATGAAAAATGTAGCTAGGCCAGTAAAGACATGGATGGCTATAGAACAAACATCAAAAGCCCATTTAAAAAAAAAACAACAAAACTCATTTGAGGTCATGCAGAAGCAGACAACCTTCTATGACTTACAAGAACATTCAGAGATCACACTGATAAGGAAAGAAAGCTGCCAATTTGAGAATTTTTCATTAATACCTTATATTTGTTTTTCTAGATAAAAACATGTGCAACTAATGTTAATCATTACGTTAAGCAGTGTTCTTTCAAAGAGCAAGTGTGCTTAAGTTCCATTCTATGTGCTTTACTTTTGAAACTGTGTAGACCACACCCACAGAACTCTCACACTAAGCAGTGTTTCTCCTCCTTCCTTAACGTGGCGCAAATCTAGAAGAACAAGCAATTGATTCTAGGAGATTTAATACACACACACATATATGTATATATACATCTCTTGCTCTTCCCATTTGTGCATAATAGTAGCAATAGCTAGAAGTGATCTGTGGTACAAGTATTTACACCATGGAAACTGGAAAAATGCTATAAATCAGGGCTCCTTTTCTTAGTGTTGGTGGTCTCACATGCACACACACACACATCAACACACCACTGATTATATGCCTCTTCCCACAGAAGAAAGTGTATCTCTCTATATACATATATACGTGTATGTATTCACACATGTATATATAGATATACATATATGCACACATGCATGTACATCTGTATTTATGGATAATGTATGTTTATAATTTAACATTTCTGAAATCTAGATACATCAATAATATGTTCATTCATTGTAATTTTTCTCTAAACCACTGCTAATAAATTATCATATCTTATAATCAATGCTGCTATAAAAATGAAGGGTATGTGTTAAATATTCTTATATGCATCTTAACCTTTCAACCGTATTTTAGCGACACAAAAACAAAATTATGAATTGATTCTTTGTATTTAAATAGAAGCATATTAAAATCATTTTTCATTCTTCCAATATATACAGGTATTTAAGAATATAAAAAAAGGTGTTTCCTTTGTTTGGTAACTAAAATGTATCTGAAGGAATACTTTGATTTTTTTAAATTTAAAAACTGTTCACCTTGTAATCAGTAAGGTTAAACTTTCAAGAAATTGTCTAAAATAAGAAACACTTATTGAAAGAATCATTTTTGTTACTGAACATTTTTTTGAGAAATTATTTTTGTAAATATGAAAAGCTAACTGGTTTGATCTTTAACAATCATATGTGACATATTATAAGTAAAGCTTCAAAGCTGTGTTTTTGTACTTTTACCTATTAACTCACTCAGTACACAGATTTTCTTCTGTGACCCAGATGCTAATAATGAAGAGAACAGTTACATAACTGACAAGTACTAAAACAGAACCAGGAGAGTAAAAGAGTATAAATTTCTGCATTTTTACCCTGCTTTTTAGGCCAGTAGTAGAGCTATCCATACTATAATAGTGTCCACCCCAAAGTCCCTCTAGATCATAAGCTGTCACACATGCAACATGGAAAACCATTACAAACGAATTTATAACTAGTTTAAAAATAATCGGTCTAATTAGAGTATGTTTTAAAATAATTATATTTAATACAGTGTGAACAGGTAGCTCCATCAAACTAGGACATACAATTTTTCTAATCCCTTGTACAATGGAAGAAAGATGTTCAATTTTTTTAAAACATGGGTGGTAATGTTCATCGTCCATAATATCAAATCCAAAAAATAAAAAGGAAAAATCCCATAAAGAGCTATGAAATAATCTGTTATTAAAGACTGAATTACCAGTATTGTTTTTACACCGTATTATGGTCATATGCAGTTTAAGGAACAGAGAGATGAGAGGAATTTTCTGTTTTTAAAATATTTAGATGAGAACGTTTCACTGTGTCTATGCTGAAATGCCTGTTCACTCCTGATGGCACTTTTTGATACTAGATCTTCCTTACTTTACTACCTTAAGAAATTTCTTTACTACCTTGAGATCAGAAAATTTCTTTACTACCTTAAGAACTAGGTTATTTCTTTTGATTCATTTCTGCTTTTATTTCACTTGTAGATATTTACAAAGTAAAATAAAGCTGACCTAATATATCATCTCTCATTAATACATTTCCACCAGAAAACTCACACCATGTAATGACTGCACTTACATTTTGTCAGTTTTATAAGTTCAGAACTTTAAGAAATTGCCACAGTCCTACATTAATCTGGGAAATCCTCTTGAGTGCACTTAGCTATTAAACCAAAATTTCAGCTGTGTGCATTGAATTAAATGATAAGAGTGATAAATCAATTACCACAGAAGAGCTTTTAGTAGATCACATGGTTATGCCACTTTGAATGAGAAGACAAATCACTGACTTTATAAAGCACTAATCAAATCTGAGATATTTGCAGGGGAAAAAAGTTGAGGGCAAATGTAGGTAGAGACGGGGGGCAAATGTGATCACCTGGCAGACGAAAATCTGAAAGTACAAGACAAAACAGTAAGGTTGGTGATATCTGCAGTTTCACAAATTCAGGTTTAAATGTGATAGTTATGTAAACACACGAGACAGTGCTTGGAATACAGTAGGCACAACCGTCTCAGTGACTGTGAATGCTTGTGGTTGGAATGAGAGGAAATCATATAAAAATCTAATTTGAAGTGATGGAAAAAGTCTAATTTCCCCTCCAATGGGCCCACTTCAACTACTGAAGTACTAACCATTAGATTCATTCATTGTCTTCAGGGGGAAAAAGTCAGAATTCAAATGTGCTAACCCGGGAGAAGCAACATTGCAAACGTTATTCAACATGTCATGTTTCACCAGTTGGGCCATCTGCAGAGTTGAAGCCTGAAGAAATGACGGAGGGAGGTGCTTGTATAGAGATTTTCTGTAAGAAAATCCTAGAGGTATAGAGGCATTCTGTAAACCCACTACCTTTATAAGATGCAATAGCCCTGTGTTCTCTGACACACACCATCTTTTCATTTCCGTATGCTGCTTTCCCTTAAACTACACATCTTCTCTGCCCCCAAAGTCATTCTCAAATGGCAGTGGGACCTTAGATTACATGTGAATTGTACCAAATGTAAGTGGTAGGAAAAGATTAGTAGAGAAAAGAGGGAAGGAGAGGTGGAAGAGCCCGGAAAATCTGACAGTAGAACAACTGAGAAAAGGTACCTATAGGGCCAACCTTAGTGAAAAGGAATATTGAAATACATAACAAAGGTGAAAATTAATACAGATATCTGCAGGGTTTTTTTCCTTCTCCCTCCTCCTTTTTCTTTGTTTCTTTTAGCAAATTTCCTTTGTGTTACACAAAATAATTTTCTGACCTCCTGTTCAATACACTTCAGTAAGTGCTTATATTTTTAATCAAGGGAATTGGAACTTGATTTGTGATTCTTTCTGAATGGGTGCCTTGAGGAGATGAACCCTGTGGAGATGACAGAGGCAGGAGTTTGATATGAGGTACTTATGAAACTCCTGGGCCAAACTAACACAAGCTGTAGAATGGCAGGAAGAAGAGATAGGAGATGAGAACCTGAATTAAGTGCTGGATTAAAGCTGGTTTCTTTCTTTAGGAAACTATCTTCAAGAAGGAAGAGTAGTGAAAGCAAACAGTAAATTCTTTCACAAAAGCACTTGAATCAGGAAATTGGGAACAGAGTCTTAGGAAAAAAACAAATCTCTACAGGTGATAAAACAGAGCATGCTAAAACAGTGATTAAAGTTGCTGTGGTAAATGCTAAACCTCAGTCCTCCGAAATCAAAATCTTTTCATTTTGCCATTTTAAGTAGGATTACCCTCAGTGAAGTAATAATAGTAATGCTAACAATAGTCAACCAAGTTTTCTAGCATTTTTTCTTTCCTTTTGGGGATTCTCGTGTTTCTTAGTGTAAGGCTTTTGAAGTTGTAATTCAAGGTGAAAGGAAAATTTATTTTGTGATTTTATGTTTTCTGAATTGAATCAAAATTATATCAATCTATTAACTATATAGAAGTTTGAATAAAATGAATTGACAGAAACAATCTGGCTATGCCTTATTTCTCCCCATTGTAAAACTAGTATTATAGCTTAGTGCTACTTTGCCTAATTAAAAAAAAAAAGGGATGGAAAACAATTAGCAACATTTTTAGTGTTTATTCATACATGTATGTGTTTAGGTATAATGTGTGCATTTATGTCTAATATTATATATGTATTTCTTTTGTGCATGCACCTTGTAACTTTCCTTTTAAATTGAATCCAAGAAGGCTATGCCGAGTATCTGTTTAATACTTCAAAATAAATAATTCAGTTTTTTAACACAGATGGAACTTAAAGGTTGGTCCACAAAATACCGGCAAATATTACTTCTAATACTCTACATCAAAAAGAACTTTTTAACAGAATAATAGAGTCAGTTTTTAGGAGTGCAAATTCTGCTTTTAATATGATATCCACAGCGAAATAATTTCAGAAACTACCTAAATTCATCCGCTTCAAAATTTAACTATCCGTCAAAACTTGTTTGGAACATCAACATTACTTTTCATTTATTGCCAACAATACTTATAACACTTTGCACAGCACATTATAGATGTTTCTCTCACAGTGCATCACCTACCGCACAAAATAGATCGATGAAAGTGGTTTCACTGCTTTAAATATCAATAAAAGTTGACTTTGGTTTAGACGTTCTAGAACTGTGAACTTTGATGCAATTTTATTTTTTTGGTTCAATTAAACCATTTGCCTATATTCCCTCATGTGATATTAACTACTGTTATGCATCATTCCAAGTGCATTTTCATATGGCTATAATTCTAGTTAATTTATCTTATTCCCTAGACAAGAATTAAATATTTATCTACTTAATATTTCTGTTAACTTGCATTCTCAGAAAGGATATGTAACGTTATTGCAACACCTACCTGTTTCTCAGAAATCTCTCATAAACTTTCCAGTATTATGCAATGAGTCATAATAGATAACATGCTCTTTTGCCCATCTAATATTGATAAAATCCTGTCATTTGAACAATTCCTTGCAGTTTCTGAATATTATAGACTATTACACTAATAATAATTTGATATATTAAATTTCACTAATGTTTATATGTTTTTTATCATTTATTATAGTACATTTGTTTGAATGTATCCTCATGTTACTCATTACTCAAGTGTGAAAAGATTTTATGTAATAAATGTACATTACCTTTAAAGAAGGAATTAGTTACGCATTCATTGGAAATATATTTCTGTCAATCTTAAGGAATGGTAACTATTATATGTCCTATTAAAATTTTAAGGTTAACCAAACAAGAATTTTGTGATGATTATTGCCTTATGATCAGAAGTCTGTTATCTGAACAGACTTAAATTCAAGAAGTATAATGACTGACCAAACTCATGGAGTACTACACTCAGAATCAAAGTCTAGATGATCTAGTCTTTGACTGAAATGTTGTAGCTTCCAAATGTGATCTTGGTATTTTAGGAATTCCTGTTGAAGAGTCTAATTCAACTTTGGAATTCAAACAAATCTCAGTATATACTGAGGGTCCATACTAAGCCTCTCTGAAGGTCTCTCCCAAAGGAATTAGTCTCTTAATTAAACAGCAATTGCTATTTCCAAGGATAAACGTTCATCATTGGTGGGGAGGAGTAATTTTGAATATTACAAATGTGTTTATTAGTCAGATTTTCCCACACTTAAGCTTCCATTGATGTATAACTGTCTTCTAATGCAGTAGTTCCCAATAAACACCAAGAAAAAAAATTAATGACCTCTTCCACTAAAATTTAAGCCAGGCTAAATTTCTCAAACTGGCCACAAGTACTCACAAGACTATTGAGGTGTGTCCTTGATGGTAATGGAAAAGTACAGAAGGCGTGTAATACACTTTTCTGGAATAAAAAGTTTCCACCTGATGTCATTTAAAGCATTAGTTTCATATTAAAACACTGTTTCATTATGGGTTAGAATAAACATTTGCATAGATTTTAAAGGTAGAACAAAAGTCTAAAGAAATCTTAGGTATGTTACTTGCCTCTGCTTGCAGGGAAGTGTTAATGGAAAAATTGGGGGAGCAATGGTCAAGATTAAGAATATCAAACAGCCAACCACGCTGCCCATGGGAGCAGAGGGTATATTGCTTTTCAGGATCTGATGCAAATTCAATAGGACAATAAACAGATTGAGATGAAGTTGGTTTCAGATGCCCCCTCTGAAGACAAAGTGGGTTTCAGTGATCTGATTCTGTGGCCTTTCCAAACTTATTGTGAATATACAGGATCCCATACGTTGAAAATCAGAGCAAAAGAGAAGAATATTTGACATTACATAGTATCCTGGAGGACTAGGTCATAAAGGCACACGAAAGACAGCTAGAAATCAATGGCTGGAAATTGAGGGGTTGAAGTAGGAGCTAAACTACTATAACTATTAGTTGCATCATGGTCCTGAATTCCTATAAACCTATGTGGCCCAGAGCTACACTGATTTCACTGATAACTGCAATGAAATTTTCTGAACTGTAGATGCAGTTAGATGCATTGAGAAAACTTTATTATAAATGAGTTATAATAATAGGTACAGATTATATCTTTCTTTCATTACATTATCACTAAAGGATTACATTTTCATTAGCGTTAAAGCTGCAAAACGGAGTGTCTATTATTGAGTTTCCACTCAGTCATTTTATTTATTTGACTATTTATTTATTAGTGCTGGGCACCTATCATGTGCGAGGTGCTGTGGTCAACTCTCAGAACAGGAAATACATATACCCCCCAAAACAAAACAGAAAGACTAACTCTTGAATTCAACAAGTTTACAGAAGAGATGTAGACCAGCAGACAGAGAAAAACAACACAATTACAACTGATTTAGAAGAATATGGTAATAACTGAGAAAATCTACAAGTGTAACTTAAATTTCACATTCTCCTGGCTGGCTGCAATGACAGAAATATCTCCTGGAAAGGCCCAACAATATCTCTTAGAAGAGATCGCCCACCACATAAGCAAGAGGAGGATGCATAGCTGATAGTTAAGCCTATTTCCTTTCCTACTGTTAGGAAATACTTATGAGGCTGTGCCGTTGCTAAGGTGTTGAGTTGCTCAAATGTCTTTCATGAGTTATTGGACAACTATCCTATCACTGATACAGGAAATTAGTTGAAAACCATAACCTACAATCCAATCTGATTAAAGTTTAATATAGAAGTTAGAAGATTTGGATTTGACACCAAGTTCATTGTCAAGTTGACCTTTTGATATTTGGCAAATATTTTTAATCCTTTTGGTTCCTAGTTATCCAATTTTCTATTTGCATTAGATGATGTTTAGGAACTCCTAAAGCTGGAATTCCAGAGCTAATTTAAGAAAAAGTTTCTATAAAGATTCAATTACATGACTAATTTTTAAAAGGTTCAGTCGCTAACAGTCAAGAACCAATCTATCTGATAAAAGCACGTTAACTACACCTAGGTTATATACACTTTAGCGCAGAACTTGTTTGAAAACAGGGAAGATCTTCTAGGTTTCATACTGTCCAAATTATAATAATCATGAAAATAACTTACATTTGCCAAGAAAAGTGGTTCTCAGACTTTAACATGCATCAGAATCACCTAGAACTTTGTTTAAACACAGATCGCTGAAGCCCAATCCCAGAATTTGTGGTTCAGCAGGTTTGAGATGGGGCCAGACTGGGAACTAACAAGTGCTCAGGGGATACTGATTGTAACGGTCCAGGTACTACTACACTTTGGGAACTACCGACTATGAGTATTATTGCTAGATATCCAACTTATTCTGCACAATTAAAAACACTAACTTAAATATTATTATTATTTCCTCCTTATGTTTCATAAATATTCACACAAATACGTATCCTATACATATACAATACACATGTATATACCTCTGTATTTGTGCTTTAATATCATATATTATATTTAGTTTTTAAATTTTTAACCACACAGGGTCCAATTCTGTAAATAATATACGCTCAGTTAGTGTTTGTTGTTAATTAAAATAGTTCCTAAATGTAAGATTCATAAGGGATACTTGCCTGCAAAGCTATGATACTCTCATGATATGCCACTCTGTAAGTACAGAAAGTACCAGTTAATATTTTTCATGCTTACATGAGAGTCTAAATATAACCCATCTCCTGAAAATATCTCATCAAGTTGAGAAAGAGAAAATTTTCATTTTATTTATGTTTCTGACTTTGTAACTTTTATTTTTTTAATAAATCCTATCACCTCTATGTAACTCTAAATGATTTTTAAGGTAAGACTGAAATAAGTCATATGTCAAAGTGAATGAGTAATCATTCTCTTAATGACCTATTTAGTATCTTCCAATTTTTGTATATAATAGTTTTTATAGGAGGCACTCAGATATTGGACTGTTGACATGTCTAAGAGTTTAATAAACCTGAAAATTTACAGTATCAAATGCCCAATGTTGTTTTGTGATTTTTCTGGAGCACTGGTTACAAAAACACTTATAAACCTCTAGATCTGCATTTGTGTGTGTGCGCATCTCATATTTAGACTAGATATACCCATGCATTTACATAATTACACAAATAACTTAAAAGAGAAAAATGAAAAAAAATTATTTGAAATCTTTCCAAGAAGTCTGTTTACACTGTAATATAAAACAATACATCAGAAGTACCTCCTACCTTTATAATTTTCTTATGTGTGTACATTTGTCTTATTTTTCATATCAGCAGCTCTGATTTACCCATTTGAAATTTTTATGTTATTTCATTTTTTGTTGTTTATTATCGGCATGTATTCGTGGAAAATTTTCTTTGGATTTTTTTTTTTAATTGACAAGATTTCATCCTGGTTTGTTAAAGAGAACCAGCTGTTTTCTTGAAAGATAATTTTCTAAAGCTGTGTGCGCCATAATTACACTGCAATTACACAGCAATATCCATAAAAGCAGATGACGATTCTATGTGTCCTTTTACCTCATTAGAAGTCGCAAAAATGATAGATGCAGTCTATCTTAGTTTGACTATTGCCCTCTATTGGCAAATTCAAGTTCTGGCATAATCCAAAAGATAGCAATAAAGACAGATTTGTTTTTGTTCTTTTAAAACAATAGTAACATCTTGGGTCACAAGGCAACCCCATCAAAAGTTTTAAAAACTCTTTTACAATTAGAATTTAAAACATACCTTTAAAACCTAGGTATTGAGGAAAAAAAAAATCACTTAAGCTAATGATATGTGAATTGGGGCTTCTTTCCAGCACCAAATTGCAGTGCACGGGATCTTTTCTCCCTCAGTCAAAATCTGCTTAAATCATACCCCTCTTTTCAGCAGAAAATCAGTTGGATCTTTTCCTGTTTCCAGCATGCATCCTCTTCTTTGAGGCAATCCTCTCTAAGAAAACTGAGATTTTTAAGTCTCTCATCTTTTCCGAAATCAGAAATTAATCTTACCTTTAATATCATAGTGATTTTTTAAAAACTTGAATATTTAGTCATGGGCAGAAGAAAAATTCATTTCTAATAAATTGCTGAGGGTTTTCATTTTAAGTCAATAATGTTTTACGTATTATGAGTGAGAAGGAAGATGTGAGAAAGCCAGCTCTAAAAAGCTTTGCTAAAACTATCTCCAGCATTGCAACATTTAAGTGAGTTCTGTGGTGGGAAAGGTGTACATGTACAAATAAACACCATCTTTTTATGTACATTTGGTTCTGACTGGCAGCTGGGGAATATAGTATTTTAATAATATTTATTTTGGCAGAAATGGCAGGAAGTAATCTAGTTTTGCAGCCAGCTAGGCAACTGGAGAAAACAAATCTTCTATGAGTCTTTTTATGACCTTCTAGGAATCAGAACTTTTAACAGACTTGAACATTTTTAAAAGTCAAAGTTTTTTCTAAATTTTACTTTTACTATTTACACCAGGGTAGGCTGCTATCCTTTAATATTTTTAATGTAATTGCTGGCTGGGCAGCAAACTTAGATAAGTTTAGCTGCAAAGTTTCTGGATTGATGTGAGATTTAGGAGTTGAGAATTAAAATTAGTTCGTTTCTTTGCCAACACTAACACAAATCTTGGAGCACATTTCTTCAGATGCACTAAAATGGTGACAGCTTAGATAACCACTGGGGAAGTTTTCTGTACGAGAGCTCAGATTCATTTAACAACTTTGGCTTAGCAGGATCCCACCTCGGTTGCCTCTTCCTTTGTTTAATTAATAACACTATTGCCTCCTGCAGAAGAAGATTTACCTCACAAAACAAATTTCAGGCAGAACCCATAGTTTTACAGAAAAGAAAAAAAATTATATGCTTGTAATGGCTTGTCCTATTTCTTGTTCAACTCTTTTGCCAAATGTCTGTTTGCACCTATAGAACATTTCTGAAGTGAAACATAACTGCATAATTGATGGCTCTTTTCCTTCCTAGCGATTTTAGTCACTGACTGTGAACCAGTGTTGATTAGTCTTTAGCAGTTGAGAAAACTGTGTAGGTTGCACATTCAGAAAATAACCTGCCCAGTTGCCATGACAAGCGCCTGGTAATGGACAGGTTTGGACTCCTCACTATTTAACCTGTTAGTAGAGAAAAGAAATCCCTTTCCTCTTTCACTTCTGGATTGGCTTCTTTTCCTAATGTTAATATTTCAAAACCATATTTCACGCATTTTACTTATCCCTTGTCGTTGTTACTCTTGGTATACTGATATTCTGATTAACCAAAAAAAATCACTTGACAAATATACAATTATTATTTATCCATTCATTTATTTCATTAAACAGGTATGTATCGAATTCTTACTACGGGCCAGGCACAATCATACATGCTATAGATATTACCACAAATAAAACAAACTCTCTACCACCATGGAGCTTATCTTCTACTGGATGTAGTCAGAAAATAGACAATTGAGCATTTACCATGTCAAGTGGTGCTGGCTCTTAAAAGAAAAAAATAAAGCAGAGTATATCCTTTAGGGTCCAAGCAAGGAAGGAAAACTGCTATGCATGATGTAGACGCAAGGGGCTTATTATAGGGACTTAACTTGAAATACTTGACCTTACAAAATTGTGACGCTGGTAAGGAATCTATTCAAGGACACTGCCCTTGTGTCTGGTGGTGGATCTAAAGTCTCCATTGGTCTTCAGTGCTAGCAGTTGGGAAGAAGATCTAGATATGAGGCAGAGGAGAGCAAGGACACACTGAAATCCCTTAGACACACAGGAACCCATGAGAACATACCGGAACCCGAGTTTGTCTCCCAGTACTTTCAACCTGGGTCACCTGCAAAAGGAGGTGGCATTCTTCCCCCATGGCCATGCACAGCTGCCTGGCCCGGGACTTAGATGGTGACTGGTGGAGGTAGGGGAGCCAGCTGCAGCAGCCCTGGCAACATACACTGACTTTTCACGTGCAGAGACTACTGATTCATTTCTACCTTTCAAATCTCACAATTTCTCTTGGAGCCAATCCTAACCCAGAATCATATGGGTAAGGGAATTCTGAGAGGCACAGGACTGGCTTAGCTGAGTTGCCACAGCACAAAACCACATGCAGGAAGTGATGTCAAGTAAGTAGTTGGATTTACAAGTATGGACTTCAGCACCATTGTCTGGCTAGACATAAAAATGTGAAAGTCCTTAGCACAGAAATAACATTTAAAGGCAAAAGACTGGTTGTGGTCATCTAGGGTTGGACTGAGGAAGAAAAATAAGAACCTGGGTGACATTCCCATGTTTTAGAATCAGAGAGCTATAAGGAATTAGTAAAGAGTCAGAATGATAACTGAATGGGTTAGAGTAGAACCACAGAGTTTTCAGAAAGAAGAACGTGTTTCAGAAAGGAAGGAGAAAGAGCACACTCTCAGCGCTGATAGGCTGAGTCCCATGAGGCTGGGACCACAGCATGGCTGGGCCATGTGGAGGTCACTGGTGCCCTGGCAGGGGCTCTTTCTACATAAGCTAAATCTGACTGAATTGGATTCAGGAGAGAACGGGAGGAAATATAATGGAATCAGGGTGCATCATCAACTATTTTGAGGAATTTTGTTGTAAAAATAGAGAATTGGAACAGCAGACAGAGAGAGATGGAACCAGATTTTTGTCTGTATGTCTGTTTTAAGATTGGATAAATTGCATTAGTTGACAGCATGTTTCTATGCTGATGAGAATGTACCAATAGATAGAAAAACATTGACGAAGTGGGAGAGATCAAGGCAATT
Organism: Delphinus delphis; assembly: GCF_949987515.2. Classification (NCBI taxonomy): domain Eukaryota; kingdom Metazoa; phylum Chordata; class Mammalia; order Artiodactyla; family Delphinidae; genus Delphinus; species Delphinus delphis. The sequence goes on from NC_082691.1 coordinate 41,254,811, forward strand.
TTAATGGCCTATTCTAAAAGGACTTTTTTTCTGTCAAATCTGTAATACTGGGGCTTCCCTGGTGGCGCAGTGGTTGAGAGTCCGCCTGCCGATGCACGGGACACAGGTTCGTGCCCCGGTCCGGGAGGATCCCACATGCCGCGGAGTGGCTGGGCCCGTGAGCCATGGCCGCTGAGCCTGCGCGTCCGGAGCCTGTGCTCCGCAAGGGGAGAGGCCACAACAGTGAGAGGTCCACGTACCGCAACAACAACAACAACAACAACAACAAAATCTGTAACACTGGAGAAAACAACCTTTATATAAACAAAGTGAATTTAGCCTATGTCAGTATTATTTCCAATTCTGGGCCTACCAGAGAGATATTAAGAGAGACAAACAGAGTGCAACAGAATGCACAGGAGACGGACAGACAGACAGAGACAGAGAGAAAAGGACACACACACACACACACACACACACACACACACACACACACAAGGACGCTGGAAAATTCTGTCCCCAAAGCAACATTTGGAGGAATAGACTGTCTTACGGAGGAAGAGCTAACTGAAAAAAGAGCAGCATCCCGGAGCCTATAGTCATGAGGCCTGAAGCACGGCAAGGAGAATGTGCCCATGCAGCCCAGAGCAGGAAGCAACCAGGAGCAGGAAGCTGAAAGGCGATGGTGAGGGAACAGCTGGTGATTAGCTGGGCTTCTCCTACCAGCACCTCCCTCTGGTGTGCTCCCACGCAGGAGAACCTAATTACGGCCATCAGAGGAGAAGCACAGACCAGATACATCCCACCCCTGATTCTATCAAGTTGTTTTCTTTTCTTTTCTTTTCCATACCAAGGTCAGGTCAGGCCTTCCATCACCTTTCCCCTGGACTCTTGTGATAGCATGTTAAATTCTTTTCTCTGTCTCCCTCCACTGCTCTTATAATTCCCCAAGTCTGCTTTTTGAAACACAGTTGTTATGTTCCCATCACTCTGCTAAAAACTTGATGGAAATTCCTCTTACCTACAGCAACGTTGACAAACTTTCTTCTTTTTTTTTTTTTTTTTTTTTTTTTGCGGTACGCGGGCCTCTCACTGTTGTGGCCTCTCCCGTTGCGGAGCACAGGCTCTGGACGCGCAGGCTCAGCGGCCATGGCTCACGGGCCCAGCCGCTCCACGGCATGTGGGATCTTCCCAGACCGGGGCCCAAACCCGTGTCCCCTGCATCGGCAGGCGGACTCTCAACAACGGCGCCACCAGGGAAGCCCCGACAAACTTTCTTAAAGGGCCAGAGAGTAAAAGTCTGAGGCTTGTGAGCCACAGGGACTCTGTCACCAGTGCTCTGTCACTACTGTTCTGTCACTCATGTTCTGTCACTAGTGTTTAACTTTCACGCTGTCACACAACAGTGGCTTAGGCAATACATACATGAATAAGGTATCTGTGTTCCGATAAAAATTTAATTACAAAACAGGAGGCCAACCCACAGGCCACAGTTTGCAGACCCTACTCTACAAATACAAATCCAAACGACACAGAATATGAAGGCATCGTCATTGGTATCCATTGGTATCTATTCAATCTTCCCATCTTACTCCATTGTGAAACAGTTCACAACCCCGATGAAAATGTCATTTCAACGACTTGATGCAATCTATCCCCCACTCCCAACCGGGTCAGAAAATTTGTTTCCTGCTACATAAGATACTAGTATCAGCTGTTTTTTCCACAACTGTATGAGTATGTAATGATAAAATAATAGCAATAGTCAACATGAAAATCTCCTAGCATTCATATATTCTCAGGCTATTAACATCCCCTCCAAAAGTTATTTCAACATATAAACATGATACATCTGATGAGAAACAGTGATCCTTGATACACTGAATTCACAGTCAAGAGTAGTAATTGATGTCCCCTTCAATTGTGTGTGTGTACACATATTTGTGGCTAGTAATAGAACAGCTCATTAGAGAAAATGAGGATTTTGTAAACTATAGAGACTCAAGTTAGTTACCACAGGTCTAGCCCTCCAATTATCTGTGATCTTGGCTAAGGTATTAATGGTGATTTAATTTTATATTCTCTATGAAACGCTGTGGTTCTAAAGATTTTATGAACTAATTAATTCATATTTACTTACATAGGTTTCTGTTAGTTATGTAATATATAAGTACAAAAAATGACAATTAATATAGTTATACTGTAGGTATTTATGTGGGCATGCAATAAGTGTTTCTTTTCTTAAAAAAGCTGATTTTTAAAAACTTCTTTCCATGCCCTTAATGATGCCATAGTTATACTAAGTGTGATTAATAATGTTGCAATCCTTTCAACGTTTCTTTCAATATCCAATGACTAATCTCTTCTCTCTCTCTGAAACCTCTCAATCAACTGGCCCCTGTGCTACTCTGTTCAGAGTAATTAACACAAGCTGCCAAAACATACAAACACCATAACGTCAGTGACTTTACACAACCAGAGAGATGCTTGCACAGCTCTCCTCCAATCAGAGTCCAGGAACCGAGGATACCCAATTTGCAACCCTGTCATCACAAGATCCTTCACTTTCAATCACATGCACAGAAAAGAGCACGTGGTAGGAACACACTGCTATTAACTGTTTTCGACTTGATGTAACACATCATTTCCCCTCACATTCCCAAAACTCAGTTACACACCAGCACAATTACTGCTAGAGAGAATGGGAAATGAAGTCTTCCTGTGTGTCCAGAAGGAGGAAAGAGAGTAAAGAACATTTAGAATTTTCTTTTTAAAATGATACTTAAGTTGAGAATAGTATTTCTAAAAGCAGGGGAAAATCCATTACAACTAACAGTTGGAAACATTGTAAGATACATGAAATAAGTATGTGAAATTTTGCAAAGTTTTATAACCCTGAGAATAATTTAATTTCTATGGGCAAAAGTTTTACTATAAATATTTCCTAGAGGTAAAAAAAAAAATTGGTAAAAATATTTTCCTTAAAGCTTACAACATGGAACTAACACAAATATACCTAAAAATGACTCTCCTTTATTAGGTAAATTGGGATGGATTCCTATGAAAGGTCCAATGAGTCACTTATAGGTCTTTCTGTATATTCTTTTATTTAAATACAGTGTAATAAGTTGTCTCAAACAACCTTGCTATATTTCTGGTAATGATGAACTACCAATGTCCAATGCCCATGGAGTTTGAGGTTATTAGCCCCTTAGTCAATGAGACAGTACATGTTGGAAGCTGATTCTGTGGTCTTTCTTCCATCTTCAGAACATGATCTTTGGTGTAACCTCCCTTGCAACATTAATTCAAGGAATCTTTACAAGTACACAGGGTCCAAGTTAAATGCGATGCACTGACACCCAATTTGTACCTCGCTGTAAAGATCAGGTTTACTTAATCATCTCTGATGCATACAACTTCCCCAGAGAATGGGAACTAACGTATCTCCCTGAGAGGACATTAGCAAGGCTCAAAAGCTGAAAAGGGCTCTGAGCCAGTGGCTTCCCTGAGCTGAGGTGGTTCATATCCATTCAGTATCATCTCTCACGGCCCTTTACATGCTAAGTGGGGAATGACAGGGCATTTGGAAACAGCCTGAGAGTCAAGAGAGCTTTTCTCTGTTGTTACTGAACATGGTGATTTGCCTAGCCTGTACGTTATTTTCCCAAAGTCTAAATAAGCATGGTGCTGGGTAAAGTCTGCTGTGTCGTGTGACTCTGAATTCAGTATTACTGCCCCCGGTGAGCAGAGCAAATAGTGAACATGTCGAGTAGGCACAAAAAAACAATAAGAGACAAATACTACTGTCGGATAGTACTAAGTGCTAAAAAGAACAACTAAAGCTGGGAAAGGGGATATGGAAATTCACAGCGGGGCACTGAACTTTTAGAGAGGGTAAACAGCAAAAGCCTCACTCCCCAAAAAAGATCTGAAAACAATGGGGGTAAAATCCATGGTGTGGGTGTGGGTGTGTGTGTTTGTGTGTGTGTGCAGATTTCATGCTGGAAAAACACAACCGGAAGTACAAAAGAAGGGAGCATGTCTCTGCTCTCTTGCTTTTGCTCTTACTGCTGTTTTTTTGGTGCTCCAACTGAGTCAGCAGTTAGGTCCTCAAACCACTGAAATTAAAGGATTTTTTTCCTTTTCTTTTTTGTTAGTTTAGGAAACTTCTTGGAGACTCCAGAAACACCCCTGACTTTAATTCTTTGCAGCTTTCTAATTCTACACTATACATACGTCCCAGTTACTCAGTTCTGAAGATACAAGACATGGTTATGGCTAAACAGTGAAAGCTTTTATAATACTTCCAAAACACTCTTGCAGATGTTTACCAATCATCCATCTATAAAACAATTATTTTCTCTTCAAAAGTAGCATCGTACTCATCCATATTAATGAGTAACGTTTTTAAGCCTCTCTTAGCCACCTGTTATTCACCAAGTAATGAAATTTAAAATGCACTGGTGTATCTGAGGGAAAGTATTGACTCTACAGACCTTTTACCCAAGAGATAAAGGACAACTGAGTTCGCTTCTTAGTTATTTGTATGATCCAGATATCGGCATCACATAAGCAAGTCCTTACAGCACCTTTCCCCTTGCTCCCCACACCCCTCAGTGATCTATCTAATCAAACTAAGGAAAAAGAGAAAGGTGATTCATTGAATAATAGCACATTTCACTGAGAATAATTTCATTTATCCATGACTGGCCTACTCTATGTCTGTTCTGATACTTTGCTGTTAGACATTATATTAGCTTCCTATTGCTGCTGTAACAAACGGCCACAAACTTAGCATTTTAGAACAACACAAACTTAGTATCTTACCATTCTGAAGATCAGAAGTCTAAAAGGAGTTTCACCGTGCTAAAATCCATGTGATGCCAGGCCTGCACTCCTTTCTGGAGGTTCTTGGGGAGAATCTGTTTTCTTGCTTTTTCCTCTTTGTAGAGGACGCCTGCATTCCTTGGCTTATGACCCTGTTTCTTTATCTTCAAAGCTAGCAAGACCCGCGGCCATTTCTGTGGCTCTCTCTCTTCCGTCTTCCCCCTGCATTTAGAGAGAACTTTGTGATTACAGTAATCCCACCTGAGTAACCCAGGATACTCTCTAGCTCTCTCTCTCGCTCTCCATCTCAAGGTCAATTGATTAACAAGGTCAATTGATTAATTCCACCTGTAACCTTAATTCCCCTTTGCCCTGTAAGGTAGCATACTCAGTCACAGGTTCTAGGGTTCAGAATGAGATATTTCTTGGGGCCCATTCTTCTGCCTACTGCTGACACCTTGATTTAAGTAGCACTTACTGAAATAAAATAAAAAGCTTGCATTTGTAATCTGATAGGTCTATGAGTTTCCTGTGAAAGACTAAGGTCTGTTTCTTTTCTTACAGATTTCTCTTAGTCAACCTATTCGGTGTTACTTATCTAATGCTTTCTTTCTTCCTAAGGCAGTGTTATGACCTTCATGTAGGCACTCCACAAAAGCACATATAACTATTTCAGTACACTTCCTTCCTTCAAAGAGACTGCATACTTTTCAGTAACAAAGGAGCTGTAAGTTTGTTGCTTAGTAGATTGCTTGACCGTGACACCTGGGTGCTGAGCCCATGGCTTTGGCTCTCACTTGATCAACACATCAAATCTTAGCATGCATAATGTAGCATGGTCACATTAAAAATATTTTAAAAGAAATTTTAGGAACTAATTTCTCTTACTCCCCACAATCTGTATTATTTTTTCTGGAATGCTAGGAAATTATTACTATTATTACTGGTCCTCAGCATACTCCCTCCAAAAATGACACTTAAGAACAAACAAAAATTTTAGTGGGCCTAAAGAAAGCATAACATATTAAGTTATGTAGAATTCCTAGAAATGTAAAAACAAGTAAGCCGTACATGAGCCTGGATTTTGCAGTTTCATTATTTGTACCACAAAAGATACGATACAGAAAAGTGGGGGTGCTTTGAAGATGCTCTTGTTTTGCTTTCTTAAACATGTCATTTTGGTTTATTTGTTTCATCCTTGTGCTGACCTAATGTGATCACACTTGACTGAAAATAGAGTAGCCTTTACAGGGCAAAGGCAGAGGATAGAAATCAATATCTGTCTGAAATGTAAATCATCAAAGGGATTCCATACAAATGATAAGAAAGGAGAAGGTGAAGGACTTAGTTATTTTTAAGCAAGTCTGTTTTAAATAGGTATTTGTGTTGCAACATGAAAACCTGATTTTCAAAATTTTGAGATCAGATGACAGTACGGCATTTGGGTAAATGTTACTGATTTTTTCAACTGCTGAATAATTTTAAACAGAACTAAATCATTTCACCTAACACAATCATAAAGCATTTCTCCAGATTTATTTCAAATTACTGAGCAGATATTACTCCACATGAATTTCTCAAAAAATTCCATCAGTGGCTTTTGTGAAGCAAATATAACAAAACAAAATGTATTACTTTGTATGTTCCTGTTTGTCAAAAATAGTATTTATATTAATAATTTTTTTTTAATTTCACTTCAGAGGCCTCATGAAGGTAATGTATAAATATTTTATAGATAAGAAACTTAAAACAACTTAAAAGGACTTAAAGAATGGGGTAGGTCAGTTAACATCAGGGACGTTTTCTCTGGATTCTTAAAAAATATCTAGAACTCTGCTTTTAAAGATGTGCTCTCACCTTGAACTGTTGTCCTATCAGTGACCCATTCAATATGCATTTATGTCCTCTCTAAGGAGGTACTAAGAAAAATAAGAGAGTTCCTACTTTCAAAAGTTCAGAGTTCCATGGGGAAGGAAAGAAATGTAAACAAAAAATCAGGTAAGAATCTTGCAAATAATAGATTGGAAGGGGAAGCATAGGTATGAGGCAACTCAGAGGAGCAAACGGTAACATTCTGGGGCTGCACAACTCAGGTTAAAACATACAACAAATATTACTGTGGGAATTTCTTTCTCCTACCCCTCAAAAAAGAGCTATACCATATGATTCTGGCAGAAAGCAGCTTTTTTGCATCCGTAATTTAGACCAGACCAGCAGCACATGGTTTAAATGTATTGACAGTGAACACTTTCTCAATCTGTGTTAATTAGATTAGATAAATTCCAGCTGATTACATTGAGTCCTGTTCTTGCATGAAATGCAGTCATTCTACAACAATTCTTATCTGTATGATATGATCACAAATCTTGAAAAGCCAACTGAGTATCTTTTAAAAAAATTTTATAAAGTATAGTTTTGCATAGGTAAATTGATCATGGAAATGTAAATTAGCATAAGCCTCAGGCCTAAAACAAAAGGAAGTCATCCAGGAAAGCAATTAATAACATTTTAGCCTCCTTTTACTAGACTCTAAAGAATGGGCATTTGTAAAGAAAATCAAAGAGCACCAATCAACAGGTAAAAAGATTTGTATTTTCGGCTGCCCTGGTGGCGCAGTGGTTGAGAATCTGCCTGCTAATGCAGGGGACACGGGTTCGAGCCCTGGTCTGGGAGGATCCTACATGCCGCGGAGCAACTAGGCCCGTGAGCCACAACTACTGAGCCTGCGCGTCTGGAGCCTGTGCTCCGCAACAAGAGAGGCTGCCATAGTGAGAGGCCCGTGCACTGCAATGAAGAGTGGCCCCCGCTTGCCACAACTAGAGAAAGCCCTCGCACAGAAACAACGACGCACCACAGCAAAAATAAATAAATTAATTAATAAACTCCTACCCCCAACATCTTCTTAAAAAAAAACGATTTGTATTTTTAATGGGTGAGTAATATCAGGCTCAAAGATGGAAAAGACTGGTTGTTAATGATAAGTATAAAAGCTAAAAATGACAAATTTGAAAAATCAGGTAGCTTTCTCTTTGTGCTACATCTGAGGAAACTAGGTTTATGCATGGCCTTTGGAAGAATATTGTGCACCCTTTTAAATGCTTTTAATTTTGCTTGAGAGCCACTGAGTAGAGGTGTACAGGTTGTGCACTGCACAACCCTAGGGGCCTCATTCACACTGTATGATTTATTTCATAGGATAATTTTCCAGAAGATAGCAGTAATTTTCATATTCTAATATTTCACCCTATTTCAGCAGATGGAAGTAGTGTCTCGAGGAAGCGATGCCTCTTTCTATTTTTCACATAGGCCCCCAGGTTACTCTTCAAGGGAATCTCATAGTATTCAATTAAATGCTAGAGGAAATTTTTCCTTTTATTATTTTGCCTTCGTATTTTTGCTTTAGATAAAACTTGAGAAATAGATCAGAAAATAAAGTGGACAGTTCAGCTTTGACAAGCACACATATCAGAAAGTTTACTTTAGCACCAAGGGAAAAGTAGACGTTGAAATTCCTTCAACTTTCATGTGGCATTCACAGAAGAGTAATCAGGGGACATTTTTTAAAAATAGAGAGTTAAAATATATGTATTGGACAAAAATAGAACAATCCAGGGTTTTCTTAAGTTCTATAAAATTTTGTTGCTGAAAATTCTCAAAAATTAAAAAAAAGAAAGATTGTATTTAAATAAATAATACTATGGTTATATGCATATATATGTATGTATATGTTTATGTCATACATATGTGATGCACTATATAATGTAACCACCTCAATGATTCAAAATTATACACACTATATGGTGTATTTTCGGCTTGGTAAAGTTCTGCCACAAGGAGATCTTTAATAAACCACTATGTCTGATGTTATTTTGTTTTACAACTTTTTTTCCGTCCAAAATTCATCTATTCACATCCTGTGGAAGGGGTGATGTGTGGAATTTATTTTGAAAAGCACTGTTTTGATGACATTCTACATATAAGTAGATTAAGAGGTATCAACTTTTTTCCCATTATATTGGCCACATTTATATTTTTTAAGAGTTAAGACTTAAAAAATGTAAGGAATATAATTAGTAGAAAGAAATTTGACTTGAGAGATGGAGAGAAGCCTATATTTTATTTTAACATTCTGGACCCTTAGCCATCTTTGCCTTTAGAGGCTGTGTTAAAGAACTTCCACTTAATTAACTGACACTGCTGATCTGAATTAATGACAAGATCCCTAGCACCTGTTCCGGCTTTCTCTGGGGAGCCAGTTGAATGGATCAGGCAGATTGAGAGAGTCTCACTGGGGCAACAGAATCCAGAAGATATTGTAGAGGCTGATCTCTGCTGTAAGACCTTCATTAGTCATCTGTTGAACATCAGTTACTGAGTTGGGAATATAACTCCAGCAAGAGGTAAAAATACCTTCCTTTAAATAAATCTGTTCAGCTGTGCATGATTTAAGATTTTCTTTGACAAGAACACTGAAGATTTCAGGTACTTCAGTCATGTGAAGTAGCAATGAAACAAAAGTGAAGGCCAGAGGATTTTGCCCTCAGAAATTCCACTGTGCAAAAATTAACTAAGAGGAAATCGGTATTGCTTAACTCTTACTTCCAGACTATTAATATGACAGAGCCCAAACTCTGACGCTTCTCTTTTTATTCCATATAATTAATTCTATGGATGGTGGGGACACACTCACTTCCTTTCACGGGCCTCTAATGCTTTCATAGCCAAAGAACTAATTCTTTACTAATTTGGCAGAACTAAAAATAACTAAAGAGCCAAAAAATATCTTAATTGCTTTCTGTAAGTAAAAAGAATTCTTTACTACATCTCAATTTCAACAGTGAAACAATGAGAGACACAGAGGTTTATGTCCTTAGGAGCTTCCATAGTAAGAGCTCATTGCACTTTTTTCTATAATCAGCGGCATTTTTTTTTCTAAAAAGCAGTGCTTATGAGCATAGATTGAGCTGCTAGTGAAAAAGAAGTAATTAGGAGTGAAATTTTTAGGAGCCTATGTAGGTTTAGGTATTTAAAGATCACTTGCCTTTACTATGCATGGTTTTTCAAATTTTCACAACTGTTAAACTGTCCACAAATAACTTTTCCATTGACAATTCCATAGGAGAGAAGAGAGTGTTAAAATGTTAATAAAATATCAGGAAACATATAAACTTTAATAGTGTAATATAATTTGTAGCACATTTAGATATTAGGGGAAATAAATAATTTATAGCAAAGTTTCTTATTTTGAGATTGCAATATTCATATGTTTTAACCAAAATGTTAATTTAGTTTTGGCTACTAGCAATATGGTAGATAGATATTGTAACAATTTGTTCCTTACCAAAATAACTAGTGTCTACATATAATTTAGTTTACATTGTGTTGCCGGGTTGCTTATAGATGGCAAGATGATTTTAAAAGAGCCTCCTCTCTCTCCTCACATAAAATAAGACACAGAGAAAGTTATGCACTGAAAATAAAGCAATGAGAGCAGGACCTTCTGTCAATGTCAATTTCTCTTGCAGGCCTGTCCAATACCAATCTGTAACCTGATTATTGTAGAGAAGGAGGAGCAGGGCTAAACCAGAAATTTCAAGATTAAGTTGTGAACCTGAGAGAGGCCAAGATGCTTTATGGTTCCTTGCAGAAGGAAATGTAAATAAACTCCAAAAGAAAGTTTCTCTAAGGTGAATTCTCAAGACTCCCACTGATGAAAAAAATCACCAAACAATCAAGGAAAAATCAACATTAGTGAGACTAAGCAAAACCAAACAATATGAAACCCTCACTCCCCCAAAATGCAGATTTGAAATGTCAGATACAGAATATAAAATAATAATATATGAAATGCTTAAAGAAAAAAATCACAAATAGAAGTAAATGATATGATGAAAAGTATAAGACAAATTTGAAAAAAATAACCAAATGGAAATAGTGGAAATGAAATATATTACCTTGGGGAAGAGGGGTCAATGAATGGCTTGAATAGCAGATTAGACATAGCTGAAGAGAAAATAAGTTATCAGGAAGGTAGAGCTAAAGTGGTCCAGAAAGTAGTACAGAGAAACACATAGATGGAAAGTAGAAGACTTTAAAGAGATATGAAGTTCCATTGTATATCTAACCAGGGTACCAAAAGCAGAGAATGGAGAAAATAAAGAAGAGACAAATCTGAAGGGCAAACAGCAGACAATTTCCTAGAATTTGTGAAAGATAAGAATCTGTAGATATTGGAGACAAGGTAGAATAAAAAGATAAAATTCACCCTAGACAAAATTCAGTAAAACTATAAAATGTTAATGTAAAGAGAAGATTTTAGCCAGTTTAGAGATAAAAAGATCAATTTCAAAGGAACTATGTTTAAATAAACAACAGACTTTTAAAGAGTAGCTAGTAGTAGAATAATGGAATGAGTTTCATTATGAGAAAATCACTGTCAACTTAGAATTGCATGTCCAGCAAAACTAATTTCCAAAAAAGAGGATAAAACAAGTAAATGTTCAGGCAAACTCAACACTAAGAGCTTACCAACAATGACAGATTTAAGGGATTCCTAAAGGATATTCTTTAGGTACAAATAAAATGATTTTAGGAAAAAGATTTGAAATTCAAGATGAAATGGTGAGTGAAGCCATAAATAGGTCTGTAAATCTAAACATACAATAACTGCATAAAATAATAATGGTTTCTAATACATTGTTTTACAACAACAAAAGACAGACAAAAAAATTAGACAAAGATAGCATGTAAATGGGAGGCAGGATGATGTTATTAAAATGTTGTAAGGCATTGGAATTGTTTGGAAAGGGGTTTAGGACAATAACTTTAGACTTTCTTCAGTTAAGTACAGTTGATAAAATCCAAAGTTAACTAATTATTAAAACAATAGAAATAGGGTATAAGTCAAAATAATATATGCATATGGGGCAGCTAAAATGAAAAAGAATTAACTTGGAAGAGGCAATAAAAAGTCATAGAAATCAGTGAAATAGAAACAAAAATACGATGACAGAGATGTTTAAATATCCCATTAATTATAATTAATGTAAATTTACTAAAATTATATTTCAGGATAAGTAAATAACCCTAGCTAATGAGAAGAAGTTCTAGTTTACAGAAGAACATCAAGCTAATAAGTATGCTAAAAGTGTTAGAAGTATGAAAGGGAATAGGACACAACTATAGGGACAAATCAACACCATAACACCACATGGATTATTTTTGGATTACAAGAGGAAAAATGTAACTTTACGTAAAGCGATTAGTCTGTCACTACTCTAACTAGTAAGGTACCTAATGCTGGGACACATATATGTCTCCTGACGTGATGTAATTCAAAGTTTTAGACATTAGCTATAATAAATTTCTGCCAAAACTGTTTGACTTGTTAAGATGTTTTCTGTAACATCTAGATCATAGGGAAGGTTAACATGCTGGACATTTTTTTTTTTTTCTGTGGTACACGAGCCTCCCACTGCCGCAGCCTCTCCCATTGCGGGGCACAGGCTCCGGACGTGCAGGCCCAGCGGCCATGGCTCACGGGCCCAGCTGCTCCACGGCACGCGGGATCCTCCCGGCCCAGGGCACGAACCCGCATCCCCTGAATCGGCAGGCGGACTCCCAACCACTGCGCCACCAGGGAAGCCCATGCTGGACATTTTTGTAAGAGCTGATATTACAGTTTTCAGTCGGAAATCTGCAGGGTGGGCCAACAGACTGGAAGTCAGGTAAGTTTCTATGATATAGTCTCAGAGGCAGAATTCCTTCTTATTAAGAAAACCTCACTCTTTGCTCTTAGGCCTTCATTGACTAGATAAGGTCGATTCACACTATGGAGGATAATCTGCCTTACTTAAAGGCACATGTAAATGTGAGTCATATCTAAAACATGTCTTCACACACCTAGACTAGTGTTGGCCAAACAACTGGGAACCATAGCATATCCAAATTGACAAAAAAGTAACCCATCACAGGTGTGATAATGTTTTGAATGTTTTACTTTGTTTCGTTTCTTTTGTTGTGGAAGAACATTTTTTTACAAATCTAAATTAAGGAATTCAATGACAAAATATGTTGTTGGCAATTTTCTTTGAAACAGTTCAGAAAAATGAGTGATTTTAAGTAGACTGAATATTCATATTAGATTCACTAATCGATGCAAAAGGATTATGAACATCTATGAAAAAGGATTAACAAGGTGTCCCAGGTAAATACTAATGTTAAAAAAAAAACTGTGTTAACAATATTAGTGTGAGACAAAATAGATTTTAACTTAAAAACTATATATAGAAAGGGTCACTACATATAAAGAGTCTGATATACTAAGATGATAACAATGCTCAACTTTGAAGTATCGAATAAAAATAGCCTCAAGTATATATAAAGAAAAATTGAAAGAATTACAAAATGGAATAGACAAATTCACTGTCTATTGTCTAGGAAGAATATTTCAGCACATTTCTTAGACTTATTTGTAGAACCATGGCAAAAACTGATAAATATAAGGATGAGATAAGCACCAAAATTACAGGCTTGATTTATTAGATTTTTCACTATTCTGTTCATTTTGAAGTTTCTGTTAGAAGATGGCTACATGTGATATTTGAGGATAGTTTCAGACATACTATTTTGTTTAGATATTCTATTATTAGAAATGTAGCTGGGATATACATTTATCTTAGAATAAATAACTGTCACATTAAAATCGCTATTTCTGGTTATCTCCTAAGAGGTAAATAAGCTTCAAAATGAGGTTCAGTATATGAAATGGTTTCATATACTTTATGAGAACTTTGGAAGAACATTTTTAGACTAAAATAATTTTCCTGATGCTACATTTTTAAAACTTTATTTTAAAATTATTTCTTCTCTCTTCTGTAGAAATATGTATTAGATCATTATATTAAGTATTTTAACTTTAGTTTGAATTGCCAAATCATATTAAAATTTATTTGAGGTATAAAATGCCAACTGGGAAGAGTCTTTGCAGGATATATTTGAGTGTTCGACATCTCTGTAAGGATCTGCAGGAGAAATCAGTAACACTCAAGACTCTGCTAATCCTAAGGAACCTAGAAAATTACTAGATATTTTGGGTTTTATATGACTTCTAAATAAATGGTTTATATATAATTTTTAATAGTACTTAATTCATTCATCTAGTAAGGATCAAACTGGGTGTTGGAATACTGAGAGTGGGCATTCTAATTATTTCTAACTCTTTCACATGCTTTTAATATGTTTTGTTTTCCAATGAAATAAAGCATCATCATGTACCTAATGTATTTTCCCACAGAATATACATTACTAGGGACTTCCTTTTATTCATCCTGATTCTGAGAGTCACTCTACCCTTTAGAACTGCAATGGCCATAAAGAGATGTAAATTTGCATAAAGAAGCTATGTGTGTATGTGTATGTGAGTATATGTGTGTGAGTTTAAGAACATTTTATCTGTGAAAAAAAGGCCACTTTAGTATATTTTCTTTGGTTTATTAAAATGTAAATTTCTTGCATGATGATACTGGTAAAGATGTAATGTATTCTCTCTATAGCACCACAGATTCCTGGGAGAATACATGGATTGTCAATGTATGTTGATTATTTTCAATATATCATTTTTGTCAAGAACTTTGCATTTTCTCTTGCTTTGAAATACATATGTTTCCAAGGATGTAAAAACCAGATATTACTCACTGACTTCTACTTCAATTATGGGTATTGGACAAGAACATAGAAAATGGCTCAATGTGTTTTTGCAATTCCTCAAAGAATATGAGGTTACATTACGAAATCACATTAGATTGTATTTTAATTCAATTAAGAGCTTTCACTGTGTTCATACAATTGGAAGACACTACAAAAGAGGAAAGGTGAACAAAGTATCATTATTGTCAAGGATGTCTAGAGGGGAAGATGGATACACATAAATCTACAGAGAATGCAATAACAGTAATCAATAAGTTACTCAATGAGTACATAAAAAGCAGAAGTTAAGTTGATATAGAGAACCAGAAAATATTATGGAGAAGGGTTTCTATTAAAATTTTGGATATAAAGCATAACTACCTTCATCTTTACATATACACTTGATAAATAGGAGATTAATATTCTGGGATTTTTCTAGTGAACAGAACCACAAGTTATTGAAGTTGAATGTGTTTATTTCCATCCTTTAATTAGCATCTAACTTTTCTCATTTTCACACATAAATCATTCTAATCAAAGTAAATGCTTTATTTAGTCAAATCTCAAGCAGAGGAGTTTTTTCTCTTACTGACATTCTGCTCTTTCCCTCAGACTCAGGTAATGACAAGGTGCTACAGCCAAAGATATATCCTAAAATTTGTTAGTATAGTTGTGAATGGTAAGCTTTCAATATTCTACAGCTGCAATACACATTAGGTTTCAAAATTCTGAAACCGGGCTAAAGACATTTTCTGCTTCTAAATAAGAGAGCTATAGCCAAAGTTGTTATAGTTCATATGGTTTTTATGTTTCCAACCTTGTGGAAATAGAATATAACTTTTTTCTATTTGCAATATCTATCTATCTACCTTTATTTTTTTTAAATTGAATCTTATAAGAGAATAAAAATGAGGCCAAATGTGTCATAGAAATAGAAAACATATGTCTCTGTATTTCCCAGATTAAATGGAAGGGAGGTTTGCAGTGATGTTTGATTCAATGTGAGTTACTTAATAACACATAAAAAACAAGTACACAATAAAATACAAAGTAATAACTCTCAGGAATAAAATTAGATTTTTTGAAAAGTAGTTATTAATTCTTAAATTTGTGAGTTTATCTTGTAATAGTCCAAGTTCATTACTGTACATCTCCGAGGATTACTGGATTCTCTTTTTAAAAAATATTTGGCAATACAGAGGACTGAGCTAACTCACATGAGCAAATCTTGAATGCCTGCCCCCACCTCCATAGGAAAATTATAGAATACATAGTAATTTAGAAATAGCTATGTGAGTTTACAAAAACAAGCAACTTTCATGTTAAAGAATTGAGGACAATAATGAAAGCCAAAATGGCAAGCTTGAGCTGATACTTTGGAAGCCTCTGTGAATTTTAGGCCTGGAGGGGAATGTAATGGACCAGGAGATTCCAGGAGTTCACGCTTGACGAGACTCCAGGAGCTGCCTTCTATTGTATGATGCACATTAGAACTATTCTTCTCAGTGACCAAGAAAAACGGCATGTGTCTGCAGCTTTGCATGAGGAGAAATGTTGCTTTCAAGCTAGACAATGTGAGGCATGGGTGTGGGGGTAAAAATGTACTTTACTAACAGGAGGAGAGGATTCCAAGCTAAGATATTAAACTAAACACCAGTTTAAGACTACTGAAACCCAGATGTCTCCTTCAGCACCAAAGCATACTTTCTTCATACAGAGATATTCATAATCTCTTCTGAGGAGGAGTTCACAACAGTAAATTACTGTGTCATAAATTCTATCACCATGAGAAAAACTCTGAAAATCCAACAAAAAGTAGTATACATCCTGGAGAAACACAGTTCAGAAAGACATCAGTAAATGTTTTTTCTTAAAAGTCTTAAAGCTATATTAAAGAAACTAGAAATCATGATAAATAATAAGCAGCATAAAAAAAGAACAGGTAAATTTGAAAAAGAGCAAACTAGAATGCTAGAAAAGTATAGTCATTGTTATTTCGAAACATTGATTAAGGCTTCCCTGGTGGCGCAGTGGTTGAGAATCTGCCTGCTAATGCAGGGGACACAGGTTCGAGCCCTGGTCTGGGAGGATCCCACATGCCGCGGAGCAACTAGGCCCATGAGCCACAACTACTGAGCCTGCGCATCTGGAGCCTGTGCTCCGCAACAAGAGAGGCTGCCATAGTGAGAGGCCCGTGCACTGCGATGAAGAGTGGCCCCCGCTTGCCACAACTAGAGAAAGCCCTCGCAAAGAAACAAAGACCCAACACAGCAAAAATAAATAAATTAATAAAACTCCTACCCCCAACATCTTCTTAAACAAAATAAAACAAAAAAAACATTGATTAGATAGAGTACTCTGTAGAGTTGAAGAAAAACCATGTAAACTAGAAAAGAAACTGAGGAAATACATAAAATACAGAACAGAAATACAAGTGACATGAAATATATGAAAAACTGTTTTAGGCATGAGAGATAAAAGGTTCTGATGCATTTTAATAGGAGTGTCAGAAGAAAACAGTAGGATAAATAGAGATGTAATTTTGCAATGGAAAAATGGTTGAGAATTCTCAAGAATTAAGAAAAGACATGATTATTCTGACTAAAATATCATATACTTCTAAAAAGAACAACTCTTCATTTAAACATATTGTAAAAATTGCGGAAAAAATATTTCATGTGTACTTTATTTTGATAAAAGTAGTTCAATAAGAATATAAATGGACAAGAATCTTCAATGTGCCTAATAACATTTTGAACTATATAAAAATCTGATATGAATTAATTTTAAAAAGACTAAAACAATGACATTCCTTTTTTATTGTTTTACATCTTTACTGGAGTATAATTGCTTTACAATGTTGTGTTTCTGCTCTATAACAAACTGAATCAGCTATATGCATACAAATATCCCCATATCCCCTCCCTCTTGTGCCTCCCTCCCACCCGCCCTATCCCACCCCTCTACGAGGTCACAAAGCACTGAGCTGATCTCCCTGTGCTATGCAGCTGCTTCCCACTAGCTATCTATTTTACATTTGGTATTTGGTAGTGTATATATGTCAATGCTACTCTCTTACTTCATCCCATCTTCCCCTCCCCCACCTTGTGTCCTCAAGTCCATTCTCTACATCTGTGTCTTGATTCCTGTCCTGTCCCTAGGTTCATCAGAACTTTTTTTTTTAGATTCCATATATATGTGTTAGCATATGGTATTTGTTTTTCTCTTTCTGACTTACTTCACTCTGTATGACAGACTCTAGGTCCATCCATCTCACTACAAATAACTCAATTTTGTTTCTTTTTATTGCTCAGTAATATTCCATTGTATACATGTGTCACATCTTCTTTATCCATTCACCTGTTGATGAACACTTAGGTTGCTTCCATGTCCTGGGGGGGCTATTGTAAATAGTTCTGCAGTGAACATTGTGGTACATGTCCCTTTTTGAATTATGGTTTTCTCAGGGTATATGCCCAGTAGTGGGATTGCTGGGTCATATGGTAGTTCTATTTTTAGTTTTTTAAGGAACCTCCAGTTCTGTCAGCAATGGTCAGATTAAAAAGGCCAGATTGGGGGCTTCCCTAGTGGTGCAGTGGTTGAGAGTCTGCCTGCCGATGCAGGGGACACGGGTTCATGCCTCGGTCCGGGATAATCCCACATGCCGTGGAGTGGCTGGGCCCGTGAGCCATGGCTGCTGAGCCTGCGTGTCCGGAGCCTGTGCTCCACAACGGGAGAGGCCACAACAGTGAGAGGCCCGTGTACCGCAAAAAAAAAAAAAAAAAGGCCAGACTGGGAGTTTGGGATTGACATGTACACACTGTTATATTTCAAACAGATAACCAACAATGACCTACTGTTATAAAAAAAAATGCTACTCCCCAGCCAAAAAAAAAAAAAAAAATTTAAATAAATAAATTTAAAAAAGGCTAAAAGAAAAAAAAGGTACTGATAATTTGAATATCACAATTGATAAGCTTGATATGTACACCTTAGCTTGTGGTGGTTATATGTTGTGGGCTTGTGGGTTTAGGTGTGTATGTTTACAGAGAGAGAAATAGAAGAGGAGGGAGAGAGAAGAGAAAGAGGAAGAGAGAGAGAATGAAAAGAGAATTTTGTGTCTAACATACTAACAATACACTTCATCAAATGTAAAGAGAAGAGTCACTAACACTGACTGTGCATTACGATAAAAGCTTTTCAATAGATTTAAAAATTTGGAAAATAACATATCACTTTATTTGACCATATTCAGGTTAATAAAAATTATTTTTAAAGATTAAAAGAAAAATAACTAAAACTGTCTACGTGAAAAAATTGAAACACATTTATAAAACTCAGATTTAGTATAATATTAAAATCAAAATCATAAGTAATTTAGAAAAGTATAAGAGTATATTATAATTTGAAAATTGTGAGATGCAAACAGACCTGTACTCAGAGTAAAATTTTTATTCAAAGTATATTTTGTACCAGGAATAAGGTACAAAATAAATAAAGCATATAATCGTTGATGAAAAATAATAAAATTAATCCAGGGAAAGTTAAAAAATAAATTAAAGTATATGTTTATAAGATGACAAAATTAATATATTCTTACAATTTAAACAAGAAATACAGAGATAAAAAGTAGGAAGACATAACTATAAATAGAGAAGATGTTTAAATCATTATCAGAAAATTCAACATATAATTTTATGTGCATATATTTAAGAATCTAAATGATATGGATTATGTTGCAAAATACTAATTATCTAAACTGTGTTAGGAAGAGAAAAAACAACTAAGATATAATAAATACGTTAATGGATTAGTTGAATAAATTTTAAAAGAACCTAAAGAAAAAAAAAACAATGTTACATATTCTTTATAGAAACATGTCAAGAAATGAAAGATTTTTTATATACAAATATCTAGAACATAGAAAAATGTCACACTTCCTCATTTATCCTCTTACCATAACACCCATAAAAAAAAAGCTATGTAAATATTAGTTTCTTTCTAATCTTGCATCTAAATATAAAGGCATTATCCTAAATAAAATATTACCAAATGAAAATCAGTGGTTTACAGAAATAGTAGTATGGCTTGCATTGTTAGAATAACACCAGTGTCATTCGTGTAATTTAATTATAGCACAAATAAGGATACATGATAGTATAATTAAATTAAAAATGTTTAAGGAAGAAAATAATATGATGATTTTAATAGTTAAAGAAATAATTATTAATTCATCAATGAAATAAAATATAAGGCCTTAAGAAGCTAGAAAGTTTTAGAAAATTCCTTCCTGGATAAAGAATATCTATCAGCACATAGATTAGATATCACACTATGTGATAAAATATCAAAACCAGTCCTATTAAATATAATATACAATTAAGACTGTTGTTACTGTATCACATCATACAGGAGGTTCTTGCCAAGGTTAATGAAACATGGAAAATACTAGAAAGGGCACAATTGTTATCACTTTGCAGACAATACAATTGTTTCCTAGGACAATCAACTCTAAAAAATTTTAAACTATTGAGATGATTCAACAACCTGGCTACATACAAAATAAAATTTAAAAGCAACAGCTTTTTAATATACCAAAGACAACCAGCCTAGTAAGAAACATACAAGATCTGCATTAAAATGAGGATTTTATAAGAAATTAAAGAGCTAATTCTAAACTTCTCCCTCTAATAGAGGGAGAAAATGTACAGTAATGTAAAAATATAGATTTATAAGAGAATCACAATTTATCCTATCAGATATGAAACATATTACATAGAAATAGCAATTAAAATGTGTACTTTAGATACAGGTAAAAATGTTAGGTCAAAGATCAATAAGTGTATGGAAACTAACTTCTATTTGTACAGGGTAATTTAGTTTTTGATAAATTTAGCTTTGTAATTGAGAGTGAATTGAATGGATTATTCAATAAGTGACCTAAAGTAATTTGACAGCTACATGAATAGAGAACCTCATGTCATGCACAAATATTTACTACACATTTCTTAAATAAGTTTAAACTATTTTAAAATAACTTTCTAAAATATTCAAAGAAAATATGAGAATTTTCCCTTTCTTTTGCTGTGAGGAAGATATTTCAATTTAGAAGGAAATTGACAAGTGTATCCTTATAAGACAAAACAAACAAACCTTTATAAACATAGAAACAAACAAAAATCTTTAAAAAAAATCATTAAAAATATAAAATTCAGTTGAAATGTTGGGATAAAACAATAAAGAATTAATAAACAAAATACTTAAAGAGCTCTTAAAAACAATTTTAAAAAGACAACTATATAGGAAAAATAGGCAAAGGATATAAAGGAAGATTAAGGAAAAAATTCTGAAAAACATCTAAATTATACTCAACCTCAGTAGCAATTAAAGAAATGAGAATTAAAAGCAATTAGTTATTTTTCACATAGGAGATTGTCTAAAAGATTAAGAAAATTATACTCCCAGTATAAGCAAAAATTCAGGGAAATGAGAGTTCTTCATATAGCAGGAAACTAAAAAGTGGTGAAATATGTTTAGAAAACTTTTTGGTTGAATTTTCTAACGTTTAAATGTTAATTCCTTTGATCAATTAATTCTGCTTTTAAAGATGTCTCCTAAACTAATATGTAAAAATAACCCCAAATAGTTTAGGTGGTTGGTACAAAATTATTTTTAATGAAAAAAATTGAATCAATTTAAACAGCCATCTATACGAGAGTAGTAAAATGCATTTTTATATGCATATGTCATAGAAATCTAAGTATCAGTAAGAAGGATATAGTAATCTGTATATATAATGTTATGAATATTTTTATGCATAGTGTTAGAAGAAAAAAGATCACAAAGCATTCTATTTTTTTAAAAAATATGGTCTACACAAGAATACACTTGACAAAATACTGAGTATGGTTGCCTCTTGGGTGAGGACAGGAATATTCAAGGGAAAAATCATTTTATATATTTTACATTGTTAGGAAAAAATGTATTCACTGGTATTTGTGCTATAAAAATGAAACAGCAAAAAAGGTATATAACTTTGCCATTCATTTAAATCACTGCTTGTAAAGACAACATGAACTAATCCTACTTTTATTTCCTATTATTCTACAACCTTGAAAATACTTTTAAAAAGTAGAGCAAGATTTTTCCAGATACTAAGACAATGTAGAATCAATATTAACCACAGAAAATTAAGCAGCATTTAATCAATAAATTCAGTCTCTGTAGTGATCAGTGTGGATGGAAAAGTCATGTGCCACAACTATTGAAGCCCGTGTGTCTACAACCCATGCTCTGCAACAAGAGAAGCCACCACAATGAGAAGACTGCGCACCACACCGAAGAGTAGCTCCCGCTTGCCTCAACTACAGAAAGCCACGCACAGCAATGAAGAACCAAAGCAACCAAAAATAAATAAATAAATTTTTTTTAAAAAAAGGATTATGAGAGAAAGGAGGCTTCGAGTTAGAGAAAAAAATACTCCTAAGTAAAATCTTACATAAGAACATCAGTTGCGGTTTTATACGTTATTTCCTTTGAAACCAATGATATTTATAAGTAGTTAGAAGAACATGAATATTAAATTTATAAAATGTAGCTTGTTAACTTTGTAAACAACTCTGAATGTATGAATTCAGTGGTTGGTATCATGGGGTCTTGCATTTAAGCACATTATTTTGAACTACATTTAAGCAGGTTCTTTAGAAGCACTGTGTAAACTTCTAGCATATGGAAATTCTCTCCGACAAGACAGTCAAATGAAATGTCAAACTATCTATAGATGGTCTTAAGAAATCTAGAAAGGAGAAAGTGACAAAATAAGGCCAAATATACATGAACCAGATTTTAAAAATAGAGGAAAAGATGCAATAGAAAACTCTTGGTCAGTGGTTTTAAACTATGATTCACAGACTCCTCAAGGGGGTCTGTGAATAAAACCGTGCATATTAACCTAAAATAAACATGATCATCAAAATTTCTAGTAGGAAACTTTATACAACTAGATATGTGCAACTGTATGTTTCATCTTGCGGTTATTCATTTCCTAAGATATCTATCAAACTTAACATCATCAGGTAATTAAATCATGGAATTTGAACATTTGCAGAGAGTAACAATCAACTGAACATTCACTGTGCCCCTTTGGGGGGATAAAAGTACCTTTCTCATTTGTTGTAGATCAAGTAATTAGATATGGTAATATATTAAATACAATAATTCCTTTGCTGAAATATCTTATTTAAATTGTTTGAATGATTATGGATCGCATTTCAATGATCTTATAAGAAAGTGATAGTGAGGGTCATGATTTGAGAATTCCATAAAAAACTAGTTGCCAGCCATGAATCTAGGTGAAAAGTATGAAATATAATCATACTTACAGGCAAAGAGAAGAGTAAAGCTACTTCTTATACCAAGTTTCTATTTGAGTGAAAGAAACCAAAGAACTTAGCATGATTATATTTGATTAATAATTCATAGTTATAAAGTGCTTTCACACATTTAATCTTGTTTGATCTGAACAAGGTTTTGAGGAAGGCAGGGCTTATTGGCCCAGAGTACCAACAAGGAAACTGGATCAGAAATGTCAAACAATCTGTCCAAAGTCATGGTACTAGGAAGTGGTGAAACCAGAATAGCACTCATACGTCCTGACACTTAATCTCTTGTCTCCCAGCTGTTTGTGTTGTGCAGACTTGATGAAGACAGGCACTGGGAACAGTGCAAGAGTAGTTATGATGAGTGAAAACTCACTTTTACTTCTCTCTTCTATCTGTTCATATATCAAATGTGAAGGTCTACTAAGGTGTAACAAGATGTTAAAACGAGACTCAGTTTTGGTGTTGTTGAACTGCCAAGAAAATAGGTACCAACTACTCTCTCACTGCCAAGCAAGGTGATAAATAACAATGTGATGACAAAACAAGTATCCAAAAAACAGTTTTATGTCTCCTAATAACCTGCTCTCATAAAGGATTTACATCAGGTGAAGTGAAAGAGGTCAGGAGGTTTGCTGGCTTGTTGGTTGGAGAAAATTGTGTTTAAGAGAGTTGATGGAGGCTATAACAGTTTCTCTGTAATCCTGAATATGTCAGAAAACACAAATAGTCCAGGGTGGAGAGGAGTGAATGATGACGAGAGAGAATGCAACCACACATTCATTCTCCCATTGCTGGGTTGATTTGGGGCGGGGGGGGAAAGAAGTTATAAGTTTGAAGGAAGTTTAGTGTTTTGATTATTATCCTGGGGTGTGTGTGTGTGTGTGTGTGTGTGAAGTACGAAGTACTCAGAGGATTCGTTTTTAAATCCGAGAATGACTAGCAAAGTTTTAAAAACCTCTCACTACTTTTCTTTTTAAGACATGTATTTAATAGATTTTATTTTTTAGAGCAGTTTTACTTTCACAGCAAAACTGAGCAGAAAGTACAAAGTTCCCATTTACCCATTCTCCATATGTCATATCTTTTAATCTGCCTTTTGTTCTCTTATTATTTTGTTTTATTTGGGGGGGGGATGGTTTTCCCTCATGCTTTATAGTGGGTAAAAGGAAACCGTGGAGTGTATTTGAACAGGTAGATGTTTGTTGCAGGTGGTTGTGGGAAAATGAAGTTTCTTTCTGACAACATCTTATGAACTTTGAGCTCAAGGCAATGTTAATGAACATTTCACATTGTTCAAAGCAGAAATCTCAAACCTGCTTTCCCCCAGAAAAAAAGGATCATTTTCTCCTTTAGCCTCTTCCATCATTATTACTGATCCAGTTTCTCAGGCCATACCTGAAAAGGTATACAGAAGCACATACCTTTACTCCTTATTTTCAACACCTCACGTTAGCAGAAAGTCATGTGGTCATATATAATTGGAAACGTCACTTCTCACCACCTAAGTCACTGCCGCCCTATTCTGAGGCCTCTCATCACTGTCCAGCTACTGGAATAGGCTTCTCCCTGGAATCCCTCTTTCAACTCCTGTCCTGCTAGAGCCCTTTTCTGTAAATCAACCGAAGTTATCAGTTAAAGCACAAACCACATCACAGCACGACCTCAGTTAAAATTCTCGAACTGTTTTTTAATTTACTTCATTAATTCCAAATTTTTTTCCATTGCTTACAACTTCCTACATGATCTTTGTCCCTCTCTCTGACCTCGTTTCTAATCCTGCCCTTCACACCCACTATGTAGCCACAGTGGCCTCCTCCCTGTTCCTTTGGCAGACCAAACCCATTCCTTCCTCAGGGACTTTCCATTTGCTATTTTTCTCTGCCGGGTTTTGTTTTTCCAAGATATTCTAATTGTTGGCTGCTATTCACATCTCTGTGCAAATGTCATCTGCTTAAAGGGAGCTGCTTTGACCATCCTCTTCAATAGCTTTTCTTTATCCACTTAAAGTGTTCCCTTCACAGCACTTGCCATTGTCTCAAGACTGATTTTTTTAAAATGTATATGTTGAGAGCAACACCCAGCTCTACCCACCACCAGTCCCTCCCATCAGGAAACTTGCATAAGCCTCTTAGATAGCCTAATCCACCAGAGGGCAGACAGCAGAAGCAGGGAGAACTACAATCCTGCAAACTGTGAAACAAAAACCACATTCACAGAAAGACAGACAAGATGAAAAGGCAGAGGGCTATGTACCAGATGAAGGAACAAGATAAAACCCCAGAAAAACAATTAAATGAAGTGGAGATAGGCAACCTTCCAGAAAAAGAATTCAGAATAATGATAGGGAAGATGATCCAGGACCTCAGAAAAAGAATGGCGGCAAAGATCAAGAAGATGCAGGAAATGTTTAACAAAGACCTGGAAAAATTAAAGAACAAACAAACAGAGATGAACAATACAATAACTGAAGTGAAAACTACACCAGAAGGAATCAATAGCAGAATAACTGAGGCAGAAGAATGGATAAGTGACCTGGAAGACAGAATGGTGGAATTCACTGCTGCAGTACAGAATAAAGAAAAAAGAATGAAAGGAAATGAAGACAGTCTAAGAGACCTCTGGGACAACATTAAATGCAACAACATTCGCATTATAGGGGTCCCAGAAGGAGAAGAGAGAGAAAGGACCCGAGAAGATATTTGAAGAGATGATAGTCTAAAACTTCCCTAACATGGAAAAGGAAAACTTCCCTAACATGGAAAAGGACCCAAGTCCAGAAAGCACAGAGAGTCCCATACAGGATAAACCCAAGGAGGAACACATTGAGACACATAGTAATCAAACAGGCAAAAATTAAAGACAAAGAAAAATTATTGAAAGCAGCAAGGGAAAAACAACAAATAACATACAAGGGAACTCCCATAAGGTTGACAGCTCATGTCTCAGCAGAAACTCTACAAGCCAGAAGGGAGTGGCATGACATTTTTTTTTTTTTTTTTCTTTAGCAGTATGCAGGCCTTTCATTGTTGTGGCCTCTCCTGTTGCGGAGCACAGGCTCTGGACGCGCAGGCTCAGCGGCCATGGCTCACAGGCCTAGCCACTCCGCGGCATGTGGGATCTTCCCGGATTGGGGCATGAACCCATGTCCCCTGCATCGGCAGGCAGACTCTCAACCACTGCACCACCAGGGAAGCCTGGCATGACATATTTAAAGTGATGAAAGGGAAGAACCTACAACCAAGATTACTCTACCTGGCAAGGATCTCATTCAGATTCGATGGAGAAATCAAAAGCTTTACAGACAAGCAAAAGCTAAGAGAATTCAGCACCACCAAACCAGCTCTACAACAAATGCTAAAGGAACTTCTCTAAGTGGGAAACACAGGAGAAGAAAAGGACCTACAAAACAAACCCAAAATAATTAAGAAAATGGTAATAGGAACATACATATTGATAATTACCTTAAACATGAATGGATTAAATGCTCCAACCAAAAGACACAGGCTTGCTGAATGGAAACAAAAATAAGACACACATATATGCTGTCTACAAGAGACCCACTTCAGACCTAGGGACACATACAGACTGAAAGTGAGGGTTTGGAAAAAGATATTCCATGAAAATGGAAATCAAAAGAAAGCTGGAGTAGCAATACTCATATCAGACAAAATAGATTTTAAAATAAAGAATGTTACAAGAGACAAGGAAGGACACTGCATAATGATCAAGGGATCAATCCAAGAAAAAGACATAACAATTATAAATATATATGCACCCAATATACAAGCACCTCAATACATAAGGCAACTGCTAACAGCTATAAAAGAGGAAATTGACAGAAACACAATAATACTGGGGGACTTTAACACCTCACTTACACCAATGGACCGATCATCCAAACAGAAAATTAATAAGGAAACACAAGCTTTAAATGACACAAAAGACCAGATAGACTTAGTTGATATTTATAGGACATTCCATCCCAGAACAGCAGATTACACTTCCTTCTCAAGTGCACAAGGAACATTCTCCAGAACTGATCACATCTTGGGTCACAAAATAAGCCTCAGTAAATTTAAGAAAATTGAAATAATATCAACCATCTTTTCTGACCACAATGCTAGGAGATTAGAAATGAATTACAGGAAAAAAACGTAAAAAACACAAACACATGGAGGGTAAACAATACGTTACCAAATAACCAAGAAATCACTGAAGAAATCAAAGAGGAAATAAAAAAAATACCTAGAGACAAATGACAATGGAAACACAAAGATCCAAAACCTATGGGATGCAGCAAAATCAGTTATAAGAGGGAAGTTTATAGCAATACAATCCTACCTCAAGAAACAACAAACATCTTAAATAAACAATCTAATCTTACACCTAAAAGAAATGGAGAAAGAAGAAAAAACAAAACCCAAAGTTAGTAGAAGGAAAGAAATCATAAAGATCAGAGCAGAAATAAATGGAATAGTAAGAAAGAAAACAATAGCAAAGATCAATAAACCTAAAAGCTGGTTCTTTGAGAAGATAAACAAAATTGATAAACCATTAGCCAGACTCATCAAGAAAAAGAGGGAGAGGACTCAAATCATTAAAATTAGAAATGAAAAAGGAGAAGTTACAACAGACACTGCAGAAATACAAAGCATCCTAAGAGACTACTACAAGGAACTCTATGCCAAAAAAATGGACAACCTGGAAGAAATGGACAAATTCTTAGAAAGGTATAACCTTCCAAGATGGAAACAGGAAGAAATAGAAAATATGAACAGACCAAACACAAGTAATGAAATTTTAACTGTGATTAAAAATCTTCCAACAAACCAAAGTCCAGGACCAGATGGCTTCACAGGTGAATTCTTTTTTTTTTTTTTTTTTTTTTTATTAACATCTTTATTGGGGTATAATTACTTTACAATGGTGTGTTAGTTTCTGCTTTATAACAAAGTGAATCAGTTATACATATACATATGTTCCCATATCTCTTCCCTCTTGCGTCTCCCTCCCTCCCACCCTCCCTATCCCACCCCTCCAGGCTGTCACAGAGCACCGAGCCAATATCCCCGTGCCATGCGGCTGCTTCCCTCTAGCTATCTACCTTACTACGTTTGTTAGTGTGTATATGTCCATGACTCTCTCTCGCCCCGTCACAGCTCACCCTTCCCCCTCCCCATAACCTCAAGTCCGTTCTCTAGGAGGTCTGCGTCTTTATTCCTGCCTTACCCCTAGGTTCTTCATGACATTTTTTTTTTCTTAAATTCCATATATATGTGTTAGCATACTGTATTTGTCTTTTTCGTTCTGACTTACTTCACTGTGTATGACAGACTCTAGGTCTATCCACCTCATTACAAATAGCTCAATTTCGTTTCTTTTTATGGCTGAGTAATATTCCATTGTATATATGTGCCACATCTTCTTTATCCATTCATCCGATGATGGGCACTTAGGTTGTTTCCATCTCCGGGCTATTGTAAATAGAGCTGCGATGAACATTTTGGTACATGACTCTTTTTGAATTTCGGTTTTCTCAGGGTATATGCCCAGTAGTGGGATTGCTGGGTCATATGGTAGTTCTATTTGTAGTTTTTTAAGGAACCTCCATACTGTTCTCCATAGTGGCTGAACCAATTCACATTCCCACCAGCAATGCAAGAGGGTTCCCTTTTCTCCACACCCTCTCCAGCATTTATTGTTTCTAGATTTATTGATGATGGCCATTCTGACTGGTGTGAGATGATATCTCATTGTAGTTTTGATTTGCATTTCTCTAATGATTAATGATGTTGAGCATTCTTTCATGTGTTTGTTGGCAGTCTGTATATCTTCTTTGGAGAAATGTCTATTTAGGTCTTCTGCCCATTTTTGGATTGGGTTGTTTGTTTTTTTGTTGTTGTTGAGCTGCATGAGCTGCTTGTAAATTTTGGAGATTAATCCTTTGTCAGTTGCTTCATTTGCAAATATTTTCTCCCATTCTGAGGGTTGTCTTTTGGTCTTGTTTATGGTTTCCTTTGCTGTGCAAAAGCTTTGAAGTTTCATTAGGTCCCATTTGTTTATTTTTGTTTTTATTTCCATTACTCTAGGGGGTGGGTCAGAAAGAATCTTGCTGTGATTTATGTCATAGAGTGTTCTGCCTATGTTTTCCTCTAATAGTTTGATAGTTTCTGGCCTTATATTTAGGTCTTTAATCCATTTTGAGCTTATTTTTGTGTATGGTGTTAGGGAGTGTTCTAATTTCATTCTTTTACATGTACCTGTCCAGTTTTCCCAGCACCATTTATTGAAGAGGCTGTCCTTTTTCCACTGTACATTCCTGCCACCTTTATCAAAGATAAGGTGTCCATATGTGCCTGGGTTTATCTCTGGGCTTTCTATCCTGTTCCATTGATCTATCTTTCTGTTTTTGTGCCAGTACCATACTGTCTTGATAACTGTAGCTTTGTAGTATAGTCTGAAGTCAGGGAGCCTGATTCCTCCAGTTCCTTTTTTTGTTCTCAAGATTGCTTTGGCTATTCGGGGTCTTTTGTGTTTCCATACAAATTGCGAAATTTTTTGTTCTAGTTCTGTGAAAAATGCCAGTGGTAGTTTGATAGGGATTGCATTGAATCTATAGATTGCTTTGGGTAGTAGAGTCATTTTCACAATGTTGATTCTTCCAATCCAAGAACATGGTATATGTCTCCATCTATTTGTATCATCTTTAATTTCTTTCATCAGTGTCTTATAGTTTTCTGCATACAGGTCTTTTGTCTCCTTAGGTAGGTTTATTCCTAGATATTTTATTCTTTTTGTTGCAATGGTAAATGGGAGTGTTTTCTTGATTTCACTTTCAGATTTTTCATCATTAGTATATAGGAATGCCAGAGATTTCTGTGCATTAATTTTGTATCCTGCTACTTTACCAAATTCATTGATTAGCTCTAGTAGTTTTCTGGTAGCATCTTTAGGCTTCTCTATGTATAGGATCATGTCATCTGCAAACAGTGACAGCTTTACTTCTTCTTTTCCGATTTGTATTCCTTTTATTTCCTTCTCTTCTCTGATTGCTGTGGCTAAAACTTCCAAAACTATGTTGAATAAGAGTGGTGAGAGTGGGCACCCTTGTCTTGTTCCTGATCTTAGTGGAAATGCTTTCAGTTTTTCACCATTGAGGATGATGTTTGCTGTGGGCTTGTCGTATATGGCCTTTATTATGTTGAGGAAAGTTCCCTCTATGCCTACTTTCTGCAGGGTTTTTATCATAAATGGGTGTTGAATTTTGTCAAAAGCTTTCTCTGCATCTATTGAGATGATCATATGGTTTTTCTCCTTCAGTTTGTTAATATGGTTTATCACATTGATAGATTTGCGTATATTGAAGAATCCTTGCATTCCTGGAACAAACCCCACCTGATCATGGTGTATGATCCTTTTAATGTGCTGTTGGATTCTGTTTGCTAGTATTTTGTTGAGGATTTTTGCATCTATGTTCATCAGTGATATTGGTCTGTAGTTTTCTTTCTTTGTGACATCCTTGCCTGGTTTTGGTATCAAGGTGATGGTGGCCTCGTAGAATGAGTTTGGGAGTGTTCCTCCCTCTGCTATATTTTGGAAGAGTTTGAGAAGGATAGGTGTTAGCTCTTCTCTAAATGTTTGATAGAATTCGCCTGTGAAGCCATCTGGTCCTGGGCTTTTCTTTGTTGGAAGATTTTTAATCACAGTTTCAATTTCAGTGCTTGTGATTGGTCTGTTCATATTTTCTATTTCTTCCTGATTCAGTCTTGGCAGGTTGTGCATTTCTAAGAATTTGTCCATTTCTTCCAGATTGTCCATTTTATTGGCATAGAGTTGCTTGTAGTAATCTCTCATGATCTCTTTTATTTCTGCAGTGTCAGTTGTTACCTCTCCTTTTTCATTTCTAATTCTATTGATTTGAGTCTTCTCCCTTTTTTTCTTGATAAGTCTGGCTAGTGGTTTATCTATTTTGTTTATCTTCTCAAAGAACCAGCTTTTAGTTTCATTGATCTTTGCTATTGTTTCCTTCATTTCTTTTTCATTTATTTCTGATCTGATTTTTATGATTTCTTTCCTTCTGCTAGCTTTGGGGTTTTTTTGTTCTTCTTTCTCTAATTGCTTGAGGTGCAAGGTTAGGTTGTTTATTCTAGATGTCTCCTGCTTCTTAAGGTGGGCTTGTATTGCTATAAACTTCCCCCTTAGAACTGCTTTTGCTGCATCCCACAGGTTTTGGGTCGTTGTGTCTCCATTGTCATTTGTTTCTAGGTATTTTTTGATTTCCTCTTTGATTTCTTCAGTGATCACTTCATTATTAAGTAGTGTATTGTTTAGCCTCCATGTGTTTGTATTTTTTACAGATCTTTTCCTGTAATTGATATCTAGTCTCATGGCGTTGTGGTCAGAAAAGATACTTGATACAATTTCAATTTTCTTAAATTTGCCAAGGCTTGATTTGTGACCCAAGATATGATCTATCCTGGAGAATGTTCCGTGAGCACTTGAGAAAAATGTGTATTCTGTTGTTTTTGGATGGAGTGTCCTATAAATATCAATTAAGTCCATCTTGTTTAATGTATCATTTAAAGCTTGTGTTTCCTTATTTATTTTCATTTTGGATGATCTGTCCATGGGTGAAAGTGGGGTGTTTAAGTCCCCTACTATGAATGTGTTACTGTCAATTTCCCCTTTTATGGCTGTTAGTATTTGCCTTATGTATTGAGGTGCTCCTATGTTGGGTGTATAAATATTTACAATTGTTATATCTTCTTCTTGGATCGATCCCTTGATCATTATGTAGTGTCCTTCTTTGTCTCTTTTAATAGTCCTTATTTTAAAGTCTATTTTGTCTGATATGAGAATTGCTACTCCAGCTTTCTTTTGGTTTCCATTTGCATGGAATATCTTTTTCCATCCCCTTACTTTTAGTCTGTATGTGTCTCTAGGTCTGAAGTGGGTCTCTTGTAGACAGCATATGTAAGGGTCTTGTTTTTGTATCCATTCAGCTAATCTGTGTCTTTTGGTGGGAGCATTTAGTCCATTTACATTTAAGGTAATTATCGATATGTATGTTCCTATTCCCATTTTCTATATTGTTTTGGGTTCGTTATTATAGGTCTTTTCCTTCTCTTGTGTTTCTTGCCTAGAGAAGATCCTTTAGCATTTGTTGTAAAGCTGGTTTGGTGGTGCTGAACTCTCTCAGCTTTTGCTTGTCTGTAAAGGTTTTTATTTCTCCATCAAATCTGAATGAGATCCTTGCTGGGTAGAGTAGTCTTGGTTGCAGGTTTTTCTCCTTCATCACTTTCAGTATGTCCTGCCACTCCCTTCTGGCTTGTAGGGTTTCTGCTGAAAGATCAGCTGTTAACCTTATGGGGATTCCCTTATGTGTTATTTGTTGTTTTTCCCTTGCTGCTTTTAATATGCTTTCTTTGTATTTAATTTTTGACAGTTTGATTAATATGTGTCTTGGCGTATTTCTCCTTGTATTTATCCTGTATGGGACTCTCTGTGCTTCCTGGACTTGATTAACTATTTCCTTTCCCATATTAGGGAAGTTTTCAACTATAATCTCTTCAAATATTTTCTCAGTCCTTTTCTTTTTCTCTTCTTCTTCTGGAACCCCTATAATTCGAATGTTGGTGCGTTTAATGTTGTCCCAGAGGTCTCTGAGACTGTCCTCAGTTCTTTTCATTCTTTTTTCTTTATTCTGCTCTGCAGTAGTTATTTCCACTATTTTATCTTCCAGGTCACTTATCCGTTCTTCTGCCTCAGTTATTCTGCTATTGATCCCATCTAGAGTATTTTTAATTTCATTTATTGTGTTGTTCATCATTGCTTGTTTCATCTTTAGTTCTTCTAGGTCCTTGTTAACTGATTCTTGCATTTTGTCCATTCTATTGTCCATTCTATCTCCAAGATTTCGGATCAACCTTACTATCATTATTCTGAATTCTTTTTCAGGTAGACTGCCTATTTCCTCTTCATTTGTTAGGTCCGGTGCATTTTTATCTTGCTCCTTTATCTGCTGTGTGTTTTTCTGTTTTCTCATTTTGCTTATCTTACTGTGTTTGGGGTCTCCTTTTTGCAGGCTGCAGGTTCGTAGTTCCTCCTGTTTTTGATGTCTGTCTCCAGTGGCTAAGGTTGGTTCAGTGGGTTGTGTAGGCTTCCTGGTGGAGGGGACTAGTGCCTGTGTTGTGGTGGAAGAGGCTGGATCTTGTCTCTCTAGTGGGCAGGTTCACGTCTGGTGGTGTGTATTGGGGTGTCTGTGGCCTTATTATGATTTTAGGCAGCCTCTCTGCTAATGGGTGGGGTTGTGTTCCTGTTTTGCTAGTTGTTTGGCACAGGTTGTCCAGCACTGTGGCTTGCTGGTCGTTGAGTGAAGCTGGGTGCTGGTGTTAAGATGGAGGTCTCTGGGAGATTTTCGCCGTTTGATATTATCTGGAGCTGGGAGGTCTCTTGTGAACCAGTGTCTTGAAGTTGGCTCTCCTACCTCAGAGGGAGAGCCCTGCCTCCTGGCTGGAGCACCAAGAGCCTTTCATCCACACGGCTCAGAATAAAAGGGAGAAAAAGTAGAGGGAATTAGTAGACGTATGAGGAAAGAAAGAAGGAAAGGAGGGAAGGAAGGAGGGAAGGAAGGAAGGAAGGAAGGAAGAAAGAAAGAAAGAAGCAAAGAAGGAAAGAAGGCAAGAAGGAACGAAAGGAGGGAGGGAGGGAGGGAGGAAGGAAGGAGGGAAAGAAGTAAAAACAAAAAGAAAGAAGATACAGTAAAAATAAAATAAAGTATAATAAAGTTATTGAATTAAAAAATTCTTAATTAGAACAAAAAAAAAAGGACGGATAGAACCTTAGGACAAATGTTGGAAGCAAAGCTGTACAGACAAAGTCTTACACAGAAGCGTACACATATACCCTCACAAAAAGAGGTAAAGGGGGAAAAATCATAAATCTTGCTGTCAGAGACCACCTCCTCAATTTGGGATAATTCGTTGTCTAAAGGAGGGAAGGAAGGAGGGAAGGAAGGAAGGAAGGAAGGAAGAAAGAAAGAAGCAAGGAAGGAAAGAAGGCAAGAAGGAACGAAAGGAGGGAGGGAGGAAGGAAGGAAGGAGGGAAAGAAGGGAAAACAGAAAGAAGATACAGTAAAAATAAAATAGAGTATAATAAAGTTATTGAATTAAAAAATTCTTAATTAGAGAAAAAAAAAAAAGGACGGATAGAACCTTAGGACAAATGTTGGAAGCAAAGCTGTACAGACAAAGTCTTACACAGAAGCGTACACATACACCCTCACAAAAAGAGGTAAAGGGGGAAAAATCATAAATCTTGCTGTCAGAGACCACCTCCTCAATTTGGGATAATTCGTTGTCTAAAGGAGGGAAGGAAGGAGGGAAGGAAGGAAGGAAGGAAGGAAGAAAGAAAGAAGCAAGGAAGGAAAGAAGGCAAGAAGGAACGAAAGGAGGGAGGGAGGAAGGAAGGAAGGAGGGAAAGAAGGGAAAACAGAAAGAAGATACAGTAAAAATAAAATAGAGTATAATAAAGTTATTGAATTAAAAAATTCTTAATTAGAGAAAAAAAAAAAAGGACGGATAGAACCTTAGGACAAATGTTGGAAGCAAAGCTGTACAGACAAAGTCTTACACAGAAGCGTACACATACACCCTCACAAAAAGAGGTAAAGGGGGAAAAATCATAAATCTTGCTGTCAGAGACCACCTCCTCAATTTGGGATAATTCGTTGTCTAAAGGAGGGAAGGAAGGAGGGAAGGAAGGAAGGAAGGAAGGAAGAAAGAAAGAAGCAAGGAAGGAAAGAAGGCAAGAAGGAACGAAAGGAGGGAGGGAGGAAGGAAGGAAGGAGGGAAAGAAGGGAAAACAGAAAGAAGATACAGTAAAAATAAAATAGAGTATAATAAAGTTATTGAATTAAAAAATTCTTAATTAGAAAAAAAAAAAAAAAAGGGACGGATAGAACCTTAGGACAAATGTTGGAAGCAAAGCTATACAGACAACGTCTTACACAGAAGCGTACACATACACCCTCACAAAAAGAGGTAAAGGGGGAAAAATCATAAATCTTGCTGTCAGAGACCACCTCCTCAATTTGGGATGATTCGTTGTCTAAAGGAGGGAAGGAAGGAGGGAAGGAAGGAAGGAAGGAAGGAAGAAAGAAAGAAGCAAGGAAGGAAAGAAGGCAAGAAGGAACGAAAGGAGGGAGGGAGGAAGGAAGGAAGGAGGGAAAGAAGGGAAAACAGAAAGAAGATACAGTAAAAATAAAATAGAGTATAATAAAGTTATTGAATTAAAAAATTCTTAATTAGAGAAAAAAAAAAAAGGACGGATAGAACCTTAGGACAAATGTTGGAAGCAAAGCTGTACAGACAAAGTCTTACACAGAAGCGTACACATACACCCTCACAAAAAGAGGTAAAGGGGGAAAAATCATAAATCTTGCTGTCAGAGACCACCTCCTCAATTTGGGATAATTCGTTGTCTAAAGGAGGGAAGGAAGGAGGGAAGGAAGGAAGGAAGGAAGGAAGAAAGAAAGAAGCAAGGAAGGAAAGAAGGCAAGAAGGAACGAAAGGAGGGAGGGAGGAAGGAAGGAAGGAGGGAAAGAAGGGAAAACAGAAAGAAGATACAGTAAAAATAAAATAGAGTATAATAAAGTTATTGAATTAAAAAATTCTTAATTAGAAAAAAAAAAAAAAAAGGGACGGATAGAACCTTAGGACAAATGTTGGAAGCAAAGCTATACAGACAACGTCTTACACAGAAGCGTACACATACACCCTCACAAAAAGAGGTAAAGGGGGAAAAATCATAAATCTTGCTGTCAGAGACCACCTCCTCAATTTGGGATGATTCGTTGTCTAAAGGAGGGAAGGAAGGAAGGAAAGAAAGAAAGAAAGAAAGGACGAAGGTAAAGTATAATAACGTTCTTAAAATTAAAATTGATTATTAAGAAAAAAAATTTTAAGAAAAAACCATGGACGGATAGAACCTAGGACAAATGGTGGAAGCAAGACTATACAGACAAGATCTCACACAGAAGCATACACATACACATTCACAAAAAGAGGAATAGGGAGAAAAATCATAGATCTTGCTCCCAAAGTCCACCTCCTTAATTTGGGATGATTGGCTGTCTATTCATGTATTCCACAGATGCAGGGTACATCAAGTTGATTGTGGAGCTTTAATCCGCTGCTTCTGAGGCTGCTGGGAGAGATTTCCCTTTCTCTTCTTTGTTCTCACAGCTCCCAGGGGCTCAGCTTTGGATTTGGCCCTGCCTCTGCGTGTAGGTCGCTGGAGGGCGTCTGTTTTTTGCTCAGACAGGACGGGGTTAAAGGAGCCGCTGATTCGGGGGTTCTGGCGTACGGAGGCCGGCGGCGGGGAGGGAGGGGCACGGAATGCGGGGCGGGCCTGCGGCGGCAAAGTCCGGCGTGACTCTGCACCAGCCCGAGGCCCGCCGTGCGCTCTCCCGGGGAAGTCGTCTCCGGATCCCGGGAACCCGGCAGTGGCGGGCTGCACAGGCTCCGCGGAGGAGGGGAGTGGAGAGCGACCTGCGCTCGCGCACAGGCCCCTTGGTGGCGGCAGCAGCAGCCCCAACGTCTCCCGCCCGCCTTGGGGTCCGCGCCTCCAGCCGCGGCTTGCGCCCGTCTCTGGAGTCAGCGCCCTCAGCCGCGGCTCGCGCCCGTCTCTCTCACAGGTGAATTCTATCAAACATTTAGAGAATAGCTAACACCCATGCTTCTCAAACTCTTCCAAAAAACTGCAGAGGAAGGAACACTCCCAAAACCATTCTATGAGGCCACCATCACCCTGACACCAAAACCAGACAAAGATACTACAAAAAAGACAATTACAGAGCAATATCACTGATGAATATAGATGCAAAAATCCTCAAGAAAATACTAGCAAACAGAATCCAACAACACATTAAAAGAATCATACACCACGATCAAGTGGGATTTATCTCAGGGATGCAAGGATTCTTCAATATATGCAAATGAATCAAGGTGATACACCACATTAACAAACTGAAGAAGAAAAATGATATAATCATCTCAATAGATGCAGAAAAAGCTTTTGACAAAATTCAACACCCATTTATGATAAAAACTCTCCAGAAAGTGGGCATAGAGGGAACCTACATCAACATAATAAAGGCCATACACAACAAACCCACAGCAAACATCATTCTCAATGGTGAAAAACTGAAAGCATTTCCTCTAAGATCAGGAACGAGACAAGAATGTCCACTCTCACCACTATTATTCAACATGGTTTTGGAGTCCTAGCCATGGCAATCACAGAAGAAAAAGAAATAAAAGGAATACAAATTGGAAAAGAAGAAGTAAAACAGTCACTGTTTGCAGATGACATGATACTATACATAGAGAATCCTAAAGATGCCACGAGAAAACTACTAGAGCTAATCAATGAATTTGGTAAAGTAGCAGGACACAAAATTAATGCACAGAAATCTCTGGCATTCCTATACACTAATGATGAAAAATCTGAGAGAGAAATTAAGGAAACACTCCCATTTACCATTGCAACAAAAAGAATAACATACCTAGGAATAAACCTACCTAAGGAGACAAAAGACCTGTATGCAGAAAACTATAAGACACTGATGAAAGAAATTAAAGATGATACGAACAGATGGAGAGACATACAATGATCTTGCATTGAAAGAATCAATATTGTGAAAATGACTATACTACCCAAAGCAATCTACAGATTCAATGCAATCCCTATCAAGTCACCAATGGCATTTTTTAGAGAACTAGAACAAAAAATCTAAAAATTTTTATGGAGACACAAGAGACCCCAAATAGCCAAAGCAGTTTTGAAGGAAAAAAACGGAGCTGGAGGAATCAGGCTCCCAGACTTCAGACTATACTACAAAGCTACAGTAATCAAGACAATATGGTACTGGCACAAAACAGAAATAGAGATCAAAGGAACAGGATAGAAAGCCCAGAGATAAACCCACACACCTATGGTCAACTAATCTATGACAAAGGAGGCAAAGATATACAATGGAGAAAAGACAGTCTCTTCAATAAGTGGTGCTGGGAGAACTGGACAGCTACATGTAAAAGAATGAAATTAGAACACTCCCTAACACCATACACAAAAAGAAACTCAAAATGGATTAGAGACCTAAATGTAAGGCCAGTCACTATAAAATTCTTAGATGAAAACATAGGAAGAACACTCTTTGACATAAATCTGAGCAAGATATTTTTTGATCCACCTCCTCGAGTAATGGCCATAAAAAAGAAAATAAACAATGGGACCTAATCAAACTTAAAAGTTTTTGCACAACAAAGGAAACTACAAACAAGACAATAAGACAACCCTCAGAATGGGAGAAAATATTTGCAAACGAATCAACAGACAAAGGATTAATCTCCAAAATATAAACAGCTCATGCAGCTCAATATTAAAAAGATAAACAACCCAATCCAAAATTGGGCAAAACACCTAGACATTTCTCCAAAGAAGACATACAGATGGCCAAGAAGCACATGAAAAGCTGCTCAACATCACTAATTATTAGAGAAATGCAAATCAAAACTACAATGAGGTATCACCTCATACCCGTTAGAATGGGCATTATCAGAAAATCTACAAACAACAAATGCTGGAGAGAGTGTGGAGAAAAGGGAACCCTCTTGCACTGTTGGTGGGAATGTAAACTGATACAGCCACTATGGAGAACAGTATGGAGCTTCTTTAAAAAACTAAAAATAGAATTACTAT
The DNA here is from genome assembly GCF_949987515.2 of Delphinus delphis. Classification (NCBI taxonomy): domain Eukaryota; kingdom Metazoa; phylum Chordata; class Mammalia; order Artiodactyla; family Delphinidae; genus Delphinus; species Delphinus delphis. Next base: position 41,293,450 of record NC_082691.1, read on the forward strand.
ATGACCCAGCAATCCCACTACTGGGCATATACCCAGAGAAAACCATAATTCAAAAAGACACATGCACCCCAGGGTTCACTGCAGCACTGTTTACAATAGCCAAGACATGGAAGCAACCTAAATGCCCATTGACAGATGAATGGATAAAGAAGATGTGGTACATATATACAATGGAATATTACTCAGCCATAAAAAGGAATGAAATTGGGTCATTTGTAGAGATGTGGATGGATCTAGAGACCGTCATACAGAGTGAAGTAAGTCAGAAAGGGAAAAAATATATCGTATATTAATGCATATATGAGGAACCTAGAAAAATGGTGCAGATGAACCGGTTTGCAGGGCAGAAATTGAGACACAGATGCAGAGAACAAACGTATGGACACCAAGTGGGGATGTGGCGGGGGGAGGGGTGGTGGTGTGATGAATAGGGCGATTGGGATTGACATATATACACCAATATGTATAAAATGGATAACTAATAAGAACATGCTGTATTTAAAAAAATGTATATGTTTGCATATAATGTCACTTCCACACTAGAATGCAAGTTCTGTGAAGGCAGGAACTTTTTAACTGATGGGTCTTCAGTGTCCAGAACAAAGCCTGGCTTAGAGTTTAAGAGTCAAAAACCAGGTTTTTGTTTTTAAAAGAATGACTAATGATAAGTAGTGATTTTTGAAGTCATATTGAGTCAAATTAGAATTTTAACATATCCAAGGAAATCTTAACAAGACATTGGATTATAACTACACAAAGTAACTAATTTTCCTAGAGTTGGTGCTTCGTTTTCTACAAAAATTACAACTAAGTTATTTTGGTTAATTAATGACAGAGGAAGTATTCATTAACCTTCCATTTGGCTATAAAATGTTACAAAGTTCTCAATAAATTTATTTTTTGTCTAAGGCAACAGAGGGACTCATTGGTAATTATAATTCTACATTTCTAAAATGTCATTTAGATTTGCAAAACATCTGAAATTAGACCTTCATATTCCATTGTGCTAAACAATGATATTGAGATAAACAAAGGCCTACTGTTTCTCTCAAACCTATGTCCTTGAGAACCAAAAAAAGGTTGGCAACCTTGTCATAAAGATGCCATAGAACACTTTGACAATTAAGCTACTCAGTGCTGAGAATACAGTGAAAGCTGACTGATTCAGCAGGATATACCACTCTTCCTGGAAAGAACAGGTATGACCACAGTAAGAATTGCTGCAAATCTGCTGAAGAGGACATATTTTTGGTCTTGAATGACTCCATCATCTATTGGCTCAGAGTGAGGAGATAGATAAGAAATTCAATAGTCTAGATAAAGGATAATTGTTTAGTTACATTTGGAAAACCTATACTCCTGCCAGGAAGTGAGTTACTACTTTTAGTTTTTTGTTTTTAATTTAGTTTTGGCTGCGTTGGGTCATCGTTGCTGTGTGCGGGCTTTCTCCAGTTGCGGTGAGCGGGGGTTACTCTTCATTGTGGTGCGCAGGCTTCTCGTTGCAGTGGCTTCTCTTGTTGCAGAGCACAGGCTCTAGGCACGTGGGCTTCAGTAATTGTGTCATGCGGGCTCAGTAGTTGTGGCTCATGGGCTCTACAGTGCAGGAGAGGTAGTTGTGGCAAATGGGCTTAGTTGCTCCACAGCATGTGGGATCTTCCTGGACCAGGGTTCGAACCTGTGTGCCCTGCACTGGCAGGCAGATTCTTAACCACTGCACCACCTGGGAAGCCCACTAAATTTATTTTATGTTTTTTTGAATATTTATTTACTTTTTAAACATCTTTATTGGAGTATAATTGCTTTACAATCGTGTGTTAATTTCTGTTATATAACAAAGTGAATCAGCTATACATATACACATATCCCCATATCTCCTCCCTCTTGCGTCTCCCTCCCACCCTCCTATCCCACCCCTCTAGGTGGTCACAAAGCAACAAGCTGATCTCCCAGTGCTATGCAGCTGCTTCCCACTAGCTATCTATTTTACATATGGTAGCGTATACATGTCCATGTCACTCTCTCACCTCATCCCAGTCCACCCCACCCCTTCCCAGTGTCCTCAGTCCACTCTCTATGTCTGCGTCTTTATTCCTGTCTTGCCCCTAGGTTCATCAGAACCTTTTTTTTTAAATTCCATATATATGTGTTAGCATATGGTGTTTGTTTTTCTCTTTCTGACTTACTTCACTCTGTATGACAGACTCTAGGTCCATCCACCTGACTACAAATAACTCAATTTTGTTTCTTTTTATGGCTGAGTAATATTCCATTGTATATATGTGCCACATCTTCTTTATCCATTCATCTGTTGATGGACACTTAGGTTGCTTCCATGTCCTCCCTATTGTAAATACTGTTGCAATGAACATTGTGATATATGACTCTTTTTGAATTGTGGTTTTCTCCGGGCATATGCCCAGTAGTGGGATTGCTGGGTCATATGGTAGTTCTACTTTTAGTTTGTTTGTTTTTTTAAATTTACTTTTGGCTGTGTTGGGTCTTTGTTTCTGTGTAAGGGCTTTCTCTAGTTGCGGCGAGCGGGGGCCACTCTTCATCGCGGTGCATGGGCCTCTCACTGTCGCGACCTCTCTTGTTGTGGAGCACAGGCTCCAGATGCGCAGGCTCAGTAGTTGTGGCTCACAGGCTTAGCCGCTCCGAGGCATGTGGGATCTTCCCAGACCAGGGCTCGAACCCGTGTCCCATCTCTTGTGGAGTCCTGCTTACTGCAGTACCACAGGGAACGCCATGCTGCACTGAAGGTACTTTTAGTATTTTAAGGAACCTCCATACTGCTCTCCATAGTGGCTGTATCAGTTTACATTCCCACCAACAGTGCAAGAAGGTTCCCTTTTCTCCCTACACTCTTCAGCATTTATTGTTTGTAGATTTTTTTCATGATGGCCATTATGATCAGTGTGAGGTGATACCTCATTGTAGTTTTGATTTGCATTTCTCTAATGATTAGTGACGTTGAGCATTCTTTCATGTGTTTGTTGGCAATCTGTATGTCTTCTTTGGAGAAATGTCTATTTTGGTCTTCTGCCCATTTTTGGATTGGGTTGTTTGTTTTTTTTGATATTGAGCTTCATGAGCTGCTTGTAAATTTTAGAGATTAATCCTTTGTCAGTCCTTAAAGAATGGCCATGAGAAAATGTACAAGGCTGGAGTTGAACTTAATATCCCCGAACACAATATTAGTCTTGAGGCATAAATTAACAAAGAAGAAAAAGGTTTTTGTAGGATGTGGGGATGGCATAATTAGACACCTCATTGTGTCAAATGTGTGATGTCAGGGAATTAAAAGCCTCCAAGCTGCTGGAGTGTAAACTTCTAAGCAGAGTTTAGTGGAAGATGAGGTCTTGACTGGAAATCTCAGGTCAGTTCAAAAAGGCCATTACACTGTAGTTGTGATTAATGGGAGAATCAGAAAAGCCTCAACTTTGGAAATCTTGTACTCATCCACTTATAATACCATACCTAGCCAACTGTTGTCATAGACATAGTTGCACAGAAGAAGAGATTCTTAAGTTAGAGCAAAGACAGCAGAAAGAACACATAGTCATGGTTGGTAAAATAGGAGTCAACAGGGAGGGACCAAGAATCAAAGGCATAACTTCCTACTACTATTCTTTTGGTTACTAGCAAGTTGAGTTCCCCACCAAAGAAGTCCACAGTCAGCTCAGGTTTTATGAGACAGTATTTCCAGAAAACTCAATATTGGCAAATACGGACAATGCTATATTCTTTAAGCAGATGATAAAGCTCATTGAGGGCAGAGGTTGTGGATACTTTGATCACCACTGTATGACCAAAAACTATAATACCTAGCATATTATAGGTGCTCAGGAATTAGTTGTTGAATGAATGAGTGAATTAAAGACTTTCTAAATTAAATTAGTTTGAAGTTGAAGGTCATGTAAGAGAAGAGAGAGTGTGCTCTACGGTAAGAAACAAACCATGAGTAAATTTCTGGAGGTGAGAGACAAAAACTATTGACCAAACTATGAGAGCAGTATAGTTTTAGGGGCCTTGAGTATTTTAGGAGAGGGTAATATATTTAAAATAGCCTGTGTGTATGGAAGGAAGAAGACAGGTACAGTAGGGAATAGAGAAGGCTTGGGGCTGCTGTGTTAATGTGGAGGGCTCCTGGAGATAACAAGTATGGAGATGGACTAATCCTCATAAATATATGACTTTCTCCACAACACTCAGAAGTCTAGCTATGGGTTAGAGAGTTATTATCACAAATGGTTTAAACTTGTTCTAATAGTGTTTACATTATAAAATTCTAAAAAGTGATTTTCAGAAGCACTTAAATTTGAAATATAATTTTACTGTCATGTGTTTCAGGTTGATCAAATTATAAAATAACTCAGTAGAAGAAGTAAAATACTTCTTTACATGTGATTTATTTAAAATAAATTTTAGGGGTAAGAAGTTTATTACTAAAGAGCTTAGCGGTTTTGTTGTACTTTTATTTTACTTATTTTTCAACTATGACTTTATTCCTTGGAATTAAAAATCTATGTTTCCTTGAAAAAATTGGAAGTAGTTTTGTGTATCATAGATATACTAAATGTATCCTTGGTTATAATTACTTGGGTGCAACATTTTTGATCTTAAATACATTTATTTTATGTATTATAAAAACAGGCATAATAATAGGAAGATGTATATGAGGGTTTTATGTATTTTTTATGCAATTGTATTTGTACTTTGATAGTTTTTTAAAAAAGTTTTGTGGCTTACTCATCTCATAAGATTTAATAGTGAATTAATCATCTGTACACCACGAGAAGATGGCTTGATCAATATTAGAAATATAGTCTCTACAAGGAGAATGGTTTGATAAGTACACTTTCAATAAACCTCTTTTATGAACTGAGTCATATTTCTTAAAATGTTAAACCAATAAGCATTAGATTTGGTTTGGAATAAGAGTGACCTCAGAAGTACATCTGACCAGCCTAACCCAAAGCATGCCCATCTATACATCCATATCTATGCAATAAGCCCATCTAATACATTATTAACACAGGCTGAAAATAATAATGGACCAAGAATTAATTTTTTATGTGCAATATGAATCTTTGATCTTGTACCTCCCAAGAAGCAAATGAATGTATCCAAGCCAGAGAAGAGTTTGGAGGCAAAACTAATGATTAAAAAAAAATCTAATGTCAAATAATTTACAGGTTGAAGTCAAATTATCAAAATGGTTCAGAACAATGACTTTTAAAAATTTATAACAAATGGGACAATAAGCACAAAAGAATCATCCCATGAACACTTGTTTGCTTCTTGAGTGGTTCACTACATTCAATGCTTTATTCAATCTTCTATCTTTACAGTGTCTATTTCTCAACGTTTTTCACAGAAGTAATAAAGACATTGGAAGGAAGCTCAGATATTTTCAACTAGGTAGTTGTTTGCTATTTTAAAATGAGTATTTTGCAAACACATGTCTCTCTTTTTTAGCAAAAGGAGCATGTGTGGCATACCCCAAATCACCACTGTGGAAGCATTCTTGAAACACAGTCAGATATTGCTTTCCATAATGAACTGAGAACTATCTCCATTTTCTAACAAGAACAATACACACATACACTTACATATACATGGAAAATAAAATCCCCATACACATATATACATGCTACTCTTGTAATCTTAGGCAAGCTACCATTTAACCTTTTAGAGCCTCAGTCTTCTCATTTGTAAAATATGGAGACTAATTATTACCATCTAATTTTTCAAATACATGCCATGTACTTTGCTCCATTTTCAATAAAAATTAGCTATTCTTTTTCAGTTTCACTACAGATTTTCCTGTTATAGTTGTCCTGTCATGGTAGGTTTTCTCTGACAATTCAGGAGATGAATTATGATATAACCAGACAGTGAGCTTTATGTTATCTAAAATATGACACCTATTCTTTGTTCTAATAAATGTTTCTGTGACTATTAATGAGAATATTTTACACACTTATTTTTGTGTGTTCATATATGTATTTATTTTTAAGTTGATTTTTTCTTTCCATTGGCTTATTTTTTCAGTAGTAAATTTATATGATTTACAATGCATATCTGTATGTTAATGATATTGAAATGTTGTCTGCTTCTTAAATATAATTTCCCATTCTCTTTGTTTTTATATATAATCAAAAAATTTTGTGTGGAAGCATGGGTATATTTTATGTGACCAGAACTGATTCTGTTTTCTGACAGCTTTGTCTACCATTACTGTCATACTTGGAAAGAAACTCTCCAATACAACCAAGATACTTAAAGTCTTCTATATTTCCTTCTAGTGAGTTTATTACTTCTTTTTAAATATTTAAGCCTTTATCCTCCTAAAAGTTTTTTAGTATATTTATAATATAAGTATGATAAATCATATTTTGGTGGTATAAATATGATTTTAACTTTGTTTTTAAGATTGTCAATCATTGTTATAATACCATATTAAAATTATATTTCTCATGAATTTGAAAGAGCACATTTTCTTCTAATAAGATCTTTTAATTGCATCTGATTTGTACTTTTAAAATTTATTCTTTTGCTGTACCCATGACTATGCCAGGTATATATTATTTTCATTCTGATAGGTGTTAGAATATGTCCTTTCCTAATTCTGTTTTTTGAAATGTATTTGATGCTCTGTGCCCGTTTTTAAATAAATCTTAAAGTTACTCTACTACATTTCAGTAAAACAATTTGATGATTTTAACTAACATTGCAATATATTCATAGATTTACTTGAGATAAATTAATATCTTTATAAGGTTGTAGCTTCTCAGAGGAGACAATTGATCACACTTCTCTATAAACATATTTTATAAATAGGATACTGGTTCTTCATCATTAACTAAATTTTGGAATACTTTTCTTTAAAGAAGGATACATTTTTGGCTGATGAATAGTAAGATGTTCATTATAATGCTTAATACTGGATTTAATAAATTTTCTTCCCAAATAGAAACCTGTTATAAAGCAAAAGGTTATATTATTTTTTGAGGAATATAACTGTTTCTGTACCTTTACTAAAACTAAAGTTAAATTAATAAATTAATCATAGAATTTTAAAAAGTTATTGTTAAGGAAAGAGTGAATCAATTCAGAGACACTGTTTAAAATGTCTCTCATGAATTTTTTCCAATATTAAAAATTTAAATCTTTATTCTAGGAAAAAGTATGCTAAGAGACATAGATATGTGCTATGTAAGATGTATTCTCCAGACTACTTTCTGACCATTTATTCAAGAAGTATTCTGGGTCTAGCTTTTTTAGTCTGATTGATATAAGTGATCTCACTTGTCAATGATACTTGTATTAACAAAAACGTCCCACCATTTGCCATGAGACTGTTTAAGTGAAAAGTCATAATACAAATAATTTACCAATGACTTTACCATAGAACATTTAAACACAGTCTTTTATTCATTGATTCCCAACTTACTATACAGATACATAAAAATGGGTGTGGCTTGTTCTGTTTATAAGGCTTGCAACTTCCGAACTATGCATACTTTTTCTGATTATGAGGATGACTGATGAATTTGTGTTTCCAAAAGAAATGAATTATTACATCCATGAAACTATCTGCTTTTCATGGACTGTTTTGAAATGCTTGGTCATTAAAATTTCCAGCCACAGTTTTGCTTTCTCACAGAAGTTAATTCTTAAAATTAAAAAAAAAAAAGATATTCAATAATAAAGTTTGGGGATTCATATATCATTCTTCTGTAAAATGCTTTTTAAACACCTTGTCCTTGGAGATGAATTCACAAGTAGATATAACCAACTTAATCTGAAGTGTTTTAACCAATTCCAAGTTTCCTGCTTTATTGCTGTTTTAAAGGTTTTATGAAGCCGTTTGGTTGCTATAGATTTTAAATTCACAAACCACGAAGTTCCACTATAGTGAACATGTATTATCACTTCATAAAACTCATTCCGCTCCATCCTTCCAGTAGAGATATGACAAGGCTGTTTATCAGTAGGTAATAAGACAGATAATTTAACTGTACAAGCTCTAATTGGTCTAATTCACTAACTGACCTCTCACCACTTGATTCACTAGTACAATTGAGCTCTGATAAAGCCTTTAATTGTAAATTGCACACAGCTGTGAGCTGCTTCTCACGCTGGCACAAAAACACTATCATCGACTGTTTCATCTTGGCGACCTGCTAATTTGGAGCATATGTAACTGTTTTTAATGCTGAAGGCTTGACATACCACAAACAGCAGATGTTGCAGCTGCCCCTGAGACGCTTTATTTAATTCAATTACGTCTTTTGGAGATATGTAAAAAAGCCAGGCAAGATGAGAGAGGGCAGGAGAATGTTAAAAATGGAGCCCCTGGTTGAGGCCCAGGTGGCTCGATAGGCAAATGATTGGGTGAATGTCTAAATGATCTTTTTAATTGAGTAGACTGACGGCTAATCAGGGTCATGAAGTGTTATCACACTGATGAGCTGAGTGGAGCCCTGGGCTGCTCTGCAATTAATGCCGCTTTTGTGAAAGAAGAAAAAAGAAAGATAATGTATACCATCTGGCAATTGTTTATGATCAAAGCAGCAGTTTGCTGCAAATTCAAGTTAAATGCTATTCATAACATTATTTTTGCTGCTGCTGAGGGCAAGGACATGAAGCCCAGGCCTTTGTCTGACTTCTCATTCTCCTTCTCAACCAAAACATTCATTTTCTTCCATGTGTGTTATTATTAATTACTTGGCTGCTTTCTAATGTATGGCCTGAATGATTCCTTGTTTGATATGCCAATAAAAAGCCCAGCATATACTCCTTGGAATCTACTTCAACTTTCATGCCAATGTATCCGATTACAATAAAACAAAGCAACGGTTAAAGTCACAGCCAAAACCCAGAGAAAACAAGTCAGTTTTTCTTTTTGTCCTAAAAAGCTTGTCTCCTTGGCACCTCTGGGATTAAAAAGAAGGGGGGCGGAGTTCTTAACAACAGTGGCAAAATGTCTGAGTGAAGTGATTTTTTTTTTTCCTGGCCCAAGGAGATCAGCATTTCCAAACTTTAAAGCAGAGATTATTCCAAATATCCCCAATATTTTCTCTTTATTTATCACTTAACGATTTGTGAGAAGACCATCAAAATTAATATAAGGGTATAAACTGAAAATAAAACATTGATTCACTTGCTAGCCTGAAGGCTGTTTACAGGTTTCTCAGACACAGTCACACAAAAAATAGGTGTGCTTTTCATCTCGAGTCATTGGCAAGACCAAAATAACAAATAAGCAAAAAGGGAGATTTCTAGTGAAAGCTTTGAAAAGCTCAACTATAATTTAGGAAAGGAAGAAAAGTACCATTTCTTTCAAGTGCATAAAGACAAGAGTTTTGTGTCACTCTCACTTTAAGTTATTGAAGCACACAGGGGCATACATATGCAGGAGTATAAAGCCAGAAAGTAAAAGACAGCTTAAAATCAAGGAATTAACTTTAAACCGGTAAAGTGAACTTAGAATGCAAAGACATAAATATGGTTTATGCAGCCAGATTCCATCATTTTGAACTTTTTACTCTCTTTAGATGCAGCTGAGATGAATGCTGGCCTTAACTCTATCTAGTGCCTGATCCAGAACCTACTTTTAGAAAGACGAAGGCATCACCTAGTACAATGTATCAGGCGTTTCTGGAAGCTTACTACATCCCGGGCCCTGTGCTAGGCACTGGGAATACAATGATCATAAAGGCATAGAAACTCCCCTTAATGACTTTAAAGTCTGGTGAAGGAGACAGATAACACAAGTGGAATTTACCATCAAGTGTTAGAGGCAAGTGCTGTAATTTACAGGTGGGAAACCCAACCCAGACACTGGGAGAGGTGCAGGTTGTTGCTGTTATAAAAAAACATAACATGTGATATGGCAGAAAGGTCCTCCTGGGACAAGCCCTAGTGAGGTTTAGTAAATATTTTTCTGAATAAACATGTGAATACATTTATATAAGTGTAACAAGAATGTGAGATCTGAGAAGTATTTCTACCCACAGTCCGCATCTGAAGGTGCAGAGACATATTCCCCAGAATGATGACAAAGAAGCGTATTAGTGAACATAATTACTCTACAAGTAGAATTATTACACATATGCAGGGAGTTAGTTGTCTCTTCTGTATCAATGTTGTCACCTCAAGTAGATCATGACCTTAGTGAAAGCAAGGATGATACTTCCATTTCTTCTATTTCTTCTAAAAGGATTTCCAAAATATTAACTTTGCAGACCTGTGATGAATATCTGCACAATGCCAGAGAACCTAGTTGATGGGGGAGTAGAACACCGTTTGGCTAAGTAAAGGTTTTTCTTCAAAGGAAGGGTTTTTATTTGATAATGCTCATGGAGAGGGAAAGGAAAAGGTACCAAGAAAAACTCACATAATTGTGCCAAAGTTAATTGAGACAAATCAGATCTACCATTGTAATAGAATATTTTTAGAAGATTGTCTATCCAGCTGAAATTAAACAATAACAACAGAACACATGTACACCCATACATGCATACTTACACTAAAAAATCAGAAAGTCACTTTGGTTTGAAGGAAGCATTCAAGCAACCATTTTGTATGTAAAGACGAATGAAAGCTAAATACAGTTTCCTTCCTGGAAAAGCATGCTGGACAGGCCCTGACTATTAACAGCACAGTCCGTTCGTAGACCTCAGACACTACTTATACAACAGGATGGAAAAGAAAAAGTACTAGAATAAAGGGTGTTGAGATCAGAAGTCAACTTCCAGTGTCTGGATTTACAAAAGGCTAGTTTATTTAGAATTTTCTGAGAAAATATAATTCTAATAAAAATGAACGGATCCTTATTATTTGCCAGGGATTGTGCTAAATACTTTTTACATATACTATCGGATTTAATCTTTACAATAGCCTGTCAGATGAATGTTATTATTTCTCTACTTCTGATTCAGAAACTGGGACACAGGAAGGTCCTATAACTCAGCCAAATTTATATTTAGTAAGGAAAGGAAGGAGGATTTAAACCAACTTTTGACTCCCAAAACCCAGGTTCTTCAATGATATTCTTTAACCTCTCACTTTGGGAAAAGTTTAGGGACATGAGAATTATTCTTGAGATAAAACTGTTTTTGTTCACTTTATACTGGTCTAAATGAGTATTTTGTAAATTATTTTAATTGTGTATTTGGTAATATTCTTTAATTATAACTTTTGGTAATACTTATAGGCTAACCGTAAAATGCTTATTTACTACAGAAAAGACACTTTCTCAGGCACTAAAACTTCCAATACAAGGAAACTCAAAGATCGTCTGATCAAAGAATCTAACCCCACCAAGGGTTTAGAAAAGTAAGGTTTTTTTTCTTTTTTAAATCTTCTGTTGAGCTAATGAAATAATCGCCAAATAATTTTTAGTCTACATTTTTTCATACCATCACATAGTTATTGAATATCTGTTATGTAGTAGGTATGGAGAAACCAGGTAAATAAATAAAGCATCTTTGCCTATTCTCAAGGAGCTTCTAGGAGACAGGCGCCTGAAGTAGTAACAATGATTACAAAGTTAACCAATTTTTCCTGCTTAAACTCATTTGAAAATCTGTGGGAGATAGGTTTCTCACATGAGCAGAGCTTGCTTTTCCAGCAAAGTTCCTGAGCATTGCTGGAGGAAATGCCAGAGCTCTGCTCAAAGCGAGCAGCTAGCAGTGAAGGGCACATACAGAAAGAGGGGGGAAGCTGGTAAGAGTCCCAGAACAGCATCTGAAAGCAAATAAGAGGCACGCTTGAGGAAGCCTCTATGGGAAAAGTACATGAAAGCAGATTTCATACATCTCAGAGTCAGTCAACCAGGTGATAGAAAGAAGGAGGAAAGGAAAGATAGAATTTACACAACATTTTAATGTTATAGTTCACTGCAGACCATTGACAGGGGAGCGCAATACTGAATGTTTCAATGGTATGTCACAATAACAATGGAGACTCTATGAGAAAATCATCTCAGTTGGGACCTAGTGACAGAAGACTCTTCTCATCCTTATACTACCTTTTTGGCATGACTAATCCTAACCAACAGTACTGACAGTCAATAGGCACATTATGTTCAAACACAACAGGGTTTCCTTCTCTCTCTTTTCTTGTTAACCTTTACACAAATTTGAGGTGATTCTTAAAGACTTACATTTGGGCTCACAATAAATCTTGTAGGAATCAAGCAAGACTCAACTCTGGTGGAATTGTATTAATAGCCCAGGAAGCAGGTGATTATTTTTAGGCTGTGAGATAGACAGAGCCCCTTGACACTGGGAAAGAAGATGAAAAAGAGGCCACACTCCTGTGGATTGAAGTTCAATGGGAAGGTGGGTTTGGGGTTGATCTTTGAAGGCTGGTAGCACAGTGGGGAAGACTAAAGGGTTTTGAGATACTCTTGCGTAAGTTCACACTGGCTCTGATACACCCATGCTGAGTAACCTTGGACTAGTCATCAGACCTCCCTTGCCTCAATTTCCTGGTCAACGAAGTAAAAAAATAAAATACCACCCTTATAAAGTTGTTTCAAGGATTAAAGATGTTGAGGCATTAAGACTCTTAGTTAGCACAGCACCTGGCAAATGTTAAAACTTTCAAAATTAGGCTTATTTTTATCCTTGTAAGGAATAACGAAAAAAGAGGTTAGTGGAGGTGGCAAAAACTATATGTGCAGAACTGTTAGTGCAGAATGAGAATATGATCTATAAAATGCAGAGAGTCCACAAAAACTAGTAGAGGGACTATACTGAGATAGATAAGAAAAGTAAGCATATTGAGACTATATCCTAGAGTAATTTTAAAGTCATAAAGCTATCATAAAAGTAAGTACTAGGGACTCATTGTCAGTTCTTGAGTGGAAGAGCAACATGGAGAGAAACAGAGCTCATTTATTCATACCACATGTACTGAGTGATTATTATGGATGAAGTATTTGGAGCTCAGTAGAAGCTAGTTGAGCAGATAGGAAAATTAAGAGTTTGGAGAGCTACAGGAACATTTGGCTATGTGAGAATCGATCTGAAACCTTTAAAAAATCTCCCAAGTGTGTTTCTTCCAAAGAACAAGGTATCCAAGAAATTGCCCTAGGTGTTCACAAATCCAGGGTGTTACGATGCTTGCTCCAAGTGAGATTATAGTAACTGTGATTATATACTGTAGAATGTTAATAAGTACCAATAATAAGCCGAATATATCAAGGAAATAAGAGTAAAGATAAAGGAGAAAAGAATAAGGATTAAACTTGGGTACATTTGATTGGAAGATGCCAGGAGCTAGAGAAGTCAAAAGAGTATGACTCAGAAAGGAATTAAAACACAGAGGTACACATTTTCAAAGAAACACGGGAATAAAAAATTATTTTAAAGATGGATGGGAAAATTAACAGTCTTATGTCTCCATGTGAAAGGGAAGATTAAATGCTACAAACATATAAAAGAAGATGGGAACTGAAAGATCATTGCATTTGGAAAAAATGAAGGGAATGTAAAGTTTCCAGGAAACAGTTTCAATAAACTGAGGAATCCATGAAATCTGCTACCAAAGAGCAATAATGCTGATTTTTGACATTGTGTGAAGACTATCTCTCTCCATAACTCTCTCTTCCTGGTACAGTTCATTGAAAGACCTAGCTGTCCTCCTTTCTAATTTTATCCCAAACTCTCAACTCACTTTCCCACTTATGCCCAAGAAGGTAGAATGTGAGGTCTTGAGACCCAATGCTGTTTTTGTTTGTTTGTTTGTTTCATCATGCCTGCTACACCTAGTAGACACTCAACCTTGTCTAATGAATGGACCAAAAGGGAATCTTAACTTGAAAGAACTACTTTCATGATCTTCAATATTCCGTTTATCATTTGTACAGATGACTATTCATTTCAATCATGGGAAACCTGCCAAACTGCAACAATACAAATTATATCTTCAATGTACAGTCCATGTACTTACTATAATCATATGAGAAATAAATACAGATAACAGGTTTTTCAGATGTTGGAAAACTAGACACAGAGTCCTTGTTCAAGGGCAGCAGAACACTGAATCTGCTCTTCCTTCTATCCCTTTGTCCCTGACTCCCTGAAGATATAGTTTCACTAGCGATATGTTTCTTTCATGAACTAGAGAGCCTAATATATTTAATGATTCCCTTAAATGGAACCACATAGATTATATAGTATAAATTTTTCTGGAACGGTGACATAACCCTGAGAATAAAAAAGCAGTAGCTAAGCAAGAATTTAGCTCCCAGACGGAATGAGACCCTATCTAGCAATGGGAGCTGTACTCCATGTTAGATCTGAGGCCAAGAGAAGTTACTGTGAAATAGGATGCATTTTCCCCTGCCCTGTAGTCACACTTCCTGATAACCATATCCTTGTGGACACTGCGCTTAGTCAGTCACGTGACTTGTTTGGCCAATGAGATATCAGCAAATGTGCTGAAGGTGAGACTTACATGTTGAGGCTCACTCGATCAAATCACTGCCGGCTGCCATATGAAGAAATCTGGCTAGGCTCCTTGAGGATGAAAGCTTAATTTGTTTTCATAGGTAATGTGCATCCTGAGATCATGCACTAGAGCCCAGCTGACCCACAGACTTGTGAGAAATAATACATTTTTTTGTTGTTTAAAATCGCTAAATTTGGGGAAGGCTTGCTGGCCAGCAATAGACAACTAATAGAGAAGTGGCCACTTCACTTTTGATGTTTTACATCTCCAGCTATTTAAACTAAAATCTTTCAGTGAGTAAATGTATCTCATCTTTTCCATAAACTGATAACCCTCCATAAATTCTCTAAGACCTGTCTAAATGGGCTTTTTCTTGAAAAAGGGCTGTGAGGAAATTCTACAAGATTTCAAGGATGTCTGAATCCTCCACTCATTTGAGACATTTTTAACAATCATCTATTTTACGCCACATATTTTCTAGACACTGTGAATACAACAATGAATGAGACATTACATTTAACAGTGACAAAATATGTAAATAAAAACTTCAGATGGTGGTAACTTCTATGAAGGAAATAGAAGTCATTGAATATAGGGTAACTGGCAAATGAGTGAGAGCTAGGTAAGGTAGCATGGTCAGGGGAGATGCTTTTGAAGAGTTCATCTCTAAATTTAGATCCAAATAATGAGAAAGGGTCCAGCCATAGAATTATCCGGGGAGTGAGCAATTCAAAAAGATGGATGAAAAAGAGCAAATGCCTGGAAGGGAGAATGAACTTTGTATGTGAATGAATAGGAGGTCAGTGTGGTGGCTGAAGAAAATGATCAGGAGTGTTGAATGAGATGAGATAAAAAAGGGGAGGCAGGGATCAGTTTATATGAGATTTTAATATATATAATATATATATATACACATATATACATACTTATACATATAATATATAATTATATGTATAGATTATATACAAAAATATACATTTAGAGACAGACATACAGAAAGGCAGAGCCAGAAGACAGAGAGACAGAAAGACAGACACATACACACATACATACATTGGGGGAGAGTTTAAGCATTTAAAAAACTAGGATGAGAAAAAAACACATACAGATTCCATTTACTGAGCTGTCACTGTCTGACAGTCAATCTACAAATGCTCATGTAAGTTATTTCATACATATATCATATCAATACTATGAGGTAGTCTTATTTTCCTTCTTTTACAGATGAGAAAACTCAGAATGTGTAAGCAAATTTTCTAAAGTTACATGTTCAGCTCCAAATCCATTTCTCCAAATTAGGTTTATCTGACTCAACCTATATGCAAATAGTAGCACATCCTTTTTGATTAGTTGCAAACATTTTAATGTACTCCCTTCTGGAAGAGTTCCCAAGTAGCGTAAGTCACCAAATGTTGATGCAGTTGTGATATGACTTTAGGGAACACAGTGGTATCACAAGCATGTTTTATTTCAATTACAACAAAAGTGTAAGGAACAACATATCCTCAGAGGTGTAGTCACTGAGCATGTGGGCTTATTGATATGCTAAACCCTGCCAGTTACCTAACAGATTTGGCTGATGTAGCCATGATCCCAAGATATCTCTGACTCTTTTTCATTAATAAGGGAATGAAGGAAGTCTAAATTAACCCGACCTAAGTTAATCTATTTTTGTCCATAAGACAGAAATTTGGTAATAAATATATTTTGACTTCTCTGAATAACAAAGAGCAGAAGTAGATTTAAAAAGTCCTTGAGAAACTAACTAGAATACTTGCTGTCTCACCTTACACTTCTAAACACATTAGAAATATCATTACGAACCACTTTGGAAAGTGAATATCATGTGATAGGGATTAGGTACAGACTTTATAAAGATTACTTAATTTAGTCAATCCACGAGCTATGGGGAAAAATATGAGGAAATTGTTATCCATTACACAAATGATGTATGGTTCAGTGAAGTTAATTGAGCCAAAGTCAAAGATGCAGTAGATGGTGGTCAAAAAAGAACCTAAGTTTCCTTAAATCCAAATCACATAAGCTTCTGTTTTTATCATTCGATTGAATAAGCTGTATCAGGACTAATATAAAAATTGGAAAACTTTTTTTTAATAGTAAGAAAAGCCACCACTTAATTCTGCTATTAAGGCAACAAAATGTAATGATAATTTAAGATGATATCAGGATGACTGTACACAATCAATAGTGTACATCAATTATCAATGTATTGCCCCTAAGCTCCAATTCACCCTTTTTGCCTGCTCTGTGAAAATGGATTTGGGCCTTTTTACTGTGTTTCCATTGCCAGCTGCACAATGCTACGCTTTGTCAGTAGTGGGCGACGGAGAGACACTGAAGAAGGAAAGGATTTTCTCGTTGGTTCTGGTGTGCTCACTAGGAAGGCCGTGCAGTGTTGGGCTTCTCCAGCATCAGACTCTTACAGTGTGAGGGCGTTCGACAGCCTCAGGCTCCTGCAACCTCCCCAGTGCCCAGGAGCCAACAATATCCAGATTCCAGAAGTTTTCTTAGTCACCTTGTTAAGAAGGTTTTGTTGTGGTGAAACAGCCCCCTGTGGACATTTTCCCAGTACCCTAGAGAGCTGATTTCCCTCCATAAGACAGAAATTTCCCCAAATTTCTGTCTTATGGACATTGGAATATATTCCAATGGGCAGATTTCCAGCAAGTCCTGTTGGAGGGGCACCATAGTGACTTCTCTGTCACCAGTGAGTCATGACTGTGTCTTCAGCATCAAGGTCTTGATCTCGGCCCTGGGTCAGGATGGGCACGGGTTTCTTCCTAGGGATACTGTCTGCTTCTTATAATCGGCTCTTCCTGTATTATTTAGATTTTTCCCTATTTCTTATTAGCCAATCTCTCATTACTCAAATCGCCTGCTATCGTCAATAATTCTTTATATCAAACTTTCCTAATTTCAAATTATTGGGTGGTTTCTCTGTCCCTATTTGATTCATACTAATCCAATATATATAAAATTGACTGTCAGTGTGACTTTAAATTTCCTTCCCAACTAGAGTAAGTAGATTGTTACTAAGTGTTGCTCTATGTGTCACAGTCATCCTTTCATTTACTCATCAGATAGTTATTGTGTGCTTTCTAATTGCTACAGATAAAAATAACTATGCTATACTCCTAAATGCAAAGAAGGACATAGGTCTACTCCAAACTAAAGACTGTGTATTGTGATAAGTACTACAGGAAAATCATGTAAATTGTTATGCAACCCAGTGATTTAAGTTTTATAACTGGCTTGTTTAAGCATATCACCTACAGGACACAGAAGGCGGTCTGGAGTAATGGAGAAGCCCTGAAACTGGTGATGGAATATCTGGGTTCTAGCTCCAGACTATGCGAACTTAGATAAGTCTTGTTATTCTATTGGCTCCTTACTAGGTAAGAGACGGGGTGGATAATACATTGGGAAAACTAAATTCAATGTGATGTATACAAAACAGAAATTACCTACCACAGTGTCTAGTTGCATATTCAATAAATGTTTAAATACTTATCATTCCCTATTCACATTACACATTTGTGAGGCTCAAACTAAAAATAATGATAATATATTTGAAAGTACTTTGTGCAGCATAAAATACTATATGAAGGAAAAGTGCAGTTATTCCATTTTTAATATTAAATAATGTGCAGTTAGCCCAGGGGTGTGGGCAGGATAAGTATAGGAGACAGATGATAGCAAGATTAACTGGTAACTGCTGCATGATGAGTTGAAGTGTCATGACAGAAAAGAGGTTAGAGAGAGAATTTGTTCAAAGACATACTGAAGTACAACTTCAAAGACAGAGCAGGGATGTGAGTGGCCAGGAAAAACAGCAGCAGCAGATAGCTCACCCTGGCATTTGGCAATCAGTGATGGGTGACTGAGAACAAGGGCTCTGAAGAGAACACGAGGCAGAAGCATAAATAGTGCCAGCCTCTGCAAATAACAGTTGCAGCTGCAAACCCACATGCACAGTGTGGAAGAGAGGATACATCACATGTCAATCCCTCAAGTCCACATGCACTGGCTTTTACCATCACAGTTCTACCCTTAGCAAGTATCACAGGAACATACCCATGCTTCTTCTTATGCACTAACAACATGATTTTCAATGATTAAAAAAAAAGATTTCATTTAATATTGAACATTGTACATGACACTTCAAGGATGATTAAACTTCTGTTAGTATTTTGGGGGGAATCAAGAAATGTGTTGCTTGTTTAGATAAATTTGTGGCTTAACCCTACTTTTCTATTTTTGACAAGAACATGAACATTAATTTGTAGAGGAGATAGTTACTCACATATATATGTATATATTTATGTATATAGCATAAATATATTGGTTGAGTATAATCAGAAAAAAGCTCTATTTGTGTGTGTGTTTAAACAAATTAAAAGTTACCTTGGAGATAAAATATAGATGCAAAGACAATAAGTGATTTATAAAATATAGATACAAAGACAATAAGTGACTTTCTAATTTGGTAAGTCATTTTCGTGAAATAATATAATTTTCTACTATTTAAGAAAAAGCAATAGCACAGAGATGAATTCCCTGAATAATATAAGGTAAGATTTTTAAAAAATATAAGCAACATTAGATTCTTTATTATTGAATCACTTCTTCTTTTGATATCACACACACTAAAATAGCCCTCTCAAATGTCACTAAAGAATTCTTAATCAAGATATTAAATATCCTGTTGCCACCCATCCCTATAAGACTTTCTGCTACAGGTAACATTCTTGATAATCACCATATACTCTCCACCCCCTCCTCCAACCCATTAACATGAATATTTCCTGGTTTCCCTGGACAAAGTGTCTGAAACAAAGCTTTCATTCAAAGTAATGGTGGGTACCATTCTAGAGCAAAAAGGGTAAGAGGAAAAAATTAAATGAGGTTTAAATGAGGGAAAGTAAAACCAGGGAGTGTTACCAAGCTGATCACAGCATTACATAGCTGGGTACTCAGCCATTTTAGATGTCTGTGAAGACCTTATTGGACTTCTGTGTCTTGGAGCAGACCATCAGAGAAGAGGGAGAGACATGTAGGAGTGCTGTCCTGTTTCTTATCTCTTACTGCTAAATTTCTTCCCATGGGAACATTAAATTGTCCACATTTCTGGCTTATGCTGCTGTGCTCTCCCTAGGAGATGCTGGGTAAGCCAGCTCCCACACTGCAATGGTGCTGTGATTCACGTGAGTCCCTAAGTGATGGAGGAAACTTCCAGAAGTCTAGTCAAGCTGAGCCTGCACACCTGGACCTGTTCCAGTTCCTTCCATGATGGTTGAGGTGATGCTGTACCACAGGCCAGCCTTCACACTACCGGAGGCTAAAACTGCAGGCGGTATTAGGAAATGAGGCATTGATGGCGGTGTCTAAGAACTCTCCCTTTAGTAAGTGGCCAAGGACCTATAGATAAGTGGATCTGGTAACTGGGACAAGGGAGGACAAAGTTACACAAATGTGTTCCAATTCATATGTCTATTCTGCATATATTCTTTTTCTAAAAGGATCTTATCAACTTTTAAGCTTTCAACTATCATGTCTATATAAAAACAAGGAAAATAGATAAATAACAGCAAGAATAACTACCATCAAACCTACGTTTGTAACCTTAAAATTTCCAACTGCTTGAAATCTGCAAGGGTATTGCATCAGTCTCTTAAATTCCATAACTGACTCAATATACCAATCTGTGGAATGGGTACAGCATCCTCAGAAATGCATATGATATTAAATGACTGTTGATAGTGAACCAAAAATATACTTATTAAATGAGATAATATATATAGAATAATAGCACAGTGTAAGGACACATTATGTACTCAATAAATGGTAATTTCCTATACTCTCATGTTCCCTCCTCTTTTGGAATATATTTTAAAATTATGATTGTCTTCCCAGTTCATACAGAGAAATTAGCACTTTTGTTTTCCATTTCAGCCATACTTCTAACTGAATAATTAACACTAAAAATAATATCTGGCATTCTTAACTTAAAATCTTAATCCATTTGACAAATGACCCTGTTGTTGTAGTACCATAAGTGGGAGAAACAGTACACTTTGCCCTTCAAAGTAACCCAATGTTTTGATTCGCAGATTTATCATCAATCTCTATACAGCTGTTTAAATGGTCACGTAAGAACCAAGGAAAGTTTTGGAGACAGAAAATAAAAAAGCTCCTGTTATATGTGCTGTTTTCTGCCCAACCCTCAGAGGTAGAGCTTGTGAAAATACTCGCTTTACAAAGACACACGGAACAACTGATTTGAACCAGATGTTATGTGTTAGTTTCATTACAAAGAATTAAATATGATTAAGAATTGGGAACTATATCTCTGAAACATTTAATTCAACTTTAACTAATTAACTCCACTTTTAAAGGGTTTTACTTGTTATTTCCTTGATTATTTTAATGCTTTGGCTTCTTTCTAGCCTCGAAAAAATATTGAATAATGAATTAATTGTCTCATTTTTAATATGTTTCAAACAAAGAATCTGGCAACTATCAATTTAATACTGAATTGGCTAGGCAGATATGAAAAATAATGAATAAAGCCTGCCAGTAATGAGAACTATAATAAATAAAAACTTTTAAAAAAAGGATAGCTATGTAGCATGTTAGATGTAGCTGAAGACTTAATGATCTGAAAGAGACATAAGAGAAATATTTAGAATGTTTCAAGAGAGGTAAAGAATAGTTAATATGAAGGGGAACATTATATAAATATATAAATAAAGGAGGTTTAAAAAGAAACCCACACGTAGACACAGTATAATGAAACTCCTGGAGTCTTAAGAGAAAGAGAAGATCTTAAAAGCAATCTGAGGACAAAAGATGTCCAACAGAGGGATGGAAATTAGACTGAGAAGCATTTTTATAAACAGCTATGCATATTAGAAGTTTGCAGACTAGGAGGAAAATAATTGTCATTGAAAAATTGTACAATATGTCAAATAACATTTTGTGAATGATGTCAAAAAATCAAGATTCTTCAGAACAACAAAATTTAAAGGATATATTACTAACAGATCAACTGAAGAGCCTTCTAAATTTTGTATTTCAGGAAACTGAACCTAAAGAATGTTCTGAGATGCAAAAAGGAATATTAGCAAAAATAATCATAAACTTGAAACTTGATAGTTAACCTAAATAAACAATGACTGTTTTAACCAAGAACAGTAATATTTAGTGATCTTTATTTTTAATGATAAAAAAAAATCAAGATCAAACTAAAATCCTGTACAGAAAAGCATTATATTTGGCAGGGAGATAAGCACAATCAAAGCATTCTAAGGTCCCCGGATTATATCACAAAGTGTATAATACTGATTAATATTAAATTTAGATTAAACATTCATGTTAACAATTTCAGCAAAGCTACTGATAGAATAAAAATACACTCAGAAGAAAAATGTAATGAAAGAAAAGTGGGAAAATATTCAACCTAAAAGAATTCACAAAAAAGGAAAACTACATTAAAATATATTAGGAATAATAGAATATACTAGAATGACCAAAATTAATCCAAATATACAAGCATCATAATCAATATAAATGAACTAAACTCTACTTAAAATACAAAGAATATCAGTCAATGTAAGGACACACAAAGGTCGTGCATATATTTCTCACCCACCTGACATCACACTAACTTATCTTGCTTGGCCCAGTTGAATGTGATTGGAGTATAGGCATCTGAACCAAAGCCTCCAGAGTAGTAGTCATGTTATACTACCACTGCTTTTTCCCACTGCCATAAGAATTAGTCTGTTAGGGTGGACCCCAGTAGGGTATGGACATAGAGAGCAGAACCTTGTAGCAGAACCACAGTTGCCTGGTAGTTAATAGGTAACATGAATGAGCAATACATTTTTGATGTGGTAGCTAAGATTTGGGAGTTGTTATTATGACACAAACTGTAGACATCACTGATACAAAAATTGATATTTAGAAGTGGGATTTTGTTATTGACTGAATTGTGTCCCCTCAAAATTCGTATGTTGAAGCTCTAACCTTCAATGTGATGTTATTTGGAGATGAGGCCATTAGGAGGTAATTAGGGTTAAATGAGTCCATGAGGACCAGGCCTTAATGTGATGGGATTAGAGTCCTTAAAAAAAGAGTAGGAGACACTAGAGATTTCCCTCTCTTTCCTTGTGTGCAAAGAGGAAAGGCCATGCAAGACACAGTGAAAGACAGTCATATACAAACAAGGAAGAGAGGCCTCACAAGAAAATGAATTTGCCAGGACCTTGATCATGGACTACTAGACTCCAGAACTGCGAGAAAAGAAATTTTGTTGTTTAAGCCTTCCAGTCTGTGATATTTTGTTATGGCAGCTGAAGCTGATGAATACACATGCTGTTATAATAAAAGTTAAATTATCATGCATTGACTTCAGGGCCAGTGGCCAGAGGTGAGGAAACAATTATTGTGATTGGGGGAAAACATTTGCTAAAAGTGGTTCTCTTAATAACAGAGAGAGAAAATGGATCATTTTAACATTAACTTCAAGGGAAGAATTGAGAAACTGAAGGCTACGGGCATGCTTTGGTTGCTATTGTCTGCATTTGACTAGGTACTGATCCCCTCGGCCCCCAAAAAGGAGATTAACACAGAAAGAATAGGCTGATTTAAAATATAGATAAGAAAAAAACAAAGAATCTGGAAATTCTGGGGAAAAAATATAATTATTTCTCGTTTCCAACCTGAAAAATTCTTTAAGCACAAGCGCTAATTAGGACAGCCTAGGGGCAGAGTCAAGATGGCGTACTAGGACAATTCGCATCTCCTCACAACTAGGACACCTACCAGGCACCTGTGGGGGACCACGGACACCTAAGGGGACTGGAGGAACCCCTAGCGACTGGGTAGGACGTGGGGTGTGGGAGGAGTGAAGGGGGGAGGAGAAGTGGAGGCTGGACAGGACTGGCGCCACTGAGGGATGGCTGGGGGAGGGGAAGGGATCCCATCCTCAAAGGGGGAAATTGGGGAACCATTGGGAGGGCAGAGGATCAAAAGGGAGCGTGGCCAGGCTTCCCCTGCCCACTTGGGTCCCTGGGAACCTGCTGAAATCCTGGGCCTGATCCTCTGCCCACCTAGGCCCCCTCCAGACACCAGGGTCCTGAGGGAGTGGGAGGGAGGGAAGGGGGAGCAAAAGTAAAGGCTGGACCTCCAGGACTGGCGCCCCTGAGGGGTGGCTGGGGGAGGGAAGGAGTTCCTACACCCAGAGGGACCCATCCACGGTTAGGGGTCCAGCAGCGATGGGGGAGACCCTGGGGGAGATGGTAGGGGAGGGGCATGGTAGAACGAAAGGGAACTGGGGCCAGTGCTTTCCTTGTCCACTTAGGCACTGGGGAAGCCTGTTGAGCTCCTGGCCCTAATCCTCTGCCCTAGGAGCCTCCCTCCTGCCCCACAGAGCCCAAGCCCCACCCCTACACCCCCACCCAGGGCCCCACCTCTACACTCGGAGACCCCCTCCAACACGCTGAGCCTAAAACCTACCCACACACCCTCACTCAGGGCCCTACCTCCAAACTCCGGAACCCCACACTCCAGAGGCCCTCCTTTCAGCATGCTGCCTCTCCCCTTCCATGCAGGTCCTAGAAGAGGCCCTGCCCCACGCTTGACTGTCGCTCTGCCTAGCCCCCACTCCACGCTGAAATGTCACCCCCCCACCCGCCTAGGTCCCGGCCCATCCTAAACCCCGCCTCTGCCTAAGTTCTACCAACAGCTAAAATCTCCACTCCCATAGCAAAGCATTTTTTTGTTTTTTCTTTCTTTTTTACTCTTTTAGATTGGGGTCCTGTTTTACCTTGTTGATTCATTGTTGATTCTTTAATATGTTTATTTTTCCTAATAAATCTTTTATTTTTCTAATTTTCTTTTATTCCTTATACTTTGTTATTGTTCTCTCCTTTTGGCTTGTGCCCCCGCCCCGCCTATTTTTTTTTTTTTTTTTTTTTTGCAGTACGCGGGCCTCTCACTGTTGTGGCCTATCCCATTGCAGAGCACAGGCTCCGGAGGCACAGGCTCAGCAGCCATGGCTCACGGGCCTAGCTGCTCCGCAGCATGCGGAATCTTCCCGGACCAGGGCACGAACCCGTGTCCCCTGCATCGGCAGGCAGACTCTCAACCACTGGGCCACCAGGGAAGCCCCCACGTTTGTTTTTTTTCATTTTTTCTGTTGTGGTTTTTATTTTACCTTGTTGCAGTTGTTTCAATTATACTTTTATTTTTCCTAATATAATTTTTAACTTTCTACTTTGTTTTTTATTCTTTAATATTGTACAGCTCTGTTTTTTCTTTTTCTTTTTTTTCTTTTTACTGCACCACTAAGCTTGCAGGATCTTGATTCCCAGGCAGGAGGTCAGGCCCAAGCTCCTGTGGTGGGAGCTCTAAGTCCAAACCACTGAACTAACAGAAAACCTCAGATCCCAGGTAATATCAGTCAGAGTGAGGCCTCCCGGAGGAGCTCATATTAGTAGCAAGGCCCAGCTCTATCTAACTGCCTGAAAACTCCAGTACTGGAGGTCTCAGGCCAAACAACCAGTAAGACAGGAATATAGCACCACCGATCAAAAAAAAAAAAAAAAAAGAAATGACAAAATATACGTTACAGATGAAGGAGCAAGGTAAAAACCTACAAAACCAAATAAATGAAGACAAAATAGGCAACCTACATGAAAAATAATTCAGAATAATGATAATAAAGATGATCCAAAATCTTGGAAACAGAATGGAGAAAATACAAAAAATATTTAACAAGGATCTAGAAGAACTAAAGAGCAAACAAAAAATGATGAACAACACAACTACTGAAATTAAAAATACTCTAGAAGGAATCAAAAACAGAATAACTGAGGCTGAAGAATGGATTAGTGAGCTGGAAGATAAAATGGTAGAAATAACTGCCAGGGAGCATAATAAAGAAAAAAAAATGAAAAGAATTGAGGAGAGTCTCAGAGACCTCTAGGACAATATTAAACAAACCAAAATTCAAATTATAGGGGTCCCAGAAGAAGAAGAGAAAAAGAAAGGGTATGAGAAAATATCTGAAGAGATCAGAGTCGAAAACTACCCCAAACAAGGGAAAGGAAATAGTCAATCAAGTCCAGGAAGTACAGAGAATACCATACAGAAAAGACCCAAAGAGAAACATGCAGAGACACATATTAATCAAACTATCAAAAATTAAATACAAAGAACAAATATTAAAGCAGCAAGGGTAAAGAAACAAATAACATACAGGGGAATCCCCATAAGGTTAACAGCTGATTTTTCAGCAGAAATTCTGCAAGCCAAAACGGAGTGGCAGAACATATTTAAAGTGATGAAAGGGAAAAACCTACAACCACGATTACTCTACCCTGTAAGGATCTCATCCAGATTCAACGGAGAAATTAAAACCTTTACAGACAAGCAAAAGCTAACAGAATTCAGCACCACCAAACCAGCCTTACAACAAATACGAAAGGAACTTCTCTAGGCAGGAAACACAAAAAAAGGAAAAGACCTACAAAAACACACCCAAAACAATTAAGAAAATGGTAATAGGAACATACATATTGCTAACTACCTTAAATGTAAATGGATTAAATGCTCCAACCAAAATACACAGACTGGCTGAATGGATACAAAAACAAGACCCATATATATGCTGCCTATAAAAGACCCACTTGAGACCTAGGGACACATACAGACTGAAAGTGAGGGGATGGAAAAAGATATTCCATGCAAATGGAAATAAAAAGAAAGCTGGAGTAGCAATTCTCATATCAGACAAAATAGATTTTAAAATAAAAACTATTACAAGAAACAAAGAAGGACACTACCTAATGATCAAGGGATCAATCCAAGAAGAAGATAAAACAACTGTAAATATTTATGCACCCAACATAAGAGCACCTCAATACATAAGGCAAATTCTAACAACCAGAAAGGGGGAAATCGACAGTAACATAGTAATAGTAGGGGACTTTAACACCCCACTTTCACCAATGGACAGATCATCCAAAATGAAAATAAATAAGGAAACATAAGTTTTAAATGACACATTAAACAAGATAGACTTAATTGATATTTATAGGACAGTCCATCCAAAAACAACAGAGTACACATTTTTCTCAAGTGCTCATGGAACATTCTCTAGTATAGATCATATCTTGGGTCACAAATCAAGCCGTAGTAAATTTAAGAAAATTGAAATTCTATGAAGTGTCTTTTCCGACCACAATGCTATGACAATAGATGTCAATTACAGAAAAAACTGTAAAAGATACAAACACATGGAGGCTAAACAATAAACTACTAAAGAACCAAGAGATCAGTGAAGAAATCAAAGAGGAAATCAAAAAATACCTAGAAACAAATGACAATGAAAACATGATGACCCAAAACTTATGGGATGCAGCAACATCAGTTCTAAGAGGGAAGTTTATAGCAATACAATCCTACCTCAAAAAACAAGAAACATCTCAAATAAACTAACCTTACACCTAAAGCACTCAGAGAAAGAAGAACAAAAAACCCACAACGTTAGCAGAAGGAAAGAAATCATAAAGATCAGATAAGAAATAAATGAAAAGAAATGAAGGAAACAATAGCAAAGATCAATAAAACTAAAATCTGGTTCTTTGAGATGAAAAACAAAATTGATAAACGATTAGCCAGACTCATCAAGGAAAAAAGGGAGAAGACTCAAATCAACAGATTTAGAAACGAAAAAGGAGAAGTAACAACTGACACTGCAGAAATATGAACGATCATGAGAGAGTACTACAAGGAACTCTATGCCAATATAATGGACAACCTGGAAGAAGTGGACAAATTCTTAGAACAGCACAACCTTCCAAGACTGAACCAGGAAGAAACAGAAAATATAAACAGACCAATCACAAACACTGAAATTGAAACTGTGAATAAAAACCTTCCAACAACAAAAGCCCATGATCAGACAGCTTTACAGGCGAATTCTATCAAACATTTAGAGAAGAGCTAACACCTATCCTTCTCAAACCCTTCCAAAATATAGCAGAGGGAGGAACACTCCCAAACTCATTATAGGAGGCCACCATCACCCTGATACCAAAACCAGACAAAGATGTCACAGAAAAAGAAACTACAGGCCAATATCACTGATGAACGTAGATGCAAAATTCCCCAACAAAATACTAGCAAACAGAATCCAACAGCACATTAAAAGGATCATACGCCATGATCAAGTGGGGTTTACCCCAGGAATGCAAGGATTCTTCAATATATGTAAATCAATCAAGGTGATAAAACATATTAACAAACTGAAGGAGAAAAACCATATGATCATCTCAATAGATGCAGAAAAAGCTTTTAACAAAATTCAACACTCATTTATGATAAAAACCCTCCAGAAAGTAGGCATAGACGGAACTTACCTTAACATAATAAAGGCCATATATGACAAACCCACAGCCAACATCATTCTCAATGGTGAAGAAATGAAACCATTTCCACTAAGATCAGGAACAAGGCAAGGTTGCCCACTCTCACCACTATTATTCAACATAGGTTTGGAAGTTATAGCCACAGCAATCAGAGAAGACAAAGAAATAAAAGTAACCCAAATCATAAAAGAAGAAGTAAAGCTGTCACTGTTTGCAGATGACATGTTACTATACATAGAAAATCCTAAAGATGCCACCAGAAAACTACTACAGCTAATCAGTGAATTTGGTAAAGTAGCAGGATACAAATTTATTGCACAGAAATCTCTTGCATTCCTGTACACTGATGATGAAAAATCTGAGAGAGAATTAAGGAAACACTCCCATTTACCATTGCAATGAAAAGAATAAAATATCTAGAAATAATCCTATGTAAGGAAACAAAAGACCTGTATGCAGTAAACTATGAGATAGTGATGAAAGAAATGAAAGATGATACAAACAGATGGAGAGATATACCATGTTCTTGGATTGGAAGAATCAACATTGTGAAAATGACTATACTACTCAAAGCAATCTGTAGATTCAGTGCAACTCCTATCAAACTTCCAATGGCATTTTTCACAGAACTAGAACAATAAATTTCAAAGTTTGTATGGAAACACAAAAGACACTGAATAGCCAAAGCAATCTTGAGAAAGAAAAACCAAGCTGGAGGAATCAGGCTCCCTGACTTCAGACTATACTACAAAGCTACCGTAATCAAGGCAGCATGGTACTAGCACAAAAACAGAAACATAGATCAATGGAACAGGAGAGAAAACCCAGAGATAAACCCATGCACATATTGTCACCTTATCTTTGATAAAGGAGCCAAGAATATACAATGTGAAATGACAGACTCTTCAACAAGTGGTGCTGGGAAAACTGGACAGCTACATGTAAAAGAATGAAATTAGCACACTCCCTAATACCATACACAAAAACAAACTCAAATTGGATTAAAGACCTAAATGTAAGGCCAGACACTATAGAACTTCTAGAGGAAAACATAGGCAGAACACTACGACATAAATTACAGAAAGATTCTTTTTGACCCTCCTCCTTAGAAAAATGGAAATAAAAGCAAAAATAAACAAATGGGACCTAGTGAAACTTAGAAGCTTTTGCACAGCAAAGGAAACCATAAACAAGACGAAAAGACAACCCTCAGAATGGGAGAAAATACTTGCAAAGGAAACAACTGACAAAGGATTAATGTCTGAAATATACAAGCAGCTCATGCAGCTCAATATTAAAAAAAAAAAAACCCAATCCAAAAATGGGCAGAAGACCTATTTTCTCCAGAGAAGATATACAGATTGCCAACAAACACATGAAATGATGCTCAACATCACTAATCATTAGAGAAATTCAAATCAAAACTACAATGAGGTATCACTTCACACCAGTCAGAATGGCCATCACCAAAATGTCTACAAACAATAAATGCTGGAGAAGGTGTGGAGAAAAGGGAACCCTCTTGCACTGTTGGTGGGAATGTAAATTGATTCAACCACTATGGAGAACAGTATGGGGTTTCCTTAAAAAACTAAAAATAGAATTACCATACGACCCAGCAATCCCACTACTGGGCATATACCCTGAGGAAACCAAAATTCAAAAAGAGTCATGTCCCACAGTGTTCACTGCAGCACTATTTACAATAGCCAGGACACGTAAGCCACCTAAGGGCCCATCAGCAGATGCATGGATAAAGAAGATGTGGCACATATATACAATGGAATATTACTCAGCCAAAAAAAGAAATGAAATTGAGCTATTTGTAGGGAGGTGGATGGACCTAAAGACTGTCATACAGACTGAAGTAAGTCAGAAAGAGAAAAAATACTGTATGCTAACACATATATATGGAATCTAAAAAAAAAAAAGAAAAAAGAAAGAAAATGTTTCTGAAGAACCTAGGGGCAGGACAGGAATAAAGACGCAAACGTAGAGAATGGACTTGAGGACACGGGAGGGGGAAGAGTAAGTTGGGACGAAGTGAGAGAGTGGCATGGACATATATACACTATCAAATGTAAAATAGATAGCTGGGGGAAGCAGCCACATAGCACAGGGAGATCAGCTCAGTGCTTTGTGACCACCTGAAGGGGTGGGATAGGGAGGGTGGGAGGGATACGCAAGAGGGAGAGGATATGGAGATATACGTATACATATAGCTGATTCACTGTTACACAGCAGCAACTAACACACCATTTTAAAGCAGTTATATTCCAATAAAGATGTTAAAAAAAAATACCCAACGAATCAGACAACCTACTGGGAGCCTGTGAAACCTAGATAACCTCCCCCTCCACACCCCCTGCCATACATTAGCTCTTCCCAAAGACTCTGGCTTGCTGTTATCCTGTCCCAGGTACAACTCCCTAGATGGCCCTGCCTAGCCGCCTTCTTTTGTTTGGAGCTGTAAACAACAAAGTGTTCTGCCTTCCATCTATCCAAATGCTGTGTCCTCTCACCAAAAGAAACCTTAAATCTTACAAAATACCCCTGGGCCATCTCCTCAGCCAGACTTATCTGTATCTAGATCTGACCCATGCTTACCAGACCTAAGGGAATCCAAGTAAAACTACACGAAAAAGCCTCCCTTTGTCACCATGCCACTCACCAGGTTTTACCTTAGGCTGACAGCCTAAAAGGTAATCTCTTTCCAGAGCCTCAAGTGTGGGAAAGTAAGAGTTTCCTGGCTTGGAATATCTGGGTGGTTCTAAACACCTCCTGTTATCTGACTACAGCTTGGCTCCAGGCCTGTGAAGTGGTCGAGGGCAGTATGGGAAGTAGAGGGGTCAGGTAGGAAAAACAAATAATCAAAAACCCTGGCATCTGCCTCTTCTTTCCTTGATGTCTGTTTTTCTCTCTTGTCTAACTGATATTCCTACTACCCCCCAAAAGTGGGAAGCTTACTTTGGTTCTCACTTAATTTGGGGATTACTCACAAAAATGTGTATTTAGGAATCTCATGGATGTGATATCGTAGTTGTTTGAAGAGATCTGTTTGAAGCTTGAACTGGTCAAAGAGGGCTAACTTGAAGTAGGTGTTGTGTTAATAACGGCAAACTTTTAGTGTGTCTTCTTTTGAGCCGTCTCATGAAACCATAAGGACATCTGCTGTACTGAAGAATCACCCTGGTCCATATTCGTATCAATAAGGCAACTAACTAATTTTAAAGCTTTGATCAAAACTTGTCTTTTTCTATCTTAAAGCTCATGTCTTTTGGCTGAGCAGGTAAATGTTAAAGGAACTCAAAAAGAATATTGAGGGAGGCAGCTAAAACAGCCAAAATAACAGGGTGACCAGTGAACAAGGAATATCTCAGACAAATAATTTTCAAACAAATTTGATTGACTTGAAGTCCACCTCCTGCCTTTTCTCTAGACAAGCTGTTAATAAGCAATTAAAAACAAAAACAAATTCAAACTATCTAGTAAGTCCTCAATACAGATAAAATAAATGTTTAAGTAGCTGGAATCTGATTGCTCTTTCTATCGGAAAATAAAGAGCAGGTTTATTAAAGTATTAGCAAATCATAACAAGTGTTAGCACCAAGTTCTCAAAAATATCCATTCAAGACTTTGGATTTTGGTATAATTAATCTCCTTTATCCTCCATTCCAAATATTAAACCCATTGTGAACTTAGTTTAAAACTTTAAAACATATCACAGGATAATTCTTAATAGATTCCTGGAAACAAGTTGAATTTGTCCATTTATGTATATAAAATATGTCACAGTGAAAATAACCACCTAAGAAATCATGTTGATCTCTGAAATCTGTGGTTGCATCACAGGTTTATGTGACAATCTAAGTCTCTTGTAAGTCATGTAGGATTTTGTCGAAACACATTTCCAGAGGAGATGCTTACATAACCACATGTTCGTTGTAAATTTGCAACGAAAAAGTTTCATATGGCAGTCAATAAAGATCAATTTTAAAAGTTTAACTTTTAAATATTTCTTAATTCTGAGTAAAAATGAAAATGTAAGATTAGTGAATAGACCAAATTTATCTGCAGCATCTCAGTGAAAGAGTCCTTTTACTTGTAACTTGAATTCACTGGTCTTCTACAAATTGGATAGTGATTATATTATAAGCTTCTTCATGAACAGAGAATTATTTCTAATCAAAGCATTTGCAAATATTTATAACTAGTAGCTCTGATTGGAAAACAAGGTTGGAGACTTTAAAGTGCAATCTGTAGAATTCTGATTAAATTGAGAGAAAAATCTCATAACGCATCATAGTCTTGTTTGTGGAGTCTGCAGATATTTATTTTGGCTTGAATTCTTTTTAGCCCAACTGAATGTGGCTATAAGGATGGAAGACTTAACTACAATATTATATGTTTACTGTACTATTCTTTAGAGCCATCTGTAAGAAGGGAAGTATCTTCCCCTTAACCAACTATTTCTTGCAGGATTTATTTTTGCGCTTGAATAAAGAATGACTTACAGAAAACTTTGCCAATGGTATCTCATATCTGAGCTATATTGTACTCCCATTATTAAAAACAATAGCACCAATTTACTGCCTTTGATTTACAAAGCACATAAACAAATGTTGCCTCATTTACTTTCAAGGCAGACAATGAGATAGTCTGAGCAGTCCTCATTATTGTCATTTTTATGAAAGAGTAAACTGAGATTAAGGTGAGATTAAGATGTGCCAAAGGTCACAAACCTCATCTGTGATGGAACCAAGAATATAAGTTTGGAAAACTCTATAATATATTTTACCCTTTTTGTCTGTTCTGCCACCTTGCCTTTAGGCACCCTCTGTGGCATTATATTCATAATCAATATATTTGTGTTTGTGTATCTGTCTCTTTCTCTCCTTCTCTCGGTCTCTCTCATATATATATGTGTGTGTGTGTATATATACTAATACTTAATGTATTTGGAAAGATATGAGTAAATATTGCACCAGATATTATATACACATATATACATATATATTTATATTTTTTGCTCATGTTTGGACAAAACATGAGAAAATATTTAACAATCCTTCATTTGTAATTCCCTAGGATTACGTTATTAAATGGTGATAGAACTCACAGAGGTCTAGAGAGGTTAGGTGAGTCATTCACGGTCCATTTCTGTAGCAACATTACTGCTGGAAACATGATTTCTCCATCCCCATCTGATGTTCTGTATTTTGTTCATTTCTAATTTTCAAATGCCACTAAAAACTGTGATTAGGTTCATTATTTTTCTTTAAATCTTTAATTGTTTATGGCTTTTTAAGCTGTATGGCATGAATTAATGTATTCATTTTATACAATCATGTTGACAAAGGTAGATAGCATAAAATGTCTCCATTTCGGTGTAAAATATGGAGCTCCAGCATGGTAATGTCAGCTGTAGAGTAAACAATAGTCCTCTTGGGAAAGAACTGAAGGCTCTTTTAGTTATTATAACAATGATCTCTGAAGTGAGTTTTGTTAGCAAGTCATTGTTATAATTATACCATGTACATAATAGTCAACCCCCAAATTTGTAGGATTTATTAATCGTCATTAATATTTGTGTTGGCTGGGGCTTCACTGACCTGCGCTGATCTCAACTGGGCAGCTGTTCTTGTCACTGATGATTAACGGGCATAAGTGAGTAGCTCTGTTCCAGGTTCTTCCCATTGTCTTCCTACCAGCTGTCTACCAGAGGGGTGTTCCTCTTATGGCGGTGGCAGAGGTGAGAGAGAACAAGCCTGACTACACAAGCATACTTCAAGCCTCCACTAGCTTCACATCTCTTAAACCCATTGGACAAAGATGTCGTATGGCCAGGCCCATAGTCAAGGGGTTGAGATACCTTGTAGATACCCTACTGACAATGGCAGGTCCCTTCACAGTTACGTGGCAATGTAAGGATATACAGGATTACATCCAAAGGCATGTATATCCAAAGGAATGGATGCGTAATACTATTACCAAGGAGGGAGTGAGGAGTTGGAACACTAATCCATTCTAACATTTACATGAAGGAGATCTGTGTTCAGGTATAAATCCCTCAGTGTATATCACTGAATTTTTCTCCCATATTCTGAGAGTTATTTTTCTCCTAAGCAAAAGAAAAGTCAAGTTTCCTATAAGATCTTTCAATTCTTACTTGAAATGAACTCAGCTTAACGAATAACTCCTAGATTCATGATTTCAACAGAGCTCCTGGATTTGCCTACTCTGGTCAGAGGGTGCACTGGTCCCATACTGGAACTGTAGTTATCTCACAACATCTTCACGTTGGCAAAATTTGTTTTTTTGCCATGCAAATTTTGTAGCCTGCTTCTGCAAACCTTCAAGAAATATATCTATAAATGTCCACTACAGTGCTCCATGTCAGCCTCTTTGGAAGGCAGGATACTCGCTTTGGCACTTGTAGAAGAAAAATTGCACAGGACCAGTTAAATGGGCAAGGAGGACTGTATTTAAGATTGTTGAAATAGGGGAGAGGGATTGAACTCAACTCTGCTGAAACAAAAGGCTGGAGAGGTTTTAAGCCCTGGAGTGAGTCAGTGGAAAAGTACTGGAGGATGTTAAGTGTGGAGGTTGGTCAAAATGATTAGACTCTGTGTTTGCTAATTGTCACTTAGAGAAGTCAGGCTCCCACACTCCCACAGAGACTGGGAGACAGGGGTGCTATCACCTTTAATAATTATGTTCAAAGAAATGGATTCCAGGTCCTAGAGAAAGATATTCCCGTGTTGTAAAACTGGTAAGAGGTTGTGAGAAGATTCACATCTCAAAGGGGCAGAGAAAGAATGTGCGATTACAAGTTTTCTAAGATAAATGCTCTAAGAAAAGGGAGATCAAGAGTCTAGAGATATGAAGAAAACTGTCTAAAATTTAGCCAAGCTGATTTAGAACTTTAGGCCTTTTGCTCACACTCAAGTTTGGCAAAAAAGAGAAAGAAGACAAACAAACTGAAGCAGAATATGACAATTCAGAGGCTCAAGACTTCAGTATTTTCATTGACTGTACCTGTTACATTTGTGGAGAATATATATTGCTCTTTAGTTATGTAAATAAATATAAAGGTATTTTGATTAAATCAGACTTTTGGTTCAATAATTTAAAAATTTATTCCTAAATACAAACAAGTTGCCTAAAAAAATTAATTAAAGCACACATTTCAATTCTTGGGGAGTTCAAAAATTATCATCATTTATCTCCATATCTGAGTTCTGAACTACCTGTAAGAAATAAGCCAAATTACTTCTCAAGGCAAGTTAGACCTTGGGAAATCTTGGGTTATATCTGTAGGGACCTGGGCTTCCTAATGCTAAGCCCTAGACCTAGAAAGACTTACCTACTCAGTCTTGTATGGACTCTGCACCACAGGGGCAGAGATGGCCCAGTAAGACTGATGGCATGGGAGAGCAGAGGAGAACATATGCCCTCCCTGCAAAGAGTAGAAAAGAAAAGGCAAGGCTGGTCCTCCTTGGTACTCCTTCAAAACCAGCCAATCAGATTAAGTCAAGTCTCCCCTGGAGAGATGGAAGTGAGGAGATTGGGAGGACCTGGAATACTAAGCAAGGGGAATTCACTCCGAGTGGAGGGAACCACCCTTAGGAGGAAAAGAAATGCTCAGTGCCCTTAGCTGACCCACAACCAAACACTAATGGATCTTTATTTGTGAACTTTATGTAACTGGAGTGGTTTATATGCCTAGTTGCTCATAGTCCTGATATATTACCCCATGTGTACGCATACATACATTCTGGGAGAAAGAACGTCTTTGAAAATATATGTGTACACCGGAAACTAATATAAGGTTGTAAATCAACTATACTTCAATAAAAATAATAATTTTTTTTAAAAAGAAGTATATGTGGAGTATATTTCATTAGTTGTCCCCTATTATGTAATATTCCTCTGCAAGGGAGGAATTACGCTTGATTTTAACCTAAGAAATTCCTAACTGGGAAGACAAATCTGATGAAAAAAATACACTGAGTTCAAAGCTAAAGATATAATTCCATTCATTTACTATTTTTGTTTGCTGTTTCCTAACTATCTGCTCTTATTCCTTTGAATAATTTAGGATAGACAGTGCTGCTGGTTAAAATATGTGATTATTAAATGAGAATAAGTACTGATATGTCCTCCTCAGGTAATTAAAAATAAATTAAAAATAAGTAAGCTGGGATTTTCTCAGACCATCAACAGAAATGCTGGTACATGGTGAGAAATACCTTAAAGTGATTTATGGTTCTAATTTAGATCTTGTAACACTTCAGTGAAATAGAAATGAAAAAAACTGATTTTCTCTCAGATACATGACATTTCTTAAGTAGTGAGTAAGACAGTCACATAGTAATTTTTAGGACCAAAGTTGGGACACCAGGAAAATCTGCCCCATGTGTAAAATTTTCAAGGAGAAGGAAATAAAATTTGAGTGGACTTTCAGGCAGAGTCAAGAGCAATTAGATACATAGCCCATCATTAGTTTAACAATAATAGAAAAAATGAATTCCCAAAGATATCAGAAAGAGTGTGGTCTATATGGGAGTTGTGCAGTTGATGTGAAAACAGAGGTCTCAGGGTGGATAAGGAAGCACTGCTGGAAAATCACATGGTGCATAACAGTATATGCAGAGCATTACAAGAGATGGAGCTTGGAGTTGTTTAATAGTATTTCTAAAGATACATATTGATATAGTAATGGATATCTGGATGTATACTATGTCCGTATTTATTTAAGTAACTATATCTAAGTCTACACTCAGAGTTATTATCTATATATCTATACCTGTGCACACATATAAGTATATTTGCTAACTTGAAAGTTATTTACTAAGGTTTTTTTTGTACTTTCATTTTAAGTAGCATTTTTTTTAATTTTCAGAGGAAGATCTTTATTATGAATGAAACACTGTGATCAAAAAGATACAAAATATTTAGATGATGAAGAGCCATTTAATGAACCCAAGAAATTGGGTGCAAATCAAATGTAGAGAGGGAATGTTCTTGAATTTTGAAGGAGCATTATTTCCAAATTTTGTTAGAAAGCATTCTGTTTTCTTTTAAGTAGCATTTTTAAGTGGCTTTGCTCATAGATATAAACTGAGCACATTCGTGAAGCATTTTTAAAACTCACATAATGTTCTGCATCTGGGTGAGGAAAATTATTACCTCCAAATTGCCTATATTTTATTTTTTCAAAGAGGAAACATGGATTTAGGTAACTCTCTAGTTGTTTCTATTATTCAAGTAATTAATATTAACTTGAAGATGGTACTCAGAAAAAATCATGTGTTAAAATCACCTGGTTCATTTCATGATATCTATATTCACCTTTTAAATTTTAGTTTGATATGAAATATTGGGAAACTCGCGCTGGCAGAGTTTAAGTGTGGTACTTTAATTGCAAACACATTGCATGATTAGTCTGCACAGTGAGTCTTGCACCCGAAGATACAGATGTCTTCTGGCTGTACCTCCTGGGCAATTGGCATTCTGACCATTTGTGCTGCTTGCTGTTAATGAGAAGGGCTCTTGTGGAGTTGTGTATCTTCCATTAATCAGTATGAGACAACTGAACAAAGCATGCTCAAGTTTTCTATTCTTCAGCATTTGATAAAAATAAGAAAATATCACTTTCTTATACAGAATTTATTTTTTGGAGTTAAATATGTAAAATGGAGTTAAAAAAGAACAAACTAAAAAGTCACTGGCATGTGGCTCATTAGTGATATAAAATCAGATGTTTCAAAAGCTCAATTTCATGTTGTGCAGAAGACGTCTTCTTAATAAAGAACAATGTTAACTAACCCAGCTGGAAAGTACATTCTAGAGGTTATCTGGTTACTTTTCAGTTACTATTGACTCATTTGTTACTTGGAACTTTGAATCTTGCTTTCCCATCTAGATGTTTAAAAGGCATTTTTGATGATTCAAGAAAAAATACTGTAACTGATAGAACAAGAGCAGGAAATTTTCACTGCTGTGCTGTGGTGGTTGACCACATATAATAATAATCCCTTAAAATTGTTTGTCTCTTTGTAATTTTAAAGTATTTACATATATACACACAAACACACACATATATATATATATATATATATATACACACACATATAAAATACACATGTATATACTTTTAATTTAAAACATATCTACTTATGTAATTTAATTTGATTATGCAGCATAATCATAAAAACAATCCAATAAGATAGGCAATGTTTGCATTATTAGTGATACCAGACCAAAGTTGAAGTGATTTATATAAGGATACAAAAGTAATCATTAATATCCTTAGACTGGAAGAATCAATATTGTGAAAATGACTATACCACCCAAAACAATCTACAGATTCAATGCAATCCTTATCAAATTACCAACGGCATTTTTCACAGAACTAGAACAAAAAAATCTTAAAATTTATATAGAGACAAAAAAGACCCCAAATAGCCAAAACAATCTTGAGAAAAAAAATATGGAGCTGGAGGAATCAGACTCCCTGACTTCAGACTATACTATAAAGCTACAGTAATAAAGACAATATGGTACTGGCACAAAAACTGAAATAGAGATCAGTGGAACAGGATAGAAAGCACAAAGATAAAACCCATGCACCTATGGTCAACTAATCTATGACACAGGAGGCAAAGATATACAATGGAGAAAGACAGTCTCTTTAATAAGTGGTGCTGGGAAAACTGGATAGCTACATGCAAAAGAGTGAAACTAGAACACTCCCTAACACCACACAAAAAATAAACCTAGATGGACCTAGAGACTGGTTGGACCTAGAGACTGTCATACAGAGTGAAGTAAGTCAGAAAGAGAAAAACAAGTATCATATATTAACGCATATATGTGGAATCTAGAAAAACGGTACAGATGAACTGGTTTGCAAGGCAGAAAGAGACACAGATGTAGAGAACAGACATATGGACACCAAGGGGGGAAAGCAGAGGTGGGGGTCAGATGAATTGGGAGACTGAGATTGACATATGTACACTAATATGTATAAAATAGATAACTAATAGAACCTGCTGTATAGCACAGGGAACTCTACTTTACTTTGCTGTACAGTAGAAACTAACACAACATTGTAAAACAACTATACCCCCAAAAAATTTAATTTAAAAAAATAAAAAATTAATAAAAACTTTAAAAAGTAATCATTAATAAAACTGATGCCATAATCTCAATCTTATGTCTCCCAGTCTTCTCTTCATTAATATGCTCTTGCCTTATGAACTGTTTAATTGTCCTCCATTTACCAGGAATTTATTGAGTATTCATATTGTATAATCCATTGCTTGTGGAATTATGAAACAAAATATGATTCTCACCTTTAAAGAAATCATTTATTTGGGGACATTGATATGAATAGTATATTAATATCTGGAATGATTGGTGTGAAAATAGAGAAATATATCAGTAAAAGTGATGGTTGAAGGGAGGAAATAATAAACTCTGCAAGGCTAGACTAAGGTGCGGAAGGATGAGCACATGTTTCCTTTGGGAAGTAAAGCACAAAGGACTTTCCACTCACGCAAGAATCAGCCTGGGCTTATGAAGCAGCCCGGGGTCTAGAGAATCATCAGTAATTCTCTGACTGGCTGGACAAACAAGAAGGGGGTGGTAATGAAGGGCCTTCTCTTTTTAGGAATTATTTAGAAAGCAATATACTCGGAGCATTTCAGAACTGGAGGAGATTATTGAGATCACAGAGTCCAATTTCCTTATTTTCCCCATGAGAACATCTAAGCTCCTGGGAAAAAAAAAAAAAAAAAAAAACCTGCCTAAGACTAAACTAGTTAGAAGAGAGGCAAAACTGACCCACTGACAGGGATTGGCTTACTCTAGTTGGAGAATCAGACCTTTTTGAATCATATCTGAAAACATATTTCTAAGGAAATGTGAAAAAATTAGATGAAGAAAACAATCTGTG
The DNA here is from genome assembly GCF_949987515.2 of Delphinus delphis. Lineage (NCBI taxonomy): Eukaryota > Metazoa > Chordata > Mammalia > Artiodactyla > Delphinidae > Delphinus > Delphinus delphis. The sequence goes on from NC_082691.1 coordinate 41,333,338, forward strand.
TGAAATAGAAATGAAAAAAACAAAACAAGACAAAACCCCACTGATTTTGAATTCCTGACTCTTAGGGAAATAGCCAGCTATTCTACCCCTGGCTAAGTGGATTCTACTACACAGAGGACCAGTATATTAACATTTGTTGTATTTACACTAAAGAGATTGGTTAACAACTATTTAAAAGAATACACTTCACCCCACATCGAAAAAAATTCAAAAATTAATTCATGACTTAAAACTATTCAATTTCTAATCATCTTCTAATACCTTCAAGGGCAGTTCAGTTGCTGGGAATTCTCAAGATGTCATTATTATCATTATGCTGAATTATTTACAAACTTGTATCAAAGCACCAGATTAAATTGCTTTGGTCTTATGTAAAATTCCTCTGATCTTTGGCAATCATTACTTATTTACAGCTTCCATAATTTCCCCCCTTTGCAGAAAAAAAAGTTTCTTAACTATAGCTAAAAGGCACTATTTTACTTTTACAGTAAAAACTGTCTCTAATATGAAAAAAGTTAAAACGAAAAACTATAGTCTCTAAGATTTAGAAGCATGATTTTCTATGTGAAAAGCAGATTATCTAAACAGTTTCTTGCCCTGAGAGAGATATTCATAATATTTACTGTAAAATATAAATATTAGGTTTCTTGCTTCGTGTGAACTATTTGTAGGTATAGTAAATATAATTCTTTTAAAATAAAACTAGGATAACAGCAACAGTTAATGTTTACATTTATTGAAACACATGTGAAGATTACTTCGAGAAAATGTTAGAAAATTAAATAAAAATTTCCCATATGACTGGAAAAAAATATTCAACACATGATCTTGGACTGAAATTGGCTGTCGTTTCATACTGTGGCTTTAAACAGAAAAAGTCTCTGTTTAATATGGATGTTTTCCTAAAACCTGGGGTTGAGTAAGTTTGGACAAGAAAAATTGATGCTGAATGTTCTGGTTTACATATTGATCTGTAGCAACCAATTCGTCTTTAACTTAGAACTGTCTACTATTACCCTGACAGCCTTAAGCAACAACTTAGATAAATAATAATGAATTTTTTTGTATGTGTGATTCATTGTTGTTGCTAAAGACTTACAGAAAGTCTCTGAGAGATTAAACATTTTTTTAAACAATTAAATGAAAATGTTTATGACAATTACAATTCAGAATCTTTTACTTAAATGGAAAACCAGATTTCTGAGGATATAATTAGTCCCAGAAATTAAAAAATTGTTCATATCTGATTAGTTTGTAATACATATGATTTTTAGACCACCAGGACATTATTTACAAGTGTAATTTATTAACAGTTAACTAAAACTGACCTTCGAATATTTGCCAAAATCTTGTGGCTGTTCAGTAGGGATAATTAACAAAAAGAAGGAATAAACTATGAATCAAAGGTCTAAAGTATTCAGAGTTGTGTGAAATGAGAGTTGTGCTATAGTATTTTCTATTCTATACTTCCTCTCTGCCTGGGTATGAGAATAACATGGTGGAAATAGCACTCAGGTGAAAAGAACAAAATTTAAGTGCAGCTTTGTCCATAATTAGTAATTTGACTTCGAGTAATTGAATTGAACTGAGTACATTTCTTCATCTTTAACTTGGAGAATAATACTAATAATAGTTAATATACCATGGAATGAATACTCTTATTAGGTTCATTATAAAGATGAGTAAACTGAGGCACAAAAGAAATGCCGATATTGGTTTCCTGCTAAGCAGAGCATGTGTCCTTAGACAATAAGAAGTACTGACTCCCTGGCTGACCTGTTAACTTTCACTTGGCTGTCGATTATATATTTTAAGGGCTTGGTCAACTGCAAAGCTTTTGGTGAATTGAAAAGCATATTCCTAATGTTTCATGGGTAATTTTATTATTTTTCCAAACGGAGGATGAGATCATTTTGTTCATAAAATATGTATTTTGGGGGGATAAAATGAGTAGGCTCTAGCCAACTGTAGTGTGTCAGTGTCACTTCCTGGTTTTGCTATGTAAGATGTTAGGAGAAACTGGATGAAGAGTGGACAGAACTTCTCTTTACTGCTTTATGCAATTTCTTGTGAATTTATAATTATTTCAAAATTAAAAGTTTAAGAAAAAATCGATTTTCCAGACTGTTTTTATAGAAAAGTACACAAAATATTCCATCGACCTAAAAGAAGAAAATATTAGAACCTCTATTTCTTTTTCTTTACCCATTCTAATCTTCTGTTTTTGTGTTTATTTTATAATGTACCTAATGTATTGCAGAAATATATACAAATTTAGAACTTAAAGTATAACTGGGCATTCTTGATCAAAACTATCATTTTCTCTTTACTATTATGCATGTGCTCTGAAAAAGTTTAAAGACTTCTGATTAAGGTAATAGTAGAAAAACAGATACTTTGGGCCCAAACTGGGGTTATAATTCAGGCTCTCTCATTTATCAACTAAATAATTCAAGACAGGGTTCTCAATCTGAGTCTCAATTTCCTCATTTAGTAAAAAACACTAATAATAATAGTACTACTTTTTGTGATGTTCATGTGAGGAGACTTGTGTTTTGTGCTCAGCATATAAAACCCTGGTAAATATTAGCTTGCTTTTCCCTCCCCTTGAGAAAATTAAGACTTGTACATACTTGTTTGTGATCTCTGTCCACTCATTATAAGGAGTGGTTGGAGAATCTACAGGTAACTAGAGAGTACTATATCTATACAGTATCTTTAAAATTAATCAAAATTCCCAAATATGACGGAATTCCTGCTTTGGGCAAATCACTGTTCCCAGCCTGAGTTGCAATATCATTGAGTGGTCCTGAGCAAATATTTTTCTCCCAAACGTTAGACAGTTCTATTGAGTGGGAAAAATAAAAACGCACAGGGCTTCCCTGGTGGCGCAGTGGTTGAGAGACCGCCTGCCGATGCAGGGAACACGGGTTCGGGCCCCGGTCCGGGAGGATCCCACATGCCGCGGAGCGGCTGGGCCCGTGAACCATGGCCACTGAGCCTGCGCGTCCGGAGCCTGTGCTCCGCAACGGGAGAGGCCACAGCGGTGAGAGGCCCGCGTACCCGCCCCCCCCCCACACAAACGCACAAAAAACAGACTTGCCAAGTTTTCTGAAATGTTGTTTTGTTTGTTTGTTTTTTAGTTTCCCAATCTTATTTTATTTCAGAATGCCTGGAACTGACTGAGTAGCATGTTAAATTCTAAAAGAATTGAGCTTTGTAATGCAAATTGTGTTTATATAATGATGAATGTGTTCACTTAAGAATTGACAGATTACTCTTCCAGGCAGATGAAGGCGAAACTAGTGAATGCAATATTTTCACAATATTGAATTCAATACTTCTGTCTCTCTCTTATTTGCCCCAATAACTGACAATGTTTAATTGCACTTGTGGAGATAAGTACCAAATTCTTTTTTGATGAACACTTTTCAGTGAAGGTAGAGCTTTGTTGGAGAGGGAGATAGACTTTTTCAATGTTGATGTTCTCAAAATCAGTTACATGTGTTCATGTGTATTTCCCAGCTAACCTTAGAGTTAGTTTGGGGCCATATAAGTACTTCTGACCAATGAAGAGTAGAGAAGGGATGTGTGTTACTTCTGGGATGAGTCAATTAAGAGCTACTGTGCTTCCTGTACCGGGCTCTTCTTCAGTTGAGGAGGCCACGGGTTTCAGATGACGTGGCTATAGCAGGAGGAGGACCAGCTGCCCATATCAGACTTCATCTCAGGAGAGAAGCTGAGCCACTGAGATTTCAGAGTTTAATTATTGTGGCAGCTAGCTACCCTGATTTGAACAGTGGCTTGGCTGTTGTAAAATTTATTTTTTTCAAGAAGTTAGCAAATTTAATGAACCATTTAAACACTGATTTTAAGTCCCTTTTAGAGACTGTCGTTAGTTTTGTCTTTTGTTAAGACAAATATATTTTCTGAGTAAAATGTAATGTAAGATGGAATTAAAAAAAAATATTCTGAATTATCAGTAAAGATGGTGTGACTCAAAACTTAATGTCTACGTACAGCCCTTGCTGCTCAGGGATTTGCTACAATTCTCTACAGTGCCCAAACTGAGAACAGATCATCACAGCAAAGAGGAATTCTACACACATATGTTATTTTCCACTTAAGATGAATTATCTTCTCCAAATAAATACAGATCTAAAGGTGCTCTGTGACAAGTTTTATTTTTTGAATACTGCGTAAATGAAAAAGTCATAGTCACTTGCAGATATGATGTTATTAGTTTTTTGATACTGTCACCAAAGCTGTGTAAAATAATTTTATTTAAAAAATGTTTTCTGATAGATATAGTGTATACAGTACTTGGAGATAAAATATAACCACTTTATTACGAAAAATGCTGCTTCTAGTTACCAACAACAAAAATCCATCCTCATCCCCCAAAAACCAACTCCAGGAAGTAAGTTTTAAGCTCAAAGACATGGGTAAAAATTGTTTCTCTAGACAACTAAGCTAAATCTTATTTTTCTCTATAGAAATATGTAGTATATCTTTGGAGTTTATAAATCTGAGACTCATCAGGAAACTAAACGGATAACGTGTCTCTACAAAAAAAATCTCCGTATGTAAAGCCAATTGCTGTGAATGATAGCTAATGAAATACCATTTAATTCCTTCCATACAATTCCAAATTGTAGTTCAATTTGGCTTCCAAAAGAGGTGAAAAAATTCTTGTCCAAAGGAAGAGTTCAGAAAAGTCTCTAGAAAATCATTTGGATTTAGATGCATTCTCTTTACCAAATCTGCCTAGCTCCCAAAGGTAAACATTCTGAGACTTTCGTAAATAGCCAAGGAACCGCTGAGGCTCCAAGGCAATCAGAACCTCAGCTATGCAACTGATTCTAAATAAGGCAGATTTTCACAGAGAACAGAGAAATAACAATTAATATCGGGATACAGGTTTTGAAAGCATAGCTTCTTTACCATTGAAGAGTAAAGGGTGGCCCATTTACTTTAGTACCTATTTAGTTTCTGAAATGGTAAAAATAAACAAGCAATATATATTGAGATTGAAAAAAGGAAGGTATGCCCCCCTTTTTCATCCTGAAGCAAATTGAGCTGAAAGGAATAGTGTGGAAGGTGATGTTTCGGAATGTACCTCTGTTTAAGTTTTATTTTTAATATTAGATTATGCATCATTTAAAGTTTACAATAGAGCAGCAAATAACTTGAATGTTTAGTCTTGCAATATTTCAGCTATAAGTCTCAATTTCCAGGAACAGAAAGTAACACTAACTTAAGCAAAACAAACCTATTAGGAGGATATTGGTGCCTCAAAAACCAGTTGTACTCCAAGCTAAGAAATGGTCAAAATATAATGGACATCTGGAAGCTTAGTCAGCATGAACCACAAGAGTGAGTTTATAGAACAAATAACTCAGTGAGAACCCTGTGTCTGTAAAGACTTACCTCGGCCTGAAAGGGAATTATTTATTTTGCCTTTGCCTCACCGCCCTAATTTTGGTAAACGCTGTTCAGCTGGCCTAAATTGTGGCATATTCTGTCCTCTGGACAACTAATATTCTGACTGGTTTGTAGTGTGTGAGCATGTGTGCGTATGTGTGTGTCTATGGGGCAGGATGGGGGGGCGGACAGAAAACTGTCCAACACATTCCACCCCTTTGATGACCCAACATTTTAATAAACCCTTCTACAAATATACATTTTCAAAAGGGACCCTGTTCAATATAATGCAAAAATAATCACATTAAGAGCCAAAGTCACACTTGTATCATCCATTTCCACATTATTCTTCAAGTCCAGATAGCCATTCCTAGAGCAGTGATATCTTGTGTATTTAGTATTATCTTGAAGTAAATTGGATATGCATCTTCCTACCATAGCCAACAAGAAAATACACACCTAATTTTAGACATATGGAATAAGCTTATCAATGCCAGAGAGAAGTCTTTAAAAATAGATGACTATCCCTCCGATTTCTTACAGAGAAACATTTTAGCAAAATGAATATTGCTGCATTGGGAGGCATTCCCAAATTTTTAAACATCATTTTGAATAAGACCCCTCTATTCATGTACTGGATAGTTCATTTTTCAACCTATACCAGTATTATTTTATCAACTGAGCACTTGACTCTTAATACCTTTCCTGTGACCATCAATTCTTAAGTTAGCTAGAATATTCAGTTATTAATCAATAGCACCTAAGAAAAACTGATACTTTTCTTAGAATAATGTTGGGTTAATCAATAAGGAACATGTGAGTTGACATGAGATAGCCTGTCTTAGCGAGGATTTAATAATGGGGTCCATCCCTGATATTATTCTATTTTCACTCTATGGGTACTGGGCAAGTTCCTTAAAAAAATTGGCTTCAACTACCATTTTTATGTTGATGTCTTCTAATTCCATAATCAAATTCATATCTTTTTTCTTGGACTTGAAATAATTTATATTCACAACAGTGTCCTGTTCATTTTCCAGTCTCTTTTAAAGTCAATCAATCAAAAATAGAATTCATCCACTTTCTAAATCTGCAGTTTTTCCTGATGTATTTTTATATGGGTGAGTAGAATTATTATTGAACAAGACACATTTATCAGAAATTTGGAAATTATCTAAGATTCCTCATGTTTTCTTATTCAACCTATATCCAATTTATCAAATATAATTGACGTTAGCTCTTAAATATTTTTCAAATCCCTCCTGTCTTTTTCAATCATGTTGTCATTAACTTAATTCAATACTAAATATTTTCACCTTATATTAATAAATCATATTTAACTTTTAGATTCCATTTTTCATACTGTAAATCCATTCTCCATTTTTTGCTACAGTAAATTTTTAGTAACTCATTGAAAGAGGTTATGATTTTTTCTGGCTTAAAACCCTTCAGTGGTCCTCGTTGCATTAAGGACAAGTTTAGAACTTTTTGGGAAAACCATATAAAAATCTTTATAAAATAGCCCTTGCCTAACATTCTAGCTTCCTCTCCTATCATCACTATATACCTTCCTCTTCCTTTAATTATAACAATTTTAGATCTTATGATATGTCCTGGTCTTCTGTCTCTTACACTGGTTGTTGAGTTCCATGAATCTTATCAACTGAATGTCATCAGGATTAATCACAGCATATGAATGAACTCTGATAACAGAATAACACCAGCCTCAAAATAGTAATACTAATAAACATTTATTGTATTCCCACGAACTAAATACTAGGCTTATTGATTTGCATATCATGTCATTCATCCTCACGCGGGCCTCTCACTGTTGTGGCCTCTCCCGTTGCGGAGCACAGGCTCCGGACGCGCAGGCTCAGCGGCCATGGCTCACAGGCCCAGCCGCTCCGCGGCATGTGGGATCTTCCCGGACCGGGGCACAAACCCGCGTCCCCTGCATCGGCAGGCGGACTCTCAACCACTGCACCACCAGGGAAGTCCTTGAAGCACTTTTTTCATTTGAATTCTAGACATCCCTGTTTGTTCATTCCATTTCTTCCTTACTGGAACATATTCTCTTTCTCTCTCTTGACTCCCTTGCGAATTTCTTCTTATACTGCGATACTTTATAGTATATGAGGGCTTGCTTAGCAAATTTTCTCTAATTTTCAATCACTTCCTAAGTTATCTTATTCAGTCTGATGGATTTAGATTTATCTGAAATGCAGGTGATTCTATGTATTTATTTTAGCAGAGACCTTCCATGTTAACTTTAGACTTATAAATCCAGTAACCTCCTCAAACTCTTCACTTGGATACTATTTGACATGTCAAACAGCACGTGTCCAAAAAGGAGCTATTAATTTCCAATCTACTTTTGTAGTCTTCTCCAACTCAGTAAAAGACAGCTCCATTTTTTCAGTTTACCTATCACAAAACTTGGTGTCATTCTTCATTACTCACTCACCTGAACATCCTGATGCATCTGGAAATTTTGTGGTCAATAGCTTGTGAACACATTCAGAAATAGTCCACTGCCCACCACTCACCTCTGCCATTCATCTTGGAATAAGTCACCATCACCTCTTACTGAATTATTACAACAGGTTCTCATCCCACCTTCTACTCTTGCTGCCAAAATCTGTACTCCATGCAGCAAAAGTGATCCTTTTAAAATTTCAGCCAAATAATGTCATTTCTCTGTCCAAATTCTTGATTTTACTCAAAGCAAGAGCTATGCACTTGCCAAGACCTACAAGGATTTACAAGAGCTGACCTCCCCCTCTGCCACTCTGACCTCTTCACATGTTTTGTTCTCCCGCTCACTCATTTCTAGCCACATTGGCTACATACTTGCTTCTTGACATTCTAAGCTACACTCTTTTCTACCTCATGACCTTTACATTTGATGTTCCCTCTTCCAAATATTTACATAGTTTGCTGCCTTACTTACTTTAGGTCTCTACTCAAACACCCCCTTATTGATACAGTCTTCCATGCCTTTCAGCTACATAAAAAATTCAAAATCCTAAGCGCCTATTGCTGCCTTCATCCTTTCATTTGCTATCTGAGTTAGCCTAAATTCCATTTTCCCATAACAATCAACACTCTGTAATTTATTATATAGCTGTCTATTGTCTGTTTAGCCCTGCCCCCACCACTATTACTACAATTTAAGATTTATGAGGTCCAAAGATTTGGACTTTTCTGTTCACTGTTCTGTCTGTTAAGAACGGCATCTGACACCTTAAAGCTGATGGTGGTGAGCACTTTTACAGCCTAACGAGAGCCAATCCATTCTTCTTCTGTCAGATGGGGGAATATTAGTTCTTTCCTAATATTCTGAAGTTAGGGGTAGACATATCACATGCTTTGCCAAAAAAATGTGAGTAGAAGTGCTGAATGTTACTTCTAGGTGGCTGCTTGCAATTGTTGACTCTTGAATCTTCAGCCTTCTTTTTCCTCCTTGTGTGAAGAGCTTGGAAGCTCATGTTCATATGGAGGTGCCAAAAGATTGAAGCAGCCTGGAATGCTGAGTGGACACATGGTGGACAGCTGTTCTGGAGAACTGCCCAAACCCAGAGTGGATTTTCAGGACAGGGAAGCAAACTTTGGTGTGTAGCCACTGAGTATTAGGGAGTTTATTACCACAGCATAACCCACCCTATCTTGACAGGTGTAATAATCAATAAATATGTGTGGAATGAAGGAATAAATGATCCCTATTTTATAGAGTTGGAAGCAGATTCACAGTGAAAGTATGTTATTAGCTTAGGGTTGTCCATGGCAACCTGGAGTCAAAGCTAAGCCACGTATAACATTTAAAACATGCAGCAATCATTTTAACCAAGAGAGAATAAACTGTGTATTTTATGGTTACTTGTAATATAAATCAGTGACAAACAGATCATAGTCCAATAATTGACTTAAAGCAATGTTGACATAGACATACTATAGGCAAATTATCTGGCCTTTCCAAGATTTTTCTTTGTATTCTTAAGTTATTGGAAAGTAAATGTCTAAAACTTTATCTTAGTGCCCTAAAGAGTAGTGAAGTATCATGAGGTTTACTTCAGTACTTATCACTCTGTCTTCACAGGTCAATGCAAGACTTGTAACATGGTGGTTGTTTTTATATATCTATTTTCTTGGTGGGATGTGTTGTTCATGATTGTTCCTCCTATAAGGTTAATAATTCTTACTTGAGATTAATTAACTGAGACAATATATCTCTAACTACCTTAGCTTTTAGCTCCTGAAGCCAAGTTTAGTATGTAATTACAGAAAAGAAGGCTCTTGGTGGTGTTTATGTTTTGCTTAATTTTTTAACATGTTTATTGGAGTATAATTGCTTTACAATGGTGGGTTAATTTCTGCTTTATAACAAAGTGAATCAGCTATACATATACATATATCTCCTTATCTCCTCCCTCTTGTGTCTCCCTCCCACCCTCCCTATCCCACCCCTCTAGGTGGTCACAAAGCACCGAGCTGATCTCCCTGTGCTATGTGGCTGCTTCCCACTAGCTATCTATTTTACATTTGGTGATGTACATATGTCAATGCCACTCTCTCACTTCGTCCCAGCTTACCCTTCCCTCTCCCCTTGTTCTCAAGTCCATTCTCTACATCTGCGTCTTTATTCCTGTCCTGCCCCTAAGTTTTTCAGAACCATTTTTTTACTCCAGTAGACTTTCTCTCTCTCTCTGTCTCTCTCTTTCTCTCTCTCTCTCTCTCTCTCTCTCTCGCTCTCTCTCTCTCTCTGTCTCTTCCTGTTTTGTTACTTTAAAAATCCTTACGTGACTTCCTCTGGACCACATTCTATGTTGTCTTACAGGCCTATTTCAAAATGAATAGAATGTTCATTCCAAATGAATTGAAAATTCACTAGAGTTTATCAATGAATTCAGTAAAGTTGTAGGAAATAAAATTAATACACAGAAATCTGTTGCATTTCTATACAATAACAATGAAAGATCAGAAAGAGAAATTAAAGAAATAATCCCATTTATCATCACATCAAAAAGAATAAAATACCCAGGAATAAACCTACCTAAGGAGGCAAAAGACCTGTACTCTGAAAACTATAGGACGATGATTAAAGAAATCAAAGATGACACAAACAGATGGAAAGATATACCATGTCCTTGGGTTGGAAGGATCAATATTGTCAAAATGACTATACTACCCAAGGCAATCTACAGATTCAATGCAAGCCCTATCAAATTACCAATGGCATTTTTCACAGAATTAGAACAAAAAATTTTACAATTTGTATGGAAACACAGAAGACGCTGAATAGCCAAAGCAATATTGAGAAAGAAAAATGGAGCTGGAGGAATCAGGCTCCCTGACATCAGACTATACTACCAAGCTACAGTCATCAAAATAGTATGGTACTGGCACAAAAACAGAAATATGGATTAATGGAACAGGATAGAAACCCCAGAAATAAAGCCACACACACGGTCAGTTAATCTATGACAAAGGAGGCAAGACTACACATTGGAGAAAAGACAGTCTCTTCAATAAATAGTGTGGGGAAACCTGACAGCTATACATAAAAAAACGAAATTAGAAGATTCTTTAACACCAAACACAAAAATAAACTCAAATTGAATTAAAGAGCTAAATGTAAGACCAGATAATATAAAACTCTTACAGAAAAACATAGGAGAACCCTCTTTGAAATAAATTGCAGCAATATCTTTTTTTGAGCCATCTCCTAGAGTAGTAATAAAAACAAAAATAAACAAATGAGACCTAATTAAACTCAAAAGCTTTTGCACAGCAAAGGAAACCATGAGCAAAATGAAAAGGCAACCTACAGAATGGGAGAAAATATTTGCAAATGACACGACTAGCTAAGGATTAAACTCCAAAATTTACCAACAGCTCATATGGCTCAATCAAGAAAAAACAAACAAACATCCTAATCAAAAAATGGATAGAACTGAATAGACATTTCTCCAAAGAACATACAGCTGGCCAAAAAGCACATGAAAAGATGCTTAACATCACTAATTATTAGAGAAATGCAAATCAAAACAACAATGATGTATCACTTCACACTGGTCAGAATGACCAACATCAAAAAATCTTCAAACAATAAATGCTGGAGAGGGTGTGGAGAAAAGGGAATCCTCCTACACTGTTCATGGGAATGTAAATTGGTGCAGCCACTATGCAGGACAGTATGGAGGTTCCCTAAAAAAATAAAAATAGAGCTACCATGTGATCCAGCAATCCCACTCCTGGGCATATATCTGGAGAAAAACATGATTCAAAAGGGTACATGCACCCCAGTGTTCACTGAAATGCTGTTTACAATAGCCAAGACATGGAAGCAACCTAAATGTCCATCGACAGATGAATGACTAAAGAAGATGTGGTACATATATACAATGGAATATTACTCAGCCATTAAAAAGAATGAAATAATGCCATCCGTAACAACATGGATGGACCTGGAGATTATCATACTAAGTCAAGTAATTCAGATGGAGAAAGAAAAATATCATATGATATCACTCATATGCAGAATCTAATTTTAAGAAGTTATACAAATGGGACTTCCTTAGTGGGGCAGTGGTTAAGAATTCGCCTGCCAATGCAGGGAACATGGGTTCGAGTCCTTGTCCGGGAAGATCCCACGTGCCGTGGAGCAACTAAGCTCGTGCGCCAAAACTATTGAAGTCCGCTCACCTAGAGCCCGTGCTCCGCAACAAGAGAAGCCACCAGAAGCCTGCATACCGCAACAAAGAGTAGCCCCCGCTCACCACAACTAGAGAAAACCTGTGCACAGCAACAAAGAACCAACAAAGCCGAAGATAAATACATAAATTAATTTTTTTAAAAAGAAATGGACAACTTCCTTTAAAAAAAGTATACAAATGAATTTATTTACAAAGCAGAAACAGACTCACAGACTTAGATAATGAACTTATGGATACCAGTGGGGAACAGGTGGGAGGGAGGGATAGATTGGGAGTTTGGGACTAATATATACACACTGCTATATTTAAAACAGATAACCAACAAGGACTACTCTATACCACCGGGAGCTCTGCTCAATATTCTGTAATAACCTTAATGGAAAAAGAACTTGAAAAAGAATAGATATAGGGACTTCCGTGGTATTCCAGTGGTTAAGACCCCGTGCTTCCACTTCAGGGTGCACAGGTTCTATCCCTGGTTGGGGAACGAAGATCCCACATGCTGTGTGGTGTGGCCCCCAAAAAAAAAAAAAAAGGTATGTGTATATGTATAACTGAATCACTTTTATGTACAGCTTAAACTAACAGAACACTGTAAATCAACCATACTCCAATACAAAATAAAAGTAAAAAAGAGAAAAGAAAAATGTTCATTTTAGTAAGTTTTTATTGTGGACAAACTGGATGCTGGAAAAACTCAAATAATCAACATAGGAATAATTTTTTTCTTTATAAATTAAAACATGCTCATTCTGTAAACTTAGATTAAGTCAACAGAAGAAAAAGAAAAGTGAACTATATCTTATAACCCAAAGATAAAAACTGTTACAATTTAGTGTTTCATTTTTACCTGCTATACATTTTACTGTTTTTATTTATATTTTATTTACATCCTTTTGTATGTGAGTAGAGAATTATTGGAAAACACAAAAAAGGGAAAAAAGAGCAATACTTTATATTATTAGGCTGTTCTATATTGCTCTACTCTATGACATTTATAAAACTTTCAAACTATTTCTTCCTATTATCGATCTCATTTTAACAGAGTTTTTTCCTTTGAAGAAGTATGGGGACTAGGATTTCATTGTAGGCTTTTACAAATTAATTGCTATCAATCTCTCATTGTGCTTATTTTTAGCAACTTACAATTTTTTTTTACATTAAAATCTTTTATAAATTGAAGTATAGTTGATTTACAATGTTGTGTTACTTTCTGGCATAAAGTAAAGTGATTCAGCAGCTTATGAGTTTATCAGCCCACTAAATCTCAACATTATAAAATTTCTATTAGATAAGATTTTATTAAATCATTGACAATTTTATAATTAATTGTAAAATATTCTGTCTTAACATATAATTTTATATTAACACTAATCTCATAATAAACCTTCTATGTTCTATGAACTTGGTCTATTTATTCATATATGTCTACAAAAAAACCCTTTATTTCCATACATGCAGAAGATGTACAGACATCATTTTAGATATTTGACTCAACATTTTCACATTAGGGAGTCAACAAAAAAAATAACTTTCCACCTTCATCCAACCTTTGTTTTACTACTATATCTATTTTAAAATTTATCCAATAATCACCATCAGTCCTTTGCTAAAAATTCCCAATCATCTTCTTACTGAATGAACCATCTGGTAGATTCCTAGAAAATACTCAAACATACAATATTCCTTGAAATTTACATGTTCATCAGTGTGTGTGTGTAGATTTGATCATTTGGTGACAGTTTGGCTGGACATAAAATCCTGACATGGCAGTTGCCTATCTTATAAATACTGCTTGACTCTTTTTTTGGATTCAGTGTTGCTGTAGAAATGCTTGACATCACATTGATTTTCTTTCCTTTGTTAGTGACTTAGTCTTTGTGCCTAGAGGCACTGGGGATTTTGTTTTTTTTTTTTTTTGGAGCCTAATGTTACTGAGATATTTCTCAAGTTGTCTTGATCAATTTTCTCAAGTGTAAGGTATAACCTCTCTATATGTAAATTTTCTTATTCAGGAAAGAATAAATTTTACATTTTGGGGTCATTTTGCTTATCTTTTCTCTTTTGACTTCTTTTCTACTTCTCTATTTTGGTTTCACTTTCTCAACTCTTCAGTTTGGTCTTCTACATCTCTTATGATCACCTACTCTGCTTTGGCTCATTATATTCTATATTTTACAGTTTTATAGTTTCACATTTTCTGATTACTTGTACATCTCTTCTTTGCTTTTCATTTACAATTTTATTATTATATAAAGATATAACTACAATATATAATATATAACATTTATGCTATAATATATAATTTTATATTCTACTTGTATTGTTATATATTATAATATATTATTTATATATTATATATAAGTATAATGTTAATATAATGAATAGTTTCTTTCATATGTTTTCTCATACGTGTAATTATTAGTCAATTCATTTTAATTCATGATGGAATAAGAGAAGATAAATAACTTGCTTAAGAAATCATACATCAAGTAAGGAACAGAGCTAAAACTCAGATTTCAGCAGTGTGATTTCAGAGTCTGCAATCTCAAATATTAAACAATATACCCATCTCTCTCTCCCTCTCCCTCTTGCTCTCTCCTTCTCTCTGTGTCTCCCTTTCTCTCTCTCCTGTTGTCTGTTTTCACCATCTTGGAATGTTTCCATGATCATGTAAAGAAGCTTGCTATACCTCTGGAAGATGGGAAATCATATGGAGGAGAACCAAGGTAGCCACACTAAGAGCCTTAGGAATCAACCAGGCATGTGCGTGGGGCTATCAAGGACAATCCAGCTCAAGCTGACATTACAGCTGACCAAAACTGCATGACAGAGGTCAGCCAGAACCATGTGGTACACAGAGGAGGTAACCCAGATAGGTTTTATTCAAACTGCTAATCCACAGAATTATGAACATATACATTGTTATTGACTTAAGCCACTAAGTTTTCGTGCTGTCTGCTATGCAGCAAAAAATAACTGCTACAATACACATTTATATTTGCCTAAAGAAGAATGAGGGAAAATGCACATGAAGTTTTATACTGGGTAATTAAAGGAAGAGGAAATTATTCCATCTATATATAAAAGAGGAAATAATTAATACATTTTGAAAAGTAGTATGCCAGGAGAGAATGCTTATTGGCCATTTTCACTCTTTCCTCTGTGTATACGTGCTTAAATAGCGGGACACTCCTTTTGCCACCTACTTACTCATTCTGCCCAGGGGAGGTATCTGGACGTTATTTGAAGAATAAGTGGGTCTGTTCAGCAGATAATTTGCATTTCCATCTTTGAAGTCAGCTGACTTGCAGCAGGCCCTTTGCCAATCTGCACACCAGAGGCAGATTCTGCCCCTGGGAGGGGTAAGAGAGCAGAAGTGGGGAGACCAGCTCTGGCCTTGCTCCCAGGACTGTGATGGTGGTTTTGCCTAAGGCAGTAGTTCAGTATACAAAAGCTATATTCTCCAAAAATAATAAAAATGGTGATTATTTGGCCTCTCAATTGCAATATTGCTTTCTTTCTCAGTTAGCTCACAAATACATGTTACTTTGTTATAAATAGACAATGTACAATAATGTAATAAAGTGAAAACTGTATAGTTTGCAAATATATTTTATGATAGGTTAATGCACTTATTATGAAAATTAGTAGTGCCCTCCTAGGCAAAACGATATGCTGTTTTGTTAAGTTGATTTTTACAATATACCTAGGTAGGTCTTCCTTAAATTTTCCTCTGACATTTTCAGTGCCCAGGACAAATATCTAAGCAGGTGATCCATTTACTCACATTCTTTAAATATATGAAGAAGTTAATATTTAGAAAGAAACAGTAGATGAAGTAAGTGTTTGTTCAATTCAATTGTATTTTGGGCTCACCTGGAAACCACAGAGAAAAGCGATCCAGAGTGACTTCAGTGTAATTGATCTTTTACATTGGTCACATAACCCTTTGACTTTGGTTACTATATAAAGCTGCAGACTTTCCCAAAATATTTTTGTATCATCATGTTTCATTTATTTTAGAAAAGGATGCTGTTTCCAGCCAAGCTAAATGGAAATACTTGAGTTTACAGAAGCATTCTATACTGCGACCTTTAAATCACCTGGAAAAGAGCTCAAAGCATCTTTGACTACTTAATCAAATTATAAAACACTGAATTTCACTTCTTTCCCAGAAGGAAAAATATACGATAACTCTATTTGAAATAGCTAATTTCTCCATAGACTTAGATGTAATATAGAACAAATTCTTTCCGCCCACACATACATCTGTAATCTGTAAAAGGTGAATTAGCAGTTCGGCCAGTGTCTTCCCTGTTGACACCGAATGACTCAGTGTAACCACAATAGCAGTAACTGATTTTGGAAAAATTTCTCGTGTCTTTGAATAGGGTTACCCAATTTAGAAAATAACATAATCATCTATTATAATCAAGCCAGGTAGCTACTTAGCCTATCTTTAAATAAGCACTTCTAGAAAAATAAATGCTTTGGTATCAAATCAGAATTAGCGAACACCAATTGTGTGACCCTGCAATGACCAACTCTGAAGTATCAGACTCGAAGAGACGGAGTAACTTAAAATAGAGCAAGAGAGCAGCCATCTGGAAACCAGTGTGGCTCTGTGTATAGATTGAATCTACCAAGGCAGCAGAGGATATACCTGCAGGCTGAAAGATCACTATGGTGGTGTATTGCAACACCTTGCAAAGTCTAGCACAAGCCCCTCATGTACTAACATGTTCACAGGGAAATTTGGTTTAGGAAAGGAACAGGGCAAGTGCATTGCTGGTACGTTGTTCACTCAGAGGCAAATATTCACTTAAGGTAATTAGCTTGAATAGTGAGATTTTAATCATTTCATTCTCAACATAAATATTTGACTAATCTATATGAAAGGTATTTATCTTCTCTATAGTTGGCTCTGCTCCCCAGCATTAGTACCGTGTGACAGATGGCTGATGTCATCTCTGCTTGGAAGAACTCAGTTGGCAATATTAGCATGGCATATTTCTGGGGACTTGTGATATGCTATGAGATGATGAAAAATAAAAGTGTCCAAAAGGGAATTCCCCAAAGCAAATATATTTATATGATTTGATACTCTATCTTACTGCCTCAACATAAAGAGATATATAACCCATTTAATTAATATTTTACTTAAACATATCCTGGCAAGTATTCGGAGTACCACTAAACATACTTTTTCAATACTGGTAGTTAACAATATCATAAGCCAATTGGTTGTTTATATTTTATTTATCCTCACTTTTGTTCAGTATATGCAGATAGAACAATCTTAGTGCTAGCAACTTGGACTCTCACACAGAACACCAGCAATTATGGCAGTGAAGGAGAGTGGGTGGAGTTTGCAGTGTCAAAGTAGACTTTTACAAAATTCTCATCTGAGGTGTCTAGAATGTCCTTCCAACTTGGCTCTATGCTCTGCAATTTGTTGTTGCCGACAGAGGGTCAATGATTTCCCTTTTCACTGCGTTCCCTCTCCCTCACACTGCCTGCAGCCACTAAGTGGCCTCTGTTAAAACCTTTGGTTTTGGAAAGGAAGAAAAAGATGTGGTCAAAATTGGGGTGCATAGCGGGGAGGCTAGAGGAGGGAAAGATCTAGGAAGATTTTCTTTTAGTGGGAGAATTAACCTTTAAATAATAATAAAGCATTGACTATGCTCCTGGCACTCTGCTGGACACTTCACATAAGTTAACTTATGTATTTAATGCCCTGAACAACCAAGTGAGGTAGGAGCCAATAATGTTTCTGTAAGGAAACTGAGGAACAGAACTCTTCAATAGCTTGTTAAGGGTCTCAGACCTGATTTGTGGTGGAGTTGGGTTCAAACTGAGGCAGTCTGGCTTCAGCGTCTGTGCTCTAACTACTAGGCTAGAGACAAGAAAGCAAAGACTCCATCCCGGAAAGGGAGGGCAGAGTAGTTAATTGTAGCCATCAGACTTGTATATTTGGTTTTGTGTCCCTTCTTTAAATTAATTTTTATTGGAATATAGTTGCTTTACAGTATTGTGTTAGTTTCTACTGTATAGCAAAATGAATCAGCTATACATATACATATATCCCCTGTTGTTTGGTTTTGTGTCTTATAGAAGAGTATAACCTCCTTGAAGAAAGGGGTTGTGCTTTATTATTTCTCTTTCTCTTTTGTTCTCTCTACAGTACAGTATACTGCCTTGAAAAATAAATTAAACACAATGACCATAACAGAAACAAAGAGATTTTATAGATATGAAGGAAAATTTTAAAAATTTGATAATATTATGTTTAGGTGAAAGTAGAAGGTGAAAATAACAAGACAATAATTCCTTTCATAATGAGACAATGTCTTGTAAGGGATTATTATTTCACTGTAGATCTGCACACATCTAGCATACATTTGGAATCTGTTCATGCCATCAGCAGTACTGCTGATGGGACTGTTAATTTAAATAACCTTGGAAAGTTTCCTGAATTTAAGACTAGATTGCTACTAGTATTTCCCTTCCTAAAGACCTATATAATCAGAAGTAGAGGATCAATGTTTCTTTTCTTTCTTTCTCCATTTTTTTTTTATAGCTCCAGTCTTTGGGATACCTCTGAGTTATTCCATTTGTTGATATTATTTCAACGCCCCCAAGAATCTCCCAGGTGAAATATTCACAGTCACTCATTCAGTAGGGTAATTTTCTAAGATTTCATGTTCCCAACTATTTAATCACTTAATGACAATTGCATAATATAAAAATATGATTCCAAATATGCATGTTTAAAATATATCTTTTTCAGGTGTCGTAGGAGTTTATTATTAAAATTTTGATCTCAAATTAAAAGTTAATAATCTTTATATATACATATATATATACACACATACATATATTCTAAAATCAGATATACTACAATGTTAAAGTGAGGTATTTGGCAGATGTAATATAAAGATGGCTAATACCTTGAGACAGATGCCTTTGTCTCTCATCCTTAAGTACCAGAGAAATGTACAAATAAAATGTGACCCTGGCACAGGGTCAGGAAGTGTTTTATTAATTTTCTAGTTTTTTATAGGGAGTAAAGTGAAAGTGTTCTAAGTGACATCATTAAGGAAAGTTTTTTCTTTATCTATCATCTGAAAAACATGATATCCAACAAATTATAATTAACCCATGACACTTGTAGGTATCTATGATGGCTTTGACCATTATACCGGCAAATTTGAAACAAGTCAGCCTTCTAATGGCAGCAAAAATATGTCGCATTTTACCTTGCTTGTGTTCACTGTGCGTGGCTGGCAGACCCAACCCCTGCTACGGAGAAATGGAGACTGACAGAAAAACGGTGAAACCGGTTTAACGGTGCTGTGTATTTCCTCTCTAAGTATGATTAAATAATCATAAGAACTTCTCTAAGGGCTAATCTGCTATATTTTCCAGATTTTCACCTTGGGGACATATTGTCCCTTGTCACTGAAACCTCGGGGACAGAAGGGAACGCCACAGGGTGGCACAACAGGAAGCCGAGACACTGATGAAACAGTGTTCAGTTAATGAAGGCATGGCCCATGGCCTCCGCTGCTCTGCCATATGTTTGAAGAAATGCTAATGACTACAATTCAAATACCTTTTTCATCTTAACTATATGTAAATGTGTTTATAAATGCTCTCTTATAAATATACGATCACATTTTTAAAAGCCAAGTGCTAATGTTGCTTTCAACATCTATAATACACAATAATTAAAACTTAAGCAATTCTGCTTAATTATACCTTATGGGAAACTGTACAGTAATTTATAGAAATTAAGCAGAAAAACAAAGATCAACAGAAATAAAGCAGCAGTTGAACAACTGAATAATAAATCACTTTGATCATTAATTTACAGCAGCAAAATCATTGTAAGAGACTTCGATCTTAATTCTTAAACAGCTGACTTGTGAAAAAGAAGGTGTTAGAAATTTGAGTATTCCTTGTAAGAGCACAGCTTCATTGTCTATGTCTACACTATTTGTTTTTATGCTGTCCCTCTAAAATCAAGCAGCAATTCTGAAAATTTTCAGTCTTATACCTCTGATCTCAGACTGCCCCGCTGCCCATTTTCCTGTATTTTCGCTCACGTTGCCGGTGATTATTCATTATAATATTGTCCATTTAAGAATGACCCATTCTTCAGTTACCCATCCTCCATAATGGCTGTTTGTTTAAAAGAACCATTTAGCACCCAGTTTGGGATCTTTTGTAAATTATGTCTTTTTTTAAACTGTTCTAAGGGCTCACTTGATTAAGTCTTTGACAGCTCAGCTAACTACATTCTAATTTTCAAAATTTTCACACTCAGAAATGCTCCCTCTGAATGCTAAACATGCTCAATTTTATGGATTAAAATTCCATTTAATTAATGAGATCAATACACATATGTATGTATTAATAGAAATAAAAATCTTAAGCTTGAATAGCCGTTACTTTTATGTTTCAGTAGAAATAATTACTGCCATTAGTTTTAAGGTCTAAAACAAACATATTTATTTAAACTCTTCTTTACTGTATTTCTGTCTTTTCTTTTGTTAATGTAAGTATTTTTTTAATGTTTGCATGATTAATTCCTTTATCTTCCTTAACAGCTGCTGAATTTCTAGCTTTCTTAGAACTTCCCTACATGGAGATTATGAAAGTATTACTTTGTTTTATTTTATTCTAATGCTTTATATTTTCTATTTCAACAGTTATAGGCTTAATCCATTGGGGATTTTCCAAAAACTATGATGAAAGGTAGGGATCTAATTTTACATTCATTTAAGTAGATAGACAGTTTTTGAATACCATTTATTCCATGCATAAATCACTAGATTTATTCCCATGTATACATGTATCTGTGTCTGAACTCTTGTCCTGTGGCTCTTATCCGTTATTTATTTTCTAACAGTATAAACTTTGAATTTCAGAAGCTTTATAATATTGGGTTGCCCAAAAAGTTCATTCGTGTTTTCTGTAACATCTTACTGAAAAAGCTGAACGAACTTTTTGGCCAACCCAGTATATTTTAATACACAGCAGAACAAGTCCCTCATTCTTTACTCTTCTTCTTTTATTTTTCTAACATCTTTATTGGAGTATAATTACTTTACAATGGTGTGTTAGTTTCTGCTTTACAACAAAGTGCATCAGCTATACATATACATATATCCCCATAACTCCTCCCTCTTGTGTCTCCCTCCCACCCTCCCTATCCCACTCCTCTAAGTGGACACAAATCAACAAGCTGATCTTCCTGTGCCATGCGGCTGCTTCCCACTAGCTAGCTATTTCACATTTGGTAGTATATATAAGTCCATGCCACTCTCTTACTTCATCCAGCTTAGCCTTCCCACTGCCCGTGTCCTCAGGTCCATATTCTACATCTATGTCTTTATTCCTGTCCTGCCCCTAGGTTTGTCAAAACCATTTTTTTTTAGATTCCATATATATGTGTTAGCATACAGTATTTGTTTTTCTCTTTCTGACTTACTTTACTCTGTATGAAAGTCTATAGGTCCATCCACCTCACTACAAATAACTCAATTTTGTTTCTTTTTATGTCTGAGTAATATTCCATTGTATATATGTGCCACATCTTCTGTATCCATTCATCTGTTGATGGACACTTAGATTGCTTCCATGTCCTGTCTATTGTAAATAGGGCTGCAATGAACATTGTGGTACATGACTCTTTTTGAATTATGGTTTTCTCAGGGTATATGCCCAGTAGCGGGATCACTGGGTCATATGGTAATTCTATTTATAGTTTTTTAAGGAACGCCCATACTGTTCTCCATAGTGGCTGTATCAATTTACATTCCCACCTAAAGTGCAAGAGAGTTCCCTTTTCTCCACACCCTCTCCAGCATTTATAGATTTTTTGATGATGGCCATTCTGACTGGTGTGAGGTGATACCTCATTGTAGTTTTGATTTGCATTACTCTAATGATTAGTGATGTTTAGCATCCTTCCATGTGTTTGCTGGCAATCTGTATATCTTTGGAGAAATGTCCATTTAGTTCTTTTGCCCATTTTGGGATTGGGTTTTTTTTTTTTTTTTTGATATTCAGCTACATGAGCTGCTTGTAAATTTGAGAGATTAATCTTTTGTCAGTTGCTTCTTTTGAAAATATTTTCTCCCATTCTGAGGGTTGTCTTTTCATCTTGTTTATGGTTTCCTTTGCTGTACAAAAGCTTTTAAGTTTCGTTAGGTCCCATTTCTTTATTCTGGTTTTTATTTCCATTTCTCTAGGAGGTGGGTAAAAAAGGATCTTGCTGTGATTTATGTCAAAGAGTGTTCTTCCTATGTTTTCCTTTAAGGGTTTTATAGTGTCTGGCCTTACATTTAGGTCTTTAATCCATTTTGATTTATTTTTGTGTATGGCATTAGGGAGTGTTCTAATTTCATTCTTTTACAGGTAGCTGTCCAGTTTCCCCAGCACCACTTACTGAAGAGGCTGTCTTTTCTCCATTGTATATTCTTGCCTCCTTTATCAAAAATAAGGTGACTGTATGTGCATGAGTTTATCTCTGGGCTTTCTATCCTGTTGCATTGATCTATATTTCTGTTTTCATGCCAGTACTGTACTGTTTGATTACTGTAGCTTTGTAATATAGTCTGAAGTCCAGGAGCCTGATTCCTCCAGCTCTGTTTTTCTTTCTCAAGATTACTTTGGCTATTCGGGGTCTTTTGCGTTTCCATACAAATTCCATACAAATAAAAAAAATTGTGAAATATTTTGTTCCTGTTTTGTGAAAAATGTCATTGGTAGTTTGATAGGGATTTCATCGAATCTGTAGATTGCTTTGGGTAGTATAGTCATTTTCACAGTGTTGATTCTTCCAATCCAAGAACATGGTATATCTCTCCATCTGTTTGTATCATCTTTAATTTCTTTCATCAGTGTCTTACAGTTTTATGCATACAGGTCTTCTGTCTCCTTAGGTAGGTTTATTCCTAGGTATGTTATTATTTTTGTTCCAACAGTAAATGTAAATGTTGCAACAGTAAATGGGAGTGTTTCCTTAACTTCTCTCTCAGATTTTTCATCATTAGTGTATAAGAATGCAAGAGATTTCTGTGCAATAATTTTGTATCCTGCTACTCTACCAAATTCACTGATTAGCTCCAGTAGTTTTCTGACAGCATCTTTAGGATTCTCTATGTATAGTATCATGTCATCTGCAAACAGTGACAGCTTTACTTCTTCTTCTCCGATTTGGATTCCTTTTATTTATTTTTCTTCTCTGATTGCTGTGGCTAAAACTTCCAAAACTATGTTGAATAATAGTGGTGAGACTGGAAATCCTTGTCTTTTTCGTGATCTTAGAGGAAATGCTTTCAGTTTTTCACCATTGAGAACGATGTTGGCTGTGGGTTTGTCATATATAGCCTTTCTTATGTTGAAGTAAGTCTTCCTCTTTTTTTTAACCCCAAGTTTCTTGACACTTCCCTTATATAAATTTATAGAATTTTTGATCTTTATCCACACCTACTTCAGCCCCCAATATCATACATGATTTAAAAAGAACAGATGCAATATTATGAATCAGAAAAAATATGTCACGCTGAATTTAAGATTTGTCCCAAGGGCTAGATAGAGATAAAATGCACCTCTCTGTGCTATGTGTCTTCCCAAATTCCATTATTCTGCCTTCAGCTAAGAGGTAACCACTATTTAAATTTTGTATTTATTGTTCCCTTTATTTAGTGTATAGTATACATAAATAATACATAACTATTTGGGAGAATATTTAAAATGGTATCATAATGTATTAGTCCCTTGGACTTGTTCTCATCCACATTATATACCTAAGATTAATCTTTGTGATTGCATGGAGAGTTTATTAGTTTCTACTGCTCTATACCATTTCATTGTGGGAATGTGCTTCAGCTTATTTTTCCATTCTTTTTTGGTGAAAATATGCGATATTTTAATCATTTTTTATTATGACTAGGATTGCTATGAACATTTTATACATATCCTGGTGCACAAATACAAGAATTTCTCTAAGCTAAATACTTGTCAGAGGATTTGCTCATAGTATGTGTCATTGTTCAACTTTACAAATAATGCTACATTGTTTTCTAACGTGTTTGTGTCAAACATCCACGCATTTCTATTGTGTGTGTATGTGTGTTTGTGTAATGTTTGTTTTTTGCCTGTAAGGTTTTAATTTGAATATGCATTAAATTATTTCACTTTTATTCCACAAAATACACTCATTGGAAATTCTGTTCCAGCCCATATAGAAATAATCTTTAATCACTACTGTAATGTTGAACCAATTATTTAACAGCTGTAATCTGTTTTTTCTTCAGAAATATGGGTAAAGAATAGAACCTAATTAATTTAGCCATTGCTAAAATGAAATAAAAGGGATAGTTTAGGAAAACACTTAGCACACAGTCTGAAACATAGAAAATGCTAGGTAAATGCCAAGAGTTTATTTCTGTAGTTGTTATTGTTACATGGTGAATAAAATCTCTGGGTCTGTTTTCTTCAATGATTTGAGGGAAGTAAATCATTTGTATTAGTTTAATTGACTATGTGAACATTGGAGAAGGCAAAAGATTAACATACATAATTTTTAATCTAGACAACTCTACAGCTCATTCTCCAGTGAAAATTTAAAAATTAATTACCCAGATATTTTAGCTATGTATATGCAAACACAAAGTATTACTGTAATATTTATCTGAATGTTTAAGAATTGTGTTGACAGATTTGGAAAAGTTTTCTAATTCCTCCAAAAGTCTATTTTCTTTATATACCAAAAAAGGTACCTGGTTAGGAAGACAAGAGTATTATTTAAATGTGTTAAGAGTAAAAATGGAGGTGGGAGATGACTAATGCAAGCTAAAAAACAAAAGACAAAAGTTAAGCAACTTTCTCAATGCAGGTGAAAGAATGAGTGATGAAAAGCCATTAGACTGAGTGTGTAGATCTAGAAAATAAAGGTCAGTGGTGCTTCTTCAAATGGGCTTGACCACAAATTTATCAGGATGTATTTGAAAACAAGCTAATGCATTTTTATCCCTCCCTAGGAATATCATATATGGATATTTCCCTCTTGTTAGTTCTGCTTTGCTTTAGGGGATTCTGATTACATAGGGGCACCCTGTACTTTCTCTAGCAAAGGCCTCTTAGTAAAGACATGTCACATGGAGAAGACAAAAACTGACAAAAGGGCAACTTCTTCTTTCTTCATTGACGATGATTACAGGATGGAATACATTCAAAGACGTAATGATTGAAATTCATTTCCCAGACAGGACTCACAGGAAAGAAATATGAAAGGATCAGTGATAGAAGTGGACACTGTTTACTGGTAAATCATTTGCATAATGTTTACATATGAATATATTACTTATGAGTATGTATTTTTCTCATATTATTTTTCTTAATTAATTTGATTTGTTTTTTTAACTACAAGGGGCAGTGTCTCTCTTTCTCCTTCTGTCTGGTATTGTTCCGGGTCATAATAGATTCTGTCAATCTATTTTTCTTCTTATGGCCACTTAGAGATGGAAAAATGATACATTTGTCCTGGGGTTTGTGAATATGGTGCAAAGCATATGGAAATGATGCAAAGCGTATGGAAATGCTTCCAAATAATGTGTAATAGCAGGTTAAGGAAGTGAAGGCTATCTTGAAGTTTTATGACTTACTAGGGAAAAATTGATGATTGGGAAAGTTGGAGGTTTAAGGGGAGACAATTAAATAATTTACATATGTGACCTGGAAACTTGACACCTGTTCCTTGGACCTCAGGGAAGGTCTAGGATTCTCTTTTTGAGAAAAGCAATCTTCCTTACAGTTCATGTTCTGCTTGGTGAACCACACTAGTGATCCCTTCACTGTGACATGAAACATGAAAATATTTCAGCACAGACTTTGAACAAAGCAGAGATCTTGGGAATGGGGTGCTCTCCTTGATGAGGATAGAACTTATGTAAGAACCTGCAACACCAATGAAAAATTACTCAAAATTCCCAATAATTAAATAAAAATTGCACAGAGTGAATGAGAGAAAAGTGGGGTGTCATATAGAAGATTATTACTTGCTAGGCATGGAAACTGACCATATAAGAAATGAGTCTTCCTCAAACTTCTACCTGGAAAGAATGTTGCCATCTTCCCATCACTTTCCTTCTTCTCCTCAGAGGCCCTGTCCTTTTAACTCTTGGCCTTCCTTTCCAGATACTATCAATTAGCAAACTGATACTCCAGCAATTAGCAAAACCCCAGCCTCTTCCCTCAGGAACTTGGTACATGTCATAATTGAAAGCTCTCTCAGTTTGGGGGTAGGGGGGAATTTGAAGTTGGGGATAGAATAAACAGGGAAGTAATCTGGGGTTTTTTTTTTGCACAATACATTTTAGTTATGCCTCACTTATTAAAAAGTAAACAAAAAACTCCTGAAATACAAAACAAATTTTTTGCTAAGCATAATCTCTGCCAAAAGTCTTTCCTAAGTCTGTATAGGAAATGATAAACTACCCCAGCTGCACTGACTCATTGTTAACTCTTGGAGTGCATTAGACTGAAGAACTGAAATCCATATTCGTTGTGCTAAGGGAGTGGGGAAAGAAGACTTCTCTATTTTACTCGACTATGTAAAAATTGGGCCTTCTCTTTAAATAAGTGATTGATTTGAGTCATTCTAATTAATTGTGAACCCAAGTTTCTTTGATGAAATGAGGATGAAATTAAAACAAGAATATTTCTCTATAAATGTTTGGTCTGTTTTTGTGGCTTAGCTAAGTCTATGCATTTTCACTCTTTTCTGATGATATTTATCTATATTGGAAGTCCACTAGAATTTTATATATAGTTTTCCATGGAATGGAATTCAAAAGAATAAAATAAAAGTAAATATTGGTCATGAGTATCCTTTTAAGTAATGTTTTAACAAATAAGAGATTAAGGTCATATTCTCTAAAGTATGAGTTCTGAGAAAAAAAATTATTTCCCAAGTATTTGAACTTTTGAATCTGGCTTTAAAAAAAGTATTAGCCATAATAAGAAGGAAATAACAAGTATGCATTTTTAAACAAAACCATCGGTCAAATACATGAATTACATTGCCAAAAAACTTAGTTTCATAAGAATATGTATATTGATGAATAGAATATTTTTACGTGTATAAAATCATTTATGAGGTACAGTGTAGCAAAGTACTCTAAACCACGTGAGCCAAGCATTTTAATAGGGCTATATACCAAACTTGAACTTAAAAACTTGGAATACTAGGGAAGAGCCCAAATATCACTTATTAAATTTTTTTCTCCATGTGTTACTGTTTCTTATTTTTAGAGCATTCCATACATATTTCAACATAGTGATATCTTAACATAGAATGGTAGTACATAGGCCTGATACATCAAACAATGGACCATGTTTGGAGGAAGGTAAAGATCAATCAGCATAACTGGTCAATAAAAAGTGTTGATTATCAAGTAAGTCTTAAGGAAATAGATATAATGTTCTATATGAGATACATTGAATGCCCATATGTAATAAAACACTTAGGGAATTCTACTATTCTTTTCAGAACGAAACTAATGAGACATATGCCAACTCTTCCTGAGCTCCATCATTTTAACAAGAGAGTTAAGAGTCAGAGATAGGCACACAGAGAGTAAATGGTAGAAACAGGATTAAATACAAGTCTTCTGTCAACTAGTATGGGTGTAATTAATAGTGTTTCTTACTCATTAAACACTCACCAGAGACTACCTTTTCATTTCAAACAATGGATATAAATGTTACTGAATTTAGCCCGGTTAGTGACTGATATTTTTAGAAGCTATAAGAAACAACCTAGACAGTGAGTCAGTTACCTAGAATAACAAACTATGAAAGTCAGTTTTAATGTGTCATCATTTTCCTTATTTCTGAGCTTCGCTTTCCTTACATATAAATGTGGGAATTTGAATAGTTGACTTCTAGTCTTTTTTAGATTTAAAATTTTACAGTTGAAAAAGAAAACTACCAAATTTTAATATCTGTAGACTCAGTGGATAGCTGGTATTGCTGGTTCCCCTATTTGATGCATTATGGGCAGTACTGGTTTACTGTACAAGTAGGTGATTTTCCTTCCATCCAACTTAATTGTAAAATATGACAATTAGTTGGCCAGCATGCCACCATCATCCTCTGTATACGTATGCTTTTATTTTACATTTGTTAGGCAGTAGAAATGAACCTTATACCATAAAACTATAAGAATTTTTTTCTGCAACTGACACTAATTTTCATTATAAATCCCAACTTTGCCATATGGCTGACATTCAATTTCAATAAACTTAGAGGTCCTCCACATCTCCTCAAAGGGTATTCTGAGGTGGGTGAAAAGTAACTTAGTACCAAGCCACTGCGGTGGACTACCTGGTCTGGGTCTGTCACCTGTGACTGCTGGCCCTGATCTAAGTCCTTGTTCCAGTCTGGGCTTTAAACACAGGTACCAATTACATCAGGCTCTTTTAGATAAGTCTCTCTCAGTTTGCACCTACATCTTATCCTCTGAGTCAAACAAGTTCCTGCATGATGCTGCATCAACAGGCCCTTGATCCTGCATCACAAGGGCCCACGTGATATTCTCCAAGGCTAAACATTATTTCACTGCTCTCATGACGTGTTTGGAGTAGGGCAAACTACCTGTGGCTGTTTCAGGTCCATCTGCCAATACGTACCAGGTGACCTTTGCTGCTCTGAAGTCTTGATAATTTGGGAGCCCAAGTCACCTTGGCATTAAGATCTACACCTACTTGGGTTTTTATAACTCATATCCCTACTATATCATGCATGCAATCCAAGCCCTCTTTGGTCACGGATTTAATAGTCCTTATTCTGTATGACTGTATTTCCTCCACCCATTTTGACTAGTTTTTATCTAGGCTGGTATCTGAGTTACCACGTTTTCTCAGTATTTTGAGTACCCCCTGGGGGTTCTAGGCTAGCTATTGACAACCAGGAGCCCTTTTCGTATTTTAACCTCTAACAGTATTTCACTGACAGCGCATGTCTCATAGTCTAGCTTCCTAAATGGGAAAAGCAATAAGGAATCATAAAGGGCAATAAAGTTAATGTTTTGAAATTCTACCCTACCTGTCCATATTTACCTATTTCACAAAGAGGAAAGAAAAGTTGGGTAAATTGGACCTCCCCCATTTGCAGCTTCATACAAAAAAGCAACTGCTATTATTAATTTTTCTCAATCTGTGTGCTATTGTACATTATTCAGCATACCTTCTGACTGACACATTTCAGGTGTCATAAGTGTGAGGATTTGGAATAATCTTGTTAAAACACTACATAAGATTTTCTTTGGGGAAAGGTTCTTATTTGTTTATTTATTTTTATACTCTAACAAAGTTTTAGATATGGTAGTGCTAATTTTTTTTAACATCTTTATTGGAGTATAATTGCTTTACAATGGTGTGTTACTTCGCGCTTTATAACAAAGTGAATCAGCTATACATATACTTACATCCCCGTATCTCCTCTCTCTTGCCTCTCCCCCCCACCCTCCCTATCCCACCCCTCTAGGTGGTCACAAGGCACCGAGCTGATCTCCCTGTGCTATGTGGCTGCTTCCCACAAGCTATCTATTTATCATTTGGTAGTGCATATATGTCCATGCCATTCTCTCACTTCTTCCCAGCTTAGCCTTCACCCTCCCTGTGTCCTAGGTACATTCTCTATGTCTGCGTCAGGGAAAGGTTTTTATTAAGGAAGCATACCTCTTAGAATCACCCTGAAAAGAAACACACGCATGGAAAATTATCCACTTTATTTATTGTTAATTTATGAACAATGAATTTTTCTAAATCATTATTAATGGGTAATTTGTTATGTTATAATTAGTAATTCTGTGCTTAATTCCATCTCATTAATCTTAAATTGAGTATAAGCACTGTCCCATCTTTCTGGTTTGCTGGGAAAACACTGTTTGTTGTCTGCTATCCTGGGAAATTATTTATCATGTCTCCTTTTATTCTGAAAAATGTTTGTTTTGAACTAGAAATTATTTAGTGCTCTAGTTATAAGGGATTATATTTGTCTTACTTTTCTCCTGTGTAGATCATGAGTAGATTAAGGAGTTTAAAAGTTTCTCTTGGAGAGAATATACTCTTTGTTACTGAAGATGATTCTGGGATATTTAACATTCTCCATTCTCCTGAATTCTAGGAAAAATTTTTTCTACTGTTCAAAAATAGGGCAAATCATTAAGGAAAAAGAGGATATTTTGATAGCAGCCATCGTGGGTGACATTATGGGTGACCTCAGCATTCACAAAGCTTAAATACAGTATTCTCAAAATCGCTTTAACAATTACATGTTCCTTAGAAGTCCACAACATGGAAACCAAAGGCTGGGCCCATCTGCCAAAAGAGCAGCCCTTACTAACTTTAAGTTACAGAAACAATCTTTCATCTGACTCTTCAAAACTCAGCACCAACTTCATCTAAGTTAAATTTTATAGAATTTTAATCAAGTATCCTACATGAGGAATAAGATTTTTGTTTTAAACATCATTCTCCTTTGTTGTTGTCTGTATCACATAATGAAAAAGGTATTCAAGAATTTGATGGCATGCCGTATCTGTTGTACTCATCTTATCTTTGAACTAGGAACTGTATGTAAGATCAGTTGTAGAACCTCAATATTAATCTGCATCTTTGAACACTGATTTAAATTGTTGTTACATTATTGCCCTAAGAATCATGATGGTCAGGAATTATCTTCAGATAGAGGAAGTATCCTAGTCCTTTCTCTGAACTGTTTAAACAGTACTTGTCCAGCTTAATGCAATTATTTACACGCATATCTGTAGCAGCTAGGAAGCAAGTATCTTTTCATATGGTTCTAATCACATTCCAAAATTAGCCTTAGGAAGTAACTGAAAATACTAGCAACCATTTTAAAGGAGAATTAAACACTGCTTTTATTAAACCTATAAACAACACTTTTAGAAAAATAAATTCTAGTGTACAGATAAAATATACTAAACAAACTTATTCAACAAGTTGTCACGTTTAGTTATATGACTTAAATTTACCTCTATGATATGGAGAATTTATTATTTTTTTAGTTATGTCCAAAATTGAATTTTATAGCAACCATGTTAAAGACAACTTTCAGTCATTCTTTTAAAGTCCTTATATTTATCAAGACAAAGATTGTTTTTATACTCCATACAACTTAATTCTGGAGTTTTGCCAGAGACCTAATTACAACACTTCAACAGAAATAAAGCGAGGAAAATTAGGTCACACAAGATTCTTCTTTTTGTAAAAGTGGTGGACTATTAGTTTAAAAAGTACAAATCAATCTGCTCAATTAAAAAAAAACTTTATTACTGTCTAAAATTCTCAAGTGCAGAGTATACAAATTGTCTTTCAGTAAATAACATAAAATATCTGTTCTTTGAGTAATTACTGTTTGCTACAAGCCTGGTTGATATGTTTAGGTTCAAGAGAAACACATTAAAGTTTTTCCTAGAATCTGGGATTTCTGTAATGATGAAATTTCAAAGATTATTGGGGATTAGGGAATACAAACATGAGATTATCAGTGTTCTTTTTTCCAAGAAAACACATTTAAAAACAAAAAAGACAAAAACCCACAAAGTTATGATATACTATTACCATAATCCAACAACAACAAAGATATTTTAATGTGAATAATTGAGATAATAGTGTTAAACTAAGATATCATAGTAAATTAAATGAACTAGACCTATGATAAAACACTAAACAGCCCTTATTTTTAACATATGATGTAGATGATTGAAAATATCACAAAGACGCAAAATTCCTTCACCAATTTTGAAGAACCATTAGACCAAGAGGTATGGTAGTTACTGCTGAAAATTCTCAAATACTTCCCTTTCTATTAAACTTCATGACCAGAAAGCTATGCATATGAACGTACAACTCTGGGCAGCTACAGAACTGTCTTAACTAAACTTATCTTTAATTATTTGTCTTTATCTTACACTGATTATTAGAGGACCTCGTACACTATTATAAAATTATCAGGTGCACTTCCTACCATGGCATTCAGCATTCTTAAAATTCTGTCATATATCTCTCAGGGTTAGGAAATAATTAAATGGAATACATTTTTTCTTAGATGACAAATGTCAGTTTTTGCCTTTTTTTTTTATATATATATATTTTTTGCGGTACGCGGGCCTCTAGATGCTGTGGCCTCTCCCGCTGCGGAGCACAGGCTCCGCACGCGCAGGCTCAGTGGCCATGGCTCACGGGCCCAGCCGCTCCGCGGCATGTGGGATCCTCCCGGACCGGGGCACGAACCCGCGTCCCCTGCATCGGCAGGCGGACTCTCAACCACTGCGCCACCAGAGAAGCCCCTGCCTTTATTTTTAAAGAGCTTAAAATTATTTTTTACTGCAAGTTGAAAACTTTTTTTGGCCTTAGTTTGGGAACCCTGTTCTATTGTCTTCCTCAAATACTTCCTAATAGCTGTTTCCTTTCTTTAAAGATTGGATGTATATTTAATGACAAGGTAGTCCCAAATCCTGTGGAAGGATGAGGGAGAACAATAAATAAATAGTACGGTTCTGATTAGAAATTAAGTGTCCTGAGAACTCTGTCCTCTGAGTGAGAGTTGTGCAATTAGAGTGTACGGTAGCTTGAATTCTGATGTAACTTGGACCCTCTCATTAGGCTTGTCTACTCGTTTGTTTGTTGTGCTATTAAGTGTGTTATACCATTAAGTGTGAATTGTACTCACCTTTCTAATGCTAAAAGACACCATGATGAAATTCTTCTTACTTACTTAAAAATGAGAAACCAAACTACAAAGCATGGTACTTAGACTTTAATCCACACGTTTTATGTCAAACCCTATCTTTTTTTTAGAGGGTTAAAAAAAGTCACAAATTCTTCTTGAATCATGAGACTCAAGCACATATGCACAAATATCTCATCATAGCCTCACAAACTTCTCACATGTACCTGCACAATATGTGACAAAAGATCTCCTCCAGCTTTGCTTTTGTTTATTATAGTTGTTGTTGTGTCTGTCTTCTGGGTCATGAGATTTTGAGGTCCCAAGCTAACAATGTAAGATGTTGGCAAGAAGAATGATAAGTGAATAGTAAACTATCTTCTCCGTCCTTTCAAGTACTGTTTCACTTATGATGAATACACGATCTCTGCCTTGCTCTCAAGATGTAGCAATGAGTGAAGGTGAAGCATGTTTTCTCTGGAAATCCTACTTCATTCTGATTGGAATCAGACGCTTTTATAACTTAAAGCAGCATTCAGCTTTGAGGTCTCTTCCCCATGCAGAAGTCTAACATTTATTGAGTTCAACAGAGAGAAGAAGAATTTAAACTCTCATACGTTTCTTAGCTTTCTCATTCTGGAGCAAAAGATACTGTAGGGGAGTTAAGCATATATGGGCGACAGTGAGTGGCATGCTTCCTATTATTCACCTTTCTTTTAAAGGCAGCCTTTTCTGCTACCTTAGAGCCTGCTTATATCAGGAGAAGAAAATATTCTGTTACAATAAGTTTTACTTCCATTTTTATCTGCTGTGATTTTTGAATTTATCTGATTTAAAAGCATTTTCCTGCTACTATTTCTGAGAGTCATTGCTAAAACATAGTACATTTTATTAGAGAAACAGAGTAAGCTAATTGTCTCCTGAGAACTTGTGATAATTTTAAGGGTTATGCATAAGATGTTAACTAATCACACAGCTCCCAGATATTTGTAACATGCAGTGTGACTCTGAGGTCGCATTTAAATGAGTGCTAGGCATGACTTGTGATGTGTTGTTTCTGGTGCTGCAGTGAAAAAAAAAATGGTGTATTATGCAAAGTTAAATTAGCAATACTTGACATGTCTTGTTTCAGATTTAGTACAAGTGTACTCTATTTCATCACTGTCTAATAATCCACAGGATTCTCTTTAAAAAATAATAGTTCTGGTTTAAAAATATTTGTGAAGTAAAATAGGAGAAATTTACTGCCAATTGCAAATATGATGCAAATTAATGCAAACTAGCATGAGTTAATATACATGTGTTAAGATAAAGTTTCTTTTTAAATCATATCTTAAAATGATTCAGTAATGTGAATGGGGAAACCTGTGGTCTTTTTTTTTTTTTAAACTTATGTTGAAGTCAATGTCATTGCTGCTTGTAATATGGAATTCATTACAACCTGTTCAGCATTGTTGGATTTGAACGAAAAATGTGCAGAACTGACACATTTCATTTGCAAATCTATTAACTGGGTGTCATTATGTCAAGGCTCTTTTTTAATTTTTAATATACAATTTTTAAAAAAAAGATATTAACATTCTCTCTGTTTATTTAGTCACTATTTGTCTATTCATTAATGCTTTGCACTTTGATATACCCTAACCAACTATCGAGTTTATTCTCCTGAGAGTCCTAATACTCTTTTAATTCCCAAACACAACAGCAAATGACTATGTAGCGATCATCCTCCCAAATCTATCTGAAGCTTGATGTGGCTACTTTTTCTATTTTCACTGAAAACTACTCCTCTCAAAATATCTCTGTGTATTATCTCATTACTTATAACTTAGACCATTACTCTCTTTCGCATACTCTGTGTTTTCTCCAGCTTATATTAAATGTTCTCAGATGTTCTGTTCTTACAACTTTCTCTTCATCAATATTTTCCTTTGCTCATCTTATGCTTTCCTTCAATTTCCCCTGATACTTTTTAACTCTAGCAGCACTTTCCACTTACTAGTTTGTATTGTGTTTAATTGTGCACATTTGCTCTATGAGATTTTATCTACACAACAGACCAGTAGACTTATTCTTAATAAGACTCATATGTGTATAGGAACATTCAAGTTTCAAAATGTTTTCACGTTCAATTTCTCTTTAGAAGTTAAATACCCCATCATTTTTATCTGTTTTATTTTCTTGTATCCATAGCACTAGCTTCCATGTCACACTTATTTAAAAGCTAGTCATGGGTAGAATAAGAAAGATAAAGGTCTTTTTGCTTTGAAAGAATTTGGTCCTGAAATTTGATGAGGTTTAAGTCACTTGAGGTAGCTTAGGTTACTACTTGTGTTCCCAAAGAAATAAAGACTTTTTCTTATCTGTCAAATGTATTTTTCAAGAATTACAGAATCCAAGAGGATTAAAATGTTGTAACTTAAACAGCTTGTTTTTCTTTTATCTGAAATATATTATGGCTTATTTTAAATTCTTGAAAATACAAAAAATTACTCATTTTAAAATAAATTAGAAATTATTTTTAAAATAAAACAATTAATAAACTGTTAACTGCAAGAGAGCAAAATTCTGCCGTAATTCAGTAGCAACCTTTTTTTTCTGCCTATTTTTAGACAGCATTTTTGTGAAATATGTATACTGGAGTCTACTAGGAAATGTAACAGAGAAGTTTAAAAATATTATTTACAAGTACAGTATATAATGGCTCATGTAAACACACCGAAGAAACAAGCAGATAAACATAATTTGTGATACTAAGGTTAAATATATGCTGAGTTTCCTTTTTTATCCTTCATTAAAACTATCTAAAATATATGTTATTAAGAATAATATTGAGCATATCGAGAATATTCAGAATCTAATATAAATCATTTCATCTTCCTTTTAGTTTCTCTGTAGTTAGCTTATCATATCCCCAGAAAAATTTTATTGTGTGGCTTTTAAGATTTTTAATATTTTTTTAGTTAACATTTTCTTGTCAAGCTCACTTTTTTTTTTAATAATGAAAATAGCATAAAGGCCTTTCTTTTTTGTTTATGTGTATGACATGGAGAACATGTGAAGTCATTCTAGGCACAACCAGCACTAAGAACCCCATTTCTGATATCAAGCAAGGACTCTGTTGAGAATATCAATGAAAGAAAATAATACAACATAACACAGAACAGAAAGAGATTTAACTAAATGTGCCCACAACACTTTTCCTTCCCACCAGACCCAGCTAAGACTTTCCCATGTTCTAGAGCTTAGAATTAGAGAAATTATTTCAGAAAGTTGATGGATGTACTATTTAAGGCTTCACATGCTACTTCATTTCTTCTGTGCTAATTCTGTCCACATTCACTCACTGAAGTAGCTCCTCCTTCTATTCTCATTTCTTTCTGATTCTCACCCAATCGAGCTATATTATGCCAGGAAAACACACAAAAATTGGCTCTTTTAAAATAATTTTTCCATGTTTTCAGAGAATTGGCTGACACCCAATCCCCCACAGTCTGTTGACTTTGGCAATTTCCTTGAACAATGCCTAAAATTTCTCCCACTTAAATCTGCACAGATACAACAAAAGTTCAACTGAAGTTGAAAAGAGAGGAGAGACGATTCAAGTGCTAGGAGGCCCTCAGCTTTTACATGCAGATTATGAGTCAAGGTCAAACTATATGGGAAATGTCCTTCAATCTGACAGTGAAAATGGAATAGATCTTTAACAAACTGGTTCAACTGTTAAGAAAGCTAAGGTGACCAGATGTGCATCTGTTTACCTTCACTTCCTAGCTATTCTCATATTCTGGAGGGAGAAACAAGTTTCATATTAGTGTCTTGGCTTCCACCAAAATAGTAGCACCACTTCTACAAGACTTTGTGGGGGAAAGCAGTGCTATTTAAGGTGCATTTTGACTGAGGAAAAAAACAAACAAAAAAACAAAACAAAAACTCTGACCTGCGAATGAGGATTAAAACAGCACAGTGGTCATATATATCAATGTTTAAATATTTTAAAAAATAAGCATTGTAAACCTGGGATACGTGCCTCCCCAGGAGTATACAACATTGTACTAAAACAGGCAGATCCACAGTGTAAACATGGGATGTATCCTTGAAGCATCAGAAAATAAAATTTATTGGTAAACTAATTAGTAATTGACTTAAAATTCTATTTCAAATTAAAATGAGCACATACATGATGCCCTCAGTGGATTAGTGAAGTACCATCATCAAATGCCAAATTCTTATCCGTGTAATTGGACACCAGGTAAATAAATCTACACCCTGTTTTCAATTTATGCATAATGTGTAAGCAATAAAGTCGAAGTTCTCTCCATGGCTGAGACAGCCCTGTGTCAATTCAAAATAAATAACTGTTTGGATTCTATGCAATTTTGCCCTGTTTTTCATCTGTCTTTTTAAAAATTTGGTGAACATGATCTCAAACTATGGTTGTCCATTAGAAAGGAGAAATAGGACATGGCCTGGCCTCTGAGGGTCTCCATTGATGACATCAGAAAAACCTACGTTGACATCTCTGCCTATCTTTTTGGAGTGACCAGTCAGACCCTGGTGTTTACATCATCATGGTGACACTGAAGCAGGAGACCTCCTGTCACTACCTCCTGTCCTTACCCTAACTCTTCTTCCTCAGTGGGCTGAAAGCATGGAGACCATCCACACTGAGGCAGATTGGAGAATAAAGGGTGTTATTAATAATTGTGTTGGGACAACAGGAATGTCCTGAGAAAAAAACCGGGCCCAATTTTCACCACAGCTAAAGGGAATATGAGGAGGAGGAATTAAAATCTGAGTTAATTTGACACATTGATTTTAAGAGTGTTTTTCAAGTCAATATGCGTTAAAATAGAAGAGGCTTATCCTTCTCACAGTGTATGTGTGAAGCAGAAAACTCACATCAGGTTTAACACAGAGTACACAGGCTCAAAAACATGTAATGGTTACCTCCAGGACACATTAGTTTACTTCCCCAAGACCTTGGGGGTTGCTCCTGTATTCCTCTTGACCACAGGAGTTTCTCAATGAAAAGCTTAGACACATTTAAGAATTTCTGGGAGAAAAAGGGTGACCATCTACCCTACCCTGCAGCCCCAAACTTAACACCTCACTAATGTAGTTCTTCCATAATTGTAGGCGAAGGGGCAACTGGTCTTTGGAATTAACTTCCATGTTATTTGGTTAAAAAACAATAAATCAATTAAATAATGAAAGTTCCTTTCAGATACCATAAGGCAACACGAAAATTTCTACAAAAGTCAATTTGTACATCTTGGTGTGAAACACATGACAATGCTGTGTTAGACAAACAAAAGCTAGAACTTTTTTTCTCTCGGAGCAGAATTAACTTATCAAAGTCACAATCTTCTCTTTCTTTTGTATATATATATATATATATATATATATATAGATATATAGATATAGATATAGATATATATAAACACACATATATAAATACACTTATATAGATCTATGCACTTTTGATTTTTTAATATAATTTCAATATGTGGATACATGTCTATATATAATAATTTCCCAGTAAGTTTATATATGTGTATATATATACATACATCTCTCTATATAAAACATATATACCTACATATATATATATACCTATATATGTACATATATATAATAAAATATCTGAAGTAAATAAGTGTGTTAGTCTTAGGACAGCTGCTTTAAGGTGGTAATGCATTATTTTGTGCAGCAGCACCAAACATAACATGTTGAAATTTTATTTTTCTGAAGTATGTTGATTATACATATTTCATTTCAAAATTCTTTTATTTCATTTTTATCAGTGTATACCACAGTTCGTTAAAATCTTTAAATTTAATGATTTTTGAACTAAACTTTACTTTCTTCATGTGATTCTAAATGCATCAAATTGATTATCATTTGCATATAGTTTTAAATAATTTTCAAGAAAATTAAACTTTGAAAATAAATATCAGAAAAATATTTATACTAGTATCAATATTTAAAAGTATGTATCTACAGTCTCTGGACAATTCCAACAGGGGACTTCTAGAGAATAAGAGTCTTGTGACTTATCTTTTCTTATCTCAGTTTCATCATCTGTGAAATTGGGTTAAAATTTTTGACCTCACAGGATTTGGTTGAGGGAATGGTTAAGGGATACAGGTCGTTAATTTTAAGTCTAGCTTAATGATCATCTTGTAGCAGCGTCAGTGGCCCTGAAGAAATGGAATTTGGTACAGATGTGATTTGCTTATTGTAAAAAGATAAAGAGTTTGGAGTTATTGGTATTAAAGCAGCGGTCCTTTGTAAATGTCATTCCCTTTGTGTGGGTCTTCTTTCTCCCCAGGCTAACTCTGGTTTGTCCTTTAGGTTTGGTTAGCGTTGCCTCATCTAGGAAACATGCTCTAGTGATATAGAAGGTATTAACTTATTTTTAATGTATTTCTATAATATTACTTGTATACCTCTATCACAGCACAATTGATACACATCTTTTCATAGTATTTAGCATAAAATAGTGTGTTTACTTGGCTTCTCAGTTAGAATTTGAGCTTCATTTTCACATTGTTTGATTCTCAATTCTATCACTGAAGCATTTGTCCTTACTTCTGGACCCCATTCAATCACTCTAAACATTCATTGGGCTCCTACTGTGTAAGGCGCTATACTTGGCTCACTGGACAAGCTAAATGAAAAGCACATGCTAAATCTCTCCTCTGGGTGAAAAAGTAAAATGTAGCTATTCTAAACAATAAAGACATAGCCATCATACCACTAACCTAGTAGTAAGTACCAGCCCTGGAGCAGTATTACTTCTAATGGACTATGGGAATTCCTCAGTAATTGGAACCTATATATGCTCCAAACAAGCTGCAGGTGTTTTGTTTGTTTGAGGTTTTCTGTTTGTTTGTTTGTAGCTATACACATTTTCCTTCTCTCTCTCTCTCTCTGTAGTAAAACAGGTTATCTTTTTTTTTTTTCCTTAAATAGATATATGCCTTCCAGAGAAGGCCTAAACATGATAGAATTAAATGCAGGGCAAGTACAAGTTGTTAAATGAAACTACTTCAAAAATATCATTATATGAGATTTCTGCTAAAAGCAAACACAAGAAAAAAAAAAAAGAAAAGGGAAAAAAGCACTGGGATGACAGTGAAATGGTTATAAAGTTGAAATTTGAAATATTATTTTGTAAACATAATAAAGGCATTAAAAACACTGTATGCAGATTGAGATTTGTAAACTGACTCTTCCATAGGTTTTATCATTTGTCAAGTTTTCTAGACATTTGCTAATTGCAGAGAATAGTATATTTGGCTATAATAAAGAAGTTGGGAAATAAAGTTTCTCAAGTTCAAAAAAATTTATTAATAATGCTATACACTTACTCTATAAAATTTAGAAAAATACAATAAAGATAGCCTATAATTTGACCACCCCAAATAATTAACTGTCAAAAATTTTGTATACGAAATTCATTAGTTACTTTCTATGCAAAGTATTTTCCCTGTAATATTTTTACATAGTTATATTCTAACCACCCAAAGGCACGTTTTATTATTGAGTTATAGTCTCTTAATCATTTAGAGCTCAAATATTAACTATGCTTAGCAGAGATCTCAGAGGGTGTAAAAAAATTTAAGATTTTGCTGCCTTCCCCATTTACTGCTAGAATATTTTTGGATAATAGTTTATTGTTCTGTTTGAATAAAACCATTTCAGGCTGACAGCCTTTCAGAAGTAGACTACAATCAATCTCCACGCAAATAAGTAAGTCAATTGGTGGGAAAGTGAAAAATTAGTGTTTTTACTCTATGTTATAAAAAAAACTTCAATTCAATTTTTGAGGTTTTGACATTAAAGTGCACAGTTTGAAAAATCATAAAACAACAAGAACTCACAGGAGTAGATAGGATCTGAGATCTCCTAGGATGAAAGGTTGATATCTCTCCTGACAATGTTTCTCCACCCAAACTCTCTTCTCTTTGTCATCTGACTGAAAGTGGTTGACGTCTATTAAGATGGAACAGCTGGGAAGACACTTAGGAAGGTATTGCAACATGAGGATTTGTATAAGCTTTGTGAAACCATCCATCTCTGAAGTACTCTTGAAACCTCTAAGGCATAGTACTTAAACTGTCCTGAGATTCTGTTGGACAAAGGTCTTAGTTTTCAGTTGTGTTACCTCAGCAACTAAAGGCCACCACAGCAAGGGAGACATGGACAGTCATAATAAATATTCCATGTCCAATATTGTACCTTGTTTTCTTACTTAACATGATGAGGTTTACATGGACAAGGTTGCATGAACAGACATAAACCAGGTACTCTTGTTCAGCTCTCACTGGAGAGGAGAAGGAAGGAGGAATAAATACAAGTCTTTGTATCTCACTGCATCCCAAATCCTGCCTTATTTCGCCACCTCAATGTTTACTTCTGGGAGTCCCTCCCATGGCTTTATCAGGGGATAGAGAGCCAATCCTTACAGACAAAGGACTCTGATAATATGAAAGTTTGGCCACTAGTCTTTTCTGCTACCTCGTCATTCTTGGTTACAGGAATACTTGAAGACTGGGGTCCAAGACTTATAATTTACATGGCATGGCAGACCTGTGGATTGATCTGTCACCGCAGCATTCAACCAGAATCAATTACCTTAAACATGAGGCTGACGCTGGTAACTACGGAGTTCTGCAGGAGGCCAGCTTCCTCTCTGGGAGGCCTGATTACTAGGGTTCAGTCAAATTAACTGTTACTTGTTAGTTCATTGGCTTAATCTCAAAGGATGGCCTCTAAGTCTCATATGACTTTATGTTAGAAAACAAGCCCGTACATTAAGGGTTGTGAGGCTAGTCCCTAACAATGAAGCAGGAAGCACTGGAGAGCAGTGAAAAGCAGTCAGGTGAACAACTCCAGGGTGCGCTCATGTTCATCTGAGGCAGACAGGGGAAGATGACCCGTTCTGGTAGGAGAAACTGTCTGAGAGGGATATTTTATCTGGCAGCTGAGTTCCCAACTGGTGCACACAAGCACTGTATGGAGTTGGACATGGATGGCAACACAACTCCAGAGCAGAGATCAAGAAAAGGAAATTCAGGACCTGCAGCATTTCTCTCAAACCTCTTCCAAAGACTAGAGACCCTGGAGGTTCAGGGAGCCTGGGGAAAGAGAAAGAGAAGTCCTGTGTGGCTTATTCAGCCACAGGTCATAGAGTCGATAACTTGGCATGGTTACCCAGCAGAGTACATCTGAAGGCCCAGAGGAACCACAAGCAGGGTGGTACCACAGGACACACTGGGATGGTTAACAACTTTCTTCATGTGACATCCACTATTAAATGGCAGCTCTGGCCACCTGAAAGATTACCCAATGAGTCCACTGTCCCTGAGAGATGCACTAAATAATTCAGAGAAACCTGGGTGATAATCCTTCTGAGGGATCTAATATTAAGATAAAGAGGTACACCTATCTTACACCTCCAATAGTTTCAGATATTCCCTCCCTACAAGGGAATAGGGTTTCTTTCTTCTTCCAGAAATAGCCATATCATTTGGCCCATTCCCTGAACTATCTCCTTGGCAGAGATCCTGAAGTTGTTCCATCCCTACTATACTCTCCCACCCTCCATGGTCCTGTGCAGTTGGAGTGTATTCATTGGCACCCCTCCCAGACTTGTGATAAATAGCACTGTTGTAACTGTCACGACACCTGGATACAGAAGTGCAGCGTCACCGTGGTTGGATAAAGTAACTTAAGTGGTTGGGTTGACCAGTAACAGCCAGCCGGGGTCAGCAGTAACTCCAGGTTTGTATCTACACACTTAACAGAAAGTGTTCTGGACTTACAGACTTCCAAATGTGTTAAAGCAGAGGAAAGAAAAAAGAGGTATGAAAGGGAAAAGACTGTGTCCTATCACTGCAATTGTACCATGTGCAAATATTAAGAACTAGCTGTGAGCAAATGAGAACTTCCATGATACTATCGTATTGGGGCTTGCATTAGGCAAGAAGTTCAACCAGTTTTCTTACTGCTTTCAAAGTATTTTTTTTGCCTTTTCTTTCAACAGTTTGACTAAGATGTATTTATGTGTGGATGTTTTAGTGTTTATTCTACTTATTGAGTTCCCTATCCTATTTATTTAGTTTCTTGAATGTGTAGATTAATGTTTTTTCATA
Source organism: Delphinus delphis (assembly GCF_949987515.2). NCBI lineage: Eukaryota > Metazoa > Chordata > Mammalia > Artiodactyla > Delphinidae > Delphinus > Delphinus delphis. Next base: position 41,376,416 of record NC_082691.1, read on the forward strand.
AAATGTGGCAAATTTTCAACCATTATATCTTCAAATATGTTTTGGCCCTTTTTTCCCTCCTTCCTGAGACTTTTTTTGAATATGGTGGTGTGCTGGTGGTACCTCACAAATCTCTGTGGGTCTGTTCATTTGAGAGATTTTTTTTAAATGGCACTTTTTCAGGTTAGATTATTTCTGTTGAAATATCTTCAAGATTGTTGATTATTTCTGCCACGGTAATTATATTTAAGTCTCCCTAGTGAATTTCATGTTTCAGTTATTTTGCTTTTCAACTCAAGATTTTACATTTGACTTTATTTTACAATTTCTTTTTTTTGAGATTTTCTAAATAATGATTCACTGTTGACATACTTTCATTTAATTCTTTATAAATGATTTCCTTTAGTTCTTGAACAATTTATAAAAATTATGATATAGTCTTTGCTAAGTCCAACATCTGGACCTGTTCAGAGAAAATTTCAACGTTTGCTTTTCTCCTTAGTATGGATAACAGGACTTGTAATATTTTGTTGAAAACTAGACATTTTATATAATAGATTGACGCAGTACTGAATTCTAATTACTCATATGGGTTGTTATTGCTGTTCTTTGTTTGGTTTTTTGTTTGGTTTAATGGGCATTGCCTAGACTCATTTTGGAAAGTTAGTATCTCTTGTGTTCTACTGGGTGCAGCATCTAAATGCTCTATATGGTAGATCTTTTATTCTCATTTTTATTTTAAAACTAGATTCCCAGGATTTTTTTCCTCTGTCAGCATAGCTTAGTGTTCAATATATGGATTATTATTGGCCAGACATTGTGTTCAAATATCTGGAGTCATTAAGGTATCTACTCTTTCTTCATGAATCTGAGTGTGAGTTGAGGAACACAATCATAATTGACACAATTTACAAGTCTTTTCTAACTTTCCTTTTCCATTGATCCTTTTCCTGTCTCATATGCACATACATAAGGTGTCACATTTAGCCAGGGATGTATGGACGGTTAGGGCTCTCTGCTTTCTCTACTGAGGGTACCATATAGCCTTTCAGACCACTAGAGATATTTAGGAGGCTAACAAGACCAACTTTGTTGGTCTCATTTCCCAGAGAACTTCGTTAAATTTCTGACTAGTGTATTGATTTGATGTTTGCTCCACCCAGGTTTTCAATGTCAGCTAGCTATTATGTTGGACTTCTCTGTTTGTTTGCCACTGAGATCACTGCTGCTTCTGACTACACCCAGGGATGTAGGGTTTCTCCATGCTCTTCAAATTCATTTCAGCTCCCTCTAGCAGTGATGCTCTAGTTTTCATGGCTTGCCCTGATCTGGTAGGAGGCACCCTGATGAACCTGACAGAGCTAGGGTGAATGGGGTGGGAGAATGGGAATGGTCCCATGCTAACACACCACAGAATTCCTTGTTACTATGTGAAGTTCAGGAGATATATAAATGTTTCTCAATGTGTTCTACGCTTTTGATTAATATCCAGAATCTTGAAATGGTTGTCTGACTCTTCATTGTTGCCTTTGGGAGAGAGGAGTTGCTGAGTTCCTTCTACCATTCTGTTCCCCTTTAGAGGACCGTGTTTGGTGAGAGACTACATGCCCCGCTTGCTGCATCAGCTGTCAAGATTCAAATAATTTGATAATGAATTCACCAGGTCTTCTGAAATAGCATTTACTGGAGGAAACTCATGGAAACAGAAAAAGTATCAGGTATATGTTCCCTATTACTCATTGCATTATGGGGCAATGCATAGATACAGCTAGCTGAATATCAGACTCCAGGAGAGGGATGGCAAATATTTTCCAGAATGTATGTTTTAGATTTTTTGTTTGTCTAAGATAGTTCCTTTAGAGTAGGCACTGGAAAAAGAATTATTGGACTAGTGGTAATGAACATTTTGGAGTCTCTTGATAAATGATATTATATTGAATTTAAAAAGAATTTTATTAGTTTAAACTTTCTATCAGCAAACCATGGAAGTGTTTATTCCAATGGATAAAAGCCAGTTGAGATTGACACAAAGGGGAAGGGATATGACACATGTGATAAGCATAAAAGGGTAACATTTTTTAAATTCAAATTCTTTTGATTTGTAGTAAGGTTAAACACCTTTCTACATATTTTCTCACAAGCTGTATTTTCTCCTATATCACTGTTTTATTTGCATCTTTTGTCAACTTAATAATAAATATTTAAAAATTTATTTCACATCATACTAGGTAAATACTCAGTGTATTTGTTGCTTTGTAAATTTCTACACTTTCAAAATCTGAGCTAATTAGATCAATCTGATCCAATTATATATTAATGACTTTATTATTAAAATATATTTTAGCATGTAGGAAAACAGATATAAGAACATTTAAATGCTTAAATTTAAGTAGTTTTACTTAATGCTTACTTGAATTAATTTAAGTATGAATTGGTGCATAGTAATCAGATGCTCTCTATTTCCAACAATGACAGGAGAAATTGACAGAAGAAATATATGTTTCAGTATATGGTAATTAGATTTTAGAAGAGATTAATTTATGAAAGAGGTTGTGATATGTCCTTCAAATACCTTAATACATGTTCTTTTGCTTCTCCAACCACTAAACTAGGGCATTTTTACTTTAGTAGAAACTTGTGGTATAGAATAATACATGTTTAGAAAAATCATTTTAGAAATCAATGTAATTGTCTATTGTAGCTAAATACTTAATTGTATAAAAATCTTTTCTGCTACTATTTTAATGTCAACTGATTTCAATTTCTTGGCTTCCAATACGGCTTTCACACATATGTCACTAACCTATGACCCTTAGATTATTTTATTTTCTGTTATTATTTCTCTCTCATTGTCTGAAAACAGGTAGAGTCTGACTGATTCTATAATGAATACATTATACATAATTTTTATGTCTACATGTTTTTACTAGTATATTTAATCATATAATTTCAGTAATTCTTGCAATATTTTCAACAAATGTAATCATTTTTCTTAAAGGCTAACATGGACATCTGCTTCTCCCTAGAATCAGAAGGCCAAATAAGTCTTTGGCTGGGCATTCATCACCCCTACTGACTTTAGAGGGAATATCTAAAACTCATCCAAGAACAGAAATTAGCTCATTAAAAAAATGGAACAGCAAAGAAGGTTTAGAGTTTGTACTTGTGGGTTCATTTTTCTTATTTTTAGCTGTTAAAAAGTATGGACATTGGAAAGGAAGAAACTACAAATACATGCAAGTGATTATTATTTTAACTTATGATTTTCTTGTTCTAGCAATATTTCTACTCAATGGTCTCCCTATCCTAAAATCATATACTATATATATTTTATTACAATATCTAATCTCTTTTAAATTGTGTGGAAAGATGAATATAATAGTTTTTTTAAAAATGTTTTTGCTTCCTTGATTATCTACTTTTTTGGAAACACAAGTCTTTTTCTTAGTTTTATCACTCTCCTTTCTATATGTTTACGTATTTTAAGAAATTACAAAAAAAATCCCTCACATTTACAGAAAGAGTTTGACAAGTCTATCTGTATAACTGTTTGTTTTTCAGTTATTTTATTCCTTCCTCTCTTCGTTTCCCTCCCTCCCTCCCTCTTTCCTTGCTCTGTTTTGAAGCATCCTCCTCCATATCTAAGTATTTAATTAGATATCACCCTCCATAAGAATTAAACTTTGTACAGTGTATTTCTTAGTTAAAATAGCTTTGCAGGCAGGAAATGTAAATAAAATATTTTGTGTTCATGTTGTTCATCCACCCATATGTAAACTGGCAGTTCTGAGCAAACGAGCATTTTAGTCATCTGTTTGTAAGGTGCTCATATTAAACTCAAAAGTGTATTTTTCTCTAGATCTAAATTCCCAATACAAAATATGTAATCAATTTAAGCTAAATACACCTGGGGAAGAGAATTGCTTTTTTAGCAATCCATGAACATTTTTATTGCATTTTTCTTTATGTATACACCTTTATTACATAGAGTTTCTGTATTTTCTTTGGAGAAGAAAGAGCAGTTGGTTCTGCACTGGATGGGGCTCTCAATGCAGACTTTCCTGGTACTTGTCTCCGTGAATGGTTTGTCACTGGTTGTGCTCTCTCTACATAGTTCTGCCTTTCGTATTTCTTTGCCTTGAGGATTTTTTGCAGGGCCTATTTCTCAAAGAGACACATTTTAACTTTATAAAAGGTTAAACCCATGGAAATGGTCGCCTGGTGTGTGTATGGGATGCAGAGGAGGAGTAATAAGAAAATATCCTTTGGAGAAAGAAGAGAAAGTTTTCAGAGAATGGGTTCCATGATTAGAGGAGAGCACATCTCACTCTGCCTTACAGTGTTGGCCAGTTGTCAAGACCTCAAATGGTGCGATGAACCAAGAAGGATGATCCTGGGTTAAGAGTTCGTGAATGAGGCAGGGCACACTGCTGCAGAAACACTGGACTGTGTCAACAGACATTTCACTGGACTGTCACCAAATAGTAACAACTGACCACCAGAGGGCTTTCCTACTTTTTTGGCACTGCAGAGTATCCTGAGACTTTATTTAGAATAATCCTCAGGGAAAATTAAATCATTTTTTTGCCAACATATGAGGATGCTTGAACTTCAAGTTCAACAGATTTCAAGAAAATTCTTGCTATGCAAAACCATTATTTTTTGACAGTGACCCTGGGGGTCAGTCCATGTTTTCTGCACAGTGTTTGAGAGGGGGACCTGGGAAAGGGACTCCCCTGTTTTCCATATGGAAGGATGGCACTCCACCTTAGCTTCCAATGGAACCAACAAACTTCATCTACTGGAAGGGGGACTATATAACCCCACATGCTGCAATGTTCCCAAATTCCTCAAATTACAAAGAAACTTACTTTTCCAGATAACTCTAATAACTAGGTGACACCAAAAACCTGGCAGTGAACAACCTAACAAGTGTTCTTGCACTAGCAACGTTGCTCTCACGCTTGCATTATAAAAACAAAGAGCAAAAAAGTAGGGTTCCATGGAACAAAATAGAGAGTCCAGAAATAAACCCACACACTTATGGTCAATTCATCTATAACAAAGGAGGCAAAAATATACAATGGAGAAAAGAGAGTCTCTTCAATAAGTGGTGCTGGGAAAACTGGACAGCTACATGTAAAAGAATGAGATTAGAACATTTCCTCACATCATATACAAAAATAAACTCAAGGGCTTCCCTGGTGGCGCAGTGGTTGAGAGTCCGCCTGCCGATGCAGGGGACACGGGTTTGTGCCCCAGTCTGGGAAGATCCCATATGCCGCGGAGCGGCTGGGCCCGTGAGCTGGCCGGCCGCTGAGCCTGCGCGTCCGGAGCCTGTGCTCCGCAACGGGAGAGGCCACAACAGTGAGAGGCCCGCGCACCGCAAAAAAAAACCCCCAAAAAACAAAAACAAAAGAACTCAAAATGGATTAAAGACTCAAATATGAGACCTGAAACCATAAAACTTTTAGAAGATGACATATGCAGAACAAACACACTTTGACAGAACTTGTAGCAATATTTTTTGGATCTATCTCTTAAGGCAAAAGAAATAAAAGCAAAAATAAACAAATGGGACCCAACTAAATTTAAAATTTAAAACTTAAAAGATTTTGCATAGCAAAGGAAACCATTGACAAAACTAAAATAAAACCTATAGAAATGGAGAAAATATTTGCAAATTAATAAGACCAATAGAGGGTAAATATCAAAAAATATATAAATAGCTCATACAACTCAACAACAAAAAAACAAACAACCTGATTAAAAATTGGGCAGAAGACATGAATAGAGATGTTTCCAAAGACGACATACAGATAGACAACAGGTACATGAAAAGATGCTCAACGTTGCTATAAGAAGAAAGCAAATCGAAACCACCTGACAGGTGCAAGATATCACCTTATACCTGTCAGAATGGTTATCATCAAAAAGACCACAAATAACAAATGTAGGCAAGGATGTGGAAAAAAGGGAACACTTCTACACTGTTGGTGGAAATGTAAATTGTGCAGCCACTACAGAAAACAGTACGGAGAGTTATCAAAAAACTAAAAACAGGGCTACCATATGATCCAGCATTACCACTCCTGGGTATATATGCAAAGAAAAGAAAAACACTAATTCCAAAAGATACATGCTCCCCAACGTTCATAGCACCTAGAGTATTATGCTAAGCAAAATACGCCAGCGAAGACAAACACTCTATAGTATCACTCGTATGTGGAATCTATAAAATAAAGCAAACAAATGTATGTAACAAAACAGAAACAGACTCAGATGTAGAGAACTAGTTCTAAGAGATACTGTATGTAAGAGATACCAGCTACTATGTATAAAATAGATAAGCAACAAATATATATTATACAGCACAAGGAAATATAGCCACTATTTTATAAGAACTTTAAAAGGAGTATAACCTATAAAAATACTGAATATTGATGTTATACCCCTGAACCTAATGTAATATTGTAAATCAATTATACTTCAACAGAAAAAAATTGTGTAAGCTTCAGGTCCTGAAAAATCTTGATTAAAAATAACATTAAACAAAACAAAACAAAACAAAAGTGGAGGGTTCCACTTGGAACAAAATTCACACTCTGTCCAGGTCTCACTGTCTCCCTATGAAATAATGGCAGACTGGAGTTGTGATGGGTAAATAACTTTCTTCCCTTGACCTCATGTGTTTTCTTTTTCCCTAAGAGAGCCAAAGCCTTTCCTCATGCTCTGTGACACTGTACACGTTGTTCTAAACTATTTTGTTATCCCAGATGAGACTATGCACAAAATTACTAAAATATTTTATTTCAGGTATAGCTTAATTTGTGGACTGATATTTATATACACTGGGTTGGCCAAAATTTTCGTTCGGGTTTTTCCATAACATCTTTTATATATATATATATATATATATATATATATATATATTTATCTTTGCTACATATTTATGACTTAATTACAAATAAAATACCCATAAATGAGAGTCTGCCTAGTGGCTTTATGAATGAGTACATTGTACCCCTGGATACAGGACCTACTGTAATTCTTACATAGTAGTGTATTAAAAACAATTGTAGACAGAAGACAATCAGCCTATAAGCCTGAGAGACCCTTAACGAGGCTTTAAAACAGAGGCTGGCAAATAATATTTTTTACATTTCTTTTTTTTTTTTGCGGTACGCAGGCCTCTCACTGTTGTGGCCTCTCCCGCTGCGGAGCACAGGCTCCGGACGCGCAGGCTTAGCGGCCATGGCTCACGGGCCCAGCCGCTCCGCGGCATGCGGGATCCTCCCGGACCGGGGCACGAACCCGTGTCCCCTGCATCGGCAGGCGGACTCCCAACCACTGCGCCACCAGGGAAGCCCTGTTTTTTACATTTTTAAAGTAAAAAAGAATAAGGAGGAGGAGGAGGTGGAGGAAAAGCCAGAGGAGGAAGTAGATAAGGAGAAGGAATAGAGAGCAAATGTTACCAAAAAGCCTAAATATTTACCACCTGACTCTTTACAGACAAGCCCCTGCTTTAGAATAAAAACAACCATCTTTTTATTTTAGATAACAATGTAGTCTTTTCACAGAAATGTTTATGTGCATTTTACAGAAAGGAGAGAAGTATTGACTATAGTGCTGCAAAAAAAAAAAATTTTATAGCCCCATCTTATCAGCATGAGAAACTGTAGAGCAAAGTGGATCAGGACATGAAGAAGAGGTAGCCAACCATAACTTTGAAAGCTAACTTAAATTTTAACAAACTTAAGCTTTGTACCCCCTGACTTCACACATGAGGAGTGCATCAGAGCTCTGCAAGGCTCTTTCAACACCACTGTGTTGATATTTTCGAATGCTGTCCGAAGTAACTCCATTTCCCTCTCCTAATCCTTCATAGCAATTCAAGGCCTCTTTGGAAATGTGGGCTAGTTCAGCCCTGTTAGGTTAGTAGTTGCAACAGTTAAGTCTAGCTTTAAATGGCTTGGCTTTAAATGATAGTAATTGATCTTTAGGCTTCCGAAATATTTTTTTCCCTATTCTTTTGTTTGATAGTATCTTCAGTCAGGATCTCGGAACACATTTCAATCAACTAACTTTGAATCTCCTAAAGGATAGGTAGCTTCTTTTCACCCCCATTTGTTAGCATTAGTCCCAGGAATCTTTGTTTCCTAACCCGAGACCTGAACTTTCTTTATGCCTCCTTTGGATGGCCAGATCTTATAGTCTAGAATTACTCAGGTGAGTAAACAGTTTAGGGTCCATCCTTTTCTAAAGCTAAAAATACATGAGCAATTTTTTCTTAATTAGGTACAAAGTTGGACCGTGATTTTATGTAACAACTCGCACATTCGAGTTTTAATTATTTGAAATCAACATAGCATTATTTTAAAACTTGAAGTGTACATTTTATTTAGAAAATTATAATAAATATTAGTTGTTTATTAAGCAAAATTCAACAATTACTTTAGGTCAAAAGTGTGTCATCAATTCTCATCTATTTTAGTGCAGAGTACATAGACAGAATAGTACACCTATAGCTTTTAAAGTTCTTTCACATTTTGAGGTATAGATTGCATGAGTATATCTGTTTTTGGAAAATAGAAAATTAGGTATAGTAAGGGAGAATGACTCATCAATGGCCACTTGGAAGATCAAGACATTAAACCTGGGAATTTAATATTTGATTCATAATTATTTCCAGAAAAAAGGTAGGCTTTCAATTTAAATTTAGCAGGTATTTTAGCTTTACTAATATATGCACTTTTGCCAGTAAGGGAGTAGAATTGTCACATTTTTCTCTCAGCTAGTCCATTAAAATAATTAAGTAGAACTAACGGTGTTGAATTTATATTTGTTGTTTCTAGGTTGAGACTATAAAATCCAGTTGACTTGATATAAAAGGAAATGCAGGTTTAGGATGTCAGTGCCATGTCAGAGTTCTTAGCTGACTTCCAAGTTTGATGCACATCCAGTAACATTCAGTCGCTGTTCCTTAATTTGAGGGTGAAGATCTTATGTTTTAAATTTTGGGAACTTGATACTATGTTTAACCCAACGTAGGAACACCTCCTGAATTCACAAAAATATTCCCTCAGTATTTTCAATGTTTTATATCTGTACAGTCTTCACCATTATTTTACCTGAATTATTTCACTTGAGTCTCATAAAGCCTTGGACAATAATATGTATGTATGTGTGTGTGTGTGTGTATGTATGTATGTACACATATATATATAAATTTCCATTTTGCAGACAATTTAAGACTACACAATAAGGGTGTATATATTGACTTCTATTATTTTTTCCATTAAACTCTTTTTCTGAAATAGCTCCATTGTTTTCTTTCCCAAATAATTTGAAAGAGACTATGAAGAACAATTCTTAATATTTTTGTTAATTGAAAAAATAACTTAGGGACTTGTGTTATAGATAATTTAACTATTTTTTAAAGAAATAGTAAAGGAATATAGTAGGAAAAACAATTGAGTTGTTTTTTAATGTCAGAAATATTTAGTTAGGATACAATGCTGTTAACTATTACATATTATATAGGTCAAGACTTTTTGGAACTGACACAATATACAGACACCCTTGAACAATGAGGGGATTAGGGATGTCAACCCTCCTGGCAGTCAGAAATCCACGTATAAATCTTTATAATCAGCTCTCCCTATATGAGGTTCCTCTATATAGTTCGTTCCTGGCTACATGTGTCTCCACATCTGAAGATTCAACCGACCACAGATTGTGTAGTTCTGTGGTATTTACTATTGAAAAAAATCCACATTTAAGTGAATCCACATAGTTTAAAACTATGTTGTTCAAGGGTCAACTGTATACTTATATATATATATATATATTTACATGAAGTTATAAATATACTTTAATTTATATTTAATTTAATCTATTAAGATATTTTTTAGTATACCGTTTTTCAACAGGAAGGTTGACACTGCTTAGTTTACAACACCTTTAATCCTAGAAGGGTGAACGAGAAAAGTAATACATTGCAATAGAAGATATTCTAATAATTTATGTCAGCTTGCCAATCATTTTACTCTTGTGAGAATAACAAGATTACATGCCCTTCTTTGATGAAATAGTTTCCTGCATACCTTTGACAAAACAAGATACAGTGTCATCAACTGAATGAGAGAGATTCAAAGGAAGGTGAATTTTCTTAATTCAGAATGACTTCAGAAAGCTTCATAAAAGTGAAGCTTGTATTTCAGATATTTTGAAGACTGAATAATGAACTCACAGAAGAGGTAATGTTGTAATTAAACTCATGTTGGCCAAGTCTATGCTGAAAAAACAGTAGCACATAAAAACCACCAAAGCAAAGGCACATCTCAGCTAAATGAGTGTCGGTGTTTTAAAAATACATAGAAGTTCTCAACTGACAATTTAAGAAGATAAAAATGAAAAAGAACATTGGGTTCATATGTTACCTATTATCAAAAGTGAACATGGATATGGAGGGGAAGACATACATGCCACAAAATCCAACGCAAGAACAGCTCGGCTCAGAACAAGGCTTTTCCAGTAGTTGCTGATTTGCTACCTCTCACAGTACATGTAAAGGTAAAAGAATCATAAAGCTCCTGGGAACCTGGATTACCAGTGCTAAATAAAAAGAAGTACACATTCCCTTCCTTAATTAAGCTGGCTCACTGCAATAATGTTCCACTATTTCAGCTCTAATATAGCATCCTCTAGCTGCATGGAGCTACTGAGAACTTAAAATGTGGCTAGTGTGCTTAAGAAATCAACTCTTTAAATATTTTAGAATTTTAATTATTTAAAATTTAAAAAGCCACATGTGGCTAGTGGCCAGCATATTGAATGGCACAGTAAGACTCTTAGATTCTTGCTGTTGGATAAGGCAAATCTGTATTTTGTCATCCAATTTTCTTTTTCATACCAATGAACAACTAACCCTACCTTTTTCATTTCCTTCTCAAGTAGGTTAATAAAAGTGGCAAGAATCATAGAGACATTAGTCTTCTAAGCAATGGTTCTTTTAATGCCATTTCAAACTTGAGTCCCCCTTTTCTCCAAATTAGAAATAGTTTAATACTGCCTTAATGTAAATTTATTTATTTACATCTTTATTGAGATACAGTTGATTGACAATTTTATGTAAGTTTCAGGTGTACAGCAGAGTAATTCACGTCTTATGGTAAATTTAGAATTCGTTTATTCTTTTGATGGAGAGAGAGGAGAGATGGATACATACTGAAATCAATCAGCCAAGGGCAACGGGAAGGCTGTGGTTATGCAGCAACATGGACAGGACCTCCCCTTCCTTCCTCCTTGTCTCTTCAACCGTGTGCTTGCCTCTGATCTTCTTTATCCATAACATGTTACATACGTTGGGGGGGGAGTTAAGCCACTTGCATTTTTCTGCCATTGTCACTACCTGTGTGGCCTTGGTCAATTCATTTACTCTTTTAACCTTTAGTTTAATTCAAAATGAAGTAGTTGGATGAGACCACGGGTTTGAAACTAAAGATATATGCATAATGGAGAAGAGTGAGACCAGTTATATGTGGAAATGTGCAGGCATCCAAACTCACAATAAAACGACAAGCATATAAATAGAAAAAAAATGTGCAGATAAACAGCAGTCTTTAAAAACATCATTTACAGGCATGGAGTTTGCTCCCCTAAAACGAGATAAAGACTAGGTCTCATTTTTCAATTTTAAAATTGGGTGAATTGTGTGTTTTTATAAAATTATGAGACATACCATTTTAAATAATGCCAGAAAACATGGTAATTTTTTTCTAAAAAATCATTAGTTATCTTAAGATTGAGTTACGTCTTCTAAATAATTAGGGAAGTGACTGGAGTGGGAAACTGGACGGGAGTGAGGTTATTTGATGTCTGACTTACAAGAGAGTCAAATAAAGACCATCACAAAACAACACAATTGTGCTTGTAATGATGCACAAAGTCTAATTTTATCAGAAAAAACATATTTTTAGTGTAAGAAAAGTTCACTAGTTCTTAGCTCCACGGGCAAAAAGTACTTATATATACATCCCTGCACAAAATCAAAAATGCTGAAAATTAAGTAGGAAACTTAGTATGTATACATAATGGGGGACACCTCCTGTCTTCAAGCTCACAGTGAGGGTCAGGGGATTTAGGTTAAGGACACTTTCTTCTTTTTATTGGGTCACACGTATAGCATATCTCCATATAGGATCTAGGAATCCTTTCTTTAGGTTATTCACTTTTAAACTAGATATTATTTGTTTTCGAGCTTTCTGATTACATTCACTTTTTTAAAAATGATTTTTCAAAATACGTTGGTTTTAACATAGTAAATAATACTGATTATTAAATTAAAGCCAAATAAAAATCATAACCGTTCTCTCTCTTTTTTTTTTTTTTTTTGTGGTACGCGGGCCTCTCACTGCTGTGGCCTCTCCCACTGCGGAGCACAGGCTCCGGATGCGCAGGCTCAGCGGCCATGGCTCACGGGCCTATCTGCTCCGCGGCATGTGGAATCTTCCCAGACCGGGGCACAAACCCGTGTCCCCTGCATCAGAAGACGGACCCTCAACCACTGCACCACCAGGGAAGCCCCATAAATGTTCTCTTTAAACAATATTGTTTTATGTAGTGTTTTATGGGCTGGAAATGTAAAACATTTTCTGGACTGGAATCATGCTTTGTTTTCTGTTCTTATCCTATCAGCAATTATATTATTTACTTTCTGAGAGTGAGAGGGAGAGTGAGAGTGAGAGAAACAAGAGAGAGAAGGAGAAAGAGAAAGCACTTATCTTCCACACTGAGATTCTGATGATGACATACAGATCCTCTAATGGGATCTGACTAAATAATATTGTGCTGTTTACAGCTTTAAAGTCTTAGAATCACTTCACTGCTTCTTTTTCAGAAATTTTCAAGAATTTATCAACACAATGATTCCTCTTATGGTTTTAAGTTAAGTCCGTGTTAGGGATGATTTTTTAAAACAAATGCATTAAAGGTTAACAGTGTTTTCACAACAATGGACCACATTCTAGTTTCCTTGATAAAGAAAGTGAAAGAAAAAAGCACAACATGCATTAGCCCTAAATCAGGAAAACTAATGAATTTTAATTTGTCAGATACGGTTGAGGGTCTAGATTATGTTTTGAGGGTTGCTCTAATTAGAACTGTGAAACACTAAAGATCTCATATACACTTTAGATACATTGGCTCAATCAGAACTGTTTTAATACAAGCTGCTTCATGTAGATGCTGTACAACAGTATCTTTTTGTACCTTTTTCCTTCAACAACTGCTGAAGTCTTCATTTACACTGAACAAATTATCCTGAGCAGAGGGTAGGAAGCAATCAGCAAGGTGTAGCTGGAAATAAGTCTATTCTTATTACATGTTGGAAAGGGCCAGGGGACATGACATTTGTCCAGCCTAGTAAGGGGGTACTCTATTAAGAGGAAAAACACAAAAGCAAAAACAAAACCCAGAAAAAAAACATAAACACTGTTGAGCTGTTGTCCTCCTGAGAACACAGATAAAGGAAAATTTGAGAGAGTATGTGGTTTATGCTGTAGACATTTTCTGCTATGGCACATGATGGCAAATGAAGACAAGCCTTTTAGATCAGATTTTCTGTTCTCTTTTCTACAGTAATTCCAATTTCACTTTCTCTTAGGGACTCACCAGATTACATTGTTATGTGTAAATAGAGGGAAAAAAACAGTGGGCAAAGAAAAAAATATTCAAAAGAAATTTGGAAAAGAGTATTTTTCAAAAGATGGATAGAGATTTAATTCTATTTCTGATTAAAGTGAAAATAGAAGAATTAGATTATGAGGTCGATTTGATACCCAAGGCTGCTGACCTCTTCCTGAGCTTTTCTGAATAACAAGATTGGTTATTGCTAGTCTGCTACAGTAAGGAATAAGTGGTAGAATCCTGGAAACATACTTCATTCCACCATGATAAAAAGCCCACAAAATCTTTTACCCCAAAATATGATTAGAAGTGTTGATTCAGCACTTTTAGAAATAGATTGTAATTTTTAAAAGGTCATTTTAATGAACTTTTCTCTATGATTTATAGACTCATTATCGTAATTAAAGTAAGAAGAAACCACCAATACTCATTTGGGGTGACTATGTATCCTTTGCTCACCCAAGATGGCATGTTTACTTAAAATGGCAATGATAATTGATGCCTGACTATGTTTCATCTAATTCCGGTATCATATCTAAATATTTATATAGTGGCTTTAAAGAGAATTTGTAGGTGTCACATTACATAATTTAATGGCAGATTAACTTTCTGTTTTAAGATTTAAAAGAAGGAAATTCAAATTGATAGCAGAGATAATTCTACTTTCTGAAAACTATTCCAGTACTGGATGCTAGTGAACACCAGATAACAATTAGAGAGTGACAAACACTCTACTGAAACATTCTATTGTTTAAAGAGCATTATTTGGGATAACTAATCTCAGAAAAATTGCTAAGACCAGTAAATGAATCAGAATTTATATAACTGACTCCTTATGATGGTAGCAGTAACGAGATAAAATTGGATTATTTGGCTACAGAGAAAGTCAAAACTATATTTGTCCTACTTTGGTAACTTATAGCACAATTATCTATACTTCTAATAATTGATATAATTTTGCTTTCTGAATCTGATTAGTTAAATGAGAAATGTCCTCATCTTTTTAATAAAATTTCTTTGTATTTCAATCAAAATTTCACAGCATTTATAATAAGTTGGGAAGAACACAGCTAACGTAATTTGTTTATAAAAGCTAAATAGTTTTCTTCTTTCTTATATTTTCTATGTGAAGTTACTATTTGAATGCTGTTTTTGTTGTTTTCCTTTCAATAAACATAAAAGATTTTTTGTGATTCTATTTAATGTCTATAGCTGACAATTACAGGTAATTTAAAATTTTGTTTCATTTTATTTTTAAAAATGTTTTCAGCTTATTATTTTTCTCTGAGTCCTATTATTTCAGAGATAAGTATAGTTTTATTTCCATAAAACATTATTGTGAAGTACTTTATACTTTTATATGAAAGGACACACAATGAAAGGTATGCTCAATAAACTTTTACAAAGAGAACACATTTCAATCATGACCAAGATCAAGAAATATTGTACAACTTACTGTAGATTATAGGTTTACAAATGTAAATATACACTCCTAAACACTATTGTTTAGTTCTTTTTTTTACATTCTGTATACATGATATCTTACAATATATATTATTTTGTATTTGGCCTCTTTCGCTCAAAATTTTTAAAAATAGCCATGTTATTTAATGTAGCTATGGTTTGTTTACTTGAATTGCTCCATTATATTTCTTGTATGGATAACCTATACCACAAATTCTTTATCCATTATGCCATTAATGGGCATTAAAATTGTTCCCAGTATTTGATTATTGTGAATAATGGTGCATTAAACCTTCTTATCTTTGGGTATAATGTATATGCTTTTCCTTTGTTTATACCTAGAAGTAAATTTGTTCGGGTGTAGAGAATGTATATGTTCAATGCAACAGATAAGCCCGAATGAGTTTTACAGAGTGGTTGTGCCAGTCTGTGTACCCCACCAGTAAGCTAGAATAGTTATGTCTGTGCTAGATTATTTGCCCATATCTGATACTGCGGGTCCATCAATGTAGTCGTTCGGGTGGCTCTGTTATTGCTGCCTTTTGGGTTTCCCTGATAACTAATGATGTCAAAGACCTTTCCATATGTTTCTTGTCCATATTGATATCCTCTTTTGTGAAGTGCCTAATCAAGTCCTTCGCTATTTTTCTAATTTTGACTAACCTCTCTTTCTTATTAATCTGTAGGTGGTCTGTAAATCCTCTCAGTAGAAACACTTTGCTGGGTGTATGTTTTGGAAACGTCTTTACTCTATTTGCTGTTTGCCTTTTCATTCTTTTAGTGGTGTCTGTTGTGAACAGAAATTTTTGATTTTAATGAAAAGAAATTTATAATCATGACCTTGAGATTAGTGTTTTTAGTTTCATGTTTCAAAAAGTTTTTCCAAGCTTATAAAGACTTTCTCATATCATTTTCTAGAAGGTATATTGTTCTTTCTTTTACACTGTTGTTAACAGTTTCACTAGAACTAAATTTTCTGTGATATGAAGGAGAGATCATGCTTCATATTTTCCATGTAGATATCTAAATTTCTCAGTAACATATACTGAAAATACCATCATTTCCCCACTAATCTGCAATATTTCCTTTGTTACAAATCAAAGGTACTTGTATCTGGGGTCTGTTTTTAGATTCTTTTCTATTTCTATGATCTATTTCTCTTTTTACACTTATACTGTCTTAATGATTGTACATATAAAAAGTCTTGGTATCAGGCAGAACAAAAACTCTCATTTTGTTTTTGTTCAAAAGCCTCTAGAGTCTCTGGGTGATTTTAATTTTCATATATATTTTAAATTCATTGAAGTTCAAAAAATGTTTGAAGATAATACTGAATTTTCAAACCTACATAGTATATTCTGTCTCTTTTATGGATCTTCCTTAATTTATTTCAATATTTTATATTTTTATCCATGAGTTTATGTATAATTTATCATATATATTACATATTTGCAAATTATTTCAGGTGTCATCTTTTTTAAATGCAAATTTCTGTTGCTAGTAGATAAAAATGCCATTGACCTTTTTATGCTGAACTTGCAACTAGCAATTAAGGTAAACACACTCAATTTAACTACTTTACCTGTTGGTATTTTTTGGATTTTATATGAACATAATAATGTCACATGGAAATGAAGAAACTCCCATTTATTCTTTTTCAATTATTTTACCATGTGCCTCTTTTTTCTTGTCTTATTGCAGTGGGTAGAATCTCCAGTAAAATTTTGCATGTAAGTAACAAGACCAGGTATTGTTTGCCTTTTACTTAATCTCAAAGTAAATATTTTAATTATTCAACATTAATTATGTTAATTATATGGTCTTTAAAAAGCTTTTTTTTAGATCAAATTTCCTGTTTATTTCTAGTGTAATATGAGGCTTTGCATAAAGGATATTGGCTAAGAAAATGCTTTTATTTAACACATTAAAAAAGTTATATAAGATTTTCTCCTCTAATTAATGTGGATAATTACATTAATTAATTTTGAATGTTAAACCAATCCTGCATTTCTACAGCATATATAATTAGGCTGTGAAGTATTATTAGTCTCATTTCACATGTGTAAAAGTTTTAAATTAAAGATACAAAAATGATTTGCCAGTCAGTGGCTGAGGAATGGAAGAAAACATATATTTGTTTCTTAATCTTGGCTCATTTCACTATTAATTATTACAGTGAAATGAGTAGAAACTTTAAACAATAATTGCATTCAAATATTATATCTGTATAGCATAATTTTATAATTTGGGTCACTCTTTCATCACTCACAGCCTAATTTTTCTCTTTAAAATGAGGTTCGTAGTTGGTATTAAAGATAAATATTAGTAAAGGAAAAAATATAATGCATAAGAACAGTGGATTTTTTTTTTTTTCTTTTTGCGTTACACAGGTCTCTCACTGCTGCGGCCTCTCCCATTGTGGAGAACAGGCTCCGGACGCTCAGGCTCAGAGGCCATGGCCCACGGGCCCAGCTGCCCCGCGGCATGCGGGATCCTCCCGGATCGGGGCACGAACCCGCATACCCCGCATCGGCAGGCGGACTCCCAACCACTGCGCCACCAGGGAAGCCCGAACAGTGGATTTTTTACATGTCTTTATTATTATAAATTATGATGGTTTTAACTTCAAATGTTCTTAATAACCTAGAAATATTTTGTTCTTAATAACCTAGAAATTATAGAAAACAAAGTATATTTCTTACAAGTGTAAATGCTCCTGCTGTGGATTTAAAATTATATTCTTTTGCTCTCCTGCTTTATGCACAGATTTTTTCCTGTGTTATGCTTCTGCTGTCCCTTATACAGACACTATTATTGTACTCTAAGGCACTTTGTCCAAAAGGTGTTATACACCTTTTACAGAGACCTTGTAATAGTTACATTATGAAATGCATATCACACAACTGAAAACCAAATATTCTTAGGTGTGATAAAAAGACAGAAATACTGTGTAAAAAGTCAAGAGAGGTGAAACAAAATGAAGTGGGTAGTGGGGACAAGTCAGGTTCACTGATTGGATGACTGAATATTGCTATGCTGGCAACCTCCATTAAAATTCTATATATGTATTTTGTAGAAATTAACAAGATGATTATAAATTCATATAGCAATGCAAGACACCTGGGGTAGCCAAATAGTACTGAAGAAGAAAAACAAAGTTAGAAAATTCCTACTTCCCAAATTCAAAACCTACAAAGCTCCAGTAACTAAGACAGTGCTACTACCACAAAAATACACATATAAATCAATGGAATAGAGTTGAAAGTCCAGAAATAAACTAACATTTATGGTTAAATTATTTTTGACAAGATTGCCAAGGTAATTCAATGGGGGAAAGACTAGTCTTTTGAATAAATGATACTGGAACAACTGGATATTCACATACACAGGAATGATGTTGGACCCTACCACACACCATAAACAAAAAATAACTCAAAACGGATCAGGGATTTAACAAAAGAGTTAAAGCTGTAAAACTCTTAGAAGAAAATATTGAAGTAAATCATTATGACCTCAAATTAGTCAATGGTTTCTTAGAAAGGACAACAAAAGCACAGTGACAAAATAGAAAATTGATCTTATCAAAATAAAAAAACTTTTGTTCTTCAAAGGATATTATGAATAAAGTGAAAAGATATCCTATAGAATGCTAGAAAATATTATTTGCAAGTCACATAACTGATAAGGGACTTATATCTAGAATATATATAAAGGATACTTAAAACAATAATAAAATATAAACAACCCAATTTAAAAATGGACAGGATTTAAATAGATATTTCTCCAAAGCAGATATACAAATAGGCAATAAGCACAAGAAACAATGCTCAGCATCATTATTCATTAATAAATCTCAAATCTAAAAAATTTGCTAAGAAGGTAAATCTCATATCAAGCATTCTTACCACACACACACACACACACACACACGCACACACGGACACAAGGAAACTTTTACTGGTGGTGGATATGTTTGTTTTCTTGATCATGGTGATGATATCACAGGGGTATGCATATGTCTAAACTCATGAATTGCATTAAACATGTGCAGTTTTTTGTTCTGTATCTCAATTATACCTCAGTAAAACTGTTTAAAAAGTTACAAATCAAAACCACGATGAAATACCATTTGCACTCATTAGGACAGCAAAACAAAAATGAAAAAATATCAAGTGTTGACAGATATGGGAAGAAGTTAGAATCCTCATACATCGCTGGTGGGATTGTAAAATGGTGCAGACACTTTAGAAAATTGTTGGGAATTCTTCAAATATACAGCTATGTTATCCAGTATCTCTACTCCTGGACATTCAAGACAATTGAAAATATCTGTCCACACAAAAACTTCTACACAAATATTCATGGCAATATAAATCATATTAGCCAAAAAGTGGAAATAATCCAGATTCCCATCAATTGATGCATGGATCAGCAGCATGTGATATATCCATAAAAGAGAAAATTATTTCATCATAATCAACGATGCTCCAATATAAAAGAAAAAAAAATTTTAAAGCAATGAAATACTGACACATGCTACAACATGGATGAGCCTTGAAAACATTATGATAATTTTAAGAAGTCGATAATGAAAGGCCACATATTGTGTGATTTCATTTATATAAAATGTTTAAATTAGGCAAATCCATAAAGCAGGTGAGTAATTGCCAAGGTTGAGGGGAGGAAGCAATGGTGAATAATTGTTCATGGGCATGGGTTTCTTTCTGGGGTGATGAAAATGCTCCAAAATGTCATGGTGATGGCTGCACAGCTCTGTGAATATAATAAAAACAACTGTACCATTTCAAAGTGTGAATTTTATGGCATATACATTATAAATCAATAGAGCTGGGGTTTTTTTGAGGGGTGGATGCTTCTGTTTTTTTAAAGCAACTGCAGTGAGGGTAGGAAATGTGGGCTTTTAAATTACATAGATTTATTTCACATCCTAGCTCTCACCTCTTATTAACTAATATTAGCCAACTTTATTGATATGTTTGATACAATATCTATACGAGTAGTAGAAGTTTAAATGAAATCTTTTCAGTTTTTCCTCAAACTTCCTTGATTCAAAGACGCACCTCCAGCAGTAGCCAAACTACAAATTTCTAGGAACCCACTCCTAGAGTCTGATTCAGTAGGGCTTAGATAAGGATCACAATTCTGTGTTTAAACATATGCCTTAGCTAATTCTTATGATCAGATAAAGCTCAGGGAAATAACGATAACCTTGAACCTTGCTAAATGGGTGCTCAATAAATACTAGTTTTTCTCTATCTTCTCCTATGCCAGTACCACTTTAAGAAAATATGTGTAACTAACATAATATTGTACATCAACTATATTTCAATGAAAAATAAAATGTGTTTGTGTGTGTATATGTGTTTATAATGTATGTGATTATACGTGACTATACACTTATTCATATACATCGGAGATTCCATTTCAAAATTTCTACGAAAAGTATACCTTAGCTGCTTAAGAAATTTCAAGGTTGAAAATGGACATATGCAGCTCTAGCTAATATTTTTTAGAGCCCAGGATATGCAGATCTAACATAGATCAACGTTAGTATGTAACCATGGCTTACCACTGGCACATTTTTTTTCCTTCAAAAAAAGCAAACAACTTTGTAACAGGTTTTAAGCATTACAATCTCAAGCTATTCCTTGATAGAAACTTGTCTTCTATATATACTAAATAATTTAGTAACATTAGCAGTCTTTGCACAATAGATGTCAAGTAATTGCCTAGCAGGGGTGTTACAGATTTTATATGACGGTGTGTGGGTAGAGACGTGTGAGCAAACCTGGAGAACAGCCATATGCACTTTCCCTAACTGTAGTCAGGATTCTCAGCATCACACACTCTCATTAGCACCGAATTTTATGCAATTTATTTATATGTTATAAAAAATGTCAAGTCAAATATAAATAGACTGGACTAAACATCTGTGATTACTGAAATCAACACATTTCCTCTATTAAATATGCTTTCCCTGAGGAACATCTTCCTGCAGAGCAAGAAAATTATTCCAAATTCCCTTTAGAAGGTTTCCATATGAAGAAATGGCCTCTCTCTTTCCTGAAAGATGCTCAAGTGTCTATCAAAAACAGTATTTGTTTTAAAAAACACAAATAAAAAGTACTGTTTCCAAGTTAGTAGATTCTGGGCAATGTGACAGAGAGAAATATGCACAGTGCTCTTTTATGAAATTCATTATCATGTTATATCTACTCTTAATTAACTTTATCAATTAATATAAACAGAAGTGTCTGGATGCATATATCAGTCCTTCATTAACATTTAGCATTCATCTGCTCTGTGGCTTGCTTAGTTTCTGCCATTTGGTTAAGTGCTGTACTTTACTTTGCTTTCACCACACCTTCCAAAAAATGTGCAGGATTTTGTGGTGGTCGCTTAAAAACATTGGATCTAGAGTCCCACGGAAACCTGTACTTTAGAAACAGTGTAGAATGAAGACAAGTGAATCACATGGAAAATTGTATCACTTTTATTTTCTTTTTTTCTACTGAAAGTCTTCTGATAATTCCAATACTTTTCACCAGATTTCAATTATTCCCAGCACCATTTTCCTCTCTGAACTCACAGAATAACAGTCTTTATAATATGGTAACTCAGAACACAGGAGGTCTCCTATAATATGAGTGAAAATACTAAATTAAATTTCACATTATTTGGGCTTTTCTATGTAGATAGAGCCAGAAGAAGCCACACTGAATAGTATAGAGCCACACAAAAAAATTATCTTTGACAAGATACGGGTTTAAAGCTAAATAGAGTTTGTGTTTTTGATATTGAGCTGCATGAGCTGCTTGTATATTTTGAAGATTAATCCTTTGTCAGTTGCTTCGTTTGCAAATGTTTTCTCCCGTTCTCAGGGTTGTCTTTTCGTCTTGTTTATGGTTTCCTTTGCTGTGCAAAAGCATTTAAGTTTCATTATGTCCCATTTGTTTATTTTTGTTTTTATTTCCATTTCTCTAGGAGGTGGGTCACAAAGGATCTTGCTGTGATTTATACTCAACATCACTAATCATTAGAGAAATGCAAAACAAAACTACAATGAGGTATCACCTCACGCCAGTCAGAATGGCCATCATCAAAAAATCTACAAATAATAAATGCTGGAGAAGGTGTGGAGGAAAGGGAACCCTCTTGCCCTGTTGGTGGGAATGTAAATTGATACAGCCACTATGGAGAACAGCATGGAGCTTCCTTAAAAAACTAAAAATAGAACTACCACATGACCCACTACTGGGCATATACCCTGAGAAAACCATAATTCAAAAAGAGTCATGTACCACAATGTTCACTGTAGCTCTATTTACAATAGCCAGTACATGGAAGCAATCTAAGTGTCCATCGACAGATGAATGGATACAGAAGATGTGGCACACATATACAATGGAATATTACCCAGCCATAAAAAGAAACAAAATTGAATTATTTGTAGTGAGGTGGATGGACCCAGAGTCTGTCATACAGAGTGAAGTAAGTCAGAAAGAGAAAAACAAATATCATATGCTAACACATATATATGGAATCTAAAAAAAACCAAAAAGGTTCTGATGAACCTACAGCAGAACAGGAATAAAGATGCAGACGTAGAGAATGGACTTGAGGACATGGGGAGGGGGAAGTGTAAGATGGGGTGAAGTGAGAGAGTGGCATGGACATATATACACTACCAAATGTAAAATAGATGGCTAGTGGGAAGCAGCTGCATAGCACAGGGAGATCAGCTCGGTGCTCTGTGACCACCTAGAGGAGTGGGATAGGGAGGGTGGGAGGGAAATGCAAGAGGGAGGGGACATGGGAATATATGTATATGTATGCTGATTCACTTTGTTATACAGCAGAAACTAACACAACATTGTAAAGCAATTATACTTCAATAAAGATGTTAAAAAAAAAAAGCTAAATAGAATTATTTCAAACAGAAATTTGCCTACTCACCCTTCTTAAAACAGGCATCATGTTTAGGAAGGAAAAATGTTAGCTTATTTAGGATGGAAAGGAAAATTAGGAACTATGTATTTCAACCAAATTTCTTGACAGTGGGTTTAAGTGACATGTCCAAGATCCCATAGCAAGTCAGTGACAGAAGAAAATTCCAATCTATTGTAATTGATTCAATATCAGACTTGCTATTCGATTAAGCATATCTCCTAGGATGTTTATGTAGACACATACCGGTAGTAAATTACATTCTTTGCTTCTGGTCAAAGGAAACAATTAGTTAGTAATAACCAAAATATTTAATGGATGATCAATAAGGAAAACTCAAACAGGATATAATCAAGTTATTAATATCTATATGTTTTTCTTTTTGACCATACATCTCTTTATATCCAAAATCATGTTGGAGCATGTCATTTGATACATTACCTACATCTGTAAGATAGTCTTGTGCAGGGCTGCTATGAAAGACTGTATTGCTGTCAACCACATAGCTCTTGGGATGCCCACCTCACAGATTATGATGCAAATGTATCCCCCAAACATTATGCAGTTTATAACCCACAAATTATATGCGGCAGTCCTAAGGATGAGAAAAACCCTTTTCTTCCATTAGTTTTCCAGAAGAAAATCTAACATTTAGTCTTTTCCTTGCTATTTTATTTTGATTGCACAGGTCTCCCTCTGCAGCTTTAATTGATCAGCACTGAATCTGTCATTTATCCTAACACACTGTATCTCTCTCTCTCTCACACCCACCCAGCCCCACAAACACAGAAATACATGTCTGGTTTTTGTTTATTCACTTTTTACTTAAGCTCTACACTAACACTTTTTGGTGCTCATCTCTATGAGTTTAGACAACGGCATACCCCACTACAACCAAGATTCAGAACAGGTCCATCACCCTTCAAAAAACTATTGTGCTGCCCTTTTTAATGAAGCCCTCTCTTGCCTCAGACCCTGACAACCAATGACCCATTTTCTCTTCCAATAATTTTGTCTTTTCCATAATGTTATATAAAGGTAAATGTAGACTTTTGAGCCTGACTTCTTTCACCTAGTAAAAATTTCGAGGTTCATGCGTGCTGTTGCATGTCTTCAGTTAATCCTTTTAATAGTTGAGTAATATTCCATTGTAAGTATGTATCACAATGTGTTTATCAATACATCTGTTCAAGGACATTTGAATTGTTTCTAGCTTTGGTGTTAAAATATTACTGCTCTAAACATACTTGTATAAGTTTTTGTGTAAACAAATGTTTTCATTTCTCATGGATAAGTACCTTGGGGTGAGACTGCTATGTCATATTATAATCATGTTTAACTTTATAAGAAACTACCAAACCCTTTGCCATATTTGCTGTACCATTTTACATGCCAACCAGCAATGCATGAGAGTTGCAGCTGTTCTCTACCCGTGCAACCACTTGGTATTGTCAATTGTGCTTTGCTCTCTAGCAGGTATGTAGTGATACCTCATTGTTATTTTATTTGTATTTATCCAATGACTAATGATATTGAGAATCTTTTCATGTGTTTATAACATCTGTAAATCTGCCTTGGTGAAGCATCTCTTCATATCTACTGCCTATAATTATTGTGTTGTTTCCTAACTATTGAGTTTTGAGAGTTCTTTGTATATTCTAGATACAAAATTAGTTTCCACTACGCTATTTGCAAATGTTCTCTTTGACCTAAGGCTCATCCTTTTATTCTCTTAGTAATTAACTTTTATTTATTTATTTAAACATCTTTATTCAAGTATAATTGCTTTACAATGGTGTGTTAGTTTCTGCTTTATAACAAAGTATATCAGCTATACATATACATATATCCCCATATCTCCTCCTTCTTGCATTTCCCTCCCTCCCATCCTCCCTATCCCACCCCTCTAGGTGGTCACAAAGCACCGAGCTGATGTCCCTGTGCTATGTGGTTGCTTCCCACTAGTTATCTATTTCATGTTTGGTAGTGTATATATGTCCATGCCACTCTCTCACCTTGTCCCAGCTTACACTTCCCCCTTCCTGTGTCCTCAAGTCTCTATGTCTGCATCTTTATTCCTGTACTGCCCCTAGGTTCTTCAGAATATATATATATATATATATATATTTTTTTTTTTTTTAGATTCCACATATATGTGTTAGCCTATGGTATTTATTTTTCCCTTTCTGACTTACTTCACTCTGTATGACAGACTCTAGGACCATCCACCTCACTACAAATAACTCAATTTTGTTTCTTTTTATGTCTGAGTAATATTCCATTGTATATATTTGCCACATCTTCTGTATCCATTCATTTGTTGATGGACACTTAGGTTACTTCCATGTAATGGCTTTTGTAAATAGAGCTGCAATGAACGTTGTGGTACATGACTCTTTTTGAATTATGGTTCTCTCAGGGTATAGGCCCAGTAGTGGGATTACTGGGTCATATGGTAGTTCTAGTTTTACTTTTTTAAGGAACCTCCATATTGTTCTCCATAGTGGCTGTATCAATTTACATTCCCACCAACAGTGCAAGAGGGTTTCCTTTTCTCTACACCCTCAGCATTTATTGTTTGTAGATTTTTTGATGATGGCCATTCTGACTGGTATGAGGTGACACTTCATTGTAGTTTTGATTTTCATTTCTCTAATGATTAGTGATGCTGAGCATCGTTTCATGTGTTTGTTGGCCATCTGTTGTATATCTTCTTTGGAGAAATGCGTATTTAGGTCTTCTGCCCACTTTTGGATTGGGTTGTTTGTTTTTTCGATATTGAGCTGCATGAGTTGCTTGTAAATATTGGGGATTAATCCTTTGTCAGTTATCTCATTTGCAAACATTCTTTCCCATTCTGAAGGTTGTCTTTTCATCTTCTTTATGTTCTCCTTTGCTGTGCAAAAGCTGTTAAGTTTCATTAGGTCCCACTTGTTTATTTTTTATCTTTATTTCCATTTCTCTAGGAAGTGTGTCCAAAAGGATCTTGCTGTACTTTATACATAGAGTGTTTAACATAGAGTCTATGTTTAACATGCAGTGCTCTGCCTATATTTTCCTCTGGAAGTTTTATAGTGTCTGGCCTTACATTTAGGTCCGTAATCCAATTTGAGTTTATTTTTGTGTATGGTGTTAAGGAATGTTCTAATTTCATTCTTTTACATGTAGCTGTCCAGTTTTCTCAGCACCACTTATAGAAGAGGCTGTTTTTTCTCCATTGTATATCTTTGCCTCCTTTATCAAAAATAAGGTGACCATATGTGCATGGGTTTATCTCTGGGCTTTTTATCCTGTTCCATTGATCTATATTTCTGTATTTGTGCCAGTACCATACTGTCTTGAATACTGTAGCTTTGTAGTATAGTCTGAATTCTGGGAGCCTGATTCCTCCAGCTCGGTTTTTCTTTCTCAAGATTACTTTGGCTATTCGGGGTCTTTTGTGCTTCCATATAAATTGTCAAATTTTTTGTTCTACTTCTGTGAAAAATGCCATTGGTGACTTGATAGGGATTGCAGTGAATCTGTAGATTGCTTTGGGAAGTTTAGACATTTTTACCATGTTGATTCTTCCAATCCAAGAACATGGTATATCTCTCCATCTATTTGTATCATCTTTAATTTCTTTCATCAGTGTCTTACAGTTTTCTGCATACAGGTCTTTTGTCTCCTTAGGTAGGTTTATTCCTAGGTATGTTATTCTTTATGTTGCAATGGTAAATGGGAGTGTTTCCTTAATTTCTCTTTCAGATTTTTCATCATTAGTGTATAAGAATGCAACAGATTTCTGTGTATTAATTTTGTTTCCTGCCACCTTACTGAATTGATTGAATAACTCTAGTAGTTTTCTGGTAGCATCTTTAGGATTCTCTATGTACACTATCATGTCATCTGCAAACAGTGACAGTTTTACCTCTCCTTTTCAAATATGGATTCCCTTTTCCTTCTCTGACTGCTGTGGCAAAAACTTCCAAAACTATGTTGAATAATAGTGGTGAGAGTGGACAACCTTGTCTTGTTCCTGATGTTATAGGAAATGGTTTCAGTCTTTCACCATTGATAACAATGTTGGCTGTGGGTTTGTCATATATGGCCTTTATTGTGTTGAGGTAAGTTCCGTCTATGCCTACTTTCTGGAGGGTTTTTGTCATAAATGGGTGTTGAATTTTGTCAAAAGCTTTTTGTGTGTCTATTGAGATGATCATATGGTTTTTCTCCTTCAGTTTGTTAATATGGTTTATAACCTTGATTGATTTGCATACACTGAAGAATCCTTGCATTCCTGGGATAAACTCCACCTTATCATGGTGTATGATCCTATTAATTTGCTGCTGGATTCTGGTTGCTAGTATTTTGTTGAGGATTTTTGCATCTGTGTTCATCAGTGATGTAGTTTTCTTTCTTTGTGACATCTTTGTCCGGTTTTGGTATCAGGGTGATGATGGCCTCGTAGAATGAGTTTGGGAGTGTTCCTCCCTCTGCTATATTTTGGAAAGTTTTGAGAAGGATAGGTGTTAGCTCTTCTCTAAATGTTTGATAGAATTCGCCTATGACGCCATCTGCTCCTGGGCTTTTGTTTGTTGTAAGATTTGTAGTCACAGTTTCAATTTCAGTGCTTGTGACTGGTCTGTTTATATTTTCTATTTCTTCCTGGTCCAGTCTCAGAAGGTCGTGCTTTTCTAAGAATTTGTCCATTTCTTCCAAGTTGTCCATTTTATTGGTATACAGTTGCTTGTAGTAATCTCTCATGATCCTTTGTGTCTCTGCACTGTCAGTTGTTACTTCCCCTTTTTCATTTCCAATTCTATTGATTTGTCTTCTCCCTTTTTTTCTTGATGAGTCTGGCTAATGGTTTATCCATTTTGCTTGTCTTCTCAAAGAACCAGGTTTTAGTTTTACTGAACTTTGCTATTGTTTCCTTCATTTCTTTTTCATTTATTTCTGATCTGATCTTATGATTGCTTTCCTTCTGCTAACTTTGGGGTTTTTTTTTCTTCTTTCTCTAATTGCTTTAGGTGTAAGGTTACATTGTTTATTTGAGATGTTTCTTGTTTCTTGAGGTAGGATTGTATTGCTATAAACTTCCCTCTTAGAACTGCTTTTGCTTCATCCCATAGGTTTAGCGTCATCGTGTTTTCATTATCATCTGTTTCTAGGTAGTTTTTGATTTCTTCAGTGATTACTTGGTTTTTTAATAGTGTATTGTTTAGCCTCCTTGTGTTTTTATTTTTTACAGTTTTTTTTCCTGTAATTCATATCTGGTCTCATAACGTTGTGGTCAGAAAAGATACTCGATACAATTTCAATTTTCTTAAATTTACCAAGGCTTGATTTGTGACCCAAGATATGATCTATCCTGGAGAATGTTCCATGAGCACTTGAGAAGAAAGTGTATTCTGTTGTTTTTGGATGGAATGTACTGTAAATATCAATTAAGTCCATCTTGTTTAATGTATCATTTAAAGATTGTGTTTCCTTATTTGTTTTCATTTTAGATAATCTGACCCTTGGTGAAAGTGGGGTGTTAAAGTCCCCTACTATGATTATATTACTGTCGATTTCCCCTTTTATGGCTGTTAGCATTTGCCTTATGTACTGAGGTGCTCCTATGATGGGTGCATAAATATTTACAATTGTTATATCTTCTTCTTGGATCAATCCCTTGATCATTATGTAGTGTCCTCCTTCTTTGTCTCTTGTAATTTTCTTTATTTTAAAGTCTAGTTTTGTCTGATATGAGAATTGCTACTCCAGCTTTCTTCTGATTGCCATTTGCATGGAATATTTTTTTCCATCCCCTCACTTTCAGTCTGTATATGTCCCTAGGTCTGAAGTGGGTCTCTTGTAGACAGCATATATATGGGTCTTGTTTTTGTATCCATTTAGCCAGTCTATGTCTTTTGGTTGGAGTATTTATCCATTCATATTTAAGGTAATTATCAATATGTATGTTCCTAATACCATTTTCTTAATTGTTTTGGGTTTGTTTTTGTAGGTCTTTTCCTTCTCTTGTGTTTCCTGCCTAAAGAAGTTCCTTTAGCATTTGTTGTAGAGCTGGTTTGGTGGTGCTGAATTCTCTTAGCTTTTGCTTGTGTGTAAAGGTTTTAATTTCTCCATCATATCTGAATGAGATCCTTGATGGGTCGGGTAATCTTGGTTGTAGGTTTTTCCCTTTCATCACTCTAAATATGTCCTGCCACTCCCTTCTGGCTTGCAGAGTTTCTGCTGAAAGATCAGCTGTTAACCTTATGGGGATTCCCTTATATGTTATTTGTGGTTTTTCCCTTGCTGCTTTTAATATTTTTTCTTTGTAATTAATTTTTGATAGTTTGGTTAATATGTGTGTTGGCGTGTTTCTCCTTGGATTTATCCTGTATGGGACTCTGTGCTTCCTGGACTTGATTGACTATTTCCTTTCCCATATTAGGGAAGTTTTCAACTATAATCTCTTCAAATAGTTTCTCAGTCCCTTTCTTTTTCTCTTCTTCTTCTGGGACCCCTATAATTCGAATGTTGTTGTGTTTAACATTGTCCCAGGAGTCTCTAAGACTGTCCTCAATTCTTTTCATTCTTTTTTCTTTATTCTGCTCTGTGGGAGTTATTTCCACTATGTTATCTTCCAGCTCACTTTTCCGTTCTTCTGCCTCAGTTATTCTGTTATTGATTCTTTCCAGAGAATTTTTTATTTCAATTATTGTGTTGCTCATCATTGTTTGTTTGCTCTTTAGTTCTTCTAGGTTGTTGTTAAATGCTTCTTTTATTTTCACCACTGTACTTCCAAGATTTTGTATCATCTTTATTATAGTTAGTCTGAATTCTTTTCAGGTCGACTGCCTATTTCCTTTTCTTTTGTTTTATCTGATGGGTTTTTACCTTGCTCCTTCATCTGCTGTGTGTTTCTCTGTCTTCTCATTTTGCTTTACTTATTGTGTTTGGGGTCTCCTTTTCACAGGCTGCAGGTTTGTAGTTCCCATTGTTTTGGTGTGTCCCCCTAGTGGCTAAGGGTGGTTCAGTGGCTTGTGTAGGCTTCCTGGTGGAGGGGCCTGGTACCTGTGTTCTGTTGGATGAGGCTGGATCTTGTCTTTCTGGTGGGCAGGACCACATCCGGTGGTGTGTTTTGGGGTGCCTGTGACCTTATTATGATTTTAGGCAGCCTCATTGCTAATGGGTGGGGTTGTGTCCGTGTGTTGCTAGTTGTTTGGCATAGGGTGTCCAGCACGGTAGCTTGATGGTCATTGAGTGGAGATGGGTCTTAGCATTGAGATGGAGATTTCTGGGAGAGCTTTCACTGTTCGATATTACATGGAGCTGGGAGGTCTCTGGTGGACCAATGTCCTGAACTTGGCTCTCCCACCTCAAAGGCACAGGCATGACACCCGGCCGGAGCACCAAAACCCTGTTAGCCACGCAGCCAACCAAGTTCAACCAAAGTTGTGATACTTATTTCCCTTGTATGTGTCCACAAGGTATTAAGAGGCACTGTGGGAAGAGTATATTAGTAGCTACCATGTCTTGGGTCCTGTGGGTTACTTTTTCCTTCAGTCGCACCACCTCCCAGCAGGTCCTGAGGATACAGGGCTCCTGTCAGCATGAACCGGACCCCACAACGTCCCAAAGCCAAAGCGCCAGCAAGTCCTGAGGAGACTTGGCTCCCATCAGCATGGACTTGACCCCGTGTTGTCCCGAAGCCCCCAGGCTGTCAGCATGGACTCAGCCCCATGTGTTCCAGAAGCCAAAGCCTCAGCGGGTCCTGAGGAGAGCAGGTTCGCATCAGCTGCCCAGGGGCAGTAATTAACTTTTAGATAGCAGTTTTAAAATTTTATGTAGTCCATTTTACCATTTTTTTCTTTTATGATTTTTTTGGTCTCATATCTAAGAAATCTTTGACCTAAAGTCATAAATATTTTCTTCTATTTTCTCCTTTAGGTTTTACATTTAGGTGATCCATTTTGAGTTAATATGAGTATAAAACATGAGATATGGGTTCAGGTGCATTTTTTAAATCAACGTGAATTGGTGTATAGTTAAATATTTCAAATGTACGGAGACAGGAAGAAGCATATATGACAAATAACTGAATCCGCATTCCTGTAATCCAGATTTAGCATATCTTAACATCATGCAGTATTTGTTTCAGAGCCTTTATCTACTAAAAACATGCATTTACAGGTTAAGTTGAGGCCACTATTTTTCCATACATTCCCTGTGAGGTAATCATCCTTCTGAACTTTTTTTTATCAATCTAGTGAATATTTTGTATATAAGCATGTATTTATAAACTACTATTTTTGCATATTTAAATGTATGTAATATTATTCTGTCATTCTGCAATTTTCATTTATTTTGCTCAACAAATAATATTTAATCATGCTTATATATGCAGACTATTTCATTTTACTGATTTACTGCAATTTATTTATCCATCTTCCAATTGATACATATTTATTTAGGTTGTTTACAATTTTTTGCTAAGAAACAATATGCTAAAGATTGTTTTTGCAGATATCACCTTGTTCATGCTTGCAAGAGTTTATTTAGATTCCTGAAATTGGAAATTCTGGGTGCAGAGTAAGAATATCTTGAATTTTATTTGATGTTAAGAAATTACTTTCAAAGATTGATGCAGTAATTTACCATCTTACCATGAGGGTATAAGAGTTTTCAAAGCTCCACATGCTCAACACTATATAATTTGGTAATTTTTAAAGAAAAGTATATTTCATTTGATTAGAATTATTGAATATCTTTCCACATGTTTACTAGAAATTTTTATTTCCTTCTCTGTGAATTTGTCAGTACATTTTGCCCATTTACCTATTGAATAATTAGGTATTTCTTCTTCTGTAGTTCTTTTATATTCAAGATACTAACCATTTTACCATTAATACTTTTTGCAAATATTTTCTAAAACTCTTTATATTTTCTTTTATCATTTTAATGGTAATTTGTGGTAATAAATTGTTATCTTAAAATAACCTAATCTGGTGCCATTGAAAACATATGACATTTTCTCCTAAAAGTTTAAAATTTTTCATTTCCACCTAAAATTAGTCATTGTGTACACTCTAACATAATGACCCGATTTCAGTTTTTCCCCATATGAACAACCAGTTTCCCTAACAGCATTTACTTCATAATAAATCTTTTCTCTGATTTGTAATACTGCCTCTGACGTATCAAGTTTCCAAATATGCATGGATGTGATTTTAGATTTTTCATTCTGCTCTATTTGTCTATCAATTTGTCAACATCATAATATCTTAATCACTCTTCCTTAAAACATATTTTGATATTCGGTAAAGCAAGTTTTTCCATCCTGTTTTTCTTTAAAACTGTTAATTTTTTCTTTATCTTATAAATTTGTTACCTGCTTTTAAAAATTTCTTTAAAAAATCTATTGAGAATTTTTTACAGTAACATTAAATTTTTAGGTCAATTTATAGAAAATTCACAGTTTTATTAATATTGAGCTTTCCAATCTATATTATTGCTCTTTATTAAAAATTCTTTATAGCCCTTAAAAGCGTTTATAATTAATTATATACAGTTTTTATCTATCATTAAAACATGTAATAGAAACAAAGATATAGATCTTTCTTTATATATGTATATATATTACTGTTATATGTTACATATAATTATAATATGTATTATGTATAATATATTACTACCATTATGTATCATACAATTTGTATATATTACTGTTGTGATTAGGCTTATGGTCATTTATTAAACAATCTGAACGTCCTGCCTTTTAGGTATCTTAGTTGGATATCACTTATCATGATGCTATTGATTTTTGTGCATTGTGCTTACATCATTGTTCTTAATTACCTTAGTTAAAAAAATCTGTTAATACTTTTGGACTTTGTATGTATATTTGGCAAACAGTCCAGTTGTTGAGCTACTGTATGCCAGCTTCTAATCATTAAGCTATGGTATGCCAGCTTCCAATCTACCCACTATATTCTGCTGTGTGATAATATAGGTGAAACTCTGAAAACCACATTTCTCTTTGGCACCTGACTTCCAATTTGGTTCTGGCAATAAAGACTGCTAGACAGAGCCTGGGTAACTGTTGTAGGGAAAACGGACATACTCTTTTGGGTCTCTTCACTATTCTTATTTTATTTTCTGTTTTTATTTTTATTTCTAGATTAATGCATCATCACCACGGTAGCAGTTATCCTTATCAGTGGCAGCAGTTGATTTTAATTTGCAATTTTCTAACACTTTCTGATCCCTTTTCAGAGAACTTGGTCCACCCATAGGGTCTCTCCTTTGAGTTCAGAAAAAAAAAAAGAACAGTAGCAGCTAGGTAGTACCCTTTCACAGAGGTTTAAGGCCAATTTAAAATTTAAAATTAAAAAGAAAATTCATTCCTTTGTTCCTCAATCCTGATTGTGTTAACTGGTTCTGCTCTTGCTACCTCAACAACATAATAGTGATCTCTTACTGCACTCCCATGTGACTTTTATCTACTAACTGAATCCAGGCTGACATAGTACATAAAGACCATTTTGTAAGCTGCTTTCCAATTCCTGCAAGTCTAAATGGTGAAAAATCCTCATTACTTTACTGTAGACACTGGAGCTAATGTGAAAAAATTCTTATCACTATTTTGTTTATAATTATTTTGATTATTTGGTGAAGATAATCCCCTTTATTCTAGTTTTCAAAGTTTTTGTTCTTTCCCTTTTTCTTTTTTTTCTTTAATAAATAACCACTGACATATTGAATGGATGATAGATTTTTGGCATTTATCTGATCCTCTAACTTGAATAATAACTAATTTTTGTTCTAATTCTCATTTTCTACCCATGTCAATATCATAATGTCTTAATCACTCTGCCTTAAAATATATTTTGATATTTGGTTAAATAAGTTTCTCCATCTTACTTTCCTTCCTTAAAATTGTCAAAGTTATTTTTTATCTTATAAACATCCCTCAACTCCCTTAATCTTTACATGAGTTGAAAATATCTGTTTTTGTCTCTTTTGTGCATCTAATGTTACGCATTTACCTCTGAGGACCAATTTAGTATCATTCTGTAAGACTTGATATGTGGTATTTCCTTGTATTTTAGTTCTAAAATTTGTAATGACCTTTGTGACTAACTTATTCACAAAAGAATAACTTAAGACTTCATTTTTTTAATTTTCAAGAAATTTTATTTTTGTTTTACTGCATTTTACTAGTTTCTATATGTTGATTTAAAATTTGTGTTGAGAGAATTTGTTCTTTTTGTTATTAATTTTAGTTGATATAAAATACTTGAATTATTTGGATACTCCCTGTGTAACTCATTAGGTGATCAATTTTTGTAAATTGTCCATGTATTAATAAAAATAAATGTATATTTATTTATTGGGGCACAAGCATCTATGTCCATCATTAGATAAAACTCACAGTTGTGTTCCTCAAATTTCTATTTACAAATTTCTGGTCTTACTGATATATTGGCTTCTTTTTGAGTTACTAAAGTTGTGGACTTGTCACATTCTCTTTTTAGGTGACTCATATAAAATACAGGTATAGATATATAATTTTAGGGTTATTAATTTCATGAGTGATTGTAATTTTTAGACATCATAGTTGGAAAATTAATTATATTGTTATTTGCAGATCCTTAATGTTTTATCCATAAATAGTATTTTGTCTGAAATTATTATAGATACTCCAGTTTTATTTTTGTTATTATGACACTGTATATTTTAAATTATTTAATAATACAGTCATAACTGCATGGTATGTATCTCCTGATGGACACAGATAGTTTTATCATTTTATTTAATAGTTAATTTTTCTAATATTTAGCCACAAAATTATGGATATTTTCTTGGGATTTAGGCATTACTCTGCTTCCATCTAGAAACATTCTTCTTCCATTTGCAAACCTTCCTCTAGCACCTTTTTCAGGTGAGTCCACCAGTGACCAGTGTTCTCTTTTCTGCTTACCTAAAATATGTTTATTTTAATGTTTGAAGGGCACTTTCATTGGGTACGGAAAAGTAGCTTGGTTCTTATTTTCTTTAAGCATTTTGATTGTTCCATCCCATTGTCTACAGACTTTCATCATTTATGTTGGGAAATTTTCTGTAACTTTTATGATTGTTCATTTGACGATGATGCATGATTTTTTCCTCTCTGGCTACTATTAAAATTTTCTCCTTGTTTTTGATTTTAGCAGGTTATCTATGATGTTTTATTTGTTGTTTTATTTTTTGTCCTTGAGATTTATAGAGATTTTGAATCTTTTGCTTGACATCCTTACTGAGTTTAATTCTCAGATATTATCTCTTCAAATATTACTTCTGTCTCTTCTTATTCCACTTTTCTCTCTCTCTCACTCTTTCTCCATCTTCCTTTCTCTTCATTCCTCCTTCCTCCTACCCCTCCACCTCCCCTTCTTCTTCTTATCTATCTGTGTGTCTCTCCTTGCTCTACAAGTTACTTTAATAGTATACATATATGTCAGTGACTTCATTGCATGGCATATGTTTTACTTATATTCCTTTTATGTTCTCAAATATTTAACATAATTTTTCTCTGTTTCAAGATTATTTTATACTGATGTAACTTTCAGATCACTAATTCTCTTTTATGCATTGTCTATTCTTTTACTTACTATTGTTGTGCTTTTAAACATTTCTATTTGAACTTTTTTTATACATTCCATTTCCTTGGTGAAACTTCGGTAAAGTTTATTATATTTTATAATATCTTGTCATAGTTTCATCTTGTAATCATATTTCATTTGAAGTCAGTGACTGAAAACCCCAACATATAAAACATATTTGGATCTGTTTCTATGGTCTTTTTTCCTCTTGATTTCCTGATATTTTGGCCTGGCTCCTGGCATGCCTGATAATTTTTTATTTACTATTGGACACTACCTATAAAAATATATGTAGAGGCACTGGAAAACATTATATTACTTCACAGAGGATTTGATTTTCTTTTTTCAAGAAGATAATAGCAGAAAAATCTCCTGATTCAGTCAAGACTTGTCCATTTTTATATTTTTCTTACTTCTAGGGATATAGCCTCCTAGGCTATATCTAGGGATATGCAAGGGTCAGATTGTGTCCTCTTACTTTTCTGGGCCACAATTTTAAGTGGTCATTAGTCTTACCAGCCTTATCTTTGAAAATAAGTCACCCACTCCTCCTCCTGGTTCAGAGAGCGAGATTGGTTAAGGCTAAGGTTAAGGTTCTCTAGGGTAGTCCTTCAACTCACCTTTCCCATATACGGAAAGTAATACCTGCTCACAAACCTGATACCCTGCTGATAATGTCCTTTGTATCACCACAATTTGTTCTCTGTTTGTGGGACATGACTAAGATTATCTTCTTTTCCTAGCAATATTTTCCTAATTTTTCTCTGTGTATTTTATCTGTCATTAGTTCATATTTTGAGTTAATCCATGGTCAATGATGTTTTGTATGTTTATTTTTCTACTCCATCCCCTTTCTGATCTTATAAACTTTGGGGATGAATTCAGATATACTTTACATGAAGTTTATGTATGATTATTCATTATATATATTATTAAACAATATATTTTAACAATATATTTATATAAGTAAACTTCTAGCAAACCAAATTCAACAGTATATTAAAAAAGATAATATACCAGGAAAAAGTAAAATTTGTCCCTGTGATTCAAGTTTAGTTTAGCATATGCAAATCAATCAATATGATACACTGCATTAAAAAATGAAGGACAAAAATTACATAATCATCTCAATAGGTGCAGAAAAAGTGTTTAACAAAACACAGCACCCTTTCATGATTACAACTCTCAACAAGTTTGGTATAGAAGGAAAGTACCTCAACACAACAAAGGTTGTATGTGACAAGCCCACAGCTAACATTATACTCAATGGTGAAAAACTGAAAGGTTTTCCTCCAAGATCTGGAGTAAGGCAAGGATGTCCACTCTCACTATCCAACATAGTACTGGAAGTCCTGGCCAGAGCAATTAGGCAAGAAAAAGAAATAAAAGTCATCTAAATTAGAAAAAAAGTAAAAGTATCTCAGTTTGTACATGACGTGATCTTATATGAAGAAAACCCGAAAGACTACATACACACACACAAACACACATCTATTAGAATAAACAAATTCAGTAAAATTTCAGGATACAAAATCAGTATACATAAATCAGCTAAGTTTCTATACACCAACAACAAACTGTGCAAAAAGGAAATTAAGAAAACAACATAATATACTATAGCATCAAAAAGAATAAATTATGTAGAAATAAACTTAACCAAGGAGATAAAATTCTTTACACTGAAACTGTAATTCACTAATGACAAAAATTAAAGCAGATATAAATAAATGGACGTCCATGCTTATAGATTGGTAGAATATTGCTTAACGTGTATAAAATCTAAAGTGACCTACAGAGTCAATGATATCTCTTTTGAACTTCCAGTATCACTTTTCAGAAATAGAAAAACCTATTCTAAAATCCAAGTGGAACTACAAATGACCCCAAATCTTCTTTTGAGAACAAAGCCCAAGGCAACATTCTTTCTGATTTCAAACTATATCACAAGCTATATTAATCAAAATGGTATGGAACTGGCATAAAAACAGATGCGTAGACCAATCAAACAAAATGGAGAGCCCTCCAAAAAAT
Organism: Delphinus delphis; assembly: GCF_949987515.2. Lineage (NCBI taxonomy): Eukaryota > Metazoa > Chordata > Mammalia > Artiodactyla > Delphinidae > Delphinus > Delphinus delphis. The sequence continues at coordinate 41,414,164 of NC_082691.1, forward strand.
CCACACATATGTGGCCAATTAACTTTTGACAAGGGCACTACAAACACATAAATGGGCAAACAATAGTCTCTTTAATAATTAGTGTTGGAAAACCTGTTATCCACATACAAAAGAAAGAGAGTGGACCCTTACCTTACACCATATACAAAATTTTAACTCAAAATAGATTAAAGACTCAAAGACTCAAACCATAAAACTCATAGAAGAAAACATAGGAAAAGTGTTCCTCGACAAAAAAAAGTCTTGGCAATGATTTCTCGTCTACAACACCAAAAGCACAGGCAACAAAAGCAAATATACATAAATATTACTAAAACTAAAAAGCTTTTGCACAGCAAAGCAAACAAGAAACAAACTGAAAGGATAACCTATGGAATGGAAAAATAATATTTTCAGGCCATATATCTGATAAGGGATTAATAACCAAAATATATATAAAACTCCTACAACTCAATAGCAAAACACCAATCTGATTAAAAAGTGAGAAGAGGAAATGAATAGGGGTTTCTCCAAAGACAAACAACTAGCCAACCGGTCTATGAAAACATGTTCAACATCCTTAATCATCAAGGAAATGCAAATCAAAACCACAATGTGGAAAAAAAGAACATTTTTTAAAACTTGCAATATGATATCACCCCATACCTATTAGGATGGCTATTATTTAAAAAAAAAGGTATCACCTATTTATAAAGATGTTGAGAAAATGGAACCCTTGATCACTGTTGGTGGAAATGTAAACTGACACAGCCATTATGGAAAACAATATGGAGATTCCTCAAAAATTCAAAATAGAACTACTATATAATCTAGCAATCCCACTTCTGGGTATATATGCAAAGGAATTAAAATCTGGATCCCTAAGAGATATCTGCACTCCCGTGTTCACTGCAGCATTATTCCCAACAGCCAAATGTAGAGGCAACATAAATGTCCACTGATAAGCAAATAGATAAAGAAAATGTGGCATATATGTAAACAATGTAATATTATTCAGAAGAAAACACTGCAATTGGCCAACGACATGGATGAACCTGGAGGACATTATGCTACGTGAAATAAGTCAGACACAGTAGTACAATAAATTACATATTTATTTAACAAGGTAAGGTTTGTTGAAGGAGTGAGACTTTGAGTCATTTGAATGAGACATTGCTGGTTTTTAAACATGACGGAAATGATAGACAGAAGGGATTGAAATGAGAATAGATAAATCTAATCCCCTTACAAATTATACAAGGCCTTTTTCAAATCTAGTTTCTGCTACATTTTCAGTCTCACCTCTAACCATAAACTTCTTTACACACTTTCACAATGTCTCAAGACACTTAATGAAGACAAATAGAATTTAAACTAAACCCTATAATAATAAAAAAAAACTACACGTAGTTCCCAGAACACATCATAACCTCATACTCACTTATCTTTCTATACATTTTCCACCTGAGGCTTTCTGTCAACCTTTAAATATACTGACAAGTGTCATCAAAAATGCAACCTCCTTTAAGCTATTCTTAACTCATTCAGTCAGATGTGGGAGTTTTCTTTAATATTTCCCTTACATGCCATATTTATCACTATTGACGCAATTTTGCTCTGTAACTGAGAAAAGTAATATTATTTTGGAGAAATTTCTGTGAGGATTATGAGGAAAGGATAAATTTTGAAAATCTGCAAATATAGGTATTTGGTTACTGATGAAGAATGAATGTTTAAAGTATAAGCAAATTTAAAGTACTCATGTTGGGAGCACAGGTTAAATATATAAAGTCATGATACAATGTGACGTAGGCAGAAAAATCAGCTGAGAAGCACATGTTCTTCTTGGGATTCCAGTTTTTACTTTGATCTGAATTGTATTATTCATTTCTCTTTCTAGTTCTTCTGGCTAACGGGAAATATGTGTTTTCTTATTGCTGAATATATAATACCTGCATATTTGCATAAAATTTGTCATTTAGATAAAATTTCAAGTTTTCTTCCAATGTTTTAAAAAAAATTGAAATTGTAATAAAAACATTATCATTGCCCAATATTGAAACTGTGTTCTCAGAAATACTCAGATACTCATTAACCAATTAATATCTGTGACAATTCCTTTCTTTATTATAATTCCTAACTCTATTAAAACTCAATTCCTTTCTATATTATAATTCCTTTCTATACTATAAGTCCTATCAATATTATAAAAATCCCAGAGTAACAATTTAAACTGAGATTTAGGGGGTTTTGATTTACAATAAAACGTATTTTGTTTTTAAAGGAATATTCAAGTTAATACCATTGTTGCTTCATTTAGACCTCCTAAGTTTACCTCATTTTAGTTTTTTATTCTTTATTTAAGTTCTTATGTTTTATTATTTTGTGCTTTACTCTTCTGTCATCAATATAAAGTAATAAATGTGTAAGGAAAATTGTGAAAATAAACAAAAGTAGAGAAAGGCTTACAAATAGTTTGCAATAACGTTAGTCAATACTTTTATGTATCTGATGCATTTGATTATTCTTAGTCCTCTTTTCTATATAACCATTGTACAAGTTACAGACACTCCCAAACTAGCTTCACACTGAGAGTCTGCGGAAACTTCAAACACAGTGTTCATTCGAGAAAGATGTAAGCACAACTGTCAAAACGATAGAAAGTTGCCCTCTCCCTTTTCCTACAACTTTTTAAGTTATGAAGGTAAAAGAAAATGCAATTAGAATAATCTACTAAGAGCTTTATTTGTCACCTGCCATTCTTCAAATGCGTGCTGATAAAAGTGAGTTTTTAACTTGCAGATTTTCCTTGATAGACTGGAATTAGGAGTTTTCCTCTAAAGTGAGTGGTCCAGCTGCCACATGGGGATAAATATAGAATAAATCAAATCAAAGTTCAGCAATATGGAAGCAAAAAATGCATTTGATCTGTCCCAAAGATTTGTTATTTGCATAGAAATAAAATCATTAACTCATGTTTTATTTAATTTTCCAAAGCTTAATTATAGCTTATTTGTTATTTGACCTGATTGTCTCTCACCTCTGGCTAGGACGGCAGATATAACTGAGTTATTCTTATAATTCTCACTGCCTGTGCGTGGAGTTACTTTCCAGGACATAAACCCAAGTTGCTAAGGGACAGAGATGTACCACATTGTTTCCTGGTCTATATATCTACACAATATATGCAAGTCACATGATTTTAGCAGCTCTGGACTGAGTCATGAAAAGTCATGTTAGACTTAGCAAAACTGTCTCATTCTTTCAGCAGCTCCAGAGTGTAACCTACAGTTTGTTTGTCTTTAAAAAAAAAAAAATCTAAACAGTAACTCTTATAGTTTTGCTACTGGGGCAAAATTATCTTTACAAGGGAGGTGAGCTCATTCCATGATTCTTAAAAAAAAATGATTGGCATAAAGAAACAGATTCTGTCCGCATCACAAAGCGCCATATATTGAAGCTTTTTAAAATTAAGAAACCACCTCTAAGAGGCAAGTTGCATGAAGGTATATATGTGTCAGTTATTTGTCATTACTCTTGACATTTCTGGGTATCATGACTAATCTCAAGGCTTCTATGGGGGAAGATGCTCTGGGTTGATTAGCGCCAAACAAATTAAGTTCAGATGTTAAATTGGATACAGATTAGGTTAGTTTTCAATGAGACCGGACCTAGTGACTCAGGGTTCTTTGGGCACTTGGCTACATTCACTGCTATTTCTCAGAAGAAGCTGCTGCTTCCTCACCACGCTGATCACTGTTTCAGGAAGTAACGTTCCGTGTGTGTGTGTGTGTGTGTGTGTGTGTGTGCACGCGCGCGTGTGTGTGTGTGCGTGTGCGTGTGTGTGTGTGTGTTTACATATCATCCTCCACTTCCCTTATTCCTAGATAAAAACAAATGAAAACCCAGAAAAATCTCACATTTATTCTTGGCCTTTTTTCAAAACTTCTCAGTAAAAATTGTCAGAATGAACACATGATGTTACTTTTCAATTATTTTTTAAACAAGGCATCTAAGTGCCCAGAGACAGGAAGTATTATGTTGCTCTCATTGCTGTTGCTACACTGAGATTGTTCACTTTCTCTACTTAAGTTATGGGAGGAAGCACTCCCAGTTCATGTTCTCAAAGAAAGCAGACAGCGAAACAGAGAAATAGAGTTAGGAAATGGGAGAGGAAAAAGTAGATGGAAAAGAAAAAAGAAAAATAAAGGAGTGTCCTCAGATCATCAGTAATTTCCTTAAAACTCAACTCTGCCAAGAATATACTGTGCCCTTTCACCAGGAAAGGAAGCAATAATATACTTTCTGTTTCCACAAGAAATGGCATGGGACCTCCAAAAGCACTAATTTCTAGTAGCATCTATCCTGAGATTTGAAACTTGCTTCATAAAGTTCGAGACCTAAAATTTTGTGTAGTTGATCAATAATTTAATTCACTTCACAAAACCACTCTGCAATAATGACCCGGGGATTCAGTCTTCTCTTCATGCAGAGACTTTTAATACATGAGTTACATTTTATGACCAATAACTCATTAATCTTTGCAATAACCATATTCAGTTAAACATTATTATTCCACATTATAGGGAAAGTGATTGAGGGGAGTTTTTGACTTGCTGAAGGTCAAACTGAAATGAGACGCAGAAGTCAGATGAGGTATGAATGTGATTCCATGACTCTAAATCCTAACTCATGGTATTACATAGAAAAGGCCAACTTTTTTTATTTTTAAATTCCTTTTTTGCCTCCCTCAAAACTTGCCCTTATTACATAGTTATAGCTAAAATGTCATCATGCCATTTTAATAAACTTTTAAGAAGGAAATCCTAACTAGAGGCCTTGTCTTCAACACTAAACATCATTGCAAACTAAAATTATATTTTTCTCTATGAGCTTTACATTTTAAAACAGCAACTACAATAAATATGAGGGTTTTCATTTAAAACATACAGAAATCAGTTTAACTTAGTCCTGTTCTTAAAACTATTGACAAGGTACTAGAGAATTTCTATATGGGGAGGTGCCAGGATAAATGTGAAGTATGACAGAGAAACAGTGGTGTAGAGGTGGAGAAAGGGAAAAAAAAAGAAAGAAAGAAACAAACAAGATACCATGAGTTTCCTTCAAACCTTAAAAAAACAGCAGAAAAGTTTCTCTCACTGATGAAATGAGCTCTTTACATATAAATTATATTGTAATAACAGAGCTCCTGGGTGGAAAAGAGTTCCTTCTCCTGCTGGCAAAAATTAAAATAATCACAGATGGCTAATGATCAAAAATACTGACTGACAGCTCTGAAGTATAAGACACAGAGAGCATATTCTCAGAGGAGTGAGAATATTCTCAGGGTTTTTTTAGCCAAAGTTGGTTTAAAAAGCCCACAAAGCTTTTTCCTACTGGATATTCACATATAGGGAGCTCTTATTCTATTTTGGAAAGTACTATATCATCCCATAGAGCTCGTTCAAGAAAATTAATGGAATTCTTTGTCTTTATGATTACATTAGTATTTGGGGATAAAATGTAAAGAATTCAAAGGGAGTCCATAGTGCTTTCTAAAATGGTATGAAAAACCTTTATTATTCAGGCAACAGGAATCCAGTCTTTTATTTTAAAATATAGGTAGAAAAAAGGAGGCTCTGCGCAGCAGAATCAGCAAAGTCCTTGGAAAAATGTCAAACTATGTTAATAATAGTCACAACTAATAGTTACTGAAGACTTGTTATGTATCTAAAACTCTTTTAGGTGTGTTACTTATTTACCTCGTTTAATTTTAACAAACAGCCCTGTGAAACACCCCACATTATTATTCACATTTTTAGGTGAGGAAATGAAGTATAGAAAAGTTTAAAAACATGGCCAAAGTCACACTATAGCTGGTGAACAGTAAAATATGGGCTCAGACTACTTTCTAAGCCTAGTACCTAATTCTAATACAGTTATTGCATTAATTACACTAGTAGGATACAAATTCAAGAGCATCCGTGATGAGACCAACAACAAAATGTCACCTTCTATGCAACTTTAAAAAGACTTTAAAGACCATTTGGTCTCACAACTACTCAATAAAACAAGTATGATATTACTATATCTAATAATGATTAATCATATAATTATTAATTATATGATTAACCATATTTATTCATTTATTTGTAAAATCAAGACTAATATATTAAATATCGACAAGTTCCAGTTTTTGGAAATCCAAATGTATATAATAGTATCCCTGCTTTTTAAATATTTATATTCTGTATGGAGACATATATAGTATATATGTATCATACATTTATGCACATGGATGATTCATTTAAGATGTGTGTGCCAAAGGCTACAGGTGCTGAATGGAGAGCGTCATCCTTTCTACCTGGGGCACAGTTACCAAAGAAGGCGGCATCACATACAGGTAGGGACAAGGTAAGGACATCACATATAGGAAACGGTTTTGCAGAGGAGAAGGTTGAAAAAGGATTATCTTGGTGCCTAAAGTAGTTCTACACATGCTAAGCATGCTTATTGAATTAATAATCCTATATTTTCTATATCTGACTTGGCAGGTTATTATCATAAATATGCAAATTCCTTTGTAAATACAGTCACATTGTTAACAACACAAACGCTGTGGAATTTCATAAGCAGGAATCGTTTTTTGTTTTTTGTTTTTTTGCGGTATGCGGGCCTCTCACTGTTGTGGCCTCTCCCATTGCGGAGCACAGGCTCCGGACGCGCAGGCTCAGCCGCTCCGCGGCATGTGGGATCTTCCCGGACCGGGGCACGAACCCGTGTCCCCTGCATCGGCAAGCGGACTCTCAGCCACTGCGCCACCAGGGAAGCCCAGAAATCGTTTTTAAAGTAGCTTTTTTAAAGGACTGTTACAAATCTTTGGGGGGCAAAGAAGAATATTTTGGGGAAAAGTAAAAAGATATTGTTCTTAGCACTGGCTGAAAGAAACGCAAGTTAGTAACCATTTAAATGGTTGCTTTTTGATATTCCTGCCAGAATTGCTTATAATGTGTGATGTCTTCATTTGGATGTTACTTATTCTGACTAAAACATTTCCTAGTCAACTCGCTGTATTTCACAATACGCTGAAATGAGTAAAAGTATTAAAAGCGTGCCTGAGGCGACAGAAACTTTGAGGTTCATTTCCATTTCTTCAAGTATATTTGATGAATGATGTGACAAAGGAACCCTAATTAAGGTTGAAATCCTGAATACTAAATAAATGAGAAGTGCCACTACATTCATCTTCCACAGTCATAATACTGCCACTTCTGCTTCTCTTTAGCCTAGCCCTTGACTTTTTGGGAAACCTTTTCCTGTCTATTTTCTTCCTCTATCATTTTTGCTGAGAGTAGATCATGAGTATCCTACCTAGGTTTAGTCAAGCCAAAAATCTAAAAAGTCTCTCTTTGTTCTTTTTCTTCTCACTTACTCATCTATAGCAAAAGCAAATATTTTATTTTACATTTAATCTCAAAAAATGCCTTCACTTCTAATATGGCAATTCCTGTTTCTTCTCACATTACAATATCTAAAGGAAAAATGATAAGTTGAATCTTTTAACTTCTAAGAAATAAAACAGCTGTGGAATAGTTTGAGTACAACTTAGCTGTTTCATGATAACATATTCGTTGTTACTATTATTATCATTGAGTCAACAAGTGAGGGTTAAAATTGTTTAATTTCTCACTCACTGGAGAACTTTAGGCAAGTTACTTAATATCTCTGTAACTCTAGCATCTTGATTTTGAACCACCCCTGCCAATCATGGTAGAAAACTCATTAGCCCTGATGTTTTGGCTGAATTCTATTGATTTTATTTTGAATATTTTCATCAAAAGTGAGATTGTCCTCTGAGATAATTTTGTCTAGAGAAATGAAAACCTAGATTCACAAAAACAAAAAATGCAAATTCTTATAGCACCTATGTTCATAATTATAATCATTAAATGCTGGATTGGACACCAATGTCCTTCAAAGGGTGAATGGATACACAAATGGTGACCCATCTATACAACGGGATACTATTCAACATTAAACAGGATGAGACATTTAACAAATTTGATTCATTTCAAACTAGTGTAAATTCAACTCTAAACCTGATAATTGATTCAGTTATTGAAACATTTTAAGGTATGTTTTGACAACTTGCCTATGTTATTCTTCTCTTACAAATGTAAATCTTAAGACATCTCCATAGAGGTCATATATACATGATCTCATTTCACTTTTGCATTGAGATGTCCTGTAACTGTGAAATACACTGTATTTCAAAGCTCATAAAGAAGAAAATGATATAACATATCTTATTCATCATTCTGATGTGGATTACATTTTGAAATGATAATATTTGGGATTCAACAAAAATGTTATAAAACCCTCCAAAATGTGATTGTCTTTATTTTCTATTCTTTCTATTTTAGTCAGGTTCTGATTTTGAAGTTATATTGCCTTCATAAAATAAATCTGAAGGCTTTCCAGTTTTGGTCTGAAATAATTGTGATAATTTTCAAATTATCTGTCCTTTAAAATTAAACAGAACTTAACTGGAAATTCATCTGATCCTGGTGCCCTGCACCAATTTGTACTATGGTAATAGATCCATTCAGATTTTTAACTTCTTGTTAGGTCAGTATTGATAATTTGCATTTAAATGGAAAATCAGATATTTCTCATGGTTTTGAAATTGCATGGGTTTGCAGGTAATAGTCAAACATAATTCTTTTAAGTTCCTCTGTATTAGAGGTGTTTGCTTTTACATTCCAAATTTTTTGTTTTTCCTCTCTCTCTCCTTGTTTAAAACCATTCTCAAGAAGTGTTTATTTATTTTATTGGTCTTTTCAAATAATCAGTGTTTGGATTTAGTCATTATTTCTGTCTTATTTATTTACTTAGCAAATACAGAGCATTTATTCTGTGTTAAGAACTGCTTTAAGCACCTTACAAATATTAACTCTTTCAATTCTTTATAATAATCCCATGAGATACTATTATTTTCCTCATTTTATTGGTAAGGAAACAGAGGCACTAGGTCATTTTGGATTTCTGTAATAGCACCATGCTTTTCCATTAATGATTTCTGCCAAAACCAATGTGTAAATCTTTACAGGCTTTGAGATATTTCTTCTACCCACACCTCTCTGTACCACTAATTTCAATTCACTCTATTCAGTGGCTATCTTTTAATTTGTTTACTAACTTTTTAAAATTCTACAAGTATTTAGGTCCAGAATGATGGTTTCATGTTTCCTTGGCCCTTAAGTTCATTTATTGTCTGTCCAAGTCTTCCTGTGTGTCTTCCAGCTGGCTCTCTGTGATGGCCGATTTTCCTCTCAGGCAACCAAGCTCCTTATCTGTGTTGTTATTTTTTCTTGCTTTTGATGTTGTCACTGTGGTTGGCTTCTGAGACTGAGTTATGCTAATTGGGAACAGCTTTATGGGGATATCTCTCAAATGATGGAAGGAGATGGGTTCCCTGTTCCTTTAGCTGTTGCCTATTTTCCTTGATCCCTAGCCTACCCTAGCTGGAGAAACCCTGCCAGGTCCCTAGGCTCCTTCCACCATCCTAGTCTCGAGAATAGGGAGCGAATACATTTTTATGCAGGGCCAGTATATTGGGTGGGCCAAAAAGTGCCTTCGGTTTTTTAAGTAAAAGTAAAAGACACGTTTTTCATTTTCACTAAGAACTTGATTGAATAATGTATTCACCTTTTAGTTCCACGACCTTCTGCCATTTTTCAGGCAACTTCATAATTCCATCTTCCCAAAACTTTTTATCTTTTTGAGCAAAGAACTGCTCCAGGTACCTTTTACAGTCTTCCAGGGAATTGAATTTTTTTCTATTAAGAGAATTTTGTAAAGACCAAAATAAACAGAAATCCAAAGGTGCAATGTCTGGTGAATACGACGGATGAATCAGAACTTCCCAGCCAAGCTGTAACAGTTTTTGTCTGGTCGTCAAAGAAACACGCGGTCTTGCGTTAGCCTCATGGAAGATCATGTGTTTCTCTTCACTAATTCTGGATGCTTTTCGTCGCGTGCCTTTTTCAGTTGGTCTAATTGGGAGCAGTACTTGTTGGAATGAATAATTTGGTTTTCCAAAAGGAGCTCATAATAGAGGATTCCCTTCCAATCCCACCATATACACAACATCACCTTCTCTGGATGAAGACTGGCCTTTGATGTGGTTGGTGGTGGTTCATTTCGCCTGCCCCATGATCTCTTCCGTTCCACCCAAACACCAAAGTGATGAAGATAACCAAGCTGGTGTAAATGATTTTCAACGCTTGATTTGGATATTTTGAGTATGTTGGCTATCTCCCATGTGGTATAAAGTTGATTGTTTCTCAACTGTTGTTTCGATTTGATTGCTATCAACTTCAACTGGTCTACCCACCTGTGGAGCATCGTCCGGCGAGAAATCTCCGCACGAAACTTGGCAAACCACTTTTGACACGTTCGATCAGTTACAGCACCTTCTCCATACACTGCACAAATCTTTTTTGCGTTTCACTTGCGTTTTTACCTTTCTTGAAATAATAAAGCGTAATATGCCGAAAATGTTGCTTTTTTTCTTCCATCTTCAATATTAAAATGGCTACACAAAAATTCACCAATTTTGATGTCTTTTTTTAAATGCACACTCATATGACAGCTGTCACATACAATCTAACAAAATTACTTCAAATGAAGTTAAAGACAACTAAGTGCTACTAGAGCCATCTTACGGGAAAATACGAACGAACATTTTGGCCCACCCAATACATCCAAGGTGTGTGTTGTGTGTGTGAGACAGAGGGTTTTTTGGATTTGGTGGTCCTCAAATCTTCGAGCATCTACCTCTTCTAGTAATATCATCTTTAGATCCTAATATTGGAGCTTCTCATAGTCCACTGTCTCTGGACTTTCCTCTATAAGGTTAAAGCCCCAAATGCCCCACACCCACACCACTGGTTTCTAGGATGATCACACATCTCAAGTTGACCAGATCCACCTAGTTCAGTAACAGTAGACAATCAGATACGGGAGCATAGAAAATACATTCAGAAGAGGTTGCCATTCTGGACTTCCAGAATCCTTCTTCCCTTTTTCATAAATCTTAGAAGATACATAATAAAAATACAGTTATAATATTATGAATCCAGAAGACCACAATGTCAACAAAAACTAGAAAGCAGCAAGAGAGGTGGAAAGAAAAGAGTACTAATTTTCTTCTTTTGCATGAAAGAGAATCAATAAATACAAAATCATTCATGATATTGATAATTAAAGAAATATACAGAATACGATTTTTTAATTGTAAAGGAAAACACTATTAGAATTAAAAACAAAGTGTGGATATTCAAATTTTACATAAAAATTTCAAAAAAGCTCCCTATATTTTTCAAGAAATATTTATCAGTCATTAATCCCTAGTATGGTACTACTATTTAATAGAAGTAGAACAATTATACTGGCCCTACCAGTAAAATGCAATTATTATGGATTTGACTTTTTCTTCTTTATTGACCATGTCCTGCCAATAGTGTCATCCCTAGACCTAACTGAATATCATAGTCCCAGCACAGGATTTTCACTTAACATTGGCTATGATGAAGCAGCATACTTCACAATAAAAGAAGAAAGAAAATGAAGTAGGAAGATAAAGGAAGAGACACAATAGCAAATTAGGTTTAAATAAGAAGGATATAAACTCCCATCTTTTTAAAACCAATAATAGTTTGAATTGCAGCCACTGAACCTATAACTTAAATAGATCAGAGTATTATATACCTTTGTGGGTTTTCATTTGTTAATTGGATTATTTCATATGGCAATTGTACACATGAATATAAGGATTTAAATGCTAGAAGTCAAGGACCATTGTACTAGATATGTCAATCATAACAAAGTTTGCTTCAAGAGAAACAGCCCTTTCCAAAATCCTCTCTCAGAGATCAACCTGGCCATGTAACCATGACTTTCTCATGCAGTTTGGATGAGGGGTGAGTACTTGGCACAAAATAAGTCAATCTTCAGTCAAACTAGCTACCCATGATGAGGTCTGAAGCAAAGAATAATTGAGGATAGTAAGCTGAGTCAATCAGAATGCCTATTTCAGGAGTAAGGAAAGTGTTAGCCCTGTAGGTAATGAGCAGAGAAGCAGAAATAGGAAAACTGGCACATAAAGAGATTATTATGGAGACATGACAGGTAAGTCTGAAAATTCCTTTTTATTTAATTATATAGGTGTTGGAACCCTAAAGTGAAGAGTCACAAACTTCTGAAATCTGAGAATTGCCTTTAATGCTGAATGAGCATCTAATGCAAGATCCCACCATATTATAGTTCTCATGCTTCGGTAATCAGATTTTCTTGTCTAGTGTTAATAAAGTTCCTCCATTATTTGAAGAAAATGAGTCTCTGTTTCTTTCAATTTAAGTTAAAATAGAGAGAACAGAGAAGAAGCAACAAGGAAGCATAAAAATGGAAATAAAAAATATATTGGGAGGGCTTCCCTGGTGGCGCAGTGGTTGAGAGTCCGCCTGCTGATGCAGGGGACGCGGGTTCGTGCCCCAGTCCGGGAAGATCCCACATGCCGCAGAGCGGCTAGGCCCGTGAGCCGTGGCCGCGGAGCCTGCGTGTCCAGAGCCAGTGCTTCGCAATGGGAGAGGCCACAACAGTGAGAGGCCCGCATACCGCAAAAAAAAAAATATATATATATATATATATATGAGTAAAGAGAAAACCTACGCAATATATCAATAAATATAAAAGGTTAACCACTTGAATCAAATGTAATAGCAACATTTCTCACATAAACTAAAATTCTGAGCTGAGAATCCTTACATAATAGTAAGACCTACTGGGTAAGGTGAAATGTGGACCCACAAGTTGTTTTAAAATTCAGCTTCCAATAATGCAGTATAGCCACAATCAGCATTGAGAGACAGACAGTAGGAGGAAGAGAATATGGCATGAGGATATAAGGAATTGGCAACAACTTTTCTGAGAAAAATCTGTGGACTCCTAAAAGCCTAAAAAGCAGAACTTCACACCAGAAGGTCCTGCAAAATAGTAGCTACTGCCTCAAATCAAAGAGCAAATTTCTCTCTGGTGTTGTTAGGTACACGTGAAACCGAGCAGGACCCTGCAGCGCCCTCCAGAGTACAAAACCCCCTCTGTGTCTCCCGTTTCTTTTTTGTAAGAAAAAAATAGGCTTTAAACTCCTAGGCCTCCTTCAAGTTCCAAAGAGCAGGCTCAAGCAGTTAATGATTAGGACGATAGAATCTCAGGACTCCTAGTTCCTCCTGTCGGTATATAGATAACAATCTGATGAATATCTTTGAGCTGTTCTACAGAAACCAAGACCCCCACCTAGGTGGAGGATGGTGACTACATGCTGACCACAAGCATGTAGACCTCAGACTGGTTGGAACCAGAAGGTTGAGATTCCAGAAACATCACCCTGTTACCTCACTACCAACCAATCAGAAGGTCCATGAGCTGATCACATATCCTGAGACCCTCTCCCCTAACACTGTCTTTAAAAACCTTTGGCTGGGGCTTCTCTGGTGGTGCAGTGGTTAAGAATCCACCTACCAATGCAGGGAACACGGGTTCGAGCACTGGTGCGGAAAGATCCCACGCGTCACAAGGCAACAAAGCCCGTGCGCCACAACTACTGAGCCTGCGCTCTAGCGGCCACGAGCCACAACTACTGAAGCCTGCGCACTTAGAGCCCATGCTCTGCAACAAGAGAAGCCACCACAATAGGAAGCCCACACACCGCAACGAAGAGTAGCCCCCACTCGCGCAACTAGGGAAAGCCCGCGTGCAGCAACAAAAACCCAATGCAGCTAAAAATAAGTAAATAAATAAATACATTTCTTAAAATAAATAAATAAAAATAAAAACCTTTGCCTGAAAGCCATCCAGGAGTTCAGGTCTTTTGAGCATGAGCTGCCCATTCTCCTTCCTTAGATCTTGCAATAAACCTTTCTCTGCTCCAAACACCAACATTTCAGTTTCTTTGGCCTCACTGTGCATCAGGCACATAAACTTGGGTTCAACAACACACTGAGCAGTCATTGTTTCTTTGAGCACTGCTCACACACACAAAGATAGTCATCATCACGAGTAGAATATTTTGAAACACATCAAAAAGAAGCAATGTGAAATATTAATTCAAAGAGAAATGAAACATTTTTCAATTACTGCTAGTCATATTTCAAAATGCATTTCACATTTCTTTCTCCTCTCCCTCTCTTTGACTGTGTGTATAGGTCAAGGTAAGGGATGGTTAAAAAAAAAAAAGGATTAACATAAGAAAAACTTTCCCAATTAATCCATTATCTAGTTTTGACTTTTGCTGGGGAGACGGGGAGAGAGGCAGAGGAGGAGATGGAAAGAAGGGGCAGGGAGAATACCTGAATACCTTCCTGGATGGATAAAATATTCATACAATTAGGAGCCTTTTGCCTCCTGAAAGAACCAAGGAAGGCCCTAATAAGTCTCTAGGTTTGAGGATTGTCTTACCTTTGCTCAGTTTCAAGACTAGTATTTGTATGAAGTGCTGCTTTCACATATGATTTGGAAAAGAATATTGAACTGTGAGTAAATACGAAACCTTTGAGACTGCACCATCTGGAACTAATATTTGAAGTGATTTACACATGAAATTGAAAAACAGAATCCACATGAAATTACACTCTTAAAGTTTTTAAAATAGATTAAGAGAATGTATCTACTGCCTCCAAATTATACTTAGATTGTGAATAAAACTGATTCCCTTACATTCTTAGTTGTTGGAATGATCGCTAAACAAAAGTGACTCGCATTTTGAGGTATGGGGCTACCACTTGACTTCTGCCTTTTGGCATTATTTCTCACTTGACTATCTCCTACTCTATTACAAGCTTTCCCTGCATCCATTCATCCAATACATATCCATATTGAGCCTAATAAATGCCATACAATGTGCTAGGATTTAGGAAGCCAATAGTGTTTACAGACAATGGTCTCTACCTTTTGGGGATAAGAAATTAGTTAATAAAACAGGCATTAACCAATTATTCCCACAAGTATACAAAACATATGCTAAGAAATAGTTGTACATGGTGCTATAATAACAAATGTTAGAGGAAAATGACCTATTGAGAAGTCACTGGAGGCCTTCCAAAACTGGTGATTATTATGCTAAAATTACTGTCTAAATCTTATTATCCTTATATCTTTCTATAGACAGAGCGTATCAGAGCCAGGTCAAGCCTCAAACCAGATGTTGCCACTGTTGTTAAAAAACAATAAAACCATGTGAATGAAGACATGTCAGCTGAATCAGGAGCCACAGGTCAGCTTTAAAGTGTAGGCCACAAAGCCATCATTTATTTTTGTAAGAATTTCAATAAACACCGTAATTACTGATGTCATATATGTTCACCAAAATTACATGATGATTGAGTGAATAGCATCCCTTTAGTGAACTGGAAAATTCCGTAAAATTTTACAGGGGTTCATTCTTCCTCTTCATGTGGAAACTTCCAGGAGGAGCATACTATGTGATTCCCAATCCAGAAAATATTTAGGTTTACAATGAATCACTACAATTGTTCCAAACTGATTCCCCCTAAACCATGGATAGGTACCCAGATATGTCAGGCAATTTAAATTTTAAAATTTAAACTCGTAGCTGGAATTCCAAAACTCCAGTGTATTTCAAGGTGGGCTTATCCAGAGGATCAGGAAAGTATAAGGAACTCAGTTTTGGTTCCAATATCTTCTCTACGCTCCCCCATATTTGTTTCTTCCTAAGGTTGGTTCTCTGTGTTGCTTTAGGCTCTCTTTCAGGAGTGATTGGAGCTTTATATTCTTTCTTTTAGTTGCTGATAGAAAGGTAGTTTTCTGGCTTAGGATAATAGGAGAGTCCCCAGAATCACCCTAATTGGGTCAGGTCACATGCCGGTGACTGTCGTGGAGAATGGGGTATGTTGATTGGTTGAAGGATTCAGGACCACCTCCACAAATGTACAGGTTGCCTGAGGAAGATGAAAGGCTGAAGGGAAACCTGGGTGCTATTAGAAAAGGGGGAGGTGTAGAATGGATTCTGGATAGGAATTCAACAACATCAATTATACCAAAGAAGCAATCTGCTCTCAGGAGCAAAGAAAGGGAGGAACTCAAGTAGTTGTTATGACAATTTCTTCCATCATCTCCCATACAAAGAGGACCCCAAACTAAGAGTTACATCTACCTCTGACTCACTGGAAACCTTTTTAAAAATCCTTGTTTGACAAAGCCTAGTGGTAGTCAATGCCATATTCAAAGTAGCCAGTTACTGAGTGTCATTGGCAATTCTGAATGTGGAAATGTCCAGCCAGATTTTCAGTAGCTAAAAAATGGTATTTATAAGATATCCAAAGTCATCATTTGGGGGGGGAATTAGAAGAATGCATTCTTTACCTGGTAGAGACCAGGAATCTATCTACTACAGTACCGCATTCCTGAGGAATAGATCAGTGAGTGGCCTTGGATTCCAAGGGTGTCCAAGACAGCTTACAAGTAATGCCTTGACTACATCTAAGGGGCAGTATCATTTTGGTTAAGAGTAATAAACCTTATTTTTAGTAAAAAAAAAAAAAAAAAGTTAAATTTATCTTTTACAAATGGCACACAAGAAAGTGGGAAAATTATCACGTATGATCCCAGATGGAGAACAAGTGTTTTAAATAGCAATCTCTCCTGTAAGCAATAGACAAGTGAACATTACCAAACTGTGCAGTTAAGTTAACCGAGGCTCAAAGAGGTAAAGTAACTTGCTGGACATCTCACGAATTATAAACGGCAGTTCACAACAATCCAGGGACCAGACCTCAGGATGATGCTGACATTGAGGAGGAAGCAGAGAGAAGAGCGAAAAACACAGTGAACTAGCTCTACCAGGCTCAAAATTCCATGCTCATGTTAATACACCACGCACATAAATGTTTTGTTCATTTACTAGTTAGCTCAACAAAACAGGCCTTTTAAATAACGTGTCTGCAATTGTATCCTCTAGAGGTAATCAGCAGCTTATTAACCTTAACCATAATAACACATTATCACTATTTTGTTTCAGTTGGCTAATTTGCAAAACAATAGTGAAGATCCTACCCAACATATATGAATTTATTCCTCAGTTATCGGCACTGAATAAATACAGTGACCCTCACTGGAAATGTCAGGGACTTGGGAGGGAGCTTCAGTATGCTGGGAAGGAGGGAGTCAGGGGGTTCAAGAGCTCGTGAGGAAGTCAAAGTTAAAAACAAACCTGGGTCAACCCTTAGGCATAAACTGATGGCAATGGGAGTGAGACTCTGAGTTTGGGGTGAAGGTTCATGAGCATCTTTGCTAGTAGGTCTCCTTCTGGTAGCTACACGGGGACTGATGTTCTATTAAACAGGATATAAACCCTCCAATGATTACTCTCACAACTAATCAGTTGAAAAATTTCTTTCAAGTCCAACCAAAAAGTAAGTTACTTAGATTTCTGGACCATACCTTTTATATCTTTTTTTCCTGTTGCTGGCTCAGACTAAAAGCAAGGTTCTAAAGCCACTGGCTTTATAAAGCAAATATTTATCTTGTCTTATAACTAGTTGAAAGCTACTGGTCTCTGTGACAGGCTTTTCTCCAGATCATGGTACTCAAAAAAATAAAATGCAACAAAAATAGCCGGCTTAGCCTGAGGCCCAACACCTATTTTGCCCTTAGAGCGCTGCTAAAAATGAACCAGGTGGATTTAATTTTCTTCCTACTAATTATCTACGATTTAGCCAGAAGGTATGCACTATTAAAAGGGTGACTTTATGTCCTCATATTCCATGATACACCAAAGAAGACTTTGGAAGTTCACTCAAGCAAGTTACTTTTAAGGAGAGGAGCTGTGTATAGTGTACTGAGGATAAAAGGGGTAATGGAAGACACACACAACGTAACGTAAGACATGGAATCTTTGCAAACCACAGCATAAGACACAGAAATAACAGGTTATCAAGACATCTTAGAAGATTCTAGAGGGGAAACAGATACATATCAGTCTATAACTTTTTACATCGCTGGCAGGCTTTTTCTACTGTTCTCTTGCTTGTTCTCCTCTAGGCAAACTGATTTCTTTGCTGTAACTCTAACATGCCACATATTCCAAATTAGGACCTTTGCATTGGCTGTTCTGTCTGCCCAGAATGTTCTTCCCTCAGAAAACTACTTCCCAAGTCTCTCAAGTCTTTTGAGTATTTGTTCAAATATCACCCCAGTGAGGCTGACCCCCATCACCTCTCTTCCTGTCCAATTGCCAGGTATGTTCAGGTCTTTGAAACATCCTCTATCTTTTCTTTATTCCACAGCACTTATCACCATCTAACTTATTATTACTTACATATTTATCATGTTCATTTTTTATTTACCATCTCCGCCTGCTAGAATGTAAGCCCCAAAAGGGCAAATATCTTGAAATGTTCTTTACTGATGTTGTCAAGTGCCTACAATAGCCTCATACATAGAAGGCATTCAATAAATATTTGTTGAAACAATGAAAGATTTCAGTAATGTGATAAAGAGTGTAAGCTGCCTGAAAGTGGGAGCATTATTTTACTCAGCACTATACGTCTAGTGCCAATTTCAGTGCCTCACAAATAGTAGATATTTAAGCAGTCTGTTGAATTAACAAGCAAATTAATAGGTGAATAAGTTTTTTATCAAAGACACAAATGAATTATGTGTAATCAAAGAGAAAATAAATAATTCAATATGTAGATCTGGGAAATGTTTTATAAAATATTAAGTATTCGAGTTGAATTTTAAAGTATTGGTATAAGGTTAAATCTAGTAAATAAATAAAACAAAACACTGAATTTCCTATCTAAGAAAAAAATCCCAAGAAAGCATCATCTCCAGTTTACATTTAACTCTCAGTATTTTCAGAGTTGGAGCAAGTACGAAGCCTGCTCAGTTACTATTCAAGCACATAGTATAAATCCTCAGGTTCATAAATTTTGAAAATACATGAAAAAAGGACAATACTGAAGTAAAAGAAAAGCTGAAACACCACATTTGAAAGAAATTTTCAAAAACTATAAAATATTATGGGACCTCTCTCTGGAAAAATCTTCTAAAACACAAAATTAGGTAGATTTAAGACTGCATTTAAAGAGATATATTCCTGAAATATTGAGAAGACCATCTTAAAAAGTTTCTTGTATAGCAAAGCAACATTATTTTACTTTTTCTCAGAGGCAATATTTCTAATGATTAACAATTTTTTCCCCTAAAACTTATGACGCATCCACCAAGGCTTTCAGCTTATTATTAAATAAAAACGTGAAATTGAAACATCAGGTATAAAAATCGTAAGCTAAAGTGCTCACCTTTCAGGGTCTGGATTGCTCCTATACAAAATTCCTGGCCTTCAATTTTGGTATGCAAATTTTCATTGACACTGAAATTAAAAAAAAAAAAAAAAGACAAGATCAGTGAGAGATTCTAGAAACTAATTCTATGCAGTAGTAACACTTGGTCATCCCCAACCCCCAAAACCTTAACAATAATATCTGCATCCTCATTTTCAAATAAAGTGTTTGAGAGATACACAAGTCATATCACAACAATCGTCAAATCTTTCTTCATCTCTCCCTACCCTGCCTGCTATAATAGTTGCAAGACACTGTTATCTATGCCTGGAGAGCTGCCTGGACTCATAAGCTCACTGTCAGCTTGCGGCTGTGATTCAGTCAATTCCTTCTCAACAAGCTGACAGCAGAGATCTTCCTAAACACACACCAAATCACCTTCGTCTGTGACTAAAACCTATCAACAGTTTGCCAAAGGCCTCAGAAGAAATTTCACAGTAGTCGCCATAGTGTGGTAGGTGACCCTAGAATGTCTTGCATTGTCTTTAAACACTTCACTCACCATACAATCTTTTATTTGATATAATCATATCACTTGTTCCGTTATGTTTTGTTTGTTTGCCTCACTAACTATGCAACCCAGTTGAAGAAAATACGTGTGTCTTACTCTGGAATATGATTAAATACTTAGCGCATATCATTGTATAAAGAGATGAATGAATGAACTGATTTGAAAGAAAAATTTGGCATTTTGTTTTTCTCAGTGATTTTACATAATGAAGTGGAGCAGAATATGCCCCTCCACAAATGTGCCAGTTTGGCAGGTACATTAGTTTGAGCTGAAGGCAACTGAGACCCAGCAGACTCAGAAAAGCTTTTTGCCTCCCTCTTAACTGCCTAAAAGAACTTCAGAAGGGGGCCTTTACCAGGAAGAGAGTTATTACCAGCTGTAACTTCTTCATCTGAGAGATTTACCTGCATAGCAGGGCAAATATTTGTTTACCAAATATCTGCTCTCCTCATCTTCCTGTGAACTGCCTTTCTCTCCTTTGAAGTCCAAGACTTCTACCCCTTCCCTTAGCTCAGAACGGCGTATACATCACTTGCCTAACTGCCTTTGAGTCTCATATTTTTATGGGTCTCCTGTACGTAAGAAGTTATATTCATTCGTTTTCTCCTGTTAACATGTCTTTTGTCCATTTAATTGTTAGGCCAGCCAAAGAACCTAGAAGGAAAGAAGGCAAATTTTTTCTTCCCTACAATAACTTCTACAGAATGAGAAGACACAAAAAATAAAAGTACAAGGTGGAAGGCAAACACTTTCTCATGTCCATACGAATTATAACAATCATACAATTCAGATTAAGTTGGAATTACTCTTTCAGGTGTCAAGAATGTTATTTGCTATTATACTTGAACATCAATAAATGAGATACAGAAATCATAATTTTGAAGGTGTACCTTGGCCATTGTAAAAATATAATAAACACACACCGAAAAAAATATCCAAAGTTATACCCTCGCTCTACCTTTTTTTCCACATTGTGTTCTTTCCTTTTTTTCTTTGTTTGGTATATTGTGGTTAATTTACACACAATAAAATACAAAGATTTTAAGCACACAGACCAATGAGTTTTGACAAATAATTATATCCTTAAAATTGAAATATAGCACGTCTCCACCATCCCAAGAAATTTCCTCGTGACCCTTTCTAGTCAGTGGCCCCAATCTCATTCCCAGCCCCCAAGCAACCACCGCACTGGTTTCTATCATACAGTTTCATTAGTCTGTTTATGAAGTTCATATAAATTAAATCATACAGTATGGATGCTTTTGTACTACTCTTTGCATGTGCTCTTTCATGCAACACTGTAATTTTGAGATTCCTCTACGCGGTTGCATATGTCCATAGTTCATTTCTTTTTATTGCTGATTATCACCCCATTGTTTATCCATTAACCTATCTGTGGGCATATAGGTTGTTTCTAGTTGTGACTACTATGAATAAAACTGCTGTGAACATTTGTGTATAAGTCTTTGCGTAAACATATGCTTACTCTTCTCTTGGTTAAAACTAAGGAGTGGAATTGCTAAGTCACATGGTAGGTGTATATTTCACTATATAAGAAAGTATCAACCCTTTCTTTTAAAATGGTTGTGCCGTGTTACTTCCTCAGCAGAAACATATGAGAGTTCCAGTTTCTCTATATCCTCACCAACACTTCATAATGTTCTTTTTGTTTGTTCCTTAGCTCTTCCAGTGAATGAAGTGTTATCACATAGTAGTTTTAATTCACATTTTCCTGGTATTGTTGACTGTTATTGTTGAGCATTTGTATCTACTTTTTGGCCATTCCTACACCTTTCCTTCAAGTCCTCTAGTTATTTTTTATTGAGTTGTTTATTATTGTTTCTGTTACTGTAATTACAATTATAGCAGTTCTTTATATATTCTAGATAAGTCTTTTGTCAGATATATGTAACACAAATATTTTCTCCCATTTCCTGGCTTACCTTTTAATTTTCTTAAACATGATTGTTGAAGAGCAGATTTAAAAATACTTTTCTGATAAAGTATCTGGCTTTATCTTATATGTGGAATCCTTAGCACCTCTATGGAAATAGTGGGATTGTTCATAAAATAAAATTTTTCATTTTGTTTCTTGAACCAAAATTTGACACAGATCAGCAATTTTTCTATGCTGTGCATTGTTACCATTATACTCTCAACTTTATTTAGATTTATTAAATAACATATTTGCTTGGGTTTTATGAGAAAAAAATAACTGAATTGCACCAAAAACTGAAACCAACTTCAAGGAATCCATAAAGATTTGGGATTTTCAAAGTTAGATGAGCTTTAAAGATCAAAAGACATTGTATAAAAACTATAATATATCTAATTGCTTTATTTTATACATTTTCTTGATAAATATTATAAATATAGATTATCCTCAACCTAGTTCTTATATTTTGCTTATAATGCCTAATGACTACTAATAAAATAATTTCACATGAAAATGGCAAATGACCTGAGTGTGTTAATGTGCAAATAAATTTCGAAGTGGGTAGTTTTAGATAGACTTCATTATTTTTCAGAGATGGGTAACTGTAGAAAGAATACAGTTAAGCCATGTTTTATTCCTGTTACTCCGTTAATTAGCTATGCAGTCATGGGAATCCTGTAGCCTTCCTTGGCTCTTACTGTTGTCAGTTATAAAATGAAGGCAGATATCCTCCCAAGAACACATGTTGGGATAATCGTGATAGTTGCATTGTAGAAAAATAGCTGCTTTCTACGTCCTACTATATTTAAATGCATTGTTCATTTCTGATATGTGATTGGCATGTTTAGATAAGTCTTAACACAATATTTTCACAGAGAATTATTAAAAATTCAAATGTCTTTTCTAAATGTACCGTTCCTTGAATAATAAGAGTTGGAAAATGAATGTTTTAACTGAAACTAACTCCTCTAACATGATTACAAGCTCGAAGACGAATATGCTTATGAAATTAAAGTATAGTTTTTGATGAAAATAAAGTTTAAAATGTACCCATAAATCAATGCCTTAGAAAAACAGACATATGCATAACTCATGTTAATCGTGCACGTGCTCCCTTGCCAAAAACATCTGTCTAAGATACACTTCAATGTACAATATACCAAATATTCATGCAAGAATATTGTGACTGGGGAAAGAGCATCTTTATGCCAATCCTTGAGTTTTCAGTCATTTATTAATAATTACAGGAAATATATTAGAGTTACTGTATTATCTTTTTCATACTTAAGTAGGTATCCTCTAAGATTACGCTGAAGGACTCTTTTCTTTGAAATTTGTTCACTTAGGCAGCTCAAGGAAAGGAAGAACTCCAAAGTAGAGTGCACATACTTGAAATCAAAGGTAAGAGGAGTCAGGAGAAATGTCTGTGGGGAGGGCTCATTAGGTAAAATCTATTTTATTTAACAAGAAAACAATAAAAATTCTATAACATAGTAAATAATATTAATTTTGCCTTCATATTTCTTATGATTTTTCATGGCATACCAGGCTTTAAAGTGCTGTTATTAGGGTATTTTCTTAATATTACCCCTTTTTTTTCTCTGACAATCAAAACAGAACTTAATGAATTACTTCTATATAAAACAAGTGAAAATTAGGGGGAAAAATCTTCCTTTGATAAGATCTAGAGTAAAGCTGTAAGATATTTTAGTATTAGAAGCTAGAAGTTTCTAAAAATGTGAACTCTTCACATGAAAATGGTAATTATAAAAGAGATAAAAATATTATCTATGGGAGGAGGACATTGACTTTGAAAACTATTAAATATACCATCTTTTCTATGAGATTTTCCAATATTGTTGACCAGCCACAGTAACTAATTGTTGACTAAAATTAATAGCAACTAATGTTATGGTTATTTATGTAATTGATCTAAAAATGAATTAGTTCATTTTAGTATAGATCCTGAAACACTTTTAAAATTTAATCACTTTCAGTTTCCAAGCTGAAAATCCTAAAGACATCCAGCATATAGTAATGAGGGCAGGCTCTCCATGAAGTAAGGATGTGGAGTGGGTTTTGATATCTATCTCCAGTTGTGTATGGAAGAGATGGTGGTGATTCGTTGCCTCTTCTTTCCTGGATTCTCTGTTCTAACCCTTCCTTGGCTCAATTGCTGACTTCGTGGAGCAAAGTCTTTGTGTATATTTTCAAAGTACACCACATTATTCAGAGTTTCTCCAGATTCTCTGGAGAAGATAAGGCTCAATGACATGTCTCAAAATGTTGGCTGTAGCACTCCAGTTCACCAGTTTTCTTCTTACTCTAAATGTGACTGCTCTCTGTCTGCATTCTCCCTGCCAAAATAAACATTGATCTGTATAGTGGCAGTAGAAGAATAGTTGAATGTCTTTTGGTCAAAAGAGGTCATTCACCACTGTCTTACTTCTCCCTTAGCCCTTTATTCATACCATATATCATATTACTTAATTTCAAAATATTATAATCTATTGCTTATGATCATATTTTCCTTTTTCTCCAGAATGTGGAATTCTCAGGACAAAGACTGTGTCCTGTTAATATTAGCATAACCAGGATCTGTCATGCTGCTTGGAACTCAGGAACAACTGAATAATTATATATTATATTGAATGAATACGTGAATAAACACATAGTTCTCTAGCCAAAGCAAAATGGAATGACTACATAGAACTTCCCAATCGTAGTAGCCTATAAAATTAGCAGACAATTCTTTTGAGGCCATTGCTGGTAGCTATAAAAAGTAATAGATGAGGGTAAAATGTTTATTTTATGCTCCTCAATCTCTTCTATTTTATACTTAGATCCTCTATGTAAAAGCACAATGCCCTTATGAGTCATAATGATTAGTCCTTGAAAACACAAAGATTAGAAATAAGATACATCTTCTCATCTGGGGATTATACAGTGACATTTAGTCTCCTACATATTTGTTGCTAGAAGGAGGTAGACCAGTGTTACTGGTGGGACTGGGAAGAAAAGGAGATCAGAAAAGAAGATTAAGTGGGGCAGAGATGGTTATTGAGTAAGCAGCTGTGGTCTGTGTTGGGAAAGTGTGGACACAGATGTCGCTATCTGCCATGCTAACTTGTTTCTTTTCTCCATCAGTCACAGCTTGATGGGGGACATGGGGAAGAGAAGGTGTTGTTTCACCCTACAAATATGTTTCAATGGTGAAGAAAGGTCAGGAAGAAGAAAGAATATGAAATTCTAAATAAAGCTGGTTAAGAAGGAAGACTTCTTTCTTTCCTTCTTCTCTCCCTCCCTTCTTTGTTTCCTCCCTTCCTTCTGTCCATCTGTCAATATATTTTTCTCTTCTGTCAAGAAGAATATTCTATATGACCAACTCAACATCAATTATTCATATTACATAATTATAAAGGTGGGTGGGCTGGGACATCAACTGGTAAATCTGTCCATTTAAATTAAAGTATAAAACTTCAGACCACTATCCCTTATGGTTAGATTAGGTATTGTTTTATGAAAAAAAAAAAAAAAGATGCTCATCATGTTAACTGATTATTTGAGACATTTCCCTAAATGACAAATAGTGGGAATATGGCATGGAATCAAATTATAAGGATAGCTTTCCAGTGAATGATTTGTTTCAAAAACCCAAGTTGATGGTCACCTCAGAATAGGAAAATAGACCCCAGTTTATACTGCCACTGGCTTGTCCTCCCTTCATTCAGAAAACAATAATTGTTTGAATAACTGATCTATATTGATTTACAATAAAACAGTAACGTCCCAACATCATAAAAGATTTACGTTTTTATTCAGCCTTGATGTTGATGTCTTAGGTAGCAAGCACATCACACATGCTATGTAGTGATAAGACCGAATGCACTTTGGCAGAGCTTCAGTATAAAAATTAGAAGGTGTTGATTTCATTACCACTCTGGCAATACATTTGAAAGAGTGTTAATGACTATTAATGGCCTAGTCCTCAGCCAGAAGAATGCCTGAAGTCAGTGAAAGTGGCGTTTTATCTGCTCTTAAACATTAAAAACAGAGAGGCTCCTACAGTTGCATTTCTAAGTGCCTTTCCTGCTCTACAAGTAATCACATCCCCCACTTAAATGAGCTTTTAAAAGTGTTTAAATTCAAGGCAAGCCCAATTTCTCCACTCTGGAGATTTTGCCCCCTTATTTCTAACAACTAACGCTTTGGGCTTTTGTCAAAAAGTAGTTGAAGGCGAATGAGAAGAAAATTATTTTTAAAAGGACCTTTGTCTCTTTTCAGCTTTGCCATATAGAAACTTCATTGTTTTAGATTTACCAAAAGACAGTTACTTATTTCCTGTTCTTATTTATTTTTAGAGACAGATGAGTCCAAACACTCTTATGATGGAATGCACTATGAATCAATCCATGTTTCTGAAGTCCACATGTTTTCACGGTTCTTTATTTCCCCTCAAACAAGTTTTTTTTTCGTCCCTAAGGGATCCTAAATCAACAAGTTATTAGATGAGGGATGGAAGCTTCTGTTTCAGAAAACATAACTGCAGCTAGACAACAGAAAACAGATGCCAATTATTTGCCAATGGCTGCTAGAAAACAAAACATTTTATGACATTTACTTTGCCTTAGCAGAATGGCTGCTGATGCCAAAGAAATATAAACTGGTCAAATTACCAGCAGCCGGTTTTGAAATGTGGGGTTTAATGATTTGGAACCTTCTCTACATTTGGCTATTTTTGACCTAAAATTTTTTCTGAACACTGATTCTACTTGCAACTTGATGTTTTAACAGATGAATAGGAACAATATACATAATCGATATGTATAATTAAATATTTGATGTATTTTAATGTTTTACCCTATTTACCTTATAATTCCACTAGTTTTTTGTATGGGGGAAAGATAATTTTTGATATTTTAAGAGTGACTTCCTTGACACATATTTTTATTTCATGTGGCAAAAGCTTCAAATTATACCTTTTTTACATTGAATTCAGCTGAATTACTCATTGTTAATGTGATGTCACAAGCAATGTTTAAGTATTTTTCCTCCAGTAGTTAACAGAGACTTACTTTAGTCACAATCGATATCCATCTAACCCCACAAGAATATAAATTTTCCATAAATATTTTTAGATCAAATGGCTCACCTTTGAAACACATTTCTGAAAAATATCTTGGGCTGACTTCACTGAAACCAGCACTTATGTCAAATAAATTTGTACTTTCATCAGCCATGAGACTGCGCTGTGTTAAAAATCTAGATTCGCAAATAAAGTTTTTTTAGAAATCTTATGAAATATGTGCCTAGTTCTCTTTATAGTGATTTGAAGAGGTTATGAAGAAAAACAATTAATGCATTTTCCTTGATAGTATAAAGTTACCACAAGGAATGGTGTTGTAAAATCTGTCCTAAGTGTCTACATTGCCTCAAGAAGTGTCCTGAGCTACTGAGAAGTAAACTAAACTAGGGATAGTACTCTCATCAATCAGTATTTGCTGAAAGTATAAGCTGAAAAAATGATGATCAAAGTAACTTAAGAAAAGATATGCTTCTCAGTTTGCAATATGCACATGCATCACTGGGGACTTTGTCAAATTCAGGTTATGTTCAGTAGTTCTGGGGTAGGGCCTGAGATTCCACATCCCCTGTGATGATTTCAAAGCACTTTTGCAGGCAACAATGTAGATCAGCAGTCCCCAACCTTTTTGGCACCTGGGACCATTTCGTGGAAGACAATTTTTCCACGGACAGGGGGCGAGTGGGGGATGATTCAGGCGGTAATGCAAGCAATGGGGAGCGATGGGGAGCGGCAGATGAAGCTTTGCTCACTCGTCCACCACTCATCTCCTGCTGTGCCGCCTGGTACCTAACAGGCCATGGGCCGGAACCAGCCTGCAGCCCGGGGACCCCTGGTGTCGATGACTTGAGGTGGGGCCGTTCTTCATTGAACAATAACAAGTTTCTGAAGTCATCACAGCCAATCTCAGCATTCAAGGTAATTGACTAACTCGTAGTCAGGACTTGGGGAACCCTGGTCCAAGCCCATCTCATGGGTAATGATTGCTATCAACCTCCTGGTTCCAGTGTGATGTGTGGATGCTGAATGATGGACTATAGGACATGTGCCTTCTCTTTCTAGAGTCAACAGTACTAAGACTTCTATGGGTGTGTGTGTGTGTGTGTGTGTGTGTATGGAGAGAGAGAGACTGAGACAAACAATTTGAAACTAGAGAAAGAACATGAGACTATTATGTCATGATCAGAGAAAAGGGAAAATATAATTGCATCCTGAGGTCTGACCCATACAAGCAGTGCATCACGTTCGCAATAGCGTATCTTCCCAACACAGGCATCAATCACACTGCACATCTGGATAGCCATCATAGCAAAGGAAAAGGTAATTTAGTCACAGTTGTTTTTACTCCCATTCTCCTGAGCAACAGAATCTATAAATGGACATGAATTCTAGATAATATTTTAACAACCCTGATACACATTCATTTGGCCTGCATTTAGCTAATGTAATGACAAGCCCATGTCTCCTTATTTCACTCCACCTCTAGTCAGAAGAAACCGTCCTATCACATCAAAACCACAGGGGACCTTTCCACGAAGTCCGAGGATCTGAGATTACATTCTCTGAAGCCCTATTCCCACTCCATCACACTCCTCAAACACCTGGGACAAATTCATAGCTGCTACTTCAGAAGAATTGTAGCAGATTTCCTGTCTAGTTAGGGTGCAGCTGGCAGAATGTCATAGCCAATTGGCGGGGGGAAGTTTAGAACATACTTTTGAAACTTTCAGGACTCATAGCCACATTGAATGAATGGATTCTGAACCACATCACACTCCTCCCAGCTCACCTCCAGTCTCCAAGTAACACTGGTCCTTCTATAGATATATTCCCCCGCCATTTTTCTCAAATGTTTTTTTAATTTTCATTTGTTCAGATATAACGCATATTGTCTCACATTATTCTAATTAACTAGAAATCTGTTGTCTGAATTGTTTTTTAATTTTTTAAAAAATTTTATTTATTTATTTATTTTTGGCTGTGTTGGGTCCTCATTGCTGCGCATGGGCTTTCTTTAGCTGCGGTGAGTGGTGGCTACTCTTCGTTGCAGTACGGGCTTCTCATTGCGGTGGCTTTTCTTGTTGCAGAGCATGGGCTCTAGAGCGCAGGCTCAGTAGTTGTAGCGTACAGGCTTAGCTGCTCCAAGGCATGTCGGATCTTCCTGGACCAGGACTTGAACCCGTGTCCCCTGCATTGGCAGGCGGATACTTAACCACTGTGTCACCAGGTAAGCCCTCTCCCCCACTTTTTTAAATTTGCACTCAGTCTCACCACACAACTACAGGCCTAGAGCGTTGTAATTGTCTTCTAACTGTTCTGCCTGGCCTATGTTTTCTCAACTTAAATAAGAGTGTCCTGTTAACCCTCCAAAACTCTACCAGTTGTCTGCTTAACAACCTTCACTGGCTCTGTTTAGCTGTAAGAATAAATCCATTATGCAAATTTGTCCACAAAATATATACACATCTTTTGAGCTTACAAACGTTGCTTTCAACTGTGTCCCAAATAATCCATGCTTATTATCATGTCTACTTAGATTTTACTGACTTTCTAACCACTTACCTATAACCTATTAACATTTCTCCATTAATTCTTTCTTGAACCCTCATCTGACCAATCCAATCCTTACGGATTTCTCCCACAGAAATTATTACTCCTCATTTTGTTACTTGTTCTTATGTTACCTTGTAGGATTTTTTGCTGTTGTCGCTATTCTTTTAATATATAGAATTCTTGTGACCCAGTGTATAAGGTTTGGGAGGGTAAGCATTGAAGTCAGTCTGGATCTGAGTTTTAATGAGTGAATGCTAATTTTCATCAGTAAATGAGGGGTGAAAACATCCAGCTTTTCAGGATTATCATAGGGTTTCAGAGATAATAAGTGTAAAGTACCTAGAACAGTTCCTGAAATATAGTTTTATTCTCAGAAAATGTTAGTTTTTATTAAATGCTGATATTAACAGATACTAAGGACTTTGTAAGACACAACACAGAAGAAATGCTCTGTACAGAGTGGATATACAAAAATGTTTCTTTGATCTGAATTGACTGAATTTTCTGAATTAAATGTTACCTTGTAACTAAGGAGATTATGTGATGGAAATCCTAGCCAGCTTATTATGCATCTTTTGTTCCTGGAAAGCAGTTCCTCTGTGGCCATATGTAACCTATACTTGGCTTCTGTGCCTTTGAGATACTGTCATTTGTTTGACATGTTTGTACTTTTCAGAGTCACTCATCGTTAGTACACAGAATATAGGATGACTTTAGCTAAATTATTAACTGGAATCAGAAGAAAATTTAAATATTGATCTTACAAATCACTTTGTCCTCAGGAAATACATAAATGATTTAGTTTTGACCTAACCTATGATCATGAATAGGCTAACCAAAGAACTTTAGGAGGTAAATATAATTGATTTCCACACATATACCAAAATATTTGGCACTTGGTAGATATAAAATTTTAAGTGCATGAAAGAAAGAATAAATGACATAATTCTGGTTGAATTCCTATAAATCTCTAGTAACAGCTTTGTTCTGTTATTGTTGAAGGACTTCTAATTTATGATTGTCCAAAAGAATAAATCTGAGTATCTGCCATTAAAAATTATTGAGTACTGGTGGTACAGTGCTCTCATCACTGAACCTAGTGTACTTTTTAAAAGGAAGACCTGTAAAATTATTTGACTTTAATTAATATTAGGTTTCATGATTTATGTATTGTTTATAATAACTAATTTGATTTAATCAAAATCTTATGCATCTTGGCCATTAATTATGTAGCAGAATTTCATTATGGGGCTATCAATTTAATCAAAGATGTGATTTCTACTACATGTATTTTTCAATATCACTGGATGTGGAACACTACCAAAGTACTAGAATTTTATGGCAAATTATGGACCTGAGAATATCTTCTCAATACTGTCTCTGAACTTCTCTTAAAGATATATTGTGAAAGACCTGGGAATAAGAACATGATTTAGCTATAAACATCTAAACAAATTAACCTGCCCAGTGGAACTGACGGGTATTAGTACTCAAAGGATCCACCTGCCTCAGAACCAAGAATTGCTATGTAGATTTTCAATCCAAATTTGAACAGTCTTTCTCCAGAAGGTGTGAAGCCACCTTTCATTTGTTTAGTCAACTAAAATGTCATTTAGCTCAAATCATTCACCTGAAGCTAAATGCCTCCCTTTCTCTGTTTTTCATTAAGATTTACCTTTTTGTTTTGTTTTGCTTTTTGTTCTTTTAGAGATCTTTATTTTTATTTATTTTCTTCATGACATATTTTATTTATTTCTGTGTGAATTCATTTGTTTTTATGTTTTTATTTTTTTAACATCTTTATTGGAGTATAATTGCTTTACAATGGTCTGTTAGTTTCTGCTTTATAACATAGTGAATCAGCTATACATATACATATATCCCCATAACTCCTCTCTCTTGCATCTCCCTCCAATCCCATTAAGATTTATCTTGATTTATTATCAACACTATTGTCTTGAAACAGAGATTAGTCACAATATATTTGGTGGACTTATTCATCAAAGGTGAGTCCAATCATTCTGAACTATACAGTGGAGTATATAACAATCATCAACTTCAGTAAGAATTTTAATTTCTAAAATCAACATATTTACATATTAAAGAAAAATGTCATATAGGTCATAGAATTTTTATTTCATTTTTTAAAGTATGGGAAGATTTTGAATGGAGATAATAATTTTATAAAAGTTGACTTAAAGTTGAAGGCTATATTTGATAATGGCTCCACTTAAAACGTGGATTTGTAGTTTTTAGCCCATATCTTCCTTTTGGAAGATTTTCTATTCTTGGAAAAATTTATACAGGACAGTGTGGTATGTAAATTGGGAGAGAATGGGAAGGCTTATTATCTCTGTTCTAAAGTAGGGAAAAAACTAATTTCTAATGTCAAATTATATTTCAGGCTAACTGAAAATCAAGAAGAATGTTCTGATGAATTAACTTTAAATTAAGAATCTTGTTATATTGAATAATTATACAAAAGCACCGGTAATGTATGCAAAAATAATTTATCCCTCATTTTTCATAGGCCCTGGAAACATTTTAATCCTTCTCTTAGTCAGGACCTAATACATCTGTATATTAGGAAACACGGCAGCTCTTTTTATATAAAATTTTTAAATATGCTTTTATATATAAATAAAAATGAGTATGTGAGTGAATGTTCAGATTATGATATATTCTAATCTAACACAGGAAAGGGTAATTTGGAAATTCTTCAAGTAGTGTTTGGATTATATATCTACTATCAAAGTTAAACTTTTTAATAAAATACTATGTATCAGTTAAGTTTATTATGAACCTGAATAAATATATATTTACTGGCATTTACTTAAGTTTGAAATTCACAAACTGTTGTAGATTTAGTAGATATTTGAACATATTTTATTGGCATTCCTATTATACATCCACTCATCAAAGAAGATTTCTTCTATTTATCTCATCCACACTTAGTCAATGTGTTCTTTCCCTTGGATTTCATTTGTAAAATATGTATCATTTACTTGCTTTTCTGAATAGATTATTACATTTCTGAGATTACGTTTCACCACTCTTCCTTGATAAGTATCTCTAAGTATCCAGTGTACTGTAGTTTGGCTTAATACTCTTTATAGTCACCATCTAACTGAAATCTTCCTTAATTGCCCCGTCAGAGTTAGTTGGTTAGTGCTCTATGGTCTTAAATAAAAGTAGAGGAGAGAAAGAGGCAAAATTTTTTTTAAAGAAATAATGGCTAAAAACATGTAAAATTTGATTAAAAACATTCATATATATACCTACTAAGCTTATCAAACCCCACAAAGGATACAAAGAGATTTACATGTAGGCACGTCATGGTTAAACTGGTGAAAGCCTAAGGCAAAAGGAGAGTCTTCAAAACAATGAGATTAAAAACTACTCAGAACATAAAAGAGAATCATAATAAAATTTGCTACAAAATTTGTGGTAATGTGTTATGCAGCTATAGAAAACTAATAGAACGTATAATTTAAAAACAGAGTTGGCAAAGGTGTGGAAAAACTGGAGCCCTCAAGAATTGTTGTGAGATTATAAAATAGTTCGATGACTTTGAAAAAACATTTTGAAGTGTCTCTAAAGTTAAACAGAAATTTACCATATGACCTACTAATTCCCTCCTAAGCATCCATTCAAGATAAATGAAACCTATGTTCATACAAATATTTATATGCGAATATTTCTAGAAACATTATTCATAATAGCTCCAATTTAGAAAAACCCAAATGTCCATCAACTGTTGAATTGATGAAAACAAAAGAAAACACAATGGAATTCTATCCATCAATGTATAAGAACAAACCAATAATAAGAAGTATAGATTTTTTTTCTTGTTTTAATTTGCATTTTCCTAACACTGTAACTAAGGAAGCTGGGCTTCTGTTTATGTACTTATTTTAATTTTCTGTATCTTTGATGAACTATTCAAATTTTTAATCTATTTTTTACTAGGTGATTGTTACTGTATTGTTGAGTTGTGAAATTCTTTACATATTCTAGCTATGATTACTAGTCCATAAATTTGAGGGAAGAATGTAGGTCAGTACCTACCTGTTCTTTTTGATTTCAGTTTTTAGGGGAACAACCTTATATGATAGTTGTGGTGCTAGTTACACTCATCTAAAATGATCAAAATTAATAAATCTGTACCCTTACATTTCATGATTTTTCCATGTAAATAATATCTTAATAAACAGAAAAAAAGGTAAAAAAGAAAATATGTAAATGGTAAAAAGTAAGTCATGTTATGATTTTCAATGCTTTAGCCTTCATGGGTTCACTGTTTCAATTAGAATAAAAGCCACAGTCCTTCCATTGCCCTACGAGGCCTTGCATAATCTGAATGTCATTAGCCACCCTGACCTCATCACCACTGTTCTCCTTGAACTCCTTTGTTAAGACACTCACTGGCTCTCTCCTCTACCAGGAATGCCCTTCTCCCAGATACCCTCATGACTACCTGCATTTCTCATTTCTTTCAATTATCTGGCCAAATTTCACCTTATCATAGATGCCTTCTTAAGTAAGTCAGCAACCCACCTCACCCCTCCCACCATTCCATTTCTCCTTTCCTGACACTTTTTTTCTGAAAACACTTACCTGTTAGCCTACATATGTATTTAAATACTTTTGATCTATTGTCCATTAGAATATACCATTACAATATATGCTTTATGAGAGCAGAGAGTTAGCTTCGTTCACTGCTCTATG
The DNA here is from genome assembly GCF_949987515.2 of Delphinus delphis. Classification (NCBI taxonomy): domain Eukaryota; kingdom Metazoa; phylum Chordata; class Mammalia; order Artiodactyla; family Delphinidae; genus Delphinus; species Delphinus delphis. Next base: position 41,448,378 of record NC_082691.1, read on the forward strand.
TTCAGGTCATCAGAAGAATGTCCAACTCATAGGAAGCAATCACTACATATTTGTAGAATTTAACAAATGAAACTTCAGCGTGCTCACTATTTGCCATCTAATGGATTTAGTATTTTAATAAATGATTTGTAAATCAGAATATTTGGAATTAATATATGTTAAGACGAATATATGTTTGTGTGTATGTATGAGTACATAGATACACATACATGTTTATACATATGTAATATTTATAAAATATAATGTTCATATACTATATATTTTATATTTTTAATATATTAATTTTTTTTCTGATTAAGGTCTTAAGTATAAATCCTGGGATCTCAAGTAATCATTTTAGAATAGAGGCCTGATTTTCTCTATTTCCCTGAAACAAAAGAGAACTTCATTAAGAGAAGCTCAGTTCCTTCGTTCCTTTAATTCAGGGCTTCTAACCATATTGTTTAATACCTGTGATCTAGGCCATGAATCTTTTACTCTTAGATTCATTTACGTCACCATGGAATTTGGAACTTGTAAGGAACTTACAAGAGTATAGGCAAATTTAAGAGTTGCTTGCTCAACGCACAGTTAATAACTAGCACAGTACCTAGTAGAGTACTTAAAATAGAGTTGGTCCTTAATAAACAGTATCATTGTCTTAAATGAATGAGCTTATTAATCAATATTTGTAGGCAGATTGATGTCAGGTAACAACGAAAACACTAATAGTAAAAGTCATTATTTGTTGATGATTTTCTATATACTAAATACTAAACTAAGCATTTAATTTCTGCAGCAACCTTATGATACAGTGTCGACAGGTTAATAAACTGCCTAAGGTCACCCAGGTGCTAAGCAGAAGAACAGGCATGTGATCTTAAGCCCATCTGACTCCAGAGCTGGCCCTTTCAATCATTCATCCTTACTGCCTCAGCCTGTCCTAGACACAGCCAAATACTTTTAAATCAGTGTGTACCTTCTGTGCCATTCCTGTGCTAGGAAAGAATTTCAGAATTCACAACATTCAAAAGGAGACCTTGTTAATGATGCTAGGTGCATTTTGAATCAAACCTGTGAACAGAATTTCTGAGGAATTCTAAAATCCGCCAATCGGTTTGTCATCTCCAAGGCTGCTCTTGAATATAAGCAGTTACTGCAAACTATATTTTTGTTTAAAATATAATTCATTCATAGTCATCATGATCGATCAGTTCTCCCATACATCATGCCACATTTTTGCAACTTATATAGGAAATAAACAAAGTGAGGTAATTTTATGCACTCCCACCATCCTAGGTAAAATTAGTTCTCGACAGTCTTCATATCCTCACACCTATATGGTTTCTTTAGTATATTACAATAGTCCGCTTTGTATTTCTCTATATCCTACTTTTAGATCTATTTTTACCATACTGGCTATAAAGCAGCTTCATTTTCAAGAAAGAAGACAAATTCACATGAATCTTTGATGTGAAAAATCACACATAAACTGTTTTGTTTTAGTTTCTTCAAAGCCCTTAGTAATTGAATTAGCTGTAATCATACAATGGTATTCATTCTGTACTTCTAGTTCCCAACTTATTATATAATAATCATAATGACATTCAACGTATCACAACTTAATTTCACTTTTATCAGTACTAATCCCAATATACTGATAATATTTTATTAAATATTTTAAAACATTAATCTCATATATTCTTGATAAAGTACTCAGTTCCTCCTAGTGGATACTCAAGTTTAGCTAATAATATCAATATTTCTATATTTTAATGATCTACTGTTAGTTTTAAGTATATATTTAAAATCCATAATGCATGAAGCAAACAGTATCTATAAAGTTGAAGCCAAGTTACGAAAAACATAAAGAATTACATTTTAAGTAAAAACCAGTTGACATTAAGTGGCACTTAATTTTTTCCATGTTATTAAATATATTAAATAGCCATCGTTGAGATTTTAACCAATGAGATATTTCATCTATTTCTCACTCACTCTGTCACATTTTACAATTCCCCATCAATGAACAATAAAAAGGAATAACTGGGGGGGAAAAGGGAAGTAAATGATACCGAATCCTAGATTTTAAAAGGGTGGGGTAGAGAGGATAAATTTTCTAATTATCATATTAATGAACAGAAATGACATGCAGAGTATGATTTGATAGAAATACACAGGATAAATGGCAATATTCAGCTCTTTCCTGGGGGAGGCGGGGTACTGCTTGTGAAGGGAAGCGCAGTGCCTGACAACCACACCCAGTGTGATGGAGTGCACATCTGCTCAATACAGGCCCAGCCAAAATTTGCAGGTGTCAAGATGCCAGTGGTACACACAGAATGATGGAAATGGAGACAAATTATCTTTTGAAAAGTACCAATATGTCCAAATTTTGTTAATTCTGCGTGCATGCAGATATCACTTGCCTTTTTCCCCTTTACCATGTTGTCTATGGGGTTTTATAAAAGTCTAAAAATGAACAATAAAAACTGCTCTCTCTATGATCAACAGAGTGCCCAGATGACCAGGCTGTCATCTCATTCATTCTGCTAGACAATGCCTGTACAACACCACCACCATCTTCATTCTTCCTAAAAAACAGACTGGAAAGACGAGCTCTCATTACTGATACAGAACTTTTGAGAGAGATTTCTATGATGTGTGCAGAGACCTGCAAATGTCGTGGCCTGTGAAGCCAATCAGTTACAAATTACAGGCCAGATGCCACTCATCCCCTTGCTCTCAGGTCTGCAAAATGGTTCTAGATGACTTTGTGGAAATGACACCCTGAATTATTAAAATAAATTTTGCCCTGATAAGCTCCTCTCTAAGCCATTAAGATGGGCACTGGGTTGAACAGTGATTTGCTATCGTATGAGAAAATATCGTTTGCAAATGTGATATCTACACATTGTATGTGAGACTTTTCTTAAACAATCTTCTAATAAATGTAATATCTTTCATATTATTATGATACTTTAATAAAGTAGTTCAAATGTACACATTTATTCCTCAAAAATTTTTATTTGATAGAAAGCCTGGAATTTTTATTATCTGGTTACAGGTGTGGAAAACTGTAGTTGTTTGTCTAGAGTCACACATACATAAATGGTAGCGGCAACATGGGAACCCAAGTCTTTTCACCCTTACTCTAGTACTCCTTCTCTTATGCTATTTGATTTTTACTATTAAGATAGTAAATCTTTGTTTTCATAGTGCTCATTTGTACCATTCATAGACTTTATCCAATAATACATAAAGCCACCTATTAGATGTACTATGCAAATTTATACATTGTCTTTCAAACATGCACAGGCAACACGCACATACAGTAGTACTACATCAATCAATAAATGGACCTAACCATCATAAGAACTTAGCAAAGAAGTTAGACAACCAGACAGATTATTTTTAAAAAATGGAGGACTTCCCTGGTGGTCCAATGGTTAAGACTCCGTGCTTCCCATTCAGGGGCCGCGGGCTCGATCCCTTGTCAGGGAATAAGATCCCACATGCCGTGTAGCATGGCCAAAAAAAAAAAATGTAATTCAAAAAAAATTTAAGGGCTTCCCTGGTGGCACAGTGGTTGAGAGTCCGCCTGCCGATGCAGGGGACGCGGGTTCGTGCCCCAGTCCGGGAAGATCGCACATGCTGCGGAGCGGCTGGGCCCGTGAGCCATGGCCGCTGAGCCTGTGTGTCCAGAGCCTGTGTTCTGCAATGGGAGAGGCCACAACAGTGAGAGGCCTGCGTACAGCAATAATAATAATAATAATAATAATAATAATTTAAAAAGAAAACAAAATTTTAAACAAATGGAATTAGCCACTGATTTACACAAACTACTTAACCAGAAACATCTGCCAGTATTATTTGCCTAGGACTGCCATGACAAAGTTTGACAAACTTGGTGGTTTAAAACAAAAGATATTTTTTCTCTTGCAGTTATGGAGGCAGTTATGTTTCTCTCTGCAGGTATGCAGTTATTGAGATGTTAGCAGGGCCACGCTCCCTCTGAAGGCTCTAGGGCAAGATCCTTCCTTGCATAGTCCAAGCTTCTGGTGACTTCAGGAGTTTCTTGGCTTGTGTCATCATAACTCCAATCTCTGCCTCCATCATTTCATGGCCTTTTCCCCTGTCTGTCTCAGTCTGTCTCGATTTTCTCCTCTTCTTATAAGGAGACCAATCATATGGGATTTAGGGCCCACTCTTTCTAGTATGACCTCATCCTAACTTAACTAATTACATCTGGAAAGACCCCATCCCCACATAAGGTCATATTCTGAGGGTCTGGAGAGACATGAATTTTGGTGGGGCTACAATTCATCCCCGTGCACAACCCTTGCCTGCTACCTATAGAAATTTCTTCTACAGCACCATCATATAGGACCACCTTCTTACCCTTCTGTCAGGAGGTGTTGGAACCCTCTTACCTTACAGAGTTCTTTTTGGTTTTGTTGGTTTTTTTTTGCGGTACGCAGGCCTCTCACTGCTGTGGCCTCTCCCATTGCAGAGCACAGACTCCGGACGCACAAGCTAAGCGGCCATGGCTCACGGGCCCAGCCGCTCCGCGGCATGTGGGATCTTCCTGGACCGGGGCACGAACCCGTGTCCCCTGCATCGGCAGGTGGACTCTCAACCACTGTGCCACCAGGGAAGCCCCAGAGTTCATTTTAATCTTACTCCATCTAGAGTGTTCTGTCGAGGTACTAAGCAATCACATCATAGGTACAAGAGAATCGAGGAGGAAAGGGAGAAACAAACTGTTTCTAGTAGCACAATTGTTATTGTCCCAACACACTCCATTTTAAACCTTCATTTCTTTACCTTTCACAAATTGATCTTTCCCCAAATCCCAACAACTACAGAGACCTCCTCCTGCTCCTCCACAAAAGCTAATTTGAAAAACTGCTCAGGATACACAAGAGTAAATCAACAGGCATGCTAAAGATCTAACCAAATCACTCTTCGGTAACTACTTTATATACTCAAAGACCCATACATTGTCTGTAGTGATTATAGCTAGAGAGGAACCCTGATTGGAATACCAGACATTGGGAGATGAAAGACAGAAGGCTATATCCTAGAATGAAAATAACATCTATTTACCTAAATCAAGCAAACCAACACACAGACATACAAACCAGTCCACCTATATAACTACCACGTGTAAAGCAATCATAGTGGTTTACAACGTGACCTCAGGCTCCTCTCTGAAAACATCACTAGGGTTTGTGCTGTCTACGGTACTGTGACAGACATTAATTTTCAGTGTAATTCTAGGAGAAGATTCACAAATTTAACTATTCTCTAGAAAGCTCATTTTTACTTTCTCTTTCCCACATCCACCCTTTGAATGCCTCTCATTATAGCCATGGAGCTGTGTAAAGGTCTATTCCATCTCCTCCAAAATCTAGAGCATGGGGAGATGTGCTCTCGGCACCACAAGCTAGAACAATGAATGACATTGTCCACAAAAGCATCAGTGCAGTTTTATAAGATCATTTTACTTTCAGCAGTATTTATGAACTGGTTTTTATAATATAAGCAACACACTGTTTTATACTTGTGTGCTATATGTACCTTCTTATTCATTTGAAGTATGTGAAGGCACTATCTAGGACAATGTAGATGTCCATCAGTTTTCTGGTTGAAGAATGACAATAGGGTTTAACGTTTCGATTGTGCTTTTTCCCAGACAGCAGCTGGTACCTCTCAATTGATTTAATCCTTAAGTACTCTTGGAGTCATTAACATTCTTCAATAACTATTAATTATTCTGCCCATTTGCGGCACTGGCCCCTGTGATAGGGACATGTCAATGAGGTAGGAGAAGAAGAGACAGGCGCCACATCTGGGCAGGAGCATTTAAGTGCCAGTACGTTACCTTTTGGAACTCCCTTTCATTCTTATATAGCCTAGGTTCTGGATTAACTATGATGAGCAGAGCTTCCTGCGACCTGCATTACATATGTAGCACAGGTGAGCAATAAACCTTTGCTGTCTAACAGCACAGAGATTTAGGTGATGTTTGTTACAATAGAATAAGCTACATTTTTCTGACTGATACAAATACTATTTTACATTCTTACTTGACTGTACCTAGTGTCATACAAAGGCTAGTAGATTATGCATTCATGGAAGGCAATGACAAAAATCTCATACTTTTTTTTCTCCCAACTGTGACAACTCAGTGTTGACTGTACTTTGAGATCACTGGTCAAAATTTTTAATAAAATGAGAATATTTTTATCTTATAACAGTTTTCATTTGATCTTGGCAGGCCTAGCTCTCTTTGCACTGTCTTTTTTCTAAATGTTTTCTTTAAATTCTGATTTTTAAATCAGCAAATTCAATCTGCCTATACAGTCAATTTGCTTAAGCCTTCAATAGTGTAGTAAAATATATGACTCTATTCCATAATTTCAAGAAAGTCAACGGTGCTTGACTTGTACTTTGCTTCTATTATAATACCACTCAGTCATAATTAATTTTGATGATCTTTGGCTAAATTAGAAGCAGTGGGTAGCTCTGCAGGAAAGGAAAAGGATAAGGGCACCTTACAAAGTGCCCTGTAGGTAACCTCAACCTAATTTAAGACCCACTTGATATGTAGTGATAGACCTTGGTAAAATAGCAGGTGATTCCCTAAACAGAATAAAAGTAGCAGTTGTATCCCTGCCCAGACACAGTACATTTGTATGAACATGGTGCTTTTCATTAGGCAATCAATAATATATTTTACTGGTTCCAGAACATTGCACAAAACACACTAGAAATCATCTCACTCCACTGTTTTGTGTGAACACTACAATTATCCAAAGAAAAAAATAAATTAGTTTTTCTGAAATCTGGAGGTTCTCTAGTTGTAAAAGCCCAACTACAAATTAGCAAGCTGTGAATAATCAGATTACAAAATAATCAGTTTTGAAGCAGCAAGTGCTTCACTTGTAAAAAAGTCTGCAAAATTTCACAAAGTTAAAGTTACATGGTAATTAATGGCAAATGGAAATAGCAACGATATTAAATAGAATCACTTTTGTCTCAAATGTCAGTAGATATACTCTATAAATTCTTCATATTTCTTATTTTCTGTTAAAGAAGTACTAAAATTTACAGGAAGAGAACTTCCAGGCGAGGGTAAAGTGCCAAAAATCTAGCGAAAACAAAAGGATACCAAAAAATTCATTCCTATCATCTGTTTTCTGCTGTCCAGCCGTTTATTGAGAGTTAAAATAATTTTGTTAAAAGCTCTCATAGAAATCCCAAGGGATGTATGTGTATTTAACTCTAAACTCTTGAAATGCTCAAAATTCTTGTTTTTCTATCTTACAGTATTTGGATAAATTTTAAGTTTTTGAACTCGATTTTTCAATCAATTAAACTTCCTTTTCAGATATATCTTTCATCTGATAGGTTTCTTCTTTGAACTAACTCTTAGTTTTGCTAGTCATACCAAACTTCGTTTAATTAGATAGACAATGCTATACATTACCACTGAGAATTTATTTCCATTTAGTGGATAGATCAGTTCAAAAGACACCAGAAATTGACCAGGAGACATCTTTAAATTGTTATAAAGTAAATTACATATGTCTGATTAAAAGTATAAAACAAGTAATTTTCTTCTTTCTTAGTGTGTGTAATAAATATTTTGCAATGCTAAACTCCTGAGTTCTGAGACTGTGACATTTTCAACCAGAACAAAAAGTATGACTTATATAGTAGTTCAACTAGAATTTCAACCCAAAGGGTCATCGGACATTTAGAAACACTAGTTTATTTTTTGTAAAATCTATTATACCTATAATTTAAGTAAAAAGAGTATGTAGATCAATATGAGAGGTATCATTACTACTAGGGTGTGATTCTGGATAATATTCTTTCTTAAATGTTTTTTTTTTTTTTTTTATGAAAAGCCATGCAAGACATACATTGATTTGCTGAGAAGAGAAAAGTTTAGGAAGCACAAATGAAATATTGTGGGTATAAATGTGTTCTTTGGTTCTGATTTGATGCCCAGACATCAGGTGAATTCACTTTGGTCTTCTCAGATCAAGAGCTCTTCAAGAGTTACCAATGGTAAACTGTAATTATAAGTCAGCCATCAGTCATGTGTGATCCACAGCCATTCTTTTAAGATTCACAAGATAGAGTCTAAGTGTAAAAGATCAATGAGGTACAAGTTGCCTTTAGAAATCCAGGATTTTTAAAGAAGAGAACTGAAAACAAATATAGTAATGAGAAATATAATAAAGCAGCCTCTTGTCACCAACTATGTAAATTATGTTCAGGTTAAAATTTTTAAAAACAGTCCGTAAAACATATTTTGTCTACAGTATATTCACTGAAAAATTCAAGGCAATTCAAGACAAAAATTCACAACAGCCACAAAATATTCTCTATACAAATGTGTGATACTCACTGATAGATATGTGCATGTATGTGTGAGAATGTTTCTCTTGATATAAAATGTAATTAGTTTCAACAAATTCCCTGAAGTAAAAACTCATATATGTGACTACTGTGATCCATTTTCCCTAATGTAAAATTCATTACTTTTATTAGTGGACAAATTAAGTTAAAAAGTCGACTTGTAAACTCAAGAATTTGGGTTCATAATTAAATTTTTCGGATAACTGCAAACTTGGTATTTAAATTTATAATATATAAAGATTATTGAAGCAACTAAGAACTAGGTAGTAGGTGCACAGCAAGCTCTTGTCTGTACTTTTGTGACTATACTAATGAATTATGATAGAGTAACTTTCAGAAACAACATGGGGGCCAATTTTTTTTTTTTTTACAAAACAAAGGAAATTTTTCTGTCTCATCTTATTCTGTATAATGAAGGTTAGATAGATAGATAAATATTAGATAAAATACTATTTTCCTGACAGAACATGTGAAGTAAGAGCTCACCAAGTAGAGATCTACATCACAATGATGGTAAGAATATTAATAAAATGCATGATGGGAGAGACTGACTTCCTCAGCCTGGGGCCAGGCAATAACCAAACTCCAAAACTTTCGAAGGGTTAGTTCCATGATTAGTAAATTTAACTATCTATCCATCCATCCACCCATCCATCCATTACACCATACTTCTATTTACCCAGCCACATATAATAATGGTTTAAATAAGGATAAACAAATTATGGATGGGAATATAAAACTCTATGTATAGCTTTTTGTTTTCCTTTGTTAAGCAGGCAGTGCTTCCTTGGGTGAGAAATTGGAACCACTGTTTGAAGAGCCTTTGGGGATAATCACTGATATATAATGACTTAGGACTTCCATATACTAAGGCCACATATTAGGGATTTTCTTGGCTGGGTAATAAGCATAGTTAATGACATTGCAAACAAAGGCCTATAAAACCCTGCAAAAAATCTATGTTTATCATCAAAAAAAAGGTCAAATGACAGTGATGTATTAAAAGAATTTCTTTAAATGATTTATAAGCCAGACAAATGTTGACTGTACCATTTTAAGAACTCCTGAATCTTTATTAACTTTAATTTTGAAAATATCATGCTATAATACCTAATTTGATAACCTAAATATAGTCATGAGCTCAATAACTACTTTATATGTGTACTGTTTCTATAAATTGACTATAAGCCCCTTGAGGACTTTCTGAACTGCTTCATTCTTTTACTTCACAGAAAACCTACAGATACGGTAACATCCCAAGAAGCTTGTTGAACAAATATTGATGCATAATAAAATGAGGTTATTGACTCGCATTTATAATAGTCCTAAATATGAAAAAAAGCACGTACTGGATATTTGATCTAATGGCAAAACCCTAATTAGATTTACCGATCTTCACAATGATCTTTAATTCTGAGACTTTGAGGAAACTTCACAATATTAAATATTTTTTCAAAACTAGGTTAACGTGAAACTGAAAAGAAAAATATCCCTTTGGAAAGAATGCCTTTTATTAATAAACAAGAAATATACTCTCCTATAAAAATGCCTTAGAAGTATAATTTTTACCTTAGTAGATCCCACACACAAGCCCTGTTTTGGATAGACAAAAATTTATTACTGACAAATAGGGGATTTGTGAATTTCAAGTCATTGCTGCATAACATCTAATAGCATCTTAGTGGGAGGGTATCAGGATGTTGAGTTCAGTATCCAGGCTACTGGTAAGCTGATTTTCCCAGACTGTGATTTTAAACACAAGGTATCATAACAGCTCATACAGGCAAAAAAGGCTAACAACTTCCACATTCTGTTTTCTGTGGTGGAATCTTGTCTGAATATCCCCAGGCCACTGTTCTTGTTTATTTCTACAAAACAAGATTATTTTACGTTGTGAGAGAAGAAAAGCTTCACTTACTGAACATCATTTGGAGAATACTATTGCGAGGTGTTTGATTCCGATTGATTGTAAATGTTTCAGCTAGTCACCAGAGGCTACAGACTTACACACAGCCCCACAATGCACATCTGAACTACTTGATGAGAACAAATAAAAGAAGCCTATTGTGTTAACCACTTTTGTGATGAAAGTCAATTACAGCTAATTCTAAGCTGCTCACTGTACCGTCTGTGTAATATTCAGGCAATCGTTTAAATACTCATAAACTTAAGAATCAGACACCCTGGATTTTAATCCAGGCTCCATCACTTGCTAACTGAGAGACTTCAGGGGAATGTAACTGGTGAAAAAAGAAAATAAAGCACTGGCATCCTCGGGTTTGTGCGTAGATTAATAAGGTGTGGTATACACTATTATTTGAATGTTGAAGCCAATATCAAGCTTTGTTATTAAAAGTCTTAAGGCAGCCTTGTTGCAAAGCATGCTGAAATATTAACAGTAAGGACCTTGAGAGAGAGGGCCAATGTACTCATTTACTAGGGCTCCCCTACAAAGTACTACAGGCTTGGTAGCTTAAATGACAAAAATGTATTGCCTCGTACTTTTGGATTCTAGAAGTCCAAGATCAACGTGCTGACAGGGTTGGTTTCTACTAAGGCCTCTCTCTTTGGTGTGGAGATGTCCATTTTCTCCCTGTGTACACACACGGTCTTTCCTGTGTGTACCTGTGTCCTAATCTCTTCATAAGGACATTAGTCATACTGGATTATGGCCCACCCATGACCTGATTTTAACTTAACTACCCCTTTAAAAATTCTATATCCAAATATAGTCACATTCCAAGTTACTGGAAGTTACGACTTCAAAATATGAATTTTGGGTAGACCAGCCCCTCAAAATCACAAAAAATGTCAGAATTATCATGGATAAAGGAGAGTGACAAGTAAACTGATCACAGATTCCCTGCAAGGTGAGTCAGATAACCCACAGCACAATTTAGGACTGAAGACCTTGAGGACAGAAAACTTGTCATGGACATTTTTGATATGTCATATATCTCAGACAGTGTCTTATGCAGAGGAACTCAGTCATGGCTTGGTGGCTATACTCAGGACTTATTTGGGTAAGCATCCATACATAAATATATTTATGAATAAGAACAGGTTTTTTCACTTGTACATATTAATGTATATGTGTGTAATATAGTATTATACATAACATACAGTTATACATTGTTATTATTAATACATGTCAAAATATATTATATCACATATGATATTGGTATATACAGAATATAATATGTATTAGTATATTTACATACACCAGTGTGTAGAAGTGGAAAGACGAATTAGGAGGAACTTGCCATTTGAATGAGAAATGATAGGTGACACAATATGTTGGCATTTCAGGAAAAGGAGAGCTGCATTCAATTAATAGTTAAGAAATAAAATCTGTAAGACTTGAGGACATGCTGGATATTATATCATAAATGCAGGAATCATGCCTACATTTCAGGCTTGTGTAACCGGATGCATGGAGGTGCTATTCCTTAAAATGGAGGAACACTGGGCATGAGTAAGTTTTAGGGAAAAGATATTGAGCTCAGTATTGAACACACATCACGAGATACACTTGACTTTGCCAAGTGGATATTTTAAACAATGTATATATTTCACTGGAGTAAAAAATTTCTCTGAGCTGGAGAATAATATTTTTGCACGATTATGTATAGATGCTAATTTTAGACTTAGACAATTGGTTATCTACCATGTTCAAGAGTATTGTTATGATAAAGTAACAAGAGTACTGTTATGATAAAAGATAATCTCTGGTGTCAGTCTAGTGACAAGATAGATATTAATCAAATAGTCACATAAAGAAGTATAAAATGAGACCTACGGTAAGCAGTGTGAAGAAGTCCTTTGGATTTATTGGTGTGAATGTTCTTTATAATCACCCTCTATGAGTCCCTCCTCTCATGATCATTGAACCTCCCATATGCATTAGTGTAGGCTGATGTAAAAGTGGTAGGTCAGGAAATAGGTCCTGTGAGCATAGACACATTTATACATATTTGGGAGGTTTGGCTTTGAAAATGGGGAGAAAATTGATAGCATGGAAAGGAATGTGAGGACAAATGAAGGAAACACCTTTTTTTAAAGGGTAGGTATTCTGAGCAAGTTAACACATTCACTGGAATGATCCACCTGAGAAAAAAAAAGTATGTACAATAATAAATAGGGTAAGATTGCTGATATATTGTACAGAGATGGGATGCAAAGCCCACTTGAAGAGTCTGATCTTAAATGGAAAGAGGAGTGCTCCCTATTATAACAGGATAGAAGGAAAACAGTATGGGTGCAGGTGTCAGAAGGCTTGTGTTATGCCTGGTAGTAAGACATTGAGAGTGCTATGGGAAAGCTGCTAATTAAAAAAATATATATTTTGAAATAATTGTAGATTTACATAGCAGTTGCAAAAAAATGTAGTAAAGAGTTCTTGCATGTCATTCAGCCAGCTTCTCTCAACTGACAACATCTTACATAATCAAAATATGATATTAAAACAAGGAAATTAAAAATAGAGCTACCATATGACCCATCAATCCCACCCCTGGGCATATACCCAGAGAAAACCATAATTAGAAAGGATGCACACACCCCAATGTTCATTGCAGCAGTATTTAAAAGAGCCAGGACACTGAAGCACCCTAAATGGCCACTGACAGAAGAATGGGTAAAGAAGATGTGGCACATCTATACAATGGAATATTACTCAGCCATAAAAAGGAATGGAATAATGCCATTTGCAATGATGTGGATGGACCTAGAGATTGTCATACATTGTGAAGTTAAGTCAGAAAGAGAAACACAAATATCATATAATATTGCTTATGTGTGGAATCTAGAAAAATGGTACAGATAAACTTATTTGCAAAGCAGAAAAAGAGTCACAGATGGAGAAAACAAACTTATAGTTACCAAGGGGGGAAGCAAAGGGTTCGGATAAATTGGGAGATTGGAATTGCCACATAAATATTACTATATATAAAAAAGATAGCTAACGAGAGTCTCCTGTATAGCACAGGGAACTCTACTCAGTGCTCTGTGGTGACTTAAATGGAAGGAAATCTAAGAAGAGCATATATATGTATATGTATAACTGATTCACATTGCTGTACAGCAGAAACTAATTCAACATTGTAAAGCAACTATACTCCAGTAAAAATTAATTTAAAAATAAATAAAATAAAGTGATAAAAAATAAAAATTAAAAGAAAATAAAACCAGGAAATTGACATTGGTTCATTACTATTAACTAAACTACAGGCTTACTTAGATTTCAACAATTGTATATAGTTCATTCATATTTTATCACATGTGTAGATTAATGTAAATACCACCCCAAATCAGGAAACAAAACTGAGCCATCACCCCAAAGAAACTCCATCAGGCACAACTCTTTCATAGTCACAAACTCCACTCCTCATCCTCACCCCTGGCAGTCCATGATCTCATCTCCATGACTACAATTTTGTCTTACCAAGAATCTAATATAAATAGAATCGTACAACATGTAACCTTTGAGATTTTCTTTTTGTTTTTCATTCAACACAATGCGCTTGAGATCCAGCCAAGTTGTTTATCAATAATTTGTTTCTTTTTTTGCTAAGGAAAAACGTCCACTGTATGAAGAAACCATAATTTGTTTATTCATTCACCCACTGAAGAACATAAGGGCCGTTCCCAGGTATTGGTTATTACAAATAAAGCTACAATCATCATTTGGGCACATTTTCTTGTGTGAACATAAGTTTTCAATCTTTTATGGTAAAATTCCAGGAGTAGGATTGCTGGGTTAAAATGTAAGTGTATGTTTGTCTTTATAAGAAATTGTCAAACTGTTTTCTTAGTAAACGTTATCTGCTGAGAATGAGAGGGAGATGGGGGAATAAGGTGGTAGATATTATAAATAAGTGAGGAGGGTAAACAAGTTTCGAAACATATGCTAGCTCTCATATAAAAATAATATTTGTTATTTACCACTGAGATTATTCAAACATACCCCCATCAAAACATACACACACACTGAATATATTCAAATAGATTTTAAGGGCATGTTTTGTGCCTACCTGGCGTTTATCATGTGTCTTACTATACACACATTCACTACAGGGTAAATGCATAAGTCAATGGAAGAGGCTCTGCTTTAAGACATATGTGACTGTAAAATGCTTTTTAAAATATATGCAAATTAATTTGTTCATATCTTCACTAAATTTCAGTGTCATCTAAAGACTGTAACCATTCTGAAAAAGAAAAAGTGACTCGGGCTTATTGGCTCGGGCTTATTTATTTGATGTTAATTATTTAATTCCTCAACATTATGAAAAATGTTCTATCTAGTTATTAATCATAGTTACAAAAATGACAACTGCATTTAAATGATAGTGGGAAGAAATTGAGCTTATTCCAGCCTGAAATCAATTACCCAGGTACAGCTAAATGTATAAATTTAGTAAAAGTCAAAAATCATAAAATGCTTTTCGTCAAGACAATACTCTAAAGAAACCCAAAGTTCGGAATGTGTCTCTTCACACAGTGTTCTTTGGCTTTCAAAAAGGCCACTTTACTTTTCAACATGAGTTTCTCAAATAAATTAAAAAACATTTCTTCACCTTGAAAGTTAAGATATAGGTTAGTAACATAACCACTTACTGTTTATATTACAGGCACTGAAGTTTAGAGTTGAAGATTCATAGTTCTCTTTTATTTGCTTTCTTGCTTGTTTGTTTGTTTCAAAATAGTACCAAACCAGGCCTGGATTTTAAAATACTAACATTTCTTTTAGGTTTCAAGAGTAATTACATCAGGAAATCCAAGTTATCTACTGAATTACATCAAATAACCTATCAAGGTGTGATTATTCTTTTTAATCCTGATTTCTAATATGTGTTTTTTTAGTATACTGACACTGCCTTTATGTGATACATATGGATTATAAAGTGCTCTGGATAAGTTAACTTACAGATAACTAAAATTTTTCTTTTCCAATTACAAAAATGTTTTAATTAAATTTTGATACCTTTCAATAACATATCAGATATTTGCCTGTCTCATCATATTTAAGATAATGAAAATTATCTTAAAACTCTATTAAAAATAAAGGTTATTTTTATAAAAATCTATTATTATATTGGAGGAATTGGTAAAACAGTCTGTCTCTATTTTCAGTCACTGTCTTTTCTCTCATCATTTCAGGATACTAGTTGACAATTTGTTTGCACTGAGCCAATCACCAGATGGATGTGAGTTTTCTTGAATTCTTTCTATTTTGAAGTGAAGGAACAGGAACTAAATTACTATAAGTAACTTTCAACTAGTCTCTTATTGAAAACCCAAGAAGTAATCAGTTACCTTTTGGGTCAGGGATTCTAAATTGGCATTACATACAAGAGAATTAAAACACTGATGGGCTTCCCCGGTGGCGCAGTGGTTGAGAGTCCGCCTGCCGATGCAGGGGACATGGGTGCGTGCCCCGGTCCGGGAACATCCCACATGCCGCAGAGCGGCTTGGCCTGTGAACCATGGCCACTGAGCCTGCGCCTCCGGAGCCTGTGCTCCACAACGGGAGAGGCCACAACAGCGAGAGGCCCACGTACTGCAAAAAAAAAACACTGAAAAACTAAGGGGTGCAGTCAAGATGGTGGACTAGGAGGAAGTGGAATTCGTGTCTCTGCACAAGTAGGGAACGTACCAGGCACTGGTGTGGGACCACGGACAGCTAAGGGGATGGGAGGAACCCCTAGCAACAGGCTTGTGGGACCTTGGTTCCCAAGCCGAAGGTCGGGGCCTAGCTCCTGTGGTGGGAGCTCCAAGTCCAAACCACTGGACAAACA
The DNA here is from genome assembly GCF_949987515.2 of Delphinus delphis. Lineage (NCBI taxonomy): Eukaryota > Metazoa > Chordata > Mammalia > Artiodactyla > Delphinidae > Delphinus > Delphinus delphis. The sequence continues at coordinate 41,464,592 of NC_082691.1, forward strand.
GAGAACCTCAGACCCCAGGGAAAATTAATTGGAGTGACATCTCCCGGAGTTCCTAATCTTAGCAAAAAGACCCAGTTCTACCCAACTGCCTGCGAACTCCAGTACTAGACGTCTCAAGCCAAACAATAAGTAAGACAGAAATACAGTCCCACCCATTAAAAAAAAAACAAACAAAAAAAGAAACGACAAAAGTATATTAAAGACAAAGGAGCAAGGTAAAAACCTATAAGACCAAATAAATGAAGAAAAAATAGGCAACCTACCTGAAAAAGAATTCAGAGTAATGATAGTAAAGATGATCCAAAATCTCAGAAACAGAATGAAGAAACTATAAGAAACACTTAACAAGTATCTAGAAGAACTAAAGAGCAAACATACAGTGGTGAACAACACAGTAACTGAAATTTAAAATACTCTGGAAGGAATCAATAGCAGAATAACTGAGGCAGAAGAACGGAAAAGTGAGCTGGAAGATAAAATGGTGGAAATAACTGCCAGGGAGCAGAATAAAGAAAAAAGAATGAAAAGAATTGAGGACAGTCTCAGAGACCTCTGGGACAACATTAAATGCATGAACACTCAAATTACAGGGGTCCCAGAAGAAGAAGAGAAAAAGAAAGGGACTGAGAAGATACTTGAAGAGATTATAGTTGAAAACTTCCCTAACATGGGAAAGGAAATAGTCAATCAAGTCCAGGAAGTACAGAGAGTCCCATACAGGATAAACCCAAAGAGAAACATGCTGAGACACATATGAATCAAACTATCAAAAATTAAATACAAAGAAAAATATTAAAAGCAGCAAAGGAAAAACAATAAATAACATACAAGGAATCCCCATAAGGTTAATAGCTGATCTTTCAGCAGAAACTCTGCAAGCCAGAAGGGAGTAGCAGGACATATTTAAAGTGATGAAAGGGAAAAACCTACAACCAAGTTTACTCTACCTAGCAAGGATCTCATTGAGAGTCAATGGAATAATAAAAACCTTTACAGACAAGCAAAAGCTAAGAGAATTCAGCATCACCAAACCAGCTCTACAACAAATGCTAAAGGAACTTCTCTAGGCAGGAAACACAAGAGAAGGAAAGACCTACAATAACAAACCCAAAACAATTAAGAAAAGGGTAATAGAAACATACATATCGATAATTACCTTCAATGTAAATGGATTAAATGCTCCAACCAAAAGACATAGACTGGTTGAGTGGATACAAAAACAAGACCCATATATATGCTGTCTACAAGAGACCCACTTCAGACCTAGGGACACGTACAGACTGAAAGTGAGGGGATGGAAAAAGATATTCCATGCAAATGGATATCAAAAGAAAGCTGGAGTAGCAATTCTCAAATCAGACAAAATGGACTTTAAAATAAAAATTATTACAAGAGAAAAAGAAGGACACTACATAATGATCAAGTGATCAATCCAAGAAAAGGATGTAACAATTGTAAATATTTATGCACCTCAATACATAAGGCAAATGCTAACAGCCATAAAAGGGGAAATCAACAGTAACTCAATCATAGTAGGGGACTTTAACACCCCACTTTCACCAATGGACAGATTATCCAAAATGAAAATAAATAAGGAAACAAAAGCTTTAAATGACACATTAAACAAGAATGATTTAATTGATATTTATAGGACATTCCCTCCAAAAAAAACAAAACACACTTTTTTCTCAAGTGCTCATGGAAAATTCTTCAGGACAGATCATATCTTGGGTCACAAATCAAGTCTTGGTAAATTTAAGAAAATTGAAATCATATCAAGTACCTTTTCTGACCACAATGCTATGAGACTAGATATCAATTACAGGAAAAACTCTGTAAAAAATACAAACACACAGAGGCTAAACAATACGCAACTAAATAACCAAGAAATCACTGAAGAAATCAAGGAGGAAATCAAAAAATACGTAGAAACAAATGACAATGAAAACACGATGACCCAAAACGTATGGGATGCAGCAAAAGCAGTTCTAAGAGGGAAGTTTATAGCAATATAATCTTACCTCAAGCAACAAGAAATAATGCAAATAAACAACCTAACCTTATATCTAAAGCAGTTAGAGAAAGAAGAACAAAAAACCCCCAAAGTTAGCAGAAGGAAAGAAATCATAGAGGTCAGATCAGAAATAAATGAAAAAGAAAAGAAGAAAACATTAGCAAAGATCAATAAAACTAAAATCTGGTTCTTTGAGAAGACAAACAAAATTGATAAACCATTAGCCAGACTCATCAAGAAAAAAAGGGAGAAGACTCAAATCAATAGAATTAGAAATGAAACAGGGAAAGTAACAACTGACATTGCAGAAATACAAAGGATCATGAGAAATTACTACAAGCAACTCTATGCCAATAAAATGGACAACCTGGAAGAGATGGACAAATTCTTAGAAAAGCACAACCTATCCTGCACAACCAGGAAGAAATAGAAAATATTAACAGACCAATCATAAGCACTGAAATTGAAACTGTGATTAAAACTCTTCCAACAAACAAAAGCCCAGGACCAGATGGTTTCACAGGCGAATTCTATCAAACATTTAGAGAAGAGCTAATACCTATCCTTCTCAAAACCTTCCAAAATATAGTAGAGGGAGGAACACTCCCAAATTCATCCTATGAGGCCACCATCACCCTGATACCAAAACCAGACTAGATGTCACAGAGAAAGAAAACTCCAGGCCAATATCACTGATGAACATAGATGCAAAAATCCTCAACAAAATACCAGCAAACAGAATCCAACAGCACATTAAAAGGATTATACAACATGATCAAGTGGGGCTTATCCCAGGAATGCAAGGATTCTTCAATAGATGCAAATCAATCAATGGGATACACCATATTAACAAACTGAAGGAGAAAAACCATATGATCATCTCAATAGATGCAGAAAAAGCTTTTGACAAAATCCAACACCCATTTATGATAAAAACTCTCCAGAAAGTAGGCATAGAGGGAACTTTCCTCAACATAATAAAGGCCATATAGGACAAACCCTCAGCCAACATCGTTTTCAATGGTGAAAAACTGAAAGCATTTCCTCTAGGATCAGGAACAAGACAAGGTTGTCCACTATCACCATTATTATTCAACATAGTTTTGGAAGTTTTAGCCCCAGCAATCAGTGAAGAAAAAGAAATAAAAGGAATCCAAATCGGACAAGAGAAGTAAAGCTGTCACTGTTTGCAGATGACATGATACTATACATAGAGAATCCTGAAGATGCTACCAGAAAACTACTCGAGCTAATCACTGAATTTGGTAGAGTAGCAGGATACAAAATTAATGTACAGAAATCTCTTGCATCCCTATATACTAATGATGAAAAATCTGAAAGAGAAATTAAGGAAACACTCCCATTTACCACTGCAACGAAAAGAATACAATACCTAGGGATAAACCTACCTATGGAGACAAAAGACCTGCATGCAGAAAACTACAGGACACTGATGGAAGCAATTAAACATGAGACAAGCAGATGGAGAGATATACCATGTTCTTGGATTGGAAGAATCAACATTGTGAAAATGGCTATACTACCCAAAGCAATGTACAGATGCAATGCAATCCCTATCAAACTACCAATGACATTTTTCACAGAACTAGAACAAAAAATTTCACAATTTGTATGGAAACACAGAAGACCCCGAATAGCCAAAGCAATCTTGAGAAAGAAAAACGGAGCTGGAGGAATCAGGCTCCCTGACTTCACACTTTAGTACAAAGCTACAGTAATCAAAAGAGTATGGTACTGGCACAAAACCCGAAATACAGATCAATGGGACAGGACAGAAAGCCCAGAGATAATTCCATGCACGTATGGTCACCTTATCTTTGATAAAGGAGGCAAAGATATACAATGGAAAAAAGACAGCCTCTTCTATAAGTGGTGCTGAGAAAACTGGACAGCTACACGTAAAAGAATGAAATGAGAACACTTCCTAACACCATACATGAAAATAAACTCAAAATGGATTAAAGACCTAAATCTAAGGCCAGACACTATAAAACTCTTAGTGGAAAACATAGGTAGAACACTCTATGACATAAATCACAGCAAGATCCTTTTTGACCCACCTCCTAGAGAAATGGATATAAAAACAAAAATAAACAAATGGGACATAACGAAACTTAAAAGCTTTTGTACAGCAAAGGAAACCATAAACAAGATGAAAAGACAACCCTCAGAATGGGAAAATTTATTTGCAAATGAAGCAACTGACAAAGGATTAATCTCCAAACTATACAAGCAGCTCATGCAGCTCAATATCAAAATAACAGACAACCCAATCCAAAAATGGGCAGAAGACCTAAATAGACATTTCTCCAAAGAAGATATACAGATTGCCAACAAACACATGAAAGGATGCTCAACATCACTAATCATTAGAGAAATGCAAATCAAAACTACAATGAGGTATCACCTCACACCAGTCAGAATGGCCATCATCAAAAAACCTCCAAACAATAAATGCTGGAGAGGGTGTGGAAAAAAGGGAACCCTCTTGCACTGTTGGTGGGAATGTAAATTGATACAGTCACTATGGAGAACAGTATAGAGCTTCCTTAAAAAACTAAAAACAGAACTACCATATGACCCAGCAATCCCACTACTGGGCATATACCCTGAGAAAACCATAATTCAAAAAGAGTCATGTACCATAATGTTCATTGCAGCACTATTTACAATAGCCAGGATATGGAAGCAACCTAAGTGTCCATCAACAGATGAATGGATAAAGAAGATGTGGCACATATATACAATGGAATATTATTCAGCCATAAAAAGAAATGAAATTGAGTTATTTGTAGTGAGGTGGATGGACCTAGAGTCTGTCATACAGAGTGAAGTAAGTCAGAAAGAGAAAAACAAATACCATATGCTAACACATATATATGGAATCTTAAAAAAAAAAAAAAAGGTTATGATGAACCTAGGGGCAGGACAGAAATAAAGATGCAGACTTAGAGAATGGACTAGCTGGGACGAAGTGAGAGAGTGGCGTGGACATACATACACTAACAAATGTAAGACAGATAGCTAGTGGGAAGCAGGCCATAGCACAGGGTGATCAGCTCGGTGCTTTGTGTCCACGTAGAGGGGTGGGATAGGGAGGGTGGGAGGGAGACGCAAGAGGGAAAAGATATGGGGATACACGTCTACATACAGCTGATTCACTTTGTTATACAGCAGCAACACAACATTGTAAAGCAACTATACTCCAAAAAAGATTTAAAAAAACACTGAAAAACTGACTTCAGCGTAATTTGGATTCCTTTAGTGGTAAAAATGAGCCATCCTAAATATAATGGCCAAACCATGCAGCTCTTAAGGAGTCACTGAGGTCAGAGTGCAGTAAAAATTCTTCTGTAAGAGTTCTTTCTTACATTCTGGGACACATTTGCTACTATGATTTGAGGCAGATTTCTGCCTTTAATTTCAGAAATGCTATCATGCATTCTATTAGAATTATTCACTGCCATCCTCTCTCTCACCCTCTACATCATTAGCACCTTGAGGACAAAGGCTTACTTATTTCTTTATCTTTACACCTCCCAGGGACATTCCATGATACTTCACTCAAACGAATGTGTGTTGAATTGCAAAGGGTGCATCACAACTTTAAAATGTGTTAGGACAAGGAGTGAGTGACCAGCCCCACAGGGGCACAGTCCTGTTCTCTCTCGAAGCCTTCTGTTCTGCCATGCAGCCAGGAGTGAGTTTCATCAGCCCTCTTGTGGCTCACAGAAATTCTCATTTTCCCCGAATTTTACTTATCCAAGTTAATAAAAAATGAAGATCTCTTCTTATATCTTGAAAACTTGTTTCATCTAAAATCCCTCTTCCTGAGTTCTCCTATGGGACAGGGAGAAGTCAATGTAAATTATATTTTGGAACATTCCTCTGAAATTCCCATAGTCCCCTCTAGTAGATGTCCAACACATTCTAATATTGGGAAGCATACATGTATCTCTATCAGGGTGTGTACAGACATACCTAGACATATTCCTGTGCTTCAATAAATGTGTGTGTATCAGACTTCAAACATTTTTCCAGATATTTTGCCTTTACCAATTTCATTTTTGAAGAGATTTTTAGTTTGTATTTTTATCCTGCAATATCCAGAGTGTGGATAAGATGAAACAAAAGTACCTCTGACTAAGGAAAAACTTAAAATAAGTTTCTTAATGAGAGAAAGATTTAATAGCTATGATGTCATCTCCCTATATCATGGACGCCTACAAACAGAACAGAAATATAATAAAACTCAGGCAGTGCTGGAAAGCCATTTGTTAGCTATTTTCAGCTTCAGAGAACGGAGCCAAACCTATGAGGATGGAGTGCATTAAGTAAAATCTTGAAAGCTTTATCAGAGTTTTACTTTGACATGAATATTTTGCTTCCCCAGTATTCAAATCAAAGATGAGGGATAGCAATCCAATTGGAGAATCAAAATATAGTTTCCTAAATACCCCATATTTATAATTTATTTTTTAAAGTATCTTGCCACTGAGGGAAGGAGAGCAACTAAAATCGGCTTCAGAGTCACTAATGTCTATCACTCAATTTCTTATTGAGGCCAGCTTACTTCCTCTTCCTAAAAAAAAAAATGGACAGATCACGCAAATAGAAAAATTCTGTCTCTATGGATTTTGCACTTATTATCACTCCTAGTAAACAACTACATTTTTGGCAACAGAAACGTAGTAGAAACTCTAAAAATTCATGGTCCCGGAATCTTTCCATAGCCCGCAGATAGGAAGCAGAGAGGTGAGATTCTGTTGGAAATCTTTGAAAATTTCAATGTATTTGTATATACGCATTTATCTGAAGAGAAATTCCAGATTTTCAAAAAGATTCACGATGCAGAACTGATGAGAATCACTGCTTCAGAGCACAGTTACTAATTTTCTAACCTTCTAATAATTTGATTTATAAGCCTTCTAACATAAGTTACAGTGAATTTAAAAAATCATTAACTGAAAGACAGAAAGGACTTCCATCGTCATCATGTCCAACCCTCCAAAGGGTTGCTGAATTCTAATTCTCAGTCACATATAAACTAATTATGGAGTGCTCTAGGACAGAGTCAGCAAACGTTTTCTTAAAGGACCATCCTGCAAACATTTTAGGCTTTGGGAGCCAAGAGGTGACATCAAGGACACTACATAAATATATGACTACTTAAAACATGACCATTTAAAAAATGTAAGACTAAAAATAGGCAGTATGCTCAGTTTGGCCTTTGCACCACCTCTGCCTATAGTTTGTAGAACCCTGCTGTACAAGAACAATTATAACTTTATAATATTAAATGGGTTTTAGCTTCATGTTATGAATTGACAGAATTATTTCAATTTCAAAGGAAAGAAGGAAACACATACGTTCTAGCTACGTGAAACACTGCATTAAATGCTTTATGAATATTGTCTCTTTAAAAGCAGAAACAACCTTGTTAGCAATATGTTATTATAGTGAAGTTGTAGATAAACTCTAGAATGTTTAGTAATTTCTCCAGGACTATTTATTCAGATTTTTTGAGTCCAGATTTTTTGTTCTGAGTGTGAGGGATGCAAACATGGACAAGAAACTAGGCCTGACCTTAATACCTACGAACAGATGACAAGCAGGAGAGTGGCAGCCATCCCATAAATAGAGGGCCAGGGAGGCCCCTGGGAGGAGGTGATGTCAAAACACCGACACAAAGAAAGCTCAGGAGTTTTAGGTAATGAGAAAAATGGTTTCTGACAAATATAAATGTGCTTGTGAATATGTGCATGTAAAAGACACGTTTGGGGAACAGCAAATAGCTCAGGAGAGAAAGGGACGTAAGTGTAAATAAGAGGTGGGCTGGACAGGTGAGCAAGCACAAGATCATAAAGAATTCTGCAGGTGTCTGAGGTGGACATCTGGCAACTTCACTGCTGAATGTTCATACCCATGTATTAGAAGCAGTATCTTTATTTTCAATGGACAATATTTTCTTAATCTCAGTTCATGGAGTCAAGTGAATTCATCCTCATTCCCAAGTTTTTAGAGCGGGTCCTTATCCCAGCCTAGTCAAAAAGTGTGCATGCATTAAGCTAGACTTTTATTGGAACAATCTGGAAAGAGAGTATTTATACTCTGCATTTTCAACTGGTTGACTAAAACCAGCAGCTTTTCATGTTCATTTTTACCTTCTTCTGAGAAGGACCTTCTTGATAATAAAGCCAAGCACAGAGTAAAGAGCTATTAGAGAGACCCAGGTTAATTGATTGAACGTCTCAATTCAGTGATGGCTGAAAGTCATCCTGGAACTTTTTAGTTGTGATGGCCAACAAATTCTCCTTCCCCACTGAAACTGATTTGAGTTGGTTTCTATAACCTATAACTGAGATATTTCTCATTACTATACCTATGGAACTTAAAAAAATGCATCAGTCCATAGAAAGCCTCTGAAGGGTTTTAGGCAAAGTTTAACATTAAAGGATATGTGCTTTTAAAAGAATACTCTGGATTCTTTGGAAAGTAATGATTAAGTGATAAAAGACTAAACCAAAGAGAACAGTTTGATGCTGTGTTGCAGTCTAGACATGAGATGATAGGTAATGGTAGGTGGGAATAAAAGTTGTAATATTTACGTAAAGACAAAGTACTGGTGTCTAGGACTTGGTGACTGATCAGAAATGACTGAGGGAAAGGGAGAAATAGAAGTCAAGGGTGATGCTCAGATGTCTGGTTTAAGCTACTGAGATACCCTGAGATACAGAACGCGTACTAGATGTGGGTATCATCAGTGCAGCAACAGTAACTAAAGGTATAGGAACGGATGAACTCGCCTAGAGAAAACAGAATGGGAGGAGAAAAGAGCCTAAGGGAAAATTCTGAGGAATATCAACATTTAAAGTGTGGTGATAGGGAAAAATATTTACAAAGGAGACTGAGAAGGAGTGACGAGAGTAGCGTGGAGAGGTGGCAAGGATATGGTCAAGGATGAGGAATGCTGAGGAGGTCAGGGAAATGACAGGATGATGATTCCACGGATTTAAGCAGCAATGGAGTTTCTAGTGACTCTGTTATTCCTTTTGATCATGTAACTACCAATATTCCTGGCTAACTGTAAACTATCCTTTGAACAACAGCTTAAATGAAACCTTAGCAGAGAGGCCTTTCCTTCAGAGCTTTTCATTAAATTTGCACAAGTGTTACACTCTCTCAAAGACCTTTTCCCAACATGTATCTAAATTTGTGTCTATGTCTGCCTTCCCCAGGAGATTCTATGAAGGTTGGGTTATGTTTATTTCAGCAGTGTTTCTCTAGCACCTGTTATATTGCCTGCCACTAAATAACTATTTTTTCTGAATGAAGAAAAAAGAAAAATACTGACTTGATTTTTAAATCATAGCCGCTAAACATCACAAATTTAATGTAGGTTCTAAACCTCTTTCAATGAAACGGGATAGACATCAATTTATGCATACTCTAGAGTTTTTATAGTCAACTCTTATGTCTCCATGAATATAAGAATAGAGTTAGCTCATCAATTTATAACAAAAGAGGATCTATGTTTGGAGGATAAGGCGCAGCTTCGGGACCTGCATAGCCTGGATGCAAATCCCATCTTTACCTAGTTAGCTGTACAACTTAGGCTAATTACTTACATTCTCTGAATCTCAGTTTGCTTGTCTGTAAAATATAGGGACAAAAATAGCACCTATTCCATAAGGTGTTGTGAAAATTAATAATGTAAAATATAATGGCACATATTAGAGAGCCAAAAACATAGGTATATATATTCAAGCATTTTATATTATTAATATTACTGATTTGATCATGACCAATTATGTTTCTGAAGGTTTGTCATCGTGATAGTTTCTTCCACTTAGTTTTACACTTTTGGATTACATCCAAATTGTGCTAGAAAAAATGCAGAACTGGCTGATTAGATGAAACAAGTGTAGGATTCAAATTTTGCCTTAAGCTTTCCAACAAATATTTATTTTGTACATTCACAAGAGAATAAGCCTTTTCTGAAACATTGTTTCTTTATCTCTATAAAATGAACATAACTGCATGACTTACAGAATCCAAAAGTCCTTTCCCATTGTCACTAGCCAGGTTGATCTTAAACCCTCCATTCTTTCTTCCCCCAATTACAAATGGAAAAATGTAGGCATTCTGGCTTCCCGAGAGACATATGAACATTACAATGTAGCTTAAACTTTAGATAGTGCAGACGGCTATTTCCAAAGACATCTTCTGCTTCTTCATGCTGGGGCAGGAAGCTTTTCAGTGTTGTGATTATTTTAAATGTCTATAGGCTTTTTCCCATAAGAGTGTGATATCATTTTGGTCCTCCTGTAACCATTTGTTTACTCTTTTAGTTGTTCCACTACGAAGAAATTTGGTGAGTGTGAAAACCCTACAGGTTCCTCTATGGCCTGTGGTTCAAAAGGAAAGCCTTGCTCAATCCTTGTAATTCAGTGAATATCCAACTGACAGTGTACCAGGCTGAGGATGTTGCCAAGTGATCTCTGCCTGTTGAAAGGTACACCAGTTTAAATCTTGATAGATTATTACCAATCCCCTCAGGGAGGACCAAATTTTCAGTGCACACCTGACAGCCATTAAGCAAGTCTGGCTGCCTAGAAATACTTACTCAATTCCTAAGGTTGATGGAATGTCTGTTCTTAGTAGAGTTGATGACATTTTGTGTCTAGCCCATTTTTCATCACCAATAGAGTGACACATGATTTCATAATTGGTTCAGTACCATTCACTTTCCTGTATGTGGCCATGAACAAGAAAACAATAAAATAGCTGGAAACTGATTTGAAGTACAAATTTTGTGTTCTAAGAAACACTTTAACTTAGTGTACGTGTCATCCCAAGCATCTCTAGTGAACAAGGAAATGTGTCCTGTTTGTGACTGCTTTATAAAAAATGCAGGTGTAGCATAAAGTAAATTTCAATAAACCAGATTAAAGACTTATTCAAATATTAGGGGCTGATATCTTTAAGAGGACTAAACATACCATTCAGCACAAAACAACAACATTCACCAGAATTTGTTATAATACTGAAATGGAAATTAAGATTAAATTCTGCCGTCTGGATAGCACTAGGCTCTCTAAGAATGTACTAACTAACAGAGATGTAGAAAATTGACCCAAAGTAGTCGACACATATTTCAGTGGATACTAGTGTGTTCCTGTACTGTAAACATTTTAAGTCCCCTTTTAAACTGGCATTGTATCCACTCAATTCAATTCAGTTCAACAGGTGTACATCAAAGAATTTCCACGTGTTAGGTATCCTAAAAGAGGGTTTCAGAAAATATGAATAAGACAAAATTCCTATTCCTCAGGTATCCAATAACTTGGCAGCAACCAGAGATAATACAAATATGCCCATAACTCTGAAATGATGTGGCTGAAAATCCAGGGCTATGCAAACAGATGTTTTACTTTATATTTTTAATATCTCTAGTGCCGAACGTAAGAAGTTCAAAGTAGCTACTCAGGTAGTATTCGTATTATGAAAGAAGGAGAAGTAGCTCATACCTGAAAAGAGATGGTTTTGAGGAGGATTACTGAAGGCTTCTGACTCATGGGGGAAATGAGAATGTCACTGATTCGATGGAAAACTATTTTTTCATGATTGTGCACAGACCTATCCTGTTTTCACCAAAACCGAGTTGATTATTAAATGGCCAGGAATCTCTCACATTTGCAGCGTTTTCTAATAACTCTACATCTTATTCACTGCTCTCAGAGAATCCACTCTCAGAGGACTACTGAGAAAAGAAACTTTGTGAAGTTCAGTAATGGAGCGTTCACACTGCCTTCAGCTACTTCTGCATTCAGTACAGCCAGAGCTTGCATGCCAGGCCAGCAGGGCATGGATCAAACAGCCAGACAGAACCCTTGGATTTTGCAAGTTCTGAAAATCCAGGTGGGTGAGGCTGGGTACATGACTACTTTGAACAATTATGCCTTCAGTTGATTCTGGAGAGCAAGAGAAGTGGTAACAATAAATGAGTACATTTTAACAACAGTAGGGTAGACAATCTCAAGATATTTATCTTCAGCTAATGATGCTGTGAACTAGGAATTTAGTTTCAAATTTTAACAATGGAAGATACTTGTTTAATATATGGAGCCAAACGTACACACACTCACACAAACACACCCACACCCACACCCATGTGGTTCTAGGCTTAATGCCATCCATTAAAGAAACTCCTAAATATATTCACAAATAATAAAAGCTAGGGCTTTGGGGGTATAGCCAAACTTCATTTTCTTCCTTGTTCAAACTTTTAGTAATTATCCTATAAAAAGCTCGTTTGGTACCACATACACACTGGCTTCAACAAATTAAAATTAACCTATCATTTCTGGCTTTTCCAACAGAGTGCTGAATAGTGAAGGATGGTCTGGGATGGTCAGGAAGTTACTGTGCAAGAAGAGTCACTTTACTTGTGGATGGACAAACGGATAAAATTCCAAAAGACCAAGAAGAGGGTGGGGAAGAGCTCCTGGCACAGAGAACTCTATGAGCATAGGCACAGGATAAGCAAGATAGCAAAAGGTATGTTCTGTAAATACTGAATGTTCTACCTTGAGCTTACCAGAAGTTTGTATTGGAAAATTACAGGAGTAATATGGTCATAGAGGTTACTATAAAGCTAAGAAAAACCTAGAACTTTGAGTTAATGGAATATGGATTTATTGGGAAATAAGTGAGGAGGTATTAGAGGTAGCTGAACAAAGTGATGACAGCATCATTTAGGTAAACGAGTCAGACAGTAGCAATCAGGATTGTTGAAATATTGTAATTATGGAAGGACAAACATTTAAATGTTAAATCACTAGTCAGGGTGAGTTTGATTTGAAATTATTATTAAGTCTGCCTGCCTGGTATTTTCCATATTCCACCCTTAAAACATTTTATATATTCACAAATATTATTGACACACATGTATATCTCAGTTGAGTATAATTCAACATGTTGCAACATATTAAATATATTCCAAAATACACTTAGTTTACTATAATATCAAAGGAGTCTACTTATGAAACTTAACTATAATTATTTGGTTTAGAACATTCCTCTTTAAGAAAGTTTAAATGGTGGATAAAGGAAAACGTATTCTGTCCTTATTAACATTTTCGTGGTTTATTATAGCATTCTCCTGATATGCTTTTATATCTACTTCTTCTCTAATCTATTCATCAAATAGATGTCTGAAGTATTTTCTTTAAATATAGTTTAAAAACCTCTTGTTGCATAAAGAATAAAATTGAAAGGAGTAGCATTGTCTTAGCCTAGGTATTTAGACATGATAATCAAGATGATACCACTTTGAACTTGAGTTTTTAAAAGAATATTCCTATCCCTGGGTGTCAAGCTTATCTCCCATGGCATCCCCTTTTCCTGTTAATCCCCAAAGCATCAATGCTGGCAATCAAACAGATAACAAAAAAAGCACAGTACACACTACTGACAACTCTAGTTTTGATGTTTCCTGAACTTAATCACCTTTATACCATTGATCATTACATTTCTCCACCTGTCAGAATGCTGCCACAATCTTCCAAAGCTTCACTTAAATTTCACCCCATCATTCTCCTTCCAATAAAAATAATCCTCCATCTTGTAGCTTGTCACCTCCCTCCTTTCTTTCTTCTTTCCTTCCTCTCTATTTCTTTCCTTCCCCTCTCTTTCTTTCCTTCCCTCTCTCCCTCTCCTTCTCCCTTTCTTTCTTTGTTTTCCTAGCTTGCTTTCTGGATTTCTGACTTTCTTTCTTTTGGAATTTTTTGTTCTCTTTCTCTTATCAGATTCAACATTCATAACTGCTATAAATCAGCCTCAATTTCAAGTAAATTGCATATCCATCTATGACAGTAAGTTGTGAGATCCATGAACACATACTAATTACAGTATCTTGAAGCTTATTAATAACCTGTTCTATTACACTGAAGGTCAGCTATGAAAAACACTAATTAGATAAAGATAATGAGGGCTTAAAAGAAACCAGCTTAGAAATAATAAAAGTACTATATAAATATCATTGTTATACTGTAGATAGTCCTCACTCAACATAATCAAATTGCATCCTCATCTATTGACATCATTCATTCCAAATCATTCATATACCTACAAATGAGAGGATGATTATTTATCTGCTTGATTCATCCATGCAAATGTTCCTTAGCCCACGCAGAGGCCAGACTCAGCTATGCAGTTTCAGAGATTGGGTTGAAAATGTAATGCAGTACATACATTAGAAAAAAGGAAATCAGAACATTAAACCACTTGTTTTACCATCTCTGATCCCCCTGAGGCTCAGTGACATTTGGTGCATTTATCTTTCTTGTTAAAACCAGATTCTCTAATTCCTTGTAGCAGGTGGAGGAAAGATGTAGCAGAATGTTTACAATAAGGCATATAAATCTGTTACATGTGTGTATGTCTGAAGGAAGGGAAGGTCATTGCTTAAATTTCAGTTTACTTCTTCAGTTTTCAGTTAAATCTTTTCTCCAGTGCTCTGCAAACTAAATATCTCAGAGGACTCTTTTAAAAAGAAAGCAAGAAGGAGTTGGGGCGGGGATGGAGGGCAGAATCAGAATATAGGGGAAATAGCACAACATAATGCAGTAATGGAGAATAAAATTCTTTATGAAGTAAAGAAAAGAGGTCATACGTATATTGCTTTTGGAGGATTTCATTCCCTTAGCTTTCAGTTTACACTTGGCATTTTGGTTTTATAAGTATCATTATAAATTCTTACACTTTGTTGGATTTGCTTGTACTGGGAAGAGTCAATGGTGGCAATGCTCCCTCCCCTAAGAGATACTGCTTTGTATTGGGTTAGTGGTGTGACTGGTAACTTGGTCTTTCAAATTTAAAGAATCTTTAACTGGGCCATGTTTCAGCTTCCTTTATGAGTTCAAATGCCTCTAAGTCCAGATTTTCCTCTTCCTCTTAACTACTAAAATAACCACATTCTTCCTGGAAGCTTTCAATTTCTACTGCTTTCTCTCACATTTGCTTTCTGCATAGAAATATACAGACCATGTTATAATTCAAGGAACAATCTATCTTTACCAAACAGCCCTCGCCTACTAATTTCCTTTTTTGATTCTCATTCAACCTCTCAGAGAAATCCTCATGACTTCCCCAAATTAGGCTCTTTCTAGGCTTTCCTCAATGAATTCAGTTTACGCAATCAACTGTTTTCGAGCACGTAAAAACTGTTTGGCAGTAATTCTGTGCTGGACTCTGAGGAAAATACAAAAAAAAAACATGGCCTAATTTGTAACCGTAGGGAAAGTCCAGACCTACAAACAGGATGTTCCAAAGTAATAATATAAAACTACTGCAAGGTAGTTTTCAACCTTGGCTGTCATTAGCATCACTCTGGAGTCTTTCAAATGGCCAGTGCCCAGCCAGCAACCCAACCCAATTAATACAGAATCTTTGAGTATGCAACAAAAGTTCCTAACATGATTCCAATGTATGGGCAAGGATGAGAACCCCTATTGTATAAGTATGCTTAGGAAGCTAATGGAACACAGGGGTGGGTGTTGTAACTCAACCAGGGTGAGTTAGGGAAACACAAAAAGTAGTTACCCGCACAGACCTTTGAAGAATGGGTTAGTCAATTCAAGGTTTGGGCAAAGATCTTTGGGACAAAAAGTATGGCCTGAGCAAACTACACAGTAGTACGTACATCTATGTGCTTTTAGGGAATTAGAAGTAGGTCAGTCATACTAGACAATAATACATGAGGCAGGACATTGAGAAATATAAGGCCTGAGAAAATGACAGAGACTTTTATGAAAAGGGGCAGTGGGACTGAAGTACCGTGAATGAGAATCCTACGTCTCTGTAGCTCTAGAGTGATGATTCAACAAAACCTTCACTATATTCACTAAAAAAAGAGGAGGGGCCCCAGTTCTTTACGATATTTTCTTATGGACTTCTCAAAATCGTGCCTTGGGATTCCCAGTCTCTCTGCCTTTGAAATTTGGCTCCAATATTTATAAGTCACCTTCAGCATCAGATTCCTTCCAGATATAACCTCTTCTTCACTAACCATCCCTTTCCTGAAAAGCCATATTACAGATACAAATGGGACATCACTTGTTTTTAGGTTTCCTATATCTCAAAAAAACTTTCATATCCAGCCTTTAAGAACTTGGTACATGTTTCCAAAGAGGGACTTTGGAACTTCTTAATTACTTTCAAAGGAAACAAAACTACATTTAGATAATGTAATACAGTTAAACAAAAAAAAAAAACAAGTTTTCATACACATTGTCGGTGGATGCGACTTCAAATGGGACAAAGGTTCATTTCTTGGTTAGGCTCCTGCATTAAATTTTGAATAACAAAATAGAAAATTCCATAACGTGTCAAAGATATTTGGAGCCATGAAGTGTTCGGCTCACACAGTCACAAAATGATCCCTATCTGGATCCCAGCTTCTCTGTGTTGGTGACATCAACCATCTGACCAAGTTACAGACAAGACTGTCTGGGTGAAAAAAATCTAACACACCTTATCCTTTTCTGCCGCAAACAAATGTAATAAGGCGTTACACTGTTCTATTTTAGCACATCGTACGTAACATGAAGTAAGAGTACAGATGATTAGAAACTAAAAGACTGAAATCCAATTTTACGATGGTGTTTATCGAATCACTAGCAGTTCTGGGGGTGCGGGTTACTATATTCCAGAGTCTGTCCAGTTCCTGAAGTTGAGGAACTGGATGCTTTTATGGGAAATCTGGGTGAAGATACGTCTGTTCAGAGGGAGAGGGCTCAGGTTGCTGAAAATCATTCCTGTGAGTCGGTAAACCTGACACCTTGAATAAATAAAGCTTTATTATGGATTTTACAGGGTCTAAGTCTCTATTCTCAGATAGGAACATTGGCCTTTTAAGGCAACGGTCCCCAACATTTCTGGCACTGGGGACCGGTTTCGTGGAAGACAATTTTTCCACGGACGGGGGGGAGGGAGTGATGGTTCAGGCGGTAATGCGAGCAATGGGGAGCGGCAGATGAAGCTTCGCTCACTCGCTTGCTGGTCACCTCCTGCTGTGTGGCCCAGTTCCTAACAGGCCGCAGACCGGTACTGGTCCATGGCCCCGGGGTTGGGAACCCCTGTTTTAAGGCACTCTAAATGTTCACTTTTTCATTAAATAAATCATTATTAGCTCTTTCTGTATTGTTGGCCATGTATAAGACACTGGGGATCCAGTAGTGAGAAAGTGAAGAATAAGGACACTAAGTATGTACACAATTAATTCAGTGTCACTCGCTATTAGAACAGAGAGCATCTCTATTCATCCATTCATTCAACACTTATTTATGAAGTTCCTACTTGGGGCCATGCCCTGATTTAGGCACAGGGGCTGCAGTGGCAGACCAGTTCCAGCCCTTGATCTGAAGAAGTCTATGGTCGAACGTAGGGTTTCCAAGCCTGATTAAACTGAGAAACTCCTCGGACACAGTAAGTCACCACCTTTAAGGTTCTATCTAAGGTATTACAAGAAAAGAAGCAAGAAATTGTTCCCGATGACTGATAATTGTCTAATGATGAAACCTCTCTCCAGTCCAACAACAGAAAAAAATATTAAATATTATCCTTTTCTGAACTTCGGCATTTGGAAAATTTTTACCCTAATTTACTCAGATTTTTGTCTCCTATATTTGTGACACCTGGCAAATGTTGCAGAGTGGTCATTTTCCTGAGAGATAATAAGATAAAATCTGTATAAATAAAATAATAAAGGATCATCTTTAAGTAATTTAAATTTCTAAGGCTTCACCTTTCAGGTATATTTTTTGACATACCAATTATGTCAAAAATGATGTAGAAGTTATTAGTGACATTCACTAGACAATCCTAACAATCAACACGAGACTATGTGATACATTTGAGACTCAGCTACTTTGACTGTGGCATATACATATGGTATTATGCTTGTAAAACGTTAAATTATCTTGGCAAGAGTTATTCTCCGTTCTTGGACAATAATACTGGAAAAACTGCCCAAAATGTGCAGCATCGCCCCTGGCGTCAAAACTCAATCACTTTGCCCATCTATTCATAGAGATTCTTTATTTTTAATTATTTTTTCTTACAAATGAGTTGCCAGTATGGACTCTCAAGATAAACACTTGACTGAGAGGGCCAGAATCAGATCTTGAAAGAGTTCTCTCTATTTTAATGTACCAATTTATTGGCATTTGTTGACATAATGTCATGTATTTTCTAATACATCTGTCGTTGTAATGCTGCCTGATTTTGACTAGTTGAAAGGTGAGTAAGCATATGTAAAACAGGCATGCTACCCTCCACAGAGATCAGTACTTGCAAGGTCCAGAAGAATTTGTTCAAACGCTGAAAATTAAGAAATTTAATGCCAGTCTTTCAAGTTTGCAAGGTCAAAAAGAATCAATGATCGTTTTAACCCACGTGCCCTATGAAACAGGCTGAATTATGCTCTTCTTAAGAGTTAAAATTAAAACAAAGTGACCTCACTGGAGTTTAATCCTATCCTTTGATTGCTGCATACTGTATTAATTTTTTTCACCAGTTCAGCTATTCCAATAAAAGAAATTGGCTTTCTCTCCATCGGTCAGCTTCTTCCTCTAAGGCAGACAACTTAATGGATTTTACTTCTAAATAGAGTATGGTTTGTTTCTGAGTATTAATTTCAACTTTAGTTACTGTGCAAATTATGCCCCAGCTTAAAATTGAACCACATTGACCACTAAAACAGAAAAGTCTAATATATGACCCAAATTAGCAAATTTCGCCCAGACAGCAAAGTTAAGTTGGCTTGACTTCCCCATCCTTACATACAGTTTTGCAATGCAAGTTCTCCATCTAGTGGTTGGAAAGCTCACAGTACGATCCTACCTAGTCATTACTGATTCACTATACCTTTGTTTATCTTTTAAAAAGTTAACAAATCACATACATATGACAGTGGGATTCTTCCCTGCCTCCTACACTATTTTGGTGGAAGGGACCAGGACTGTCCTATTAACTGTATGTAAAGTTGGGAACTTCAACTTGTTAATGAGAGGAACAGTTCTTTAATTGCCTGGTGAAATAAAAATGAATGAAAATATTGTATATAAAAGGGTTTCTGAAAAGTATAAAGCAGCATAACATATAAATGTAAGTATAATTATTAGTAAATGTTTCTTTTTATTATGGAACTGGATCAGGTAACAGGATTTTTTTCTTGGGTTATAAAAGATACCTCTTGGGATCCGAGTTCTCGGATATAGTTCTGATCGACTATTTATTTGTTTACTGGATCTGACACTTTCTACCTGGACCCACTTTATGACCAACAGCACCTCATTCTTCTTTTCTCTGCACCATTACTAATAAAATGTTTCTTTTCATTTCATTCTGCTGGTTGACCTCTCCTTATGATCTATTAATTGACACATCCTTAAGAGTAGTTCTCATTCCACAATAGGAATATGAAACACTACCACGAAGTATAAGAGGGTATTGCTATTTTCACACAAATATAAATGCCTATTATTTTTATCTCATTCCATAGGAATATGAAACACTACCACGAAGTATAAAAGGGTATTGCTATTTTCACACAAATATAAATGCCTATTATTTTTATTTATTTTTTTTGCGGTATGCGGGCCTCTCACCGCTGTATCCTCTCCTGTTGCGGAGCACAGGCTCCGGACCCACGGGCCCAGCCGCATGTGGGATCCTCCCGGACTGAGGCACGAACCCACGTCCCCTGCATCGGCAGGCGGACTCCCAACCACTGCGCCACCAGGGAAGCCCTGCCTATTATTTTTATCTGGAAATTTCTGAAGGGTTTTCCTCGCTCACTTGGTAAGCATTGCTTTGGTAAAGTACGGATGCCTCAGTAAACTCCAGCAGACTCAGCAAAAGCTGAAAATCTTCCCTTATAACACGAGAGGGGAAAGTCTTAGAACCAGAGGGAGGTTAGAATCCGTATTCTCTACTCTGCCCATTTTACAGGTGGGAAAGATGGAGCCGACACAGTGCAGTTAAAGGATGAACCTGAGAAAAAGTGGTCTTCAGAAAAAGAAGTTTCAAATACACCCATCTGCCGCTTACAAACTGTTATCACAGGCAGATGACTTAAACCTACTGAACCACAGTTTCCTGTTCTATAAAATGTGAATAATATTACCTGAGGAGTATGGTTATTATTTAGACAAAGCTAGATATGCCTATAAAGTACTTATAATAGCGCTGAGACATGCAAGAATGTCAAAACAAACAAACTCACTGCATAGTAAGTTAAATAGAACCAGGTCTCGAACTTAAGTCTTAAATCCAGATTTTCCATTGTACCACATGACTAGACTTCGATCTTCTAAAGACTTCATCATAAAATGAAGCTGAGCAAAGAAAGTGCTTATAGACATTGCTGACTTAATAACTTGATGTCTTTAAAAGTTAAACAATGAGGAGAAAAATTAAATATATGTTTAGCAATTGAATATTTATTCTTCCTCAGCTGAACAAAAATCTAAATTAAAAAGCTATAATGTCAATTATATCTTCATAAAATTATACATATGAAACTATAAAACTAATTGTACTATTTATATAGATTCATATATATGTATATATAAATATAATATATCCCACTGTTCTCTAGAGTATTTGAAAATGTGTCAGAAAACTGTTTCTCTCTCTTAATACCACTCTAGGTAAGTTTCCATGTTAAATAAACATTTTCATCATTACAAAAAGTAAAAATGGTAGTTGACAATTAGCAGATAGGTAAGA
Organism: Delphinus delphis; assembly: GCF_949987515.2. Taxonomy (NCBI): domain Eukaryota; kingdom Metazoa; phylum Chordata; class Mammalia; order Artiodactyla; family Delphinidae; genus Delphinus; species Delphinus delphis. The sequence goes on from NC_082691.1 coordinate 41,485,422, forward strand.
CTGCATGATAAGCTATTAAAGATACGTATGGAATTTTTTCATTTTAAGTTAAGCAGTTTTTTCTCTCCATGCTACTCAAAGTCATCGGGTAACTACTAGTCTTACACTTCTTTTTGGAGAATGACAAACTGAAAGAACATTCTGATACATATCTTCATTTTACTGACATAATTGCTGCTAACCAAATTTGATACTAATGAAGCGAATTAAAATGTTTTATTAAAAAACTGTACACATTTAACAGAGCTGTTTCAAAATGCAAATGTTTCTGGATAGATTTCTTTTGCACTTCCTTAACTGGGACAAACCTTTTGCATTCATCTCTTCATAATTATTTAAAGCCAAAAAACTCTTCTGTAACTGAAAGAGATATTCTCTGCAAACCAGGTCTACAATATGTAAATATGAATATGCAATTGTAAGAAATGTTCTACAGTTTATTCTAGAAAAAGATCCATGAAGTTATTCTCTTTTTTCAGTGAATTTAAAAGGAGGTAGTTCTTGAAAATTGACTCATCAGGACTTTCCTGTACCCTGACTTAAGGCTTAATGTCTGCCTCATTTTCTTGGTTCACCATTAAAACTGAATGGGATTTCTAACGTTCCAAAAGATACTAATGTTGTGCTTTTCCCTAGTGAAATATTTAAAGCTCTTCTTGTAAGTTTATTTCTTTTTTATGACCATAATAAATTAGAGACTCCGGGTGTAAAACAAATTTCACTGAGAACATACTGAAAATTTCAAAGACCTGTTGCTAGCAACCTGTTTATGAAAGTCAATGTTGCCACCTAGTGGCTGCATATGAGAAATAGGATGTGGAAGATTACAAGTACAGTTATTCTTATATTGAGACAATTCAAATAATCTAAACATACTTGGTTGTGCATATTTTTGACAAAGGTGGAGAAAAGTTCAGGGAGGAAAGATAATTTTATTAAGAAGTTGGGTTGGAGCAACTGGATACCACAGGCAAAAAAAAAGAAAAAGAATGTTGCCCTAAACCTCATACATTAAAACAAACAAACAAACAAAAACACCTCCAAAAAGATCACAGACTTTAATGGAAAACATAAGCTATACAATTTTTAGAGGTAAAACAGAGGAGATAAACTTTGGGGTTTAGGGTTAGGTAAAGAGTTATTAGATTGGACTCCAAAAGCATGATCCATCAAACTGGACCGCAACATAATTTAAAAATCTTTGCTTTGTGAAAGAGAACGTTCTATCCTATTAAGAGGATGAAAAAATAAGCTACATACAGGCTGGGAGAAAATAGTTTCAAACCATAAATCTTAGAAAGGACTGTTAAAGAACATACCCAGAACTTCAAAACTCAACAGTAAAAAAGCAAACAACCCAAAAGAAAATAAGCAAAAGACATGAACAGACTTTTCATTGATGGAGATACAGAGATGACAAATAAGCACATGAAAACGTGTTCAACATTATTAGTCATTAAGGGAAATGCAAATGAAAACCACAATGACATGTCATACATATTTATCAGAATGGTTAAAATATAAAAGGAGTGACAACACAAATATTGGTGAGGACGTGGGAGACTGGAGCATTCATTCATTGCTGGGGGACATGTAAAACTGTAGAGCCATTATGGAAAACAGTTGGGCCATTTCTTAAAAACCTAAACATGCAACTACCATACAACCTTGCAATTGCATCCTTAGATGTTTAACTCAAAGAATATAAACATATATTCACATAAATATCTGTCCACACATATTCATAGCAGCTTTATTCATAATAGCTGAACTGGGAACATCTCAACAGGGAAATGCTTACACAGACTGACACATCCTTACCGTGGAATACAATTTAGCAATAACAAGTAATGAACCATTTATATGCACAACAACTTGGATGAATCTCCAGGAAACTACACTGAGTGAAGAAGGCATATCCAAAAATGTTATATGCTGTATGTTTCTATTTATATAAGAGTTTTTTTTTAATTTATTTTTTTACATCTTTATTGGAGTATAATTGCTTTACAATGATGTGTTAGTTTCTGCTTTATAACAAAGTGAATTAGCTATACATATACATATATTCCCATATATCTTCCCTCTTGCGAAATAACAAACTCATAGAACAGGACAACCAACACATTAGTGGTGGTCTGGGGTTAGGAAACGTGGGTATGTGGGGGAAGGGAGTTGGGTGTGGCTATGAAACGGCAATGAGGGGGGTCCTTGTGAGGATGGAACTGCTCTGTATCCTGACTGTGGTGGTGGATGTGGGGAGCTACATGTGTGATGAAATTGTACGAAACATAATACACACAAGTACAAGTAAAATATGGGGTAAATCTGAATAAGATTAGGGGATTGTGTCAAAGTTAACATCCTGGTTGATTCTGTACTATAGTTTAGCAAGATGTTACCATTGCAGAAGCTACATAAAGAATACTTGGGGACTTTCCTGGTGGCGCAGTGGTTAAGAACCCGCCTGCCAATGCAGGGGACACGGGTTCAAGCCCTGGTCTGGGAAGATCCCACATGCCGCGGAGCAAGTAAGCCCGTGTGCCACAACTACTGAGCCTGTGCTCTAAAAGAGCCCATGAGCCACAACTACTGAATCCCACGCGCCTTAGAGCCCATGCTCCACAACAAGAGAAGTCACCACAGTGAGAAGCCTGCGCACCGCAACGAAGCGTAGCCCCCGCTCGCCGCAGCTAGAGAAAGCCCGCACACAGCAAAGACCCAACACAGCCAAAAATAAATAAATTAATTAATTTATTTTTTAAAAAAAAGAAGAATTGGTTGTCTCTGGGCGTTACCCATTCAGCATTTAAAAAAAAAAAAGAATACTTGGGATTTTTCCGTATTATTTCTTATAATTGCATGCAAATCTGCAATTCTCTCAAAATATTTAATTGAAAAAAGATTCTGCCTCTAAAAAAAAATACAACAAACTAGTCAATATAACAAAAAAAGAAGCAGACTCACAGATACAGAGAACAAATTAGTGGTTACCAGTGGGGAGAGGGAAGTGGGGAGGCGCAGTTTAATGGTAGAGGAATAAGAGGTACAAACTCTTAAGTATAAAATAAGCTACAAGTTCATATTGTACAATACAGGGAACAGAGCCAGTATTTTATAAAAACGAAATGGACCATAACCTTCAAAAATTGTGAATCACTATATTGTGCACCTGTAACTTACATAGTATTGTACAGGCAACTATACTTCAATAACATTTTTTTAATAAAAAAGAAAAAAGATTCTGTCACCTAGTTTTTATGTACTAGAAATGTGACTTAAAAGGTTAAAAATACATAGGGTTAATCTCTATTTTAGAACATTTCAAAAATCTAAAAATACATTCTTGTGCACACATTTATAAATTATTTTTATTGCTCCAAGTTCAAAGTTGAAAATGTTCTCTATGAATAAAAATTTTTTATGAGTAAGAGATTGTGTACATCTCATACTCCATAGTTATTTTTCCTTTGCACATGAGAATTGAGTTAAAACAGAGAAGAAAAGTATATTTGATAAATTAGTAAGCAAGTAAAGAAGTGTCAATATCCAGACTGCAAAAAGAGCAGAGAATGGAAGGAATTTTCTAGACTGTTTATGTACATGGTTTCTCCAATAAATTATAGTTATGAAATTCCACTGGGACAAAATTATTCTGTCTCTTTTATATGTGATTAATAACTAGCAAATGTAGAGATTGGCTTGATTTTATGTTTAAAACAAAACAAAATGACATCCAATCTTCCTAATAGGACAAATACAGAGTATTTTTCTCAACTTTATTTTTTCTTCCCATGGTAAAAATACTGCATTCACGTTTTCTTATTTGAAGCGATATACTACCAGAATAAGAGCACACTGGAGGAAGTGCAAGATAAGCACTTTTATGCATTAAATAATATAATATATTAAAATACATAACAATATCTGTTTAATAAATAAATATTCTAATTAAATAATTAACCTCTTTAGAAAGCGATGAGATTTTAGAAATATGAAGTATGGCCTCTTCATTACTTTGTGGATAAAATATAGATATAAATATGGAATTAACTCTTGACTTTAGTCAAGGAAGTTTAGACTGGAGGTCTAATTAGGATAAAAATAAATGTATGACATTGAGCAAGTCCCTCAACCACTCTGGTCCTCACTTTTCACATCTGTTTAAGAAGGACAAAAAACTACATAACTCCTAACGCATTTTCCAGCTTGACTATTACATGAAACTGAGCCAGGCAATATTCAACTTGGAGAGCTTCATATTCTGAATGTCTGAGTCAAAGTGCTACAGTTGTTGTTTTGTCCCTAATGAACATAAGTGTATTTTCAAGAGAATGAGAAGACATTTAGGTTCGAAGGATTAACTATTTAGGTTTTTTTTTCCCCCAAGTTTCATCCAAAGATTCCTTATAAATACATCTCAAATAAAACAAACCATTATTATTTGGGATGTTAGTAACTAAATCATCATAAACCATTGGACTATTAAAAATAATTTACATATTAGCACATTAATTACTAATGAAAACATAGAGATCTTTTCATTTAAAAAGGGGATCTTTTGAAGAGTGGCAGGCAGCTCAGATCTCTGTGTGATGGGATGACCTGGCTATTTACTCATTTGGAGAAGCCACCGGAATGAGTTGTGGACATGGGAAATGAGATCTACGGCCTATGGGAACGGTCTCCACCCCCTAGTAAATTAGGGCCACAAGAGAGAGCCACCAAGAGGCATGATCAGTAGGAAATTAACTGGAAGCTCAGTACCAATAACACTTTAGAGAGAGGCAACTCTCAAAGGCAGCAAGACAACAATCAGAAAAACTATGAAAATGCTCAAGTGCACCTTGAAAATTCCCAGACATCACCAGGGAACATTTTGAGGGGAATTTTACGTAGAGGCTACCAAGCCAATGTAACATGAATGAAATACCAACACCAAGAAAAAAAAGAAAATAGATTTGCTCCTAGCCTCTGATTCTTCTGAACTAGCTTGTATTTTGGTATTTAGACTCTCTATGATTATTGTGAATAATTTTGGCTGGTTATAAATTTATGGGTACTTTAAGTTATGTAATGGAATGGGATATCTTCACTGTTTGAAATATTTGCTATTTTGCTTAGAGTCAAATAAGTGGCATACTTCTAGTAAGTATAAATACCACAAGACCACTTGCTATATTAGCCTAATTCTTGGTTCTGTTTTATGCCTTGGCATTCATAGTTCTAGTTTTTGTTCTTCCCTCTTCAACTCTTCACAAATTATGTTCTCCTCATGCATTTACATATTGCAAGCCATCCTCAATTCTTTCTAAACAAAGGGTGATATAGACAGATAATTTCCCCAATATTCACACTTCGGGGAAGCTTAATGCCCTGGATAGCCACTGTAGTATGTGTATATGGCCAAGCTTCATTTACTAGAGAAAAGAATTTTCCCCAAAAAAACCTTGATAGGGTAACATTTGGTGACAATCTCAGCTCACTGGAATCTATCTCGGGCACTGCCATGATAGAGGCAGGTCAGATGGTCACATGCTGCCACTTTCCAAAGACAGACCTCTCACGTGGGTGGATTATCTGATGGGTGCCCTTCCCAAAGGATAGAATTCTATGTATCAAGGAATCAAGAGATAAAAAGCAAATAAAATCTCAAAGCCTGTGCCAAGTATACTGTGACACTGTTATAAAAACATAACTAGACAAGGTCAGTGACTAGTCTCATCATAAACTTATCAGGACACCTGAACGCAACTAAATTCCCCACACATTTTTGAAATCTTAAGATTTATATTATTAATAGTAATAACATTTTGATGATTTATATTCATACATTTATAAGATTAATGACAACAGCTAATACATTATTACAGTACTTACTATTTCAAACTCAGGCATGCTAATAGCAAAAGGTACCCAGTCTTTACAATTATTAACTAGATATATTCATTGTTATCATGGAGCTTTGATTGTTCAGCAAGATAAGACAGCGAATAATTATAATGCAGAGTAAGACAGAGGATCAAGAGAGCAGTCCAGGAGTTATGTTTCCACTTACCATGTGGTACTTTCCATCGTACCACAACTCCATGAGAAAACAAAGAGATGACACTATGGAAGAGGAGAAAAAGAGCCATCAGCAAACAAACCAAAAATTCTGAGGAATTCCCCAAAACAGAAAAATATGAGAAAGAGTGACAGAAGAAACCACAGTCCAAAATGCACCGAAGAAGACAGCTACAGAAATGAGTATGGTCCTGAAAAATTTCCAAGCACAGACTCAGGAGTTGTGAGGAATAGGAGAATGTCTGAGCAACGAATGGGTTCGTGCCCCGGTCCGGGAAGATCCCACATGCCGCGGAGCGGCTGGGCCCGTGAACCATGGCCGCTGAGCCTGCGCGTCCGGAGCCTGTGCTCCGCAACGGGAGAGGCCACAACAGTGAGAGGCCCGAGTACCGCAAAAACAAAACAAAACAAAAAAACAAACAAAAAAAAACAACACGATATTCCTGCTCTCTCAAAAACTGGAAGCATTTTTCTTAGGCCTCATATGTCTATTTCTTTTGTCATCCCAAGAGTCAGTTCACTATTCCTTCTCTCTTCTTCCGGGATCGTTCCACTCGACTATGTGTTAATATCAGCCCGTACCCTGCAGCTCGCACTGTACCTCCTGCTCCCCTTTGCAGTGTATGCTATCTGCAGTCACTGTGTCCTTTTCTCACCTCCCGTTCTCTCTGCCTCCGTTCCAGCCCACTACAGAAATGGCCTTTTTCCCCAGGTCTCCAAAAGAAATCCAGACCGAAAATGTAAAGTTGAGGTCATGAGCATACACTGATACTAACTGGAGTCATCACATGTGATGAGTTCAGCAAGAGAAATAGAATGAGAACACTGAGGAACAGAAACTATTTAAGGGTTGGACACACGAATGCATACAAGAGAGGGAGACTGAGAATGCGCATCAAGGTAAGCAGAAGTAAAACCAGGAAAGCGTGCCTTCTAGGAAACTTAAGCGAGTGTCTGGAAAATTAAAGAATGATTACAAATGTCAAATACTTCCCAGTGGGGTTTCCCTGGTGGCGCAGTGGTTGAGAGTCCGCCTGCCGATGCAGGGGACACGGGTTCATGCCCCGGTCTGGGAAGATCCCACATGCCGCACAGCGGCTGTGCCCGTGAGCCATGACCTCTGAGTCTGCGCGTCCGGAGCCTGTGCTCCGCAATGGGAGAGGCCACAACAGTGAGAGGCCCGCGTACCGCAAAAAAAACAAAAAAAAACAAAAAAAAAAACTTCCCAATGATTAAGCAAGACCAGTATTAAAACATATCCATTGATCATCTAATGAGGAATCCAATGATGACCTTTAGGGGGAAAAAGTAGTTTCTGTGGAGGCTGTGGTTGAATTATAGACTGAAGTGAGTTACGACAACTATGTGAATAGAGAAAATGGAGAAAGTAAGCGTAGGTCTTCCTTTTAAGAAGCTCAATGATAAAAGAAAAAGTATAGGAGGGGAGAAGAGAAGCAGTCAGTCCTGGAAGTTAAGTCTGGCTATCTGTTGGTGGTTTCTTTACCCCTTTTATTGTTCTGACAGTTTTATTTTCAATGTTCTAAGATGGGGAAGAGTTGCGCATGTTAAAATGCTGATAGCGAGAAGCCAGAAAGCAGAAGAGAGGGATGATTCAGGAGAGAGAGAAGAAGAATTGGACGAAGGACAAAGCAAAGAATGGGAATTACCCTTGGACGGGTCTCAATAAAGGCTGAGACGAAGAGAGAAAGAATTAAGCGCTGCTCAATGTGGTAGGCAAAGAGTGAAGGGAATTTTGGGCTGAAACCTTGTATTTTACCTACGCTATTGCTGGTGTTTACAGTACCATATCTGTATCAGGACACATTCATTTTATAGATCAGAAGACAAAGATTTAGCCTACAATTGAAAACTGTTATATACAGAGACAGAAAATAATTGGGAAAAATGTGAGTGTACTCTGTTCTGGAAGGTTTGTGTTTATCTGCTCTACCTTTCACTTAAGATGAAACTTTGTTTTGTTTCTAAGTATAAAGTACACTAAATAAACTTCTAAATTTTAGTAGACCTGCTTCCTTAAAAACTATTTTTAAGTTTGTGTTTCCATTTGTCCACTTGGTGTCAGTATAGCTCTACAGGACTTGTAACTTTTTTTCTGATTTATAATCAATTTATTTAATATGTTAAAACGGAACTGTCTATGAGATTCAGCAATATAAGAATTATTGCTGACGATTAAGTGATAGGAATGAAAATCTAGTTGGATGAGATCCAAGAAGAAATTGGACGCAGACTGGTGTCAGTAAAATTTGAACATTTCAAACGAGATTTAGGGAGTAGGAAAATAAACTACTAAACGTGAGGAGGAATTTGCAGTGAAACGAGAACACTGTATTCATTTTTTTAAAAATTTTAAGATGGGGTATATCTGACAATATTCTGTATTCATCAGGAAGATCCAGATCAATGGAGGAGCTGCTGCCTGGAAACTACAGTTCTTGAGACACACATTTCATAAAACCTTCTCTCATGCTGAGTACTCACTTGAAAAAAATTGAATTTAATATGCAAACAGACAGATGGTAAAGGGTTTAACTTTGCAATTATTTCATTCCCTAGGAGGCTGAATATATTTTGGGGTTTATTAGCCATTTACTTCATTGCAAATTATCTATGCATGTTCTCTGCTTTATATACTGGAGTCAGAGAATTTTTATTCTTCCCAGGTTTTTCTTTTTTGCTTTATCATTTCCCTTATAATTTATTTCATCTCCAGCTCTGAGAGAAAAGGTCGGGAATTACACTCCAACATGTGGATGAAGGGGAGAGTGGGCTGTATTTTAAACACCTTGCAAGTCTTCTTGCTGAAAACAGAGATACATGCAGCTTCACTCTCCCCACTCCTCCCCTCACACACACAGGTGTGTCAGCACCATTTCAGTAGCACCATTTCACCCAAAACTGCTCTAAGCTGCAACCACTTCCCCTACCCTGGATTCTCTATCCCCATTCTCTGTTTATTCTTGTTTTTTGTTTTTGTTTTTTTAATTGCATTCCTTCAAACAAAGAATTACAATTTTTAAAACAAGTTTGCTCTTTGCCATTTAAACCTTGTACGTATGTATAATGTATTTGTTGGGTTGTGTGAGAGTTTATAAATTTTGGGTGTTCAAATCTATCAGTTGGCCATATTTTATCCTCTCTCCCATTAATTTTTTAAACATAGAAAGTTCTTCTGCATCCATAGTAGTAATAGGGAACCTGTTACACGCATTGCCATATTATTTCACATGTTTTTTCTTTCTGCCACCTTTTGCCTTTTGGGAGTACTTCTATTTTAAAAACAGCAGCTCTTTGCTGCCATCTTGTGGAATACGTGCTTTTGCATACAACTAAAGTTTGCTTTTATCTTTTTCATAAGCAGGTTTGAGTTCATTTTTGTTTGTATAGGTTGAAATTATAATTTTAGATACCACTTCCAGCCCTATTTTATTTTGAATTTTATTTTATTTATTTTTTATATAGCAGGTTCTTGTTAGTTATCTATTTTAAACATATTAGTGTATACATGTCAATCCCAATCTCCCACTTCATCACACCCACCCCCCCCCACCCCCAGCACCTGCCTTCCCCGCTTGGTGCATTTACTTTTCACATAACATTTTGAAGCCTACATTTTGATATACTGACTTTCCTTAGTTCCTTCCTCTGATTCTGTGTTTTTATTCCAAAATTGGTAGATCTGTTTAATATGTGGCAGTTCTTCACTGTTTTAAATATTGTAACTGATAAGGCAAATTCCTATGAACTTTATTTTTTAGTATGTTAATTCTCCTTGATATTTAGATATTGATTAGATTTGATTAAAGATACATACTAATTCTGGAACACTCATTGCATTGCAACATTCCAACATTCCTTCCATCATCATTCTACTGCTCTTTATCACGTCTATTTTCATGTCCACTGTATGGGATATGTTGTACTTTGTATGCTTCTTACACATATTTTCCTGAATCTCCAGTTGTTGTTTTTTATTGATATTATAAACTGGAATTTTTTTCACTATTGTATTTCTATTTAGTTATTACTGTGATAAATAAATGGCATTGATTTTGTTACACTATTTTAGTAGGCTCCATTCATCTTTTTTAGTTTTATTAATTTTTCCTATATTCCCTAGAACAGATTTCACCTTAAAAAATAATACTTTCTTTTTTGCTGTCCTTTCCAATGTTTGCACTGCTTTTTCTTCTCTTTCAGTAGTAAGGACTTGTGCCTCTTGATCCCAATTGTTCAAAATCTGCTATGGTACCTGTTACTAGAAACCAGAAATAACTGACTGAATGAATAAATAATACAAATATCTTCTATCTTCCGCTACAGCACTTCTCTCCTTCCACTACTCAGTTGTACAAGAATCTTCATTAATAAGGGTAGGTTAAGTGACCAAAGAATTCTCATCTTTTAAAAACTATGGGAGCTGCTTTTCCCCAGTCCTGTCCAAGGGACAATGACCTGGTGAGAGGAACGAATGTTACTGAGAAGCATTAATAACAGCTCTGTACTGTTATTAAAGTGAAAATGTAGTGGAGTGTAGGAATTGTAATTCAGTAATGGGCTACTGTTAAGCACCTCAGTAACGTCACTTGTTGTAAAGGCCATGGAATTTATAACCCCTTCTCCCCCAGTTACATTTCATTATGCTTAAGGAAGAGAGGCACAACATACTCTCACCTAAAATTACTACCTTTTTTTTTTGCAATGAAACAACTGTGGCAAAGGAGACATGATTCAGGATTCTGGCGAGAAGGACTCCTTGCCATTCACTGACTCACTTATCCAGAGTAACCATTTAATTTCCCTAAACCTCACCTCCGAAAGATGGAATATGTTCTGTCCTCCCTCTTTGAGGGCTATTTTTGTGTGGCCTTACAGTGAAGGGAACTAATTCAGTGAATGTCATTTCTCAGCCCTTCCAAATGCTGCAGAATATCTCCATGCATAATTCATTCTAAATCGGATTCTCTTCCCTTCAGTGCCTGAAGTTTGAAGACGAATCTTGCCTGAGGGAAGCTGCAGGGCAGGCATTCTGAGGAGGGGACCAAGTGACTGAGCAGTGTGACTTCAATCAGGGTGCCTTCCCCACGAGCAGGGATCCTAGTCAGCCTTTAGCTCCCACTAAAGGACTGTGTGGAAAGAACTCACACAGAGCAGGTTGTTTTATGTTTTACTTACACTTCCTGCCACACTGTGGTCAACAGCTTGGAAAGAGCGCAAGAGTGTAGCAGATCATTCCTGGAAGTCTGGTAAGAGGTATAAAGAAACAGGGAGGGTAGGGGTGTCTTCTCCCTAGAAGCTGGAGGATATGGTCCACTCCCAACTGAGGTGAAGACTTTTTCTAGCTCTAAGGGATTGATTTCCTTCCAAGGAAACAACTCGCACACTGGCCAGCTGTCTATTACCTCAGTTCTAAAGAAAGAGGTGAATACTGCTCAAACTTGGGGTGAAGAAAAAGGGAGAAACTCAGTCTTGAAAAGCTCCCAAACCGTAGGCTGCCAGTCTGACTTCTCTCACTTTTTTGCTCCACATAATGAAATGCCTCCAGAGAACTTGGATTTTTAAAGTTATATCCATTTACCTGAACATGCATCTTCAAGTACACATAAATAAATACAAGTAAGTTCTGTTTTCACAAACATAGGTACAGAAGAGTTTTTCTGCATGTCACCCAACCCAAACTCTTGGTATCCTTATTACATCGGGGAAGTTTTCCTCAAGACACATGGGTGTGTCTTTCTCAGCTTAACACATTAAACTCTTCACGGTGTAGGTATGGATGGACTTGCTAAATCACTCTTCCTTTCCCATTCCATGCTAAGTAATTTCTTCTGCTGTGATAAGTAAAAACCTTAAAGGAGGAGAGCAGGAATACCTCAGGATTACAATAAAAGCATAATACAAACCTCCGAACAATTCTCTAGACCAGTGTCTCAAACTTCTTTTCAGAGTTTCATGTAAAAAAAAGAACAAGGTTAAGCCTTATCTGTACTTTGCCACAGGCAGTGACACAGACGTCCTCAAGCTGTTATCATGTTTTCCTGAGGGAAATATGGGAGACATGCAACATGGAGCACGTGGCACTGTCACCCGGGTTCCATTGTTCACTTTGAGATGTGATGAGGCCTGTTACATTGCATTACAGGTCATGCTAGCTGACTTTACATCAGCTTGCCTTCATGAAACAGACTAACACTGATTTTCCTACTCCTAGTCAAATCTAACTCAGCTCTATGGTGTTCTAAACAGATTTTAGCTGAGCTTCAGTTTGGGGATAGGTGACGGAAACTGTAACAAGAAACGCTGAATGAAAGAAAATGCATCGAGAACATTTCCTTTTAAGGGTTTTTGTTGTTTGTGTTTGTTTGTCATCCCCAGACCTTAACATGGTCCTAATAATGCATGAGTAATACGCAGCTCCCCCTAGACATGACACACTACGTGAGTTCATGAACGCTCGCACTGGTCCATGCCCTGTTCAGTGAGATGAGGTCACTGATTACGCACAAGAGTGTGATGGCAACGTCAGATTGCTATCGATGTTTCTCATGGCTTACTTGAAATCTCTGCACTTGCTATATGCTACAGATGGAGTATTTATGCTCCCCTGCCCCAAAACTCATATGTTGAAATCAAATCTGTAATGTGATGGTATTTGGAGGTGGGGCTTTTGGGGAGGTGACTAGGTCATGAGGGTACAGCCCTCATGATGGGATGACTGTCCTTATAAAAAAGGCCCCAGAGAGCTCCCTCACCCTTTCTGTCACATGAGGACAGAGAGAACACAGCCATCTATGGGCCAGGAAGCAGGTTCTTACCAGACACTGAATCTGCTAGCACCTTGATCTTGGACTTCTAGCCTCCTCTAGCCTATGGGAAATAAATGTTACTTGTTTTCACCACTCAGTCTATGGTGTTCTGTTATAGCAGTCCAAGCAGACTAAGACACCATGTCTCAGAGCAGCAGCCCAGTGGCTGCAGACCACTTATTGGATAGGACCATTATAGGACAAGCCATAACCATGTTACTGTTAGACTAGGGCTCCAGCTAAGAATCTGCAGGGATGGTATAACATTTGAGTCCTAAGCATCTTTTCTAGAATTGCACTGTTATTGGATTCCAGCTCCACTCCTTACAAGCTGTATGCCTGATTTTTTATACTTTAGATTTCACTTGTATTACTTATTACTCCAATTTATAAAACTGTGGTAATCATTCTATCAGCCTAAAAAAGTTGCTATGAGTGTTAGACGAATAAATACGTACCAAGAGTCCAGAACAATGCATAGATCAATAAGCAATCAATAAATATTTGCTATTATTATTAAGATGCAATAAAAAGCAAGCTAAAGCTCTCAGTCTTTACTAAAATTACACAGAACGGACTCTAGTAGCTGGAGGATCTCCCACGATTGCCAGAAAAGGAGCACAATGGGAAATTCAGGGTATTTTTTGAGAGTAAGACCACTTCACCACTAATGACCATATCTAATGGTGGTGTCAGAATTTTTTAACCCTTAAAATGAAAGCTTTGAGGGCCAACAGAGTAAACAGTTCAAATATGGTACTCTAAATGTCAGTGCTTCTCAATATACCACCAGAATCTGAGATTTTAAAACTTAATACTGTGAAAATCAATGACAGCTATACTAATCTGAAACGTTCTGCTCAAGTGACAAGGGTGGAAAAGACTGCAATAGTTAGCACTACACACATATTGGTTCCACTTTGAACTTTCTTCCCTGGCGAGGTGTAAGCATTTATGCAACACTTGGGTAGAAATCCCCAACAAAACGAGAGCTGTAACTTAGAGATGAAAATGACAATGTGGGTGCCCGTCAGGCACCTTTCAGCACCAAACAGTACAGGCGTTTACTGTTGTACGTACGTTTGCCTCAGCACATTTGGAATCGACGTAAATTCTTTATTTAGTCTTTTGGTTAATATATCCCTGCTGCTGTGAAGAATACTTTGTTCCTAGAGCATGTGAGAAGCGCTACCTTAGGCCAATGTCATAGGAAAAGTCCCCCAGAAGCAAAGCCTGAGACAAGGATTTTCTTTTTTTTAAGATTTTTTTTTTGGATGTGGACCTTTTTTTTTTTTTTTTTGCGGTCCGCTGGCCTCTCACTGTTGTGGCCTCTCCCGTTGCGGAGCACAGGCTCCGGACGCGCAGCCTCAGCGGCCATGGCTCACGGGCCCAGCCGCTCTGCGGCATGTGGGATCTTCCCAGACCGGGGCACAAACTCGTGTCCCCTGCATCGGCAGGCGGACTCTCAACCACTGCGCCACCAGGGAAGCCCGATGTGGACCATTTGTAAAGTCTTTATTGAATTTGTTACAACATTACTCCTGTTTTTATTTATGTTTTGGTTTTTTGGCCACAAGGCTTGTGGGATCTTAGCTCCCCGACTAGGGTTCAAACCCGCACCCCCTGCAATGGAAGGCGAAGTCTTAACCACTGGACCACTAGGGAAGTCCTGGACAAGGATTTTAGTGCAAGGAAATTTTGATTGAGGGAGTGTTCTCAGGGGAAATCTGTAAGGAAGTGAGCAAAGCAGAATGGAGTAGGGGGAACAACTGAGCAGAGTCTAATTCAACCTGATCCCATAGGGAAATGTGAAGGGAAAATGCACCACAAATTTTCCCCCCAATTACTCACAACTGGTTGTGGGCTCCCCACAGCGGATGTACATAAGGCCACAGGAATTCCCAAACCAGGTGACTCTAGTCAGCTGAGGGAATTCACGGAGGAGAAGAGTGAAGCTGTGAGCAGCCTGTGTTCACAGCTGTTAGGGGAATCACAAGACACTGCCAGCCTGGAAAATGTGATTTAGGCTGAGCACCAAGAGTGTCTACCACGGCTATGACATGACACAGACATCATCAAGGGACAATGGACAGCATTAGTCATTAGTGAATAAGAGCTCATCACGATCTCTCTTCTTTCTAATATTCGTTATCTGCTTTCCAACATCATGTGTATGCGATGTGGGCTTTTATCCGTATTGTAATATTAACTGTAATGTTACCTTCTTATAATTTATTGGTTGCTTAAAGATCTACCCAGTCATGGCAGCCATTCCCAAACGACTTGTAAGGGTGATAGCGCTACCCGCTTCCAAACTCCTCCACCTCCTGTCTTTCACTCTCTTCCTTTCCACCACCTAAACTGGCATAGCATTCATTCTATGAATATGGTACAGAATAGATGCATGTTTCTCCATGGTGCTGAAATACCCTAACCTTGTCCCTACTTTTTTTCTTTATGCTTGTGGGAAAATTACTTTGACGTATACGTTTTTAGGGACTGCGTTTTTTTAAGAATGTGTTTCATGATTGGACGATGAGTACTTTAATATGTACATAGATGGTCAGTTAAGGTAGAAATCAATACAAATGGTTCAGGAGATCGTGGCACCCCATGACAGAGGAAAGTAAAGATTCTCGATGGGTTATTTCAGAGAATTGTTTGAGGACATTAAATATTCTTAATATTTATGTTAAGCAGTATTTCCTTATTCCTATATATGTTTAGAATAGAGCTACTTCAGTGATAAGCAAACGTTTGCTTGAATATAGTATTGACCTTTAAATAATAAATATAAGAGACTTATACATTAAAGTGGCAATTTCGACTTACCACTTTGCTTACTTGCTTTCTTTCCTTTCCCCACTGACAAATTATTGCACAATATCTTACGCTTATTGAAGGTGAAGACATTGATAGGTTTCTGACAATTTGACAGGCTAACATGGAGAAAATAAGTTAAATGACATGGTGTCAGCCACAAGTTTGTGACGAGATGCCTTCTTCCTACTTAAAATTTCTTATACAAATTATATATTTTCTGCTCTCTACAAAATTTGATATTCCTTATTTATAAATTGGCTGCATATTTTCTTAAACTGATGAACATATACAAGTGTCATTTGAATTTAGGGATGATTATTGACTTCTTTTGCATTCTTTCAACTGGCTTTGCAAAAAAAGGAAAATGACAAATAAATGTGGACGTAGAAAGGAAGACATAGTCCCCCCAAAGGATGTTCTCATATCCACGTCAAGGCTAATTAGCCCTCCAGAAAATCATATGAAGGCATATGCATCCAGCTTCTGCTTAGTTACTCGCTAGTTCCCCGAGTTACCTCAAGCAAGTCAAACAGCTTCCTGACATTTCAATTTAATCATATAAACAATGAAAATAAAAATATCTTTCTCTCAGATTGTTTTTGGCCTTAGTGAGACATACACGAGACAATGCATTCTAAGATAAAAGTACTACATGAATGAACGATACTGCTGTTGTTTCATAAAGCAGGGAGATATAGGTATATAAGGAGTTAACCAGGAGAATACCATATGGGGATGCAAGTTTTTCTTCTAGGACTCCATTCACTACTTCAGAATTCAGGTAAAAAGACTCACATACTCTTCAAAAAATGGGTACCTTACTAACATTCCTCAAAACCACATATTCTGATTGAAGTAAAATGAGCTGCAGAAAAGACCCTGCAACCTACTTGAAGGGATATGGAAGCAGTTTCGTATTCAAGAGGGGACTCGGTAATGACCTCCTAAGCCTCCAAAGAAACTTGGGGATTATATCCTTCTAGTATCTGAACTGTTTCCTTGAGAAACAAAATTAAAATTAATTTTTCTAAGACATGAGGTGGTTACTAAGTATAGAGAAGCTGAGGAGAACTTTAAAAAATAATAATAAATGTGGTTAACTAGGAGGATAGAATCTAGTTGTCTCTACTGAACATATAATTATGGTAGAAAATCTTAATCTCATTCTGACTGATTTTGGTTCTTGATTATATTCTTGAAAATCTCCCAAGGGCAGAGATGGCTATAAGAGTATTTATGAAAGGGTAACCATAAAGGACTGCACTTGGAAGAACATTTAGAAGAATAAACATATATTTTAAATATACTTTCATTCAGTTCACACACATAATATGAGCCCTGAGTCCATGTTTTTGAAAGTATAGCCATAAAGGAAGATAATATTCCAAAGAATAAGTGTATATAATGTAGTAATATATGAACTGATATAGTATATAGTACAAACTGTCATCATATATATTAATATTCATTAATATGGACCCAAGGCTCATTTTTTATATCAAATTATATGCATAGTATCCTTAAGGATATACAATTATGAAGTCCTGGGAAAAAAAGCCTTATAGCTTTTACTATGTTGTTGGTAATTAAAAAACAAAAAAATATGCAAACAGAAAGAAAATAGCAATAAATATAATACTTTAAAATTATTATACCTATAATCGGATATATAATTCTTCCTTAACTAAACATCTTTAAAAATTTACAGAAGTTATCTAACCACATATAAACATAGTGAATTATATATAAATGTGTATATATATACAAATATGTGTATATACAAGTTACATCAAAATCTGCTGACTTATAAAAGGGAGCAACGTAGAAAATTATTTTCTTATGAAACCTCTAATTCATTCATTTCTCTTTTCTTAACCTGATCTATAAGGTAGGCTGGGAAAAAAAAACACATTATTGTTGCTCAAATCTACTAATAAACTACCCATTCCTTTCATTCACCAAAAGTCAAAAGTACAGAACCATAAGGGCTGAGCCTCTCAGATTTTTCAATTTGTATAATTTGTCAAGTAGGAATATGTTTATACTTTGATTCTGCTTCTTCTCCTGGGGAAAATTTCCTTATGAGCTTTATAATTAAAATCAAGGAACTCAGTGAGATGTGTTAGTCATGTGGGCTCTAAGTTTGCCCCCAAATCTCAAACCATTCACCCAAGGTCGGTCTCCTTAGCTTCTCTGTGGCTCTCCACGCTTGACCATCGCCCCTGCTCCCTTCCCCACATTGACCCAGTCTCTATATCAGTTTCTAGATTTAGGCCTTTTCTTGGGTGATTCTTTTACTACACCAAGCTGAAAAAAGATGCATACTTGGATATCGTATTGCTGGACTCATGGGCAAAGAACTAATCAAATTATCTTTCTCTGAAGGGACAAAAAGAGTTTTCTGAGTCAGGAAAATGATCTGTATAGGATTCACTATATTCAAGTGTATCCCTAACCTTTGCAATAAGCCGTTAGTAGATTGCTAACTGTAATATCTGAAAAAAGGTATAATCTGAAAAAATTTTTGTTGAGTTTAGAAAAGAGAATATATATTTTGACAGCATTTATAGCAATAGCAGTAGCATTTACCATGCTTCCCATACTTAATAAACCACCTACACAACTTAAGACTTCTTTTAATATGTGTGTGTGTTCCATTAGGACTTTTATTGAGGAGATTTGAAGGATTAATTTAATTTAAATGATCGTGCAAATATTACATGCTCTGCTTACAGTTTTAAGAAATCTGACTGTGAATAGCTAAACATTCAATTATTTCAATACTGTACACGAAGAAGTCATAGCTTTTACTTATAGTTTTAAAAGTGTTTTTATCTTTTTAAATATGGATTGTGAGTGAGGGCAAGAAATATATTACAGAAGTAAAAGAGAGAGGAAAGGATAATATGACAAGGAGGAGAGAAAGAGATTAAATTATTAGGTATTCTTTCTAACTTACAGCTCCAGATGAACAATAATCTGGAAACATCACAACTTTCTAATGAAGACTGGTATTACTGGTAACAAAATAACATATAATAAAGAAAATAGGATGAATAATTTCTTTTTAGCATTTCTAATTCTGAAAATACATGATTCCTATAACAACTTAAATATTTTTAAAATGACGGTTATTTGCTTGTTTGATAGAAAGATAACATCAGATTCTGTGTAGAGGCTCAAGCAAAAGGTCTCCATCACTATTTGGAAACTATCAGAGCAGAGAGGCACCTGACCTAGCAATCATTAAACAATATCTATTAACTACAATGTTCTCAATGACAGAGAGTGATTTACCGCAAAATTCAGTCCTAGGTAGGGTCAGTGGAAGGACAGAAGGAACTGTATGGGTCCAAGATGGCATCAGTTATGCCAACAGCCATACAAAGTGGTGAAAGAACTGACAAACAGATCAGTACAACAGAAAAGAGAGCCTCAAAATAGACTTATGTAAATATGGTCAACTAATCTTTGACAGAGAAGTAAAGGTAACACAGTGGACCAAGGTCTTATCAACAGTGGGTACTGGAACAAACAGAAATCCACAGGCAAAAAATGAATCTAGACGCAGATCTTACACCCTTCAAAAAAATTAACTTAAAAATGAATCAAAATGGATCATAGACCTAAATAAAAAACTATAAAACTCCTAGAAGATAATATAGGAAAAAATCTAGATAATCTTGCCATGGCAAGGGCTTTTAGATATAACACCAAAGGCATGATTCAATGAAAGAAAGAATTGATAAGCCGAATTTCACTAAAATTAAAAATTTCTGCTCTGCAAGAGACACTGCCAAGAGAATAAATTGACAAGTCACAGACTAGAAGAAAATATTTGCAAAAGATGTATTTGATAAAGGACTGTTATCTAAAGTGTATAAAAAATTCTTAAAACTCAACAATTTAAAAAAATGAACAATTTGATTAAAAATGGGCAAAACACCTGAACAGATAGCTCATCAAAGAAAACATACAGGGCTTCCCTGGTGGCGTAGTGGTTGAGAGTCCGCCTGCCGATGCAGGGGACACTGGTTCGTGCCCCAGTCTGGGAGGATCCCACATGCTGCGGAGCGGCTGGGCCCGTGAACCATGGCTGCTGAGCCTGCGTGTCCGGAGCCTGTGTTCCGCAAAGGGAGAGGCCACAACAGTGAGAGGCCTGCGTACCGCAAAAAAAAAAAAAAAAAAGAAAACATACAAATGGCAAATACGTATATAAAAATATAGTCCACATCATATGTCATTGGAGAGCTGAAAATTAAAACAACAATAAGATACCAATACATAGTTATTAGAATGGTCAAAATGTAAAACACTAACACCACCAAATATTTGTGAGGATGTAGAAAAACATGAACACTCATTCACTGCTAGTGAGAATGCAAATGGCACGGTCACTTTGGAAGCCAGTTTGGCAGCTTCTTACAAAACTAAACATACTCTTACCATATGATCCAGCTATTATTATGCTCCTTGTTATTTACCCAAAGGATTTAACAATTTATGCTTCCATGAAAACCTGCAGACAGATGTTCATAGCAGCTTTATTCATAATTGCCAAAACTTGGAAGCAACCAAGATATCTCTCAGTAGGTGAATGGATAAACTGCTGTACATCCGAAAATGGAATATTAATTGGCACTAAAAAGAAATAATACATTGAGTGGTGAAGAGACATGGAGAAATGTTAAATATATATTACTAAGTGAAAGAAGTCAATCTGAAAAGGTTTCATTCCAACTATATGACTTTCTGGAAAAGGCAAAACTATAGAGGTAATAAAATGATCAATAGTTTTCAGAGGTTAGGAGGGAGAAAGGGATGAATAGGCAGAGCACAGACAATTTTTAGGTCACTGAAACTACTTGGTATGACACTATAATGGTGGACACATGTCATTTTACGTTTGTCCAAATCCACAAAATGTACAACAGCAAGAGTGAACTCTAATGTGAACTATGGACATTGGGTGATAATGATGTGCCAATGTACGTTCATCAATTCTAATAAATGTACTACTCTAGTGGGAGGTTTGATAGCTGCAGAAGCTATCTATATGTGGGGGCAGGAGGTATACAAGAAATCTCTGTCCCTTCCATTCAATTTTGCTGTGAACCTAAAACTGCTCTAGTAAATAAGTTTTTTTTAAAGGTTAATATTAAAATAATTTTGAAAAATT
This sequence comes from Delphinus delphis, assembly GCF_949987515.2. Lineage (NCBI taxonomy): Eukaryota > Metazoa > Chordata > Mammalia > Artiodactyla > Delphinidae > Delphinus > Delphinus delphis. The sequence goes on from NC_082691.1 coordinate 41,506,317, forward strand.
AATCTCTGCAATTCATGATCCTAACAAACTAAATTTTGAAAAAAAAACATGTAATTATCTCAGTAGATAAAACAAAAGCATTTGACAAAATCCAATATCCACTTCTGAGTCTTACCAAATAGGAATACAAGGAACTTATGCAACTTGATAAAGGGTAGCTATAAAAGTGCTACAGATAACTTCATATATGATGGTGACAGAATGACTGTTTTCCTCCTAAGACCAGAAAAAGTCAACAATGTCCACTGACACCATTTGTATTCAACATTCTATTATTAGTCCTAGCAAGTGTAATAAGAAAAGAAAAAAAAAATGCTCACCCATATTAGGAAAGAAAATGTAAAATGTATGTATTAGGAAAGAAAAATGTTTTTATTCATTAAATATAGTATCACCTAGGTAAAAAATTTGGTAGAACTACAAATAAGTTACTAGAACTTGTAAATGAGTTTAGCACTGTGGCAGGATCCAAGATCAAGCAACAAAAATCAATAGTATTCTTATATATTAACAATGACCAATTGGAAATCAAAATAAACAAAACCAAAAATGACTGGAGCATCAAAAATATTAAATATTAAAAATACATCTCTCTCTCTGTATACTGAAAACTACAAAATATTACCAAAAAAAAATTAAAGAAGATTTATGTGAAGGAAAAGATAGATCATCCTAATGACTGCTAATGGGCTGGAGGACTCAACTGTGTGAAGATGTCATTTCCTTCTGAATTGATATGTAGCTTTAACACAATCCCAATCAAAATCATTTTATTTCCACAATAGTAGAATTTTATTGTAAAAGTTAAAACATGATTCAAAAATTGCTTTGGAAAGTGAAATGACCTAGAATAGCCATATCAACTTCGCAAAGCAAGACCAAAGGTGGAGGAATAACACTACCTGATGTGATGACAGGCATTATTATAAAGCCCTGATAATCAAGAAAATGTGTCATTGTCATAAAAATAATTAAATAAATGGAAAAGAATAGAGCCCCAAAATACACCCACATATATTTGAGAAACTGATTTTTTACAAAGGTGCATAAGAAATTTTATGAAAAAAAGAAAAATTTCTCAATAGGAAATTCTGAAAAAATTAGATAACCACATATTTAAAAAAGGAACTTTAATACATACCTCCACCATATATAAAAAATAATTCAAAATAGATCACAGACCTAAATATAAAACCCAAAACTCTAAAGCTTCCAGAAAGAAACAAATGAGAAAAAAAAAATCTGTGACTTTAGCTTAGGCAAAAATTTCCAAGTATATTACTTAAAGCATGATTCATAAGAAACAAATTTGATATATTGGATTTTACTGAAATAAAATATATCTACTCTTTGAAAGACACTCTTTGGAAAAAGAAAAGACAAAACACACCATGGAAGAAAATATTTCCAAATCGTGTATCTCTTGAGGAACTTTTATCCAGAATATGTAAAGAACTCTCAATATCCAATAATAAGGGAACAAACGATGCAACAAAAAAGGACAACATATTTCAACAAACATTTCATCAAAGAAGCTATTTGGATTACAAATAAGCTACATGAAGAGATTCTCAACACTACTGGTGATTAAGGAAATGCAAATTAAAATCATAATGAGATACTACTACAGATCTAGTTGATTAGCTAAAACTTTAAAGAGAGCATACTTAGTTGTGGTGAGGATATGGAGGAATTGGAACTTTCATATATGCTGGTGGTCATATAAAATGGTACAATCACTTTGAAAAGCAGGTTGGCAAGTTTTTATAAAGTTTTTTTTTTTATTTTTTTTTTATTTTGTGGTATGTGGGCCTCTCACTGCTGTGGCCTCTCCTGCTGTGGAGCACAGGCTCTGGACGTGCAGGCTCAGCGGCCATGGCTCACGGGCGCAGCCGCTCCACGGCATGCGGGATCTTCCCGGACCGGGGCACAAACCCGTGTCCCCTGCATGGGCAGGCAGACTCTCAACCACTGCGCCACCAGGGAAGCCCTTTTTTTTTTTTTTTACATACCCTACTGTATGACCCAGGTATCGAACTTCTAGATTTTTACCCAAGATAAATGAACGCATATGACCATAAAAGGACATACAAGAATGCTTATAAAAAGCTTAATTTCTAACGATTAAAAACTAGGAACAACCTAAATATTTACCAATAGGTAAATGGATAAGCCAACAAAAACACATCCATACAATGAAATACTACCTAGTAATAAAAGTGAAATCACAACATGGATGAATCTCAAAAAGATTATGCTGAACAAAAGTCAAACCAAAAAGAAATATGTACTTCATTGTCCCATTATTTAAAAGTTTAGAAAATGCAAACAAATCTGTAATTGTAGAAGACAGATCTGTGATTGCCTGGGGAGGACAGAGAAAGGGCAGTGCAGGGATGGGCAGGAGGCAGCAATTTCAAAAGGGCAGGAGGACGTTTCGGGAAGTGACAAATATGTTCATTTCTTGATCATGGTGATGATTTCACGAATATACATAGGAAAAATAGGAAAAATAATTAAGTATATGAAGTTTACTGTATATCAATCATATCTCAATGAAAGTGTTAAACAACAATCAAGGTTCTGGGTTTGATGGGCTAAGAGCCTACCAGATAGCCTCATCTTGACATAATACACATGGTAACTACTTGTAGACAGTGAAGTGTGAACCAATGGTACAAACTCTGATAGGGAGTTCACCCTGAAATCTTACCAGGTTGTTGAAACAGAAAACTGAAGCAGGGAAACCATGAAAGCTTATCTGGGACAGGAGAAAGCCAGGGAGGATATCTTTGAATTCTTTCTACTCACATCTCTGACTGATTGCTGAACCAGGAATGTATAAAACAGACTTAAAGCAGCTCAACCAAAGACAAAATGTTACTGAGTCCAAGCTCATACTGCTCACCACATGACAGGCCAATAAATCAAGAGATGAGATGTTGTGACATGGAACAGTGACTTTATTCAGAAAGCTAGCAGACTGGGAAGATGGTGGACTAGTGTCCTAAAGAACCATCTCTCCCTGAGTTAGAATTCAGGCTTCTTTTATACTAAAAGGGGAGGAGCTGTGGCTGGTTGTTGCAAAGTTCTTGATGCCAGAATCCTTTGTTCTTCTAGCTGTCCATGTAGGTCTGGTCACAATGTTCCTATAAACCTCCAACAAGACTATTCCTGTTATTCTCTGTTCTGCAACTTTTTATCTCTATATGAATGGAAAAGTGTTATACCTTTTAAGGTCAGATCCTTGAGAATGGGCTATCATGTATATTTCAGACTATAGGGAATGTTCTTTTACAAAGGTGCATAGCCAGCATGACTAAGCAGAGGCAATAGAGCACAAGGGTTACAGCTAAAGAAAAAGATCCAATATGGACTCAAGTGTGTTCTTCTCTGTTACAAAAATATCTAAACTCAGACTGAAGATACCACCCAATAGATCCTGGATAGTGAACATGAGTAGGCAGACCATGAGAGAATACGCAGTCATTTCCAGGAGAGCAGACATAGAACTTAGTTCCTATCTCTGACTTTTAGCCTGGGGCTAAGCACAGTCCATGGGGTAGGAACTTTGGAGGAGGAAGACTTGCATATCAAAAACCTGCAGTCTTTATGCTCAGAGGAGTTAGGAAAAAATTTAAAAAAGCCAAAAGACCAGGGCTTCCCCGGTGGCGCAGTGGTTGAGAGTCCGCCTGCCGATGCAGGGGACGCGGGTTCGTGCCTCGGTCTGGGAGGATCCCACATGCCGCGGAGTGGCTGGGCCCGTGAGCCATGGCCGCTGAACCTGCGCGTCCGGAGCCTGTGCTCCGCAACGGGAAAGGCCACAAGAGTGAGAGGCCCGCGTACCGCAAAAAAAAAAAAAAAAAAAAAAAAAGCCAAAAGACCATGAACAATGAAGAAAACGGAAGGACCACGAATGGGATTGAGTCAGAGAAATATCTCTTAAACCCTGTTTTGCCATCTCTTGCTGAACCCTGAGTTACACATACACACAACAGACTCTGAGGGGACACTTGCTTGGGACCAAAGTTCTGAACAAGGAAGGGAACTAGTGCATGAAAAAGTGTTTAGGTTCAATCATCTAAAGAAAAGTACCTGATAAAACAAAGAAAGCAGTACTCATCACAGAAAAATAAAGAATCCAGAATTTCCACGACAGAATACACAAAAATTCTTTGACATGTAAACTATCAAGAAAATGGAAAATATTTTTTGAGAGTAAAGATATCAACCAAGTCTGACCTTGAAAGGAAACAGATGTTGAAACTAACAGACAAAGAATTTTTAAGTAGGTTTTAAACAATCTTCAATGAAGTAAAACAACATTTTTTGAATGCGTGAAAAATCTCAGCAGATAAATGGGAAGCCTCAGTACAAGGACAGAAATTCTAGAACTAAAAAATAACTTCTCAGGGAAATGAAAAATTAACTGGATGATTTAGGCAAATGTACAGGATAAAAGAGTAAATAAACTTGAAAATAGATCAAAAGAAATTATCCAAAGTGAGAAACACAAAGAAAAACATTTTAAAAAATGAATAGAGCCTCAAGCACATATTAGATGATACTGACCAGTCAAATGTACATGAGGTTAGGATATTAGAAGGAAAAAACCTCCAGAAACTATGGGATCGAGAAAACAGTAGAAAACATCTTAAGTTGCAGAAAGATGGAAATTTGTAGATAGACCTAAAATTCTTTATTCAGAAAAAGTATCATTCCAGAATGAAGACAAAATCACATTTTCAGTTAAAAGAAAATGAAGTGATTTTGTTGCCAGAGACTTGTACTGTAAGAATGCTTAAGGAAGTTCTTCAGGCTCAAGGGAAACGATAGTTGACGTAAACTTAGATCCTCAGAAAAGAATGAAGAACATTGGAAATTGGCAAATATCTGGACAGATTTAGGAAACTATTTTTGTCTTTTTCAAATTTGCATTTCCTTATAAATTATATAAAAATTTCAAAGAAATCTATTCTATTGTGAGAGTTACAATGTTTTTAGATGTATTATGTATAACAATTACAACATAAAGGACAGGGATGGGGGATTTATTTATATTAAGGTTGCAAGGTTTCTATACTTTGCTTGAAGTAGTAACAGTATTATCTCTAATAAGAGGACTATCCTTATGTTAGTGATGCATATTACAAACCATAGGAAAACCATTATAAATATGCAAAGAAGCAAAGCTGAAAGGTGAACAGAAAATTTTTAAATTTTTTAAATTTTATTGAAGTATAATTGATTTACGATGTTATGTCAATTTCTGCTGTAAAGCAAAGTGACTGAGTTTTACATGTATATATTCTTTTCCATTATGGTTTATCACAGGATATTGAATAGAGTTCCCTGTGCTATACAGTAGGACCTTGCTGTTTATCCATTAGTCATTTTAATAAGAAGGGCAGGGAAACAGGAATAAAGAGAAAAAAAATGAAAAAAAAACAACTGGTAAATCCATTTTTTTCCTCAAAATGTGTCACGTTTGTCACAGGTTTTTTATAATTGATCTTAATGACAGTTCTTAAATTGGGTACAGAATGACCACCATTTATCCTGCTTTATGGATAGGTAGCTGAATCAAAGAGAAGGTAAATGACTTCTCCTGGGTTAAACTTTGAACGTTAGATAAGTATTTGTTGTCAACAGAAGATAAATTGGTTTTGCCTTTGTAAATCAATTCCAGCTGTTGACAGGTGAAATGTTGTATTTAGCAATGAATTAAGCACAGGGAAGAATGTATCAAATATATGTGTCCAAAAGAATGATTCTAGCTCTTTTGGGATCTTTGGTTACTTCTGCTCTAACAACTGCTGTGGTTTTGTTTTTTGTTTTTTGGGTTCTTTTTGAGGGACGCTCTTTCCACAAAGTAAATATGACCAGCATTTTAACAAAAGACTCTCATCAGCATCAATGAGAATATGTCCAAGATTAAAATTAATTTTATATTTTCATTTTCTAACTTGGATTCCATTCAAAAAATTTCTACTGGTTGCCAAATATATTTTACAGAGATCCTGTACTATCTCAACCCATTTTCTTCTAATAATACTATTTATAGTTAGAAGGAAATGTTCAGTATCCAAATGTAGAAACAAAGTTACAGATATGTTAAGCGACTTGGCAAAGGTCATAAGGGCTAATAGCTGGTTTTCAGTTTGAAAGATGCAGCTATAAAGTATGAAGCTGTATTTTATCCTCATATAATTGCTGCAGGGGGAGTCCAAGAAAACAGTAAAATTTTACAGCAACTGATTTGCAGAATTTATCCATGTAGATGCACAAAGGAAAGGACGAGTATGAAAGGTCTAATTTAAATGCAAGTTACTGAAAAAAATAATCACATAAGTCATTTTTTCTTTCTAAAATACTCATTGGTATTTTATATTAGATTACTTTTGAACTGAGAAACTTCACCCTCTTCCACAGGGTAAGAAGAAAGGTCCAAGGGGTCCCCTTCTCTTCTGGATCCTACTCCAGGTAACACAGGATCCCTGAGTTCCCTTCTCAGATGCCCTTTTGCCTGTTCCACGTGCTGTACAAACTTCTTTTTCTGGTATGTTCTTGAGAAAACACATTTGCTGCCAGTGTGTATACTTCTCAATCTGAGTGGTAGCCAAGACAGATACAACTGACTGAGGGGAATGTGGGTGGAGTTGAGACATGTGGGTTGGATTGTCCAAATGCGTGCACCAAAGACCCCTGTCTGGATGCCCTGAGGTAGGTGGTTAGGAGGAGGAGAATAGGCTTCAGCACTCACAGATACAACCTGCTGCCTTTGTAGTTTTTAGAGAAAGACTATGGGTCCAAAAGAAGAGAGCACAAATTCTAATAGTTCAGTGACAGACATCAGTATCTTCTGATGATACTATTTAATAACTTTGAACATGTCAACATTGGTCTGATGTTCAAAACTTGAGAACTGGTTTCAAAAGAACATAGAAACCATTAGTTCTAATAGAAGCTGTTGTAATTCCAAAGTATTAACATTTTTTTTTCTATCTTTAGTCACCAAGTATGTCCTTTTGTTCACAAAGCATTTTTTTTCTTCCTTGTTAGGGTTTCAAAGGGGCAATTAAATATTCTATGAGTTTCTTGATACTTACAGAACCATATTTATTAATATAAGAAGACTTCCAGGGTATCCTTAAATCTCCTAAAGAATATTCTGATTTGATACTGCCCATTTCTTTCCCTTCTCATTCTTTGTTAAGCTTTATACTATTGCCTTTATACTTTATACTATATAGTATGTATAAAGTATAAAGTCTACTTTATACTATACTATTGCCAGATAGCTCCTTTGGGTTTTTCAGGGCAGAATCAGGAAGAGAGGGGGAAGGGAAAGAAAGTCATGGATGGCTAGGGCTTGAAGAAGAGTTTTCCATCCTCCAAGGACAGAAAGACTATATAGGTTGTAGAATGCAATGAAAGTAGAGGAAAAAAGAAAAGTTTGGGGGTTTTTTTTTTTGGAAAAATTTCTGTTGGTCTTGTATTCCCCTCCTGATATATAAAGGCATGTAAAAATCTTGAAAACTGACAGTTGATGTAATAACTATTGCACCATGATACTGTTTTTTCAGAAAGAATGCTAGAAAAGTAGTTCTAGTGGCCTTGGCTTCAATGGGGTTGCATTCCTTTGTTTAGTACTAAGTTTTGATATTGGTCATCAGTTTGAAGAGAACCTCACAAGCTATTCACGTTATAACCCAGAGAAAATGCAAGACATAAAAAGATGAGCAAAAAACTTAGTATGAGACAGAAGAAAATGTAGAAATAACTAACCTTAGTATTGACCATAATGGTGGCCAAAAGAATAATCAAAGTTTTGAGGAGGAAGACGTCAATTCCCCTTGAAAAGATACCAAAGATTTCAGTGTACATTTTAGAATAGTTTATCTTTTTTTGTTTTGTTTTTTTTTAAAAGGAGGATGGCAATTTCACCCAATCCAAGTTACAGAGACCATTTTGAGAAAGAACAAGTAGTCTGTTTTGGCTGGAATATAGGGTACATATTGGGATAAAAAATGGTTAAAAAAAAAAGTAGACTGGAATCAAATTTGAATAGTTTTAGATATAAGGCTTAAGAGATTGTACTTCATTCAAGACGTAATGTAACCTTTTGAACATGGAAAGAAAATGACTAAACAAGTGACATGTGTTTGGTAGTGATGTGTAGGATAGTTGCCGAATCACAGCCATAATGATGGCTGTCCAATTCACAGTGTATGTGTCTTATACATCCACTGCAATGTCTGACTTTGGCCAATGTACAAACATGAGTTTCCCCATAACATCCTAAAATTTTCAGATTAACTTCACTGATTACTTTGAAGAAAGAAATATAAAATAATGCTTAAGGCACAATTTTAAGCCCTAGTCAGTTTTCTCAATTTCAACTTTCTTATCCCCAAATGACCATAATATTGTATATCACATAAATTTTTCAACAATTAAATGTTACATATGTGAAGTTTAGAACAGCACCTGATAGAAAATAAGTAAAAAAAAAAACTATTATTATGACATTATAAAAAAGGAACCAAAAAATAAATTTAGTAGGACATAATCTGTCATAAGCTTTTTGTTTAAAAAATAGTAAACCAAACAGAAAAATATCATTTGTAACAGATATCATAAAATCTGTTCTAATGAGAACTTACTATCAGTCAGAATTGCTCTCCTGCAGTTGCAAATGAATGCTTTGACAAATTTAAGATGTTATCAGTCAAAAAAAGTCAAAGGAAGTTCTCTTTCTTATCTTCAGATAGGGCTGCTATAAATAACACTTCTCTGGCAAAGCAGGCCTTCTCACAGGATTCAAACGAATCTCTATGAAAATCTTTCCCTTTGCAAAGCTCTGGCTCAGAAACCCCAATGTAGGGATCTACATAGGTAACTGCATGCTAATTTATTCTCTAGAGAGGAGAAATATTTTAAGATCAATGTCATCTAAACAAAAAGAATGATGTTGAAATAAATAACTTCTCTGAAGCAGAGAAAGAGAAGGGAAAGGGAAAATTTGGTTGGCAAGATCACACCAAAATATACCTATATAAAACACAGGCAAAAATAGAATAGATACATTGCTAAAGTTCATATTTTAGATAAAAGAAAAAATATTAAATATTCTACAAGTTTTTAATATATTAAATTGAAATATATTGTCAATATAAAAGACTTTGTGGTATTGCACCAATGTATTGTTGGTAGAAGAAAGCGACTCTACTAGTACAGAGTTACCACTCTTAGCGAAACAGAAAAGTAAAAACATGTTTTGTAGAAATAAGTAATGTGATAACTTCCATCTCCACTCTCCCACACATACACACATAAATAAGAGTAAAATGTCTGGCAAGGCTTCAGAACGAATTCTATTATTCAAACTACAAATCCTTAGACATTTTAGTTATGACCTCCAACTATCATTTTAATTAATCTTTTTAGTATGATACCCTATTTTCACTATGCTACTTATCAGAGTTCTCTTTAGACAATTAACCTTGTATTAGATGAAAGCATTCATCAGAGACACACACCTCAATGATCTATTGTATTTGCAGTGATATTTTAATTTTAGGTTAAAAATTCTGTTTCAGTCAGGGTTATTAGCACCTGCAACAGAAACTGACTCAGGCTAATTAAATTTGAAAGGGAAATTATTGGAAGACTCTGAGGTAGCTTCTAGAACAGTTTAGAAATATCTGGGGGAAAGAGGCTTGGTTTTCTGTTCGTGACCTGAAGAGGTAGGCAGTCAGAACTAAGCTTAACTACATCTAAGGAATGGTACGGTTAGGTTGTCACGTCACCACTGAGAATGAGATACTCTTGCTGACACCATCACTGTAGCCAAGAGGAATCCTCTACTATGACTCATTACCCACCTTAGATTCAGCTCCTGTGTGGAAGGTATTATGGACTGAATCTCCCCACTACCCCCAAACAGTTCATATGTTGAAGCCTTAACACCCATTGTGACTGTATTTGGAGACAGGGCTTTTAGGGAGGTAATTAAGGTTAAATGAGGTCATGAGGGGGGGGCCCTAATCTGATACGCCTGGTATCCCTGCAAGAAGAGGAAAAGATACCAGAGATCCTTCTCTCTCTTTTGCACAAGCATAGAGAAGAGGCCATGTGAGGACACGGGGAGAAGGTTATTTTGATAACCTTTAATAAAATGAGTTTGTGCAAAAATCAGGAAGAAGGTCTCTCCAGAAACCAACCACCAAGGTGATGGCACCTTGACCTTGGACTTTTAACTTCCAGAACTGTGAGAAATAAATTTCTGTTGTTTCAGTCACCCAGTCTGTGGTATTCTGTTATGGCAGTCCAAGCAGACCAATACAGAAAGTCAAATTGGATTTCGACCACATGCCTACTCTCTGGTATCACTGAAGCAGGTGGAAAAAGTGAGCATCTGGGCTTCTGAGGTCTTGTCATGAATGCTGAGCCCTGTCACTTGCCAAGACACACAGAAGAGGGAATTACTATAACATGTGGAAGAGACAGCCAAAAAGGCAATGCAGGTATAAATCAGGTTCTTTGACCAAACTCTACGGCTTACAAAAATACAATTTATAATATTACCATGTTTTCCATGCTTTAAAACATGGGAGTTGTACTAGACAAAATACTTTTCAAAATATTTAGTTATAAAAAAAACAACTATGGGCCAAAATATCTTTGTACTCAAGGCCTTACTTTTTTTGTTGTTGTTGTTTTTTGTTTTTTTTGTGGTACATGGGCCTCTCACTGCTGTGGCCTCTCCCGTTGCAGAGCACAGACTCCAGACACGCAGGCTCAGCGGCCATGGCTCACGGGCCCAGCCGCTCCGCGGCATGTGGGATCTTCCTGGACCGGGTCACGAACCCGTGTCCCCTGCATCGGCAGGCGGACTCTCAACCACTGCGCCACCAGGGAAGCCCTCAAGGTCTTACTTTTAAGTGTTCTTTTTTTTAAGGAGATCTACAACATTTCTGGGCATATAAAGTACTTGTGTATCAACTCCATCATCTAAAATAGTACATCTAAAAATCTTCCTTTTGGAAAGAGAAAATAGTCATAATAATGTAAATGACAATAATCATTTCTGTCCATAAATGTCACCCCTCAACTGACAAAACATTCTTCAATAGCTGTAGTTAGTTTTTGGTTTTGTTTTTCTGGCACTGGTGGCCAATTCTATATAATACAGTCTTTGTGTTCAGTATAGTCAGGCCCGTAAGAAGCAGCACAAATAAAATGTGGGCCCTCTAGGTGAGGTAATAATGTGAACACACAGATATAATGTGCTCTCTCCAATAATCCCCAATGGCATGGACATTAATGTTGAGGTACATGTTGAAATATCAATGAAATGTATTTTTACTTATCAAACTGTAAGACATTAAAAAATCCAACTACAAAATATTAGTGAGGATGTTCAAAAATAAAAATAGTCTTATATCCCTGAGGGCTGTTTAAACTAGTAAAACATTTCTGACTGCAATAGGCAAAAAATTTAAAGTGTCCATACACTTTAAAGCAGCAATGTCACCTCTTCACATTTATTTTAAGGAAGTTATAAGACAGAAACATGTAATTGAATGATGTCTTAGTTCAGGCTGCTCCACCAAAACACCACAGATTGGGTAACTTATGAACAAATTTATTTCTCACAATTTTAGAGTTCGGAATTCCAAGATAAGTGTGCCAGCATGGTGAGGTGAAGGCCCTCTTCCTGGTCACAGATTTTCCTTGTATTGTATTACCACATGGTAGGAAAATGGGAGGGGAGTTCTCAGGCCTCCTTTACAAGGGCACTAATCTCATTCATAAAGGTTCCACCCTGGTAACCTAAGTATCTCCCAAAGACCCCGCTTCCTAATACCATCACTTTGGGCATTAGGACTTCAACATATGAATTTTGGGGGGACACATTCAGATCATAGTAAATTAGAATGTCCACTGTCATAGAATTGATATTAGGGGAAAACTCAAACTACATGTCCAAAAATAAGGGATTATGTTAACAAATTATGATATGTATATTCAGAAGTTAAATGTGTACTCAGACATTAAAAATTATATTTTCTAAAGACACGTAAGGATATTGAAAAATTGTCAACATATACCACTAAGTTAAAAAAATTAAAAGTTATGATGAACAGGTATTGAAAGAGAAGAGATATTTATCAAGGACCTAGGATGTACCACATGTATTGTGCTAAGAGCTGAAGATATAACAATAAACCACAGAGACAAGCACTCCTGCCCTTATGGAGCTTACATTCTATTCAGTGGAGACCAGAAATCACACCCACACACAGAGTATGTCAAGTGGTAGTAGTGCTATGGATAAAAATAAAGCTGGGGCAGCACCAAATGATGGGACAGAGGGAGGGTGTGGGATCCCAATTTTCAATGAGAGTAAGGTCAGAGAAAGCCTTACTGAAAAGTTGACATTTGAATAGTGTTGGAAGAGGAGAGCACAGAAGTGATGCATGAGACTGTAAGAGGAAAGAATTTTCCAGCAGGGAGAAAAGCAATTGCAATTCCAACAGAGAGAAGAAGAAATACAAATGTGAGAATTAATATGTTCTGAAATACTACTGAGGTGGTCTGCACATTCACATATGATTGTTTTTATACTTTCCACAGTAAATTCAGATAAAACAAAATATTTTTTAAAGACTGATGTCTTTGTGCAGTTGAAGTAATTAACCTCTAGTTTCTGCTCTATTTTAATACCTGCAATAAAATGAGTGTGCAAAAACAAAGAAAAAAGCTTATTTGTGGGAGCTGAGGCTCAGGCTTTGGAGGTCAGATCCCAGGGAGAGGGCTGGGGTTGGCTGCGTGAACACAGCCTGAAGGGGGCTAATGTGCAACAGCTAGCCGGGAGGGAGTCCTAGAAAAAGTATGGACCTGCTGAAGAGGCAAAAGACCACTGTTTCAGGGTGCACGAGGAGAGGGGATTCAGAGCACCACCTAAATGAGTTCCAGAGACAGGCACGAGCTGCGTCTGTCAGCGTGGACACCAGAGACAGGCATGAGACACTAAGGCTGCTGCTGCCGCCACCAAGAAGCCTGTGTGCAAGCACAGGTGACTATCCACACCTCCCCTCCAGGGAGGCTGTGCAGCCCGCCGCTGCCAGGGTCCCGTGATCCAGGGAGAACTTCCCTGGGAGAACACACGGCGCACCTCAGGCTGTTGCAATGTCATACTGGCCTCTGCTGCCGCAGGCTCGCCCCGTATCTATACCCCTCCTTCCCCACAGCCTGAGGGAGCCACAGCCCCCTAATCAGCTGCTTCTTTAACCCCGCCCAGTCTGAGAGGGGAACAGATGCCCTCAGGCGACCTACATGCAGGGGCGGGGCCAAATCCAAAGCTGAACCCCAGGAACTGTGTGAACAAAGAAGAGAAAGGGAAATCTCTCCCAGCAGCCTCAGGAGCAGCAGATTAAATCCCCATAATCAACATGATGTACCCTGCATTCGAGGAATACCTGAATAGACAATGAATCACCCCAAAATTGAGGAGGTGGACTTTGGGAGCAACTGTAGACTTGGGGTTTGCTTTCTGTATCTAATTTGTTTCTGGTCTTATGTTTATCTTAGTTTAGTATTTAGAGTTTATTATCATTGGTAGATTTGTTTATTGATTTGGTTGCTCTCTTCCCTTTTTTTTATATACATATATATTTTTTTCCCTTTTTCTTTTTTTGTGATTGTGTATGTATATGCTTCTTTGTGTGTGAATTTCTCTGTATAGTTTTGCTTTTACCCTTTGTCCTAGAGTTCGGTCTGCCCATTTTTTTTTTTTTTGTATAGTTTTTAGCACTTGTTATTGCTGGTGGATTTGTTTTGTTTTTTGGTTTGGTTACTCTCTTATTTCTTCTTTTCTTTTTTTCTTTTTCTAATACTTTTTAATTTTTAATAACTTTTATATTTTAATAACTATTTTATTTTATTGATTTTTTTTCTCCCTTTTCTTCTGAGCTGCGTGGCTGACAGGGTTTTTGTGCTCTGGCCGGATGTCAGGCCTGTGCCTCTGAGTTGAGAGAGCCGAGTTAGTACAATAGTCCACCAGAGACCTCCCAGCTCCATGTAATATCAATCAGCGAAAGCTCTCCCAGAGAGCTCTGTCTCAACACTAAGACCCAGCTCCACTCAACAATGAGCAAGCTCCAGGGCTGGACACCCTATGCCAAACAACTAACAAGACAGGAACACAACCCCATCCATTAGCAGAGAAGCTGCCTAATAACATAATAAGGTCACAGACACACCAAAACACACCACTGGATGTGGTCCTGCCCACCAGAAGGACAAGATCAAGCCTCAGCCACCAGAACACTGACACCAATCCCCTCCATCAGGAAGCCTACACAACCCACTGAACCAACCTTACTCACTGGGGGCAGAAACCAAAAACAATAGGAACTAAGAACCTGCAGCCTGTGAAAAGGAGACTCCCAAACACAGTAAGTTAAGCAAAGTGAGAAGACAGAGAAACACAAAGATGAAGGAGCAAGGTAAAAACCCACCAGACCAAACAAATGAAGAGGAAATAGGCAGTCTACCTGAAAAAGAATTCAGAGTAATAATAGTAAACATGATCCAAAATCTTGGAAATAGAATGGAGAAAATACAAGAAATGTTTAACAAGGACCCAGAAGAACTAAAGAGCAAACAAAAATGATGAACGATACAATAAATGAAATTAAAAATTCTCTAGAAGGAATCAATAGCAGAATTACTGAGGCAGAAAAACAGATAAGTGACCTGGAAGTTAAAATAGTGGAAATAACTACCGCAGAGCAGAATAAAGAACAAAGAATGACAAGAATTGAAGACAGTCTCAGAGATCTCTGGGACAACATTAAATGCAGCAACATTTGAATTATAGGGGTCCCAGAAGAAGAAGATAAAAAGAAGGGGACTGAGAAAATACTGGAAGAGATTATAGTTGAAAAGTTCCCTAATACGGAAAAGGAAATACTTAATCAAGTCCACAAAGTGCAGAGAGTCACATACAGGATAAATCCAAGGAGAAACATGCCAAAACACATATTAATCAAACTATCAAAAATTAAATATAAGGAAAAAATATTAAAGTAGCAAGGGAAAAACAACATACAAGGGAATCCCCAGAAGGTTAAAAGCTGATCTTTCAGCAGAAACTCTGCAAGCCAGAAGGGAGTGGCAGGACATATTTAAAGTGTTGAAAGGCAAAAACCTACATCCAACATTACTTTACCTAGCCAGGATCTCATTCAGATTCAACAGAGAAATTAAAACCTTTACAGACAAGCAAAAGCTAAGAGAATTCAGCACCACCAAACCAGCTTTACAACAAATGCTAAAGGAACTTCCCTAGGCAGTAAACACAAGAGAAGGAAAAGACCTACAAAAACAAACCCAAAACAATTAAGAAAATGGTAATAGGAACATACATAGCAATAACTACCTTAAATGTAAATGGATTAATGCTCCAACCAAAAGATACAGACTGGCAGAATGGGTACAAAAATAAGACCCATATATATGCTGTCTACAAGAGACCCACTTCAGACCTAGGGACACATACAGACTGAAAGTGAGGGGATGGAAAAAGATATTCCAAGACAATGGAAATCAAAAGAAAGCTGGAGTAGCAATTCTCATATCAGACAAAACAGACGTTAAAATAAAGACTATTACAAGAGACAAAGAAGGACACTACATAATGATCAAGGGATGAAACCAAGAAGAAGATGATATAACAATTGTAAATATTTATGCACCCAACATAAGAGCACCTCTATACATAAGGCAAATGCTAAGAGCCATAAAAGGGGAAAACGATAGTAACACAATCATAGTAGGGGATGTGAATATCCCACTTTCACCAATGGACAGATGATGCAAAATGAAAATAAATAAGGAAACACAAGCTTTAAATGATACATTAAACAAGACGGACTTAATTGATATTTATAGGACATTCCATCCAAAAACAACAGAGTACACATTTTTCTCAAGTGCTCATGGAACATTCTCCAGGACAGATAATATCTTGGTTCACAAATCAAGCCTTGATAAACTTAAGAATATTGAAATTCTATCAAGTATCTTTTCTGACCACAAGGCTAAGAGACTATATATCAATTACAGGAAAAAATCTGTAAAAAATACTAATACATGGAGGCTGAACTATACACTACTTAATAACTAAGAGATCACTGAAGAAATCGAAGAGGAAATCAAACAATACCTAGAAACAAATTACAATGAAAGCACGATGACCCAAAACCTATGGGATGCAGCAAAAGCAGTTCTAAGAGGGAAGTTTATAGCAATACAATCCTACCTCAAGAAACAAGAGACATCTCAAATAAACAATGTAACCTTACACCTAAAACAATTAGAGAAAGAAGAACAAAAAACCCCCAAAGTTAGCAGAAGGAAAGAAATCATAAAGATGAGATCAGAAATAAGTGAAAAAGAAATGAAGGAAACATTACCAAAGATCAATAAAACTAAAAGCTGATGCTTTGAGAAGATAAACAAAATTGATACACCATTAGCCAAAGTCATCAAGAAAAAAAGGGAGAAGACTCAAATCAATAGAACTGGAAATGAAAAAGAAGTAACAACTGACATAGCAGAAATACAATGGATCATGAGAGATTACTACAAGCAACTATAGGCCAATAAAATGGACAACCTGGAAGAAATGGACAAATTCTTAGAAATGCACAACCTGCCAAGACTGAAACAGGAAGAAATAGAAAATATAAACAGACCAATCAAAAGCACTGAAATTTAAACTGTCATTAAAAATCTTCCAACAAACAAACGCCCAGGACCAGATGGCTTCACAGGTAAATTCTATCAAATATTTAGGGAAGAGCTAACACCTATCCTTCTCAAACCCTTCCAAAATATAGCAGAGGGAGGAACACTCCAGAATTCATTCTGTGAGGACAGGATCACCCTGATACCAAAACCAGACAAAGATGTCACAAAGAAAGAAAACTACAGGCCAATATCACTGATGAACATAGATGCAAAAATCCTCAACAAAACACTAGCAAACAGAATCGAACAGCACATTAAAAGGATCATACACCATGATCAAGTGGGGTTTATTCCAGGAATGCAAGGATTCTTCAATATACACAAATCAATCAGTGTGATAAACCATATTAACAAAATGAAGGAGAAATACCATATGATCATCTCAATAGATGCAGAGAAAGCTTTTGACAAAATTCAACACCCACTTATGATAAAAACCCTCCAGAAAGTAGGCATAGATGGAACTTACCTCAACTTAATAAAGATCATCTATGACACAGCCACAGCCAACATCGTTTCAATGTTGAAAAACTGAAACCATTTCCACTAAGATCAGGAACAAGACAGATTTACCCACTGTCTCCACTTTTATTCAACATAGTTTTGGAAGTTTTAGCCACAGCAATCAAAGAAGAAAAAGAAATAAAAGGAATCCAAATCGGAAAAGAAGAAGTAAAGCTGTCACTGTTTGCAGATGACATGATACTATACATAGAAAATCCTAAAGATGCTACCAGAAAACTACTAAAGCTAATCAATGAATTTGGTTAAGTAGCAGGATACAAAATTAATGCACAGAAATATCTTGCCTTCATATACACTAAGGATGAAAAATCTGAAAGAGAAAATAAGAAAACACTTCCATTTACCATTGCAAGAAAAAGAAAAAAATACCTAGGAATCAACCTACCTAAGGAGACAAAAGACCTCTATGCAGAAAACCATAACACACTGATGAAAGAAATTAAAGATGACACAAACAGATGGAGAGATATACCATGTTCTTGAGCTGCAAGAATCAACATTGTGAAAATGACAGTACTACCCAAAGCAATCTACAGATTCAATGTGATCCTTATCAAACTACCAGTGGCATTTTTCATGGAACATGAACAAAAAATTTCACAATTTGTATGGCAATACAAGAGACCCCGAATAGCCAAAACAATCTTGAGAAAAACGGAGCTGGCGGAATCAGGCTCCCTGACTTCAGACTATACTACAAAGCTACAGTAATGAAAATAGTATGGTACTGGCACAAAAACCGAAATATAGATCAATGGAACAGGATAGAAAGCCCAGAGATAAACTCATGCACCTATGGTCACCTTATATTTGATAAAGGAGGCAAAAATATACAATGGAGAAAAGACAGCCTCTTCAATAAGTGTTGCTGGGAAAACTGGACAGCTACCTGTAAAAAAAGTGAAATTAGAACACTCCATAACACCATACACAAAAATAAACTCAAAATGGATTAAAGACCTAAATGTAAGGCCAGACACTTTAAAACTCTTAGAAGAAAACATAGGCAGAACAGTCTATGAAATAAATCACAGCAAGATCCTTTTTGACCCACCTCCTAGAGAAATGGATATAAAAAGAAAAATAAACAAGTGGGACCTAATGAAACTTAAAAGCTTTTGCACAGCAAAGGAAACCATAAATAAGATGAAAAGAGAGCCCTCAGAAAGGGAGAAAATATGTGCAAACGAAGCAAATGACAAGGGATTAATCTCCAAAATTTACGAGCAGCTCATGCAGTTCAATATCAAGAAAACAACCCAATCCAAAAATGGGCAGAAGACCTAAACTGACATTTCTCCAAAGAAGATGTACAGATTGCCAACAAATACATGAAAGGATCTCAACATCACTAATCATTAGAGAAATGCAAATCAAAACTACAATGAGGTATCACCTCACACCCGTCAGAATGGGCATCATCAAAAAATCTACAAAACATAATTGCTGGAAAGGGTGTGGAGAAAAGGGAACCCTCTTGCACTGTTGGTGGGAATGTAAATTGATACAGCCATTATGGAGAGCAGTATGGAGGTTCCTTAAAAAACTAAAAATAGGGGGCTTCCCTGGTGGCGCAGTGGTTGAGAGTCCACCTGCCGATGCAGGGGACATGGGTTCGTGCCCTGGTCCGGGAAGATCCCACATGCTGCGGAGCAGCTGGGCCTGTGAGCCATGGCTGCAGAGCCTGTGCTCCGCAACGGGAGAGTCCACAACAGTGAGAGGCCCGTGTACCGAAAAAAAAATAAATAAATAAAAGCTAAAAATAGAACTACATTATGACCCAGCAATTCCACTCCTGGGCATATCCCCTGAGAAAACCATAATTCAAAAAGAGTCATGTACCACAATGTTCATTGCAGCTCTATTTACAATAGCCAGGACATGGAAGCAACCTAAGTGTCCATCAACAGATGAATGGATAAAGAAGATGTGGTACATATATACAATGGAATATTACTCAGCTATAAATAGAAACGAAACTGAGTTATTTGTAGTGAGGTGGATGGAACTAAAGACTGCCATACAAAGTGAAGTCAGAAAGAGAAAAACAAATACTGCATGCTAACACATATATTTGGAATCTAAAAAACAAACAAACAAAAATGGTTCTGAAGAACGTAGGAGCAGGCAGGATAGGAATAACGATGCAGACATAGAGAATGGACTTGAGGATGTGGGGAGGGGGAAGGGTAGGTGAGATGAAGTGAGAGAGTGGCATGGAAATGTATACCCTACCGAATGTAAAATAGATAGCTAGTGGGAAGCAACTGCATAGCACAGGGAGATCAGCTCAGTGTTTTGTGACCACCTAGAGGGGTGGGATAGGGAGGATGGGAGAGAGACGCAAGAGGGAGGAGATATGGGGATACATGTATATGTATAGCTGAATCAGTTTGTTACAAAGCAGAAAGTAACACACCATTGTAAAGCAATTATGCTCCAATAAAGATGTTAAAAATAAAAACCATAGATAGAGCTCAACGGGAATATAGTCAGTATAGTTTAGAAACCTGATCATTCACGTTGTGTTTAAAGAGGAGTGAGCCTCAAATAGGGTGAATGACTTGCCCAGTGTCTCACAGGTATTTTCTGGCAAAGCACAGCTCCTGTTTCACTGTCTTTTCCCCTGCATCGTTCAGCCTTCTGTGGTTTTCCCAGGATTACAGAAATGAAGTCTGTGATTTCCTGCAGTTATTATTTATTCTAGTACTAAAGCTTATTATTATCAGTTTCACAAGGAGCTACCTTCGTATTCAGCTTCTCATTTCAATCTAAAGTACTATTTAAGCTAACACCGATTTTCAGTGAGCTCATATTTGCAAAAGATTAGAAAAACGTCCTCACTGAGCCTACCAACAAAAATCACATCCTGAAGATAATACACATTTTCCAAATCAAAACACACGCTAAAATGTGTATTGTCCTAACAGATCAGGATGCATTATTATTCAAACAAAGTATCACATGCATGCCTTTCTACTACTGTGTATTACTTAAATGTGGCTTGAGTAAACAGCAGGTATTTAAAAAAAAAACTTATTTGTTTTACATAGTTATAACAATCATGGATATTTTGAGACAGTAGGTCAATTTGGAAAACAATGTCTACATGATAAAGTTAAAAGACATTTTATTAATGATATTGAACCAAAAAAAATCATCATAGATAAAATTTTAAAGACCTTTTAAAATATAAAATTGAGCTAACCTTTGATTTCACTGGCTTAGCAGAATTATTTTAGGAAGAAAATACACTCCTTTTCCACAAAGTTTCATATAGGTACAAAGTACAAAGCATTACAGGTTCATTAAGAATTGGGATATTTTTAATGTTTTATTAGAACTAAGACTTATCTTGCTAATTATAGATCATCAGCTCAAATGACATCAAGGCATATGTTTTGAAAATAGTGTTTTCCCTATGTGCGTGGACATTTTACTCAAGTCTTCCATGAGGTCAATTTTGCAAAGTGATTTGCAGTCACAGGACCAACCTGCACTGCTCTGGGCGGGGGCAGGGGGTGGTGGGCGGCGGGAGCTGCCATGCATCACTCAGCACATTCATGTTGCCTAATAACATGACCTGTCTAGCTAGGACCAAAGCAGCATCTGGCCCTGCACCTGGCCATGAAAGCACAGAAGTCATCATCCAGAAGGTATGGTTCTGTATGCATTTTCTATCTTAGGATGGTTAGAGAGAATCATTTAAAAAGATGATCCTATTTTGGTTCTGTCACCTATAGCTGTATCACATTTCCTGATTTGAGGGCATAATCATTGAAAGATTACCCACTATCCCATAGGCCACAAAAAATTCTCTGTTTCCCCTAAAAATTAACCCGGATGCAGTTAGAGAAAGTGTTACTGAGATAATCGCTTTTTATTTTCGTAGAGTTAGGGTTGGGGACTTTGAAAAAATGCTGCATTTTGGTATAATTCAACTGATATATTCATATAGTTACAAATACATAGATATGTCTTAATTTTCTTCTGGAAAAATATTTGCCAGCCTATTTCACCTGAGAGCCAATATAGCAGAGTGGTTAAAAGCACTCCGGATGTTCAAGTACAGATGTGCAGGTTGTGTACTGCTTAACTTCTGAGAATGACACCACTGTGTGGCCCTGAGACTTCATTCTGGAGAACAGCTGGCGGGTCCAAAAGTCCTGCTATGATGCTTTCTATATTTTGGAAACTTTGACAGGGAAATTAATACCTTGGTGTTTTATTTCCCTCTAATATGAATAATACTAACTCCCTCATACGAGTGTTGGGAGGGTTGACTGAATTAATAAAAGTATAGTACTTAGAAGCATTCTTGGGATAAGTAAAAAAACCTAAACGATTTTTATTCTGCAAGTAATCTTTTCAAAATTATGAAAGACATTGTTGATGTGCTAATTACAGTTCTCAACTGAATAATTCCCTTAGGCCTTATTCTATCACGGCAACTGATGTACACTATAGAATTTGGTTTACATAATTTACCGCCTGGATATCAAACCTTGTATATGAAGAATATAATAGAACCAGAGAAGTTTAGTGTATAGAATATGTCCAACTGATATGTAAATGCAAATGAGTATTTTAAATCTCATATGATGATGAATTTAAAGTACACTGTGTGGACAGCTTTTATTTATGGGGATTGAACAATCAAATAACTATTAGAATAAAAGGACACTCTTTTCGCCCAGTGCTAAAATAGAACCTGGTGGTCCCACTGTAGGAGCAATGTGGAAAATCTTCTGGTATACTATGAAATTATAAGAGAAATGTGTTCTTGGCCAAAGTTACCAAAAAAAATATGGACCAAGGAATAAATGCTATGTGACTTTTAAAATAATTTATAAAGATCAATATTGGAAAACACTGTGTAGGTAAGTGAGGGTCAAAATAGAGTATATGTTAAAGAGTTGATTTCCTAAACCATTACTAGATGATTTTTATAAGAATATCTCAAAAGTAGCTGTGGATTTAATTAGGAAGTAGATATCAAGGTAGCATTCGTACCTTTATTTACCAAACATTTATTGAGTGTCTTCTATGTTCTAGACCTGGTGTCACCAAGAATTATAACATACTGCACTTTCTTTTTCTCAAGTAGATTATACTTCATAGGGGAGAAAAACGTGAAATTTTTTATAGTCTGAGATCAATGTTTTTAATGTGTGGGCAAAACAACATATGAGGACGACTTAAATAAGTCTAGAAGAATCAGAGACCGCTAGAGACTTTCGAGATAGTCTTTATTTTAGCAACAACCTAAAATACAGTTAGAGTGTATGCCTGAGCCGTACTCAGAACAAGAGAACTCAAAGGCACAGCAGCAGCTCTAAAAACTATCTGAAGTTCAAGACAATTACTTCATCTACCAAGAAAGACTGACGACTTTTTCCACTACCCTTCACTGAGCATTACGCAAGTTCTCCAAAAGGGTGTGCGTGTGGTCGTTAATTCTGTTTGATTTGGATAAAATTTGCTTCAAGATTGTGCTAGGTATAAGCCTATTAGAGACGAAAATTCCCAGACTAACAGAGCTCTATGTGCTTCCCTGCTAAGGATACCTGGGACAAGCACTCAAGGAGAGAATCAAGCACCTATTTTTCAGCACCGTGTGCCAAACAACACAAACATTATGTTCTTCTATACAAATTATTCATTAGGACACTTGGAGAAAAACTGAAAGATGTAACCGCTGATTTCTGTTTTTGTTAGTAGGAGAATACTTGGAATTTGTGCTTCTTAGAATTAGTCACCTGTAATGAATTACTGAATACACTAGCAGATAAAAGGAGAATTACGAGATGGGGAATCAAGTTATGGCCCTATTTAGCATCTGGTGACTGAATAAAAGGAAATATTTCGAAAAGAATTTCTAAGTGGAAAAACGATTTTTATTCTTCACAAGATGACTGCCAGGATGCTACTAAATTGCATAGAAGAAATAAATAACATCTAAAATCCTCAAATCTTCCCTCTTCCATACAATGTTCTTATATCATATGATAATAATAATAATTATCTCACTGTCTATAACGTGACTGAACATTCTCAACCAGCTTATAGTGTTTTCTCGTCACGTACACAAACATTTACATACTGACCTAAATCCTCTCTCATGCTGCTCAGAAGGTAAAAAAGAAAAAGCTTTCTTTTTTTTTTTTGTCCCTCACCTCATTTTCCCAGATGGTATTAAAATTGAGTTCAAGCCAGCCAGTACCTGTGTGGATAGTGGGGGATTTTTTGCACAATTTATTTTTGAATTTTCTCATAAAAGGTTCACTAATTACAGAAGCAGCATTTGGACATACAAAGAAAAATATAAAAATTCAAATGATGAAATAACTTAAAAAATTATCCACACTTTGTTTTTTCTGCCTGAACTTCTTTTGGAAGAGCACTGGAAATAACAAATTATTAAATTACTTTATTGAGAGAGGATTACACTCTCTTATTGCTTCATTATTATGTAACTGGAAAACAAATCAAGCAGTAAGAATGAGTTTTGGAATCTAAAATAATAGCAGTGATTTTGATTTTTTACTAGATCTACGTCTAATGTACTGCATGTTCCTTGTCAGCAAAGAGAATTCTCTATTTGGTAATTAGTCAACACTCAGGAAGAATATTTTGAATGAATTGAAAAGAATGAATGAGTTTATTCAGTACTACATAAACCATGAGGGTTATCAGGGACCTTCTCATTCCCTTGTACCAGATATTGAAATCAGTATCCAAAGGATCTCTATGGAAGAGGAGGATGCAGTAACAACTTTGCTATCATTTTTTGATGAAAATCAATAGCAGGAAATCAGGTGACCTTCCTTCTATAACCAAGGATTTGTTAGAAAAGGTGACTTTCCTTTCTATGGAAGGAAAGTACAAATATTAAGAAAGAGAAAAAGAAAAGAATGAAGGAAGGGAAGGAGGGAGGGAAGAGCTGTAAGACACTTCCATGAACGAGTTCTTTTTTAATAATTTTATTTATTTATTTTTGGCTGTGTTGGGTCTTCATTGCTGTGCACGGGCTTTCTCTAGTTATGTCGAGGAGGGGTTGCTCTTTGTTGCAGTGCACGGGCTTCTCCTTGCACTGGCTTCTTTTGTTGCAGACCACGGGCTCTAGGCCTGTGGGCTTCAGTAGTTGTGACTCACAGGCTCTGGAGTGCGGGCGCAGTAGTTGTGGCACAGGGGCTTAGTTGCTCCGTGGCATGTGGGATCTTCCCAGACCAGGGCTTGAACCCATGTCTCCTGCACTGGCAGGTGTATTCTTAACTACTGCACCACCAGGGAAGCCCAATAATGAGTTCTATAATGAAAAGGTTTCTGAAAACAGTTAAAAACAAAACTAATTCCAAAAACTGATATAAATATGGTAACTTGAGAGAAGGCTCATATTTAGCCTATTCTTTAAAAAGTTAATAAGGAAATAATACATTGATGACAACAACGACCTCTCTGAAGTATGAAGAAAATGAATGGGAGGTACAGAAAAAAATATAATTAATCATATTTTATATGGGAAAGCTAAATCAATTAATCAGACTTTCATCTTGTAGTGTTGGAATTACCTTGTCTTAGAATGTTGAGGAGGTTTTCACCCTATACCTTATAATTTTGACTGTAACTCAAAGCACAGGGCAATTAGATGCCAAGAAGCCAACATTCTAAACTGAACTGCCAAAATTGGGGGCAGACCACTCAAAACTGGCTCAAATGCCACTAGCTGCCACTTAGCCTTTTCTCTATTCCCAAAGGAAGCTGGTGAGAAAGGGTTGGAGAGGAACAAAGGTAGAAATCAAAGGTCCCCAAATGATAGAAAGTGTAGTAGGATCACATTGAGATTCTTCCACAGGTGCCCAAGTTAAAGGGGTGTGATGGAGCTCCAAGAAAACCACCCATATAATTGCAGGGTGTACAAAATGGAAAGCAATTGATTGGAAAGCTGATTGGACACCAGATTTGCTGTAACCATCTTCTACATCTCAGCATGGGAAATAGGCATTGAAGTCACATGACAGGAGTCAAGCAAGGAACAGAATTCACCAGAATGTTAACAGTGCCTGTTTCCTCAGTAGCCATGTATTGGAAGATTTTTTAAATATGTATTTTTCTCTATTTAAAATGAGAATACATGCTGGGCATACAGAGAACTACCTCAACATAATAAAGACCGTATATAACAAACCCACAGCTCACATCATAACAGTGAAAAGCTGAAATCATTTCCTTTAAAATCAGGAACACGGCAAGGATGTCCACTGTCACTGCTTTCATTCAACATAGTTTTAGGAGTCCTAGCAATGGCAATCATAAAAGAAAAAGATGAATTGGGAGATTTTGATTGACATATATACACTAATATGTATAAAATAGATAACTAATAAGAACCTGCTGTATAAAAAATAAAATTTAATTTAAAAAAAAGAAATAAAAGGAATCCAAATTGGAAAAGAAGTAAAACTGTCCCTGTTTCCTGATCACATGATTCTATACACAGAAAATCCTTAAGACACTACCAGAAAACTACTAGAGCTTATCAATGAATTTGATAAAGTTGCAGGATACAAAATTAATACACAGAAATCGGTTGCATTCCTATACACTAACAACAAAAGATCAGAAAGAGAAATTAAGGAACTCCCATTTACCATCTCATCAAAAAGAATAATATACCTAGGAATAAATCTACCTAAGGACGCAAAAGACCAGTACTTCAAAAACTACAAGATGCTGATAAAAGAAACAAAGACGACACAAATAGATGGAAAGATACCATGTTCTTGGATTGGAAGAATCAATATTGTGTAAATGACTATACTACCCAAGGCAATCTACAGATTCAATGCAATCCCTATCAAATTACCAATGCCATTTTTCACAGAACAAGAACAAAAATTTTAAAATTCATATGGAACACAAAAGACTCTGAATAGCTAAAGCAATCTTGAGAAAGAAAAACGGAGCTGGAGGAATCAGGCTCCCTGACTTCAGACTATACTACCAAGCTACAATCATCAAAACAGTATGGTACTGGCACAAAAACAGACATATAGATCAATGGAAAAGGATAGAAAGCCCAGAAATAAACCCATGCACTTATGATCAATTAATCTACGACAAAAGAGGTAAGAACATACAGTGAAGAAAAGACAGTCTCTTCAATAAGTGGTGCTGGGAAAACTGACAGCTACATGTAAAAGAATGAAATCAGAGCATTCTCTAACATCATATATAAAAAGAAAGAAAGAAAGAAAGAAGTCGAAATGGATTAAAAACCTAAATGTAAGACTGGATACTCTAAAGCTCCTAGAAGAAAACATAGGCAGAACACTACTGACATAAATAGAAGCAATATCTTTTTGGATCCATCTCCTAAAGTGATGGAAAAAAAACAATAATAAATAAATGATACCTAATTAAACTTAAAAGCTTCTGCACAGCAAAGGAAACCATAAACACAATGAAAAGCCAACCCACAGAATGGAAGAAAGTATTTCCAAACAATGCGACTGACAAGGGATTAATTTCCAAAATATGCAAACAGTTCATACAGCTCCATACCAAAAAGATAAACAATCCAATCAAAAATGGGCAGAAAATCTAAATAGTGATTTATCCAAAGAAAACATACATATGGTCAAAATGCACTTGAAAAGATGCTCAACGTACTAATTATTACAGAAATGCAAATCAAAACTACAATAAGGTATCACCCGTCAGAATGGTCACCATCAAAAAGTCTACAAATAATAAATCCTGAAGAGGGTGTGGAGAAAAAGGAACTCTCCTACACTGTTGGTAGGAATGTAAATTGGTACAGCCGCTATGGAGAGCAGTATGGAGATTCCTTAAAAAACTAAAAATAGAGTTACCATATAATCCTGCAATCCTTCCCCTCTCCCCAACACACAATTCCCTCCATTATCAAACTTCATCACTAGGGTGGTAATAACATTTGTTATCATCCATGAACCTACACTGAGACGTCACTGTCATCCAAAGTCCATAGTTTACATTAGGGCTCACTCCTGGCGTTGTTATATATTTGTTAAAACCCATAAAATGTACATCTATCCATCATTAAGTATCACAGAGAATTATTTCACTGACCTAAAAATTCTGTGCTCTACCTTTTATCCCTTCCTCCCCACTAACACCTGGCAAACAATGACTTTTCTTTTTCCTTTTTTTTTTTTTATTTTACTGTCTCCATAGTTCTGCCTTTTCCAGAATGTCATATAATTAGAATCCCACAGTATGTAGGATTCCCAGATTAGATTCTCTCACTTAGAAATATGCACTTAAGGTTCTTCCAGGTTTTTTCATGGCATAACAGCTCATTTCTTCTTAGTGCTGAATAGCATTCATTTTCTGGATATATCACAGTTTATTTATGAATTAATCCACTGAAGGACATATTGGTTGTCCAAGTTTTGACAATTATGAATAAAGCTGCTTTAAACATCTGTCTGCAGGTTCTTGTATGGACATACTTTTTACCTCTTTTGGGTAAATATCAAGGAACTTGCTGGATCATATGGTAAGAGTATGTTTAGTTTTGTAAGAAAATGCTGACCTGCCTTCTAAAGTAGATGTATCAGTGTGCATTTTCAGCAGCAACGAATGAGAGTTTCTAATATTCCACATCCTTGCCACTATTTTGGTGCTGTCAGTGTTCTGGATTTTGACCATACAAAGAGGTGTGTAGTATGCTACTGTTGTTTTAATTTGTTGTTTGAATCTAATAACATATGATATGAAGCACATTTTCATGTGCCTATGTGTCTTCTATTGATCTGCCTTAGTGATAGGCCCATTCAGGTCTTTTGTCCATTTTATAATTGGTTTGTTCAATTTCTTATTGTTGAGTTTTAAGAGTTTTTTTGTGTATTTTGGATAAGGGTACTTTATCAGATATATTCTTCACAAGTATTTTTCCTCTGTCTGTGGCTTGTCTTCTCATTCTCTTGACAGTGTCTTTCTCAGAGCAGAAATTTGTAATATTAAGAAGTCCAGCTTATCAATTCTTTCTTTCATGGATCATGCCTTTGGTACTATATCTAAAAATCATTGCAGTACCTAAGGTATCTAAATTTCTCCTATGTTATCTTCTGTAAGTTTTATAGTTTTGCATTTTAGCTTTATGTCTATGTTGCACTTTGAGCTCATTTTTGTGATGTGTATAGGTCTGTGTCCAAGATTAATTTTTTTTGGTGTAGATGTCCAGTTGTTCCAGACCATTTGTTGAAAAGACAATATTATCTCTATTATATTCCCTTTGCTTCTTCGTCAAAGATTACTTGACTATACTTATGAGGGTCTATTTCTGAGCTCTCTTTTCTATTCTGTCGATCGATGTGCCTATTCGCTCATCGTTACCACACTGTCTTGATTACTGTACCCTTATTACTAAATCTTGAAATCGGGTAGTGTTAGTCCTCTGACTTTGTTCTCTTTCAATACTGAATTGGCCATTTTGGGTCTTTTGCTTTTCCATACAAACTTCAGAATCAGTCTTTAAATATCCATGAAACAACTTGTTAGAATTTTTACTGAAATTGCATTAATAATGTATTAATTTTTAATAAAATATTTTAACCTGCCAATTGGAAAATTGCTGACTTGAGTACTATTCAAAATAAGAGGAAATGTCCATGTTCACTTTTAATAAAACTGTTTGTGTAATACTTAATTTTGTAGTATGAAAACATTGTGCATTCACCAGTACTATATAATAACTTAAAATCAAGGCCTGTGAGAAAGGCAATGTAAACTTTTGTAGATTCTTTTCATTAGTATATTAATCAAAGTTTGAGAGACAGTCTGGTGAATACCTACACTTCCATTAATTGATTACATATATAATGTATACTTAAGATGCTCAATTCCTTTTTACAAAGTAATTGGACACCATATTTAAAACCAAACAATTGTATTAGTTGGATTTTTTTTTAGTATAAAGTAAGTATATAAGAATGAACAATTTCTGTTTAAATAAGTATTGAGAAAGACTTACTGGTCTCTGTTCTGTATATGCTACATACTTTTTTATTTTCCTGAATGGATAGATAATACAAATAACTAATTCAGTTTAACAAATACTGACTTAGCACCTACCACATGTAGCATCCTGTACTGTATACGGTGTAATGAACTCTTTCTACCCTCAGGGTACGTCCATATCTGTAATAACATTTTACATTACATACAAGATTCTTATTTCAGTTTTTACTCAGATAGTATTTGAATTAGATGATGCCCTTAAAGGCTAGTAAAACATAGGCAAAAAATATAAGTAGCTGGTTTGGAAATGTCTGTATACTATGACAGACACTTTGTATGTGGCATCTCAGTTAACCTCAATAACTCTGCAAATTAAGCATTATTATGTTCATTCCATGCCAGGGAAATTTATTCAAATGAATTAAATAATTTCCCCAAATCACACTTTTCATTAGGATTCAACAGTCTCTTTTTCTAGGCCTCCTTCTACCCTGCCTCCCCAGCTTTAAAGGAAAACAAGGTCATTTAGATAAACCAGGTGGCTTTTTCTTTCTCCTCTCACCATTACTAGATTGTCTTCAGTGTGTTTGATTTCTCAGAACCCATGAAAACCTCTCACAGGAAGAATAACAGTAGATGAATTTTATAATCATAAAAAAGCTTCTCATATGAGGAAAATTGGGAGTGATAGCAGTGAGAACTGTCAATAGTGAAAGAGAAAAAAGAGGCAATGGACATCATGAAAGAATGTTTGCATTGGTGTGATAAATAAAAGCCCAAAGAGGGATGAGTGAAAACATGACAGTAGGAAAAAGTAATCATGAATTGATATAGGAGAACAATGATGATTTAATCACGACTTCCTTCTAAGGCTAACCATGCATAATTACCCTGATCATAGGCCTGTTAGTTTTTTGTGAGTAGAAAACAAAACCAAACCCAGTTTTTGCACATTTTGATAGCACTGGATGACACAGGCATACATCTGGCTCACTCTTCATAGACAATATTAGGATTCCTCAGTGAATGGATATCCTTTAAGAACAAACTAAAAGGATTACTGTGTCATAACTAGACCTTCTTTCGCCCTCCATTCAGTTCAACTATGACCACATATGCTAATGGGTAGTTGATAATAGCCATCTGGGCAATAAACTCTCAATTGTGACCTTTAATTGTGTCACAGAAGCCAAAATGAGAAAGCAAGCTACTTTTTTCCTCAGCCAATTAATTTTATTACTCATTTCATGTATTTAATTATTCACAGCTTATAAAAAGATAGAAGTTTCAAAATGGAATGGACTTTGTAGTTAGTGTACTCAAGCTTCCTTTTCTTAAATGTACAAAACATTTTAAATGTGAGTTGATGCCCAGTGTAGACATGGGAAAATCAGGGCGATATTGTTGGGCGACTGCTCTAATTAAATGCTGAGAGCTTTGATGAGGTACCATCTGTAGGCTCTGCCTTCGCTTCTGCTGGTCCCCGAAGGAAGGTGACCTGTTTGACACTGAAAGTGCTTCCATCTGCAGGGAGAATGGTGCTGTTTACCAGCAGACCTGGCAGTTAACTGTGCCTCACAGACAAATTTAAAGGGGACTTTCTTTATTCAGAGATTTAACTCAAATTCTGCATATCAAAGGGGAAAAAACTGGGAAGTGCTCACAATGAGCTTACAGACAAATATACATGTCTTATAAACATATATTTATACATTTGTGAGCGTGTGGGGGGGAGAGAGATAAAAT
The DNA here is from genome assembly GCF_949987515.2 of Delphinus delphis. Lineage (NCBI taxonomy): Eukaryota > Metazoa > Chordata > Mammalia > Artiodactyla > Delphinidae > Delphinus > Delphinus delphis. Next base: position 41,537,418 of record NC_082691.1, read on the forward strand.
GAGTATGTATGCAGATTAATAAAATACATTTCTTCTTAAGTCTAAAGTAACAAAGAATCAAATCTCTAGCCAGAGGAAGCCCTAAGTTTTGTCCTTTACCTGCACAAGGTGGAAAGACTATGTTGAAAGACTCTGAGCTGGAATGATGCAACCAAATCTTCACCCAGGCTTGATGGCTCATATAGCAAGTGAAGACTCTTTGGTAAATAATTATTTAGTATGTATAGACAATGGGCTAGGGCAAGGGGAGCTGCAAGAAACAGCCTTTCTTTTTGGACAGATTATGATAATGATTATGATAGAGTGATGATGATGATGTACATGAGCCATATTTTCTTAATATTTTTTTCTGGAACAAAATGTAGAATACATAAATACAGAATAAAATACATTGAGAGTCTAGACAATACTTTGACCATCTGGATACATTTGTATAAATCCATCCCCACTAGATGATAAACTGTATTATTAAAGGACGATTACTCTTTTGTTTTCTTTGATTTGTACTTTGTATTTCCATGGTGTTTTGAAGAAAGTAAATGCCCCATCCAAGCAGAATTAAATTTATATATGTAATAAATATGAGTCTATATATTTTTCAGGATATGCAGAAAATCTTTTAAATAAAACATATTCTTTGAAACATACTTCTAATATTCAGGCTCATTTAAGATTTTCTGTAACATTAAAATTAATTTAATTTTTACCTGTGTATTGAGTTACTCCTACCTTTCAAAAATAGACTGTACAAAAAATAAATTCTAGGGTTTAGAATGAAAGAAAAGGTGAGAAAGAAGAGAAAGATCAGAAAGAAGTGGAGAATGCATGAAGAAGAAAGTAAGTGAAGATGAAATAGAACAGAGTAAAATAATAACTGATTAGTAAAGAAGGGGGTGGGGGAGGGAAAGGATAGAGGGACAAAGAAAAGAGGAGGAAGAGAGAAAGAGGAGGTTTGGGGGAGTTGGTGAAAGAGAAGGAACAAGTACGCAAAGAAAAAACAGGAGAAAAAAGAAGAGAAAGATAAAAAAAGGGAAGAAAACTACATAAAATGATGCCATACAAGCACATAACTCGAATAAATAGAAGGCCTAAAAAGCCCTAACAGTCTGCATGAGCAGATACCTTTACGTATTACATGAGGAAATATAACTAGTTCCTGAATCAGTTTGAGAAATTTAGATTTGACATTATAAGTGAATCAGCATTATATTATCTAACACTATTCTTACAGCACACACAACTTGTAAAAAGGATGGCAAATACTTTTCAGTTTGATTTTTATGCTAAAATAGTTTCTTCATCTGCATGTAACACTGGGTCACTAAGGAAAATTACATGTTAAATTTTGAAACCAGATAAACTACTATTATTAAAGGTTATAATAGTAGTTTATTTTTTCTCTTATGATAAAAATAGAATTTAAGGTAGATTATATTTTGTTCTAGCCAAAACAAATAGAATGGATCCATTTAATTCTCCAAATTATAAAGGAAGAACCCACCCCCACCTCCTCTTCAGTAGAATACAGAAAAACCTATCTGAATTGTCAAGGACCTGACGTAACAGTGGAGTAGCTTGCTTGGAGGAGAGAGACTGAGACACGGGCCTTCAAAGTTCAAAGCTATGAACATATTTCTGATGAACAGAGGTCACCACAATCAAGAACTGATTAGACTGAAAAACATCTGGAATGGAAGTGCCCTTAAAAGATAAGGGAGGAGAATGTTTGTCCCTATTATCCAGGGACCGAGTTCAGGGTCTTGCCCTTCAGAGAGCAGTGCAGTTTTCCCTGGAGCTATGAAAACAACAGAAACCCTTCTCATGGGCATCCTGACCTTGAAGAAAAAAGCCACCTTAAGGTGAATTGAAGTAGCTGACCCCAAGAATTAGTAGTGGTGGCAGTACAACTGTGAGATGCCTCTCATCATCATGACCATGGCACCAATACCAGTCCTCCTGATGCAACACACATCAGAGACCCATGAAGAAGGCCAGCACAGCACAGAGAACTGAAATGCATTTCTAAGACCTTTCCAGAGTCCCTTCCTCCAATAAAGGACCATAGGGCATCCAGGGGGGAAGGGTGGGGGGAAGGGATAGTTTGGGAGTTTGGGGTTGACATGTACACGCTGCTATATTTTAAATGAATAACCAACAAGGACCTACTGTATAGCACAGGGAACTCTGCTTAACATTATGTAACAACCTAAATGGGAAAAGAACTTGAAAAATAATTTTAAAAATAAAAAAGAATTAAAAATAAATAAATAAAATAAAGGACTGTGCAGTTTATAGTCACTCACTAAATGCTGCCAATCAAAGTCACCCCCACAGATACTGCCAAAACCACATGACCTTCAGCTTACATGGCATCAAGCCTGATAACATATGCTGGGAGAGATGGCAAAGAGGCAAATGAGAAGACAAATAAATATTTTAGGAAGCAAACTAGTTTGGAGGCCACAGAGCAGATTACAGATAGCTTGGGAAATGGGTATGGGAGGGGAATGAAGGAATCCAGGGTTGTGTAGAGCTGAGAACTGTAGAACAATATAGGGGTGAGAATTTAGAAGATGGTAGATGATTGGAGAGGTCTATATACAGGCCTTTGCAATTGTCCCAGCATTAATTACCAGGCAAGCAGAATGCTTAGAAAAGCTATCCTGGATTCAGCCTGGACTTTAGCAGTCCATATATATCACTTAACATTTCAAATTTAGGAATTATTATTTTAATCATACATCAATGAAACCTGGCAGTATATTACATCTTTATGAAATGTATAAAAAAAAGTCATCCTTGGTGTTAAATAATGAAGGGTTTTTTTTGCCTTAAAGTCTTGTTTGGATTTAATTAATTTTAGAATTTCATAATTATTAGTATTTAATTTCAAACTCTTTGTATCATATGTATATTTTTTAAACAGCATGTGGCTAAATTTTTAAATTTAAAAGTTTTTATTCAATGTGATCTAGCTCTGTCATTTCTATACCCACAATAACCGCTTAGAAGATGAATTCAAAGAAAATCTCTTCTACTATGGAAACTAAAAGAATAGAATAATCTTAATCACACTTAACCAAGAAACATGCAATATCTCTATGAAGAAACACTAAAATGCTATTAGAGGACATAAAAAGAACCTAACATGAACCAGGTTTCTGTATATAAAACATGAATTGTCTCAAATTATCCTCCAAATTTATACAATCAAAATAAAGATATAAAAAATATATTTTGGGAGAAACTAAGTGATTTTAAATTCTATGAGAAAAAATATTAAAATGCAAGAAAATATAAAACTTTTGAAAAAAGTACTTTATACATGAAAGTATAAAGTACAGACTCAGCATGGTGCTGGTGCATAAAAGACAGCCTGCAGAGTCCAGAAGCAGATCCCAATACATACAGGAATTTACTAATTGATAAATATTGTATATCAACTCAATGGGGGGAAATATTATTTAATAACTGGTAATGGAACATTAGGTAGCCGTGTTGGAGAACAATTAATTTAGATCCCTACCTCACATCTTACTACATGGAGTCTTTCCTCACTTCAATATTGAACCACTTCCTGTGTCAAAAAGTTGATATTCTACTTCAAGTATCAGAGATGATATCACAGTAGAGATCCAGGGAATTTACTGGCAAATGTGCCATTACCTCACCCTCGCCCCCACCTTCTCCAAACATAGCTGTTTATAATGAGGTGTGTCATCCACGTATTTTCCTTCTGGACTTTTGACACCTTGTTTTATATACCTGCCCCTTGTTTCAGAAAAATTCTCTATAGATCAAGGCGTTTGTGCATGTTTCTTGTTCAAGGATATTGTCTAATTATCTGGCAAACTTCTAGATTCTATCACTTCAATAATGCCCCAATTATATGACAATCATTTAAATGAAACTAAACACATCAAAATTAGAGGCAGTATGTGACTGCAAGGCAAATTAATCTTTTTAAAGACACTGCTTAAGGGAAAACACAAAAAAGAGAGTAATATAGTAAATTTCAGATATCTACTCTTATTCTTTGCCCCTGCGGGTGAATGCCTGTTATAATTCACCAAATTATAGTTTAGCATTTTATAGCCTGTACTACATAATGAATTAGAGATGGATTCAGAATGTATAGAAGTATATTTTAAATTCTGTCAGAGAAATAAAGGAAATGAAAGGGTGTATTTAGTTCAACATATCTAACTTGATAAAGGCCTGCTAAACAATAGAACTTAATCTCAGTTAATCTGTACCTCAATTCCCCTTTCAATGTAATCTGGAAAGAGAATTCTATTAGTATGTTAGTGAATGGTGGAAAGAGATCCACCTACTCCGATTATTGGCAAATATACTTAACGGTTCAAAGATGAGTAATACAAAAATCACAACTGTTTCTATTAAATATATCTGTAACATAGAAGAAGTGAAATATTGACTGAATTAAGAAAAATCTCTATTTTAGAAAACAACTTCTAAAAATTCTTAATATAAGAGGCATAAAACCCCCACATAAAACAAAATACACTGGCAATGATAAATAAAGAACAGAAATTCATAAGGCTAAATAATTACGGTATTTAAGTTCTAATGTGTAAGTAATTTAAAGTGGTTAAAATTATATATATTATTTATAAGTTTGGATAAAGGACAAAATGTTTGTTATATGTGAACTGCCAAAGAGGATTCAACATTTCATACTTATTATGATCTTCACTATGAAAAATATATTTTTTCTTTGTGAGAGAAATCACCAAAATATTAAAAGTAGTTATAAATGAATAATTATTATAAGAGTTATTCAAACGTTTTTCTAAGTATCTTCCTATCTTTTAAAAGTGACAGCATATGTTACTTTTTTACTGGGGGTTGGTATGGTATTTTAGTTTTTAGTTTTTTTTAACAATAGGCTTTATTCAGATTTCAACGGTTTTTCCAATAATGTCCTTTTTCTGTTTCAGGATCCAATCTAAGATACACCATCACCATTTGGTCCCCATGTCTCCTTCTCTCCATGCTGTGACAGTTCTTCTTTGTTTCTAATGGCTTTAATATTTTGGATGAAAAGTGGTCAAGTATTGTATAGAGCAGGGATCCCCAATCCCGGGATCTAATGTCTGATGATCTGAGGTGGAGCTGATGTAATGATAATAGAAATAAAGTACACAGTGAATATAATGTGCTTGAATCATCCCAAAACCATTCCCCCACGGCCCGGTCCTCGGAAAAATTGTATTCCACGAAAACAGTCCCTGGTGCCAAAAAGGTTGGGGACTGCTGGTGTAGAGTATCTATCAACTTGGGTTTGTCACATGTTTTCTCCTGGTTAGACTGGGCTTATATGTATTTCAGGGAAGAACACCCCAGAGGTGAAGTGCTCTCACTGTATCATATCAGGGAGTATGTGATACTGACATGAATTATTACTGGTGATGTTAATCTTCACCACTTGGGTAAGTGGTATATAAGTGGGCACTTTAACCACTTGGGTAAGTGGTCAGTAAAGTTATTCTTTTCCCCTTTCCATCTTCTATTTGTTAGGACAGAATCGCTAAGTGCTGCCCACACTCAAGGGGAGGTGAGTTAAACTCCACCTCCTTAGGGAGGAGTATCAAGCATTTGTGGATATTTGTTAAAACCACTGCATTGATAAATAAACATTTCAAAGGAAATAATTTGAACCTAGGAAAATGTCCTGCTTTTTCTTAAAAAATAAGAGTTTCTTTTACAGTTAGAAAAAGAAGAAAAAACATGCCTTAAACATAAATCACTGGATATTGTTCAACATACAGTTCCAGAGGCTGCCCACACCTTCCTTCCTTACGTCTTCCCAAAAGGCACCCTAAAACATCTAGGTATGCAGCTTTTATTATTTAAATGTTTGATGTTTCTCTTCATATTTTCCAGGATGCCTGCAGTGTTCTCATATGAAAATAGAAAGGATAGAAACTATACTCTGTTCTCATTCCTGATCTTCTCCTGCAGGCAAACAACCTGTTAATATTTTGTAGTCAGATTTCCATATGGAGAGTGCCAAAGAAGTAATTTAGATTTCTATTTCCCCACACCATCTGGAGAGTGTTATACAACATACATGCAAGCTTGTAAGCAGTGCACACATATACACCCCATATTACCTGCAGCCCTGTTCTACCCAACCCCCAACCCACTCCCTTTTTCCATATCCCACACATCTATCGCCTACTCAATTCCAGCTTCTATAGCAAACATACTATAAACTCAGTGGTTTAAACAACAAGCATTTAGTTCTTAGTTCTGGAGGCTGGAAAGTCCAAAATCAAGTCACCAACCCATTCAGTGGTTCCTAGGCAGCTGTCTCCTCTGTATCCTCCCCTTGCAGAATGGGAAATGGAGCTCTCTGTGGTATCTTTATAAGGGTTCTGCCCTCATGACCTACTCACCTCCCAAAGGCTTCACCTCTAAATACCAGCACACTGGGGATTAGGGTTCAACAAATTAGTTTTCTTCAGGGGAGTCACAAACATTCAGTCTATAGCACTCTGAATGAAAGTTTTCTTAGAGGGATTAGGCAATCTCTAATTTTTTAGAAGTCCCCAATATATCTTTGATTATTTGCAAGAGTTGGGGAATAGTTGACCTAGATAGTGTTGCAATTTACCACACACATGGATGTATGAAAGTTAAGAGTTAATGCAGAAAGACTTCTTAAAATGATATGGCATGACCAAATTTTAACTTGGAATTTTCACATTGAATTAGTGTAAGATTCAGGAGAATAAATCCTTTCAATCATATGTAATTATTTCTAGCACAGAAACAAGAAGTACTATAGTTGTATTATTATTCTTGACTTTGGTATATATGGTCTATAAGTAACAGAGGTTTTCTTAAACTTAGAAGATATAGTTTTGTGTTATATTACTCTCAGATTTTCAGTAGACCAGAGAAAAGTCATAAAAGAATTGATATCACTGTTTAAACATCAACCTAAGGTTATTTAAATGGGATTCCCAGGGCCTGGCAGATTTTCAAAAAATGTTCATGTTGGCAGTTGCACATACAAGCCCCCCCACCATCATGCCGCTACCACTTTACCACCACAAAGCCTCTCAGCGTGGCAGACATGATATTTTAGCAGTCCACAGGGGATGGAACAGAATCCCACTTCACAGATTACTTTTGCTTTTGGCAAGATGTCATTTCACCAACCAGAAATGAAAAACGTGGTTCCCAGACAACAGCACAGTAGTTACTCAAAAGAATATTTGCATAATTTTATTTTTTAATTTGTATAAGAAATGAAATGCAGGCCAGCATGCAATTCTCAAAAGACCCCTAATCAGTTCCTTCTTCAGTAACTCTTTTGCCAAGAACATCCTATGTGTCCATAGCAATCTTAATTGTTTGCCGGCACAGTGTTATTTATGAGCTCCACTCCATGAGGAAGTTATGCAGACATTTTAATAGTCATCATTTGGTGACTGGATGTAAAAGAGCATGTCCAATAGAGTAATCCAGTATTAATATTTGGCTGAATTGTTTAAAATGTTAGAATCCACAAAAGAAAGCCAAGTTATTCTGCTTTTGGAATGAGTTAGTAAAGATGGGCTCAGCAATCACTAACTTTATACTGTTCGACATTAACAGAATGATAATTGAAACTAACTCAATGTTCGTGGAACAATTCCGTTTGTGATTTTTAAAAGTGAATAAAAGTAAAAGTAATATAACAATGATCATATTGGAAATGCTCCCTTGCCAGGATAACTGTTAAAATTTTATTAAGCATAACAAGGAAGAAAATATTCAATATTAGATTCACCCAAACAATGTCACCTAAATGGGACAGAAAGTGGACCTGTCTAGTCAGAAAAGAGTAGAAAAATTTTCTGTAATAAAGTATTATTCCAGCACCACATTACTAGGCAGACATCATACTTAAGCAGTACTCTGGAGGAAAAAAAAGGAAAAAAGAAACTGCTTTGTCACATTGGCTGATTTGTAAATACTGTCACTGTGGCTGATTCTGAGCTACCAATGTGACATCATTAAACATGTTGTTGGAGAAAAAGATGCACAGAGTCAGATCTTCTGAGCTCCAAAACACCTTCCCAAGAGTGACATTTGAACCCCACTCTATCCCAAAGACTCAGTGGTTTCTTAACCTCTTAAATTGCATCTGAAGGGAATTCATGTCCTAGAAAGGCTCTTAATGCTGCTTAAAATATACCTTTTTTTTTCAATATTCTAACATAAATGTCATAGACATGCTTTCACCATTAATATAATTTTACTCTAAAGATTTTGTGAGGTATAAACAAAACTGATAACCCTGTAGCCAGACTCACCAAGAAAAAAAGAGAAAAAGAAAAGAAAAAAAGAGAGGACTGAAATCAATAAAGTTAGAAATGGAAATGGGTAAATTACAACTGACAGCACAGAAATACAAAGGATCATCAGAGACTACTACAAAAAAATTATATGCCAATAAAATGGACAACCTAGAAGAAATGGACAAATTCTTACAAAAATACATTTCAATACTGCACCAGGAAAAATCAGAAAATATGAACAGACTAATCACAAGTACTGAAGTTGAAACTGTGATTAAAAAACTTCCAACAAACAGAAGTCCAGGACCAGATGGCTTCACAAGTGAATTCTATCAAACATTTTAGAGAAGAGTTAACACCCATCCTTCTGAAAATCTTCTAAAAAAACTGCAGAAGAAGGAACACTCCCAAGTTTGTTCTATGAGGCCACCATCACCCTGATACCAAAACCAGAAAAAGATACTACAAAAAGAGAAAATTAAAGACCGACATCACTGATGAATATAGATGCAAAACTCCTCAACAAAATACTAGCAAACAGAAGCCAACACCACATTAAAAGGATCATACACCATGATCAAGTGGGATTTATCCCAGGGATGCAAGGATTCTTCAATATACGCAAATCAATCAGCGTGATACACCATATTAACAAACTGAAGAATAAAAACCATATGATCACCTCAAGAGATGTAGAAAAAGCTTCTGATAAAATTCAACATCCATTTATGATAAAAAAACTCTCCAGAAAGTGGGCATAGAGGGAACCTACCTCAACATAATAAAGGCCATATATGACAAACTCACAGCTAACATCATTCTCAACAGTGAAAAGATGAAAGCATTCCCTCTGAGATCAGGAACAAGACAAGGATATCCTTTGTTGCCATTTTTATTCAACATAGTTTTGGAAGTTCTAACCATGGCAATCAAAGCAGAAAAAGAAATAAAAGGAATCCAAATTGGAAAAGAAGAAGTAAAATTGTCACTGTTTGCAGATGACATGGTACTATACATAGAAAATCTTAAAGATGCTACCAGAAAACTACGAGTTCATCAATGAATTCAGTAAAGTTCCAGGATACAAAATTTATATACAAAGATCTCTTGCATTCCTATACACTAACAGAGAAAGATAAGAAAGAGAAATTAAGGAAAAAACCCCATTTACCATCTCATCAAAAAGAATAAAATACCTAGGAATAATCCTATCTAAGGAGACAAAAGACCTGTACTCTGAAAACAATATGACGCTGATGAAAGAAATCAAAGATAACACAAACAGATGGAAAGACATACTATGTTCTTGGATTGGAAAAATTACTGCTGTCAATGACTATACTATCTGAGGCAATGTACAGATTCAATGCAATCCCTATCAAATTACCAATGGCATTTTTCACAGAACTAGAACAAAAAAAATTTTTAATTTGTTTGGAAACAGAAAAGACCCCAAATAGCCAAAGCAAACCTGAGAAAGAAAAACAGAAGTGAAGGAATCAGACTCCCTCACTTCAGACTGTACTACAAAGCTATAGTCATCAAAACAGTATGGTACTGGCACAAAAACAGACATATAGATCAATGGAATAGGATAGAAAGCCCAGAAATACACCCACACAACTATGGTCAATTAATCTACAACAAAGGAGGCAAGAATATACCATGGAGAAAACGCAGTCTTTTCAGTAAGTGGTGCTGAGAAAACTGGACAGCTACATGTAAAATAATGAAATTAGGACACTCTCTAACACAATACAAAAATTAACTCAAAATGGATCAAAGACCTAAATGTAAGGCTGGACACTATAAAACTCATAGAAGAAAACACAGGCAGAACATTCTTTGACATAAATCACAGCAATATCTTTTTTGATCCACCTCCTAGTGTAATAAAAATAAAAACAAAAATAAACAAATGGGACTTAACTTAAAACCTTCTACACAGCAAAGGAAACCATAAACAAAATGAAAAGACAACCCAGATAATGGGAGAAAATATTTGCAAACGAAGCAACCAACAAGGGATTAATCTCCAAAATATACAAACAGCTCATGCAGTTCTATGTCAAAAAAAAAAATCCAATAAAAAAATTGGCAGAAGATCTAAATAGACATTTCAAGCACATGAGAAGATGCTCAACATTAATAATTACCAGAGAAATGCAAATCAAAACTATAATGAGGTATCACCTCACACTGGTCAGAATGGCCATCCAAAAAATCTACAACAAATGCTGGAGAGGGTATGGAGAAAAGGGAATTCTCCTACACTGTTGGTGGGAATGTAAATTGGTACAGCCCCTATGGAGAACAGTATGGAGGTTCCTTAATAAACTAAAACTAGGACTACCATATGATCCAGCAATCCCACTCCTGGGCATATATCAAGAGAAAACTGTAATTAAAAAAGATACACTCACCCCCAATGTTCATTGCAGCACTATTTACAACAGCCAGGACATGGAAGCAACCTAAATGTCTATCAAGAGAGGAATGGATAAAGAAGATGTGGTACATATATATAATGGAATATCACTCAGCCATGAAAAAGAATGAAATAATGCCATTTAAAACAACATGGATGGACCTAGAAATGATCATACTAAGTGAAGTAAGTCAGACAAAGGAAGACAAATATCATGTGATATCACTCATATGTGGAATCTAATTTGTTTTAAACGATACAAATGAACTTATTTACAAAACAGAAACAGACTTACACATATTGAAAACAAACTTATGGTTACCAAACGGGAAATGTGTGTGTGTGGGGGAAGGATAAATCAGAAGCTTGGGATTAACAGACACACACTACTATATATAAGAGACATAACCAACAAGGACCTACTGTATAGCACAGGGAGCTCTACTCAATATTCTGTGATAACCTATATGAGCAAAGAATCTGAAAAAGAATGAATACATGCATAGGTATAACTGAATCCTTTTGCTATACACCTGACACTAACGCAACATTGTATATCAACTAAATCCAATAAAATTTTTAAAAAGATTCTGTGAGATAAATTAGTTTTTGTACATCTGGAAAGTCCAGAATTCAGGAAGAACTGTATTCAAATGGTATTAAATCTTAGTGTAAGAGGTAAGCTGAAGATAGAACAGGGGTATATGCTCAAACCATATGATCACGTTGCTCATCATATACAACTCTCTTTGGCCTCTGTTGCCTCCAGAAGTCATATGATTTGATAATACCTACTCACTGGCATTTCATCTACTCTTATGATAGCTTTTATCAGTCAGCATTGCAGTGGCCTATTTATCTCTCTCCAGTGGTTGGGGGCTATGTTATCTACTTATTTGTATCTACTCCCTAGCCCAGTGCCTGACACACAACAGATGTTCAATCAAAGTTTAAATATTTGTTTTGTTCATGACCTAACTGAAAAAATAACAAAGATTCTCAGAACACTTGTTTTCTTTGTTCTTCTGAAATTAACTGAACTCTAAAGTACAACCTAAATTTAAAGCAAGATAAATTGCAATGATCTACCACATCTGTTGAAGAGGTGAGAAATATTATATAGGTAACTTACATTCACAATTTAAAAGGTATACAAACAATCCTAAAATTTATATATGTGGAACTATAAAAGACCCAGAATTGCCAAAGCAATCCTTAGAAAAAACAAAGCAGGAGGCATAGCCCTCCCAGACTTCAGACAATACTACAAAGCTACATTAATCAAAACAGTGTGGTATTGGCACAAAAACAGACATATGGATCAATGGAACAGAATAGAGCATCCAGAAATAAACCCACACACCTATGGTCAATTAATCTTTGACAAAGGAGGCAAGAATGTAAAATGGGAAAAAGACAGTCTCTTCAGCAAGTGGTGCTGAGAAAGTTGGACAGCTGCATGTAAATCAATGAAATTAGAACACACCCTCACACCATGCACAAAAATAAACTCAAAGTGGCTTACAGATTTAAACATAAGATATGACACAGTAAAACTCCTAGAAGAGATCATAGGCAAAAACTTTCTCTGACATAAATTGTAACAATGTTTTCTTAGGTCAGTCTCCCAAGGCAGTAGAAATAAAAACAAACAAACAAACAAAAAACCAAACAAACGGGACCTAATCAAACTTACAAGCTTTTGCCCAGCAAAGGAAACCATAAACAAAGTGAAAAGACAACCTAGAGAATGGGAGAAAATATTTGCAAATGATGCAATGAACAAGGGCTTAACTTCCAAAATATACAAACAGCTCATACAACTCAACAACAACAAAAACAACCCAATAGAAGAAACGGGCAGAAGACCTAAATAGACATTTCTCCAAAGTAGACATACAGATGGCCAATAGGCACATGAAAAGATGCTCCACATTGCTAATTATTAGAGAAATGCAAATCAAAGCTACAGTGAGGTATCACCTCACACCAGGCAGAATGGCCATCATTAAAAAAATCTACAAATAACTAATTCTGGAGAGGGTGTGGAGAAAAGGGAAACTCTTTTACACTGTTGATGGGAATGTAAATTGGTGCAGCCACTATGGAAAACAGTATGGAGTCTCCTCAAAAAAACTAAAAATAGAGTTACCATATGATACAGCAATCCCACTCCTGGGCATATACCCAGACAAAACTATAATTCAAAAAGATACATGCAACACTACGTTCATAGCAGCACTATTTACAATTGCAAAGATAAGCAAACAACCTAAATGCCCACTGACAGAGGAATGGATGAAAAAAATATGGTATACATACACACACATACACATACACACACACGCACGCACACGCGCGCGCACACACACACACACACTGGAATATTACTCAGCCATCAAGAAGAATGAAATAATGCCATTTGCAGCAATATAGATGGACCTAGAGATTATCATACTAAGCAAAGTAAGTCAGAAAGAGAAAGACAAATACCATAGGATATCACTTAAATGTGGAATATAAAATATGATACAAATCATATTTATGAAACAGACTCACAGATGTAGAGAACAGATTTGTTGTTGCCAGGGGGAGGGGGGGAGAGGAGGGAGGGATGGGAGTTTGGGTTCTTTTAATAAATAAATAAAAGGTATATTACTACTGTCAAATCAGAGGGCCTTGGAATTTTATACTAAAATATGTTTTAAAAGAGTGTTTATCCTGTTCTCTCTCTCAGATGCTTTTGTTGCCATTGGTGGTGGTAGAGGTTATTAATGTTTGGAGACTTCTTGTAAAGTTTCAGTTATCGTAATCACCATCATCATCATCATCATCTGTGTTCTCTTATGACAGTTGCTTGGATAGTAAAACTTTACTTTTTATCTTGGATTAAATTATTATTTTCATGTTTTAGGTTTTTCTGGTCTATCCAGATTAACTTTAAATGAATAATTTTTACCTAAAGTAGTGCTGTTGAAAGATACTATAAAGAAGATTGTGTGAGACACTACAGTCACAAATAAAAAGCTCATTCTAAACACATTAAGACTAAGAGGCAAAGCCTGCAAGGGCAACTACTGGCTTGTAGATGTGGGAGAAATGAGGTGCTAGGACATGAATAGTCAGACCTTTGAACTTAAACTTGCTTTTAAAATTCTCAAAGTTATTTTTGGAAAGTGAAGTACATCACACTGAAGAGAGTCCAAAAATAAATGCAGCTTGATTTATTTTATACTAAAGGTTAGGAACTGGAATAATTACTGCTTTTTTTCCTATAATACATTTTATATTTTGCTTTTAATAGAAGAAACTTGCTCAACTAAAGATGAGCTACTGATTGAGTATGATATGCAAAGCATTATGTTGCAAACAAAAATTTTGAAACTACTACTAATCATTTAGATTCAGTCACTTCTTATAAGAAACTCTTAGACAAGGGAGAACTCAACAAAATAATATGATGTGTTGTAGATTCTTGAGTGGTGGATATTTAATATATAAAGAATAAGTTAATAATAATAATAGTTAACTATTATTTTAACTATCAAGAGCCAACAGGCGAGAGAGTGGCATCATGAAAATCCAAAGATCATCTCAAGTAAAAGGAATATTTCAGGGCTTCCCTGGTGGCACAGTGGTTGAGAGTCCGCCTACCGATGCAGGGGACACGGGTTCGTGCCCCGGTCCGGGAAGATCCCACATGGCCGCTGAGCCTGCGCGTCCGGAGCCTGTGCTCCGCGGCGGGAGAGGCCACAACAGTGGGAGGCCTGTGTACCACCAAAAAAAAAAAAAAAAAAAAAAAAGGAATATTTCAGTGTTAAATGCTTGAAAAAGGAAAAGACTGGATATCTTGGCTGGGAACTGGATGGCCATGGATGGCATTATGGAGTGTTTCAGCAAAGTAGTGACAGAAGCCTGATTATAGAGATGGAGAACTGTACATGTAGACATTGTTTATAAGCCTTAGCTGTGCGAGAGACACTCTGTAAGACATGTATACATATTCATGAATGAAGCCACGGGGGAGGGGATTAATTTTTACAGGAAAGGGGGAAAAATAATGCAAACACAACTCGTTATTTTACTGTCACATTTCTCTTTATCTATTGAGTGTTTCCCCTCTTTGCCAGCACACTTACGTTTGCCTATTTTTTCTTTCTATAGGATAAAAGTATAAACCCACTGAATCTTTTTTGTATGGCTATACTAGGATTATACTTCAGAGTAATTTAACATCCTTTTTCAGTGTGCAGATAATAGATTAATGGAGAAAAACATTAAAATTGTTTCTTGTTTAAATAAATTTAACTCTAACATGGATGAAAAAAGTGTTTACTGCTTTCAGTCGACCAGATAAAAAGTAACGTATGGTATATATTGAAAGCTCCAGGAATCGAAAACAAGAGCAGAAGCACCCTCAGCCACAACCTTATAAAAAGGAAGGTAGGGCTTCCCTGGTGGCGCAGCGGTTTAGAGTCCGCCTGCCGATTCAGGGGACACGGGTTCGTGCCCCGGTCCGGGAAGATCCCACATGCCGCGGGGCAGCTAGGCCCGTGAGCCATGGCCGCTGAGCCTGCGCTTCTGGAGCCTGTGCTCCGCAACGGGAGAGGCCACAACAGTGAGAGGCCCGCCAAAAAAAAAAGGGAAGGTAAATGGCATAAATACGGTCGCACTAATGGGAGACACATGGCAAACCTTGAAATAGGGTTGGGGCAATTACCTTTTGCTCCTAAATATTGACCAGCACGATTAAGTTGAATTAGAAAACTGTAACAGAAACTTGGATGCTTTCTATACAGTCTGGTGTTGAAACTAAGATGAATAAGAATGTCTTTTTACCGTTTCTAAGTATTAGTTTGATGATATTATATTATAGAAGCATCAAGCAAAAGCTTACTAACTTGCATTTTCCTGTAGTTTATCTTTGCTGAATTTTTTTGGCACTGGAAATGTTCAACTGTAGTTTTATTACGGAAGCCAAGCATGCAACAGATTTTGTGCATGAAATGAGACCTCCTTTCAGTGCATAGCTTAAAGCAAGCTCAAATCATACTTGACAAAGTGTAATTAACACTGATATTTGTGTTAATTTCCAGTAGAGCTTGAAAAAAGTACATGGTGATGGAATTTCAACTTTAACATCTTAAAATCTTACACTTGCTTGTCTTTTTGTGGGTTCAAGGGCCCACTGACTTGTGAAGAATTTGCTGCCTTCTTATGAGCTTCCTGACTTGTTCTCTTGTGAAATTTCTTGCACATCTGAATACTGTGGAAGAAACACTAAAACTACACCATGAAGGAAAAAAAAAAAACGAAAGAGGTGACAGGACCAGGTGAAAATAAACAGTAATTATTCTTGAACTTGACTGACATGTACACATTCACCACGTACACAAACTTGGGCAGAGGGGACATCCAAAGAGGAAATGCATAAGCAGCGAGTCAGAAAAGCTAAACACCACCAAGAGCATTGTATAAATAGTTGTGTCTTTTTACAGAAGATCCGCCTTCAGAGCTCTGTTTTGTTACTCAGATATTATGGGTATCTTATAAAATTTTTCCATTTATCTTTTTATAGCCTCGAAGCAATAAAACCACAGTAAATCCAGAATTAAAATAGCTGTCTTTTGAAAGTGTGTTATGGATTTGCCATTATTACACTTTTGTTGACATACCAGGAAGTATAAAGAGAGAGGAAAGTATTCTAAATCTGATCCCTCAGTTAAGTACAAATGGTTTCCTTTGCAAATAAATAATTTCAAGGCAAATATTTGAACTTCATTTGCCCTTCATGCCTTGACTGTGGTTTGTGCCTGATGGGAAAAACTAAAACTAAAAATGAAAATTCTTCTTTCTAGACATCAATATAGTCTCTGACTCCGGCTTTTTCGTTCAAATATTCATCAAAGAATCTTTGAGACTTAGTGTAATGTCTAGCTCATCGTACGCCATCAGTGATATTTATGTATGGATGCATGAATGAACCAAAGCGTTAATAAAAATCCATACATTTGCATGTTTTTCTCTGATGCTCTTCATTGGAGAATACATACACATGTTCTATCCTTCTTAGTCCACGTTTCTATTAAACAAAATATTTGAAAAATAGAAGAAAATAAATTTCCCATCATAAAATCTATGCACTTAAAATATCCTTATACTGGAATGTTTATTACACCATAAAAAATCATGTCATGTATTAGCACTGATGATCAGATCCCCAGAACTTACTCATCTTATAAGTGGAAGTTTTTTGACCAATATCTCCCTGTTTTCCCTACCTCCCAGCCCCTGGGAACCACTATTCTACTTCTTATTTCTATAAGTTTGCCTTTTTTAGATTCCACATTCAAGTGCGAATATACAATATTTATCTTTATCTTATTTTACTTGGCTTAATATGCTCAAGGTTCATCTATATTATTGCAAATGGCAGGATTTCCTTCTTTTTATGACTGAATAAGAAAGCATTATATACATCCATTTTCTTTATCCATTCACCCTTCAATGAACACAAGTTGTTTCCATGTCTTGGCTATTATGAATAATGCTGCAATAAACATGGGAGGACAGTTTTCTCTTTGAGATAGTAATTCCATTTCATTTGGATATATACACAGAAGTGGAGCTGCTGAATCATATGGTAGTTCCATTTTCAATTTTTTGAGTAGCCTCCATAGCGTTTTTCATAGTGGCTTTTACATCCCCACCGACAGTGCATGAGGTTTCTCTTTTCTCTACGTCCTCATCAACCCGTTATCGCTCGTCTTTTTGGTAACAGCCATTACAATAGTTGAGAGCTGATATTTCATTATGGTTTTGACTTGCATTTTCTTGATGATTAGTAATGTTGAGCATCTTTCCATGAACCTGTTGTTCATCTGTATGTCTTCTTTGCAGAAATGTATATTTAAGTCCACTGTCATTTATTTTAGAATCAGACTATTTGAAGATTTTTTGCTGAGTTGTACAAGTTCCTTATATATTTTGGTTATTAACCTCTTAATAGATAGATGGTTTGCAAATATTTTCTCCCATTCCTTAGGTTGCCTTTTCACTTTGTTGATTCTTTCTTTTGCTGTGCAGAAACTTTTTATGTAGTCACTTCTTTATTTTTACTTTTGTTGCCTGTGCTTTTGGTATCACATCCAAAAAAATCTTTGCCAAGAACAATGTCAAGGAGCTTTTCCCCTATATTTTCTTCTAAAATTTTTAAGTTTTCAGGTGTTATGTTTAAGTCTTTAATCCATTTTGAGTTAATTTCTGTGAATAGTGTAAGATAGTGTTCCAATTTCATTTTTCTGCATGTGGGTTTTCCCAACAACAATGATCAAAGAGACTATCCTTTCCCCATTCAGTATTCTTGGGATCCCTTGTCAAATATTAATTGACCTTATATGCATGGGTTTACTTCTGGGCTCTTGATTCTGTTCCACTGTATGCCAGAACCATACTATTTTCATTACTATAGCTTTGTAACATAGCTGAAATGAAGAAGTGTGATGGGGCTTCCCTGGTGGCACAGTGGTTAAGAATCCACCTGCCAATGCAGGGGACATGGGTTCGAGCCCTGGTCCGGGAGGATGCCACATGCCACGGAGCAGCTAAGCCTGTGTGCCACAACTGCTGAGCCTGCACTCTGGAGCCCGCGTGCCTAGAGCCCGTGCTCCGCAACAAGAGAAGTCACCACAATGAGAAGCCTGCACACCGCGACGAAGAGTAGCCCCTGCTCGCTGCAACTAGAGAAAGCCCGCATGCAGCAATGAAGACTCAACGCCTTCAAAAAACAAAACAAACAAATAAATAAATCTCTGAAAAAAAAAGTGTGATATTTCTAATTTTGTTCGCTTTTCTCAAGATTGCTTTAGTTATTCAGGGTATTTTGTGGTCCCATTTGAAATTTAGAATTGTTTCTCTATTTCTGTGAAAAACGCCATTGGAATTTTGGGAGGAATTATATTGAATCTACAGTTGGTTGTGGTTAGTATGCACATTTTAAAATGCTAATTCTTCTGATCCATGAAGTCACAAAATCTTTCCATTTATTTGTGTCTTCTTCAATTTCTTTCAACAGTGTTTTATAGTTTTCAGTGTACAGATCTTTCATATTTTTGGTTAAATTTATTTCCAAGTGCTTTTTTGTTATTGATGGTACAGTAAATGAGATCATTTTCTTAATCTTTTTTCAGATAGTTTATTGTTAGCATATAGAAATGTGATTGATTTTTGTATATTGATTTTGTGTCCTGAAACTTTACTGAATTTGTTAATTAGTGCTGTTTTTTGGTAGAGTCTTAGTATTTTCTATACATAAGATATTATCTGTAAACAGAGACAATTTTACCTCTTTCTTTCTTATTTGCATATATTTTATATTTTTTACTTCCTAATGGCCCTGGCTAGGACTTTCAGTGCTGTGCTGAATAGGAGTGTTAAGAGTGGACACCCATGTCCTGTTCCTGATTTTAGGGAGAAAGCCTTCAGCCTTTCACTGAGGTGTATAATGTTAGCTGTGTGTTTGTCATATATGGTCTTTATTATGTTGAGGTACATCTCTCCTTGATCCAATTTACTGAGAGTTTTTTTTTAAATTATGAAATGATACTGAATCTTGTGAAATGCTTTTTATGCATCTACTGGGATAATATATAATTTTTATCTTTTATTCTGTTAATGTGGTATATGACATTAATTCATTTGTGTATGTTGAACCATCCTTGCATCCTAAGAATAAATCCCACTTGATTATGTGCTGTCAAATTTGGTGTGCGAGAATTTTGTTGAGAATTTTTGCATTTGTATTCGTCAAGGATATTGGCTTGTAGTTTTCTTGTCATTTCCTTATCTGGTGGTGTTATCAGGGTAATGTTGGCCTTTTAAAATGAATTTGGAGTATTCTCTTCACTGCAATTTTTGGGAAGATTTTGAGAAGGATTGGTGATAGTTCTTTTAAAATAATTGTTAGACTCACTAGTGAAACC
Organism: Delphinus delphis; assembly: GCF_949987515.2. Lineage (NCBI taxonomy): Eukaryota > Metazoa > Chordata > Mammalia > Artiodactyla > Delphinidae > Delphinus > Delphinus delphis. The sequence continues at coordinate 41,557,142 of NC_082691.1, forward strand.
AACTGGACCTGGGCTTTTCTTTGTTGGGAGAATTTTGATTACTGAGTAAATCTTTTTACTAGTAATATGTCCGTTCAGATTTTTTTTTTTCTGATTCAGTTCTGGTAGGTTGCATGTTTCTAGGAATTTATCCAAATCTATGTTATCCAGTTTGTTGGTGTATAAATGTTCATTGTAGTATCATGATCTTTTTTATTTCTGTGGTGTCAGTTGGAATGTCTCCTCTTTCAAATCTGATATATTTGAACCTTTTCTTTTCTTTTAGTCTAGCTAAAGGATTGTCAATTTTGTTTATTTTTTTAAAAAAACAGCTCTTATTTTTGTCCAAGTCGTGGCTACCCCTGATCTTTATACTGTCTCCATAGTTCTGACTTCTGCAAAATGTCATATAGTTGGAATTATACAGTGTATACCCTGTTCATATTGGCTGCTTTTACTTACTAATGTGCATTTAAGGTTCCTCCCTGTCTTTTCATTGTTTGATAGCTCATTTATTTTTTATGATGAATAATATTCCATTGTCTTTATGTGCCACAGTTTATTTATCCACTTACCAAATGAAGGACATCTTGATTATTTCCAAGTGTGGGCAATTATGAATAAAGCTGCTATAAACATCTGTCTTCAGGTTTGTTTGTGGCCACAGTTTTCAGTGCATGGTACTTTTTAATAATTTTCTTTAATAATGCCATTAACTGCCATGATTTTAAACATTATTATTAACAATTTAAGCTGCTTTTACCTTGAGTAGGAATTAGTCTATTTGAATGCATGTTAAGGACTGAGTCTTCTCCCCAAAAACTAATAGTAACTGAATTAAATTTCTTCACCCCATTTATTGCATATTTGACTGTATATAAGTACATTTTTAAAGTGTGAAAGAGATTATTCTTGCCTATCTAATCCAAATCTTCTGTATTAAATATTTTCTCCTTTGAAGGTTTATCCAATTAGGAATTAATCCCTCATTTTAGGCTTTAGTATGCATGTAATATTTTTAAAAATCCATCATTCATTTCTAGGTCAAAATAACTAACTACCTAAAACTTTAACTTACTTCCCTCACTAAAACCCACTGAAATGACAGAACAAACAATACTAGAAAAAAGGAAGAGTGCCTTCAGAGTGCAAAGATTATTGAAGAATTTCTTGAAGACATAAAGCAGATGGGATTTAATTGGAAAAGAAACCCCACAGAGGTGAACAACTGACAACTCAATAGGGACTTCCGAAAAAAGAAAGTTTTCCAAATAGAACACCAGAAAACTCCCCAGGATCAGAGCAAGTCTGGCTTCAGAGTCAGAGCAGTCCCTGGGGCAATTGGCAAGGTAATTAATTAAAGTGCTTATGGAACTTCTGTGCCAGGACACAGCGCTCAGCACAAGCTAGTGAGCTCTAAATTTAATGGAGGATCTGCCTTAGGGAACTCCCAGGGTGGGCTTGGTGCCAGGAAGACAAGGAGAGCAATGCCTTGGTCAACCTCCAGTTATAAAGTAAATACTGAGTCCTTAGAAGTAGATCAGTGAAACAAAACTAATAACTTATAAACAAAATATTAAAATCTCAATAGAAAATGTGGTAAATATACACATAGAATTCTGGATGAGTAAAAACCGTCATAAGCCTAACACATATTCCGGAAGTCATAAAGGAGAGTCCTGTATATTTGACCACATAATTAGTTTTACTTTCATTGTGACCAACTGTATCATAAAAAAGATAAGACAAACGAAAGCATGGGGGACATATAAACATTAAATATAACAGACAAAAATTAAACCTCCTAATACGCAAAACTGTTGTAAATCAGTAAAAGAAAGACAGCCTAATAAAAAAATGTCATATGAGCATATAAATCCCTAAACATTTTAGACCATTAGACTAGGTATTTTTTAAATCACCTATGATCAGGGGAATAAAAGTAAAAATAATAATGCACTAGAGTGCCAAACTTAAAAACAATATACACTGTTGGAAAAGTTGTGAGAAAAATAGCACTCTCATTTTACTTATTCTTCAGTACAAATTGATATAAACTTTTTAGAGCACAATTTGGCAGGTTTTACCAAAATTTAGTATTATGGGTAAAAGGTTAACAACACTCAATCCCTTCAGCAGGGGGAGCTGACCTTGGGCTTGGTTAACTTTACAGCTTTCCTTCACTGGAAACTTGATAAAGGTAGAATGTCAGCAGTGTTACCAGGCCAAATTGCTAATTGTAATATGGCCCTTTATGATGAAATGCTTCTGGACTGGCAGAACCATAAATAGTAAGAAACCTGCCTCTTGTAATTCTCATAGAAGGAAAATACCTGATTCTGTTCCTGGCAAACTAGATTTCCTAATTCTATATCTTTCTAAGAGAATATGATACTAAGTATGCTTTATGGTAATCCTGTAAGTCTGAAAGTTAGGCAGACATACTATGATTTTTGGTGGACACCATAAACTTGCATAAGCCATTTAAATTCATTTAACATAAAAAAGTACTTAGATATACATAGTAAAATATTTGTTTAAAATATGGAGATATTGTAAATATCCTATAATAGCAGAAGGGATGCATATCTTTTGCTTATCTACACCATATAATATTTTCTACATTCCAAATAGAATGAGTTAGATTTGTATCACTGAAAAAGGCCCTTGATATACTATTGAGTGAAGAAAAGACCCTGAAAAAACAGGCATGTATTATTTCTTGCATGTGTATGCGTCTTCTTGGTCTCTTCTAGTACCTGGGTTACCTCTGAGCACTAACTGGCTTAACCGGCCCCATGTGCTGCTCCCCAATTCCGATCTTGGAGGCAACTAGATCATGTTGTTCTACTTTAACCTCAGGCTTAGTTCTTTCTGTGAGGGGCTCAAGAAACATAATCTTAGAGAAACTCTACTGATTCTACCTATCCTGTCACTCACCAAAAGGAATCACTGTTCAACCTTGGCTACACATTAGAACAATCAGGGAGAACAATCAGGGATCTTTTAAGAGAATACCAATGCTGCTCAGATGGCTTCAATGGAGAATTCCGTGAAAATTTTAAAGAATAATTAACACCAAGTTTACAAAGTCTCTTCCAAAAGACAGAAAAGGATAAAATACTTCCCAACTCATTTTGAGGCCATAATTACCATACAGCAAAACTAGACAAAGACAATAACTACAAAAAAAAGAGAGAAAAACTATAGACCAATATCTCTCATTAAATTAGACACAAAAATACTCAATAAAATATTAGCAAATTGAATCCAGCAATGTATAAAAAGAATTATAAACCATAACCAAGTGAGATTTATTCCAGGCTTGGAATAACTTCAATGGGTGAATTAAACAAAGTGTGGTACCATGGTCCACGTGTAGTAAGATGTCGTGCCACAGAATACTACTTAGCTATCAAAAGGAACAAACTATCGATATACATGACAACCTGGATGAATCTCCAGATATTTATGTTTAATAAAAATAATCCAATCTTAAATGATTACATACTTTTGGATTCTATTTATATAACATTTTTGAAATAAAATTATAGAGCAGAGGAATAGATTAGTAGTTGTCAGGGCTTGGCAGGGAAGGAAGGGAGATAGCTGTGATTATCAAAGGGAGCATGCTGCCAATACTGAGTTTGGGTAGGTACATAGTCATTCCTTTTTAAAAAGGAACACTTTCTCTTGATAGTTTGGAGAAACCATGTTAATTCCTTGACTCTACCCCCAGAAGTTCTGACTCAGCATGGGGTAATGCATAGGAATCTTAACCTAGGACTAAGCAAAGCCTTCTTAAACTTGATACAAAAAAAGGATCCATAAAGGAGTGAATGTGATAAACAGCTGAACGTGATGAACTTGGTCTTTGAACCGTACTTTTGAAAACAGAGTTCTAAGGTTTAAAGGTGGACTGCTAAAATAATCATGAAACATTCTATTTAATCAATCTTCATCTTAACCGTGACAGATGCTATGCAAAGCTACATATACAATAATTTGTATAGAAATAAATACATAGAGATGAACATACACATACAAACGAGTGCATACAAATCCGGTGAAATCTGAATAAGGTAAGTGAATTTTATCAAAATCAACTTCTTGATTAAGGTACTGTACTGTAGTTATGTATCAATACGATGTTACCATCGGTAGAAACTGAGTGAAGGGTATAGAATATTATATCTGTATTGTATCTGACAACTGCATGTTAATCTACCATTACCTCAAAATAAGTTTAAAGAACAAAACTAAAGGTCTACTTCAGAGATTTATTTTGTCTCTGATGGGACCAAAGGAATGTGTATTTAAAAAAAATTCTTCAGGCAAATCTATGTGAATCTCAAGTTAAGAACTATTGCTAGCTGCTATCCTCATGGTTTAGACTGAACCTATGGCCACGGCATTTGCCTGAGTTTCATCTGAATCTGCTGTCCTGTGAACACTGTTTTGGACTGCATGGCTATTCTTTCGGATCCCACCATTGCAGTGGAATCCACCCATCTCTTCTCTCCCTTCCTCTCTCTCTCTCTCCCCTCTAGACTGAAGTTGAGCTTCAGTCCCAGCCTAACTTACTCAAAGCCAGATATTGTTATGACATGCATTGCTATGTTTTTCTCAGTATTACTCTCAGTAATCTGTTTTAATATTCTAATAAATTATGTGAAGCATACCAATAAATATGATTTATCAAAGGATGAGCATAATATATTGGAATGACAATTCCAGAGATGTTAACTCTTTTTGATCGTTTTGTTTTCACTACTTTCATGTACTAGAGGCAACACTAGTTTAGTTGAGCCTCGTTAGGAAGCATTTTTTGCATAGTTTTTATGTGCTTTTCAATTCTTTTTTTCTAAAACACATTAGCTTCTTACTATAGACAGTGGCAAACACTATTCGGAAATAAAAATGATAAAAGACAGGTCAAGTCTTATTTGGAATAGTACAGTTGTAATGAAAACACACACAAACACACACACACACAGAGCTTATATTTTAGGTCACTTGTTTTGACACAAGTTGATTTTTCCATGCCAGCTAGCAAAGTTGAACAGTCCTATAGTGCCTATTGTAATCAAATCAGGCTTGAGTCAGAAGTGAAAATCCATCTAGGTTACACCTCCTCCTAAATGTTTTTCTAAGCAACAGACACTCTGAAATAAAGAATCTGTCAGAAGGAGCTGGCAAAAAATTATAGATTTTAATTCTAAAACCCACGCAGTTTCTTTGTCACAGTTACTTTTAACCATAATGTTTGGCTGGCTGGGGGCCTAACAAGGGATATTAGAGAGGCCTCCCAGGGTCATTTTTTGATGACATGGCACTGAAATTGTTTTGCGAACTGTGATAATCATTATTACTGCTCCTGAGTGGCAGTGTCTTCCTTAGAGAACCCTCTCCCAAACAGTCATGTGGTGCATTTCATGCAAGCCTAGCATAGCTGATGCCCTCAGTAGTAATGGATGTCTTGGGCCACTGTTTTCTACACTGTGATCACCCTTTCTCCTGACTATGTAGGCTAAATGGCATTGCTGTAATTATGATTGCTGCAACCCAGAATTGGAATCACATCACAGAACTAAAAGCCCATCACGACAACCACACAGCGAGTGCTCTTTTTTCTCATGATCATACAATTCACTGTTCTGTATTTAAAGCTTGGTTTTGTGCTTCTGTCACTTAATGGCAACTAGTGAATGAATTATTGGAGTTATTAAAAGAGAAGAGTATTTAAAAGGTTGAATGTTATAAGAAGCAAAAGAAACTGAAAAACATGTTGCCAATACTGAGTTCTGCTAGGAACATAGTCATTCCTTTTTAAGAAGGAACATTTTCTCATAATAGTTTGGGGAAACCATGTCAATTCCTGGACTCCACCCCCAGAAGTTCTGACTCAGCATGGGGTAGTGCATAGGAATCTTAACCTAGGACTAATCAAAGGCTTCTTAAACTTGATGCAAAAAAAGGATCCATAAAGAAGTGAATGTGATAAACAGCTGAATGTGATGAACTTGGTCTTTGAACCATACTTTTGAAAACAGAGTTCTAAGGTTTAAAGGTAGGCTGATATGATAAAATAATCATGAAACATTCTATTTAATCCATCTTCACCAGGATAGATGAGTAGGTAGAAGTCCAGGACAGTAACACTGCTCAGAATTAAGGAATATCAATTTAAGACTATGCATTCATTGTACCTCCTGGAGACTGAAGACACTGGATGGATTCAGGTACAGTGGCTGAGAAGAAGCTAACCCTTTGGCTTCTCCATGTGTGCTCAGAGCATTCAGATGCATTCTGAAACCCTGGCTTTTTGCCTCATACCTCACTCCATTTCCTACCGCTGCCATGTGTACTGGCGCTCTAAATCACAATTGTGCTTCTGCCTTAGTTTTCATGCCTGAGTTCTTTTTGGATTTTTTACATTTAGACCAACATTTTCCTAGAATTGGTGCCCTCCCTAATTTTTGTCAGTCTCTCTCTATTCCCTCTGGGATCACCTGGATATGATCCTGAGTGTCTCATTTCTTCCAGAGTAAAGAAGTTGTTCTCCCCACCTAGTCTACGTTTTGTTAAATCTACCTGGAATTACATGTTCTTAGTACTCTTCTTTTTAAAATTCCGTATTTGGATGCCCAGAATACCTCCCCTCAGGACTAGTGTCTGTCTCTTTATAAGCTTAGTCCCAAAGCCCTGCCCCAAACGCTGCTAATCTGGTTCTTTCGACCCAGTTAACCTGAGATTCACAATGTCTTAAAATAATACACTTTGTCAAAGAAGGCCACTAAATTTGCTAGAACAACCGAAGACGGATCATCCTCCCTAATTCATTAATCTGGTCAAATCATGGTAAACTCTTAATATCAAGCACTTAAAAGAGAAAAGAAACCTTTTTATTAGGCATGAGGGATAAAATAAATTGGAAGTAATAGCAAGCATTTGTCAGTTGTATTTTTCTAGTACTGGATCCAGAGAAGACGATCGAAATAAAAGCATTTTAGCCTCTAAAGTGATGGGGCTAGAAAAAGTATCAGCATTCCATTGGGGTCCCTGTCTTTAATGACCTAGTAAAGATGAAAATGTTCATTTACAACTATGTCAATAACTTATAGACATCCCTGAACATAGCTCAAGGTGTTTTTAAAAAAACTTTTTATTTTATATTGGAGTATAGCCAATTAACAATGTAGTGACAGTTTCAGGTGCACAGCAAAGCGACTCAGCCATACATAAACATGCGTCAATTTTCCCCCAGACTCCCCTCCCATCCAGGCTGCCACATAACGTTGTAGCTCAAGGTCTTATAGAATTACGTCTTCTCTTGACAAGTAGAGCAAGATCTGCTTCTCTATGTCCCATCTATGCCAAAGCTGTAACATTTGAAATTACTTCTCATTTCCTCTTTAGAGCCATTCAGAGAAACTAAGACAGTCAACTTTAGTGGATCAACTGCTTTACCTTCCTTGCAAAGATACCATTTTTCTAACACTAGGATTGTATGGTGTAAAGTAGGGGTTGAGATTCATTTTATTCCTTGTGGATATTCCAGCACCATTTGTTAAAAAGATTTTTCTTTCCCCATGGAATGATTCAGCTCCGTTATTGAAAATCAACAAAAAATCTAGATTCACTTATATAGTTTCACTGTATAAGTGAAACTATTTCTGAGCTCTTCTGTTCCACTAATCTGTCATGCCTTATGCAAGTACTATGCTATATTGATTACTCTATCTTAATAGGTGATTTCTGAATTCAATTCATATAAGCCTTCCAAGCTTTTTTTTTTTTTTTCATTTTCAGGATTCTAGGTCTTTTGTATTTGCATATACATTTCAGAATCAGCTTGTCAAATTCAAAGGAAGGAAGTGAGCGAGGGAGGGAGGGAGAAAAAGAAAGAGAGAGAGAGAAAAACAGGAAGGAAGGAAGGAAAGGAGGGAGGGAGGGAAAGAAAAAGAATGAAAGGAGCCTGTTAGAATAATAACTGGGAATGTGTTGAGTTTATAAATTAATTTGGTGAAAACTGACATCTTTTTAACATTGGGTCATCCAACAAATACTTTTGTATTGTTCTACCTCCATTGTTTAGGTGCCGTTTAATTTCTCTAAGCAATGTTTTCAGTGTTGAGGATTTATATGACTTTTGTCAAATTTATATCTACATATTTTAATATTTATTGCCTCCTCAATAATTAGAATTATTTTAAAATTTCATATCCAATTATTTGTCATTGTATAAAAAATGCAATTGATTTTTTAATAAATTAAACTTCTACTCTGAGAACTTGTTAAATTTATTCTTAGTTCTGATCATTTTTGGAAGATTACTTAGGATATTCTGCATACAAAATCGTGCCACATACAAATAGAGAAACTTTCCTTCATTTCTATCTTTATATCTTTATTTTCTTTTGCTAGATTCATTTCTATGGCTAGGCTCACCAGTATAACACTTAATAGGAGAGGTAAGAGACAGCATCTTTGCCTTGTTTCTAATCTTAGGAGGAAAATAATCAACATTTCACAATTTGGTATGATGCTACCTATACATTAGTCATAAATGCCCTTGAACAGATTGAAAACTTTTATTACTAGTTTTCAGAAATTTTTGAATAGGTCTTAAAGCTTCTCAAATGTTTTTACTGTATGTGTTGAAATGATCAATGATTATTTCTCCTTGAATTCTAAGATGCTGCATTACATTGATTGATTTTCAGTGTTAAATTAACCTAGCATTTCTGAGATAATTTAAATATATTTTGTTAAAGGTTTGTGCATTTACGTACATGAAAAATATTGGTGACTAATTGCCTTTGTAATTTTGGGGGGGCGGGGATATTGTTCTTAGGGTTATGCTGTCCTCATAAAGCAAGTTGGAATGTACTCATCCCTTATTTTCTGATAGACTACTGGAAATCATTATTTCCTTAAATATTTTATAGAATTCCACAGTAAACCATCTAGGTCTGGATTCTTCTATCTGGAAAAGTCTTTGATAATGAGTTCAAGTTCCTTAATACACATAGTTTCCTAACCTATCAAATAGGGATAAAAATAGTACCTCTTTTGTGGGATTTTAATCAAAATTAGTTGGTTTGATACTTGTAAAACTCCTAGAGTAGCATCTGGCACATAGAAAGGGATCAACAGATGTCTGTTAAATAAGGTTTCTGTTAACATTTTAATGATTTCCATTAAAATGTTTTATGCATATAATACTAAAAAGACGATTTAGGTTATAACATATTTGGATTGATATATTTTTAAGATACTGTATTTTCTCATATCATTAGTTCTTTGTAATTATGTTATATATAATTTTTGATACAGATATCCCCATAATACACTAAAATATTCTCCCTTACTTGGAGAGTTATAACCTATCCAGTGCTTATTTTTAAATAAAGTATTAATATGAAATTCCTGGGTTAGAAGCCTTGAACATACTTACATTCTTTGCATTAGCTATCAAACTGCTTTCCAAAAGATTGCCCCTTTACCAAAATTTTTAACTGTACACTCGTTCTGACACCAGATTCTACTATAATTCCCACTGTTGCCTATTTATTTGGTAAGCTAGAACATTTTTTGCTTTAATTTTAAAATTCCTAAAAGTGAGTTATGTTGAACATTTTTCTCATTCCTTTTGTTGTGATTTTCTCATTTAATTTGCCCATCTTTATATTTATTAGTGAATTTTATCCACGTCTTTTGTCCATCTTTTACTACAATGTTAGAGTTTTTATATGTTGATTTTTTAAATCTTAATTTATCATTTCCCTTTGGTTTTGTTACCTTTTTTTTGACATACCAAATGTACCCTTTCCCAGGTTTACGTGTCAAAGCATTTAATAATTAATTTGCAAGTTCTTTCTTTTCTGTTTATACAATTGTTGAAAATCCTTTTTACATCCAATGTTCAATTTTCTTCTACTTTTTATTACATACTGATTTTTTTATCTTATAATTATTCAGTCCACTCAAATTTATTTTGATTTATGATTAATAAAACATGAAACATTTTATTATCTTCACTTAATAGGTGAGTATACTGATTCCCAGAAGGATTACCTGATGTAGCCAGAATTACACAGCTAGTAAGTAGTAGAGTTGGGATTTCAACATCTAATTCTCCTGTTCTAAAGTCCATGCCTAAACTTAGAACAAGCATATTGCCAAATTACCCTTTATTTTTAGTTCACTTTCTCAATGTAAACTTTTTAAGTGAACATATAAAGATACGTGCATGCTCTAAAATATATTTATTTTCAATTTATTAATAGATTATACATCTGTGAAACAGACTACCATAGGGCCCACTCAGAAGGGCATGGAGGGAGTTATAAGGTCAAATGCCTTCAGGACCAGTTAGAAAATGTTACATGTGAAGTTCAGTGCCATGAAACTGGTTAAACTTACGGTAAAATAGAGAGGGCCTGTTTTTTCCCTAAGGGTGTAAAAAGAATTTTTTTTAAACACTTGGTGTTCATACCAATAAAGTCTACAGAATGACACTCCAGGGCACCTTTAGATCCTTACCTTAATATGTCTACCAATCAAACTATTATGTCAGAATCTTTGTCCAATTCCAAGCAGTTCCCTACTTTCAAAGACTCAGACCTCTTAGGCACAAACCCCCAAATCCTACAGATATTCTCTGACTCACCCTTCCTGAGAGATTGCTAAGACTGTCATGATGGTATTCTCCCTTAGGGCAGTGAATTCTAATCATCTCAGCTTTGTTTTATGTACAGGTTGTCCAGGATGTTTGGGGAGTTTAATACTTTTAAGAAGTTGATATTAAGATAGAAGGTATGAATTTTGGTACATTGTGAGGAAAAACTCTTTTGCTCAATTCCAAGGTTTTTCCCTCTGGCCCACTGCATACATGGTTTATATCTGGCTGAGAGTAATAAGCAATTACCAATACCCTGAAAATGCACACTGACAGTCTGGAGAGGGAAGAGGAAGAGCGTTTTATCCATGGTCATCCTGAAATCTAGGTGGAGCTTGCAGTCAGTAGCTGAGTTTTCTCCTCAGGTAGATTATCTGTGCCCTTGAATAACTACATAAAATGTTTAACCTCATTACTACTCAAGGACATTAAAACTAAGTGCTATGCTATTTTGTATTTGTTTAATTTGTAAAGATAATATGCATGAAAATAAAGCAAGCAGTGGTGTGGGGGGAAGGGGGTTCCTTAGTATGATTAAATGTTAACACAATCCCAGAAGATCAAAGTAGAAGGAAGATGGATGGGCTGACCTTTAAGGATGGATTAACTTAACATAAATACTTTGAATAATAAAATATTTCCAAATATATACTGACAGTGGTGTATCAAGTCAGCAGGAGCCATGCAAAGAAAGCAATCTGTCCCAAAGGGGAGGAATATTTTATCACTGACATTTTTTAGAATTGCTAGCACATGGTGATAAAAGAAAAAAGATCAAAATTTAGTCGGTTTTGAGTTTTGATATCCTTTAAAAATATCTATGGAAAATAATTCCTTTGGTGTCTGCACTGTGACTAACTGCTCACAACCCCACACCAACACCTTAATATGCTACCACTTACTGGTACTTTACAAGTCCCAGTTTTTATAAGAAACACTGAAATCCCTTCATAACTAAATCCCATTTTAGCTAGTAAACTGAAGAAAGGAATAGTCTTCTGTATCAAAAGTCATTATGATTTCCAAATAAGAGGAAGCACCATGTGTGTCATATATTCATGGTTTCAGGTAGGTAAACATCACCCATGAGGAAACCATGAGGAAATTGATGATAAATAATCTTTTGGAAAAGAGTTACAACTGTCTACCGTGTACCAAAACATATCTTCTTCGAGACTTTTTTTTTTTTTTTTACATCTTTATTGGAGTATAATTGCTTTACAATGGTGTGTTAGTTTCTGTTTCTCTTTCACTTTTAAGAAAGAGATACGTATGGCAGAATCAGCTTAAGAAATATCTATTGTTTGGTCTTCCCAGAATAGCTTCTAATAAATAATATTAATCATTGAATTTCTAAATAGTAAATAAAAAGAGATTCAGAGGAATTCACAACAGAAACAGACTCACGGGAATAGATTATTGGATTTGGGGAACTGAAGTCTTATGCAATAGAGCCCAAGGGTTTGATCATGGTTTGTCATGAGGTAAAAATGTCTTTGTTTGTTCTCCCAGAATAAAATTTCCTAGTATATTTAAATTGCTGAGCATAGTTATTACCCTAAGTTTAACATAGGATTCTCAATAAAATAGGCTGTATTAAATTAAAAGACTTCTCTTTCCTTTTTTTTTTTTTTTTTTTTTTTTGGAGTATGCGGGCCTCTCACTGTTGTGGCCTCTCCCGTTGCGGAGCACAGGCTCCGGACGCACAGGCTCAGCAGCCATGGCTCACGGGCCCAGCCGCTCTGCAGCATGTGGGATCTTCCCGGACCGGGGCACGAACCTATGTCCCCTCCATCGGCAGGCGGACTCTCAACCACTGCGCCACCAGGGAAGCCCCAAAAGACTTATCTTTGATATAGCATAACTCAGTACTCAATAACCTATATTTTTAAAAATAAATCTAATAGCAAGTAAATGAAAATGGTCAATGCCTCATGGATTCTATTGATTTTATTATTGATCCTGGTTAATATTTAAATTTTTTTTTAATTTAGGCCACTTTTTATCTTGTATAGTAAAAAAAAATGCTATAACATATCAAACTGTTGGACAATTTAAGATAATGATGCAAACACTGATTCATAAAACTATTAACAAATTATGACTGCATGGATACTCAGAAAGTAACAGGTAAGTAGGTAGGTCGATAGACACACACACATCAGGGCTCAACAGGCAAACTATAAACTACTAGTGTTGCTTTTTAAAGAAAAAATATATTTATAAGTTGTCCATGAGTTACTCAATATTGGGTTAGAGTATAGTATTAAAAAATGAAAGTTTGGGTTAGTTATGTACTGTTAATATGACATATAACATTTATTATTTCGCATGTTCCAGTCACTACACTAAGACTCTTTCAGGGGTTAATTCACCCAAACGTCTTAATGCACTAGAGAAGGAATATAATTATCTCAATTCCCAGAAGGGTTACTATATAAAGGACTTGAGAATTTATTACAGAAAGCAGGGATAGTTGAGTGGCAAAAGGAGAAATCTATTGACAATTAAATTTCTGTGCTGGCCACCTGAATAGCAAACAACATGTACAACTATACGGTGGCCCAAACTTTATTTTTCATGCTTCATGTGTATACTCAATGCCTGCTTCTCTTTACCAGGATTTGGGTAGAGAGCATAAGACATAAAAGTAATGATTCTTTTCTTTTTAATAACAATGGAAGCACATTTCTAGAGCCTTTTCTTTTCTTTTCTTTTCTTTTTTTGGCCTCTTGGCATACGGGATCTTAGTTCCCCGACCAGGGATCAAACCCACGTCCCCTGCAGTGGAAGGGTGGATTCTTAACCACTGGACCACCAGGGAATTCAACCTAGAGCCGTTTTTAACTTTAAAGAAGATATTCAAGTGAATCTTTATGAACCCCGATCTCTGCCAAAAGGGATCCTAGATTTGATTAGCTCAGAGGAGTGGAATTAAATTATGATGGAGCATTCAGCTAGCAGCATTCTCTGGGAAATTAACTGGCAGAGAAAAACTTCCTTTGCCATGCTGATTACAAATAGAAATATTCCTCTGCACCCTTTTCTTCAGGTGCGGGCATAAATTCACTTTTGTTAAATATCTAGGTCCACACACAGATGTTTATGTTGCTCTTCATTTAAAAAAAAAAAGTACTACTAGATGAAGTTTAAAAATCTGTTAAATATCTATCCCAGGGAGCGTAGATAGTATTCATAAGCTCTTCAAAGCTTTCATTTCCTGCTAAAGATACACATATATGTAAATTTTGTTGACTAAGACTCAGTTGAAGTCTGCCAGGAAAACATGTTATTATAATGAAAAAGAAAATGTGCACCATACCATGCTTTTGAGGAGGGAGAAGATAGAGTTTGCTATGTGTCTATAACCACATTTTTCCCATTTTTGATACAAGAAGCTGTGAAAAGTGTTGGATAAGCAGTACTCTATACTCTAAAGAAAATTTGTGAAAATTACACAAAGGAATTAAATATAAGTGAAGAGATATCTCTTTCTCCCTCTTTTGTAAACAAAGACTGTCACAGAGAGCATTGCTGGTTGGAGAACAGATTTTAAATCCAAACTGTCTGTACTTTTATTCCACTTTCAACACTACCGGCTGGGTGATCCTGGGAAAATTCACTGACTTCTCTGTACCTCATCTTCCTCATCTTGAAAAATTCCGTAATAATAGCAGCAAAATGATAGGACTGTTATAAGGATTGAGTGAAATAATGTATGTGAAGTTGGAAAATGCTACATAACTATTAGCTATAATAACAATCACAAATATAATTATTATAATTTTATTTTTATTATAACTCTCAAACAAAATTCAAAGAACTGCCATTTCAAAGTAGCAGCCTATTTTTGTATGCCACAGTTAAATATAAATTCCCCATAAGATAAATACGATGGAAGGAAAAATTAACCGTAGCATTTTTCAGTTAGAAATGACAGAAAACCAGCTCAACTAGAGTAACAAGAATGCTGGAGGTACTAATTTAAAAAGCCAAGAAGACTCCGTGTGCTACTGCGTTCCAAGAAGACTAGATCTAAGACTCCAAGCAAATGCGTTAGTCTCTCTCTCAATCTCTTTCTTTCTCCCCCATTCCCCTCTGCTTAAACCCTTCCCAACTCTTGGCTCTGCTTCTGATATTTTCCCTTTATATCCTTGGCAGGTTTTCTACAGGCTTATCCCAGGAACTTCAAGCTTTATCCCAGAGTAAGAGGTGCCTCCTTTTGGAGCTGTTTGTGTCACATGTCTACCTCTGGATTAATTAGTTGTGTCCTGGGAAAAGAAGAGGATGGTGCTCTCTAAATAGACCAAAAAGGGTTGTCTCCAAGAAGAAGCAATGTAGACAAATGTGTTTTTACTGTAAAGGGATGTGGTGATGCCATCACATAAAGGAAAAGTGGAAAGCAAAGATGGAATTTACCTATTAGTCAGAGAGCAACATCAACCAGAAATTGTTATATTGAGACCATGCGGAAGCTGGAAATGGGTACTGATATTGGTATAGTTGCATCCTGCTATAAAAACTGACAACTTTGCTATTTTTTGACACTCAATTTAATTACTGTATTAGACTTACTTTTTTTTTTTCCTTCTTCTTCTTATATATAGTATTCTAATAATAACCTGGGGAAAATATGTTAGCTGGCGGTATGACATTTTAATAAATATAAATGGAATAAAGAAGGCTTCAATGAACCTGGTGACAAATGTATCTGTATAAGTTTAGAGCACATTATGTTTACTAAAATTAAATTACCCTATTAAAAATCTCTACCACTTGGTCCAACTGATAAATCAAACCTAAGGCCAGTGTGAAAAGGTGATGATTAGACAACTCTTATGGAATTTGCTGGTCTTTAGAAACGTGATTGTCATCGACAAAATGGTAGTCAGTAGATTAATTCAATGACTATTAATTGGCTATCTAACATGAATAAGACATTATGAATAAGTTGTCCAAAGAATTCTTCTTTTGGCATTTTCCAGTAGACAGGTTAATCATTAGAATGAAATGGGTCACTTGATTAAATGACAAATTTATCTCCACTGGTTAAGGGGGTGTCAGCTCTAAAGTAATGTAATACATGGACATTAATATTAGGGACATATTTATTAAAACACTGGTGATTTCACTTACTAGCCATGGGACAGTAGGCACGAAACTTTAACTTTCTGAATACCACTTGGTCCTTCCATGCAATAGGAGTAATAATACACCCACTTATGTTATTCTGAAGATGAAGTGCGATTGCTGCTTAGCACATGAACTATTGCTTCGATCCCCTCCATTCATGTGCTTAGACTGCAGAGATGTGACTCAGGAGGCCAAGATATAGTGTATTTTGAAATCTTAAGAGCTGATAAAACTTTCTAAAACTCATTTGCTATCTGAAAATACCTTTCTACTTGAATTACATTGTGAGTAATATCTTTTTTAAATAATACCTTTCTATTTGAATTACACTGTGAGCAATATCTTTCTTTTTCAATTACCTAGCCAATACAAATAAATGCAAAAACATTGTTACTGCAACTGTGATTATAACAGGTGGTCTGGATTTCACCTCCTACATAGTTCTGATTTTAACCAGTATGTCTCCAACACCAGCAGGAAAATCCTATTAATTTCATTATGTTAGCCTTGTAAGATTTCAAAACGGTAACAAAGTATCCTGGCTATTCATATGTATTCCTTTTACTGAATTTCCCTGGAAATTACTAAATATAAAGGCATTGCTTTTCCCATATTTATCTTTACATCAAAATGGATCCACTTACAACTTTGCAAATATGTCACTGAACATATAGTGAAAAACTGCTGAAATGGTAAGACAAACATTTAGAATCTACTTTTTCTTTGCCCTAAGACGCATGAGTATTAGCTAGTGATTAATAGTTTCCATGACTAAATCCTGTCTAACATCAGTTATAAATTCAGCAAGCTAAAACTAATCCTAACAATATAGATAAGAGTAGGCTAAAGAAAACATGGTCTCTATTAAATACTGAGAATTTTTAAACTTTTTTAACCTTAAAGCATAAAAAGTTAGTTATCAGTTTCGTCTCAGTGGTGAATGAGAGAAAGAGGGAGGAAAAGAAGTTACTATCAGGATGAGGAATCCAAATATCCTGAACCCTTGGTGAGTTTCCTGTTACAGCTGCAGTTTCGGTACCCACTCCCCACTCACCCGCATCCATCAAGTCCCTGAGAGAAATATATGTGCAGGGAACAAGTTCAGACAAATGTATACATATTTTTATCATTAATTGAGACTTTGGACCCAGCACTCAATGTAATCTCTAGACAAGCTGAACTTGACTGAAGTGGAATTAACTGGGCTACTTATTCAAAAAGAAGCGAGCCCCAGATCACCTTGCCACATTAGTTGTATGGAATTCCAAGAGACAAATATCAGGGACAGTGAAGTCTAAGAAAATTTCTCTTTAAAAATTGGAATACAGGGCTTCCCTGGTGGCGCAGTGGTTGAAAGTCTGCCTGCCGATGCAGGGGACACGGGTTCGTGCCCCAGTCCGGGAGGATCCCACATGCCGTGGAGCGACTAAGCCCGTGGGCCATGGCCGCTGAGCCTGCGTGTCCCGCAACGGGAGAGGCCACAACAGTGAAAGGTCCGCGTACCGCAAAAAAAAAAAAAAAAAAAAAAAAGATTGGAATACAAATAGACCACTGCCAAATAAGGACAAATTTTGACTGTTCTGGTTATCACATTAAATTGTTCAGTGCCTAACATGTTGGACCAATACATTTCATGTACTAAAGCCATCTCTAGCAATAGTTCTCTGTCTTGAGGGTAAAGAGTTTTGAGCATCTAACCGTGAAAATATAATAATAAAAACTGAAGCAAAATTTAAGTCTTTAAGAAGGAGAACTAGGTCTAAATAGTCAATCAGGCGAAGAATCTTATATGCTCTTAAATATAAATATAAAATTTTGTATTTCTGTTCTGAAGATTTGCAAATGTTCCTATGAATCTCTGTGGGAATAAATGAGATAATAATGTTTATTCCATAAATGTTTTAATGAATGTTTCTTTGATGTTTATCCAGAACTTGCTGAAATAGGTCAGGAAGAGATTTTTCTTCAATTTGTTTCACTTCAGTAAAAGACTACACTCTATGCTAGACTAAGAAATTATCCCGATTCCATCCTGCATGTAACATTATGTTCATATACAATGGGGACTACAGTGAGGAGAATTCCCTGGCATCCCCCTGGTGGATGTATAGTACAGCCAAAAAATAAACATGTGTCGTTTTAATCCACTGAGATTTTAGAATTGTTTGTTATTCGGCATAATCTGGCCTATTCTGAGGGATATACAGAGCAATACAAAGAATACCAGGAGAGTGGAGTCCAATTACCCACAAGCCAATGCATTCTGCGTTTTTCACTCCACACAAAAATCACCCTATTAACCCCTCATAATAAAACCCTTGAAACTGGAGGGAAATTAATTTCTCACCAAATATAGAAAAACATCACTTTAAAGCACTTCTTTCTATTCTATTCAAATATAACCAGAGGGATCTCATTAAGATACCAAGTTGGAATGTATTTAGGTTTCTTTGTTAGTATCTGAAGCCAGGGCTTTCTTCATTTGAAATTTATGTAGCTTTTTTAAGCATATCCAAAGTCAGACTACTCAAACTACACATCTCGAATGTGTTCCAATTTTCCAAAGTGTCATATAGACAAAAGGAAACACAAGAAAATCACCGCACCAGTTTAACACCACCAATTCTAGAAAACACAAACACATCCTGGAATCAACTCTGATTACTGCAGTAGCAGACTGTCTGCAGACTTATTTGACCATTACCGAATATTTTCCCAAGCTAAAATAGTGTGTCCCAAAACCACTTATAATTACCACAATTCTGGGCAGCCTCTTGGCCTATCTTAAGGTATCAGGCCTTCAAAAGGAACCCAATTTCAGCATCTTTTTGCTAAAATTATGTGAAACGAGGGGGGAGGAGGACTGTGTACTCTCATGCACTAGTATTTTTCTGGTCCCTGGTCTCATAATTTTAAGTACAGCTTAGACTCTAGTCTTAAGTAACATTGTTATTCTCTGACACTGATTATAAGGGAGATAGTGTTTTATTTTTGCAAGAAATGGAGAGACAGAAAAAGGAAGGAAAAGTCTTCCTGATTTCAACCCTTCCTGTATGTCAGTCAAGTCAGGCCGTCTGTCCAAAGTTCATTCCTGTTCACAGAGATAGAAGTTCTAATTATGATCTTACAATGTTCATATCTAGGGAGACAAACAAAAGACATTGCTATTAAAGATGCTTCTTATAGAATAGCGCTGAAATATCAGTGGTCATTTCGCTTTTCTCTTTGACTTTATGCACACATGCATGATCACGAGCATATACGTTCACAAACACACATGTGTGTGCTCTTGCCTTAGAGCCTAGAATTCATTGCTTATAGAAAGAACCACCTCGACATGAAACAGCATGTGGTTGGAGTATCTCAGCAAGATTGCAGGGAGGCCAGAGAGATCTCTGAATTTAGTCCTACCAGGTGTCTCTACTCCATGCTGAATGAAATTACAAAAAGCATTCAGAGAAAGGTAAAGAAGAACACAGTCATGTAATCTGGGGCAGCCAGTCCTATGTCACCCACATCTAAGCATCACCAATTAAAAAGCCGGTAAACTTCACACTGGAGTTTTTCAGGTTTTCTGCTAAGGCTCAGAGTTAAATGATTTTTAGAACTAGATCCATACTAGTCTGAGGCAGTTGTGAGGGTAAAAATTTTCCCATATGGGGTTTTGACGGTTAAATTGTGGCTTCCTCTAACTTCTAAGGGTCCCTTCTGCATACTCTACATGGAAGACTGGCCAATAAGCCTGTAACTGGCAAAGGAAACCTCACAATAAAGAAGGCATGTTTTTTTCACACAAAATTTCCATCTACATGTCTACATGTAGACATTCCATCTACATTCACATCCACTTCAATACGCAGATTGGTGGCAGACGTTAGTCCTGTCTTCAAGCTGGAGAAAGACAGAGTTGCCCCATATTTCCAATGACCGTCAGATACTAAATAAAAGAAGAAAACATTTGGCAAATGACCAAAGCCTGTCCCATTACAGCTGTTCCCTTTGTGACTCAGAGGAAGTTATAAACACAGAATAAACAAATACTAGTTCTTTACCATTAGTTGATATTTTAGCGCCAAATCCCTGTGAGATACATTATTTCTGGTGAACTGGGCTGGACCTGGCTAGCTTCCAAACATTTTTAAGATTAACAGAGTACAACTGATTATTTATTGGCTACAGTGTCCAAAACTTGTTTTAATCTTGACCTTTTTCACCATATTTTTCCTTACTAAAATGTAAGACTGACAAAAAATCCATTTGTCCAACTCTGATCTAAATTCCTACATTTGATATCAAGACAATCATTAAGTAGTTTTATCACAGTAACAGAAAAGCAGATGAGAGCAATTTATTTTAGCTTGATTACTTCTGGGCAAAATTCTTGAATTTGCAAACATGGTGATTATGTCCCACAGTTCCTCCAAAGACATTTCAGAGACAAAACCATTATTAATATAGAGTAACATGCACTGACAGGATATTTCACTTGATTAAAAACATTCCCCCCTCCCCCCCAAAAAAAGTTTGATTCATTGCCTCTCATATAAGCACACTTAGTATTAGTTTTAAGTTATTCAACTTTCAGGAAGCACTAGACATAAAACATTTTCCTGATAAATCTGAATGGATTCTCACACTGTTCTCACACATTCATTGTATAAGACACCATAGCCACCCTGATGTACTATAACATTCAAATTAAGCCAATAAACATATTGTGTTTTTAGTGGCTTATAAAAAGACTCACAGCTTATGGTAAATGACTGCATATCTCATGAGGAAGTCCATTGAAGGGAGGTTTGTGACAAAATTTCTGATATGGAATTCTGTATTGTGTGTATCTCTAAGTCAAAACCAAACTTTGTATTTATTAACAGTATATTTTTAAATCAAAACATTAACTACTCTATGGTAGACTATACTATAAGATTTTAACTGAATATATTATCAATATATACTAATAATTAAAATATAATTAGTAAATATTAACATATTATATAAATGAGATAATTTATTGTGCGATATTTATTTTCTCTAAATTCAAACTCATGACAGTTTTCAAAATTGTTTTTACTTGATTCTATTCAATACCAACCCTAGTCTTGGAATATGCTCTGTATCATGTATGTTTGAAAACAGTGAATTTCAAATAGACACAGCTGATGCTACGGAATACGTGTGTACATTCCTGTGTGTGCTTGTGCAAATAGGTGTGTGAAAGAGATATGTATTTATTTGTCTTTATCTAATATTCTCTAGATATTAAAAATAAACCCAAAGTGCCTATGGTATTCTCTCCATTATATTGATTTGCTTTATGCAGTTTTTAAATGAAACAGAGTATGTGGTCAATCAACAAGACTGATATTAGCACAAGTGATGCAGCATATTATATAACAGGCTACTGCAATTGTCTGTTTCTCCCTCCACATCACTCGTCATTATGATTGCCATGCCCTGTATTTTAAAATAAAATGGAGCTCTGATAATGATGGCTGAATATGCAAAGGAGGGATGGGGCTGCAGTATTGGAGAGGGATGGAAGTATTTAAAAGCTAAGAGGAAACATTTTAAAACTTTCATAACATTAATATTTTTAGCATTTAATTACAAATTTAAAATCATATAAAAATGATTCTTAGGTTTTAAAGTGATTTTAATATTATTTAACATTAATAATGTACTACGTAACTCTAAGAAGTGGTTAAGAAGAAGCCTGATAAAACTACCGAAACTAGGGTAGTATATTAATCATGTTTTTTCTTTCCATATTTTCTGATGCTTTGACATCTTAGAGGCCTTTCTGGCCAGGGAGAGACTGTTCCTCCCAGGGCTAGCTAATTCCTGGAGAGAGTAAATCACTCCCTCATAAGCATGCCTTTCATATGCAAACTAACAAAGCCAAAGAAAGCCCAGATCCTCAACCACCTCCTTTACCTTACTGTCAAACACCAAGCCAATACTCCCCCTGACCTAAGTCACCAAGTACTAGACAACCAGAGACCACTGCTATAGCCCAAAGCCCAATGAAAGTATTTAAACTACTCAATCCTAAACTTGTTCAAACTTGCCTTACCCTGTCTCAGCTATTCCTTCCCGTGGAAATCAAAATAAAGTCTCTGGGCCATGCTTTCCCCTGGCTCCTTCCGCCTCCTGACCAACCCCAGTGCTTCCCGATGTAGCCCTGCGTGGCGTGGTGGGCTCCCTTCTCTAGGAAACTGTGAATAATACAACTTCTTTCAACAGCGTTGGCCTTACTGTGGCATCATTCCGTCACCTCTATGAATTGAGTCCCAAGCACAATCAAAACAGGTAATAATATGACTGTAAATTATGAAAGAAATATAATTTACTGTTCACATTTGGTCAAATTCTAATACTATTCCCAAATATAATATTTGTTAATGCTCATCTGTTTGTTGTGCTCTGAGCTCTTTTCTCTTTTTGCCAGGCTGTTGCTTGCTGTTCCTATCCTTTCTCTCCCACTTACCTGTCAATCTACACTTAGTCCACACATTTGCCATTCTCTGTATGCCTTTTTTCTTACATAATTAATTTACATTGTATAATTTACTCAAAACTCATAGTTATTCACCTAGTTTGAGACTTCATGAGGATAAAGTAAAATTTTACTGAGCTTGTTCTGTGTCCTATGAGAAGTCGAAGTCTATATTGTATATTAGTTCTGCAGTGACTTAAAGGAAATCATACTGCAAGAACATAGTGATTTCAGTCAATTGGACAAGGGTCTACCTTATACTTACTGTCTCTGACAGGATAGCCCTGTAAAAGTAACACTCAGGACACAGAAGAGTGAAACTCTGATTCATAAACTAAGTACTGTGAAGTAAATATTTGGTTTATCTTCTAGGCACTAAAGAACGCTTGAAAGGAATGAGTAATAAGGCCTGATTAATATTTAAAGAAACCTAAATATGTGATTTTTTTGGAAATTTCTCAATAGACCTAAGTAAAATAAGACTATCTATCTTAGAGAAAGAAACACATCGAGTTTAGAAAAAGAAACAGTTATTTCTTAATAAAATGTCACAAAGGTAATTCACTTGGGTCTCAGTAACCTCTATTAATTGAGAGTACATCAAAAGAGTACTAGGATTAATAATGATTACTACAGTTAATCATTAGAAATTCCAGAAGCCCTTCTGCACTGTCAAAAATTATATTATTTTCCTAAATAAATAATAAGTAAGAATTTGAGAAATATTTACAAATAACTGGTACTATAGTCTAAATATATTTTAATAGTTATTCATGTATATTTTTATAAACTATATGTGATCTCTCTGCCATCTTTAGTAAGACATGTTGGAAATAAGTTGGTCTTCTCTTGATAATACACTGTTAGCATGATGAACATCAACTATTCAATTCTTCTATAAATATAGAAAAAGATATTTATGTGATCGGAAAAATGGCTTGATTACTACTCTTATCACAGTTGTTTCTCATACTTGGAAAATAATTTTCTGCTTTATTATATATATCCATTTGTTAAAATTTTTAATCTCTTTCTCCTAGATGCTGATTTAATTATAATTGAAATATAGTTGCTGTACATTATTATATAAATTATAGGTATTCAATATAGTGATTCACAAATTTTAGTTATTTATGGTTATATGCATTTATAGTTATTATAAAATATTGGCTATATTCCCCATGTTGTACAGTATATGCTTGTAACTTATTTTGTATCTAATGGTACTTCTTTCTTCCCTACACCTATAACTCCTCCCCTCTCCCCTCTCCCCACTGGTAAGCACTAGTTGTTCTATCTGTGAGTCTGCTTCTTTTCTGTTATGTTCACTAGTTTGTTGTATTTTTTAGATTCCACATATAAGTAATGTCATACAGTATTTATCTTTGTCTGACTTATTTGACTTAGCATAATGCTTTCCAAGTCCACTCATGTCAATGCAAATAGCAAAATTTCATTCTTTTTTATGGCTGAGTAGTATTCCATTGTATATATATACCCCATATCTTCTTTGTCATTCATCCGTCAATGGACACTTAGGTTGTTTCCTTATCTTGGCAATTGTAAATAATATTGCTATGGACACTGAAGGGCATGCATCTTTTTGAATTACAGTTGTTTTTTGTTTTTTCCAGGATATATAACCAGGAGTGGACTTGCTGGGTCATATAGTATTAATAGTTCTATTTTTAGTTTTTTTGAGAAACCTCCATACTGTTTTCCACAGTAGGTAACAGCTATTCTGACAGGTATGAGGTGATATCTCATTGTGGTTTTTTTTTTTTTTTTTTTTGCGGTACGTGGACCTCCCACTGCCACGGTCTCTTCCGCCGCGGAGCACAGGCTCTGGATGCGCAGGCCCAGCGGCCATGGCTCATGGGCCCAGCCACTCCGCGGCATGTGGGATCCTCCTGGACCGGGGCACGAACCCGCGTCCCCCACATCGGCAGGTGGACTCCCAACCACTGTGCCAACCAGGGAAGCCCTCATTGTGGTTTTGATTTGCATTTCCCAGATGATTAGTGATGTTGAGCATCTTTTCATGTGCCTGTTAGCCACCTGCATTCCTCTTTGAAAAAAAAATCTATTTAGTTCTTCTGCTCATTTTTTAATTGAGTTTTTTTGTTGATGTTGAGTTGTATGAGCTGTTTATATATGTTGGACATTAATCCCTTATTGGTCATATCATTTGCAAATATTTTCTTCCATTCAGTGGGTTGTCTTTTCATTTTGTCGATGGTTTCTTTTGCTGTGCAAAAGCATTTAAGTTTAATTAGATCTCATTTGTTTATTTCTGGTTTTATTTCCTTTCCTTTAAGAGATGGATCCAAAAAAATATTACTGCGATTTAACACAAAGAATATTGTGCCTGTGTTTTCCTCTAGTTTTACAGTATCCAGTGCCAAATTTAAGTCTAGTCCATTTTGAGTTTTTTTTTTTTGTATACGGTGTTAGAGAATGTTCTAATTTCATCCTTTTACACGTAGCTGTCCAGTTTTCCCAGCTCCATTTGTTAGTTTTTTGGTTTTTTTTATTTGTTAAGTTTTTGACCTGTATTATTAGGAATCTTTATGTGACTAGCTAGTTAAGCCTCAAGTGGAATCTGTGGGTTTATGGCATTCAAAGGTTTTAAGGACTAAACTACATGAAGAGAATAATGCAATCTGATCTCATGAATAACTGGAGTCAATAATTCAAACCTAAAAGTTATATCTTGTCTCTTCTACTCTTTGCATATTGACTATTCTCTCTTACTACCGTAAACAATGACAGAAACATAGGCACTGACAACTTCAGAATTTTATGTATTCTGGCATCAGTCAAAACATAAATTCTTCCCCAGGATTCTTTAGTCCCAGTCTTAAAGTTCAGGGAACAGGGACATATTAATGTTGCCTGACTAAGGTACCTGCTATGAAACATTCAATGTGATCAGTAGACAGCATCACATAAAAACCCTGTAGCTTCCATGGTGGGGAAGAGGAAGTTAAGGATATCTGAGGGCAAAAAGTCGGTTTTGGGGGAAGAGTATGGTGCTAGAGATATAATCAATTGATGTCCACTCTGGGCTTGGGGGAGCTAACTTTTTATCAGTTAGCAGAGGACTGTTACTAATGACCACTTTGCATACACCTCTTATCTTGTGTATCCGGTTGGGAGTTAGATGGGGTTTTGTTGCACCCAAGTAATGCCCAAACCCTCTCTGTCAAATTCTTATTCAAAAACATTCATTTGATCTTCAGAATGAACAACAAGTTTTTTTACAAGTCACAATAAAGATGAATTATATATGTTTTATATACATTCCATTATGACCATTCAGAGAATTGAAATTTAATTTCTTCTTTTACCATTACCCATTCAAACTACACCTTGGCCTCCCTTGTTCTAGGGAATGGAGGTCATAGATAAAAGCAAAGAGAAGGAAGGGATAATTATATTTGGCTTTAGTACTCTTAAAACGTTTAGTATCTGGTAATTTAAGAGGTTTTCAGGCATATTCTGACCATAAAAGAGCTTAGCCTGACAAACCATCTTTAGCATCACTCCCTGCCCAAGATGACAAAACTGCCCTCTAACCTTTTATCATCAGTTGGGTCAGTGATAAGTACGGCTCGGCAAAACTCTAGGGAAGTTGGATTAGACGTTTCACTTTTATTTTCCTTTGGTGGCTTGCAGGCGACAGGAGCAAGAAGCAATGACTGAGACATTCAAGTATATATGCCAAGAAAGGCGAGAAGGCTGAGTGCTAAGAGGAGGTCCCCCTTCAGGCTACCGACTTCACTCCTAGAAAAGGAGCAGAGGAGAGTGAAGTCCACTGAGGCCTGCATCCGCATACTACATGAAGACAGAAAATGAGTGGAAGAGAAAATCCACTCCCCTAACTTTTTAAAAGCACAGTTAGTCACTAGCAATGTGGCTCAGTTGAAGGCTTGATTTTTTTTTTTTTGGCCATGCCGTGTGACATGCAGGATCTTAGTTCCCCGACTGGGGATCAAACCCATAGCCTCTGCAGTGGGACCACGAAGACCCAACCTCTGGACCGCCAGGGAAGTCCTAAGCCTTGGATTCTTACCAGCAGGAAAGAGCAATTCCTCTTTCCTTAAGAAGTGAGAGCTAAGACGACAATGGAAGAAACATATACAGTTCCCTATAGACCAAATCAAGCCTTAACTCTGTCAAGAGACCCTCTCATCATAATTAATCTACAGCCTCCCTTATCAATGGCTGCACTGTGTCAGCATCACTATTATTACGTGTTTCCACTGTCTGCTTTTGACAGTGTTCTTGCATCTCTTTCCCCCACTAGCCTGAAAACCCTAGAATGAGAAGACTTCTGTTTACAAGTTCCAACCAGGGCCTACAATCTCCACAGTCTTGCCCTGAGTATGCACTCAGATACTGAAGAAATGGAAAGCCAAGGGTTTATTCTAAACATATTTATCAGAGATGAGAAAATATCTCTCATAAGTACATAAATATGTTGAATGCCTTATTATAATTTCCTTTCATTATCATTTCTCAGAATCTGAGAGACAGCAATGAGAAAATTTGCAGAAAATGTCAGAATGATACACTGGGAAACGTATATACAGCCGTTAACATTTTGCTTGTTTTTACTTGGTTCGTGTAGGTATTAACTACAGAAGTGCTTGAAATGAATCTGTTTTATTGCAAGCTTGATTACCTACACATCCCTAAATTATTCTATCACGCAAATGACAGCTTATACTTAATGAAAGAGGCCACTTATTTAACTGCTGATTATTTCTGAGAAACCGTTAACCTACTTCCCTATTAAATTGAAAATGGGGAAAAACATACTTTCACAAATCTTCAAAGGAATGCATCTCTGCTTTTTATAGAAGGGAGGGTGGGATGAATTTCGCATGCCTTTCCTCCCACACAACAATGTTAGGCCTAGAAATTAAGATATCTAAGTACTAATAAAAAGTTTTTTCTCATGGATATATACGCTGCCCCAGAGACCACCGGGAGAGTAGTGACCAGACACAGAAAGTCATGCCACCTCAGTCCCTGTGTCAGTTTCCTTGCAGCACTGTGTACAACAGCCCTGACCTTCCTAGGGAGGTCGTGTTATTGGTGTTCAGAGAAGAACCCCAGAAGTCATTCTCCAAGGAGTAAGACAGATTTCTTTTTTAGGGCAAGATAATAGGTTTTATCCCTTCCTGTAATTCTAAGCATTCTTTGTTTATGCTATTTCTGAGTATGGTGAAAAGCTATTTAAATATGACTTTAATATTGATAATATTCATAAAATTTCTACTGTCAAATCTAATCCTGAACATCTCTCTTGCTTTGGAAGTAGAATGAAATTATCATCAAAATCTAAGAACTTTCTTGTTACAAATGGATACTACAGATTTAGTGTTTGTCATATTTTCTAAAGAAATGAGGTACTTGTTCCCATATTAGTAATCGATATAAAAATTATTCAGATAGTCTCCCTTTTTCCCCAGTGTGCATTTTATACTTACAGTGCATCTTAATTCACACTTGTCATATTTCAAGCACTCAGTTGCCACACGTGGCTTAAGGCTACCATATTGGACAGTAGAGCTAGTTCTATGGAGTCACAGAAGTCTGTCTAAAGAATTTGTTTGGAATTATATTGGAGTTATGGTTTCTCATAGATTTTGCTTGAACCTGAGGAAGGTAAATTTATCACTTAGGCTTTATTATAACTTTGGGACCTTTTAAAACTTTTTCGGCATCCATATGTTACTTAATAGCACCTAAGTCAGTTAAATCTAGGACAGATTCAATGATGCGCAGTACTCAGTGCAAGTAAATTGCCAGCTAAGAGACTTCCCGCTCTCAGCCTGAATCTAGATGCTTGTATACCAGCTTCTATTATTTTGCACTAAGGAGCTTTCTAATTAGATCAGTTTGATAATTAACAGTCTACTCCTGATCTTTCCAACTACAGTTATTCAGCTGACCCCAAAACAAGATTTGTTCTCAGTATGCCCCAAATTCCTCTTTCTTAGCAATCCTAGAGGGTAACTGCATTCCAGTCCCCAGAGGAATGTATTGGTAGAACTGATTACTGGTTGAATTTCCCCTTTAGAACCCAAAGCTCATTAATCCCCATCAGAGCATCCTGAGCCATCATTTTTCTCCAGGAGCAGATTCAGGCTGGTTCAGGGCACAGAATAAGCCAGCAGCTGCTCATCGTGTCATCTGGAGGAAACCCAAAAGCCCTCACTGGATCCTAACTAGTCCTCTTGCTTTTAAAAAAACGATTTCTAATATCCACCACATTGACATTCTCTTCGAGATCCAGACTTCACTGAAAAGGCAAATGTGGGATAACATATTCAACTCACTACTATTCAGCATAGTCCTGATACTGATTGATGCAGAACAATTAATTTTAGATTAAGAGAGAACACTAATGAGGATGAAGCCTCTCTTCGGATGCTGCAATTAAGGATAGTGACAGGAAGAATCGGGAAAGCAATAATGACCTGAAATACATGTAGGGACACAAAAGAGTGACAAAAAAAAAACAACAACCATGAAATAATATCATTATTTTATAATTTTACCTTGAACTGCATTTTCCCAATAGATCCAACATTGGGGATGTTTTGAAAATAATTTGTTTATTCATTGGGAGTATCTCTTCTACCCTATAAACTAGATTCTAGTAAACTATATTCTGATATTCCTAAAAGGAAACTTACTTAAGGAACTGAATACATAAGGTTCTGTTTAATATAGAAAAAGTGAAATAATTAAGTCTACTTTGACCTAGTGTAATTTTGGAAATGAAGTAGCCAAAAAACTTGCTATACAGAAAACTGGCCATTTCTTTCTTCTGCAACTTTCGGAGAAAATGCTCTACCCTCTTTCCTATTATTTTTTCTTTGAAATACTGAATGCCCACTTTGGGAAAATGTTCAGAGAATCCTCTCAACATATAATTTTAATGTGTCAGAAACTATAATTCGTGCCAGAGAACAAAGTGATAGGGTTCACTGAGGGATTTTAAATACATTCCTGATGGTTTCTCAATCCTTTTGTGAACTATTTTAGGGTGAAATGTTATCTATTTAATTACATAGAGCCATTACTCACAATAGGAAATGCACAACCCCATCTCTGCTGAGAACAGGAGAGAGCTTCTAGGGTAAAGAAGAGAACAGAGCTGGTATTTATGAATGCAGATTTAAACAAAACAAAACAAAACAAAATACTGAACTAAACTAAATGAGTTTGACTCCCTCTTTTATGACTAAGCTCACAAAATGGAAACCATAGCAGCCTTAGTTATCCAAATGCCTTTCTAGGGAACTCCCCTCTTCAGAAGCTCCACAGCTGCTCAAGCAAATGAATTCTGCAACGAGAGAGTTTTGATGAAATTGCAGAACTGCACCCCAGGCTGCTGCAGACTGCTTGCCTTTTCAATTACACAAGAGGCATCAGCCTGTGGGATGATGTATAAGCTTGGGGAGCACGCTCATAATTGAAAATGCTGCTCAAAGCACAGCGTCTTTATGGGGTAAGGCCATAGTAGGAATTAATGTTGCTTCAAGAAGGGAGTTATTATATGTATGGGGCGGTGGAACAACAGAAGGTAAAATCTGCACCAAATAAAATGATACAGTAGCTAAAACCCAGGCTCTGAAATCTGCTAGCTCAGTTTCCACTTGGCCACTTGCTAACTGGGTGAGAGCAAACCGTCATGGTCCCAAGGCTGTTTTATCTATTAATGGACACAGTCATCCTAATAGCTCTTCAAACAGTTATTATTCTCCCTTTGAATGGTGAGGAAACAGATGTAGAGAATAGAACTCTCCCATAGGTAGGAAAGGGGCAGCCTGGCTTAAAAGTGATTTAGTCTGGTGATTGCAGTCTGGGCTGTTAGCCAGTGTGTGGTCCGGGCAATGGGGACTGCTTACTCTTATTTCTGTCAGTTAACCTTTGTTTTCTGTTTTATCATCTGTAAAACAGAAATAAATACAGGACCTACCTCACGGGGTTAAATGAGATCATGAATATAACTGTAAAAAATGAATAAAGAGAAACCTCAATTAAATAGAGTTGGGAGACCAGAAGGGGGAGCTCTCACACTTACGACAATAGTACAGCCCAACACGAAGAATGAAGATCCTTCTTTCCTGGCAAGGGGTCTGCCATGAAAAGCCACGGACTCTTCGTTTACTGTAAGCCCTCCCAAATTCTTTTCCCCTTTGTAAAACTGCTCTCCTTCCCTTGCCACGATGGGACTTGCACATGGCTCACCATTGTTGGAGACCCCCTTAGTTGCAATTCTCTGCTGATCCCAAATAGATTCATCTTTGCTGGAGAAATACCTGGCAGTCTATTTCAGGTCAACATAGTGAATTTAGCACAGTGCCTGAAACCCAATACTCAATAAATGTAATTTTACCGAAGGTGTGCCTCTCTTCCAGTCAGTCTCTAGAGAACAATTTTTCTCTAAATGTTAGTCAAGTCCGCTAAATCTGTTTATTAGCTCAGACTTTCACAGCATCTCACCTTAACATAACTGATAAATGTGTCAAGCAGGTGTCATTTGATACTGCAACTGTCAACCGTTATCACTGCATCTGTGATGGTGAAAATGTCAATGGGGTACACTGGTATGATTTATAATGTAGCAAAGACTAAATTTCTCATAAGCATGAACCAAAGCCCTTAACAGGTGCCATGACTGCCTGGACTGATCTGCCTCATCTGAGTCTTATTATTAAAGGGCAAGAGCTATTCAAAGCAACCTAGATCTTAGACCAGGTGGCAATCTTGAAACATGCTGATGTAAGTCAGCACTCTGACGACATGAATTCCAGAGAGGGAGCTGAAGGGACTGTGTAATTGTTATGTGCACCTGCTATTTTGCCTTTAGCAGACAAGTGATATGGAGTAGCAAAAAGAAGTTGCCCCAACAAGACACTGTGAGAAGTCATTATTACCATATATCCCAGGGAGTGTTTAGTAAAATATACTGGGTTCTTCTATTACAAATGATTTGAAAAAAAAAAAAAAATAGTCAAGACTTGTAAATAAATAAATTAATAAACACACACACACACACACACACACACACACACACACACACGGCATTCAAAGAACAAGGGCAGACAACGAGAAATACAACGACTTTATAAGAGAATCTGTCCCCAAATTTAGATTATCCTCTACTTTAATGGTGATATAATTTTAAAAGACCATTTTCAGTCTTTAGGAAGGCAGGGTAATTGATGGCTAAGAGCACTGACTCTGGATACTGATGGCCTAGGCTCAAATATTGGCTCTGTCACTTATTAGCTACCTCATTAAGCAAATTACTTAAATCTCTTTGCCTCAGTGTCAACTATAAATGATAGTAATAATAGTATCAACTTTTAGGTTGTTATTAGGATTCAAGAATTAATATGTGAAACAAGGAATCCAAAAAACAGAACAATGCCTGGCTCATTACAAGCCTTCTTTTTTTTTTTTTTTTTTTTTTTTGTGGTATGTGGGCCTCTCACTGTTGTGGCCTCTCCCGTTGCAGAGCACAGGCTCCGGAGTGGACGCGCAGGCTCAGTGGTCATGGCTCACGGGACCAGCCGCTCCGCGGCATGTGGGATCTTCCCGGACCGGGGCATGAACCCATGTCCCCTGCATCGGCAGGCGGACCCTCAACCACTGCGCCACCAGGGAAGCCCACAAGCCTTCTTTTTAATAAAACAAATTTGTTCAACAGCTTTTATTTTACATCTTAAGAAAATGTTACTAGTAGGTAGTGAGCTTCCTACAAGTGCATCAATATACTAATAAAATATGTCAACCTTTTAAGGTCACTACAGTGCTATTTACTTCTCAAATCTAATTTCTGCATTTTTCTAAATAGCTTCCTCATAGCACTACATATACCACCAGGAAAAAAATTTGCCAAGTAGAACTTGAAGAACAGAGTAAAACAGTAATCAAACTTACAGAGACAGAAAAATGGATCAAACAGTTTAATCTATTACTAGATTATTAGTATTTAATACTCTATTTAATCTATTATTATTTAATCTTTATTGATAAATCAAAGAGCAATATGTTAGTCATATTGAGAGATTCAATAAAGATAAATGTGACGTCATTTTTGTAGGATGTGACTATCATTAAGTACGCATTCCATTACAAGTTAAGGAATTACTATCTAGTCAGCAGTCTTGAGGAAACAATCTCATTACACTTTAAAAGGAAAGATAAATAGAATCTAGGTTAACAACACAATGGTCACTACAAAAGAAAAGTCAAATTATTAAGCAAAGAAAACAGCATTATTATTCTCTTCTGTTATATAGCTGATTTTGTTCTGAAGCAATGCATTTAAGCAAAATGGAGTAATTTGGAGGAAAGAATCTTATAAAAGGGGGCTTCCCTGGTGGCGCAGTGGTTGAGAGTCCGCCTCCCGATGCAGGGGACACAGGTTCGTGCCCCGGTCGGGGAAGATCCCACATGCTGCGGAGCGGCTGGGCCCGTGAGCCATGGCCGCTGAGCCTGCGCGTCCGCAGCCTGTGCTCCGCAACGGGAGAGGCCACAGCAGTGAGAGGCCCGCGTAACGCTAAATAAATAAATAATAAAAAATAAAAGAATCTTATAAAAGATATGAATTCTGATAACAATGTTCTAATTAATTGTTCTGCTTGAAACTAACCTATAAAAAATAACAAAGGTACTTATTTTCATTCCGAAGACCACATACCAAAATGATTACTAGGACAGAAACCAATTATTTTCACATATTAACCAGACCAAAACAGGAAGTAATGATGTTAAAATGCATTAGTCACAATATATCACAAATCCAACTTTGCAAGGAATGATTGTTCAATAACCGGCTTGCAGATTTCCAGAAGCTACAATTCTGTGACATTAACATGCTCCATTAGTACCACTTTTTTGGTAATGTACATTTTATGGCCTACCTGGCCTTGAGAAAATCTTGAAATGTGTTTAATTAGAGATTCCACAAAGTAAATAATAAGATAAATCCATTATTACAAATATAAATTCTGGGCCCCTAAACAAATTTCAATAGAAAAATTTTCACTATGCTCCTCAATATTATGCACTGACACTTGCCATGAATGTATACATTTTTCACACATTAAATTTGCATTTAAATCATCTTTAGCAAGACAGAATGCCAACAGCTTTTTTTCGTTTCCGCAATGAGTGGAAAGTCTCCCTTAAGCAGATATACCATGAAGAATCACTCTGACACTCTCACAATAAAATGGGGACAGCAGCAACCATTGTCCTGGGAGAAGTGTGCACAAAGATCATTCTTTTTGCAAGGGTTTGACAAAAGCACCTTACCCCTTGCTTCCATGGCCTAAGGAAGTAGTAGACCAATTTGATAAGAAGCTCTGACCTCACAGCATGGAAGGATTGCATACAAGTCTCTTTTGGAGGTGGAAAGGACCAATGCAACAACAGATGAAGCTAGGTTAATGAAACAATGACGGGCAGCGGCAGGACCAGACAGCTCACGCAAGTAAGAGACAAAAACAGAAAGAAGGATTTCTTGGTCCCATTTGTGGTAGAAACTTTAGATGCTCAGATAGTCTCCTGAGGCCACCCTGTCACTGGGAAAGTGACTGTACATGTGAATTGAAATATCTGCAGGACAGTGGCGGAGTGAGGGGTGTCAAAGAAGGATTAACGGAAAGGCACTGCGATACACAGATGAGAATCTTCACTGAGAGAAAACCAGACAGTTGACTCTCATGTTTACCAGGGCAAGACGATATCTTGGCTATGGGTGGGACCTGGGGCTTCTTCCCACTCACCGCCATTAAAACACATTCACCAACCCCAGATCACAGCCTGCACCAGCAGCTCCTTCACCATTTAGAGCATGACACAGGACTGAACACATGTCACCCTCTGTCCACTGAGGTACACTTTCTGGGCCCCCTAAGCACTTAAGAAGGAGAAAATTTGATCATGGAAGCGAATAGACTGGATTTCTGGGCTTCAGATTATGACCAAGCAGTGTGGTCTCTAGCAACACACTCTGGAGACTGAATGAGAAATCTCATCTCACCCCACTTTTAGAGGTGCTCTTTTCCCAAGACTAACACACTACTATGACCCAGGGGCCAAATCTGGCCTGCTACCTGTTTTGTGTGTGCGGTGTGCTACAAATGGTTTTAGTATTTTCAAATGATTACATTTCAAATGGTTGTAGAAGTACCCACATAACATCCTCAGATTTGTCTCTTTCCTTCAAAGCCTAGAGTATTGACTCTCTTGCCCTCCACAAAAAAACTTTACCTACTCGTGCCTCCTCTGTTACATAAAGAAATGGTTGTATGTACTAGCAGAGCTCTTTAGTCAGCTGCTTATATCTAAATGATGTGGCTTTTTGCTCATTAAATGTTTTTATTAGAAATGTTATAAAACAGATCAGTACATAGATGGTATTGGAGCATACAGCTCTTTGACTTTAAAATAATGAGATAACTCATAAATACTGAGTTGTGTAATGGTAGTCCTATTATTAATGACTCTAGAAGATACCAATTTGAAATTTCCACGTAGTAAAAATAAGAATTCAAAGACTATCGGGGTAAAATAGCTAATAATCCAATACTAAGGAGGAAGGTTTTCATTTTCATTGTAAGGTTAGCATTTTCCAACAATTATATACCAATCATTACTGTGCTACGAGTTGTTAACAGTTACCATATTGAATAACATCTGTGAAATTTTAGGATAAAAACTCAAATAGGTTTTGCCTACAGGACTACTCAGAGACCTTCTGGTGGAACTAGATTGTGTTTTTGCTTTCTTTCCATAAATGGATCACTTCGGTTGAGGGGCCCCTCTGCATTCTCTCTTCTTGAGGTTCAAATAAAGGCTGCACCCCCTGAATGACAGGAATAGACACAGAATCTGGGATTCAGGCAATCAGTGGGTGACAATAACGATTCATGCCCAAGGTAAGCTTGACCTGAAATGTTCTATTGAGTGGTTGGGAGAAGGCAATTTTTAAAATTCTCTGTCTTCAATGGTCCTACCATCACTTCTACAGAGAGCTGGGCATTCATATTTTAAGAAATAAAATTCTACTTAGAGAACTTTCCCAACAATTTTGTATTTACAAGTTCGTATTTGTATATTATTTTACTGACGTAAAGAAGCATTCTTGGACAATATTGCATCTGTGCATACTAGAGTGAATAACAAATTATTTGTGGCTCAAAATTCTTCATGAAACACTCGTTTCACCTACCATGAACAAAACATAAATACTGTTGATGGACTGCCAAGTAGAAAAGAAAAAAATAAACAGTACACAAACTCATACCATGGACTTCAAAAGATATCATTCCCATTATACATAAATCGTATTCTAGAGAGCAATAAAGTTCTCTCAAACTGCTACAACGCAGCAACTGCCCACAGTGTACTATGTAGAAGCCAAAAAAGAAAAGCAGAAGTTAGTCTGGGTTCTGCATTTATCAAAATAATAAACTGTGCAATTACTTGTTGAAGAAAAAAGTACTTGTAAAATCGAGATGTGTTCAGAAATATTCCCTGTATAGGAAATATAAGAGAGAAATGGAAAGACTCGAGGTAATTATGATCTCAATAATCACGGTCGATGTTTAACAAAAAGATAATAACTACATGTAACTAATTCTGTTCCAATGGATGCTTTGCTTTTGTATTATAACTTTACAGCAGCCAACCTTGCTTCATTGTTCTTTGTCACCGTGTTTCTTTATCTAGGCCCTGTTTAGCCATCTATTAAGTGGACTTAACAAGAGGATTTTCCTCTACCTATTTCATTAGGTGGCTGTGAGGATTAAATGGGTTAATGTGTTTAAATCACATTACCATCTAGCCAGTGGCAGTGTCCTTAAATGTTTAAACACTGATACCCTGGGAAGGGAGGGGGAACCCAGATTTGCAGTGCCTGCTGATTTCTATGATGTAATTTCAAGCTACCCATGAGACATCACGAAAAGCGGAATTGAGAAGAGGGTGAGCGCAATGAGCTCTCACAAAACAGTAAAGCAAACTCTGGCACACCACTGCATCTAGCCCTCTCTTTGTTTCTTTCACACAGAGGTGTGTGCCTGTCAGTCAAGAGGAATATACTTCATGACTTGTGAATCAGTTTATGTAGGTGTCTGTATTTGACTCTCTGAGTGGAATTCTAGTCACAGCTAATCATATCCACATTAAGCTCCTATAACATGCGTTCAATAACAGAATAGGCGAGCAAACTCTGTGAATTTGAAGAACAAATTAAGATGGAGCATTCAACAAGTATTCATAGAAGTATATTATTTGCAAAGCACTGTTTTGATATTTTTGGAAATTATCTATAATGACAGGATATTGCCCCTGCCATCCATTAGCTTATATCCTTATTGAGGTGGCAAAGGAAAGACATATAGTAAGCTAGAAATATAAAGGAGGCACTCCACAATGCTATTTAAGGCAATGTTCAAGGGTGGACAAGCCCAATCTTCATAAAATTCTAAGGTACTTCTAGGAAATTTTTTAATTATTTAAATTACTATAAGAGCTTGGAAAGGTACATGTTTTAAAAATTAAAAAAACAAACAAACCCAGAAACTTCAGGCACACACACAAAAATACCCTCTTCCTTCCTTTTTCTTTTTCTTCTTCTTTTTTTTAAACCAATAATGAGCTGCATCTTAGAGATTATAATTCTATGCTTCAAACCCAAACACCAATATTCAGTTTACAACTCTGACCTGTGGAATCCTAAGCAGTTAGTTAACCAACCCTAAAGTTCGTCACGGTGATTTAACAATAAAATATACAGATGACAAAAAGAAGTATGGCATCTGTAATGACAGCTATGAGATATATTTACAGATTATTCATATTCACTAGAGTATTATATATAAAAGCAAAAGATTTATACAGCTTAAATGTCCACATACAAAGGAGTTGTTAAAAATTATGGAAAATAATGAAATATATTGGAACTATATCTATGAAATAGAAAGTACTCCACGTGCTGATGTGGAAAAAGCTTCAAGATGTTAAGTGGAAAAAAAAAGCAGTGTAAAAGAATGGGCATATGTGCTATCATTTCTTTCGAAAAGAGGGAAAATAGTAATTATTGGTTTGACTATGCATAAAAAAATCACCTCTGGAAGGATAAACAGTGACTAATAATAGTGGTTACTTGTTGAATGTGGAAGAGATCTGAGGAGAAACTTTTCATTCTCTATTGTCTTTAACTTCACATTTTATGAATAAATCACCTCCCTTATGTAGATGTCCTCCTCACCCTCACTAGGACTCTGGCTTCTGCCCCAGCCTGCAGATCTCTCCTTAACCCCCTACACACATACACACACACACACACATACACACAGGAAAGCCTTTCTCAGCCTCACATAATAATCAAGAACTCTAGCAATTACCAGGAAGCCTTGTTATCAAGAGCACTAGCTCTCTGCAGGCCGTGTCATCGTCTCACTGGGGTCAACCATCAATCCTGCGACCCATTCCCAACTCCTTAAGGGCTGGAAACTGATTTCATTCTTCAAGTCTGTATTTCCAATATCTACCACAGTGTCCAACACATATTGTTGAGTGGATTCATAAATGAGTTGATGACACTTTTTTCTGATTTAGGAAGGAAGAAAGTTCACAGACATTTTTAGACAATCTCTTGTATTGGAGAAAAAGTCTTACATAGAAATGGAGGAAATCATAATAGAAGAAAATGAAGAAGTTTAAAAAACTCCTCAAAATTAGAGAAGTATAAAATGTGTTTATTTCTCAAATAGTGGATTTGCAGGACAGAGAAGAAAAATAATAGCAATAGTTAACACATAATGATTATCACAATATGTCAGTCACCAGGCTAAAAGCTTTATGCAAATTACCTCATTTGATCCTTAAACCAATGAGGCAAATAGTACCAGTTAACCGTCCTCCCTACTCACCATTATATGACTTTCACCAATAGTGCACAAAGGTAAAAGAAACAGAAGCAAAATGAGTCTCTTAATGGGAGACTAAGTTTAGGTCTGAGTATAGAATAAAACATTCTATTTCTCGTGCCTGATTAACTCCCTAAGTACGGGGATCATAACATTTCATCACACTACCCAATGACTTAATAAAGACTGGGGTCTCATTCTGTCTGGGCAAAGCCATGCCCACTAAAAATGATCACTGTGCACAAACAATTGTCATCCACTAATTCACTGAAGTCTGAGTCATGTGCACACTTGTAACTTTATGAGCTGAACAAAGAGAGGTGGACGTAAAGTGACTGGCTTAAACCCCCCGTACAGTAGGCCATCGGTATTTGCTAATTGTCTGTATGAAAGTTAGGCTCATACCCTGCCCCCCAACAGAAACTGAAAGCTAGGCGCTCTTTCTTTTTTTTTTTTTTGCGGTACGCGGGCCTCTCACTGTTGCGGCCCCTCCCGCTGCGGAGCACAGGCTCCGGACGCGCAGGCCCAGCGGCCACGACTCACGGGCCCAGCCGCTCCGCGGCATGCGGGACCCTCCCGGACCGGGGCACGAACCCGCGTCCCCTGCATTCGCAGGCGGACTCTCAACCATCGCACCACCAGGGAAGCCCAGGGGCTCTTTCTTGATGATTACATTTGAAAGTGGTGACTCACAGGTCCCTGAGAAAGATGTTCCTGGGTTAAAAAGCTAGGAAGAGGCTAGGAGAAATTACATCTCAAAGGGACAGAGAAAGAATTTATAATTCTAAGTTTTCTAGAGTAAATGCTCTAAAAAAAAAGAGAGGTCAGGAAACGAGAGTCAGGAAAAAACCTGTTTAAAGTTTAGTCAAGCAAAGGGAAACCTTAAGGTCATCTTGGCCACCAAGAATAGGAAACATAAAAATGAGAAAAATGAAAAACAAACAATATAGCACCTGACACTGGGAGTCCTGCATGAGCTGGAGTTACTTTACAAATAAAAAATTAGCCAGAGCTAAATCGCGAGATCTTTTTCGCATTTACTGTGGCTGATAGAAGTCACCCCCTTGGCTTTTCCTAGATATAGCTGATTTCCAAATCATATTGCTAATTCCGACCACTCTCTAGAGAGATTAACCCTTAAATACTACTGCCTTCTAGACCTATCCCACCACACATCTCCTTGATACTTCAAATTAAACCTGCTTCAAACAGAAGTTGCTGTCCTCACATTCAATTTTTCCTTCATTACATAGATTCACCAACTTCTTAATAGTCAGATTAATTATTATTACTGAAGTACAACTAAGATTATGGATTCAAAATATTTTATAACAGTTCGCAATCTATAGAATTAGGTCCAATCCTTAACACCGTGATTCTAACCTCTTTTTCTAATTGTATTGTACCTGATAACATCTGCTGACCATGGACTTCATTCTTCAGTCTACCAGAATACACCTGGAGCACACTGGCACTGTTCTCACAACTCTGTACCCTGAAGTTTTTTTCTATTTATCCAGAAAGCTTAACTCTAATCCTCTCTTTCCTCCAAACCTCATACATCCATCCTTTGATGCACATTTCATTCCCTATCTCCCTAGTATAACATTTGACCCATGCTATGTTTTTAATACAAATAAATAAGTAGTTCAGTCTTCCAGTATGTTTTGATCTCCTTTGTGGAACTTAATCATTCTTTGCCCTATGTACCTAAATTTAACATCTCTTTTTGAATTGTAAGTTGTTTAAAATGTCTTATTTCTGTAATCCCTTGTGGAGTAATACATTGTCTGGCACATTTTAATTCCAAATATATATTTGTGAAATAAATAAAAATAACCTTTACATTCTATTCATGCCATGTTTTAAATAGGGCTTCATTAGTTTCACTGGATGATAATTTTGTAGTAGCAGGCATCATGTATGCTTAGCTCACTAAATAATCAGTGCCTGAAATGTTGCCTGGCAGACAGTAGGCATTCAATAAGTAATAGCTGAATAAATGCAAAAAAGTATTAGAATATTTGAATAACTAAGTGATAATGCTGCAAACAAGCTTCTGTTAGAATTGCTTAGTGGAATATAAGAGATAGAAATGCCCTAAGACTAGAAAAAGGTAGCATTGAAAAATGTTTATCAAATAGAAAATGTATTGTGTCTAGATAATTAAGAAATAATTACCTTTTACAAAGCAGATTACTCATACGCAAAATGACAGGATTACATAGAATGGTATATTTTAATTACCAATACGTTACTTTGAGAATGTTGTCCAATATAACAAAAATATTAAGAAAATAATATATATATAAACAGGAAGAAGTCTGAAACTCAGTCAACAACTTGAAAAATAACAGAGAAGTCACTAGGAGCCAATGCAAACCATTGTTCCCACTGTGAGCACCCCGTATATGCCACTGTCGGGGGTGTCACCTGTGCATGTGTGTGGGCTGAATAACAAGGTATTAAGTAAGGGCTTTTTAAAATGTGTAGCAAGACTGTCACCGTTTAAAGGTTTCTCTTCAAGTTTTCACTTTTTATACTTTCTTTCACTTCACAAAATTATAACAGTGGTGCTGGGGTAGACAATCACCTAAAAAGTTCTGAGGTCAAAGCAGTAGAAAAATCTTAGCTTGAGTTATAGGAATTCTTCCGACTCCAAGTCATTAGGGCGTAGAATTGTATTCAGTTGTACATCCTCTGTGGTTTTGGAGGGGAAAATAATTTCTCAATAATTTTCCAAGAATAAATATAAGCCACAAAGTAAAATGGATTTGAAACAAGATGTGACCTCATTTTAGATTATTTTTTAAGGAATGTTTAATTGATCTAAGTTATTATTTCAATCACTTCCAAATGACTGGCAAAAGAATAGCATTTTAAATCCAAGCGCATGATGAAGAAGTTGGCCTTTATCCTTTAGAAACTTGCATAGGTCAAAGGCACCCTGACGTGCTGCTGTAGGAACTTTTCCCTGCGATCTATAAGCTACCTCAGGTTAGTGTTCAGAGCTACAGCCTTCAACAAATCATGTCTGCTCAGATTAAAACAAATTCAAGTTAGATGCTGTCAACAATTTTAACTGAAGGTGTTAAGGCAATTGCTATTCATCTATTTAAGCAAGCATGTGGTCCGTAAGCCTGGTTTCTTAAAAGTGTATTTTGTGTCTGACTTATTTTTAAATTAAAAAGAGTCAGAATTACAGCAAATGCAATAGGAGTATAAAAACATTTGTAATTCTAATGGCAGCATTTATATTTATTAAAATCAGAGCTGATGAGAGGAATTTGGAGACTAAAACGAAAGGTAACTTGATTCCAAATTTATGCAACGTGATCTCTTCTCCCCAGAGAAATTGATGGGAAATACAGTTAGGAGAAAGCTTCAAAAGTCATGTGTTTTCACTTTTTTCTTCATTTAGTCTTCTAATTTGGTTCTTCAACTCCCCACCATCTTCTGACAGTGATATTGACATAATATGAGTATGCAGTTTAGTGCAAATTAGGTGTGAAGGTATCCAAAAAGATCGAATTTTATCTCCAAGAAATGTTGAGTGTTCAGACAGATTTTGTTACACAACAAAGGTTCAAACATTTGTTGAATCTTTCCCAGTGAAAGGGGGAAACTTCACAATATGGTTGTATTTATAATTAGCATTATTTATTTAAATATATGGCAGCAACAAGTCCAAAGAAATGAAGTATTCTTCCAAATTCATGGAGGATGATACCGACCAAATTCCTCGATAACATGGACTCTTTATTTCTATTGCATTTTTATGGGCTTATTGTGTAAAGCAAGAGATACACAACTAAAGGAAAATGTGTTCAATCATTTCTATTTAATATTAAAAATAGAAATAATCTATACATTTCACTGTTTGCCTGAACACCCCATTCTGTGTAGAAAGTTTGCTTTCTGATAACTTGTATTTAGTTTGGTAGGATGTAAAATGGGTTTTGCAGCATTTGTTTCTTAGTAAAAGCTTCTTATTATTCTGAAATAATTTGGTGCTTATTTTCTTTGTCATGGTGGAAACTAAGGATAATCTTAACCTTAATCAATTTCATCCAACAAAAGAGAAACGCACAGTTTCCTGTGCAACTACAAATTTTACTTCAGGGCTTGTTATTTTCACTTTTATTTATGTGACAGGTCATTTGCATAAAATACTGAAAGTAAACGAAAATTTAAGGTGCTGTTCATGTTAGACAGAGATGGTAGTATTATTAAGAAACTGTGTCTGAAGATTTTATTTCTGGGTACTCTTATAATCATTGAATCTTACAATTTAAGACATTTATCATCTATAGAAATCCTTCCTTGAAGTAGGATTCTCCT
The DNA here is from genome assembly GCF_949987515.2 of Delphinus delphis. Lineage (NCBI taxonomy): Eukaryota > Metazoa > Chordata > Mammalia > Artiodactyla > Delphinidae > Delphinus > Delphinus delphis. The sequence goes on from NC_082691.1 coordinate 41,599,752, forward strand.
GCATTGCATGCTCAAATGGCCGTGGGTCATCTCCTTGATAATCTGAGTGACAAAACAATTACCTCATTAGGTAGCTATTTCCAAAAATATGAAATCTTCCTCTACACAATTACCATTAATTAGAAATGATGATTGCCAACCATGAATTGAATAAAATAAAATCAGAAAATATTAAGAGAATTCAAACTGATGGCCAATTACAGAACTAATATATCAAGATGTAAAGCCTTTATGTTTGAAACAGTGAGCTAAAGGATTCCACTTGTAATAACAACCCTAAGTATCAAATTCTTAGGAAAGGATTTGACAAAATGTTCAAGTCAAACGCAGAATAAAGCCAGCAGGAAGAGACAGCTTGAAGAACCAAAAAGCTTCTTCACCTGGTTTACTGATCGTTCTGATGCAGGTGCAGATTAGTTAGGAGAGGTCATCAAAGATGATATCTGGCCAAATCCATCAGAGTACCACTTGGTCCTGACACAGATGATGAGGAAGGGGAAGGAGAGGAAGAAGATGATGAAGAAGAGGAAGAAGGATTGCAAGATACTGATGAAGAAGCAGATGAAGGTGAAGAAGGTGAAGATGATGATGAGGGTGAGGAAGAAGAGGAAGATGAAGGAGAAGATGACTAATGGAACACTGATGGATTCCAACCTTCCGTTTTAAATTTTCTCCAGTCCCTGTGAGCAAGTTGTCTTTTGCTCGGCTGCCCTGTTTTTGAGGTCTCTTTTCTCCTTTATACCATGGTTCACAATTTATTTTGGGGGGAAAAAACCTTGGGCAGAATTCAGTGAGAAAAGAATCTCTACGCCTTTCTGTTCCAAATTCATTTTTATCCCTTTCTGTCTCAACAAAAACTTTATGGAATCAATGCCACCTTGCTCTGTTGGTGGCAGAAAAGAAAAACCTCTGCTCCCTTAGCTCTGCTGGAAGCTGAAAGGTGCTAGGCCCCTGTGTAGTAGTACATAGAATTCTAGCTTTTTTCCGCCTTTCTCTGTATATTGGGCTCAGAGTTTACACTGTGTCTCTATGTGAATATGGACAGTTAGCATTTACCAACACGTATCTGTCTTGCTTTCTCTTGTTTAAAAAAAAAAGAAAAAAAAACTTTAAAAAATGGGGTTACAGAAGGTCAGCAAAGCGTGGGTTTGAGATGTTTGGATGGGTTAAGTGGGAATTTTGACAACATGGCTTCTCCTTTGGCATGTTTAATTGTAATGATTAACAGACATCCTTGCTGTTTTAAGATGATACTTTTAAAATAAAATTCTCTCTTAATGATGACTTGAGCCCTGCCAGTCGATGGGAGAATCAGCAGAACCTGTAGGATCTTATTTGCAATTGCCATTCTCTATTGTAACTTTGTTCCTGTTTATTTAAAAATTTTTCTTTCTGTTTCACAGGAAAGACGATGCTCAGTTTTAAAGGTTAAAAGTGTACAAGTTGCTTTGTTACAATAAAACTAAATGTGTACACACCAAAAAAAAAAATTCTTGGGAAAAATCTTAACAAGAAACGTGCAGAATATACCTGAAGAAGAGTTTAAGATTCTCCAGAAAAACATAAAAGAAAACATGAACAATTAGAAGGCACACACAGCTTTTGAAAACCAGCGACTGGTTTTCCCTAGTGTGTCACAATGTTCAATATGCTTTCAGCAAAATCCCAACCAGAATACTTTTAAATCACCAAATAGTAAAGTTGATGTGCAAATTAATATGTGAAAACAGCAGACTTCTGAAGAAGCATCTTATATTACTTTGTTTAAATTTATTATGAAATATTTCATACATACGAAATAGTATTTATGACATATGAAATATAAAGTCGAATAAAACACTGCCCAGCTTAGTAAATTAAATGTTCTCAATAGATTTTCTTCAGTATTATTCCCTCTCTTATATCCAAGAGATTTCAAAATGTCCCATTATTTGTATTTCTCAGCGTTCTCTGTCAGACCCCTCTTCATCTCCTGCAAATCCTCTCAGGCTCGCCTCTTGCTACAGACACAGAGGAGGCAGGCAGGACAGTGGAGGCTTTGTCAGGCTTCCTGCAGGTGTAAATCACTGCCTGGAGTGTAAAGGGAGGGCCCTGACGATGCCACTCACAGGTGCAGGCATGTTAATGCCTCCAAAGAGGAGACTTTTGAAAGACGTTTTATGAGACGTCTCACAAGGTCCCATGGGATGGAGAACAAGCAAAGTGCAGTAGTAATCCTTCTTGACTGTTTCACTCACTCACCCACCCACACAAACGACAGGCAATTAGGTCTTTGTCTCAGTCTCAGCTCTCTGGACATCATACACTTGGCACATAGCTTTTATTTTTCTTTTTTTAAAATATGGCTATTTATTGTAATTTTGCCCTTTGCCCGAATTCTCTAAATGAAAGAAATTATTTGAAGTGTTTTGGGACTTATTTCATGATGTGGTACAAGTTCAATGTTTGTAAATGCATTGTATCCTACAAACGAATAAATATTCTCCAATTTTCATGGAGAATATTGTATATGGTTCTAAGTTTGGCATTTAAAGTGTTTTTGACACTCACTCCTCTCACTTTTCTTTTGCTCTGTTTTTGGTGTCTGATAATTTCCCTTCCTCTTTTGGTCAGCCTTTAATTTTTCCTTAAAGAAATGTACCTGTATAAACATATATAGATAGATGTAGATACGGAGATACAGATACAGATATACATGGATAGATACAGTTCTTAAAAGTGCTGGTTGAGGTGTATATGTGTTAAAAATGAAGCACTTTTTTCCTCTCACTTCCTCAGGAGAAATGACAGATGAATTACAAACTTTTTGAATTACTAATTATCAAAGATGTACATCTCACTGTAGATACAAAAGCAAATTGATGAAAATATACAGAATAATAGTGAAAGAACTATACCTCATCATAGTCCCCTTTTTCTTTCCAATACATAAATATTTCCTCCCCAAGGAAGTATAATGACTAATTATAAACTCGATACATCAATATTCCTCGAATAAAAAGCTTAATTTTAAAATAAAAATAAATGGTATACCTAAGATGAGGACGACTGTCCCAGATAGATTACATCTGAGGTACAAACACAGTGACCCAAATTCTCCAAGTCACAATCAACTCTAGGACTGGGATTGTTTCCAAAATACTCAGTTGTACCCTTTACACTTACTCTCATCCCCAAAGCAATGCAGTTAACTATTACCATGTTACCAGGAGTCAAGTCCCAGAGGATTACAATGCAGGTTACAAGGCATGCAATGAAAGAAATAGAGAATAGAAGAGAAAGTGAAAAGCCACGTTTCTGTCATTAGCCTATACCAGAATCTTGTTCAACACAGGCAGCTGGGAGGGGAGCCAGGCCCAGAGTTTCTGACTCAATAGGTCTCAGAGGGGCCTGAAAATGTGCATTTTTAACAAGTTTCCAGGTGATGTTGCTGGTCTAGGGATCAGAATTTGAGAACAGCTAGTCTAGGTTTGAAACCAGTGCAATTCAAATTGTGGCCCATGGACCAGAGTCAGTCTGTGAACTGTTATTACTTATCTGTGATGAGATAATTACAGACATTCAGAATAAGAACTTAGAAGAGTTTTTAACAATATGATAGAGTAATTTTGTGTCTGCTATATTTAACAATACACAGTTTGAAGATGTATTTTCAATGTCTTTTTTTTTCTTTTTTTAGAAATTAATTTTTGTTGTATTTCATAAATGCATCGTTCTGTGCTGTGTCAAAGGCAAAAACCAACCGGTCGTTCTCCACAGATAGTTTGAGGTGCGCTGGGCCCAGTGAAAAGTGATAAAATATCTGTTCAATAAACAAAATAGTACATGAGCAGAAATGGAAGAGATATGATCAATGAGTACCTGGATGAGAGTTAAATGTTAAGGGTTGGGTCTCCCATCAGAGAAGCAAAGGAAGGAGAAGCACCTACATGAGAGAACCATAAATGTCAGAGTTGGAAGGGATCTTAAAATCATTTAACATAACTCACTCGTTTCATAGACACAACTTCCACTCCGCTAGTCAAGTTCAGCCAGTATAAGCAAAAGAAGTTGGTAGGCAACGCATTGTAAAACTAAAACTGTAAGACATACGTGTATTCATCCTGACTTTAAAGACCAGGAAGTTGACCTACAGATCATTTATAGTATTCCTCACAGCTCATAAGGTACAGACCCAACTCTCATTCTAAATCTCTTTTCAGCAAACACGATAAATCCACAGTTGACATGGAATTGAACAAGTAATGGTAGGATACATTGGTTTGCTGTCCCCAAAATGTTTTATAAAATTATACTGTCAGTTTCATTATTTCCCAGTTTTTTTGCCAGGAGCTAGATCAGTTTTCACAAATGGCCTTGTAATCTTGTTCAAAAAAAATCAATTCCTGCGGTAAACCTGGGCAGTAACAAACTGCTTAAGCTTCCTACTTTAGCACATATAGAAGGTATGCTATTACTTCCCAATAAACCATAGCATGGTCTTAAACAATTTTGCATGTTTTAATATCTTGAACTATTTAAAACCCCATCATTTATCTCTTCTCTAGATGCCTTTCCTTTCTAAAATATATTATATTACTTTAAAAAATTCTCCATGAGCAAGAATAAATGGCTTAGAATACATTAATATCAAATGCATGTCATTTATACATATATTTACAATCTTTTTTGCCTAGAATCATCTAGATGGCAATCTTTAGTGTAACAATCCAAGTAATATTTTACTGTAATGCAGGCAATAAAAATTTACCACAATTTTGAGATTGCAAATGTTTTTTGTAATGATTATCTATGATAGTGAAGTAGATTGAAAAGAAATAACTAAGCATTGCTCTTTCAGAATTAACACTATAAAAAGTGTGAAAAACGGGACCTCCACTGACTTTCATTCTATTCTATTGTGCCTCTTAGCAACCCAGAATTTAATGCCTCCTGTCTTGATTACCTAGTTCAAGCTCCCTAAGCATCAAATCACATAATGAGGTCACAAGATCCCTCCTGGCTTCTTAAAATATTAGTAAGTCAGTCAGCAACAGAGAATTGGCAAATGAGGAGAGAAAAAATGTGAATCAAATGAGGAAAATGAGATGCTTTGATATTTACTCTGTATTTTCCAACCACAGTAACTATTCTAAAGCTTCACTTTTTCTTTTTCCCCCTTAAAATTTTATTATCATGAAACTTCTTCATGGAGAGAGGAAACAACTAACTATACATAAATTAGTGTTCAAATCATCAGAAACCAAAGATGTTAAATTAAAATATATTTTTGTGATGTGGATATGGAGAAGTACGGACAGGATTGATCCATTGTTGCGTTTCTATACGTTAATAATGAATTATTAGAAAGAGAATTCAAGAAAATAATCCCATTTACTATCAAAAAGAATAAAATACTGAGGAATAAATTTAACCACGGAGATGAAAGACCTGTACTCTGAAAAATATAAGACGGTGATGAAAAAAGTAGAAGACAACGCAAATAAGTGGAAAGATATTCCATGTTCCTGGAACGTCTCTGCTATCCAAAGCAATCTACAGGTTCAATAAAATCCCTATCAAAATACCCATGGCATTTTTCACAGACTAGAACAAATAATCCTAAAACGTGTATAGAAACACAAAACACCCTGAATAGCCAAAGCGATCTTGAGAAAGAAGAATAAATCTGGAAATATCACACTCTCTGACTTCAAACCATCCTACAAACTAAATAATTCAAAACAGTATGGTACTGGCACAAAAACAGACACATAAATCAATGGAACAGAATAGAGAGCCCAGAAATAAACCCATGCACATATGGTCATTTAATCTACAACAGAGGAGGCAAGAATATACAATAGGGAAAAGACTGTCTCTTCAGTAAGTGGTGTTGGGAAAACTGGAGAGCTACACATAAAAGAATGAAACTAAAACATTTTTTCATCCCATATATAAAAATAAACTCAAAATAGATTACAGACTTAAATATAAGACAAAAACTGAAACCATAAAACTTCTAGAAGAAACATACACAGTATGCTCTTTTAGATTGGACTTAGAAATATTTTTATAGATCTTTCTCTTCAGGCAAGGGAAATAAGAGCAAAAATAAACAAATAGAACCTAATCAAAAGCTTTGACACAGTAAAGGAAAACATCAACAAAATGAAAAGGCCACTTACTGAACGGGAGACATCTGCAAACAATATGTCCAAAAATGAGTTGATAACCAAAATATATAAAGAACCCGGACAACTCAATATGAAAGAAGTCCATTAAAAAAAAAATAAGCAGAGGACCCGAATAGGCAATTTTTTCCAAAAAATACATACAGATGGCCAACAGGTACATGAAAAGATGTTCAATATCACTAGTCATCAGGGAAATACAGATAAATCCACAATGAAATATCACTTCACATCTGTCAGAATGGCTATTATCAAAAAGGCAATAAATAACAAGTGTTGGTGAGGATGTGGAGACAAAGGAACCCGAGTATACAGTGGGTGGAAATGTAAATTGGCACATCCACGATGGAAAACAGTATGGAGGTTCCTCAAAAAAATTAAAAATATAACTACCATACAATCCATTCCTGAGTAAACACTCTAATTTGAAAAGATATTTGTACCCTAATGTTCATAATGTTCAGCGTTATTTATGGTAGCCAAGATACGTAGGTAACCTAATTGCCCATCAACAGATGAACGGATAAAGAAGATGTGATGTATAACAAAGTATTAATCAGTGAGAAAGAAGAATGAAATCTTGCCATTTGCAACAACATGAATGGACCTGGAGGGGAATATGCTTAGTGAAATAAATCAGATAGAGAAAGACAAACTCTGAATGTTTTCACCTATGTGTAGTATCTAAAAAAACAAAGCAACCAAGCAACTGTAACAAAATCGAAACAGAGTCACAGGTACAGAGAACAAACTAGTGGCTACCAGAGGGGAGGGGGGTGAGGAGTGAGGGGGGGAGTGTCAAAACAGGTGAAGGGGATTAAGAGGTACAAACGACCAGTGATAAAATAAATAAGTCAGAGGGATGCAATGTATAGCACAGAAAATATATCCAATATTTTATTATAACTTTGGATAGTATATAATCTACAAAAATAATGAATCACTATGCTATACACCTGAAACTAATATAATATTCTAAGTCAACTATCCTTCAAAAAAATCAACCAGTCAGCACTGCATGACCAAAAAGTTTCAAAAGCACGGTACCCAGAAAATAAAGGGTAAAGTTTCCAGGCATCTTCTTTATTAGAGGGATAGACCTGAAGTTGTACTTATTTTGTAATTAATGGAAGAAGGCCCTCTTTGAAAGTTTTGTTTGAGGGTCAGTAATTAAACATATGCTTTGAAAGAAGGTCAAGAATGACCAAAATAATCATTTTTGAGTATTAATTTTAGTACCAGTGAAAACAGTTCTTAATGAAGTATAAAGAAAGAATACTAACAGTGTTCATTCTACTTGCCCATCCACTTCTGGGCAACAATTCCCCTAGAAACATCACTTTTAATGTGTTCATTTTATTTCAAAGAAGTGATACACGAAGGATGAGAGCTTATTTTGCCTGAAGCACTGACTAACAAAATAAGAAATAATCCTCTCTGTTTTATCAATGGATGATGAAACAATTGTGGTAGAATAGCCTTGAGTGCTGGGGGTGGGGGAACCATCACCAAGCGCACCTCAGCTTGTACATCCACGATGAACATAGAGCTAGCTGAGTGCCTGCCATTCCCGAAGAGGAAGGTGGAAATGACAAACGGAAATCTGAGAATAGAGATAATGAAGACAAAATATTAGGGCTGCATTTGAGGCTCTAAATGGGGCTTCACCACTTAAAGGAAAAGTTAACACTTTAAGGTTGTCAGAACTATAGCTATCCATGATTTCAAACCCAACAATCTGGTACTTCAGTAGGTCACATCTTGGGGGCATCCACCAAAATATGTCCCAAATTACTGACTTACATGGATGATAGCACTTCAAAAACATTTGGCTTTATCAGATTAGGACCTTCTTTTAAATGTTTTAACAATTAATGCTTAGTTTCACATAACTAGATTGCATAATTGTTTTTCAAAAACCCCCCTCACATGAATATATTATCTGTTTAATACACTATGATTCACTGTGTTTAGAACAGTGTAGCAACTAGCTTTGTGCTTTGCATAGTTCTTGAGTGTCTGATGAAAAGCTAACTTCTATAATGTGCCTGGGCATAAACGTTATATTGAAATATGGCTGTGAATATTTCACAGCAATATTATTAATTAGCTCCTCTAATTTGCCATATCACCTAGATTTTTAAATGACTTTCATCTTTTGCTTTTATCACCTTGTTTCCTTCAAGAGAGAATGGTCTTGTTTCTTCAGGCCTACACTTTACTGTTGACCTTGAGGACATATAAAGGGGATGCCCTGTTCACAGGTGAAGAAAGGTTATGAAAACCTGGTTTTCTACTACTGGTAGAAGACTTCATTTCAGCATAATGTAAAGCAAACACCTATTCTTCCAATAAACACTACCCAAGCACTGGGTTAATAATTCATTTATTCAGTCTGTCAGTCTACAAGCCTTAGGTGTTTACCGTATTCCAGGCTCTGTGCTAGACTCTGAAGATAAAGGATAAATCCAACATAGTTCAGTAAACGAATAAGTGAATGAACAATTGCGAAAAACAGTAAATCAATGAATGATTGATTTGAGACAGGACTGCCTATTTATTCAACAGCATTAAATAGATAACCCTGAGAGCTCAACAATCTTTTTTGAATGGGTGGATCAAATAAGGAAGAAAACAATGCCTCCATGTGAAATTTCCATTCTTCCACAGAGGTGTTTGACCACAGATACCTGCTTTCATTTGGGGTCCACATTAGTAGGGTAAATGGGTAGGTGGCTCTTGTTACCTTGTTAAACTGACAAGGTACTAATGAGTGACTTCCCAATTAAAATGTGATACTTGTGTGTTATCTTTTGCTGCTAAGATGCCTTTTACTTCTAACGATTATCTGAACATAGGAAGATTTTGTCAGAATAATAAAACCCCCATCAAATACCTTAAGCTTTCTATTCTATGAAAAGAGAATGCAGCAGTAGTTGAACTTCAGAGAACTTTGGAATCCTTGTTTGGGGCCTCCCAAATGATAAACAGGGGTGTAGGATCTAATAAAGTCATACCCAGAGATCAAAGCCTGTGAATGTTTCGAAGTCCATGAGGCTTTGTTGAAGGGAGAGAAAGTGAAGCTGTGTAACTTTAAATGTAGGAGGATTTTACTTGGAAACCTAATGCAGAGAAAAGAAGGGTGGAGGGATTCCTTCTCTCTTCACATTTCCTTTACCACACCAGGCTGGCACCAGCCACTCACGTTCTCTGCTGTTCTGGGGTCACTGAAATTTATTTTAGAACTTCAAAGAATTGAATAATATGCATCCTCTAATGGAGTCATGAGACGAGGTAATAATAGTCCAGCGTATTCAAGCAGAACTGTTTGCCTGAGCAATGGCAGAATCTCAAGACAGGGTAAAAGTTAATGCCGTATTCATTAGTAGGGTGTTGGTGGAGTAACAGACATTGCCCAAGAATTTCCAACCTCAGGGTCATTTCGTGTGTGCGTGTGTGCATATGCATTACGTAGAGGTATCTATATGTGTGTATATATATGCACATCTAAGAATATTTCTTGGATTTCCAATTTGTCAATGGCTCTTTAATCAACTGATTTCTGATGAAATTGACAATTCTTATGAATCAGACGGGCAAAAATTAAAAAGCTTTCCAATATACTTTGATGGAAAGGTTGTGGAGAATGTCTCATAAATGGAGAGCAACTTAGAAATATCTATTAACTATAAAAATCCACTTGCCATTTTACACAACAATTCCCCTTCGAGGTATTTAACCCTCAGGTACATCCCACACATAAAAGAAATGGGGTTTTTAAGATTATTGTGGTAAACAAAGAGTGGAAACACCTAAGAGTCCTCTACAGGATACTCCCTATAGCATACCATGCATCTCTAAAAGGGAATGAAGATGCAATATGGAAAAATCTCCAGGATATGTTGTGAAGTGAAAAGAGCAAGGTGCAGTGGAGTAGGTGTAGTATGTTAAATTCTGTGTAAGAAAGGAAGAGACATAAAAATATAAAATATGTAAAAATATTTGCTTGCATTTGCTGACATACTGGAGAGATACACAAAAAACTATTAAGAATGGTTACCTGTGGGGACAGTGATAGGAATAAGAGACAAAGCAAAAATGAAACTGACCAATGTATGCCTTTTTAATCCCATTTTTTATTTTAAAGATATGAATGTATTACTAGTCAAAATTGAAGATGTATAAATAAATTAGCATTTTATTTTTTTATTTTATTTTTTTATTTTTGCGGTATGCGGGCCTCTCACTGTTGTGGCCTCTCCCGTTGTGGAGCACAGGCTCCGGACGCGCAGGCTCAGTGGCCATGGCTCACGGGCCTAGCTGCTCCGCGGCATGTGGGATCTTCCCGGACCGGGGCACGAACCCGCGTCCCCTGCATCGGCAGGCGGACTCTCAACCACTGCGCCACCAGGGAAGTCCTAGCATTTGATTTTAATCTTTACCTTTGCAATCTTGACCTCGGTAAAATGACATTCTCTGTGGTCAAGTGATGTTCAGAAGTCCCTGTAGCATAATTACCTTGTCATGCCTATAAATTCTTCTTGGATTTTGTGATGGTAAAGTTGGATGTAATCATTTAACATTCTTAAAGCTCCACTTTGATTTTTGTGTTGGTCATTAGGGGTGTCCATCAATATTCTGATTCTCCTTCTTCCACATCTATGAAAGGACCATATTTTTGCTGCTTTTATTGAAATTAGGTGATATTACGTGTCTTTATTTGACTAATGAGATATGAATGAAAGTGGCATGTCACTTCTAGGCAAAGGTATTTAGTCACCAGAGCAACAATCCTTTATTCTTGCTGAAATTATTTTGGAGGCTTATATTAAAAAGAATTTTCCATCAGTCAGGTCCTTAAAGTGTCTTAGAAAGCAAGTTTACTGGCTGACCCATATTCAACGTGCAATATGAGAAAGAAAAGGAAAAAGACAAGAAACTGAAAGCATTAATTTGCAAGAGGTCTTTAGCTCTGACCAAACAATAATGTTCTCTGATCTGAAGACTCGGGGTTCAGCCTATAGTGGATATATATAAATCTTTCTCATCATGATTTGATGATACTAGCCATTTAAATTTAACTCCAAACAAACAAAAATTGCTATTTGGTAAGATATGCAGACTTGGAAGAGATGAAGGACTGACGAGAGAACTTGAGTGCCTAATTCCCTCATCAGTCATCTTTCTCACTGTACATCAATTACTAACCAATCACCTAGAAGACAGCATTAGTCAGTCACTCCCTGGAAGCCTGATACCTTCTAAGTACAAGGGAAACATCCAGATTCCAGGTCTACAGATTTCAAGGTCAGACTCAGAATCACATGATCCTGTCTGAGCAACATATTAGCATCTTGCAATGAGCCCTTGGGCTCACCACTCTCTAACCACGGCCCTCAAGATGACATCCACAACACACTTTTGATGAAATAGAGACCGTTATCCTAAAATCATCATTTTCATATAAAAAAATTTAAAATCCAACCTATCAAAATGTATATGCCTATCATGTAACTATAAATTTATGTAGTACTGTTTTACATATCTTGTAGGAAAAGAGTAGAAAGGCAAACTGTCGAGGTATATGATCAATAAGAGTATCAGAACAAATAATTAAAATAACTCAATTCTATTCAGGCTGAACATTAGCTAAATCTCAACAGGATTCACTGGCCAATTTGGCTTTTGAAGGTTTACAGGTGAAAAAATGTTCAGATGCGAAAAGGTTTACAAGTGAAAACAAGATCTATAAAAGCTCCAAGCTAATAAAAGCACACGAAAGTGCTGCTCATTTTGTTCTCACTTTGCTACAGTTCAATTAGGTTGTCAAAATTAAAATGAGGTTTAACACAAGTCAAATTTCCTCCTTTCAAGGCAGCACTCAAGATTTTTCTTTGAATTTTATAAGTTGTTGCTGACAAAGAGAGTACAGATCAAGAGCTGAATTGGAACATTCAAGGAATCACATATTCATAAAGTTAAAACCTTTTCCTGAAGTCTTAAAAAAACAGTATTAGATAAGTGAACTTCCCTTAAAATAGGATACGAACATGGAATTTACATTAGCTGCAGGCTAATATGTTAAATCACTATGGCCATGCTGAAAGATGTAATGTAGCTCTAGTCTTACGACATACCCACTTAGTCTTATTTTCAGCTTATAACTTTAACATTTAGAAATATTCCTATCACAAAGAAAAGGTGAGATTTAAATTATTCTTTGAATAAAACCAACAAAGCCAATTCTCTAAATATGTCATTTCTGTCTTTGAAGAACATGAGAAACACTTTGGTGATTCTTAACGCTCATCCCTGCCTTTCTCCTCCGCCAACTTTTCTTCCCCACCTTCCTTCTTCTTCCTCCACCCTTCCATCCCCTTTCTTTCTTCTTCCCCTCATATTTCCCTGCTACTCCTACTTCTCCTGTTCTTTCTCCCCCTCCCCAACTGTTTCTCCCTCCCTTTCTCACCATTTTGCCAGATGTGCAATTCCTGCTTCAGTGACAGTATCAATAATTAAGGCAATGGAACAAGAAAACAGCTCGGATGAGAGATCTGCAGGTGAACCAACATGGTTTGTTTAGGATCTCATTTACAACTTGTAATAGCCAATATCCAGGAAAAAATATAGCCAAGAGCCTTTATTTATGTATGTGTGTACGAGTGTATTTATGTGCACATGTCCATATTTAGATAGCTTGAAAATCATACAATCATACAACAAAGTATTAGCATCTCTACACTTAATGTCTTCCAGACAAAAAAGACACTTCTCTGCTGACTGAATGGAATAAAGTGTAATTGTCACATGAAATTCATGACTTGGGAAAGGGGAAACATTAACATCCAATATGGCAACCATACAGCTGTGCTAAAAGAAGGGAAGACTCTCCTTTTCACTTTACTGCTGAAAGTTTTATTCCCAGAGCACGGAGTTGCTAAAGCTGTCCACAGCTGCAAAACCAGTGTCCTCCTTTCATTTAAGGATAGTGGCACATCGAAGCCTCCTTCCTAAACACTCTGTTGTCTTGAAAGAATGCAAAATACTAACTAACTGTATGGGGTTAGATACTAAGTCCAGCGATTTTGAATCATTGTTGATTTCTTTTTACACATTTTAGAAGAAATTTTATTTAGAAAATTTGCCAAAAGCAGCTGATTAAAAAATGTTAAAAAAAACCAAAACACCAAAACACCCAACAAAGACACGATGGCTGTAGCAGCTTGTCTCTAAGCTATCATTAATGTGTGTGTCTGGCTCTGTGTAGCTGGGATGGAACAGTCTCCTTGACTCCAGTGCATTCACACACAATACTAGCAACCACCGTTAGCAGCAGAGTCCCTATACCATGGGGAAGAAAAAAATGCAAAAGAGGAACAAAGAAACACAATTCCTTCTGTGTATAGCTTACAATGAGCCATATTCAATTCTTTTCTCAGCTTTTGAAACTGGAAAGTAAAACTTTATCACAGCTTCCAAAATACTAAATCTTGTTAATTATAACACTAAAGTGATATAAACAGATAAGTCACTTTAGAAAGCTGTGTCTCTGAGGAACTGCTGACATCATTCATTCTTTCATGTCATGTATCACTATGCAGTAAAGGACACTGCAGTAAGAGCTGAAGAGACATGAAGAAGCCTAAGACAGTACTGGTTAATATATGGTATAGGAGGAAGAAGATGGATACAAGATAAGTGAGAATTACATGGTTAAGAAACAGCAGCTGATCTCTCATCTGACATGGTACAGTGACAAGAATATGGACTTGAAGTTAGATGAACTAGGTTCTGAATATCTATTCCAATACTTGTGTTAGCAGATTTAAACTTATCCATAAAACAGGAGAACACTCAATTTGCAATACACTGCATGTATGTTGACTTAATAATACACTGCATGTGAAGAGCCTTCTACACTGCTTGCCCTATAGTGGTCATTGTATATGTGGCAGGGATAATTTGTAATTAAAGTGGTGTTGAGCTATTTCAAACAGTTAATGACAAAAATTTAAATAAATAAAAATCTATTTAATTAACATCTATAGATGGCATTGTTACTTTGACATTCTAAAAACCTTTTAATATTTAACATATTTAAGTTCAGGTAGCTTTTTGTTTTTGTTTTTTTGCGGTACGCGGGCCTCTCACTGCTGTGGCCTCTCCTGCTGCAGAGCACAGGCTCTGGACGCGCAGGCCCAGCGGCCATGGCTCACGGGCCCAGCCGCTCCGCGGCACATGGGATCCTCCCAGACTGGGGCACGAACCCGCATCCCCTGCATTGGCGGGCGGACTCTCAACCACTGCGCCACCAGGGAAGCCCTCAGTTAGCTTTTTTTTTATAACCAATTAGATCTTGAGAGTTTGGTATTTCAAAATTCTGCACTTTAGAGTACATCTGCTGACAACAACCCAACTTCTAAAATAGTGCTACCCAAACTGTCATCATGTATCTTCTCAATTGCATCATGCTAGCTGAGTAACTTATTTGATAAGAAAGACTTCAGTTGCTAACCTTTTGTCCATAACATGGTGAGACATCCCTAGGAACATTCTTTTACGGCTGTTACTGGCATATGCCAGTATTACTATTATAATATTGCCAATATTACTATGACAAGCACTAAAAGAAATGCTACTGTTTTTCTTAAGCACAATATTTTATATTTTTTAGCAGAGGTTCATGTGAATTAACTCATAAATTTAAATATACTGGCACTAAATGTCAGTATTCACTAATCTAATATATTATGGATGGAATAGACAACAAGTAACATAAATGAGTTCAGATAAAGAAGACAGTTATCAGAAGGCAGAGAATGATAATGACTGGAAATGCTACTCCAGGTCTAATTTTAATCAGCAAGAGTGATGAATTATGTTTCACAGCCTCACATCTGCTCTTCTATATTACTCTAATTTTTTTAATCCTGAAAATTGCATTTCTGACTCCTTTCCCAGTTGTTTTTCTCTTGCTTTCTCCCAGTAGGAGACACCGCCTGGAAATAGAAAGACAGGAAGAAGGGAGATGCGTTGGGGTCAGGTTTCTCCAGGGACTGACTACTCGAGTAGCAGTGATTCAGGGCAACAGGCTTGTAGCGTCCAGACCAAAGGTGCTATCAACTTCTTAATTTGGGGATAGTACATGATCTTCCTGCTGGTTCTTTCAACACCTTTACAACAAGTACCTTGTATTTACTGCCCTTTGTATGAAGTATCAGAATGATTCCTGATTTTTTTTTTTAATTGACATCTACTAAATACAGTTGACGAACCTGTATATCCTTATCTTTGTCAAGTTCGAGAATATTTGAAGCACAAGGATAACCAAGAAAGAGGAGTCTGGGAAAGTCAGATCCAAGTGTCACATTCAACTTGTAGGAGACGAATTCCACAGAGTTCAGAAGAATAAAAGCTAACCTCAAACTCTTGAAATGAATATAGTACGAGACCACTGGGTTTTTCTCGAGGAGGAGATACTCTCATGATGTTTTGATTGTGAAAGGATAACTTCAGTAAAGGTAAACCCAGATGAAGCACAAAATCTGCAACCTCAGGCTGGCAGTGGCAACTAAAAAGAGTGTTTAGTAGTAGTGATGATGATGTTGATGATGATAACGACCACCCTCACCACCCTGCTGACTGGAATTCCAAAGTGAGGTTTTCTTAGTAAGGACAGCAAAACTAACTTCTTTTAAACTAGGAGAAAAACCTTGGGGATGGGTATCCCTACTTCCTCTAAGGGAGTAATATTTGGGAGACATCTCTTTGAGCGAATGAAGCCAGTTCACCCTCCCTCATAGATAATGACTTTGTGAGGGCTTTTTAATTTTTCAAATCCAACCAACGTTCCTTCTTTCACAAAACTCACACATAATACAGAATATTTAAAGAATTGCTCTTTAATCATAACTTTATACCCATCAAAAGTCTAAATTCTGTGATCCTAATGGAAAGCTGATAAAATGCTACTCCAAGAAAGGTTCTCTAAATGCCAAAGCTGGGCGTAAGCAAATCCACACTCTTGAAGTGTCCATCTCCATCCCACACTCCTGAATGATTAAGAACTCGTTCTCTTTGTGGGGTTCTCTTAGAAATTGCTAAGTTTGGCATCACGCCTAGAATTTACACGCTATGTACAATTTTCCTAAGGAAGAAGATAAGGTAAAAGTAATCCCCAAAGAGCAAGACTCCTCGGCACACCCTCCCTCAGGTCTGATGTAGGAGAACTACTGTTCTCTTACAGGCCATTGATGACAAATTCTTGCAACAACACTTATGCTGAAAGATTCGTGGAAAGCGAAAATGTGTTTGAGCTGGAAATGACTTAAAAAGTCATATAATAAAAATATAGAGTTAAAGTCAAATACACAACTTGCATGAATTTTGAAAATAAGAGAGGTGAATTCTCACTGCATTGTGCTTGTTTATTTTTGTTTCTTTATTTTACTTTAGCAAACAACTTCAGGCTATGTCGCTGGACTGGTAGAAATTACACAATCACCCCACTGGGACAATTTTATGGAAAAGTCTGCCAAGTTCTGTTACTTCCATTGATTTTAAATTATTGAAAACTGCAGATGATTATAACATTAGCTTATTGTATCTAATGCTGATAGAAGAACTCTTAGTTTATATGTTCAGCTCTGATTCAACTCAGTTGAATTCTTGAGAAACAGGAAGAAAAGTCGTCTTATACATATAAGAAGGCAGCTAGAGAGACAGGCAGCCACTAGTGGACATTTATACCTGTTGCAAACTGAGCAATTGCTCTAAACACTGCAATTTGTCCTGAACTATTTTGGTCACGCACGATGCTTATGTTCTTTCTGTTCATAGTAATAGCTGCGAAATAGATTTTGGGGGGTGGGGTTAGATACACTCCTACAATTTTGCTCCCAGGATATAATGAAAGCAAGCCTCACAACACATATTTACAAAGCATTCATTATCAAGCAAGCCTAAACAGTTTGTACAGCCTGATCTGTAAACTCCTTGTATCCTGCTATCTCGAGACAGACCTAACAATCTTCCTGAGACAGGATTCTATGACGCTTGAGCCAGAATTAGACAGCAAGAAACCCTCCAGAAGCCGAGTTCTTGTTTCAAGATCCTTAAGGGATCCCATCCTAAAAATGCCTTGCTAGATTTCTATATTTTAGGCAGTCCACATATCTTGAATGCCTTTAATTTCACCAGTGAGAGCCATCAAGTGAATAACTCAGTATATTCAATGTGTTAACTCACTGTGCTAATTAGCAAAAGCTTCAAATGTTGTCCAAGGCACAGAGAGCTGAAGTGCTTCTATTAAGTACTTCGGGAGGGTAGCCATTCGGAAATACTACTAAGAGAGTAAGAAGTGGATTTGCTGATAGAACAGCCCTTAGAAGTGAAATCTGAACTAACATGTATTTTCTTAAGTTCACATTGTTCATGCTGAAACATTTTGAAGTAAATTCCAGTTATTATAACAATATACTTCTGTTTTTCTTTTGGCTTTTTCTACTCTAAATATGATCTTCATTTTTCACAGTTTTCAATATCTGTGTCCCAAAGTACCAGCTGTTATGGGGGAAAAAGTTTAAATATGTGGATGGATTAATATAAAGTTCATTTTTTATGGAATACTTGTTATTATATAAATATATTATATATATATATAAACAAATTATATATTTTTAAATTACCATGAATGGGTGATAAGAATATGTGATATTTACTTCTGGTGCATTTTCAAATAATTTGTCTAAAATAAATTAATCAATCATACAATATTTTAAAATTCGAAAATAGCTTTGATTCCTTGTGACAGGAAATGCTCTCCCATTTGGTCTGTTATCATTTAAATTACCCAATATCAATCCTTGTGAATTTTGAGCAGGTTATGAGAGAGGGTTAATGGTGCCAGAAGCATGGGATAACTCCTAGTTACTCCTGCTATAACTGCCTTAATTTATTTTAACTGTATAAACTATTTATTAACAGACAACGCCCACAAATTTATTTCTTCTTGGACACACCCATGCTGCGGCCACGGTGGCCTATGGTCTTGGTGTGCTGGCCTCGTACACAAAGTCCCCAGAAGTAGCGTAGCCCTCGGTGGGCCCTGTACTCATAAGAATTGACGTAGTTAGAGGAGTGTCAGCATTCTAAATGTCGTTATTTGTTTTCACTCCTTTGGGGATTGATGTCACATTGGTGCCAAAGGTTCCATTATCTTCTCAAAGGACACATATCCTTTTGTAATTACTATTCTGATTCTTCTGATTTGGGAACAATACATTATCCAGGTATATGAGTCTGAGGGCAGTTTCCGGATGTATATGGAGATGTAATTGATTAATTCTATGTAGTGCTTCCTTACTGTGCATTGGTACAAGGCCTGGCTTTGTTAAGTTACTCTTTGGCTTTTTATGTGGCACCGAAAATGACACATAATATTCTACGTGACTTCATAGGAGCAGTAGCTGCCTTGATAGAAATGCCAGAGGCTCTGAAATCAAACAAAACTTGATTCAGATGCCTAATTCAGATCTTGGCTAGTTTTAACCCTTAGATAAGATATTTAAGCTTTCTGAGATTTTAAGTCCATGGCCTAACATGTAATATGTGCTCATTAAATAACATTTATTACATTATTATTCTTGATTATAAGCATAATGGCACATTACTCAAGGGACATAATTTTGATACCTTTTTAAAACTTCCTTGGCTACATTAGTACTGTGAATGCTACAGTAATTGTAGAAAACTGTCTTTCATTTCCTTTAGGTATTCCCAACTAGGCCCACATGAGGCAAGAACATCCAAACTCTTGGCTTCCTTACTCCCAGGTGGTTCAACAATCCATTTGCCTATTCGATCAACATGAATCGGTAATTACAATGTGTCAATTGCTCAAAAGCCTCTAGGGATACCAAGATGCCAGTGAAGTCCTCATCACATCCTAAGGCATGCAATGAAGACATTTTATTCTTAATAGTCCCATACCACCTCCCTAGGAAAAAAAATACTTGAATTATGCTCATAAAACAGTAGGTACGTGAATCCATACCTCACTGAAAGTGAGTGATGGTCTTACAGACATTAATATTGTCTTCTAATGTTTATTATCCGAGTTCATCAAATCATGTAAGCCATATGAAGACCAATTAGAAAATACAATATTATTCCTGCATGTGCCTTACTATTTCTTTCATGAGTTATCTGTCAATGAATAAACATTTTTAAAGCAAAATAGTCAAAAAGCATGAAAAGGAATCTATAAGCAGTTACAATTCAGTGTAGAACAACTGATAACTCTTGAAATAGTGTTCATCATAAGCTTTTCAAGAAGAGTTCTCGAGACAAACAATAATGTCTCTGATAGAAAGGAAAATGTACAAACTAAAATGTTCATGTTTAATTGCTTTAATAGTGATTTCAAAAAATTATACTGTCGAGTAAAAACTGGCACAATATTCTTTACTTTCAAAAAAGGGAAGCTCTATCCAAAAACGAAAGCTTCTATTTAGTGATTTTTGAGTGATTATACTGCATGAAAGTAAAAAATGTCTCTGAAGCCATACCTGTTTACAAGGTTAGGCTTTTTGGCATATATTTTGTTGAGACCTGCCACGTAGGTGTTTTCAAAATGTGTTCCATTCTGAATCCAGCCAGGAACCATATTCGGTATGGCTTACGTCTGAAAGCAAATGTTATAATAAGCTAGAACTCTGTTTATATTTTTTCTATGTTGTAACTCTTCAGTAATCACCCCGGCCGGAACTTTCCCTTTTCTGACCATTGCAGTTGGGAATAATTTGTGCAGCCCAGTGATCAGAACACCATCTCAGTTATGTATAAGATTTGTCCTTAGGACCACCAGCATCCTTTGGTAAAGAGGGCTTAGAGAAGTCACTACAAATGATTTCTAGTCACATTATGCTCCTGGGGACAGAGGGCAGGGAAAGAAAGGGTGTTTGAAAACATGGGCTGGAGTGGATATAAAATAGAATAATCACCACTAACACTCCCTAGCTGTTAAAATAGTCACTCTCTTCTGATAAATGTTAATGTAATTTGCATGTATTTGATCTACTCATTTGCTTATTGTTCTTCATGCCCTTCCTACTAGAATAATTATTAAAAGTTTATACAAAAAAAAAAAAAAAGTTTATACAAAAAATTTCAGAAGCAGAAAAGGCCACACCACATTGTGTAATGAACTGCGCTATATTTTAATATATATTAAAACTTCATATGACATTATTTGTACATGGTACCTAATGTTTAATTATGGAAACGTCTAAGAAACTTGGCCAAAACCAGGCAAAGTTTATCTTCTCTCACATCCTTCCCGACTCTGTTCAAATTCCAAAGGTAATTTCTTGCAATTAAAACTGTTAAACGTAAAACTTAAAGGAAAAAAATTTCAAATAATTTGTATTGTAACATATTATTATTTTATAGGGTTTTGTGAAAATTATTTAATTTTCCAGAAATACGAATGCAGATGGATGTACTTTTTGTTGATAAGAATATTTTTAAATTATTATTAAAGACCTTTACCTCCAACATGGTAAAGAAAGGGCTCTTTTTCCAACTCTTTTACTGAGAACTACAAATCTTTTTCAAAGCAAATCTAACTGGAAATGATTCATTCTTAACTTCATTAACTGTGCGCCTGTTTATAAAAAGATGCTACTTGGCACTTTCGAGGAACCTGGTCTTCCAGTTCTCTGGGAGAAATTAGCGAATTAGATCACTAAGAACAAACCATAGCTTTCTTCAGAAGTTAGCAATTTTATTTTTTAATCAAATAATCTCTTACATATAAAAAATGTCAGTGACTTTGCTCCTGTTACCCAGAGCTCTTATTCCCCTTTTGCCTTGCCTCTTCACAGCTCCGATGTCACACACACTTTGCATATACGCACTTATTATGTGCACATGCCCATCCATGTCATAGATTTCCACCACCAGCTGTACATTGATGACCCTATAATCAGCTCCTGCAGCGCCCCCCTCTCTCCTGCACTTGTCTGCTTACTGATACAGCACCCCTGTGTCCAGTTCCCACACTAGGTCACCGCCAGTGCAATCTCTCAAAACCACACATCTGCCCTGTTCACTCCCCTTCTTTAAATCCTTTGATGATGTTGGTGTTGAAAGGACAACAGTAATATTGAAAAGCCCTACTGGCTACCACATATAAATTTTAAACAAGATAGATATTCACATGTAGGCAGGACCTTGGAAATGATGGCAAATATGATTCGATTTCCTTTTCCATCTTCTATTCCATATCCTATTAAGGCCATAATCATGTCTGAGGTTTTGTATCCAAAAAAGCTTTCTTTGATTTACCCTCTGCCTACTCTAATAAAAATTCAGTCCCTTCATTGTTTTATACACCCACATATAAATAAACACACACACACACACACACACATGCAAATACAAGATTGAAGACACACCCGCTCTGGGTGACTGGCTTTCTCCTCTCCCTCCCCTCTCTCCTCCCCCAGCTCATCTTGTTCAGTACAAATTCCATTCCTAGTCTCTCTGGGATTATTGTACAGTGCATCTTCTCTCTTGAGCATGACTTTTCACTGTTATTCCCCATTCCAAGCACATTCAAAAATATATCTTTTAAACAAAGAGCAATTCTAGTGAATAACACACATTTTTAACTTTATCACATTATTCTAAACTTTGGGAAAGAAGGTAAAAAGCAGAAAATATCAGGATATGAACTTTATAAAGAGGAGAAAACAAGAAGACAGTTGCAATTAAGAGGGAAAAAAAGGCCTGAAAATTCTGAGAGCTCGAATAATATTTTTCCACAAAGGTTTTTCACGATAGGTGAATTTACATTGTGGTCTTTTGCTGGGAATAAAAATGTCTAAATATCTACCCCGATTTAAGGCAAAGTCCTCCCACCGTCAAGAAGAATACTGCTTTTTCACTGCATTAACAAATAGCTATGAGAGCTCAATAAATATTTATCAAATTATATTGAATTAAGGCTAGTAAAATGATACAATAGAGAAGATTCTGGCCTCAACCTACTTATTCCTGGAAAGAGTTTTGCCTTGAATGCCAATACACTCCCATTCTCTGCTGTCTGAGGGTGGAGTTTATGGTTACCTTAAATCCCCCATGCTCGTCCTTCTTTTCTGATGGCCACAAGAGGAAGCCTGAAGTAGCCAGTAATTCACCTTCTTTTCCCATGAGCCCCATCCCCACCCTGACCAAGGTATAATAGTGGACAGCACATTCCAAAGAGAAAAACCACTCAAGCTCCACCCTTTAGGTGTCAAGGGATCTGAGAGAAAAAAATAAAGAGAAATAGCAATGTGGTTTTCTGTCCTCACCACAAGTGTCACCCATTCACCCAGTGGCTCCATTCTGTCCAGAGTTCCTGAGGCTTCTCATATTCCATAAGTATGATTAGGGGGGAAAAAAGGAGGGCATACAATTATTTTCATCTACAGTTCATCAAAAAAGAGAAAAGCCCCTACAAAATGGTGATAAGTTTCATTGTTTGACATTTTCAAGATTAAAAAAATAAAACAGGTCAGTTAAATAGCTAAAACATAGCTATTCACCAAAGCAGAGCTATTCTAACTAGCTGTAAATTCATCATTTTTTACATGGAAGACTCTTGAAAATCACAAAAATAATCCTCCTAGATTTGAGTATTTCACGAGAGCCTGATGGTTCATTGGCCTACAGTAACATGCAACTTTGCTGAGGCATGAATTCGATTCCTGTGGGAGAAGCACTCCTTTAGTGAGTGGCTGACAGCAGAGCATCTGTAATACAATAAAGCTTTATACAAGACTCTGCTTATCGACAGGCATGGGGAGCTCACCTATTACACGAGTTTTCTGAGGGACTTTCACAGTGTTTACGTCAGAGGGAGAAGAGCCGAGCAAGCACCCACATGCACTCTGGAACCCAGCTGCCTGAGCGAACATCTCACCACCAGCACTAAGTAACCACCTAGAGCCAATTAGTCGACCCCTCTATACTTCAGTTTTCTCAACTTCAAAGTAAGAACAACAATAATATCACTTACTTCATGGGGTTGTTGTGAGGATTTAAAAAGGCTTGAAATGGTGCATGGTGTGTTGTCAGTGTTCTATACATGCTATGTGTAATATAACATCATAAGTAATAATAATGATGAGTCCTCAAAGGTCATACATGCACAATTATTTTCTGCTATATTTTATCGGGAAACTGTCATGCTACAGTTCTGTTTGGAAATGTTGGATTCCAGAAGTTCTTGGGATACTTTTCTTGTGGATCCCAAGGGTCCACTCTATTGTTCCATATTGTCCGTGGTTTCTGGGGTTCTAGGAAGAGACTAATTCCTGTTGTTTTGGTGTGGAGACTGTACATTAATACAGTAATAAAATAATTTTATTTTTCAGGTCTAGGAAAAAAGAAATCTAAGAGTAAGGAAGAGGGCAATCATTGACAGCCTGGTTTCATCTGCTAGTTTTCACTTTTTAGGCATTAATTTTTTTTTCTTTGTACATACAATTGATAATGTTTAAGAAACATCTTGAGTGTAAATATACCATTTTTTTCACTGGCAGAATTTTTTCAAGGCAATGCTGAGGACCTCAAAACTGACTACTGTCTAAATAGATAATAAGTTCTCATGGTAAGAATCTAGTGTCAAATCCCTTTAGAATCATCACAACTTTTCTTAGTTACCAAAGATTTCATATGGTGGCTGGAGCAAGAATGAATTTTTAATAGCTTAGTTCCTGGTGGGCCAACTAATAACTTTATGAATGGTCAATTTTGTAGACCCTAATGGAGTATTTATAATGATAACTAATAATGAATAACAATTTTTACTTCTTGCCATACAGGGATTTAAAAATATGGCAACCACCATACTAGATAACGTTACATCCATTCTCTTACTCAGTGGTTCTAAGAGTGGGAAACTGAAGCCTAGAAAAGTTTAACAACTTGCCCAACGTCACACAGTTGGTAACTGGCTGAGCCAGGATTCACACCCAGGCAATCCGACTCAGGAACGTGGACTCCCTGATCATCACATATTTGTTAGGGGAGCAAGGATTTATGGGAGCTTTCTAGTTAATCTGAAAGGAGAAACTGTCTTAAACCTCCTTTGAGCTGTTGTTAGGAGTTGATCAACAAATGTCAATAAAACTGTACTTTTCCTTTCTTTGACACTTCTCCACAGCTAATATATGATGGTAACAACACAGTACTGAGAGTGTAATAGTAACTGAAAAGGGGCTTTCATTTTTATTTTTCTGGAACATTTATGTACATAATTAAGAAACCATGGTTCCTTTATTTTATTGTGATGATTTATACCAGAATAAAATCAATCAGGTAAAAAGGGGCATTTCCTGGAAATAATTAAATTTACTGAATGACTAGGGTCTTTTTAAAAATTTCTGATCACTATAGTATTATAATTACTGGGCCTTCTGAATATGCCAATGACCAGCGAAGAACACTTTCACATTTTTATAACAGGAGGCAGCATTTTTTGAGTGCTTGCTATGTACTAGGCACTGAAATGAATGCTTCACCTGTGCTGTTTCACTGAATCACCATAATAACCTGAAATGATCGGCACCACTAACACACCCATTTTAAAGTTAACCAAAACCAACAGAGGAGAAGACAGATGTCACATGGCTCGTGACAAAGCTGAGCTTTGAACTCCACCTGTAATTGTCTCGCTAGAGCCAAGCCTAATACCACTATGTTAAAATGCCTCCAAGGACTGTACAGTATTTTATATTCTTCGGAAATGCTTTCCGTCAATTAATTCATTTCTTGCTCTCATAAGTCACCTGAGAAGAAATTAAGATAATGAGTTTTGGAGATGTTAAGAGTTTGTCCGAGATCATAGGGATTTTAAAGTAGAAACACTCACACTTGTAGCCAGATTTTCTCTTTGCCCCCCAGTTTTCTAATATGCATGCTTCCTCCTTAGATGACAATAATCAAATACCCATGTTTTATTACTAGTCCTAGCCTCTTTCTTTGATTTAGCTGTTGAAATCTGAGTGCACAAAGTACAGCTGCTGCTTCTCAGAGACCTCAGCTTTTTTTCTGACCTTGGCAATGTTATTCAAGCAGAGGGAAATTCAACCATGAATGTTTATCCATCTGCCCGATTCCTTATTCATTCCCTCTGGGCTCTGACTCTCTGGACACCCTGGGTTTCCCTGTGGACCTCACATGTATCTTGCCCAGTGCAAGCTGGACATGCAGAATTTAAATCAGAATTTTGTCTTGTCTGTGTTTCCTTACATCAAGAAAAGCAAACAAGTTCTGGTCATGAAAGTGAAAGATGATTTTATGTGCACTCTCCCTCTACTTTGGTTACTATTTATCTTCATTTGTAAACTTGCAAGTTCTTCTCCAATTTTTCTCCATACTATTAGCACTTTGAGATTATTTATAGGATATATTTTTACCTCCCCAGAGTCCACACATGAGGCATAATCCGTCTACACCCAGTCCGCCTAAGGGCTCCCGAACCAAAGGAACCCCTCTGCCTCTGAAGCCCTTGGCACAATAGATTTACAGTGCAGAAAGAATAAAAAAAAGAAAACTGAAGTTACCTGTAATCCATTCAGAGATGACCACCAGGGTCAATATTTTAGTATATTTTTTAAATGTCTATAAATTGATATATCAAATGATACAATCTTCTGAAGGGTGATTTGGCAATATTAATAAACACCAATATCTTTTAAAACTTACCAACGATATGATGCAAAAATTACACCTCCAGAAATTTATCTTTAGGCAATAATCAGAAAGAAATTCCCAGAAAGACTCACGTGTATGTGTGTATGTGTGTGTGTGTGTGTGTGTGTGTAGTGAAGTACATATACAGGTTTGTGTGTATTTACATATTTTTGCATATATATGTTTGTGTCTACACACAAACACACAGTCATTTTTATTTAAAATATCACAGGAACATTTACCTAAATTCATAATAAATCTACATCATTTAAATGGTTACACTGTATGTATTTTATTAGGTAGATATGCTATAATTTACTTAATTAATTGATCCTCCACTATTGCACTTCACAGTGTCTTTCTTTTTTTCATGAACAAAGCTGTAAAATAGTATTCTTGTGTAAACATCTGTACATCTGTCTCTAATTCTTCCCTCTAGACAAATATTTTGTAAGGAATTGCTGGCTATGGACATTTTGAAGGTTTCTAAGACAAAATTATAGGTCCACTAGGAGTACATAAAAATGCTATTTTATTCACACTCTCAATATATTATATTATCGTAAAAAGAAACAACCTCACAACATATACTAAAGCTAAGAGGAAATAATATTACCCTGTTTAAATCTATTTCTTCAGGTAGTATCAAGTTCGAATTTTTGTCCTCCTTGTATTTGTTGATCAATATGTCACTACCCTTTGTATTCCTTAGTCAGTTACCATTAATGATTGTTGCCCAGTTTTCTAAATTATTCTTATTTTTTCACTTAGAGTCAAAAATTCATTATATATTAAGGATTAATACATTACTTAATGATTAATTAATGACTAATAGCATTAGTAAATAATATCCCTTTTACCATATTTTCAAAATAAGCTCTTAAGCTAACAGAACAGTTACTTTGAACAAAGTACTGTTTTTAGCAGTTTGAAATTTACGTTTTTAATTTTTACACCCATTCTTTTTGGCAGACCACAATCATTGAGGCCACATCCTAGGAAACAGAAGTTTCAATAAATTTTTTTGACAAACTCGTTTTGTAAGATAGAAATATTTTTCTAATTATTTCTTTGGAAAAGTATTCTTTAGTGGTAAAATCTATTGTAATAGGGATGCTTTGACCCTGGTTTCTTTGTTTTCTCATGTTCCTTATGCCTTATCTATTCATGTCATTCACAGTCAACAACATTTCACCTGGAAACATTATCACTAGAAAGTCATTAAATAATATATAAATAGGTGACCTAACTATAAAAGATCATTTATGCCAATTCTGACTTCCCTAAACCAAGGCTACTTATTTCTAACAAGTGCAGTATCAATTAGTTTGTATGCTAATAGCTTGCTTTTATGTATTTTTATTAAAGTTGTTGAATTCACATTTCATAGAAGGTATTTTAAGTCTTCATATTTCCATCAGAACATGGAAACATCATAATTATTATTCTCCTCCTTCCTCATCATTATAACATCAAAACATAAAGAGACATATGTTTTAGTAAACTATTTTATTTCTGAAAAGTTACATTCTGAGCCAAAAAATAACCTTTATGAATTTTTCACCTTTTTAATATTGTTTGATGTACAACTTCTTCTATTTAAATATCCTTCAAAGGTATCTTTGTAACATTATGCAAAATTACAATGAATTCCAATTATCTGACTTTCAATTGTTTAATGTTAGGTTGCTAATGTAGCAAGACATAAGTAATTCAATGGTACTGGAGTAGAAATTCAGAGAGAAAAGTAAGACTTAAAGAATCATATTCATGGAAAAAAGTAAAAATTCAGTATAATACAGCTGCCAATTCACCCCGAATTAATCTATATATGTATTAATATATATTAATCTATATATGTAATGCAGTACAATTAAAATCCAAAGGATAAAACTGGAGGGCTAGCATAAAAGATATCAAGACTAATTATTAAAGCTATATAAATAAAGCAATATAATATTAACACAAGAATCGACAAATTCACCAATGGAAAAAGACAAAGTCCAGAATCAGATCACACATATTCAATCACCTGACATAATAATTGCTACACTCCCTTAGGGAAATCTAATCTTTACAATAAGTGATGCTGATTCAAAAGATAATTTACATAGAAAAGTATGAACTTAAATCCCTACCTCCCCCGAAACACAAAAATCAACTTTAAATGGACTGCAAATTTAAATGTAAAAGGTAAAATGGCAAAACTTTTAGATAAAAATATAGGGAAACATTCCTATTACTTGGAAGTAAACAAAAATTTCTAAAACTAGATATAAAAAATGTTAACCATAAAACACTTTGATAGATTTGATTATATTAAAGTTAATTTAATTAAACAATACCATGCAGAGAGTCAGAAAATCCAGTTTTATGGTAAAACTAAAATAAGCATGTGTATGCGCATATACGTGCATACACACACGCTGAGCCTAAGCTCATTTCAGGATTTAAGAATACAACTTCTGGGAGTTCCCTGGTGGCGCAGCGGTTAAGAATCTGCCTACCAATGCAGGGGACACGGGTTAGAACCCTGGTCCAGGAAGATCCCACATGCCGAGGAGCAACTAAGCCCATGCACCACGACTACTGAGCCCGAGTGCCACAACTACTGAAGTCTGCATGCCTAGAGCCCATGTTCCGAAAGAAAGAGAAACCACTGCAATGAGAAGCCTGCACACTGCAACGAAGAGTAGCCCCTGCTCACCTCAACTAGAGAAAACCCACACGCAGCAAGGAAGACGCAATGTGGCCAAAAATAAATAAATAAAATAAATAAAGTAAAAAAATTACAACAACTTCTAATTTGGATATTTGCATGTGAAAAGTCATGGTCTTTTCAGGTAGTTTCATCCCTCTAATTTTATAGGTGCTTTTTCACTTGGTCATTTGTAATAGCTCTATAAAAGGTATAATTGACGGTCAAATAAACTACACATTAAAACTGGACGATTTGATCATTTTTAACATACTGTAGTACAAGCCCTTCCAGTTGGCTTTTTCTCTTTTTTTCTGGTAATGCAAGTGCTTGATTTCAGCTATGATTCCCGAGGCACCTACTTCAGCAAAGGCTGTCTTGAACAGACAAACTGCCAGCCATACAACTAGATGAAAGAGCCAGGATGCCCACGAGCCACACTCCCCACCATGAGCTCCTTTGTTTCTGAGATCCTGATTGATTTAGGTAACTGGCTGTTTGGGCCACTTGTGTTATGTAGTCTTTCTTTTTTTCTCTTTCCATGCTTTAAATTCCAGCTCTTATGTTTTAAATTCCCCAGTAAACAGTGAGTCGGAGAAACCCTAGAACCCCACACTTGACTCCAGTGAAATTAGAACTACAGGCCCATCCCATGCTTGGTCTCACTCTCCCCGCCACCTCCCCCAGCAACACTCGCTGTGTGTCCCCAGGAATGCCTTGTACACTCCATGGCCTATAAGTAATAGACTCTTTTTTCTTCAAAGTGTCCTAATGAGTATTAATGAAAGGCATTTTGCAATCATAACAACAATTGCAAGGGTCATCCAGTCCTACCACTGATCTTGAAAGGGGAAATATGTATAAGAAGCTCACCGGGGCCCAACTGAGTGCCCCCAAGCATTTCTAGCCCATAACATTACCATCCCAAGGCAGAGGCTGGCACAGAACATATATACATACACTCATGAAACCATTATCACAATTAAGATAGTATACATGGGGGACTGGACAAGATGACAGAGTAGGAAAACCCTGAGCTCACCTCCTCCCAACGCACACAAAATTGTAACAACTTACAGAGTTACTATTAATGAGAACAACCTGAAGACTAGAAGAAAAAGATTTTCCACAACCATAGATAAAAAGAAGGAACCACAACAAATGGACAGAAGGGGTTAAGACTTGGTATAGTCAAGACTCACACTCCCAGGTAGATGACCTTCAAATGGCAGGATCATCACAACTGCAGAGTTTCTTCCCCAAAACCAGAGGCCCAAGCCCCACATGGGGCTCCATAGCCTGGAGGTCCTGTTCCAGGAGGAGACACCCCCAGAACATTTGGCTTTGAAGGCCAGAGGGACTTATGTACAGGAGAGTCAGAGGGCTGTAGGAAACAAAGATACCATTTTCAAAGGGTTCAAGACCCAGCACAGGGGCAATAATTTGAAAGGAGCCTGGTTCAGACCCACTTTCTGATCATGGAGAATCTCTAGAGAGGCAAGAGAGATACAGACACCACAGCAGTCATCTGGGGGACCTTATTCTGCCACAAGAACACTGGTGGTGGTAAGCACCATTTCTGAGCCCTTCTTTTAGTCTACGAGCACTGGGTGCTTACTCACCTTCAAGCCAGTCAGCACCTGTCCCAGAAATCCCCAGGCCAAGCAGCCAGACATGTGGGGACCCAGCCAGGCAGAATGGCAGCCAGCACCAGCCCCAGGCTCCTTCAGGGCCCCTAATAAGCCATCCCAGGACCCAGCACCACCACCAGCTGGCCAAGATGCCCTGGTCCCCTCAGCCAGCAGCATAAGGACACGGCCCAGCCCACCAGTGGACCAGCACTAAACCTGGAACCTCCAACACCCATAGCCAACTACCCCAGGACCTGACCTTGCCCACTGGCAGGATGGCACCAGCTCCAGGCCTTACAAGCCCCCTATCCAGGCACCCCAGGACTGAGCCCTGCTGACCAGTGGGCTGGCACTAGCCTCAGTACTCCCCAGGCCACACAGCCAGCTATGCCAAGATCTGACCCCACCTACCAGCAGGCCAGCAGCCTCTGCAGGAAGCAAGGCCTGGCAACCAACTGGGACAGGGTCCAGCTACACCTACCAGCATGCCCACAGTAGTCGGCTCCTGCCACAAAGGAAGGGCCCATGTAGCCCACATAGGGGCAACCCTAGATCATATAACTCTGATGACCAGAGGGGAGCATGTTCCTGAGTCCCACAGGACATCTACATAAGGCCACATCTCCAACATCAGGAAATGTAATCAGCCTACCTCATACAAATAGACTCAATTAGGCAAAGTGAGGTGAAAAAGGAATATGTTCCAAATGAAGAAACAAGATAAAACCCCCAAAGAAGAACTAAGGAAAGGGGAGATAAGCAACCTACCTAATAAAGAGTTCAAGGTAAAGATCATATGGATGTTCAACGAACTTGGGAGAAAAATGGATGAACACACTGAGAAGTTTAATAATGAGTTAGAAAATATAAAGAGAATGAAAGAGAGATGAATAATACAATACCTGAAATAAAAGATACTCTAGAGGGAAGCAACAGTAGATTAGATGATACAGAGGAACAGGCGAGCAAACTGGAAGACAGAGTAATGAAAATCATTGAAGCTGAATAGAAAAAAGAAAAAGGATTTAAAAAATGAGGACTGTTCAAGGGACTTCTGGAAGAGTATAAAGCAAGCATACTAACATTGGCATTATATGGGTGTCAGATGGAGAAGAGAAAGAAAGGGGAAGGAGAACATATTTGAAGATACAATTGTTGAAAACTTATCTAAACTGAGAAAGGAAACAGACTTCCAAGTCTAGGAAGTGCAGAGAGTCCCAAACAGTATCAACCAATAAAGTCCACACCAAGACACACTGTAATTAAAATGGCAAAAATTAACGATAAAGAGAAAATCTTAAAAGCAGCAAGGGAAAATCAAGTAATTACATCCAAGGGAACTCCCATAAGATGGTCAGGCGACTTTTCAGCAGAAACTTTGCAGGCCAGAAGGGAGTGGCAAGATATTTTTCAAGTCATGAAAGTATAAAACCTGCCACAAAATATACTCTATCCAGTAAAGCTATCGTTCAGATTTTAAACAGAGAGAATTTTACAGACAAGCAAAAGCTAAAAGAGTTCAACATCACTAAACTGACTTTACAATAAATGTTAAAGGGACTTCTCTAAGTGGAAAAAAAGATCACAACTAGCAGTATGAAAATTATGAAAGGAAACATCTCATTAGTAAAGGCAAATATACAGTAAAGGTTGTATATCATCCACTTATAAGGCTAGTAGGAAGGTTAAAAGACAAGACTAGTAAAATCACCTATATCCGCAATAAGAAGTTAAGGGATAAATAAAACAAAAACATGTAAAAATAGGATGTCAAAAACATTAAACATGGGGGACTAAAAATTCAGGGTTGTTAGAATGCATTTGAACTTAAGAGATCATCAACTTAAACTAATCAGATATATGTGCGTTTACTATATATAACCTTACTATATATAGGTTACTATACATAAACTTCATGGTAACTACAAACAAAAAATCTACAATAGATAAACACATAAAAAAAGAGAAAGAAATCCAACACAATGATGAAGATAGTCATCAAATCCCAGTGGAAGAGAAGAAAGGAAGAAGAAAGGAACAGAAAAAAAAAAAGAACTACAAAAACAATTAAGAAAATGGCAATAAGTACCTATCTATCAATAATTCCTATAAATGTAAATGTACTAAATGCTTCCATCAAAAGATATAGAGTGGCTCAGGCTTCCGTGGTGGCGCAGTGGTTGAGAGTCCGCCTGCCAATACAGGGGACACGGGTTCGTGCCCCAGTCTGGGAGGATCCCACATGCCACGGAGCGGCTGGGCCCGTGAGCCATGGCCACTGGGCCTGTGTGTCCGGAGCCTGTGCTCCACAACAGGAGAGGCCACAACAGTGAGAGGCCCACATACCTCAAAAAAAAAAAAAGATATAGAGCGGCTAAATGGATACTGAAACACAGCTCATATAAATGCTGCCTACAAGAGATTCACTTTGGATCTAAAGAGACAAACAGAGTGAAAGTGAGGGGGTGGGAAAAGGTATTCCATGCAAAGGAAATGAAAGCTGGAAGAGAAATGCTTATGTCAGACAAAACAAACTTTAAAATAAAGACTGTAACAAGAAACAAAGGACATTACATAGTAATAAAGGGAATGATCCAACAAGAAGATATAACAATTGTAATTGTACAGCAAGTCCCCTACATGTGAACCTTCAAGTTGCGAACTTTCAAAGATGCAAATACGCGTTCTCATGTCCAATCATGTAAGTTATTTCATGCATCTGGTGTACATTGTCATGTGCGTGCATCCTCTACAAGTGGTTGTGCTTTTGTGTACTTTACTGCACAGTTCTGAATAGAGCACAGTAGTACAGTATCTTTATTTCAAGCCCAGGATGTCCAGAAGCAAGAGTAAAAGCAGCAGTGATACAGCTGGTACTGCTAAGAAGCACCAAGCGATAATAATGGAAACAAAAGTGAAAATAATTGAGAGAGTGGAGTGACAAGAGGAAGAAGTAACTGAAGAACTGAAGAGATTCACAACACAGGAAACGGCAAGGGGATTTTCTTTATTTGAGGAGGCACTGTTAGTTTCTGAGGCACAGGATCTGAACATAGAATGGTACAGGAAGGTTGCAGCAGCTATTCAGAATGCAATCCAGTGCTACCGTGTCATCTATGATGCGAAAAAAATAAGAGCTACTACCCAGATATCACCAGATCTTTTTTCAACAGGGTAGATAGAATTGAATCCAGCAAGGAACCAGAACACGTGCCATCAATGTCAGGCATGAGTGAAATTGCAGCTCGCCCTCCACCCCCTATTTCTGATGATCCTTCAGCTCTACAATCTTCCACCTCCTCTCCCTTCTCCAGTCAGTAACTCTTCTTGCCTGTTCACTTGATGCCAGCCCGTGTATGCCAGTTGTTGTACTGTACTACTGTATTTTTCAAGCTACTGTACTGTAATATTTAAAATGTTTTCTTTATTTTTTGTGTTTGTTTTTATGTATTATTTGTGTGAATGTATTACTATTTATTTTTTATGTATTATTTTTAATGTATTATTGTGTTAGTTGGGTACCTAGGCTAACTTTGTTGGACTTACGAACAAATTGGACTTATGAACATGCTCTCAGAATGGAACTCGTTCATATGTAGGGGACTTACTGTATATTCATTCAACATAGGAGCACCTAAATACATAAAGCAAATATTAAGAAGCAAAGAGAGAAACTAACACTAACACAATAATAGTAGAGGAGTTTAATACCCCACTTACATCAATGGACAATCATTCAGACAGAAAATCAATAAGCAAACACTGGCCTTAAACAACATCCTAGATCATATCAACTTAATAGTTATATATGACATTCCATCCAAAAGCAGCAGAATACACATATGTTTTTAATTGCACATGGAACACTCTCCAGGATGTATCACATGTTAGGCCACAAAACTAGTCTCAGTAAATTTAAGCATATTGAAATCATATCAAGCATCTTTACTGACCACAATACTATGAGACTAGAAATCAAATATAAGAAAAAAACTGCAAAAAACACAAGCATGTGGACAATAAACAATATGCTACTGAACTACCAAATCATAGAGGAAATCAAAAATTACCTGGAGACAAATGAAAATGAAAACAAATGATCCAAAATCTAAGAGATGTAGCAAAAGCAGTCCTAAGAGGGAAGTTTATAACAATATAACCCTAACTCAGGAAACAAGAAAAATCTCAAATGAACAACCGAACATGACACCTGATGGAACTAGAAAAAGCAGAATAAATAAAATCCAGAATTAGTAGGAAGAAAGAAATAATAAAAATCAGGGCAGGAATAAATGAAATACAGACTGAAAATATCAATGACTAATAGCTGATGCTTCGAAAAGATAAACAAAATGGATAAGCCTTTAGCAAGCCTCAAAAAGAAACAAGTACCCGAATAAATAAAATTAGAAATGAAAAAGGAGAAGTTATAACTAACACCACAGAAACACGAAGGCTTATAAGAGATCACCAGGAACAAATATATTCCAATAAAACGGACAACCTAGAAGAAAAAGATAAATTCCTAAAAACATACAGTCTCCCAAGACTAAATCAGGAGGAAATAAAAATATGGACAAACCCATTACCAGTAATGAAACAGAATCAGTAATTTTAAAACTCCCAACAAAGTCCAGGACCAGATGGCTTCAAAGATGAATTATATCAAACATTTAATGAGGACTTAATGCCTATTCTTCTCAAAATATTCTGCAAAATTGAAGTGGAATATCTCCAAACTAATTCTATGAAGCTAGCATCACCCTGATAGTGAAACCAAGATACCCTGATAGTGAAACAAAGACACCACAAAAAAATTACAGGCCAATTTCATGGATGAATATAAATGCAAAAATCCTCAAGAAAATATTAGCAAACCAAATTCAACTATACATTAAAAGGATCATACAACATGATCAAGTAGGATTTATCCCAGGGATGCAAGGATGGTTCAATATCTACAACATCAATACGATAGAGCACATTAACAAACTGAAGAATAAAAAAAAATATGATCATCTCAATAGATGCAGAAAAAGCTTTTGACAAAATTCAACATCAATTTATGATAAAAACTCTCAACAAAGTGGCTTTAGAGAAAACATACCTCAACATAATAAATATCATTTGTGACAAACCCACAGCCAACATCATATTTAGTGGCAAAAAGCTAAAAGCGTTTCCTTTAAGATCAGGAATAAAACAAGGTTTTCTATTCTCACCACTGTAATTCAGAATAGTATTAGGAGTGCTAGCCACAGCAATCAGATAACAAAAATAAATTTTAAAAAGGAATCCCAGCTGGAAACAAAGAAGTACAACTGTCACTGTTTACATATGACATGATATTATATATAGAAAATCCAAAATATGCCACCAAAATATTATTTGAATTCATCAACAAATTTGCTAAAATTGCAGTATACAAAATTAATATACAGAAATCTGTTGCATTTCTCTACACCAACAACTATCAGAAAGAGAAATTAAGATAATAATCCCAACTGCATCAAATAGAATGAAATACATAGGACTAAATCAAACTAAGGAGTTAAAAGAACTAAACTCAGAAATACACTGATGAAAGAAATTAAAGATGATACAAACAAATGAAAAGATATACAGTGCTTATGGATTGGAAGAATTAATATTTTTAAATGATCATGCTACCCAAGGGAATCTACAGAGTCCATGCAGTCCCTACCAAAATAGCAATGGGATTTTTCAAAAAACTAGAAGTAATAATTCTAAAATTTTTATGGAAACACAAAAACCCCCAATAGCCAAAATAGCCTTGAAAAGGAAGAACAAAGCTAGAGGTATCACGGGCCCTGATTTCAAACTATACTACAAAGCGAGAGTAACCAAAACAGTGTGGTACTGGCACAAAAACAGACACATAGATCAACAGAAAAGAGGCCCCAGAAATAAACTCAAACTTATATGGGCAATTAATCTACAAAAGGGGGGCAAGAATATACAATGGGGAAAAGACAGCCTCTTCAGTAAATGGTCTTGGGAAAGTTGGACGGCTACATGCAAAACAATCAAACTAGACTACTTTTTCACACTATATATAAAATAAATACAAAATGAATTAAAGATTTAAATGTAAGACCTAAAACCATAAAACTCCTAGAACAAACATAGGCAGTACACTCTTTAACATCAGTCTTAGCATTGGTTTTTGACTATGTCTCCTCAAGAGATGGAAACAAAAGCAAAAATAAAGAAATGGGACTACATCAAACTAAAAAGTTTTTGGACAGTGAAGGAAGCTATCAACAAAACAAAAAGGCCACATACTGAATGTGAGAAAACATTTGCAAATGATGTATCTCTTAATGAGTGAATATTCAAAATATACAAAGAACCCAGACAACTCAACATCGAAAAAAAAAAAAACTGATTAAAAAATGGAGAACCTGAATAGACATTTTTCCAAAGTAGATATACAGATGGCCTACCAGCACATGAAAAGAAGCTCAGCATCACTAATCACCAGGGAAATGCAGATCAAAACCATAATGAGATATTACCTCACATCTGTCAAAATGGCCATTATTAAAGAGACAACAAATAACAAGCACTGGCTAGGATGTAGGGAAAATGGAACCTCATGCAGTGTTGGTGGGAATGTAAATTGATACAGCCACTACGGAAAACATTATGGAAGTTCCTAAAAAGATTTAAAATAGAACTACCATACTATGCAGCACTTCCATTCCTGGGTATTTACCTGAAGAATACAAAAATACTAATTCAAAAAAATATATGCACCCTTATGTTCACTGCAGGATTATTCACAATGGCAAGATATGGAAGCAATCTAGTAGATGAATGAATAAAGAAGATGTGGTGTTTTTGTGTGTATGTATATATATACACACACACATACACACATCTATACACAATGCAATACAAAATGGAATACTACTACTTTTTTTTTACCCACAAAAAAATGAACAAAATCTTGCCATTTGTGACATCGATGGACCTAGAGCATATTAGGCTAAGTGGAGTAAGTCAGAGAAAGACAAATACCATGATTTTACTTATATGTGGAATCTAAAAAAAACGAACACACATAACAAAACAAAACAGACTCATAGAGAACAGGTGATCACCAGAGGGGAGGAGGGGAAGGAGATGAGAGAAATAGGCAAACTCACAGAAAAATAGATCACATTTGTAGTTACCAGAGGCAGAGGTTGCGGGAGGAATTGGAGGAAGGTGGTCAAAAGGTACAAACTTCTCGTTATAAGATAATTAAGTAGTAGGGATGTAATGTACAATATGATTAATTAACACTGCTGTATATTATATATGAAACTTAGAGTAAATCCTAAGAGTTCTCATCACAAAAACATTTCTCTCTTTTATTTTGAGATGATGGGTGTTCACTAAACTTACTGCGATAATAATTTCATTATGTATGTAAGTCACATCATTATGCTTTACACCTAAAACTTATGCAGTGCTGTGTATCAGTTATATTTCAATAAAACTGAAGAAAATATAAATCAACTTTAAAATAAATAAGTTAGAAAACAAAAGCAAGCGTTAATGAGTAACAGTAAAAAATACTTAACACTTATAATATGCTGTTTTGAGACACATATTTACTTTTTAATAATATGCATGAAATTGAAAAGTTTCAATTATCAAAGATAAACAGCATATTTAAACAGTTAACATGTATATAGATTATGGTTGGGACAAAATTTATAAAAACATCAACTTAGTTTAAATCTCCTTGAAAGACTCCTACTTGATGGTGCTCTTACACAGATCTATGGCATGTTCTTAGCTAATTTTAGAGACCAATGAAGTCTACAACTTAGTTAAAAATACATATAAACCCTTGTATGGGTCTAACTGCTGATTACCTTTTAGTGAGTACTCATATGCTAATGTAGCTAATTATAGGCAACTCCTTATGAACACTGTAATAAAGTGTTATTTGTATTATATAACTCAATTTCACCTTCCAAACAATGATAATATTATCCCCATTTTATAAAGCATGTACATTTCCTGTTCAAATTAAGTAACTTCTTTATCTCAGGGCACACAGTTTATGAAAGGAAAAGTCAGAATTAAAACTCATCAGTTCAACAATTAAAATGTGTGCTAAACTGCTTCCAAAAAAAAGACAATAAATACATTCATCACCTTAAAAGTTGTCTCTTGCCCCTTTGTAATTCCTTCTTTTGCCCTGCCACATCCAAACCTATTTCCAGATATCACTGATTGTTTTTCTTACATTGAAAATTTGCATTTTCAAGTATTTTATGTAAGTGCACATAAATACAGTATTCTCACTTTTATCTGGCTTCTTTCTCTCAGCTTAATTACTTTGAGATCCATCCATGTTGTAACATGAAACAAAACTCAATCCTTGTAACTGCTGAGTAGTATTCCATTCTATGGATATTCCAATGTGTTTATTTATTCATCAGGTGATGGACATTTGTATTGCTTTCAGTTCTTGGCTACTATTAATAAAGTTGCTATGAACATCCATGTGTAAATTTTGTATGGAGATATGCTTGTTTCTCCTGTGTAAATACCTAAGAAGTAGATAAGTCTTATAATATGTGTGTATGCATATAAATAACTTTTTAAAAAACTGCCTAATTATTTTCCAAAGTGATCAATTTTACATTTCCACCAGGAGCATGTGAAAGTTCCAATTCCTCCACATCCTTGCCAATACCTGTTATCGTCAGTCTTTTTAATTTTAGCTTTTCTAACAAATGTCTAGTACTATCTCACTGTGGTCTTAATTTCTATTTCCCTAATGATTAGTTATGTTCAGCATCTTTTAACGTGGTTATTTGTGGTCTGTATGTCTTTTTTTTTTTTTTTGAGGTACGCCGGCCTCTCACTGTTGTGGCCTCTCCCGTTGCGGAGCACAGTCTCCGGACGCGCAGGCTTCGCGGCCATGGCTCGTGGGCCCAGCCGCTCCGCGGCATATGGGACCTTCCCGGACCGGGGCACGAACCCGTGTCCCCTGCATCGGCAGGCAGACTCTCAACCACTGCGCCACCAGGGAAGCCCTGTATGTCTTTTTTAAATGAAATGTCTGTTCAAACCTTTTGCTCTTTTTCTTTTATTTAAAATATTTTTTAATTTTCTTCATTTTTGGCTGCCTTGGGTCTTTGTTGCTGCAAGTGGGCTACCTCTATTTGTGGGGAGCGGGGGCTACTCTTCCTTGCAGTGCATGGGCTTCTCGTTGCATTGGCTTCTCTTGCTGCGGAGCACGGGCTCTAGGCACATGGGCTTCAGTAGCTGCAGCACGTGGGCTCAGTAGCTGCAGCATGTGGGCTCAGTAGCTGTGTCATGCAGGCTCTAGAACACAGGCTCAGTAGTTGTGGCATACAGGCTTAGCTGCTCTGTGGCATGTGGCATCTTCCTGGACCAGGGATTGAACCTGTGTCCCCTGCATTGGC
Organism: Delphinus delphis; assembly: GCF_949987515.2. Taxonomy (NCBI): domain Eukaryota; kingdom Metazoa; phylum Chordata; class Mammalia; order Artiodactyla; family Delphinidae; genus Delphinus; species Delphinus delphis. The sequence continues at coordinate 41,639,455 of NC_082691.1, forward strand.
AGGCAGACTCTCAACCACTGCACCACCAAAGAAGTCCTCTTTTTCTTTTAATTGGGTCATTTGTCCTCTTAGTAAGTTTTGTGAGGTCTTTACATATCCTGAACACAAGACCTTCACCCAATACGTGTACTACAATTATTTTCTCATAGTCTCTGACTTGTCTTTTCTCTTCAAAATATCTTTGGAAGAACAAGTTTTTTAATTTTGAAAGTTACAATTCCTAACTTTGCTCTTTGTGGATTACGCTATTAGTGTCATACCGAACAGTTCTCTGTCTATCCAAAAGATCATGAAGACTTTCTTCCTTGTCTTCTACAAGTTTTATAGCTTTCTGTTGTACTTTTAGATTTGTGCTCCATTTTGACTTAATTTTTTGCACATGGCATAAGGTATAGATTCAAGTTGATTTGGGGGGCATATGGATATTCAATTTTCAGCATCATTTGTTGATAAAACTATCCTCCTTTCTCCACTGAATTGTTTCTACACCTTTTTCAAAACTCAGTTGTCCATATAAGTATGGATCTATTTCTGGAGTCTCTATTACATTGTGTTGATCTATTTGCCTAAATTGAGTCTACACTGTCTTTACTCCTGTAGCTTAATAAGCCTTGAAATCAGGTAGTGTTAGTCATTCAACTTTTTTTACTCTTTTTCAAAGTTGTTTTGGCTGCTTAATGTCTTGTGCATTTTTAATGAATTGTAGAGTCCTTTTGTCAATTTCTAAAAAAAAATAGGACTGGGCAGATTTTGATAGGGATTGTGTTGAACCTGTAGATCACCTTGGGGTGAACTGATATCTTAACTATACTGCCTCTCCAATTCATGCATATGACATGTTTCTCCATTTATTTTTGTATTTAATGCTTGCCAAAGCTATTTTGTAGTTATCAGTGTACAGGTATTTTACAATTTATAACAGATTTATCCCTAAGTTTTTCATATTTTTGATGAAATGGCATTTAAAAATTTTCAAATTCTACTTTTTTACTGACAGTAAATAGAAATTCAATTGATTTTTGTATTTGTATTTTGCAACCTTGCTAGGTTTTTGCATTTTTTTCTAATGACTTATTGTAGATTTCATCAGATTTTCTACATAAAAGGCCATGCTGCCTGTAAATTTTTTATTCTTACTTCTGCCTTTCCAAGCTGAATACATCAGCAAGACCTAGTATAATGCTTTAAATAGATGTAGTGAGAATAGACGTTGTTGTCTTCTTCCTGATTTTGTGGGGACAACATTCAGTCTTTTACATTAAATGTGATGTTAGCTGCAGGTTCGTCACAGACACTTTTTATTAGGTTGAGGGAACTACCTTCTAATTCTACTTTACTGAGAGTTTTTATTACCAATGACTCCTGGATTTTTCTCAAATGCTTTTTATGAGCCTATCATGATGGTGGTTTTGCATTTGTTTTTTACTGCACTAATATAAGCAATAATATGGATGAATTTGCAAATATCACGCTAACCTCGCACTGCTTAGATAAACTTCATTTGGTCATGATGTAGCACACTTTCATATTTTGTTGGACTCAGTTTAGTGAAACTTTGTACCAAATTTTTGCATTTGTCTGCAGTTTTCCTTTCTTGTCATGTTTATGTGTTTTGGTGTCTGTGTAATGCTGGTCTCATAGAATGATCTCAGAATTACTCCTTATTCTTTCATTTTATGTAACAGTTTATATAGAATTTATATTATTTTTCCATAGATGTTCGGCAAATTTCACTATGGAAACTATGTGGACCTGCAATTTTTGTGTGTGTGAAGGTTTTAAATTTCAAATTCAATTTCTTTACTAAATATAGAACTATTTATGTTACCTGTTTCTTCTTGATTAAGCTTTAGTAGTTTGTGTCAAGGGATTTGATCATTTCACTTCAGTGTTGATTTTAGTGCCATGAAGTTATTTATAAAATTGCCATATTATGCATCAATATATTTAATCTATAGGGATATCAATTTTCTCATGCCTGTTACTGGTAATTTGTGACTTTTCTTTCTGTTAATTGATATGGCTAGAGTAATATCAATTTTATTGATTTTCTTTATTGTTTTTCAGTTTTCTATTTTACTGATATTTACTTCATCACATACTATATTTCCTTTTTTATTACTACTTGGAGTTTTTCATAATTGTTTAAGATGGAGAGTAAGGGGATTAATTTTAGATATTTCATCTTTTCTAAGAGAGGCATTTAGTACTGTAAATATTCCCTGTGTATGGCTTTAGTGGCTTCTCAATAATTTTGATGTGTTGGTTTTTCATTTTTATTCCATCTACATAGTTTCTAATTTCTCTTTTGATTTTTTCTTTGACCCGTGAGTTATTTAGAAGTGTGTTATTAGTTTATAAGTATTTGAAGGCTTTCCAGATACCTTTTGTTATCAATTTTGATATAATTCTATTACAGTCAGAGAAGATAATTTATATGACCAAAATTCTCTTAAATATATTGACACTTGTCTAGTGGCCAAGAATATCTTCTAACTTAATACACATTCAGTGATATTTTCAAGAAATATGTATTCTGTTGGTGATGTGTTCTATAAACACATTAATTAGATCAAGTTGGTTGATAGTGTTGTCCCAAGATTCTATATCCTTGTCTACTTGTATCAAATACTGAGAGAAGACATTAACTTTAAAAGACTCTAAGACTGAAGCTGAGAGTACTTAGATAATTGACTCAAGGTCATAGGAAAATGGCAATGCCAGAATTTGAACACAGGCTGTCAAATCCATTGTGCCAAGTGTTGTGTGTGTGTGTGTGTGTGTGTGTGTGCATGTATGACCTTTATCATAGTTTGTGATGAGCAAATGTATTATGGATGGTACATGCTAAAAAAATATTAGTTAATTCAGCTTTTTTTGTAAATAGCATGTGACAAAGGGAAAGTAATTAAATTCAGAAATCATTTTGAACATATATTTGCAATAAAAAAGACTGCAAAAGAATACAAAATATGTATAATGATTACAGTAGGATGGTGACATTATTTTCCTCTTCTGGCTATCCAAAACTTGCTATTATAATACAGTGCCTTTATACTGTTAAGTAAAATAAGAAAAATAAAGTAGTGCAAAAATCTGTACTTAATTAAAGAGCAGTTATTTAAGAAATATCAGGCTGAATAAGAAAATGCTTGAGGCTTCTTGCTTGATCTACTAATGTGATTTCAGCTGACAGTGTATAAGAGATGTAATATCATTACCTATTAGAAGCAAAAGTTATTAATGAAAATAAATATGTTTGAAGTGAATATTTGCATATGAAATTGTATGAAGGCCAGGGTTCTTCTTATGATAACATATACTCGTGGATAATTTTTGGTCATTGTAGTAAAAGCAGTCTATCTCTACAGTGTTTTGAAAACACTAATAATCTATTCCAACGAAAAAATTAGGTAAGGAATCTCACATACCTACCAATCCTGCTTGCTACCTACCAAGCAGCTAAAAGCGTCTGCTTGTTCACTGTTCTCTCTCAGGGTGACCCGCACAAATTAATGTGCGCAACTGGTTGCATCCCACCTGTCACCACCCTCATGCACAGTTCTTCTCCAAGGCCTTAAAGCCAATCAGAAGGGAAGCAGACAACCTATATATATGACTAAAAGTCCTAAGTATTTAAGGTACCTGGAGCACAGATGTGGTAAAGCGCACAGATTAATATAAATCAAACGCTAAATCTATCATCATACCCCCTCTATCATTCTAGAAGAATCCTTTCTGATAAATTGTGAGGAGTGGTTAGAAACAGCTACATGTTGCAATCACAGATAACTGATGGCTTTAAAAAAAAACCCATAAATTGGAAGCTCAAATATTAAATTATTGCTTGTAAGATTAAAAATGTTCTTTGCACAATGTACTGTTTGGCTGAACTAGAGTGGGGCATAGAATTATGCAGCCCGCAGGGACACCCTCTTTGGCATCCATACCGCTTTGGTGTCCATACGTTTGTTCTCTACATCTGTGTCTCAACTTCTGCCCTGCAAACCGGTTCATCTGTACCATTTTTCTAGGTTCCACATATATGCGTTAATATGTGATATTTTTCTCTTTCTGACTTACTTCACTTTGTGTGACAGTCTCTAGATCCATCCATGTCCCTACAAATGACCCAATTTTGTTCCTTTTTATGGCTGAGTAATACTGCATTGTATATATATACCACATCTTCTTTATCCATTCGTCTGTCGATGGGCATTTAGGTTGCTTCCATGACCTGGCTATTGTAAATAGTGCTGCAATGAATATTGGGGTGCATGTGTCTTTTTGAATTATGGTTTTCTCTGGTTATATGCCCAGTAGTGGGATTGCTGGATCATATGGTAATTCTATTTTTAGTTTTTTAAGGAACCTCCATACTGTTCTCCATAGTGGCTGTATCAATTTACATTCCCACCAGCAGGGCAAGAGGGTTCCCTTTTCTCCACAACATCTCCAGCATTTGTTTTTTGTAGATTCTCTGATGATGCCCATTCTAATGGGTGTGAGGTGATACCTCACTGTAGTTTTGATTTGTATTTCTCTAATGATTAGTGATGTTGAGCATACTTTCATGTGTTTGTTGGCCATCTGTATGTCTTCTTTGGAGAAATGTCTATTTAGGTCTTCTGCCCATTTTTGGACTGGGTTGTTTTTTTAATATTGAGCTGCATGAGATGTTTATATATTTTGGAGATTAATCCTTTGTCCGTTGATTCATTTGCAAATATTTTCTCCCATTCTGAGGGTTGTCTTTTCGTCTTGTTTATGGTTTCCTTTGCTGCTCAAAAGCTTTGAAGTTTCATTAGGTCCCATTTCTTTATTTTTGTTTTTATTTCCATTACTCTAGGAGGTGGATCAAAAAAGATCTTGCTGTGATTTATGTCAAAGAGTGTTCTTCCTATGTTTTCCTCTAAGAGTTTTATAGTGTCAAGTCTTACATTTAGGTCTGTAATCCATCTGATACCACAATCTTTAACTGAGCCTCTAAACCATATTTCTTCCTTATTCCCTTTCTTACTTCATTCTCATTGCACTTATACAGGCAAGAAACCTGAGAATCATCATTACCAGTTTTACTTTAAATTTTTTTGTAAAATCTGACTAATCCTACCTCCTGAATAGTCCTAAATCTATCATTACTGCTATATTCAGAAATTTATAACCACTAATATTACTATTTTAATGGTCTACTAACTGGTTTCTCTCTCCCTAGTTGTCCCTTTGTAATCTAATTTTATTCTGAACCAGGGTTATATAATATATTAATATATTACATTATATACATATATATTTCATTATTATACATATAACACTGTTAATATAACAAAGTATAATACATAATTATATACATAGACATTCTCTAAATCTTTTCAGTATTCCCTTATCAGTATTCCATCTATGAGAAAGAAAAGGGGAAGAATTTTATCTGAATCACCCAATGGACTTTTTAAAACCGTGCATCACCTTCTAAGATTCTAATGTGTAGCCTCCCCACTCAAGACTCATTTCCAGAGACAGCTGCAGTTTCTAATGGTAGAGCCTCACTTCTTTTAACTGTGTTGGAGCTTACACACACACACACACACACACACACACACACACACACACACGCAGCACCAAGTTACTGGATGAAATATACACCTTCCAGTGTGCCAGATAAAACCCTCCACAAACAATCTGGTTACTCTCCATCTCTTTAATCTCACCTTTTCCAATTAAACTTAAGTATCCTTTGCTTCAAGAAATTTCCTGACTCTCCCATCCCCATATAGACTAGGTTGAACTAAAAAACTCTCTTTCATCTACTCACAGCAACTACAGGGGGTTGAAGAGTTTCTCTTCCAAATTCACGTCCACAAAGAATCTGAGAATGTGACCTTATTCAGAAATAAGGTCTTTGTAGATGTAATTAAAGATGTTGAGATGAAATCATACTGAAGTTAGGGTGGGGAAAAAGCCACCCAGTTTGTGTTAATTTGTTATGGCAGCCCTAGAAATAAATACAGCACTTTATATTTACCTTTAATACAGCACTTATTTACCTGATTGTATCAGTTATTTTATCTGTTTAGCCTAACCCTACACCCCTAACTATATTTCAAGCTCTTTAAAGGCGGAAATCTATTTATTTATGTCACCAGTGTCTATAGGCTCTAAAAAAATGCCTGCTGTATTAATATATAAATATATCCAAAATTCATGTTAAAAAGACATCATTTTAAAAGACATTTTACAGGAAAAAATTTGGTCTTAAGTTACTAGGATTTTGAAGATGCAAAGATTTTTCAACTTAAAATCTTTTTCTTTCATTTAGTACATCACATTCTTAGTCCTCAGCACCCAACTTTTTCTTCTCTTACCAAGGAAATTTATTTGGCAGAAAATGTCTTGGGAAGGGTAATAGATTCAAAGGTGAAAGTTCAACAGTGGGATATAAGATACAAGAAAACAGATACCTGGAACTGACTCTTAGTCAATCATCATTATTAAGGAAAGGGTCTAGATGTATGAACCAGGAAAACAAATCTTTATAAGTCTATGAAGTCACAGTACCTACAGAAAGAAAAATTTGATTATATTTGTGATTTTTCTGTGTCAGGGTATAACACATGTGAAGTATAAATTACTACAATATTATATTCTATGGAGATACAATATTTTTATAAAGGGCCAGCATGCCACACCAGAAAAGACTATTTGAACACTCAAGCTGTTCACCACTGCTGATCTGTAATGACAAATGTGACCCACACCATTAAGAAGGTGGTTTCTTTCCTTTTCTAATATTCTTTTTTTTAAAGATTAGAATCTAGATAATATTAACAGCACTGTAAAAATGAACAGTTATGTTCTCCTGATCTCCCATCAATTGTCTTCCCTGTTCCAAGGACCACAGCATGCAACAAAAAGATTAAACAGCTCATTTTTCTCTCTTCTTGGTCTTCAAAGAATCAGTTGGTTTCCACTTCACGTTCACATTTATGCAAAGAAGATTTAACTGCCTGTCACTCACATTGGGAAATGTTTCATATATGTGTTGCTATTTAAAACAAGTTTCATATTTTTCACATTTCCATATTGAATTAAATATAAATGCACTGAAAAGAATAAATTCTTCAATTCAGAAAACTTGATGTCTAGCCAAGATTTAAGAAGATGAAGTTCCAATAAGCCAAGTTTTCTTTGTTTTGTTTTTAATGATTATTCCCTTTATTGGCCAAAATAATCCCAAGTGATGCTGGGAAAATATATAGCAAATACATATCATATTATATTTGACTAAGGGCAAATACATATTATATTATATTCTTGAGAAATACACAGATATATTTTCTCTTATGAAACAACTAAGTAGATTTCCAAAGACTTGTTTCCTAATTTTCTTTTCAGACATTTCCCCCACAAAATTGCCAAAATTCTTCTGCTATACCCTGGGTCATACCTCAGTGTGCCACTAGAGGGAGTTGTAAAGCAGAGTTGTTGACTATAGGAGGCTACCACACCCCATCTCCTGTAGTCACCCTTCCTAGCTACTTTCAGCAGACAAACCACTCTAGCAGACATTATTGCTGATTGCATAGATACAAAGACAACAGTTTATAACTGTTTCCACTAACAACTTCTAAAAGAAGTGGCAGCTCATCTGGAATGGATGATAACTATAATAAGAAATGATAGATCAAAAACTGGTGCAGGGGAAAGACTATACATCATTCGACCACTTACATGATTGAAGAGCCTAGGAGAAAAAAAGGGAGGAAAAGCACACAACAATTTAGATTCTTACAAGGTTGATGGACCTAAATCCAGTGATTCACCATTCTACCACAATCTTGAACCAGTAAAGAGAGAAGATGAGTGACACAGATTACATCAAAAGAAAAATATTATGTTGTTTTACATATATATCCACACACATGGACACACATGTACACACACATGAAAATGTAATATGTGCATAAATGTAACAGGGAAAACCTTCATTATTCTCACTTACTAATCTTAGACGTCTATTTCAGTCCTGTGAACTTGCCTTTGAAAATTATCAGAGGAAAAATTGTTGGGATTTCCCCTTAAGAGTGAGATGGAAAATGGAAGCTTGACATTTCCTTGCTTCCCCAGACAACTCTAATCTTCCTTACTGAGCAGGGTTGTATCAGGAGCAGAGTGTGTCATCTATCATTTACCATCTGAAAGACTGGATTCTCAGAGCCTCTGTTTCCTCCACTATGAAATGAGCATTAAAAGATTTACCTCACACAGTTGTATGAGGATTAAGTTATGATTATAGAAACAGTCAAATACAGACAATGGCACATAGTAGAAATACCATAAATAGTAGTTCTCTTGCATCATCCCTTCAGACACGCCATTAAGATGTTAATATCTTCAAAGGGTCAGAGTCTCAGACCGTTAATTGCAAAAAACAAGGGACTCAGAGGCAAGATATAAATTTCTGTTTACTGCTACTGCCATCTTTTAAAATGACTATTTATATGACTTGCATAAAAGCTCTTACAAGTAGAAACTATACTAATGGATGTGGAATATTTCAAGTATTCATTTGATCCATGTAATATCTTCAGCCACATACCCTGCACTTAACTCCAAACTCGGCCTACATTTCTTCTGCCCCCCTGTTTCTTTATCTCATTTGGTATATGGCAGCCTAGGAGAAATAGGTATCTTCCCAGACACCTTTCCACTCCTCTCTGGGATAATGAGGCAAGGGGAAGTGGTGGAGTTATTAAAAAATTTAAAATTTCATATGGAGTAATATTTGTTACAGAAATATAACCATAGCTATATGAAAACCTTTAATTCCTAAAGTATCTTATGTCTATAGAGTTTAATACATCTGAATATTCATATGATTTTTTAATTTCCATAAAAGGCATTATTGGCAACTAGGAAGTAAAATAACATGCAAAGGCTCCTATTTCTCCACTTTCTCTTCTAATGGTTAGACACTTTCACAGCTGCTACCAACATCTTTAGTGTGAAATTTTCTGTGCTTCTGTGGGAGAGGAGGTGATTGAGAGGAGGGGGTTTTAATGCCCATAATCCCAGGCAGCTGAATTCCCCAGATGCTTCGGCTGCCTGGAATCTCCTCTCACTGGTGGATGCATGGCAGAGCTGAGGATTTCCTCCATCCCTAATGTAGTCTTTGTTTTCCCAAGTTTTGTTCCCCAGCAGAGTTTACTTCAAATGAATTCTTGGGAATACAAAGTCCTGAGCAATCCATTCTGTTTTGATTTCAGACACCACTTATATACAGCACCACTTATATATATCATGGATTAAACACAGTAATTTTCTTTCTAAAAAAATGTGTTTCTTATCTTGTTATAATGCAATTCCTTTGAAATCTCTAAGAAGTCTTTGTTTAAAGGCATAAGAACCTATTCTTTAGTGAGAGTATGTTTTAAGACTTCCCTGTGCCCTCTGCCTTTCCAAGAGAGTCCAGTGTGTTCAGTCCAAACGATTCTTCCACTTACCTTTTTGTGTTGCTTAAAATGAGCCCCGGATTAAAGTCAGGACATATGGATTCAAGTACAAAGTCTGCCTCATTTCAATAATCCTCTAGGAGAGATGATGGAGGTGGCTTGGTGATAGAGATAAACTGAAGAGAAGTCACCAGAATCTGGATATATTTCAGCATTAGAGCTGATACGAAATTGTTGACTGACTGGAAGTAGGTTACGAGATAAAGAAGAGAATCAGGAATTATCCTAATTTTTCCCCACGGCAAGTGTTACAACAGAATATTGATTAATTGAAATGGGGTTGGGAAGACTGTGCAGGATCAAGTGCTGGAGTTAAAATCAGGAATTTGGTTTTGATCCTGTTAAGCTGAGGATGTCTATTGGACATTTGCATGGAAATTTTGAGCCAGATATATAAGTCTGAAGTTCAGGAGAAAAGTCAGGACTTGGTGTTTCCAATGTATAGATGGCATTTAAAGACTTTGGAAAAGAGTCATAAGTCAGGAAATTTGTGATGAGAGGAAAGAAAGAAACTCTGTGGATTGAAGATACACCAATGTTTAAAGATTAGAGACAAGAGGAACCAGCAGAGGAAATAGAGAAGCAGTGGACAAGGTAGAAGAGGAGGAGAACTGAGGAAAACTGGGGTCTAGGAGACCAGTTAACAGAAGTCTCAAGCAGCACGGAGCAATTGCTGCATGCCTTGCTTCTGACAGGGGGAGCAAGTGGTCTGTTTTGTTGACTCTTCTATTCCCTGCTTAAAATAAAGTTTGTCCTACATGAAAACAAAACAAAACAAAAAATACAAGCCTTGCCTTTGATTGTGAGACCTTAGAGTCATTTAAACTTGATATTATTTCCCTCCTTTGAGGTAGAAATAGAATAATACACTTTCTTTACCATCCACTGAGTGTACAAAAAATGGCCTTGCAAAAGATAAAATTGCATTTCATAAAATCAAGAGCAAAGGAAAGGTTTTTAAAGGTTTCCCGCAAAGTCAAAGAGTTCAGAGTTAACATTAAGCTCCCTGATTGCCTACTTTCACTGAGCTCCATGGCCGTCAGATGCTTCCCGCCCAGTCTCCCGTCACTGCCAGCCCAATTCTCCCCCACCACACAGAGCAAATTCAGAGGTCAATCGTGAGAAAAGTTGAATACTTCTCCAAAATCTTTTTTTTTTTTTTAATTCAGTTGCTGAGGACCCATAATGCTTTTAAAGCAGAAGAAAGTCTTGACAAAAGAAAAGTATGGTAATGGTTCTAGGAGTTGTAGTCTTGATCTGTGCATTACGATTGACTCTGATTGAACTCATATCACAGAACCAAGTGTAAGTTTTCCTAATAATGATGCAGGATTCAAGGAATTTTTTTAAATGAAGAAGATGGGTGAAATGAGTGAAGCAGATCAAAAGATATAACCTGAGAGGTATAAAATAAATAAGTCATGGGGATGTAACGTACTGTATGGTGACTGTCGTTAATACCGTATTGACTCTTTGAAAGTTGCTAAGAGAGTACATCTTAAAAGTTATCCTCACAAGAAAAAAAATTTTAACTATGTGTGGTGATGGATGTTAACTAGACTTAGTGTGGTGATAATTTCACAATATATACAAATATTGAATCATATTGTATACCTGAAATTAATATAATGTTATATGTCAAATATGCCTCATTAAAGAGTATTTTAAAACAAAAAGTGAAATGCTTTTCATTCTATGCTCTTCATTATAAAACCATAGACTCCCAGATTTTTTTTTTTTAAATGGATCACAGAACCAACTCACCTAGCCTCCTGAAAAGACCTGTCAGCATTTTTATAGCACACCTGGTTAGAGGTAGAACTGGTACCAGTAACCAAAGCCATTGACTCCAAGTTCAACATTTATTACTGATTTTTGCTTTCTGTTTTTGTTTCCCCCATCATTAGAACATTTTGACATTGGTTTTGAAGCATAATCTCTAGTTAAACTCTTATTCATTAAATTCTAATTTTAGTTTTCTCTTTAAATATACTTCTTAAGCAGTTCTAAATCTATGTGAGACTATTAATTATAAGTTCTCTAAACCAACCGGGAGATCTGATAGATGAGACATTTCTAAAACATTAAAATTTAAATTTCAAGCTCCAAGAGGACAGGATGTAGTCTAGGTAGTTTGCCATGATATTTCTCACATTTTCTGGGCATTCAATAAATATTTGTGAAGTGAATAAAGTTTTTTAATACTTTCCTCTAGTTATCCTGTGGCTTACACTCATATTTCCTTTGACTCTCTACTTAAATTTCACATTTTTAGAGAGATCTTCTCAGGCTATCCTCCGTAAACTCTAAGTTCCCATTTAACTTTCTGTCCTCTGATTTCTTTTTCTTAGTGCTGATGTAATCTTATATATTTCACCAAATTTTCTTATTTATTGTCTGTCTCCCTATATGAAGCTCCACAGGATAGATATTTGGGTCTCCCTCTCTCTCTTTTTTTTTTTTTTTAACAGATCAGTCCCTGGAAGGAGAACAATGGCTGGTGTCTGAAATTGCTCAGTAAATCTTCATTGCATGGCATGAATGAATGAATGAATGGAATGACAAATACTTCCTTCTTGTTAAAGGAGACCTAAAAGGTAGAGTATATATGAGGGCACAGAAAGATGTTTTAAAGAAAAGTCAAAGAGAGAAAAACACAGATGCTTCTTAGCATGAAGAACAAACTAGAATGCAAGTCAGCTTCTCTCCTTATAACATCAGAAACCTGTCTCTGAGCTGACTCCCTTTGGCTGAGAATAAGGTAGAACATAAAAGGGAAATGAATGGCTAGGGTTAGGCAAACTGGGAATGATTAAAGAGATGGAGAAGTGTGAAAGAGTTTACTGTTTTTAAATTCTGTGCTTGTTAAAACTGTCTTCCATGATACTGAACCAAAGATACATTTTCTTATTCTCTACTTGTTAAAAAAAAGATTACAATGCAATTGTTAACTAGATTAAATGCATACATACACATTTACATATATGTATGTACATTTTTTCATTTATATCTGGAGTGGAAGTTTTAACGATTTCAAGACTCAGTAAAGAGAAGAAGAGAATGCTTCTTCTCACCATTACAGTGGATATAGTATCAAAGAATTTAAATCATAATTTCTCACTTATAGAAATAAACACTCAGAAGTGCATTTCACTTTGGAAAATCTTGTACTCTGTCCTAAGAGGTGTCTCAGGTTGACATTCATTGTGTTGATGACATCACCACAGCCTGGGCCTGGCTCTCCAACTTTCAAAAATACCACCATTTAGACAGAGGTGTCTCTTAAATGGTCAGTGTTTCCAGGGCTGATATTTCAAACTAAATCTTTTTAGAAATAGCAAATGCTCTGAACTCCTAACACATGCTTTTTAAAAAAGCACACATAATAACCCAGAACCCACTTAAGAAGCACTAATTAACATAAGGATAATAGCCATATTTATGGAGTTCGCACTTTATTCTAGGCATTTTACAACCTCTGAAATTACAATTAATATGCCATGATACAGTCGTAAGCAAGAATAGAAAAAAATCTATAACTTGCTCAGGATCTGACAGCATATGTAGAAGAACCATTTCTGCCCTTATTTGCTTCCAACCTAGGAGCTGAAGAGATAAACATATAAAAAATTAAACTATAATTATAGATTTTCATAGCAGTTCATAACAACATTGAAGGTAGAAGGATTTTTTTTCTTCTGCATGACAAGTCACTCAAAGGGACATTATTAACTGTCATTGCTGTTGACATATAATTACAAATAAAGATGCTCTGGGAGAATGAGGATGCCATGCCCTTGTGTTTTGCACTAAATACTGTCAAGAGGGCAGCTGAGACAGTGCAATTGGTATGTCATTAGAAGGACATTTTAAGGCTCACCTCTGACACTTGGTTTCATAACTGATCTAATCATTTAATCACCCACGCTCCCTTTGCTCATTTATAAATCAATGAATATTACATTTTCCTAGAGCACATATTGTGAAGAATAAATAAAATAATCACTATGAGAGTCCCTTTTAAACTGTTAATCACTATATAAATATGAGGTTTTATTATGACATGAGGAGATAAAATGTTCATTTTAAATTTGAGTCTAAGATATCTAGCACTTCTACATGAATGTACTTTTCTCTCACATCTTTATCTTGTTAGTATAGTAGAGACTGTTTTCAGTTGCTTTCCAAAAAACTGAAAGCCATAAAAATTTAACTACAGTAATACAAGCTATTTTCCCTTCTTCAAAATTTTTATACCTTTTCATTATAGAAATCTTAGGAAATCAAGGTACATCACAAAGAATATGAAAATAAGGATCAACTAAAATCTTACTATAAAATCAGTTACTTTAAAAGGCTAGAAACTCAAATTCAGAATAGACAGATGCAATTATAGAGATGTATAGATGTAGGTATCTTTGGGGGGGGCTATAATTATAGATATGAAAATTGGTGCTACTCTGATGTATTCATTCTCAACCTCTTGACTTTTAGGAACAATTATTGTTACTGCTTGCTACTTACTTATTAAGCCAGATTTTCTTAGTGCCTGGCCTACCTTTATGTGTAGATTAGCCGTCTCTTAATGCTGTTTGAGCTCTTTAATGGTACTGAAAATGACTACTTACTTAATGTCTCTGTGTCCTGTAGGGATTGATAAAATTTGGCCTGGAACAATTTAATTCCAAGTTTAACCAACTAATATGATAAAATCCAGCTGTGAACAGATCTAAAGAACTGCCTCATATGACTATTCAGAGGCCAACTTTAACAAAGTCCATCCCCATCCTCCATATTCCACTTGGAAAGTTATTAAAATCGTAAATCTGAGTCCTAGAATTACAGCATTTTAAGATTATCTTAAGATCTTCATCCCTTTCCAGAGAAAGACCACAAAGATCAAAGAATTACAGTCACTTGTTCACAAGGCAGTTGAGTAATGAAACAAGATTAATAGACCAATCCCTAGGCTATTCATCTTTCCACTAAAGTTTCCCTGATTTTCTGCTGTTCCTAAGAATGCCTTTTCTACTCTTGTTCATTAACCAAATTACCTAAGAGCATGTGACTTCTTGTCAAGTGGACGTGGTTTCCTCAGAAAGGATTATCTTTTGCAGTGCTCGAGATACATCTTTCTGGGCGAAGTTCCTTAAATAGCTCTTTCCTCAAATCATACTAAGTTTGTTTTAGTGTTAAATTTGGTAACAGGGAGTTGAATGGAACATTTCCTGTTATCCTGGAATTGTGGCTAAGACTCAAAGCTTAGGATAAAGAAACATACATTCTAAAGCAAATACCCTACATTCTAAAGAAAGCCACCAACAATGGGGCCAGACATCTTCCAAGGTCTTTTTGAGAGGTAGCAGAACTGGCACTACTGCCATCAACCACCCACTTCCCATTTGTAAATAAGGAAAGAACAAGGGAGATGCATGGATTTGGGTGAGACACGGGAACTGACACCTCAGTCAGGTGCCACATACCAAGTACAATGTTTACGGCCAAAGGCAAACAGAGTGAGTTCTGAGAGATGCACTTGAAAAGATTAGTAAGACTGCAAAGAGGAACCTATTACTTCTCCCCAGCTGGTTGCTCTAAGAGATGCAAACTTCGTATGTTCATCATGCTACTGTCATTGGCAGCAAAGAACAGGGGAGAACTGTTGGGGGTCCTTGTCATGTGTTCCTTGTAGTTTAGGTGTATATCTAAACATAAGACTGGTCCTGACACATATCTGTAAGTTCCTGGTGACAGAAGGCTGGTTCAGCAGCTGATGCCAGCAGGCAAAGAAATCATAGCAAAATAAACCTGGGAATAAAATGGGGGCAACCCACGACTTCTGTTTGAGAGGGCACAGAAGAGGAACACAGTGTTCACTTGGTTCCGGGTAAATGATCATGGAAGTTAAAAGAGGGGGACAAAGTTGTATCCTCAGGAAGTAACAGCCCAAGTAAGATAATCTCTCCCAGAGAATAAAGAAGACATGACTGCTCCACGGAGGGCTCAAAGGTAAAGCTAAGCCTTACTTGAGAGAACCATGCACTGCATTTTAGGGCCACATTGACACAGTCTAACAGGAGCAGGTAGAGACAGAACCAAGCAGAGCAAGACCAAAGCAGAGTGAGACCAAGAACAAGAACAGGAAACCAATTATGTAGGATAACCTCTCCAGTCCTTCCTTCTTATCCCAGACACCAGGAAGCTAAATACAGAAAAAGGAGAGAAGAAAAACATTAGCGCCTGCGCTCTCCACTTTCCAAGTTTCTTAAAACACAATCAGCCAGTAATGGGGCTACTGGAACTTCTGAGATTAACTGGATGAAATTTTTTATTAAAGTAGCCAGAAAACTGGAAGGGAAAGAGAGTTTTAATATAATTGGAGGCAATGATTGAAAATATATGTTTCTTGTAAAGGTACAAAATGTTTATGTTTTGTTTTCATACCATTCTTTTCAGCACCTCATAAATATATGTTGGGTTTAACTGAATTTGTTTTTTAAAACGAATATTTAGATGAAATTTGGGGGGTGTCCACCTAAGAAGATAAAAATGAGAAATCTGTAAAGAAAACTAAGAGTAACTAAAAATCGTTAGATAAAATGAGTAGTTACGGTAGGTGTATCTATTAAAGTAGTAAATATATAAAACTAACAGGATTAGCAGAGAGGTCTAGCATAAACACAATCAATAAATGATAGCCATCTTCGCTATAAAGCTCAATAGTTTTACCTGCTGTGAATTTTAAATAACTGTGTTTAGATCCAAGTATGATTTCTTCTTGGAGACTAGGAAACTGACAGACGGTATAAGCAGCTCTTCCTTTTCATTTATTTAAGTCGCCTACTCTCACTCTCAGATCCTTATATCCTTCTGGATGTCTCATAAGAAAAGATGCCAAAGTCAACACGTCATCAACGTTCCCCCACCCTCATCCCCACCTCCTTATTCTGCTCCTGTGGTTCCTGCCTCAGTAAACAGCAGCACCATCTACCCTGTAAATCAAGCCAGAAAACTGAATTCATCCTAAATCTTTCTGTTCCACAGTCCAGCCAGTCACCATGTCCGTCTGCTTTACCTCCTGAACATTTTTCACACCCATCACCTGCTCCTTCCCACTACTGTGGCTGCCTCAATGCAAATGGTCATTATCTCTTCTGACAAGTGTATCTCTGCCTCAGCTTTGGCTCCCTGAAATCCATCCTCTCCATATCACCCAGAGAGTACCATGGCACAACCCTGCTTAAGGACTTCACTGAGTCTCTATCACTCAAAGCTTAAAGGCCAGACTCCTGAGGAGAGCATCACCATGAGGGTACTTCTCCCAACTCACTTCCTATTCTCTTCATCTTGTGTCTTGCTCTCAGGAATTCAGCAATTTTTTTTTTACATGCATAAAGCATGGTGGTACATGGCTCCTCGTCTCTGCTCAAGCTGTTTCCTTCTAACCCCTGACTATACTTAACATACCTTTCAGGATTAGCTAGTAGACCTTTCCTGATTTCCCACATTGTACAGTGTACCCACTGCATGCCTTTATCTTAGTACAGTGAAATAATTTCTTATGCGTTTTCCCCTTAACCAGATTCTAAGAATCTTTATTGAAGGGCCAGTATTTGACATCACTCTAATCCAAGTATCTCACCCAGAAAGAGAAATAAATATCAATAATGAATAAATAACAGAAAGAGAAAGAAATAAAATGCTAAACTGAACTAAGTATTAGAAAGTAAAAATTAACAACAGGTAGCGTATTATCCAAGCCCTTTCAACATGCAGACATTGTGCTGAGAATTTCCTCTGTTTTAATTTAATCTTTGTAACATCCCTGTAAGGTGAGCGGTCCTGTGACCCTTATTTCACAGATGAGGAACATGGGGCCTATGGGCTTAAGTAATTGGTCTGAGGTCACACAGATGCTATGGCCAAAGACAGAATTCCTAACCCTGACTCTTGGACTTAAGTGCTCAACTAACATGCTTCTTGCTGACTTACAAAATAACTTCTTGTAAATGACTAAAAGACAGATTCATGAGATGAACTATCCTGCCCCAAGGCAAAGACTGTTTCAGGAGATGAATCAGTCATTACTGTATTTTAGTAATGCAAGGCCTTTTCACCACTAGAGAAGGGTGTACTTCACTCTAAACCATTTAATCACGCTCAGTTCCATCAGCAACCATGCTGTTAGCTTCCATTATCCCTTACTAAAATAGCATGCTTGAACGGTAAATTCCTACTTACAGAAGAAAGAAAGAGTGGAAAGGTAAACTGCTAGGATCAAACCCATGAGTTAATTTGACCCCTGCCTCCAGAGAATTCCAATTACAAATAGTAAGCAAACCCCCAAATGATATCCCTTCCTGGCTTCCGTGAGCAGTTACATATAAAAGAGAAGAAGCAAACATAAACTGAAAAATTCCTAGGGAAGATGGGCAGGTGTAACACACAATGAGTCTACAAATGGAGAACTTGAACAGCATCAGACAGGCCCTGAAAATGAATTCAGCCAACAGCACCTCTGAAAACATCACTTCATGTAAACAGATGCAGAATATTCCTCACAAACCTTATTTCTATGGACTTTCAGGCTTCTCCGTGGCTATATTTTAAGAGTTTAAAAATGTGAAGTGGAAGCGTAAACATCTAAAGCAGAGTTAAAACTGTGAATAGATTTTTGTCATCGTGTAGAATGGCTTCTTAGCAAAATCGGCCTTCACGGTAGCAAATCAATGCTTTCAGACACACTACTAATATTTCCTAAAATGAAATCACAACCCGGAAATAAAAATGAGAAACAATGATAGTAGGGACCATCAAAAATACTATAAAGGGTTTATCAATCTGGGGAATTATGTTAATGTGACGGGAGGCTTTTGGGTAGCCGACCAGCTCATCCAGAGGCCGCAGAACAGAAAGGTTTGTAGAACAAATGAAAACGCTTGACTCACAAAAGCTTACTGAATCAATCTTAAACACACAGCCACAAGCAAGGAGCAAGAGAGAGGTTAACACACGTAGGGGAGGGTGCAAGCACTTCCTGAATCTTTCTCCGTGCTCATTTGCCTCAAGTGACTCATGACTATTTAGTGTCTAAGCCCTTCTGTATTAGTGTTAGGAAAGCAGAAAGGAGGTACCAAAAACTGTGCAGCCTGAACAACAGAAATTTACTGTCTCACAGTTTTGGAGGCTAGAAGATCAAGGCAGGAGGGTTGTTTCCCTCCAAGGACAGTGAGGGAAAAACTGTGCCATGTTTCTATCCCAGCTTCTGGTGCTTTGCTGCCAATCTTTGGCACTCCTTGGCTTCTGCATCACCTGATCTCTGCCTTCACCTTCTCATGGTGTTTGCCCTATGTGCATTTCTGTGTCTAAATTTTCCCTTTTTATAAGGACACCAGGCACATCAGATGAGGGGCCTACCCTACGCTGGTAGGACCTCATCTTAATTAGTACAACTGCAACAATCCTATTTCCAAATAAGGCCTCATTCTCGGCACTAGGGGTTAGGACTCCAACATATTAATTTGAGGGGGTATGATGGTTCATTTTCTGTGTCAACTTGACCAGGCCATGGGATGTCCAGATATTTGGTTAAATATTATTTCCAAGTGTGTTTGTTAGGGAGGGTGTTTCCAGAAGAGATAAGCACTTGCCTTGGTGAACTGAGTGAAGCAGATGGCCCTCCACAGTGTGAGTGGGCACCATCCAATCTGTTGAGGGCCCCAATAGAACAAAATGGTAGAAGAAAGTTGAATTCTCTCTCTCTTTCTCTCTCGCTGCCTTACTGATTGAACTGAAAGATCGTTTTTTTTTTCTTCCAGCCCTTGGGCAACACCATCAGCCTTCCTGATTCTCAGATCTTCAGACTCAGACTGGAACCCACACCACCAGCTTTCCTGGGTCTCCAGTTTGCGGACGGCAGATCATGGGACTTCTCAGCCTCCAAAACTGTGAAAGCCAATTCCTTATAATATATCCCTCTCTCTTTCTCTTTCTCTTTCTCTCCCTCCCTCTCTACTGATACTCTTCTAATACTGTTTCTCCGCAGGACTCTGACAAATACTGAGCGCGAGTGGCACAACTCAACCAGTATCATCTTCCGTCCCTTCTTATCTTACATGTGTGCTATTCACTGTCAACAGATCTCACAAGCTACTTGCTTCTATAACGTACCGCACCCATCTCCCTTCTTTACTTCTCCTATTTCAGTAGATAAATTAAATTTTCTTAAACACTGTAGCAAACACACATCATAAGACCAAATGTTTTCATCTGTAAAATAACACAAATATATAGGAACCCACCGACCGACAGTTTTTACTGATTCTGCCAGGTATAAGAAAATTCTGCCATTCGATTGCTATCACCCAGAAAGTCTCTGTATCCATTATTATCAAATGATCTGGCTCTTGTATCAAAGGCAACACTGCTCACCTCTACCCAGGGGCAGGAAGCTACATGGCAGCAGGTTTCATATCCATAATTACGTAATTCTTGTGAAGCTCATAAGGAGATACAGTGTTTACTTGATAAATGAGACGAAGGAAGAGAGATGGAGAGGAGAGAACACTTTTCAAGAGAAGTTTTTGATCAATTCTTTGCAATAGCCTGTTTCCTGTGGGTCTCCAGGCTTAGCAGTCTATTTCCCTTTCATTAAACATTTATTTTTATGCCAGAGGAACTGTGACACACCATAAAATCCGGGCAGTACCTAGGAAATAGTACTTCTCAGTAAAGATTAAACACTACACAGAATAATGAGACAGAAACTGTAACTCATAGCATTTTCAAATTATCCAATATTTGGAAATCCACAGCATAGGTGCAAAAATAATACATTATTGTTTTACGTCACAGAGGTTAAAGTTATATATAGAGAGAAATACCTAGATCATGGTTTGTCCTAGAAAAACCCTCCAAGAAATTTAAGATTCTCTTTGCACTTTCCTACCTGCATTTGCTTCCTCCGCCCGGGAAGTCTTCTTATATACCCTGTCCTGTATTTGCTTACTCTCCATAGGAGGAATCCCCCCACTTACAGGATTCATACCCAAATGAATAATGATTCAAGAACTAACAAAAAACGATATTCTCGTTCTACCAACCCTCATAGCCATCACAGCACTACTCAATCTATATTTCTACATACGCCTCGCCTACTCCACAGCATTAACCCTATTTCCCTCTACAAACAACATAAAAATAAAATGACAATTTCACTCCACAAAACGAATAACCCTTCTACCAACAGCAATTGTATTATCCACAATACTTTTACCCCTCACACCAGCATTCTCCGTTTCACTATAGGAGTTTAGGTTAAATCAGACCAAGAGCCTTCAAAGCCCTGAGCAAGTATAATTTACTTAACCCCTGCCTAATAAGGATTGCAAGACCGTATCTTACATCAATTGAATGCAAGTCAAACACTTTAATTAAGCTAAATCCTCACTAGATTGGAGGGATACATCTCCCACGAACTTTTAGTTAACAGCTAAATACCCTAGTCAACTGGCTTCAATCTACTTCTCCCGCCGCGAGAAAAAAAAGGCGGGAGAAGTCCCGGCAGGATTGAAGCTGCTTCCTTGAATTTGCAATTCAAAATGATGATTCACCACAGGACTTGGCAAAAAGAGGACTCGACCCCTGTCTTTAGATTTACAGTCTAATGCCTACTCGGCCATTTTACCTATGTTCATAAATCGCTGACTATTCTCAACCAGCCACAAAGATATTGGGACCTTATACCTGTTATTTGGTTCCTGAGCAGGAATAGTAGGCACTGGCCTAAGCTTATTAATTCGCGCTGAACTGGGTCAACCTGGCACACTAATCGGAGATGACCAAGTTTACAACGTGCTAGTAACAGCCCATGCCTTCGTGATAATTTTCTTCATAGTCATACCTATCATAATTGGTGGGTTCGGAAATTGACTAGTCCCTCTAATAACTGGAGCACCTGACATAGCCTTTCCCCGTCTAAATAATATAAGCTGAACTGTATATCCTCCTCTAGCTGGAAATCTAGCGCATGCAGGGGCCTCAGTAGACCTTACCATTGTCTCCCTACATCTAGCCGGCGTGTCCTCAATCCTTGGAGCCATCAACTTTATTATGACCATTATTAATATAAAACCACCCGCTATAACCCAATACCAAACACCCCTCTTCGTGTGATCAGTCCTAATTACACCAGTATTACTCTTACTATCACTACCCGTCCTAGCAGCTGGAATTACCATACTATTGACCGACCGAAACCTAAACACAACCTTTTTCGATCCCGCAGGAGGAGGCGACCCAGTCCTGTACCAACACTTATTTTGATTTTTTGGTCACCCCGAAGTACATATTCTAATCCTACCTGGCTTCGGAATAATTTCACATATTGTAACCTACTACTCAGGGAAAAAAGAACCTTTCGGGTATATGGGAATAGTTTGAGCTATAGTTTCTATTGGGTTCCTAGGCTTTATCATATGGGCTCATCATATATTCACAGTTGGAATAGACGTAGATACATGAGCATATCTTACATCAGCCACTATAATTATTGCTATCCCCACAGGAGTAAAAGTCTTTAGTTGACTAGCAACACTTCACGGGGGAAATATTAAATGATCTCCCACTCTAATATGAGCCCTAGGCTTTATCTTCCTATTTACAGTAGGAGGCCTAACTGGCATCGTCCTAGCTAACTCATCCCTAGATATTGTTCTCCACGACACCTACTACGTAGTCGCCCACTTTCACTATGTACTTTCAATAGGAGCTGTCTTCGCCATCATAGGAGGTTTTGTTCACTGATTCCCACTATTTTCAGGCTATACACTCAACTCAACATGAACAAAAATTCACTTTATAATCATATTCGTAGGTGTAAACATAACATTCTTCCCACAACACTTCCTAGGCCTATCCGGTATACCTCGACTCCGACTACCCAGACGCCTACACAACATGAAATACTATCTCATCAATAGGCTCTTTCATCTCACTAACAGCAGTTATACTAATAATTTTCATCATCTGAGAGGCATTTGCATCTAAACCAGAGGTATTAACAGTAGACCTCACCTCCACAAATCTTGAATGACTAAATGGACGTCCTCCACCATACCATAAAATTGAAGAACCAGCATACGTCAACCCAAAATGATCAAGAAAGGAAGGAATCGAACCCCCTCTAATCGGTTTCAAGCCAATATCATAACCACTATGTCTTTCTTTATAAATGAGATATTAGTAAAGCCTTATGTAACTTTGTCAAAGTTAAATCACAAGTGAAAACCCTGTATATCTCCATGGCATATCCCTTCCAACTAGCCTTACAAGACGCAACATCACCTATTATAGAAGAACTCCTACGCTTTCATGATCACACATTAATAATCGTCTTCCTAATTAGCTCCCTAGTCCTCTGTATTATTACCCTAATACTTACAACCAAACTAATACACACCAGTACAATAGATGCCCAAGAGGTAGAGACCATTTGAACTGTCCTCCCAGCCACCATCTTAATCGTAATTGCCCTGCCCTTCCTACGGATTCTCTACATGATAGACGAAATTAATAACCCCTCTTACCGTAAAAACAACAGGACACCAGTGATACTGAAGTTATGAATATACCGACTACGAAGACCTAAACTTCGACTCCTACATAATTCCAACCTCGGACCTAAAACCAGGAGAACTACGATTACTAGAGGTAGATAATCGAATGGTTCTACCCATACAAATAACAATCCGAATATTAGTCTCCTCCGAAGATGTACTACACTCATGAGCTGTCCCCTCCCTAGGCCTAAAAACAGATGCAATCCCTGGATGCCTAAACCAAACAACCTTAATATCAACACGACCGGGTCTATTCTACAGACAATGTTCAGAAATCTGCGGCTCAAATCATAGCTTCATACCAATCGTTCTCGAACTAGTACCCCTAGAGAACTTCGAAAAATGATCTGCATCCATATTATAATCTGATTAAGAAGCTAAACTAGGGTTAACCCTTTAAGTTAAAGATTGAGAGCCGTAAACTCCCCTTAATGACATGCCACAACTAGACACATGAACATGATTTCTTACTATCCTATCTATATTCCTTACCCTCTTCACACTACT
Source organism: Delphinus delphis (assembly GCF_949987515.2). Classification (NCBI taxonomy): domain Eukaryota; kingdom Metazoa; phylum Chordata; class Mammalia; order Artiodactyla; family Delphinidae; genus Delphinus; species Delphinus delphis. The sequence goes on from NC_082691.1 coordinate 41,663,090, forward strand.
TCAACTAAAAGTCTGAAAACATTTCCACTGCCCCTCCCCCAAACTAACACACACCAAAATACAAGAACAACAAACTCCTTGAAACACCACATGAACGAAAATCTATTTACCCCTTTCACAGTCCCAATAATACTAGGTATTCCTATCACCACTCTAATCATTATATTCCCTACTATACTATTCCCAACACCAAATCGACTAATTAACAATCACACAGTCTCCATCCAACAATGATTAACCAAACTTACATCAAAAATACTAATAAATACACATAACCTCAAGGGACAAACCTGATCTCTAATACTCATCTCACTTCTCCTATTTATTGCTTCTACAAATCTTCTTGGAATATTACCCCACTCATTTACACCTACCACCCAGCTCTCAATAAATTTAGGTATAGCTATTCCCCTATGAGCCGGTACCGTCATTACAGGCTTCAGTAATAAGACAAAAATATCCCTAGCTCACCTTCTACCACAAGGCACACCCACTTTCCTAATTCCCATATTAGTAATCATCGAAACCATCAGCCTACTTATCCAACCAGTAGCACTAGCCGTACGACTAACTGCCAACGTTACAGCAGGCCACCTGTTATCTTACTCTCCATAGGAGAACTCCCCCCACTTACGTTAATTAATAGCTACCTTATTAACAGCTAAGGGTTTAAGTTAGTTCTCAGCAGGTTTGCACATTAGAATCATCCATGGAGGCTGTGTTCCAACCCCAGAAATTCTGATTCAGCAAATCTGGGACAGTGTTTGGCCAAATTTTAAAGAAACTTCTGCAGGTGATCTTGATGATCAGCCAGCCTGAGAACCTCTAATTAAATCCCTTACAAGCTAATACAATAATTTGCAGTCATATCAAGAAAAAAGCTCCCGCCCCAAACCACACGACCCACACAGTTCTCCAGAGAACTGTTTTCCAGAATACAGGTTTCCAAAATTTTCTGCTCAAAGCTCTATTATTAAAATATCTTTGAGCGTACACTGTCAATATGTGATTCCTCTCATTTATAAATTATTGGGTGTGCCAAAAAGTGCCTTCGGTTTTTTAAGTAAAAATAAAAGATGTATTTTTCGTTTTCACCAAGAACTTTATTGAACATTGTATTCACCCTTTTGTTTCACTACCTTCTGCCACTTTTCAGGCAACTTCATAATTCCACCTTCCCAAAACTTTTTATCTTTTTGAGCAAAGAACTGTTCCAGCTGCCTTTTACAGTCTTCCAGGGAATTGAAATTTTTTCCATTAAGAGAATTTTGTAAAGATCGAAATAAATGGAAATCTGAAGGTGCAATGTCTGGTGAATACAGCAGATGAATCACAATTTCCCAGCCAAGCTGTAACAGTTTTTGCCTGGTCATCAAAGAAACACGCGGTCTTGCATTATCCTTGTGGAAGATTATGCGTTTTCTGTTGACTAATTCTGTATGATTTTCGTCAAGTGTCACTTTCAGTTGGTCTAACTGGGAGCAGTACTTGTTGGAATGAACCGTTTGGTTTTCTGGAAGGGGCTGATAATAGAGGACTCCCTTCCAATCCTACCATATATGCAACATCACCTTCTTTGGATGAAGATCGGCCTTTTGTGTGGTTGGTGATGGTTCATTTCGCTTGCCCCATGATCTCTTTTGTTGCACATTATTGTACAGTATCTACTTTTCATTGCCCGTCACAATTTGTTTTAAAAACGGAACATTTTCATTATGTTTCCGTAGAGAATCACATGTGGAAATATGGTCAAGAAGGTTTTTTTCGCTTAACTTATGCGGAACCCAAACATAAAAGTGATTCACATAACCAAGCTGGTGCAAATGATTTCCAATGCTTGATTTGGATATTTTGAGTATGTCGGCTATCTCCCACATAGCTATCTTGAGTATGTCAGCTATCTCCCACATATCTCCCACATATCTCCCACAGAGTGGTATAACATTGATTGTTCTCAATTATTGTTTCGATTTGATCGCGATCAACTTCAGCTAGTCTACCCAACCATGGAGCATTGTCCAGTGAGAAATCTCCAGCACGAAACTTCGCAAACCACTTTTGACACAATCGATCAGTTACAGCACCTTCTCCATACACTGCACAAATCTTTTTTGCGTTTCAGTTGCATTTTTACCTTTCCTGAAATAATAAAGCATAATATACCGAAAATGTTGCTTTTTTCTTCCATCTTCAATATTAAAATGGCTACACAAAAATTCACCAATTTTGATGTTTTTTAAATGCACGCTGATATCACAGCTGTCACATACAATCTAACAATTGTTTCAAACGAAGTTAAAGACAACTAAGTGCTACTAGAGCCATCTTACAGAAAAAATCGAACAAACATTTTGGCCCACCCAATATATATTTGTGAAACTGTATTAACATATTTTAGTATTACAAAACATACACAAAAGCAAAATTCAAAAGGATGAGATAAAATGAGTGTACTTGTCAGTAAATGGATCATTTTGAGCACATCGAGAAGTGGATACACTCTACTTTGGGGTTCCCTCCATGAATGGTTATTGAAGAAGAACACAAGAATACCTTTTCTGCCACTTTCTGCAGCTTTTTAATGACACCACCTTATATTTAAACAGCACTGTACAGCGTATAGAGTGTGTTCACATCCAGAATCACATGTGATGCTCAAACACTCTACGCAAATAGGTTTAGTTAATACTAATAATCTGTCATAGATGAGGACGCTAAGGCCCAGCCGGGAGTTTCTCAATGTCACACAGCTAAAAATGGTGGGACTAAGACCAAAATCCCAGTCTTTGGTCTCAAAATTGAGTACTTCATAATCCAGGGCTCACCTGGGTAGGCCATAATGATTGTGTTTGCTTTCTCTTCTACTCCAAGGCAAAAGACAAGAAAAGGTTGCTTTTTAACTATGCTTGCTTTAGAGATTAATAGAGCTGCTTGCTGGAATTATACATATAATCAGATGCAGTAAGAACTGAATCAAATTTTACAGGCTAGTTAAAAACAAACAAATAAACCAAAAACCCTCCACGCACTATCTGTACTTCAGTGTAGTACACGGGATGACTTTGCCCGCGGGGGAACATTTGGCCACATCTGGAGATATTTTTGGTTGCCAACACTGGTGCGTAAAGAAAGAGTTGCTATCGACAACTAATGTTTAGAGGCCACGGACCTAGCTAACCATCCTACCGTCTTACAAGGTCCAAGACAGCACCCACCACAAAAAAAAAAAAAAAAAAAAAAAGTTATCTGGCTCAAAATATCAGTAGTACTAGACCGTGAAACCGTTTCAGTAGATCTGAAAGTTTTAGTTACAAATCCCTGTAAGTGGCTGATGAAATCTATACAGTTTCCCAAAGCACAAGTGTATGCACCCCAAATACTGCACATTTCCAGGGTGTTTATTGACTTGCTGAAGCGTATTTGTAGACCACAGTGTGAGAACCCTCGATCTACAGAGTGAGAAAAGCAATAGATCGAAGACTTCCATAAAATTGGCTTTGTTTTTTTATAACTCCTCAGAGATATGAATCACTATCACGCATGTTCTGAGACTCCTGTTATTAAGCCAGAAGTTCATAAGCAGCCTAAGGATGTGAATGTATGAGTGCTTTGTGGGATATTAAAGTCATTCATTACCTAATCAAGTAATATGTGAACATTTTATCTGAGGAGGTTCACATAATCTCACTCCACAAGACATGTTTGATTAAAAAGTAAAAGACCACTAATCTCAAGGTGGACTTGGTGGGTTATTTTATTTCTTCTAGTCCTTTTGAAAGAGATTAGAGGATTTCCTTCACTAACTATATCAGGTAGTGATTAAGAGGGCCCCTGGTGGATTATAATATTTTGTCTCGTAAGGATACGAATGATTATTCCATTAAAGACTTGTCACCTGACTTGCTGAATTTAGGAGTCGGGGGGGGGGAAATTATACAGTAGGCAGTTTGTCTTCAGTTACCTTTACTGTCTTTCTCTACCCTTTCTTCCCTTCTGGGTCAAAATTCTATCTGCCCAGCTCCTTCATTCCTCCCCTATCAAAATCTGTCAGTTCTGTACTCAGAACATGAATTCAAGCGATGTGTACTTTTCCCAGCACATATTGTTGAGTTTAAAGAAAGTCACGGAATGAAAGTTGTTCTTATTTTCCTACTATTGAGTATTGTAAGCCTAAATACAGGGTTAAGAAATATCTAGAAGCTGGAGGTACCCAATCTAACAGCATGAAGTATTAGTCCTGCCGAAGACATACACTGATTTAAAAACCAAAAAAAAAAAAAAAAAAGTCACTTTCAATGTAGGCTAAACCTTACAATATCATATATATATAGTGGTCACATTTTATCTTAGCTAAAATAAGTCAAACAAACACATTTTTTTAATCTATTAGAACATTAAATGACTTATGTTTAAAATTCACACTTTAAAAAATTGTTGTCCTGGCTTCCCCAGTGGCGCAGTGGTTGAGAGTCCGCTTGCCGATGCAGGGGACATGGGTTTGTGCCCCGGTCCGGGAGGCTCCCACATGCCGCAGAGCGGCTGGGCCCGTGAGCCATGGCCACTGAGCCTGCGCGTCCGGAGCCTGTGTTCCGCAACGGGAGAGGCCACAACAGTGAGAGGCCCACGTACCGCAAAAAAAAATAAAATAAAAAATAAAAATTGTTGTCCTCATCAGTAACTGAAATCTAATTTGATACCTCCCATTTTAATTGGGGTTAACAGCATCGTGGGGTTTTTTGCATATTTATTTAAATTCAACAAATATTTTTGAAGGTTTATTATCTGTAGAATCTTAAAATCTCCCAAATTCTAATTAGGTACAGATATATCAATCATTCAAAAATAAAGCATTAAAAAGGAGAATTTGATTCAAAATATAAGCAAAAGTATTAAAATACTGCTTAAATAAAAATATCCTTATTCAAGTCTCTCCTATGACAGAGAGATGGAGAAAGACATATTTAGCGAGCAAGCAGTCCAGGAAGAAAGCCAAGAAGCTCAGGGGTCTCCTCTTCTAAAACAACCAAATACCTCGAAATGCTTGGGGTCCATAAAGTTTTTATGAGATTTCAAAACCAGTCTCCTTGCATTTGTGTTGGGCAACACTATAATGAATACAACATAATTCCTTCCCTTTCAAGATACCTATTCCAATCACTATTACTTACACACACACACACACACACACACACACACACACACACACACACACAAGGTTTTAGGAAATATATTTTATAATGATACAGTCTTCAAGCCTAATCAGTGTAACCCAGTCCTCAGGTGGTTTCTCATTTCTATAATCCTTTCTTTGCCTTACCAGATGTGAAGGTCCACCCCAAATGATGACTTAACAAAATTTGAAAATGTCACCTGCCAAAAGAAAAGATTATTCCATTTTCCAATCCCAGACTTTTCACTAACATTATTATATATTCCTCTGTAAGTATTCCTCCTATTTATGCAAATTACTGTTGATGCCAAGTACCTCCCTCATATAACCCTCACTCTCTTTTTCCTATGGTGGACAATTTTCCAAGGAATATTTATGCAGAGCAGGGCAACCTGCCCCTGGACAACAAAAAACTTTTCATAACATCCCATTGTGAATCTGACTGGAGACTTGGCCCTTGCCTCTCCACCCTCCCTTATCCATGTCCCTCCAGTATTAGTCAAATATGTCAACTCCATGGTGGGCCAGTTACTGTCATCCCCTCCCTCTGTGTCATGTCACTGTTGATCACTTCTTTCTCCACTTTAACTACATCTTCCTCCTCTATGCACCATAGTTCTTATTTATACTCTGGACTGGACGAGGTGGAGAAGGAAGTGTTAAAGGTTTGGGTAAACCTGGAGTTACTATTGTTACCTAATAGTCAACAAAGATATTAAGTGTAAAACCATACTTGAAACTTGACAACCATGCCCATGGCTGGTTACATAATTTGTGGCTCTAAGTGCAAAATGAAAATACAGGGTTTCTTGCTCAAAGAGCAAGAAAAAATGCCAAAGGCACTGAAATATAAACTGCTTTCCCCTTTTCTGCAGTTTATCTCAAACTGTCATGGTGTTTCCTATTTGTTCACTGGGAGAACCTTCACAGGCACACTGGCAGCTCTGCACTGCAACTGTGTGTTCCAGGTCCATCAGCTGCACGGTTCTCTTTTTAACCAGGCATCCAGCTAACATGTTGTGCCCTGGCTGGGGCAGGAAAGTCAACCTCCTTTTCCCAGTAGCTCACCGCTCAAACCACAGGAGACAAATGACTCCCAAAGAAGAGCAAGCTCCAAGCCAGGATGCACTCAGTAACTGAATGGGTAGACGAGAGGCTAGCACCGTGCTCCCAACCTCAGAAGTCACTGGCCCCAACCATGTCCACGCCCACTTCCTCAAAAGTGTTCAATGCCAAGTCTACCAAATATAGGACTCAGGATAGTATTGGAACTTATTCATCCACACAGGGCTAGTAAATGACTAAAACACTCAATGAGCTGAAAAAGAACGGCCTTCAGGTTGCAAAAGTCCCTACTTGAGCTTAGTGTCACCATGGTTTTTCTTGTCAGTCTAGCTGACCTAAACACCACTGAGATCCATTCTGTCTGCTCTTTGGAACATCCTCCAGAAAAATGGAAAGAAAAAAAAAGGGTGGGGGGCAGGAAACCACAGTTCACTACAAAAGTATCAGGATCACACTGAAATATTTTGTTACCATAAAACACCTTTGGGTAATTCACCAACTCTTGGATTTAATGTTGTATTGACATAAACATTTTAACTAAAAAGTGAAAATATTTTTCCAGTATGCGTTTTTTTGGAATGCTGAGCAAAATAATCCACAGGCTCACTTGCTCTGCTGCTTTACGATGTCCCAGAATTAGGCATGCTTCACCTGCTGAGTTAGACTGGAAATTATTTGTTTTGTCATAGAAATTTCTAGACCACAGCAGAGAAAGAGAAAGCGTGTGTGTCTGTGTGAGAGAGAAAGGGAGAGACAGACACAGAGAGAGAAAGGGTCTCACCAGACTATTTCTTATACAATCCAACGTCCAAATTACATTTAGCTATTATGCTCTCTGCTGTAACTCAATTATCCAAATAACCTAGTCCCCAGAGCTAGAGGGGTGCCTTCTCCAGGCTTGAGGCAGACAATAACAGTGTTTTCCAGGTTCATCACTGAGAACGCCATGCAGGACTAACTCAGACTCCCTATGCATCAAACAAATGGGTGTCCCTTTCATAACGAACTTCTCATGCCTAGACTTACATTAAGCTAATACAAGAAGCAAAGCTCCTAGACCTCGCTCTCATGAAGAAAGAGCTCTCTTTTACCTTATTAGGGAAACAAAAAGAAAGTTATTTCCCCAAATAGACAATAGAGACAAGCATACAAATAATGTTTCAAGTGGAGGATGTGCATATGGTCCTAATTTAATTCCTCTCAGTGTACACATGGAGCTATCCTGCAGGCAAGAGCACATTGATGGAAGTTGGCATCTTTAAAGAATGATGGCCTTGGTTTTTTTATTGGCCTCTTGATCGTTTACAAAAATATATTTCATTAGAGATGTAAAAATGTTTTGATCCCCTGTTGGAATTTTCTTAAGGACCATCCAAAGTATCCTCTATGGAAACAAAACAGCAATTTGACACACTATAAAAAGTTTATAAATGATTACACATAATGGATTCCAGTAGTGAGTATTTCCAGATTCTTTTAACTCTAAAGTAATTATTTAATTAGCTCGTCTGTGCTACAAAGTTCTAAAGAGACAACTATATTTTGTGTTACAGTGCTCTAAGGAGATGGTTAATACTTGTGGATCAGTAAGCAGATAAAGGATTTCAAAACCACATTTGATGAAAAATATTTTTTCCTCTTTCTCCCAGGTTGTGAGACACAATTATTTATGTATTATCCAGTCAGTAGGCAAATATGATTAGCATAAGTTTTTTCCTAAATATTAAGAAAAATGTTTGCTCTGGCTTCTATGTATTGAGGACATAAAATGAAACTTTTTTCCTCACTATTACACTTCCCAAAGGATTCAATATTTAACAGAAAATACCAACTTTGCAGTAATAATGCTGCTTTTAGTGATAGTATATATATACAAATTCAAGTAGTACAGATTACACTAATATATTTAAATCTGATTTTATTAATAAATTTAATTTTTTTTAACTAAAAGCAAGTTTTCTGAATAAATTATTTCACAATAATAGGCTTTCAGGAGAATGCCTTGCTATATATCTGACATTTTGTCAGAGTTCAGGGATAACATTTTAAAAATCTCATCTATTAAAAAACAAAGATTTTGTATATAATAAAAATTACAATTTAGCCTACAAATTAATTTATCAGAATGCTTATCAGATATATATTTATTGCAAGTATCTTAAAGATGTGGCAGAAAATATAGCATGTTTGTGATGGTAACACATTTTTTTGAGGGAAAACCTCTCAATGTACACATTTTGGCAAACACAAAGTCAGTGGCTTAATTTTCTTCACATCTGTATCCTTGCTTCCACCTCCCCTACCTCTCTCTCTCCTTTCCAAAATAAAGGCAATACTTCATACACATGTAACTCTTCCTATTATAATTAACATTCAATATAAATACACTTCTTTTAAAATAAAATAATACACGACACATGGGCATGTACAACTTGTTTAACTCATGATAGCTGCTTCCTTCTCGGGCCCCATTCTAGCTGTTTACTTCCTATAAACATCCTTTCAAACTGCTGTTGAAATTATTCCATCTCTGGCCCGTAAGAATTCCCAATCAATAATTCAGTTTAACAATATATCAGGAAGAGATACATTTTAGTTTAGAAATTAGTATTCTTACATTTCTGTAAAATTATAAACCCTACAAGTATTCTCTGCAGGCAAAATCAAATCTTATCAATCAAAATTCAATCAGATTTGGAAAATGGGTTATTAATGAATGATAGCTGCTATATTTATTGAGCCTCTGTGACTTTCAGAGCTCTGTTTCAGTAAACATGAAGGAATGACAAAAGAGGTAACTTCTTTTTTCTTAAAGGGGTTAAATTTGAATTCTGAGAGATACTGTGTAAAAAAAGATGTTGTATAAATAATACTAGTAGAAAGGAGAGACAGAGTCAGGAATGAGAGATAACTAATTTTTATGATTAGCAAGTGGATTATAACATGAAATAATATGAAGCAGTAAGTGGGAGAAAATTATGATTTTAGAACCAACATACTAAAGTAGGCAGCAAAGGGACAAACAAATGAGGTTGAACTGGAGGTGACTGAAGAAGAAAACTTGAAAAGAAGATGAGATCTTATAACTAGGGGTGACGTTTTAGGCATACTGTTAAGTATGGGAAGATGGCTGAAAATACGCAAGTCACTTCTCCCCAGAGATTCATAATAGAGGCACAAATTAGAGTCCAAAAGTTAAAAGGGAACCTCCAAGCTCAATAGCAGGAAGAATGTAGAGGAGCCCGGAGAGCTAAAGAAAAAGAAATAGGGCAAAAATGAGACAGCATTGGGAAGGGTTTGGTCAATAAATCGAAACCAATTAGAACAGAACTGACAGACAACTAAGAAGAGGTAAGCAACAGGTTTAAAGCTAAGCCTGAATCTTGCATTTGATTCAAACTCCTATTCTAGGAACTACAATCTGGCTCAAGTGAGCTAAACATGTGAAAGAAAGTGACATAACAAAGAGTCACTGATCAAACATGGAACCCTACTGTCTGTGAATTCCCTAGTAACGAATAATAGTCCATTGATGTTTACTTTTTGGAGATATGTTAAGCATCTATTTCAAATGGAATACAACAGGAAATTATAGATAATGTTTGGCAGTTTTTAAATTTGATAATATTTACAAACCTGCGTTTACATAGAAAAAAAGGTTTTTGATTTTGGAACTTCGTTGTATTTCTTATTATGATAACTCTCAAATTATCATTTTTTTGGCCACTTCTTATGTTAACCACAGGCAATAGGTTGAAGAAGATATAGATCATTCCAGGCCAAGGAAATAACCTGCTTTTTTACTGATATATAGATTTTTAGTTTTCAGGTATAATTAACCATTCACTAGATTGATGCTTTACTGTTCTTCTACAAATTGCCCCAGGAGAAAGAACCTAACCTGCTATTTCAAGCACACTGATTCCTTTAAATTAATTTCCTTTTTAGATCCCTCATTTGTTCATGCTTCTCCCAGTTCTTGGCATTTATACCTAAAATTATATTATACAAGCATGCTGCTTGTAATTATCTATCCCCTATCAGAATCTGCATGATTTCCCACACTTCAGACTTACATGAACATATTTGAGATTATAACTACAGTCTTGTATTTTTGTTCAGTAATTTTAAAATGTCTAAAAGCAATGAATCTTTTGCCAACAGAGATTATGGAATATAGTCTATGTAAATGGTTCTTCATCTTTTGGGGGTTTGGACCTCTTTTAAAATTGGATAAATGTCTGTTTTCTCTAGTAAAACGCATGCAGGCACACAAACACACATTTTCATATACGTTTAAATTACTTCCTTAAATAAAACAAATTTATTTACTTCCTTATTTATTTAGGCTATTACAAAACTACTACACTAGATGTTTTCCAGGTTAGAAAAAACAAACTTTTTTCTCCATACCCCACGCTGTAAGAAGTTTCATAATAATACAAATTATATTCTTAGACAAAGCTGGTGTCCATGGGTAGCATTTCTTCATTCTGTCTTACTTCTACATTTTAACACCGAACTATGGAAAGTTTAGAACATCCTATGTTTCTTCTTTCCTCCGTGCCGTTTCCTAATGCCTAGTACATCCTTGTTCCTCTGTATTCCTTATCTCAAGAAAATAGCTTCCACATCACTTCTCCTCCAATATCACCAAAAATCTTCATGATTCTACATCTAATAGATGGTTTTGGAACTTGACTTTGCAGTAGCCCTCAATGTTGTTGCCAATCACCTCATATGTGATCTACTCTCCCTTCTTGGGTTTCATAGTCCCTCACTTTGTTTTTTGTTCCACCCCTTAAGCTGCTTCTCTTCTTCCACACAACTTAAGTTGTTCATTTCCAAGTAATACATGTAATATTTCCCAGGGTTGCTCATAGATCTGTTTATCTTATTACCCTGCATTCTCTTCCTAGGCAACCCATGCTCACCATAGCTTCACAATAATGACTCCCATCTTATTTTATAGCCAATGCGGATCTTTTCTGAGCTATATGCACATATATCTAAATTCCTCCTGAGTATTTTTTGTATGTCTAAATTAGTTATCAAGTTCAACCGAATGGATGATCGTTCGGTCCTATATCTAAACTTGGTTCAGTCATTTCAAATCAGTGAATTGTACTCAACAAAGTAGAAGCCTAGGGGTTATTCTTGGGACCCTGCTGTCATAGCCTGGTTTCCACAAAATGCAGAGCCTAAAGCAAAGAGATGTGTGCTACTGCTTTCCTAGGGAGGGAAGTCGCATGGAGCTACATTCAAAGACAAGGGATGTGAGACAGAAGGGATTAAGAACCAACATGAAGATGCCTACTAAGTGCCACTAACTGTTCCATCTCCCAGACAACTCTCTCTAGTAGACATAAACTGCATTTCAAGACCGTATACTCAGAAGGGAAAAGGGGCAAGAACCGATCCACTAAATCCACTTTTCCAAGGGTCAACGAAACCAAATGTTAACCTGGCTGAGATTAAGTTTGCAAGGATGGGAAACACAAATTCTGCTTTTGGGTCACTGGAAGGATGGTAAGAAAAGCCAACCCTAATTCCACCCCATGGTTCCCACACCTGAATATTTTAGGTGTTGTAGACAGTACTGTACATCATCTGTTGGTTTATTACATAATCCCACTGAACAGGCCACTCTGATGGTGGTGGAGTAAGACAGTGAACTCTGGGGACATAGATATCACATTTCCATTCTCATAAAATATGTCCCTAGCTCTCACACACGATTGAGTGGGCTAAAAATATCAATAGGCCAGTCTTTCTGTAAGTCTTTAAATGTAACAGAGACTGAATTAACAAATGAACATTACAGGACCCTACAGTGAAACAGAACTCTGGCTCACAATCTCAAGCAGCCAGTCTAGTTTAGCTAAACCACGACCTCTGTAATAACTAGCTCAAAGTGGTTAGGACTTTATCAAAAACTGTCAGCTTCCCTAATTTTTGCCTATCACCTCAGGATGAACCAGAGAGAACCAAGTATGCTGCCCTAACAATCACAAAGAATGACCACTTCTAGTTAACCCTTTTCCAACTTTCCCATGTCAAAAATCTGCAGTCAAGGTATACCTTAAGCCTTTTCTTTTTACACTGTAAATCTTCTACCCAACCTTCTCTGACTTTGGGTGTTGAGCAAATGCAAGTGAACTTGGCTGAGTCCCTTGCTATAGCAGTCTCTGAACAAATGACCTTTGCTAAGCATTCATCAGAACCAAAATTCAATTTGCTTATATACATGTCTCCTAGTTCGACCATGACTGCTTCAAGGGTAAAATTCTCATGTGACTTTATTTGAAATCCTTAGTTATGTGTTTGGTAAACAAGTCACATGTAATCAATATTTGTTTATATGAAGGAAAACACAAAATGAACAAAAAGAATAGTTAAATATAACAGCTACAACAGTAGAGGCAGCAAGAAATAGAAGTCGGGGAAGTAAGATAGCTGTATGATTATGAAAATTGTAAGTATTAAAACAATAAAATTCTCTAAATTAAACTCAAATTTATAATGGTGGATTAAACACAACTTCAAGGTAGAGAACAGGAAGATAAAAGGGGGGAATTCCCTGGCAGTCCAGTGGTTAGAACTCTCTGCTTTCACTGCTGAGGGCCCGGGTTGGATCCCTGGTCAGGGAACTAAGATCCTACAAGCCACACAGCATGACCAAAAAAGAAAATAAAACAATAAAAGGAAGATAAAAGGGAATTTCGAGAAAATTAATGACCAAAGGAAGCAGAGTTCATTAACCGTGGTGTATTGTTATGACTCAGCTCACCGTAGAGAGAGTGTGATTTTCTCAAAAGAATACAGACTTTAGCATCAAGTAAAACTGGTTTGAACCCTGACTCTAATACCAACATTTATTAAACCACTTTCACCTCCAGTAAGTTAAGGAAATACGTAGCTGGTTATTAAACATGGTTCTATAAATGGATTAGTCACACTCCAGTTAATATACAGAGAATATAACCCGACACATTTCTTACTACCTTTTAAAAATTCTGATACCAAAAATAATTCTCAGCTCTTCAATAGTCTTGTCTAAAAAGTAGACTTTTACCTCTTGATGTTATTATGAGGATGAATATTTTATAATGAAATGAAGACACCTGCAATGTACTTTACCTGGAAGGCACTTAATGTTACTTCCTACCTCCCCAAAGACACCAACTGGAGAGAGATTTTAGTACACCTATTCATGACTGTTTTTTTGTTTGTTTATTTTTGCGGTACGCAGGCCTCTCACCATTGTGGTCTCTCCCGTTGCGGAGCACAGGCTCCGGACGCGCAGGCTCAGCAGCCATGGCTCACGGGCCCAGCCGCTCCGCGGCATGTGGGATCTTCCCGGACCAGGACACGAACCCGCGTCCCCTGCATCGGCAGGCGGACTCTCAACCACTGCGCCACCAGGGAAGGCCTCATGACTGTTTTTGATGTAGGTTCTATGAACTCCAAGTGGCTCTCAGTTAATACTATTGTAAACTCCTTATCACCAAAATAAGTTATCCTTTCTTGCCACAAACCTTTTTAAAAATAACATAGATAAGGGAGTAATTTTAACTTGAGAAATTGGCCGAGGTTTCACAAGTCGTTTTAACTGGATATGGAAAAATTAGAGTGATGTTAATAGATAGAACTTTTAGGAAAGAACATTTTTGGCAGAGGAGATAGAATTGCTAAGAAACGGAGATGTGAAAGAGCAGTCTAAAAACACAATCTAAAAATGACTCAGTTTATAGGATATGTCTACTGTCTAAGCTGGAAGCAGGTATGAATGGCTTGGGGAGAAATCATTTAAGTAGGGATCAGATGATGAAGGGAAGTGAAGCTTCCGGGAGTTTTTCTAAAGGCAAAAAAGAGACTCCATGGGTTTCTAACCAAATGGGCACATGTTTTTATATGCATTTAAAAGATAATCCATGCAATCCTAAATTCAACATTTTAAAGGGAAAAGAATTGGGAATTTGGTGATAACAAATAGAGTATGAAGAAACAATTTCAGTCTTAACTATAATGTAAAAAAAAATTTAATGGAGAAGCTTAAAAAATAATGTGTATAAACCCACGCTCAAGACTGGAACTGCAGCTTTAATATAAGTGAGCTAATTTAATAAAACCATATATTGGTTTGGTTTTTTCATTTAGGTCTCAAAGAATCTCTTGAAATGTTTTTCAACCAGAAATACATGGATATAAATAATGAGATCCAATGATTAATCTCAATAATCTCAAAAATCAAGTAACTTTCACAGGTTATTACCTTGGTCCCCAGGGTGGGGAGTAAGCACTTATTGGATATTCAGGATGACAGAAACTTTTTCCAGCACAATGTCTATGGGACTTCATTCTACCCCATTAATTTTCTTTCCAAGACTCTTGCTTATTGTATTTCATATATTGATATGAAAATGGCTTAATATATCAGCTTCAGTGTCTCCACATTTATGAATGGCCATTGTTCTTAAGGTATTCACAGATTTTTCCTCCTAACTGGCTGTGTTTCCCCTTGCTTCTCTGCTGCACTGGATGAATTGGTGCAGATACTGGAGGGCATCAGGCTTTGCCTAGTACTGTGCTCTCCTGTTTTGGCAGCTGACACAAGCTACAACCAGAGCGTCATCTCAACTAAATTCCATGCAAGGCCTGTTGCTATGCTGGGCTTTGTTTTGTTGCTTTATTTAATAAGGTTAAAATCTTAAGGAAAATAAACAGTGTCTTCTGAACCATCTGTTCTGCTTTGATTTTGTCCCAATCCCAACTTTATGTTCTACCTCTTCAAAATAGACTCACAAGTTTCTAAACATATTTAAGGAACTATCCTAGCTACCTAGAGAAGAGTGTCCCAGGTGTATAACTGTATGATGAGTCAGACATCAAAGGCAACTAAATTGGACAACTTTTAGAGCTTTGATTCAGGGCTCAGTTTATGATATTGACAAGATTAGAATTTAATGCAGATATGTATACCCTTAACTATAGCTTTTATGTTTTCCTTCTTCCCAGGCTATTATTTCATGCCAATATTGTGATTATTGTAAAGAATAACATAACCATTGTGACAGAATGAATTATTATTAAAATAAACTATCAATCCCAGGATGGGAAAGGCTATTCATTGAAGGGATTGTGTGAAAAAATAGTACCAGCTGGACCATTGTGTTGATCTGCATGAATTGAAAAGGTTTTAACCCTGAAATGACCAAGGTCCCTGTTTTTCTTTTTCTTTTTAATGCCTCAAAGCTGTTTGCCTTACAGCTTTTCATGTCTAAGATATCAGAAAGAACCCCAGAGGCACTGGCACCATGAATACACACAACTGTGATTATCAAAATGCATTTAAAGAACTCAGTGGTATTTCTGTGGCTCTCTGGAGTCACATACAAATATAAGCTGTCATATCCAAAATACTGATTTAATGGATAAAATATAATGTGTGGAATTAAGAATCAAATTCTGTTCCTGAGTTTCCTAGGAACACAGTGGGTGTCTGGAGAGGAATATTTAAAATTATATAGTGACACAATTTTCCCGACCACTCTAACAGGAATACAGATAATTACATTCACATGACTATAAATGTAAACTATGCTAAGTCCTACAGTCAACTGGCTATAAGTAAATATATTTAGGGCAAAGTATTCCAAAGCACTAAAAATAAAATATTATACGTTGCCATGCTAATGAGAAGAATGATCTGTTTAAGAAAACATCCTTCTTGTTGGTTAGAACTAGGTTTCAATTATCTTTTCCTTTCTTTCCCTTCTATAATCAGTAGGGACATTCTTATCTAGGAGGTAATGCAATGAAATCTAATTCCATCAGAACACCCACCTCCTAGAGAAATGGAAATAAAAACGAAAATAAACAAATGGGACCTGATGAAACTTAAAAGCTTTTTGCACAGCAAAGGAAAACATAAACAAGATGAAAAGATAACTCTCAGAATGGGAGAAAGTATTTGCAAATGAAGCAACTGATTAATCTCCAAAATATACAAGCAGCTCATACAGCTCAGTATCAAAAAAACAAACAACCCAATCCAAAAACGGGCAGAAGACCTAAACAGACATTTCTCCAAAGGAGATATACAGATTGGCAACAAACACATGAAAGTACGCTCAACATCACTAATCATTAGAGAAATGCAAATCAAAACTACAATGAGGTATCACACCTCACACCTGTCAGAATGGCCATCATCAAAAAATCTACAAACAATAAAGGCTGGAGAGGGCGTGGAGAAAAGGGAACCCTCTTACACTGTTGGTGGGAATGTAAATTGATACAGCCACTATGGAGAACAGGATGGAGGTTCCTTAGAAAACTAAACATAGAACTACCATAGGACCCAGCAATCCCATTACTGGGCATATACCCTGAGAAAACCATAATTCAGAAAGAGTCATATACCACAATGTTCATTGCAGCTCTATTTACAACAGCCAGGACATGGAAGCAACCTAAGTGTCCATCGACAGATGATATATACAATATATTCCATTGTATATATGTGCATATATATGAATGCACATATTTACAATGGAATATTAGCCATAAAGAGAAAGAAAATTGAGTTATTTGTAGTGAGGTGGATGGACCTAGAGACTGTGATACAGAGTGAAGTAAGTCAGAAAGAAAAACAAATACCGTATGCTAACACATATACATAGAACTTAAAAAAAAAAAAGTTTCTGAAGAACCTAGGGGCAGGACAGGAATAAAGGCACACACGTGGAGAATGGACTTGAGGACACAGGGAGGGGGAAGGGTAAGCTGGGACAAAGTGAGAGAGTGGTATGGACATATATACACTACCAAATGTAAAATAGATAGCTAGTGGGAAGCAGCCACATAGCATAGGGAGATCAGCCCCGTGCCTTGTGTCCACCTAGAGGGGTGGGATAGGGAGAGTGGGAGGGAGAAACAAGAGGGGAGGGATATGGGGATATATGTATATGTATAGCTGATTCACTTCGTTATAAAGCAGAAACTAACACAACACTGTAAAGCAATTATACTCCAATAAAGAGGTTTAAAATAAATAAATAATTCCATCAGAACTTTACAAACCCAGATAAAGATGTTCTCTTTATTCTGCCTTAATAGTGAAGTACAGCCTTTCCATATTCTTCTTTAAACTGTTTATATAAATATTAAACTGTTTCTGGTAAAGTCTGTTTTCTTTCTGGTAAAGTCTGTTTTCTACAGGGCTCTACTTAATGGGTCAGAGTTCTCCTAGCAAGAGAAAGACAAAACTGAGACCTGCTTGGAAAAAAATGTATATCTTACATTCACAAAATGTATATCTTTTACTTTCACAATAATTATAAATAGTTTACTTCAGAGACTTCTCCCCTGGAGAGGAGTCATGAGAAGCCTCATGAAAACAAAAGTTTTATAGTAAATAAATAAATAAATAAATAACTATGTGTTCTACTACCCTCTCTAGGTTCCTCAGAAAACACAGTAACGTAAGAAAATTTCTAAAATGTCCTAAATTCTGTGTTTCTAGCTTATCTAATCACAAAACCTTCTTTTGAGAAACAGCTATATTAATCTCCTTCATGACAATTCCATGAAACCCATTTTTAGATGTGCTGATTTGACATCCTACCACTTTCAAAACATATTTACATTCAACTTCACATTTGAGCCTTGAAAAATTCACTATATTAGTACAGCAACCTTCAGAGATTTTTCTCGCTTTTAATAATAAGGCTGGAGCAACTTGGGCTGCAAGCTGACCCAAGTTTATAGACTCAATGTGAAATAAAGACAGCTATCACTTACTGAGAACCTTTAGGTACTAAACACTGTCCTAGATTGTTAAATTCATTATTTCAAAATCCAAAATTCGGGCTTCCCTGGTGGTGCAGTGGTTGAGAGTCCGCCTGCCGATGCAGGGTATGCGGGTTCGTGCCCCCGTCCGGGAAGATCCCACATGCTGCAGAGCGGCTGGGCCCATGAGCCATGGCCGCTGAGCCTGCGCGTCCGGAGCCTGTGCTCCGCAACGGGAGAGGACACACGGTGAGAGGCCCGCATACGGCAAAAAAAAAAAAAAAAAAATCCAAAATTCACTTCATGATATGGGTATTTTCACATGAAGAAATTAAACCTCTGAAAATGTAAGCAATTTGTAGACACTAAATACATACAGAGATAGTATGTAAACTTTAGTCTATTTGCCTTCAAAATTCAGACTTCCTTCCACTTACTTTACTCTCCAGTATCTCTGCACCTGGTCTGATGGAGTGAACACTCAGTTACAGATAAGTGAGGGAATATGAAGATGAGTTTTTTCAATTGGGTTTAGATAGTAAGATAGTCTGAGAAAGGGATTCTCAACTCCCGGGTTCATAATGATGAGGGTAGTTTTTTTATTAAATAAAACTATTTGCCCCCTTTTCTCCTTAAAGAAATTACAGAAGAAGGATCACGCTTCTCTTCCCTCATGCAGTTCTGTGACCTCAGTCCATCCACTGCTGCCTGGGATGCCCAGCTCCCCACAATGCTGCCCTGCAGAGCTCTCCCTGCCAATCCAGCGCTACTCACCCTGCAAAGTAGTCTCAATCAACTTTGCCCCATTAAATAACCACTCCCCCGGTGGAACTCAGTGAAGGCTAAACAAATTCAATTGCTTTTTTCCTTTCTTTAAGCAAAGCTAATATTTACTTTTGTGGTCTGTGAGGCTTGATAAGAATGAGATACTCTCAAAGTGAAAAAGAAGGAATAAGTTTTTCTAATCAAAATATAAAAATCTGTCTTTGATCCTGTCCTATAATTTCTTTCTTTTCATTCACAATTTTCTTTTAAAAGCCTTTTCTCAATGAGAAATTGCTTCCATGACTCTAACAGCTGAAATATGAGAATCATTAATAATCATAAGTGACAATGAATGCAGGTATTTCTGATACTGAACTCTACTTTTAAATAGCTATTTAGGGGACTTCCCTGGTGGTGCAGTGGTTTAGAATCCGCCTGCCAATACAGGGGACGTGGGTTCGATCCCTGACTCCGGAAAGATCCCACATGCCGCGGAGCAACTAAGCCTATGCGCTACAACTACCGAACCTGCGCTCTAGAGCCCCCGAGGCAAAACTACTGAGCCAGCGCACCTAGAGCCCGTACTCCACAAGAGAAGCCACTGCAGTGAGAAGCCCGCTCACTGCAATTACAGAAAGACTGCATGCAGCAAGGAAAACCCAATGCAGCCAAAAATAATTTTAAAAATAATAATGATAAATATTGTATTTATTGAAATATTTTTTCCTGTTAGTAAACTATGGAAAAATTGTCAATTTTTAAAAAATTTTATTCTTCTTGTAATTCTCAAAAAAAAGATGCTCCCTTAAGGAAGGAGAAAGGGGAGCTTATCTTCACTCCTCTGACAAATCTTTCATTACATTTCTCTTCAGATATCTATAGTTTCCTAATTTTAATAAAGTTATTTGACACATTAAGAGATCATCCAAAGTACCTCACTTACTCCTAAGAAATATGTTACTTACTGAAATATCTGAACGAACAAAATGATACTTGTTTTTCAAAGAGACATTAGTTGACTCTCCCCCTGAAATTAGATTACTAATCATAGTCTACAGTGTCTGTTTAAGGAAGTTCCAAAACTAGGTCACAGCTATTACTAAACATTACAGGATTGAGATACTAATACATGTAGAAACTTGCATGAATTAAAAAGGCAAGAGCCACGTAGAAGCTTTTGGTTCAAAGTTGCTTCTCACAGATAATATTTTATATGCTTCAAAATTGCTAAGAGACTAGATCCTAAATGTTCTCACCACAAGAAAGAATTAAACATGTCATGTGATAGAAGTGTTAGTTAAAGCTACTGATATTAATCATATGGCAATATACAAATGTATCAACACATTGTATACCTTAAATTTATATAATGTTTTATGTCAATTATACCTCAGAAAAAAGAAAGAAAAACTGATTTAATCAATTGGGTCATCAAACTCTCAACAACTGGCATGGGCTTTTAAAAAATAGTGCTCACATTTTTTGATAAGCTAATACTACATAAAATATATTTTCAGGGTAATTTTCCATATTCAAGGAAACAATGTTAGGTTTTTTTTTTTTTAAAGCTTGGGAAATACTGAACTAAAGAGGTGTCTATTTAATATCATATAAAAAGAAAAACAATATGAATGAATGTGCCCTTTAAGCTTTAGTATTCAGTTTTATTTTCTACCTTTGGGGTATATTACTTACTCCAATTACAATTACCCAATTAAGTTTTAAGTGCTGATTAGAATCACTTTTTAAGAAAATAAAAGATAGCTTGTTTATTATTCTTTCCACAAAGTATCTGTACTGATATTATTCAGGGTTCACAGAGGGGGTGGGGGTCACCTAGACAATCCAGGTTATTTCATAAAAATAACTTAACATGGAAAAATAAAGTTGCTAGAAGACCTGAAAAGAAAACCTCAGGAAGATGAGGCAGCCCAGAGAACAGAAACCGCAGACAGCTGGTAATACCTTACAGACAAGGGTAGGAGTGGGTGTAACTGGAACCCAGGGGCTGGGGCCAGCAGCAGTCCTGCTGGATGGGTGCTGGGACCAGTAAGGGAGGGACTGTCCCCAATGGATCTGAAAGCCTGGAAGAGATGCTCCCCTAGAAGGGAAAGGAGCCGGTGGCCTGGCCTTTGCCTTCCTCACATTTTGCAGTCTCTCATGAAACCTAGTCAGAAACCAAAATTTTCAGTGGTCTGGTCCTGAGACACAGGCAGGAGTAAACCTGAGAACGATGGACTGAAGAACAGTGTTTAGTCATATAAATGGGACAATTCTATTTATCCTAACCAGATAAATAGAGACTATTAGAAGAAGTTTAAGCATAACATCTTAACATTCTCTAATTTTAACATTCTCTAATAATAAAGTGCCAATTATCTAATGTTTCGAAATTTGCTTCATTCGGAACAGCTCTTTGGTTATCTAGCCACACTAATGTCCATGTAAAAATGAAATTAAATAAATGTCACATTTCAGATGCTCCAGTATCAAGTGAAAAATATTCAATTCTCCCTTTAAATCAAAAGAACTAAATCAAATAAAATGCAAGAAGAATTAAATTATAAAGTATTACCTATTTCTTACAAAGGACCCAATACTAAAATGTATTCACGTGGTTCAAATGTCTGTCTTGACTATTTTAAGCTATCTACAGATTCTCTCAAATATCCCTTCATGAGAGAAAATCAGCTGTTTCTGCAAAAAAAAAAAAAAAAAAAAAAAATCCAAGAGAAATATAAGACTAGATTTTGGAAACATTCATAGTAATAAACACCAACAAAATAAAATTATTTCTTTATAAATAAAATGCCAAGGGAAAGAAAAAAAAGAAGCTCACAAAAACATAGCATGAAAATTATTTTCATTGCAGTAACCAAACTTCAATCTCAGAGGCAAAACTAATCTTAACTACTAGGAATATAGTAGAAAGAGAAGTCCTCTGATGGCTAAACTAGCATGAATATCAAAATATAATGTACCAAAGGGTCATCATGAAAATAAAACAAACTGAAACATATTTTCAGGCATTATTATATTATTATTTAAATTATCTGGATAAATACTATATCACAGATAAGCTCATTGTGTAATCAAGATGTCCCCAGACTCCACCAACCTGAAACTCCAAAATCAAGTCATGTTTGTCATGCTTCTTTTGGTGTCTAAACTATGACGGCCTTTGAGGTCCCATGACCCAAAATGCAGGAAACACATTCTTCCGCTAAGTTTCCACCCCAAATAAATTTTGGAAATTCTTGAAAAATCAATTACATTAATCTATCAGGAAGATGTTTTAAACCCTCAAGAAACCTTGTTCAAAATGGTCACTTGTCTACAGCTATGACTTTCCCTGTGTGTTCTACAAGTGGACACTTATGATGGGAAAATAGAATCATTTATCATCTCATAACTGGCTTCATCAAGCTGTTTGCTGCTTTTTGCACATTCATTCTCCTACCTTAATTCTCAAAAGGCCAGCCAAATCCAGGCAATGATTCAGCAAAGATTTACAGAAGGCTTAGGAACATGAATGCCAAAGAGAAGAGGACGACTTCTAAGTGGATATTTAACAGCAGTGCTCCCAGAGTCAGCTGAACACACCACTCCAAACAGCGTTCTGCCCAGGCTGCCTCTTCCCTTACGACCTCCCCTTATTTCTTGAATATCATGGCTGGTACCAGCCATGAGATTCAAGAACTGGTATGTGTCCTGCCATGTCACCTCCACCCTGAATACAGGCCCCAAACCAGACACAACACAAGCTAGAGATGCAGCTCAAGTCCACACTGAAGACAGACCACATAATAGTGCAAAGTAACGCGATTCTTTATTGCTCTGAACACAGTGATTTAAAAATGAGATTTTAAGTTTTACCTTTAACCAAAAAAACCCATTAGAGTCCCCCGCTCCTCCGCCCTGCAAAAAAAGACCAATCATCTGATTCCAAGTAAGAGTAGTAGTAGTGGTAATATATTGCTGACATCTTCAAATTAATTCCACATTTCTCACCCATAGGGTTCCAGAAATATTAACCAGACTCACAGCACCTCTTCATACAGTAAATTACATTGTTTTTTATGTACCTTTTCTTTGGTCCTGCCCTAAAGTTGACAAGGAGACTTAAAGGGATTAAAAATGTTTTTAGGTTAAGCATAGTTCCTTTCTATAGAGGCATTTCCATATAGATATGATGCCGGTATAAATGACAAGAGAGTGACAGTTCAAGCTGTGGCTAAATTTTATTTGGATATTCTAAGAAGTTTTCTCAGGAGATGACCTTGAGATGGACCTGATATGGAAAAGGAGCCACTATTTGATAATATGAGGGAAAATATAATCGTTCAGAAAGAGGCTAGGATTTTGGATCACAAATAACCTTGCTACAAATGAAAAGCAGAGAAAGGAAGCGAAACTGTGGTAGAACAGATACGGAATTAACAAATGTAAGCAGAAGACAAATAATATAGGGCCTTGCACAAATGTTAAGGAGTCTGGATTGGTTTTTTTTTTCCCCAAAGTGTAGGTGAAAGCCATTGGAGGATTTTATGCAGGAGGGCGATATGGTTTGACTCTCATTTTTAAATTATGACTCTGGCTGCAGAGCATGGATTGTAGGGAAAAAGACTGATTAGTTAAAAATCTATTACATAAAGTAAGGTGACTAATGACAGTGTCTTGGGCTAAGGGGAACAGTGAAGCTCGAGAGAAGCACAATTATTTTGGAGGCAGAGCTGACAGCCCTTGATGGTATGATTGCATGTAAAATATGAGAAGAATCAAGACTTTTTTTGCTTATATAGATATATATCTTTTTTTTTTTTTTTTTTTTTGGCTTGTTTGGGGCTTGGGTATCTGGGTAGAACAGAATCAAGCAGAAACAGGTTTGGGGGTAATATCAAAATTGCAGTTTTGATCTATTTAGTTTGAGACAACCTATTTAAATTCTAGTGAATATGTCAAATAGACATTTGATGCTGATGGGAGATGTAGAACCAGAGGTATACAGCTGTGAGTCAGTAATATACAGATGTTGTTCAAACCCAGAGACTTATAACAGACTTTTTAGAGAAATTAGAGTTGAGAAAAGTATAGCATTTAAGACTAAGCCTGAGGTCTTAGAATGAGAGGTTACGTGGAGGAGGAGTGCTGAATAAAGCAGATGGAGCTAAAGGTCCACCAATTGTCTGTTGCCGAAAGAGCAAATAATATGAGTGATGAAAAGTGATCCTTTTCTTTGGCAAAAAGGAGATCATTGATAACCCTGACAAGAGTAGTTTCAACAAAGTGTATGGGAAGAAAGCTCAAATGCACAGGGCTGAGGAGACACCGGAATCATCATTACGATCCTACGCATCTGGAGCTCTTACTAGTAGAAACTGCTTCACATCATGTCTTGGCAAACAAGGAAGCTTAAGCAACACATGTTTAACTTATAAACCTACTTTTATCCCCCAAGACCAGAGATGACGGGGAAATGACTTTGAGGTCGTTTGGTCCACTTTATGTCAAGCCCAGTGATAAGAGACGCGATCAATCAAATTCTCCCTCTGTGATCTGACTTTGAAGTGAAAAATGTAACAATCAGCAGGAACTGAACTTAAAAAGATTGGCAGAGCAAGGCCTCAGGACTGGAGCTTTGATGGGTTCTGAAGTCATTAATAGACATAAGCTATGAGTTCAGAAAAAGCCATTCAGGAGAGAGGATAAGATACCTACTTCTTAGCCTAAAAGACCCACAGTGACTGGGAAAACAGAGATGAGATTAGCCAGATAGATGTCCACAAACCTCTTGATGCAAACATCTCTAAAATGCCTCAGAATCATGAGTAACTCCATTTCTAGTCTGGTACTTTAGTTCCTGCTCTCACATCAGGTCTTGTTTTGTGGATCTCATAAGACCTAGTTTATCTTACTGCTGTAGCTCTTGCATCCGTACAACAAACCACTAACCCTGGCGATTCCTGAGTGTGTTTTTTTTTTCTACACAGCCAACAGATTCTCACTAATATAAGATACTATGCACAAACAATAGTTTACCAGGTGCTCAGAATAAACAAGTCAAATAAATAACCACTGATAGGACATTCATAAAATTGGCAGATTCAAAAAGTGATTTAAAAAAAGAAAGTGTTAATGTACTTCTTGGAGTTGATGAACATGAGTTGATTCATAGAGTTACTTGCATTGTACTTATTCACTTTACACTAGAAAATAATGAAGTGTTGAAAACTAGAAGACAGGGCAGTCGATTCTTTACAGGAGGAATGGCCAGGGATATGTTCGATTTTTGCTTTTTCGCTAAGTTTTGCTGTTACTGATCACAGGGAGAAACTGAAAAGTTTAAGTACTGATATCATCCAATTATGTGCATGTGTATGTGTATGTGTATGTGTATGGAGTGGGGGGAAAAAGATCTCTGCCAGGGAAATGCCATAATCCAAAATTTAAAATGACGTGCAGTTGCCTACCTCATCCTTCCTTGTTTTATTTTTCCAAAACATTGGTGGCATTTTTACTGATAGAATTTTTTCTTTATCTAAGTGTACTTGATACAGGAATGCAGAAAAAGTGCCCTTTCCTCTACCAAAAGAAAAAAACAAGAAACTCTGTATGCTCTGATTGAAGATGGGAAAGGTTTTTAATTAAACCTCTCTCTTCTCTTGACAAAAGTAATGAAGCTTTAGAAAGTTACCTTCCAAATCCTGCTAACACGGGTGGCCGAAAAATAAAAAAAATAAGAACACAAAATATTACGAAGAAATTTATGTAAAAGACTTTTATAAAGTGCTGAAAGATTGTCAAAATAATTCTCCCAAGGTTGTATTATGATAAGGTTGATGATTAGGACCATAAAACAAAGCTTCTCGACCTTAAACACATCACAAATCTTCTCTTAAGGATGCTAAATATACTCTGGCAGAATGTGACAGGGCTTTTCCCACTGCCCAGATAATGTGACCTTGAGCCCCTACAGCTGAGCTCACTATTAAAGGGCCCAAACAGCTGCAATGCAAAATCAGAGATGCCTCTGGCTTGTTTTTAATCACAATCTTCTCACTAAAGAATCAAAGGATTCCACAGAAAGTGTGAGTTTGCTTAGGGAAGATGAGAAATACCAATATTTGATATTTTCTTCCTGCTCCATAGGTAACTCTCAGAGAAATTAAGTTGCTTTTCATTTCAATTAACAGCATAATCGACAGTGAATATGATTCCCCCACACTCAGAAAGAAGCAGTGGATAAATATCCCATTTTACACAATAAGCATTTTGCTCTTCATTCTCTCCTATTTCTATGCCCCTTCTGCTCTCTTCTTTCTAGATTGCCCATATTATACACACACACACACACATATTCACATGCATAACAGATAAAGAAAATGTGGTATACATATATCTGTCAACAGACAATTAGGCACTTTCCATATCTTGGCTCTTGTGAATAAAGCTGCAATAAACATGGGAATACAGATATCTCTTCGAGATCCTGATTTCATTTCCTTTGGCTATATACCCAGAAGTGAGATGGGTGGATCATATAGTAGTTCTATCAATATTTTTAAATTTTTGAGGCGTCTCCATATTGCTTTCTACAGTGATTGTACCAATTTTTATTTCCACCAACATGGTACAAGCGTTTCCTCTTCTCCACAGCCTGGTCAACACCTGTTATCTTTTATCTTTTTGATAATAGCTAGTCTAACAAGTGTGAGGTGATATCTTCATTGCGGCTTGGGGCAGGGATGGGGAGATGTTGGTCAAAGTGTACACGGTGTCAATTACGCAAAATGAATAAATTCTGGAGATCGAATGTACAGCGTGGTGACTGTCATTAACAATACTGTGTTGCATACTTGATATTTTCTAAGAGGGTAGATCTTAAGGGTTCTGACCATGAAAGAAAGAAAGCAAAAAAAAAGAAAGAAAAAGGTATGTATAGGGATAAATATATTAAATTAGCTTGATTGTGGTGATCCCTTGACAACGTATGCATGTATCAAAACATCAAGTTGTATACCTTAAAGGCATACAATTTTTATTTATCAATTATACCTCAGTAAAGCTGAAAAAATAAAAGGAAGCCTAAAGGATATACGTAACAGTAAGATCAGACCTAGAAAGAAAACTTTGCCTTAAAACACAGGCTGTGTTCATTCTCTTTCAGTAAGAAACCAAACTGAAGTAAACACAACATTAATTTTTGCTACGTGCTTTACTGCCATGTCTGCAAAGACCCTGTGGGATATAAACCTAGGACCTATACGTAGGGTCATATTTACCCTATAATTGTTTAAATTACTTAAGTACAGGGCCAGTTATTTGAAGTTCTTTCACTTTGTTTGGTTTTTCATTTTCAGAAACACATTGACTTGCTTCCTAATATACCACTTAGCAGCTAAAAAATATAGGCTTACATTTTATAAATAAATGCAAAGCCCAGAGAGTGACTTGAGTGGCATGTATTTCCTCTTTATAGCATAAGAAAAATACACATAATTATAAAGCTTTTATCTTCAAATGTCTTTTTAAAACTTTAACATAGTTATATATAGGTGTGTGTATATATATGTACAAAAACATATATACTCACACACTTCTGTATATAACTACATGTTATACATATGTGTATATGTATCTCTATATGAATGATACATATGAATTATATATATTGTCTTAATAATAAATGAGAAAAACTTGATTCAAATACATTTAATGAAAAAAATATGATAGCTACCAAGAATGAGTAACAGTGAGTAGAATATCAATATCATCTGATTAATTTATTTAAAAACACAAAATTACAAACCTGCCATCACATTTAAATATATAATAAAGAAGAATTCAGACAGTTTCATTATTTTTAACCAGAGATATTCACATTCATAATGGTTTCTATTCATACATTTTTCTCTCAATTCTTGAAAATCAATGCTATTCAATTACATCTAAAATGTATCATTCAGCAGACTTCTGCTTAACAATATGGTAGATTAGATACCCTTTACAACCTTCCAATGAAACAACTAACGCAGCATAAAATATATTTTTAAAAACCTTATTGTAAATGCATTGCTGGGTTGGCACAAAAGTAAAAAGGACACAAAGCTCCAAAATGCAGTACTACCAAGAATCTTGGGATGTAACCTAGTGCCAAAGACTGCTTTCATCCTGAAAGCTTCTGCTGGACCCTGGAGAGTACGAACTTTGGTGACTGCAGAGGGCATGAGTAATAGGACAGAAAGCCTAAGATCTGCAAAATCCCCTCTATAAATAACTGATATTTCCATAAACACTTTTAAATGAGATACAAAAAATTGAAATAAAATGGCCTTTAATTGAAGCTCTCCCAAGAGTCTGAAAAATATAAAAATATTTTCTGTAGAAGTCAAACTAAAAGTCTAGCCTCAACATATCTGTATCAATAAATTTTCAAGAAAAACGAGAAACTCACAGTCTGGAAAATTCACAAAACACACAAGAAAACAAGATACCACGAATAAAAACCAACCAAAACAAAGAGCAAGTGAAACAGAACCTCATAAATTACAGCTAGGGTCATTATCAAAGACCCTAAAATAAGTAGGGTTTATATGTTTAAAGAAACAAAAGATAAGCTTGAAAATATAATCAGTAAAGAGATTTAAAAAGAAAAATATTCTGTATGTTTTTAAAACATGGTCACATATGTTGTATTTGTACCATATGAAAGACATAAAGATACAAATAAAATTTTTAAATAAATTTTTAAAAGACTGGAATGAACATTACTAGAAAAGCTGGAATTACTGGAGTTACTAGGATTAACATAAAACGTTAATAAAAGATTACTTCTGGATGGTTAGTTTGGACGATGAGAAGACTTTCACCTGTCTCCAAATTACAAACTAAAGCCAGTGATATAACAGATGACTTTCACTTCTGCTGTGTGTACACTTTTGTTTCCTAAATACAAATTATAAATACTTTGAAGAATTAAGATCTAGTCAAAATTATCAAATTGTGTAAAGTCCACAAGAAAACAGCTCTGGAGTTGGTAATGAGAAGGTTGGTGACTCCCAAGATTGGTGTTTCAGTGAACAAATGGAAAAAATCAGAATGCGAAGTTCAAGAATATGCTGTCAGAAAGTGGAAGTACCATCTATAGGTGAGTCACATATGAACACTATCCATGAAAGGATAACTTGGTGATGAATAAAGAAGGTAGACTAGGTGGCCTTTCTATTAAGATTGGTGCATTTCAAAATTGAGTGAGGGAGCCTCTAAAGGGGAATTTTTTTTTTATATATATATATTTATTTATTTTTGGCTGCACTGGGTCTTCGTTGCTGTGTACGGGCTTTCTCTAGTTGCGGCGAGCAGGGGCTGCTCTTTGTTGCGGTGCGTGGTCTTCTCATTGCGGTGGCTTCTCTTGTTGTGGAGCACGGGCTCTAGGCGTGCGGGCTTCAGTAGTTGTGGCTCACGGACTCAGTAGTTGTGGCTCGCGGGCTCTAGAGCACAGGCTCAGTAGCTGTGGCGCACGGGCTTAGTTGCTCCGCGGCATGTGGGATCTTCCCGAGCCAGGGATCGAACCCATGTCCCCTGCATTGGCAGGCGGATTCTTAACCGCTGCGCCACCAGGGAAGCCCCTAAAGGGGAAATTTTTGAGGATTATGAACGGTTGAGAAATAACTGAAAAGAAAGTCATAGATGAGGACAATGTAAAATTATGGCAAGACAAGTCTTGGAAAAAAGGAGGAAGAAAACTTTCTCTGCAGCGGGAGGAAAGAAGAAGAGCCTGGGTCAAAGAGAACAAAGTAGAAACAAATGGAATTAAAGGGGAGTAGTTTAAGGTTTGCAGCCTCAATCTTCTTGATAAATAGGAAAGTCATTCTCTAAGAGAAGTGAAATCCTGCTTGAGTGGAGCCATTTTTCTTGGTAAGTAGATGATGATGCTCTGGGGTGCAGATGTCAGTGACCTGATCAGTGCCTTGCGAGGCTACTGAATAGGCTCACTAGAAATACCTTTTGGGATGATTATTTCCATGAAATCATTAGACTGCACATTTATAATATCTAAGTTGACCCTTCTGGTTTTATCAGCCGGCAAGGAAACAGTTGATCTGTTTTACAATGGCAAATTAATATGATAATAAATAAGATGGACAAATAGTGTTTTTTATTTGTTTTAAAGGCAAACTACTGCCATGGAGACTGTGAGATGTGATTACGTGAGTGTAGAGTGTAGAACAGTGAGAAAGAAGGAAAAGAAGAGAGAAGGGATGAGAAGAAAACAGAGACGAAAGAAGGCCAGAGAAAGCTATGGAGAAAAGCAAGAGGAAAGGGAAATGGACAAGTGGAAACTTAATTTGATTAAAAGTAAATATGGGGCTTCCCTGGTGGCACAGTGGTTGAGAGTCCACCTGCTGATGCAGGGGACACGGGTTCGTGCCCCGGTCCGGGAAGATCCCACATGCCGCGGAATGGCTAGGCCCGTGAGCCATGGCCACAGAGCCTGCACGCCCGGAGTCTGTACTCTGCAACGGGAGAGGCCACAACAGTGAGAGGCCCGCGTACCGAAAAAAAAAAAAAAAAAAGTTAATATGATCGAGAAGATTCCCATGAGGACAAGCAGAAAGGAGGAGGAGGAATGACAGAGGAAGGAAGGGAAGAAAAACTTCACAGCCATGACTGAGGCTGGAAAATTGATAGTGAAGCAAATAATAATAGCTGAACAAAGAGAAAGGAAGCAAAAAGCACATGGAAAGGAAATGAGTTAATATTTATAGAATGCCTACATTTTACTTTGCTGCTACTCTAAACACTTCACAAGTATTAACTTACTTAACCTTCACAAAAAATCTATCAAGTTTGTGCTATAATGTCTGCATTTTACAGATCAAGTACTCATGACACAGAGGGCTTGACTGGCCAAGGTAACACGACCTCATCTACAGAAGATTCAGATTCAGGCAGTTACATTTCTGTGTAATTAATCAACAGTCTTACACTACAAGAAGCAAGGGAACGGATGGGGGGGGGGAAAGAAAGAAAAACATGAAGCTGCCAGATGCAGGAACCAATTTGCCTCCATTCAAACCCCTGCTCTTTATGCACCTGACAAACCTGTCCATGTTTCTATGCCCTATAGCTCCTCCTGTTCAGTGACTGACAGCTTTCATCTATAAACTGAAGACTAAATCCTTCCAAAACCCAGACCAGAAAATTCCCTGGAAATGAAGATGGAAACCAAGTTAGCGTCTAGAAAGCTAATGATAAAAGTCCTTCTTGATTCTCAATGAGTCTCGCTTTGGTTTGATTAGCACCTGGAAAAGTATAACAAGAGATGGACTTTTCTGACTGTCAAGGCTGGAGCAAATTTTGAGAAGTCTTTCCAAGATGTATTCATATATGCTAAACAGCAGCAGAATCCAGCAGGTTCAATGCCTTTATGAATAATAAGGGTTGCATTAAAATCTTGGATATCATTTCAGAGGAAACTGATAACAACAGTTGAAGCAATACTTATATTTATACAAACACAAGAGTCATGAAATTAAGTGTATGAAATATCCTTTCCTTCCTCAGAAGAAAGAAAAATTTGGAAAAGACTGCAAACAGCCTGCAAGCAAATTATCTGGATCAATCCCAGCAAGGCACAGACTTGGTAAGAGAAACAATACATGTAAGACTTTCCCACCGCATTCTCTGCCACTGTTGCACTGGATTACCTGATTATTGAGCAGGGTTTTATTAGGGTTACCCCATGACAGATTCACCAGAATTTATACTAAAAACAATGACCTGAGATTCCAGCAAAATTGTCTCTTAGGTATGACATAAACTTCTTTTATCCACTGCCTTCATTAGAGAATAAACATATTATTAATTGAAAATTTTCTGCTTTTGTTTTAAGCTTTCTCTCTCATTTGCTCTTTCAACTTTGATTCCTAAATTAGATTAGAGATCAACAAACTTGATGAATGCTTTCAATTTTTTTTTCCAAGTACTTACTCTAGATGATGTCTGGTTTACAAAACACAGCAGAGCTTCCTGAAAATCCCCCGAAAGACTATATTATTATACACAAGTATTACAGAAGTCCCCTTCCAGCCCTCACACTCAAGGTCAGGTAACTATGATTATTTGTATCATTTAGTATCACACTATTAATTAGACCTACTAAGTCTAATTCTGTATACACTACATAAGCAGATACAGTATTTTGATGCTCAACAGCACCCCATAAGACAATCTTCCAAACAATATCCAGGATCCATGTCTAATCATGTAAAAATTAGAATAAAAAGTATGCTAACAAAAGTAAACTAAATATAGGAAACTACCTAATGAACACAGCTGTAGACTGTGCAGGTTAGTTTTCCCTTGGTTCTCACCTACATTTCTATTTTTCAGTGTTCCCTCTGGATTTCAAGAGGCAGAAGTGCAGACTGCATTTTCCAGATATATTTACCAGCTTACTCTCAGTTAGTTTCAACAAGTAGGGACCCTGGCAGGAAATGGCAGAGCAGTAAAAATGGATAAGATATTTTTTGCTCTGCTCTTCCCAGCGCTTGCCACAGGAGCAAGAGGACAGAGGAGGGTGGGCTATTCTGGGCAAATGTGTGTCTAGTAGAAACTGCACGTGAGTGTTGGCTTTAGAACTAGTGCAGGTTCAGCAGCACCAGGGGGCTGAGTTTTTATTTAGTAGAAGCAACAAGGTTCCAACAGCAACAACAAAGGCAGCACCTCTGGAAGATCAGCAGTAAGTGTGAGTTCGTGAGTTCCAGCCAAGTAGTAGTCTTGGCTTCCTGACCTCTGGCTAACACTTCCTTTTCCATCTCAGGGCCCCCTTTTGCTGTTCAAGTCCCCCAACCACACCTCCCACTTAGTTCTCCAAACCTTCCAACATCTTCATAACCAATTTTAAATCTCTGTTTTCTGATTTTCCAACTAGACATTTCCTGTACTTCAATTATGAAATAGGATGCACTACAAAGATTGTCATTCATGTAACTGAAAATCAATATAGATATCACCATAGAAATAACATTATTATGTACAATATTGTGCACGACTTTTAGTTCCCAGATTAGTCTGCAAGTATCAATTTAGTCCATAATGTTTCAAAGCATTATGTAAGCATATGAAGACAGAGTCATGGGTCCCGCACACCACAGGTTAAGAACAGCTCTGCTACAGGAAAGTACTCAGAGTACTTTTCTCATGTTTATAATGGGGTGAGAACATGTATTTTTCTATTTGCTAATTCTCTGCTTTTTACTTGCTTCCTGCTTTCCACACATATTTACCACTGAAGATATGGTGGGGAATAAAACCATGTCTCTCCTCCCTGCTCCTTGAATTTCTGTGGGAGAAACTACATTATACAAGTAAATTAGTTAATTACAAAACACTGTAATTGCAATGTCAAAATAAAAATTTCTTTTTATATAAATGTGAAGTTTTCAAATTACCTTGGGCCAGGGGGTGTCCTTAAGTCTTAGAGAGTATTGGAATAACATGAGATATTGTATTTGTACGTTAAAAGAGTTGTATCTTGATGAGGAATAGTGTTATTAGGGATGCCTCCAAACCCCAAAATTTTACTGAATATCCCCAATCTCCAGGACAGAGCTTTTCAGTGAGGAAGCATCCAGGAGCTAAGACTCTGCCGGAGTTGGGGATCATGAGACTAAGATTTCTATGGGGCCAGGATGAGCAAACTTGGGAAGTGGAGTTATAACGTAATGTCAATTTCTACCATGGGTGATTCCAATCAGCTTCCTAAATTGCCCAATATTTTGTTGCTTTGTTTCATTTTTCATGTTTTCAAGAACTGGCCTAATGCTTTCTTTCCTTTACCACTACGTGTTACTTTTCACAGAAGGTTTTCTTTTTTAATCCCAACCTGGTTCCACAACAAAAGGAATGATCCCACACACTTCCACTCCAAGTTTTGTGTGAATTTTTAGGGCTGATAAGGTAAAAGGAAAGTGACATGCAGCAAGAATGAGTATTTCTACGCTTCCTCTTTTTCCATCACTAAGAAAAATCAACTTAGATGATAAAAGTAACTCAATAAAGTTAACTTATATTTCAGGGAAAATTACTGCTGAGATGGCAACAAATCTGAGAAAGCTACTGAAACAATAGTCAGCATATCACTTAGCAAAACAGCAGCTTAGGGCTGCTGCCAGCCTTTCCTGCACGATGGGAAAAATTAGAAAATTGTACCTCATCAGAGCGGAAAACATGGAAAAAGATATTTCCTCTTTGTGGACAGAACTGAAAAACACACAGAGCCCTTTCCAGTACACAGGCCCTTTCACAGCCCACTGCATGGAGAACCCAGACACAGACAAGACTAGGGTCAGTGAGGTGAACTTAGCCAGGCCTTGGAAACTAGCCAGCTCTGGTCCACTTCACTTTAGCAGACACTCTGGAAAACACAAGCAGGAAGAACTATGGCCCTGACCTGCAACTAGACCTACCAACCAGTGACAAATAGAAAATAGAATTTCATGCAAGCATTTGCATGTAGACGTGGGGACAGTAGGGACTCCAGTAACGAGAAATAGGTTCTCGGAGGTCATGGTACCCTGCTGAGGAAGTAAGACCTCAAATACCAGCCAGAACTCTACTGGACAGCAAAGACTCAAAGTGGAGCTAGATAAGCAAGGTAGAAACCCGCTCTAGAAGGGACGTGGTGTTTGAAAGATTATCAAGACAGACATCCCGCCTCAGAGAAACAAACTAGAGCCCTCTGATGAGACAACTGTGCAGGAAGTAGGTTAGTGAGTCCCAGTGTCTGGGATTTAACCTTCTTGGTTGTCTCCTGCCTAAAATTGGGTTTTGTCCTAGGGATCAGAACAGGGCTGAGTGGTGATTTAATTGCTCCTATCATAGGTACAGAAAACCAGATAAGGCTTAACATTCACAGGTGTTTATAATAGTTTTCACCACACACTGGCAATACAGTTCTTCCACAGCTGACTTAGGGTAGAGGTGCGGCAGAAAATGGTACCTGAGATCATGGATAAGGATCATGCAGTGGGGAAAGAGACACCCTCAGGACGCAACAGGCATAAGCAAAGATGAATAGGGATAACCTGAAGCAGCAGCAAAGAGAAAGAACAGCTAATGGGAGTTAAGCATGGTAAGTTGGAGACCACCTGATAGTATTATTTTCACATATACATCAAGCCTTTATTCACAACACTAGAGAATGCCAGATGCATTTCACCTTTTATAACATTGATATATAACTTTATTTATAGTCTGAGGAGTTTTCTTGTTTGTTTTTCCAAAGTAGGCAGAAGTAATAGGCATTGACTGTCAGTGCAATTTTCCGAAGTACTAGTATCAAATAGAGAAAAGACAGTTAAATGCAGATGTAGGGTACTATGTCTTGGATAATGAGCTCAGCATATAATAGACTCAGTTTTGCCACACACCAAAACAGAGAACCACTACTTTCTAATATTGGCATTTTGCTCTGAAATTGAGTCATATAAAATAGCTACAGAAGAGTAACTTGAAAAAAATAGGGTTCTACTTCTGTAATTTCAGTACCAGTTTTCATATCATAGAGATATCTTGCAGCAGAAAGAAGTAAGACATTATCAGAGGTTCAGAGTAAAAACCTAATTCCATTTCATATAGGTAGGTGGGTAAACTTTCCTTTTAATCAAGCTTGAGTTTTTATACCTTCTATCACCTCTATACCACAACTACAACAGAAAGAAGACACGGATCATAGATAACTTCGTGATAATATCAGTCCCAAAAACTAGCACTATAAAATTTTAACTTTTTATCATTAGAAACAAAAGGTAAAAACTAATAAATAGTAACAGGCAAACAAATAAAAACATTGGCTTGAAGTTTTATTACAAACCCTAATACATCGAACTGATACCTAGGTATTTGAGATCTAAGCCACCATAAGGAAAAAAACTAAAAGAGCTCTCTCCAAGACAAAGATTTTTCATATGCAAATTATTAACTTCAAATAAATGTTTTTTTCTAAACCCAGATTTTTATGTTAGTTGGTGATCTGACTTCAGGTATGGTTAGTGTTCTAGGGACACATAAAAAGACCTGCATTCTTTTTTTTGGGGGGGGTGTTTACCAGGCCAAAGTCTTAAGTTCTCCAACAGAAGTTAGAGGCTGTCATCAATGAGGAAAAAATTCAGGGATGTAACAATCTTAAGTGTTGCTGTTCATAAGCAAAATAATCTAGTATAGGAGAAACGGAGAAATAATTTTGAATACACGTCTACACACGCCTATACACACACAGCCCACAAGTCTGTACTGAAAGACACAGGTAGTTTCTTATAAACTTAATGTCCAAAGATGGCTGTGCAGTAAAGAATCAAAATATTGGGGCTTTCCTGGTGGCGCAGTGGTTGAGAGTCTGCCTGCCGATGCAGGGGACACGGGTTCGTGCCCCGGTCCGGGAAGATCCCACATGCCGCGGAGCGGCTAGGCCCGTGAGCCATGGCCGCTGAGCCTGCGCATCTGGAGCCTGTGCTACGCAACGGGAGAGGCCACAACAGTGAGAGGCCCGCGTACCGCAAAATAAAAAATCAAAATATTGATGAGGGAAAAAAAAAAAAAAAAAAAAAAATATTGATGAGAAGCAGAGAAATAAGGGGAGGATATTGCCGAAAGGCAAGGAAAACAATTATAATCATCAACGGCATATGATTCTTGGAATCAAAATACATCATCAAATTACATTCTAGAAGTAAATATTTTTCAAAACCAAGATACTCCCTTTTCCTTTGAAACAGGTGATTTCTAGCTCCTTTAAAATCTCCCTCGCTTTGCAGTTATGCGTAATAAGGGTGTTTGTTTATGAAATGCAAATGACCCGATTTTCAACTCCGGAAACTTGGCAGTTAGTGACTTCCCCTCCTGTCACCGCAAATTCATAGAAAGTCTAAACAAAATACAGTGTAGTACTGAAAGGGAGAGCTGTACAGTTCATTGAAAGGAAACAACATTGAAATCAAGCTATGGATCTTCATAAACTCGATAGATGACAGATGTTGATTGAAGCCTAAATGGTTCTGAGACAAATGTACATTAATATAAAAAAGTTAGATTCCTATTTCATACCATTTGCAAAAATAAATTGCAGATGGATTAAAAATTGAAATGTGAAAAATAAAACATTAAATTTAAAAATAAAATATACACAGAATCGGGCTTCCCTGGTGGCTCAGTGGTTAAGAATCTGCCTGCCAAGGCAGGGGACACAAGTTCAAGTCCTGGTCTGGGAAGATCCCACATGCCGCAGAGCAACTAAGCCCATGTGCCACAACTACTGAGCCTGTGAGCCACAGCTACTGAGCTCATGCACCACAACTACTGAAGACCGCGTGCCTAGAGCACATGCTCTGCAGCAAGAGAGGCCATGAGAAGCCTGCACACTGCAACAAAGCGTGGCCCCCGCTCACAGCAACTAAAGAGAGCCCACGTGCAGCAACAAAGACCCAACGTAGCCAAAAATAAAATAAACAATTAAAAAAAAAAAGGTACAGAGAATCAAATCACTTAAAAAGCTTTCAAAGTGGCTAATTAGTATTTAAAGTTCATCATAACAAAACTCAACATAAAATTAAACACAGCCAGTGATGAGAGCTGTTTATGCCCCATCACTATGATGCATATGTCCTGCATAGCATTAATACCTCAATTATAAAGATTTCCTACAAATTTATAAGAAAAAGATAAAAATTGATTTTTATAATAGGCAAAATATTAAAAACAGGCTTTTTTTTTTGGAAAAGAAGGGTTGGTAGGGATGAGATGCAGCTGGAACTCTGACTTTCTGCCCTTAGTCTTTAAGAACAACGTGTTCTTAATAGGGAGATGTAGGTCAAACTTTCAGCTGTATGATGAATAAGTTCTGAGGATCTAATGTACAGCATGGTGACTACAGTTAACTATACAGTACTGCACACCTGAAGTTTGAGAATAGACCTTAAGTGTTCTCATCACACACACACAAAAGTCTTAAATATGTGAGGCGATGGATGTATTCATTATCTTGATTTTGGTAAACATTTCACAAAGTATATGTATATCAAATCATCATGTTGTACACTAAATATATACTATGACATTTCTCAATTATTCCTCACTGAAGCTCGAAAAAACCTGTAGCTTGAAATAATAGTATTTCAATAGTTGTACTGAAAATAATTATACTTCTAGGTGTAAATCCTACCAAGACCAGAGGCACTAAAAGAGACAAGTACAAGGATGTTTACTGAGCCTAACAGTAAAATCAACAGCAAGAAAACAAAAACTGAAATAAAAATACCCACCAGTAAGGAAACTAGACGAATAAACGGTGGTATATTTGTACAATGGGATAGTATGCTGCAATATCCCATTGTATAAAGGACAATGACATTGAATGACTAGATCTGTATATGTTAACCTGAATACTTCTTGAATAGATAAAAACAGATTAATAGAAATAAAAGTAACACTTTTATAAATAGTAAAGACAAAATATATTGACATGGTACAGATATTTAATAAAATATGAAAACATGCAGAAACCACAAATTCATGCATGTGACTCTACAATTATTTCAAAATAAAACAATTGATTGTAAAACCTAGAAAGAGAGAATCCAGTTTTAGTGGTTAGGTAACTTGTTCAAGGCTACACATGTTCAAAGTAGTTGAAAGGGAACACAAACTAAGCTCGGCTTTAGTGCAAATTGACTT
This sequence comes from Delphinus delphis, assembly GCF_949987515.2. Lineage (NCBI taxonomy): Eukaryota > Metazoa > Chordata > Mammalia > Artiodactyla > Delphinidae > Delphinus > Delphinus delphis. Next base: position 41,701,617 of record NC_082691.1, read on the forward strand.
GAAATATCTGAAATATTCAGACAGAAGTTTTCAAAAGACACCTGAAGATATAAAAATATGAGATTCAGCATATAAGTAATAAAACTAATCTCTGTATTATTTCTTTCCTAATATAAGCATAGACTTAAATAAATAAGTCCATCACTCTAAATCTCTGGTACCAATAACCTCAGAGGGACAGAGGGAGTGACCCTTGGCTTACATTCTACACAAAGTCAAACAGTGATTTTCAGCCTGTGCTTTATTTTACTAATATGTCAAATTATCACAGAAATTCCAATGGAGACTTCATGAACATCTGAGGAGGATTATTTAGTTAGTTACAATATACCTGTCCATATATTTTGAACCATATCATTTTTATAGGAAAGAAAAATCACTTTTCATATGGTATTATTCTATTGTGATTAGATTTTGATTATATTAAGTACCTTTATGTAATAAAGGATGATTTTTAGAACACAGCAAATGTATATCAGTCTTGTTTACTTCAAAATGATTAGTGTTCTTATGCTTCACTTTAATTATTTAAGAACTCAAACTATTTTTCAAGCTTTTTTAAGTTTTCTTGGGTTTGGTTATTTTCTCTACTTATCTTCACATCTAAGGCAACCAAAAAATTTCAATATATTTGTTTGCTGATATGTTTACTTCTACATTAATCATTTATTCTAAAACTATCCTTGGGTTTGGGGTAAAATTCTCATGAAAGCAAACAAACCATAGAGTCTATAATGGTTAAATCTAGTTAAACATATGTTCTTTTTTTCCATTGTACATTAATAAGTTTCATATACTGTATACAGGTAAGATATCATTTAAAGCAAAATCTCACTGAAAAAAAGTCTATCACGGGACTTCCCTGGTGGTACAGTGGTAATGAATCCACCTTCCAATGCAGAAGACGTGGGTTCCATCCCTGGTCGGGGAACTAAGATCCCACATGCCACGGGGCAACTAAGCCTGCGCGCCACAACTACTGAGCTCCAGCACCTCAACGAGAGAGTGTACCACAAACTACAGAGCCCGTGTGCCCTGGAGCCTGCATGCCACAACTAGAGAGAGAAAACCCCTACACCACAACAAAAGATCCCGCATGCTGCAACTAAGGCCCGATGCAGCCAAAAAAATATATATATTTTTTAAAAAGTCAATCACATGTTACTATAACAAAATTGTTTCATAGTTTGAGGGATTGTGCAATAAAGAATTCACCTTATTTTATTTATTTCTTCATTTATTAAAACATTAATATTTACAAAATTTTCTTTTCTAGAGTAAAAATGGCACCTCACTCCTTCAAATCATTGCTAGTTTCAGGAAATGCACTTAATCACCTATTTGATAAAAATATAAAGTCGGAGAGTCATTATTTTTCTTGCTTGTTTTTGCCTAAGGTGAGAGTCAAAAGTTAACATGTTGAACGTGCTGGAAGGGAGAATAGCCACAGAGAAGGTGATGATGGCGTTTCTGCCACAATGTTCATAGAGACTGACAATGTTTTCAGTCTCTATTTTCTATTTAAAAAGACAATGCATTGGAATAATCATTACTATTCAAAAGTTCCATTCCAGTCTGTGTTCTAGTTGACCTCTGGTCCCTGGAGAGCAGTTTAGTCAATCAACTTCACCTTAGGATTGATTAAATTCATATTTTATATTTTTCAATCTTCTTCTCTCTCCAGAAGTATTGAGGTTAATAAAAACAAAACAAAACAAAACACCACGTCCTTCAAACCAAGACACTTTTGAAAGTGGAAGGAATGCTATTATTAATTACCCCAGGAATAAAAGCACAAACCTGGACTATACCAAGCATACTGGGACATGTGGTCATTATAATGATGTATGTTAGAATAACACTTTTTCTGATGTTTGAGTCCTAACACATTTCACAGTGTTCTGTAAGCTCCTCTACAAAAGGAAGCATCAGTTTTGAATGATACCTTTTCTGAAAACTTCAATGTGATACCAACCCATTAAAGCAAAGTTAAAATTTAAAACATTAAAAGAGACGGCCATGATTCTCTAAATAAAAACACATGTACATATGTGTGTTAATTACATATATATGTCTATGTCTATCTATCTATCTGTCTATCATCTAGCTAGCTAGCTCAGACTCATCTAGAGAAAAAGAGCTGAGAATCAGAACCCCTGAGTTCTACTTTCCTCTCCACCACTATATCCCTGTTCACTTTTTGTGCCTCAGTAGTTTTTCTATTAACAGAAAGGGGGGAAATACACTGTCTCAAGGAGTTTTCCTGAAATTAAACTGAAATAGTCACTCATAAAAGCAGTTTTAAAACAGTTTAGGGTATTTTATATATACTGGAGTGATTCTAATTGAAAGATGTAGAAAGTTATGTACTGAACAGAATGGTTATCCAATCCATAAACCCTTGGGTTTCAGGCCCACGTGAGATGCCAGGAGGCAACCTGATTTGGAAAAATGAAGCCTTGGGTAAAACTTCCTTGGTGAAAACAATCTCTGAAAAGCACAGAATTCCTTAAAGTTACATGCTTCATTTAAAAATGTATTATTAGGCTAAAGACATTTACCAAAATATGTCGCAAATATTTTGGTAACACAAATGTACCACTAAATAATATAAAATATGCCTCTGAATTAACATTTTAACTAGACTGCAGGAAGAAAAGTTGAGATGTCACTGAGCTTATTCTTATTTTTGTGGTAAGTTTTCCTAGGGGAGAAAAATAACTTTTTTTAATAAGGTAACTTAAAGTCAGGGTTATTTCCAGAATATTATCTTTCTTAATGACCTGCGTAATTTCAGATTAAAGAATGTTTTTATGTGTTAATACCCTGATTATCAAGAAGTTCTGAAAAAATTTGATTTAATTCCATATACTTGTGCTATTAGTATATATTTTACTCCCTTTCTGTAATACTTATTTTTAATTTCTACTTTTTCCTTTAATTAACTGAATTCTCTAAAAAATCTTTTGCCTCTTTCAAGGCTGATGTCTGTAGTGTTCGAAAAAGAAAGGTGAAAAAATAAATTGCCAATGAGTTAAAACCCAAAACGCTGAGCAACAAAATACTGGCATCCCTAATATAACGGTATTATACTTATCAAGCTTTTCAACAAATCAAAATTCTCCCAAATTCCCTTTTGAGGTCTATTTTAAAGTGCTATTTTGGTCCTCCATCACCATGGTTACCAAAATAAAACCACAAGAGTAAATTTCAATTTGATGTTCATTTTCCTTCCAATTATTTTAACTCTTTCCTTGGCACAGAATTCCCACTGATTGCATAAGAAGCTTATGTGTGGGACAACCGTGTGGTACTAAAGAGAGAATAAATACTCATTCTATTTAACCCCTGTTCTCACAGTTTCTTTACTAGACATTAGCTTTCTGAAAGCAACAGAAGCTCCTAAACAGGGCAAAAAAATAGCAAAAGAAAACAGAACATTATTTGCAGAGATTTCACTGTCCCCTTTCTCTATTAGCCTTCAGAAAATTTTAAGATTTTCAAATACTCTTGCTACCCATTGAATTTTCTTTCATAAATCTTCAGACTTAACAACTACATTTGAGAGTCAGAGGATCAAGTAAGTCAACAAAGAGGGCATATATTTGTATAGATTTATTTATATAACATTATATATATAAATATGTCATGTAAGTATATCTTGATAATCTTTAAATGTATGAGTCAATATTATATATATATATACACATATGTATATATAAAACCAGAAACGAACCTATGTGAATCTATGTAAACTTATATACCCTCACCCAATCCGAAGATCCATGCATTAAATAAGTTGTCCTCAGCCTGAGACCTATGTTAAAGGGGTGATTTTTTTAATAATCAAATGTCATTTTTCAATACCTCTTCAGGGGACTCCTAAGCAGAAGCTATAAGACAGATGATGCCTGGATATGAAATTAGAAAAACTAAAACAACTTTTTAGAAAGCTGACTTTAGGAACTTTGTTCTATGCTTTCTCTTTAGTATCAGGTACATCTGTCTCTAGGACAATGGTTATCAAATCAGGACAATGGTATCTGGAGACATTACTTGTCATGACTTAGGGGTGGGAATGGGAGAAGTAGTTGCTACTAGCATCTAATGGATAGACCCTGAGGATGTGGTTAAACATCCTATGATGCCCAGGGCAGCCCCTTACAACAAAGAGTTACCGGTCCACAGTGTGAACAATGTGGACGTTGACAAGCCCTGCTCTACGTCAAGAATAACAAAATATTTTAATTCTAAGAGTCCACTGAAATCAGCAGTGGCTACTGCAAGTGTTTTCTTTTTCCCTTTTTTTTTTAAAGAAAGATTTTGAGGCTATTTTCAATTATAAGCGAAATAATGTCTGTATTTTAGTGATGTCTGCCATGAGTGAAGGATGAGGACAGGATGGGGGTACATTTTCTATTTGTATCCTAGCCTCTATATATTTTAGAGTTCCAATTGTTTGCCCTTGATGAATCAAACGACTAAGAACCTAAATGCTTATTATTTGGTAATTCCTCACTTTCTGGTTAACTTTGCTTTCCTATGTGTTTTGGCAAAGAAAAGTTAACTTGAGGCTGTATGAGGATTTCAAAGTATGAAATCCTTATGAATTTGGAGATGCTTTGCCTCAGAGCCTCCCGGAGAAACCTCATTCCATTCTGAGTTCCATTAGCCACCGTTTACATGCATTCATACACACCCGAAAGTCGACCATTGTTGTTCACTATACAATGTGATATAACAATTAAAGCTACATATTTGGAAAATTTAAGAGAAGATCATTAGGCCCAATGCCTTATTTTATATTTAGATCACTACTGGTTGCTTGGATTGCTTTTTTTCACTACTGGTTGCTTATGATAGAAAAACAAGACAGAAATTAAAGTTTAGCAGGGTTTCCGGAAAGTATTTTCTAGGATATATTTATTGATACACGGAAATTAAGTCATGGTTTCTTTACCAATCACAGAGAATATAATATTTAAAACTATCCAAAAATAACATCTTGATGATTATGTCCAAAATTCAATACGTTCGGTTTCCTAAAGCACTAAGCAATAAAAACATGTTTTGAAGAAAATGATACGGTATATGCCAAGAGGGGGTGGTAATTATCATCAGCTTTTATGTTTAATGGTGATAGGATGTTATTACAGCCATCATATCTAGTAGCTGTCTCATAATCAAGTTTAAACATAGTCGTGGGGTAGCAGGGCCCAGCTCTGTGATTCAGTGACCAAAAAAAAAAAGTATTTCCTGAAAGGTTCTAAACATCCAAAGGAAAACAAAGTCCCTCAATACAGAGGTGCAGCTAACACTCAGCTCTCCCCTTCAGGTTTCACTCCCTGAACTTAACGCCTAGAGAAAGAAAACCAGCCTCTTTCTAGTATTACATCTATTATTTCTACGATTAGCACATCATTTTCATCATCAAATTTTCCAGTGGTTTCCTGTCTCTGAATAAAACAGAAGTGTTTACGACAGTCACAAAGTCCTGCACAAGCCAGCCATGCACTAGCTTCCTGACTTCTCTGCTGCACTGGCCTCTTTGCAATGCCTCTAAAACAGTAAAGGAGCTCCTGTCTCAGGGACTTCCATTTACTATCTGCCTGGATGGAACATTCTTCCTCTAGATTTCTGCATAATTCACTCCCACAATGCTCTACTGTCTTGGCTATACCCTAAGAGTGTGACTCCCCACCCAGGCCCCACTCAGCTTCATCAAACCCTGAGCACCTTGTCTCCTCCTTCCCTGCCTCATATCTCTCCAAAAGGGTGTACTGTCTTTCTTGTTATGTTTCCTCCTATGTCGTCTGAATAAGTTGTGCATTAATTCAAACGTTTTTTTACTCTATGTACTTTCATACCATTGCTCATAAGGTACTTTAATACCATATTACGAGCATCTGAATGATCCAGTGTGACATAGATCTAAAACCATCATTTAATTGAAATCTTTGTGGGGGTTTTGTTGTTGCTGTTTTTTCCCTTATGGAGCATATAACTTTGGTGAGTTTCCCTGAAATGCAGAGTTTTTTTTGGTTTTTTGTTTTTTTTAATTAGTTGAAATAAAGGGTGAAATTCAACCATTTGCAAAAATCCTATGATGGCAAATATTAGTGACTTTGCTGTTACTATTATTTTGCTTCCCCCACTTTTAAACTGTTTCTTAATTACTGAATGAAGAATATGAGAACATTTCATTGATCTTTATATTTCCAGCAAATTGATTTGTGGCCGGCACATACTGGATAATCAATAAATGCTGCTTACATTATAGAAAAGAATAGATTTAGTAATACACTTACTTAGTAATTAGTAGTTCGATTTAGTAATACAAAACTTAAATCCATCTTTAAAAGCAAGCACTCTGGTTTAGCAGCCCTTCAGAGTTAGCAAGGTGGGTTATTTTGTGCATTTACCTTCTTTACCAGACTCTCTGACTTAACAAACTGAGAGGAGGCAAGGCACAGCTAATTGGCCAGCCATGAAGAACTGAGGAGGCAGACCTACATCTCAAGTCTCTGTGATGTCTTTTCAAGACATTTAAGAAACATCAGCTATTTTTCAAGCACTGGAGATACAGAGATGAGCAACTGCTGGCCCTCAAGAAGAATATAATATCAAGAAAGAGCCTTGGGGCTGACAGGGTCTTGGCGCTCCAACGAGGTGTCAGCCCTGTTCCTCTGAGGGGGAGAGCCGAGTTCAGGACATTGGTCCATAAGAGACCTCTTAATGCCACATAATATCAAACACTGAAAGCTCTCTTAGAGATCTCCATCTCAATGCTAAGACCCAGCTCCACTCAACGACCAGCAAGCTCCAGGGCTGGACACCCTATGCCAAACAACTAGCAAGATAGGCACACAAACACACCCATTAGTAGAGAGGCTGCCTAAAATCATAATAAGGTCACAGACACTCCAAAACACACCACCAGATGCGGTCCTGCCCCCCCAAAAGACAATATACAGCCACATGCACCAGAACACAGGCACCAGTCCCTCCAGAAGGAAGCCTACACAACTCACTGAACCAACCTTATGCAGGGGGGCACACACCAAAAACAAGGGGAACTAAAAACCTGCAGCATGCAGAAAGGAGAACCCAAACAGAGTAAATTAAGAAAAATGAGAAGACAGAGAAATACACAGTAGATGAAGCAGCAAGGTAAACACCCAGCAGACCAAACAAATGAAGAGGAAACAGGCAGTCTACCTGGAAAAGAATTCAGAGTAATGATAGTAAATGATACAAAATCTTTTAAGTAAAAAGAAGAAAATAAAAGAAACATTTAACAAGGACCTAGAAGAACAAAAGAGCAAGGAAACAATGATGAAAAACACAATAAATGAAATTAAAAATTCTCTAGAAGGAATCAATAGCAGAATAACTGAGGCAGAAGAATGGATAAGTGACCTGGAAGATAAAATAATGGAAAACAACTACTGCAGAGCAGAACAAAGAAAAAAGAATGAAAAGAATTGAGGACAGTCTCAGAGACCCCTGGAACAACATTAAACTCATGAACATTTGAATTATAGGGGTCCCAGAAGAAGAGAAAAAGAAAGGGAGTGAGAAAATATGTGAAGAGATTATGGTTGAAAACTTGCCAATATGGGAAAGGAAATAGTTAATCAAGTCCAGGAAGCACAGAGAGTCCTATACAGGATAAATCCAAGGAGAAACATGCCACGACACATATTAATAAAACTATCAAAAAAAGTACAAAGAAAAAAATATTAAAACAGCAAAGGAAAAACAACAAATAACATACAAGGGAATCCCCATAAGGTTAACAGCTGATCTTTCAGCAGAAAGTCTGCAAGCCAGAAGGGAGTGGAAGGACATATTTAAAGTGAAGAAAGGGAAAAAAAACTACAACCAAGATTGCTCTACCAAGTGAGGATGTCATTCAGATTCGATGGGGAAATTAACACCTTTACAGACAAGCAAAAGCTAAGAGAATTCAGCACCACCAAACCAGCTTTACAACAAATGCTAAAGGAACTTCTCTAGGCAGGAAACACAAGAGAAGGAAAAGACCCACAACAACAAACCCAACACAATTAAGAAAACGGGAATAGGAACATACATATCGATAACTACCTTAAATATAAATAGATTAAATGCTCCAACCAAAAGACATAGACTGGCTGAATGGATACAGAAACAAGACTCATATATATGCTGTCTACAAGAGATCCACTTCAGACCTAGGAACAGATACAGAAAGTGGGGGGATGAAAAAAGATGTTCCATGCAAAGGGCAATCAAAAGAAAGCTGGAGTAGCAATTCTCATATCAGATAAAATAGACTTGAAAATAAAGACTATTAGAAGAGACAAAGAAGGACACTACATAACAATCAAGGGATCAATCCAAGAAGAAGATATAACAATTGTAAATATTTAGGCACCCAACATAGGAGTACTTCAATACATAAGGCAAATGTTAACAGCCATAAAAGGGGAAATCGACAGTAACATAATCATAGTAGGGGACTTTAACAGCACACTTTCACCAATGGACAGATCATTCAAAATGAAAACAAATAAGGAAACACAAGCTTTAAATAATACATTAAACAAGATGGACTTAATTGATATTTATAGGACATTCCATCCAAAAACAACAGAATACACTTTCTTCTAAGTGCTCATCAAACATTCTCCAGGATATATTGTATCTTGGGTCACAAATCAAGCCTTGGTAAATTTAAGAAAATTGAAATTATATCAAGTATCTTTTCCGACAACAACGCTATGAGACTAGATATCAATTACAGGAAAAAAAACTGTAAAAAAAAAAAAAAAAAACAAAAAACACATGGAGGCTAAACAAAACACTACTAAACAGCCAAGAGATCACTGAAGAAATCAAAGATGAAATCAAAAAATACCTAGAAACAAATGACAAGGAAAACACGATGACCCAAAACCTACGGGATGCAGCAAAACAGTTCTAAGAGGGAAGTTTACAGCAATAAAATCTTACCTTAAGAAACAAGAAACATCTCAAATAAACAACCTAACCTTACACTTAAAGCAATTAGAGAAAGAAGAACCAAAAAACCCCAAAGTTAGCAGAAGGAAAGTAATCAAAGATCAGATCAGAAATAAATGAAAAAGAAATGAAGGAAACAAGAGCTAAGATAAATAAAAGTAAAAGCTGGGTTTTTGAGAAAATAAACAAAATTGATAAACCACTAGCCAGACTCATCAAGAAAAAAAGGGAAAAGACTCAAATCAATAGAATTAGAAATGAAAAAGGAGAAGTAACAACTGACACGGCAGAAATACAAAGGATCATGAGAGATTACTACAAGCAACTATAGGCCAATAAAATAGACAACCTGGAAGAAATGGACAAATTCTTAGAAAAGCACAACCTCCAGAGACTGAACCAGGAAGAAATAGAAAATATAAACAGACCTACCACAAGCACTGAAATTGAGACTGTGATTAAAAATCTTCCAGCAAATAAAAGCCCAGGACCAGATGGCTTAACAGGCAAATTCTATCAAACATTTAGAGAAGAGCTAACACCTATCCTTCCCAAACTCTTCCAAAATATAGCAGAGGGAGGAACACTCCCAAACTCATTCTATGAGGCCAACATCACCCTGATACCAAAACCAGATGTAGATGTCAAAAGAAAGAAAACTACAGACCAATATCACTGATGAACTAGATGCAAAAATCCTCAACAAAATACTAGCGAACAGAATCCAACAGCACATTAAAAGGATCATACACCATGATCAAGTGGGGTTTATCCCAGGAATGCAAGGATTCTTCAATGTAAGCAAATCAATCAATGTGATATACCATATTAACACTGAAAGAGAAAAACCATATGACCATCTCAATAGATGCAGAAAAAGCTTTTGACAACATGCAACACCATCTATAATAAAAAACCTCCAGAAAGTAGGCATAGAGGGAACTTACCTCAACATAATAAAGGCCATATATGACAAACCCACAGCCAACATCGTTCTCAATGGTGAAAACCTGTAACCATGTCCTCTAAGATCAGGAACAAAACAAGTTTGCCCACTCTCACCACTATTATTCAACATAGTTTTGGAAGTTTTAGCCACGGCAATCAGAGAAGAAAAAGAAATAAAAGGGATCCAAATAAGAAAAGAAGAAAAAAGCTGACACTGTTTGCAGATGACATGATACTATACATAGGGAATCCTAAAGATGCTACCAGAAAACTACTAGAGCTAATCAATGAATTTGGTAAAGTAGGATATAAAATTAATGCACAGAAATCTCTTGCATTCCTATACACTAATGATGAAAAATCTGAAAGAGAAATTAAGGAAACACTCCCATTTAGCACTGCAACAAAAAGAATAAAATACCTAAGAATAAACTTACCTAAGGAGACAAAAGACCTGTATGCACAACACTGATGAAAGAAATTAAAGAGGATACAAACAGATGGAGAGATATATCATGTTCTTGGATTGGAAGAATCAACAACCTAAAAATGACTATACTACCCAAAGCAATCTACAGATTCAATGCAATCCCTATCAAACTACCAATGGCATTTTTCACAAACTAGAACAAAAAATTTCACAATTTGTAAGGAAACACAACAGACCCTGAATACCCAAAGCAATCTTGAGAAAGAAAAACAGAGCTGGAGAAATCAGGCTCCCTGACTTCAGACTATACTACAAAGCTACAGTAATCAAGACAGTATGGTACTGGCACAAAAGCAGAAATATAAATCAATGGAACAAGATAGAAAGCCCAGAGATAAACCCATGCACATATGGTCACCTTTTCTTTGATAAAGGAGACAAGAATATACAGTGGAGAAGAAAAAACCTCTTCAATAAGTGGTGCTAGGAAAACTGGACAGGTACATGTAAAAGTATGAAATTAGAACACTCCCTAACACCATACACAAGAATAAACTCAAAATGTATTAAAGACCTAAATGTAAGGCCAGACACTATAAAAATCTTAGAGGAAAACATAGGCAGAGCACTCTATGACATAAATCACAGCAAGATCCTTTTTGACCCATCTCGTAGAGCAATGGAAATAAAAACAAAAATAAACAAATGGGACCTAATGAAATTTCAAAGCTTTTGCACGCAAAGGAAACCATAAATCACACGAAAAGGGAACCCTCAGAATGGGAGAAAATATGTGCAAATGAAGCAACTGACAAAGATTAATCTCCAAAATATACAGGCAACTCATACAGCTCAATATCAAAAAAACAAACAACCCAATCCAAAAATGGGCAGAGGACCTAAGTAGACATTTCTCCAAAGAAGATATACAAATTGCCAACAAACACATGTAAGGATGCTCAACATCACTAATCATTAGAGAAATGTAAAGCAAAACTACAATGAGGTATCACTTCACACCAGTCAGAATGGTCATCAAAAAATCTACAAACAATAAATGCTGGAGAGGCTGTGCAGAAAAGGGAACCCTCTTGCACTGTGTGTGGGAATGTAAACTGATACAGGCACTATGGAGAACAGTATGGAGGTTCCTTAAAAAACTAAAAACAGAACTACCATACAACCCAGGAATCCCACTACTGGGCATATACCCTGAGAAAACCATAATTCATAAAGAGTCATGTACCACAATGCTCATTGCAGCTCTATTTACAACAGTCAACATATGGAAGCAACTTAAGTGTCCATCGACATATGAATGGATAAAGATGTGGCACATATATACAATGGAATATTACTCAGCCATAAGAAGAAATGTAACTGAGTTATCTGTAGTGAGGTGGACGGACCTAGAGACTGTCATACAGAGTGAAGAAAGTCAGAAAGAGAAAAACAAATACCGTATGCTAACAAATATATATGGAATCTAAAAAAAAAAAGGTTCTGAAGAACCTAGCGGCAGGACAGGAATAAACATGCAGACGTAGTGAATGGATTTGAAGACACGTGGAGGGGGAAGGGTAAGCTGGGACGAAGTGAGAGAGTGGCATGGACATATATACACTACCAAATGTACAATAGATAGCTAGTGGGAAGCAGCTGCATAGCACAAGGAGATCAGCTCAGTGTTTTGTGACCACCTCGAGGGGTGGGAGGGAGATGCAGGAGGGAGGAGATATGGGGATATATGTATATGTATACTTGATGCACCTTGTTATAAAGCAGAAACTAACACACCATTGTAATGCAATTAATACTCCAATAAAGATGTTAAAAAAAAAAAGTCATGTACCACAATGTTCATTGCAGGTCTATTTACAATAGCCACCACATGCAAGCAATCTAAGTGTCTCTCAACAGATGAATGGATAAAGAAGATGTGGCACATATATACAATGGAATATTACTGAGCCATAAAAAGAAACGAAATAGAGTTTTTTATAATGAGGTGGATGGACCTTGAGATTGTCATACAGAATGAAGTCCAAAAGAGAAAAACATATACCATATGCTAACACATACATATGGAATCTTAAAAAAAAAAAAAAGGTCCTGAAGAACCTAGGGGCAGGGCAGGAATAAAGACGCAGACGTAGAGAATGGACTTGAGGACACAGGGAGGGGGAAGGGTAATCTGGAACAAAGTGAGAGAGTGGCATGGACATATATACACTACCAAATGTAAAAAAGATAGCTAATGGGAAGCAGCCTCATAGCATAGGAAGATCAGCTAGGTGCTATGTGTCTAACTAGAGGGGTGACATAGGGAGGGTGGGAGGGAGATGCAAGAGGGAGGAGATATGGGGATATATGTTTATGTATAGCTGATTCACTTTGTTATACAGCAGAAACTAACACATAATTGTAAAGCAATTATACTCCAATAAAGATGTTAAAATACAGGGCTTCCCTGGTGGCACAGTGGTTGAGAGTCCGCCTGCCATTGCAGGGGACACGGGTTCGTGCCCCGGTCCGGGAGGATCACACATGCCACGGTGCGGCTAGGCCCATGAGCCGTGGCCGCTGAGCCTGCGCGTCCGGAACCTGTGTTCCACAACGGGAGAGGCCACAACAGTAAGAGGCCCGCATACAGCAAAAAAAAAAAAAAAAAAAAAATTAAAAGGCTAGATCTCATTTTAAGTGTTCTTACCATAAAAAAATTTTACAATTTTTAAAAAATTAAAAATAAATAAATAAAAAGCACTCTATAATCTCATTTTGTATGTTCCTCTAGTTTCAAATATACATAAATATTGAAATAAACACCTTCTATGAATAATCTTTATTTTCAAAGGTATACTGATTAAGTTTTTACTTTCTAGTTTATTTCTTACTTAACAGTGATGCCATCAGGAAGGTACCTTTCATCTTTAATTAAGCTGTATTAGGAAAATTCTCTTTATCAGAAGTCTAGAGTCCTAACATCTCTTAGAATGGCATGTGTTCTCACTGGCTGTCACATGATTATATTACATATCTTCTGAATTTAGTAACTGTTCTTTAAAATAAAACTACGCACCAAAAAAGAAAAAAAAAAGCCAGGCTTTCTCTAAGTTTCTAAAGATAAAAGTGTCTATGACAAATTTAACTTATTTCACATTTTGGTCTAAACTTTCCCGTAAGCTGCGTCACAGTTTTTGAGGACCATGATAACAAATTACCACTAACTGGCTGCCTTAGAACAGCAGAAATTTATTGTGTCACAGTTGTGGATATTAGCTGTTCAAAATGAAGGTGTCAAAAAAATAAAATAAAAATAAAATAAAATTAAATTAAATTAAAAATGAAGGTGTCAGCACAGCCATGTTACCCTTGAAAACTGCAGGGGAGAATTCTTCCTTGCGTCTTTGTAGCTTCTTACGGTTTACGGGCAACCCTTAGCGTTCCCTGGCTTGCAGCTACATAACTTCAATCTCTGCCTCTGATGTCACATGGCATCTCCCCTTATGCATCTCTGTGGCCTCTTCTTATAAAAACACCAGTCATATTGCACACAGGGCCCACCCTAATCTAATATAACCTCCTCTAACTAATTGCGTATGCAGTGGCCGTATTTCCAAATAAGGTCATATTCTGAAGTTCTGGAGGATAGAATTTCAACATATCTTTGGGGGGACACAATTCAACCCATAGCATAAGCACTTTTCTAAAAGGAAAAAGAAACTGTAATACTCTCGTGTTAGGGATAAATCAAATGCGGTTGTGTATCCGGAGGTTATATGATGCAGCGGTTAAAAGCACAGGCCCCAGTAAGAACCTTTCAGTGATTCTTGAAGAAGAAAGAGCTAACAAAGAGGAGAAGTGTATTCCAGACAATTCTAACAGCAAGGATGAAGCCACAGAGTTGCAAAATTCATGGGGCATCTGGGAAACAATGTTCTGAAGTTAATAAGGCAGAACAAGTGGTGTCAAAAAATAATGGAAACTCTTCCTCAAAGAAGAATCCCAAGCAATAAATGTAGAAGGAAGGAATGAAAAAAGTTTTAAAATATCATCATTAAACACCATAGCGATCATTACTGCAGGCAAGATGCACTGATGAATGCTAAAATTAGTGAGCAAAACTTTTAGGAGAAATAGGGTATTTGCAGAGCCCCAAAGTACCTCCCTCAAGTTATTTATTAATTACTATGTAGTTTTCACTTATGTCCAAATGTTGGTATTTCTCCTTCCAGGAGATATACTTAAGGGTAAGAAAATTAAGCTATAAGCTGAACTTAGTGACTCGTTTCTAACAAATCTAGTGAGGGAAGGGAAAACACAGCAAGTTTACAGAAGAGAATCCTGGCAGACACTGCCTTATAACCAAGTGATCAATATTAACATCATCTTTAATAAGTCTTGTTGCTATCATGTACCTCAATATGATGTGAGGAGAAGGGTACTTCACAGCTCTGTGGTATTCCCTCCGAAATTCCATAACCCCAGTCTAATCATGAGAAAACACGTGATCAACAGATTAAGAAAATAAAAGGACTTATTATCTGCAACAGCAGATGTGAAGTGAAGACATTTTCGTCTAAACGATGATCATTTGAGAGGAGAGTATGATATCTCAGATTTAATTTCTTCTCTCTGAGTCTGGAACCATTCTAGGAAATAATATTAGTCAAGAGCTAAAACAAAATGAGATGAAATATATCAATCTCATGTCATTACTTCACATTGTAATCACCATGTAGTGGATGTGACGCCCATTCCACTTCTCAGGTGTGCAAGAAAGAAAACTTAATTTTATAAGTTATCTTAGTCTCTCTTTTAAGTCTCTAACCCACAAATGGAGTAGTAAAAATCTACTATCAATCAGTCAAGTGTTCCTCCTTTTCCCAGATCAGGTCTAATATCCAGGGTCCTTAACCAAGTTTGAAAGGATTGGAGGGGAAGGGACCACTTGGTCCTCAATTTTTTCTATCCTCAATGTTATCTGCTAAGACAGTCATCCCTCATCTGGTCCTTAGAGTCATCACAGAGGTACCCCTTGTTGGTGGCAACTAGTTCCCTTCAGATTCAAATAATTTTGCCCTACAAGCCAATATCCCTGATGAGCATAGGTGCAAATTTTCTCAAGAAAACACTAGCAAACTGAATTCAACAGTACATTAGAGGGATGATTCACCATGATCAAGTGGGATTTATCCCTGAGATAGAAGGATTGTTCAACATATGCAAATCAGTAAATATAATTCATCACATTATTAAAAGAAAAGAAAAAACTCACATGGTCATTTCAATAGATGCAGAAAAACCGTTTGACAAAATTGACCATCTGTTCATGATAAAACCTCTTAACAAACTGTATACAGAATGAACATACCTGAACCTAATAATGGCCATATTTGACAAGTTCACAGCTAACATCATACTCAATAGTGAAACTTTTAAAGCTTTTCCTCTAATATCAGAAAAAGCCAAGGGTGCCCATTCTCACCACTCCTATTCAACATAGTACTAAAATTCTAGCTAGAGCAATCAGCTAAGAAAAAGAAAGAAAACGCATCAGAATTGGAAAGGAAGAAGGAAAAATTTCTCTATTTGCAAGTGACATGATTTTACATCTAGAAAATCCTAAAGACTCTACAAAAAAAAACCTGTTAGATCTAATGAATGAATTCAGTAAAGTTGCAGGATACAAAATTAACCGAGAAAAAATCAGTAGCATCACCATACACTAACTACAAATTATCTAAAAAAAGAAAAAGAAAACAATACCATGTGCAATAGCATCAAAAAAATTAAATACTTGGGAATAATTTTAAACAAGGAGGTGAAAATCTCTATACTTAAAACTATAAGACACTGATGAAAGAAATCAAAGAAAATATAAATAAATGGAAAGGTATCTCATGTTAATAGATTATAAGAATTAATATTGTTAAAATGTTCATACTACCCAAAGCCATCTATAGATTCAATGCAATCCCTATCAAGATTCCAGTGACTATTTTTACAGACGTAAAAAAAAATCCTAAAATTTATATGAAAACACAGAAGACCCTGATGGGCTAAAGCAAGTCATTATGCTCTACACAATATATACTGCTGTATGTCAATTGTATCTCAATAAAACTGGGGAAAAAATAAAGCCAAACAACAACAGAAAAGAGTATGGGGGACTGATAATGCTTACTCAAATAACAGATGTCCACCACTATGTCTAGGCACTGTCATAGATAATTTTTGTTCTTTGTGTAATTTAATTATAAAACACATAGGAGAGGTGAATTCTAATTTTATTGAGAAGGAAAGTGAAGGAATTTTTATTGCGGTAAATCATGCATAACGTAAAATTTACCATTCAACCATTTTAAGTGTACAATTCAGTGATATTAAGTACATTTACAAGGTTCTTCAACCACCACCACTATGCATTCTCAAAACTGTTTCATAACCCCAAAAATAAACTCCATAGCCATCAAACAATAACTTCCC
This sequence comes from Delphinus delphis, assembly GCF_949987515.2. Classification (NCBI taxonomy): domain Eukaryota; kingdom Metazoa; phylum Chordata; class Mammalia; order Artiodactyla; family Delphinidae; genus Delphinus; species Delphinus delphis. The sequence continues at coordinate 41,718,490 of NC_082691.1, forward strand.
TTTTCTCCCTTCTCGCAGCCCCTGTTAACCTCTATTCTTCTTTCCATATCTGTGAATTTGCCTGTTTTAGGTGACTGATATAAACGGAATCATACAGTATTTGTCCTTTTGTGTCTGGGTTACTTCACTTGGCATAGTTTTCAAGGCTCATCCATGTTGTAACACGTATCAGAATTTCATTCTTCTAAAGCTGGATAATATTGCATTATACGTACATTCCACATTTTGTTTATTCATTCACCTGTAGATGGACTCATGAGTTGTTTCTACTTTTTGGCTATTGTGAATAATGCTGCTATGAACATTGTTGCACAAGTAGCTATTTGAGCCCCTACTTTTAATTCTTTTGGGTATATACATAGAAGTGGAACTGGTGAGTCATATGGTAACTATGTTTAACTTTTTAAGCCTAACTATTTTCTGTACCAGTTGTACCACCGTACATTCCCACCAGCAATGCACAAAGGGTAATCCTTACCATACTTGTTATTTTCCTTTTTTTTTTCTTTAGTAGTAATCATCCCAATGGGTGTGAAGTGATATCTCATTGTGGGTCTGATTTGCTTTTCCCTAATGACTAGGGATGTTAAACATCTTTTTCATTTGCTTAATGGCCATTTGTATATCTTCTTTGGAGAAATGCCTATTTAAGTCCTTTGCCCACTTTTGAACTGGGTTGTTTGTTTTTTAAGGGAATTGAGTTTTAAGGCATTCGTAATTTACCCAAGATTGTTCAATATGCAAGTGGCAGAAACAGCATTCAAAATCCATGCAGCGGGCTGCCAAGCCCTTGCTGTCTTTATAATTCCAAAAGGTTCCCTTGCAAGCCAACGCAGTTTAGCCAAAATTCATTCTCCTTGACATGATGGGCTCAATCCAAGAGGGAAAACAAACATTCATAAATTATAACAGCTGCTGCTCCCACTGTGACTACCTCTCAAATAACAAACTACAGCATCACTGCTATAAAAGTGATAAGCGCCCCTCCAGGTACTGGCTCAATTTTATGGTTTTTGTTAAGAAATAAAGCTCTTTAAAGGTTATTACCTGATTTAGGTAATATTTTCATTTTACACAAAATTCCTACTAGCACAATTATCTTTTCAAGTGCCTCTCCAAAGCACAAATGTGTAATAACCATCTAAGTGCAGTCTACAGAAGTACCCTACTGACAGCAAGAGATAGGGAAAACTCTCCAATGGAGCAAATAATAAGCATGAGGTCAGTATTTTCTTTGCTTCCATTCAGTTTTCTATATGAAGGAAGAAACGTGTATGCAATCAAGCATATCTAAAAATGCTTAAGTACAGATTCTTTATTTCTTATCAAGGCAAACAGCATGTAATATATATGGAAATACTGACAGATTGGTTCTAAGTCAACTGTAGGGAACCAAGACCATCTTTTTATATGGAAATAAATGTATTTTCTGGGGAGGGAAAGCCAGCTTGATTCTAGCTGTGGAGACACTAGTTTTGAAGGAGACTTTGATTCCAGTGGCCAGAAAAAAAGAATTATGGTACATCACATAAAGACTTGATCAGGCTTTAAAGAAGGAGGCCATCGAGGAGCCTCATTTACAATTGCAGCCTGAGAGCCGGGGAACAACAGTGGCCCTCCAGGGGACGGAGGAGGCCGGCCTCTCAAATGCTTCTCAGCAGGTGGCAATCAGACATCACCTCATCCATCTGCAAATTAATAGGGTCAGAGAAATGCTCCACTTACAGCACAGTCTGACTTCTTTTACCCAATTCCCATGAAAATGGTGACTATCATCAGAGCGACAATGAAGAAGGTCACTAGAAGGGTAATTACAAACAGAGGCACGAAAGACAAAGCTGTACAACAAAAATAAGGCGATCAAACAAAATACTGCTTGATATTTCCAAGTGTATTTCTTCACAGTGTGGGCTATTTTTAGCCGGACTTCTATTTTTTAACTGTAGCTATATCTTTTAATAATTAAAGTGAAGCGCATTCATTTGGGAAAGTGGCATAAAGCAGCATGCATGCCCTCATTGTCTGGAGACTGAAAGTGTTCAAGTCAAGCATGAAGATGGCCAGGAGACAATGTGTCCTTAAGGAGAGCGTCACTTGGCTAAGGAAAGCCAAACCTAAAAAACCTTCCAGCAATGTGTGTCTCAAAGCTCCCTTAAAATTGTTCTATCCACACACCAGGGAAACTGGTTTTTATCATGCAAAATCCTTTCTAGCCTTTCTGGAATGATGCTTGCCTTTCTTTTCATACCATTCCCCCCAGCATTGTCCCTTTGGCAAAGCAGCTCTAAACTCTGGATAAATGAAAGGGCTCTGAGCCTGGTCACAGCAGACATCTGTATTTGCAGAGAGAATCACTTAGCTCCTACCCCTTTCTCATATATGTTTAAAATCCGATTATCAAAGATAGTAACATATGGCTATAAGTTAGTGGGCACTGATTTTCCACCGCTAATTCAAAGTTATCAAGACAAAAAAGTGAGTTTTGACTCTAAAATCATCCTGGGCATGTGTGAAGAGTCAGTATATAAAGTCCCTGCTGAAGTTCTCAGCACATATGAATTGCTGCCATCACTCCAAACACTGGAATTGTTCTCAGAACTATTTATGAGTCACTCACAAAAATCAGTCTCATCACCTTAATTAAACCTAGGCTTGATCCACCACCTTATTCATCAAGCTTGGCTCCAAATGCCTGTTTTCTCAAATTGAATTCTTGTTCAAAGTATGAAGATCTTCAATTACTGACTCATTGTAGACAGATTTGTAAATGCCACTGGCGAACTCCAAAAGAAGAGCTCAAAAATATATATATATATTGACAACAAAGGCAACATCTTTTGGCCAATAAATATCTATCTCCCCAAAAGAGACTACTTTGAAGTTAGGTCATTCATTGGGATGTATATTTTGCCATGTTACTTTGAACATAGTATATGACTTTGCTAAGCTCACTTTTATTTTAGCACAAAAGGAGCCCAGTTGCTCTTTAACATTCAAATGATATCATAGGTTAGTAATAACACACCTAGTAGAAGTTTTGTCAAGGAAAATACAACTGCAGTTTATCAAATCTGATTTGGAATATAGTAATAATCTTGTTGCCGAACGCTAGTTGGTGTGCCTTTGGTTTCAAAGCCACAAATTTTTGAATATATACTTACAGCTAATAATAATCAGCACTTATTCAATGTTATAGCCCAGCTGACTTATGCTGGGTACTGCTTCAAAAGGACTTATGTGCATTAACTTATATCATTCGTACCATACCACATTGGTTATCTGTAATAATTACACCCATGTTACAGATAAAAGGCTACATGACCTAGAGAAACAATATAACTTAAAAAAAGTTGGTAAGCTATTTTGAACACCAGCAGTCTGACCCAGCACGGGTGGCGGTATAGCGGTTGATAGCTACAACATCCTTTGTTTACTGATATGGCAGGTAATATTTTTTAACCACATACAAATATTCAGAAATATAATAGTCCAGATGAGCTCTGATGAGGATTTTATAAAGCAGAGAGAAGTCGTTTTTAAATACTTTTTTGTTTTGTTTTGCGGTACGCGGGCCTCTCACTGCTGTGGCCTCTCCCGCCGCGGAGCACAGGCTCCGGACGCGCAGGCTCAGCGGCCATGCCCCACGGGCCCAGCCGCTCCGCGGCATGTGGGATCCTCCCGGACCGGGGCACGGACCCGCGTCCCCTGCATCGGCAGGTGGACTCAACCACTGCGCCACCAGGGAAGCCCTTAAATACTTTTTTGTGTCTTCCACCCGTGAAACCTAACTAGATTTACTTGCTCTAAATTCTACATTTTAGGGAAGCAAAACAATTCAGGTAAGTAGAGCACGCATGTGCTTGATATCTGAGAGCCCTGAGTTCAAGTTTAGATTCTGCCACTAAATGTACTTGGACAAATTGCTTGCCTCAACTTTCTCATCTTAATATGACCCTAATAGCACCTCCTCTTAATGTTATTGTGCAGAGTAAATTAAATTAGTATAAACAGCCAGTACCGTAGGTTTCCATTGGATTTAACAGCTCCCTATGCTGTAGTGGCTGGGAGTGGGGGAGGGTTGGGAAGGGAGTGTTTGTGTTTCTCTTTTCAAGTAAAAAAAATCAGGCTGGGGATTATAGTCCAAGGAAAATATACTTTCCCCTTCCTGTTATCCTCTTTGTACTGTGTTTTTCATATGCCTTTGTAGTCTACAGTGCCTCCCATGAGATTAATTTAATGCATTTTTAAACAGCTCTTCCATATCAATAACAAAAACATTAAACACAACCAGATGTAAGAGCATCTCCTCCCCAAGATGTCCTGGAAGCCACAGTAAATAGCTCCCTTGCACCATCTCCTGTTCCCAGACCCAGGAAAACTTCTGATAATATCCATCACTTGTAGGGATCAAAAATCAAAGGTCATTCAGTGGATCTAGACATTAAAAACCAAGGAAGTGGATCTAGACATTAAAAACCAAGGAAAGAGTTATTCAAAGAAATCCTCAGAGTGGCCTCAGCAGATTCTGAGTTAGAACACATCCCAGTTCGTCACTGTTTCACAGAGCCTTAGGGAAGCCATGCTTAACATGAAATATTTTGGAACCATTGATGGACTCATTATATAACAGTCTGAACAGGCAATGATGTTAGAAGCCAAGAACTTAAAAATTACTCTGATTAGTCACACAATACATTTCAGCTTCATTCTGAATTCCTCTCATGATTTAAAATTAATAAATAAAAACATTTACTCTTTATATAGTTAGGCATTAGCTGAATTATATTTTTGGTTCAGAACATAAAGAAAAAGAAGCCGAGCTTATCCCTTCTCATTCTTTAAAAAACAAAAAGAATTCCAAATATGAAAATGTTTCAGAAAGGCCTTAAAAATTTCCAGGAAGCATAAGCAAATGAAGAGCTGAAAATATTCAAATCATAACTTACATTGGCTTTAAAGAACGGTTTTTATTTTTTTTAACATCACTTTTTATTTTCAAATTGGTGTTGCAATAGCCCTGAGGTTAAATTCAGAACAATGGTCAATTTTAAAAGTAAAACCAAAGGATTCTTAGTATTAACACAGAAGTAGATTTTCTTGTTCAATGCTATAATAATATGTTAACTAAATTTTAAATATTCATAAAATTTTATTTTATAAATTCTGATTTAGAATATCTTTTGTACAAATGCTTCTCAAAATGCTTCCAGAAATTTCAGACCATTAATACTCCAATTTATTAGATCCCCAATGGAAATATTCATCAAAGCCCAAATTCATTAAGCCAGTAAAGAATCCAATCATTAAGAGAACTAGGGATACTGGTTTTGATTTTCTGGTACAAGTGTGAGTGTATATAATATTGGACATCTGTGAAGAGATGAATTTTTGATAATAGTTTTATTTAGGAAGGATATAGGAGATAAACATTACAAGTAGTACAAAGAAATACATTTTAGTAACTGTGGTATTTGAGCAATAATTGAAATGAATGTTGACCTTATACCCCCCAAAATTAGATTTCAAGACAAATGCAATTAGGTCCACATTTTATTTTGGAAGACAGCAAGTAAATCCAAAGTCATTTTAGTATATGTGCTGCCGAAGCGAGCACCAAAATCATTTAAAAATAATGTGACATGAATCATTATAGGGCCCCTACCAAAATACACTTGAATCTCTCAGATGAAAGCAAGATAAAACAATGATTCTTTTACAGTTTTGGAGAAGCTCACAAATAAAGTATGTATTTGTCCCTGCCAACATTACAATATCAGGAGATAGTCTATATGCCTATACAAAAGTTCAATGTCTATCCTGACACTGAACTTTTGTCAGTGCTGTATTAAGTTTATGTTATAAGCTAATTGATAAGGGGAGACCATGTTGTTTAACCTGATGTAAACAAAAGTAGCACACTGTATATTAAATAATGTCAACACTGAAATAGATGATTTCCTACTACTTTTGGTTCTATTTAAAGGCAGAACCTACAGAAGTCAAAATAGGACCATTTCAAAGCATTCCCAAACAAAGCCCTCACTGAATTAATAATATTAGGTAAATGGCTGTGTGTGTTGGATGAGGAGTGTTTTGGTGTGGGTAAACAAAGATCTATATATTTGGTGTACCTTCTACTAATTTGATGAATTTTTAAACAGCTCTGCGCCACCAGGGGAGCCCTCAATGAAGATTTTAAAATTGGTCCACATCAAAAGAAAAAAAGTGGAAATCTGAAAAATTTGGATACATGTTCATGTCTGTATATGTTTTAACTACATATATGCACATATAACTATGCATAACTAATTGTATGTATATGAAATGTATATACATACATTTATGAAGAAATATGTAAAACTATAGCATTCAAAAATGCAAATTTGTTCTGGAAATGTGTTCAGTAATTTACATTTCTATCTAAACCTTTCAACAACTTTTTAAGGTACATCTTAATATTACCTATTTTTATCCTATTAAGAAATTTAGTCTCAGAGAAGTTATTTTACTTTGACATCATGCCACAAGTAATTGGTAGAACCAGTATAGGAATGAGTATCGTCCTGAATCTGTTGCGTGACCCCTTATTTGGTGAGTAAGAACGGCACATGACTTAGCTCTATTCACAAAGACGAATGTACAGTTCTTGGCTATGGTTTCGAAGTGCACCACAAAAAAAAGAAACTTGAGGGCTTCCCTGGTGGCGCAGTGGTTGAGAGTCTGCCTGCCGATGCAGGGGACACGGGTTCGTGCCCTGGTCCGGGAGGATCCCACATGCCGCGGAGCGGTTGGGCCCACGAGCCATGGGCGCTGAGCGTGCGCGTCCGGAGCCTGTGCTCCGCAATGGGAAAGGCCACAACAGTGAGGGGCCCGCGTACAGCAAAAAGAAATTTGACTCTCAATACCATGGCCAGCTCATATTTTTCTCATATACAGCCATATCTAAATGCTAAACTGATTAGCATTTAGAGGGTATATATTAATGATAATACTGTTAGGCATCATTTGATACCCAAGACCTAATACTGCTTACCCGCTGGTATGGGGTTTTAAGGTTAAATAAGAATATGACCTACATTTCCATTAATACTGGCCATCATAACAATTTTCAGTTGTAGTGAAAGTTAATATAACCTTAAACATCATGATAAAATACTAATAACCAAGGACTAACAGTCATGATCTACTTCACAGAGACATGAATAATTATATATCATAATACATAATGTATGTTCATTTTAAGCTATTTTTATGGGCTATGACCCAGGCCAGTTAGGTTTTTTTGTCGTCAGCCTGTTGTGTTAAACAACCACTTTTGGAGGTTAATTGAATATTGTTTGTGATCTTGTGATCAGCTGACACTGAGGATTTTAACCGAATTCATAAACAAGGATGTGTGCATAGATGAGGAAATACAATGATTGCTTTGGGTTTTTTCCCAAAACCATCCTGGCAAAGAGACTTTCACACCCCACAGCTCCACATCTGCAACTGCAAAATAATTAATTTGTTGCCAAGCCATTGTGCATATTCCAGGACACCAGCCAAGATCTAACACTGGCATCATTAAGTGAAAAATATTGTAACGTTTAATACTGTATTTCCCTGCTTCAATTTGCCAATCAGTGATGTCAGTAGTATCCTGTTCTTTAGGAAACTTAATTAAATTCTTTCATTCAGATAATCAACATTTGTGCTTCCAACCACTCTTTAAATAGAGTCATTCTTTGTCTGGCAGCTGTGAGAACTTTTTACCCCATCCCCTCACAGAAACAAATGGAGAAAAAAAATTTTTCATTTAACATTTAGATAATGAAATCCTGTTTGAGATACCATTCATTGGTATGTTGCTGTTTTCACAGTAAAGCTTAAACCTGAGGTTTATTCAAGCCAAGTGGATATATGAATCCATGAAGTTTGGTAGAAATGAACTAATTGCCTTAACTCACCGCATCAAAATGTCATTCGCTATTCCAAGCCCTATCAGAGAAAGCACATACTGTGAATGGCATGGCTTTGAAATTTGAAGATATTTCAAGCCAAAATCATACACTTCGGATTATGGTTAATGTAAAAGGAAGAATCTTAACTACAAACAGACCTTCACACTAATCAGAAATAAGCGTTCATTAATTTTAAAGCATCTTGGTAAAGAGAGATGCTTCAAAGTATGTACGCCATCAAAGCAGGATCTGTTTTCATTTTTAAATTTTTAGTCAGCATATCCTTACTGTTCAATACAATAGCTAGCATAAATTTATCAATAAATAGCTGCTTCTCTTTTTCATATATACACACTTGTGCATATGCATATAGATACACATTCAATTTAGGCCATTACAAAAAACAAACATGTATACCTAGGTCATTACATGTATATGTTTTATCTATTCATCTTGTGTATCTCTAATATAAATTGTGCATTTGGAGACTCTGAATTAAATTGTTACTTAGCCTTTCAAAAAAGACATTTGCAAACATTTAAAATGTTTATGGAAATACTGATCTTTAACCTTGGAATACCTTTGAGAATTAGTATATATTTTAAAACCACACATTTATGGCTGTTACACTCTTTCCTCATATATAAGCCCAAAAAATAAGAGCCGAGTGCTAGAAAAATGTATTTATGAAATTCATTCTCACCATCTGCTTAACCTACCACCCAACTGAAACTATAGTAGCAAAGTTAATAACCATTTGTCCTATACCTGTTTCACACTTAAGATAGTATAACTATCTTAGTCTATATAATTAAAAGCACTGTTGAATTGACAAATTTAATTAATTAGACTACATCTAAACACTGATGTTAGAACATTCATGCCCTCAAATAGTTTTTATTTGGTTTGAATTATTTTATTTTATATTAACACAACCTAAATTAACTGAAACTCTCAATTTTTTGTTTCATATACACCTAACTTTTCACTTTGACTTGGGTGGAGAAACTTTCTCCCAAGAGAGATCTGGACCCCTCATGACTCCAGCTGTGTTTGACGACCCCCTGCTGACCTCCCCAAGCCAAATAATGGCCCAACACCTGTTTAATTACCTTGAACAACAAACCTTTAGCACTAAGCATATTTGGTGTTTACTAGGAAAAAAGGGAAGCTATGCCTCTGATTATAAAAAGATAACAAAATAGTCATAACCAGTATGTCTACACTGATCAAGTCTGCCTGATACCTAAACAGGACACATGAAGCAATGAAATAAGAAATTTACTGGCTATTAAATGCAAAATTCCCAACACTATGGTTTAGGTAATTAGATTTCAGCACACTTATTTCTTTGGATAAATTCAAGGTAATCCAAAAAGTCTTATTCTGAGAGAACAAACCTACTGAGAATGAATAAAGGAATATTTTTCTAAAGCAATGGAATCAAAGTGCTTTTATTTCTTAATGGGTTTTCTATTTTTTTACACTAAATGTATTCGGTACTATGCATGTGCAAGAGGAAAACATAGTTTTCTAGTGCACTTGCTGAAAATGAAACATTTGTCTTCTATTTGGAGTTTTACCTCCTTCCCCAGCCATGTGCCTCTCTCTTAGATCACTGCTCAACTCACGTGCAATTTACATGTGAGCAATGTTTGAGATCCTACTATTAGAATTCCTTTTCTAAGATAATTATCCCAGTCACTAAAAGTATCTATTTTTACCATACCTCAGAAATCTTATGGATGTTTCCAACTTGCTGAAAATATATGTAGCCCACACATACTGAATTTCAAAAGGCTTGAACAGATTGTGTGCATGTTTAATAGGGCGTGATGCCCTTTGCTGAGAATGAACAGGCATATGTGAGCCTTTAGCCACAGCCAGCCACCAGCGTCCCTTTCCCACAATAATGACTCTAAAATGACAAGCCGCCCCCCCGCCATCTGCAGAGGAGCACAGTAAGTTTTTCTGTGTCAGTTTTACAATTTAACACATTGTCAATACTGCATGTGAGTCAAAAATTCAGGGCTTCCCTCTTGGCGCAGTGGTTGAGAGTCTGCCTGCCGATGCAGGGGACGCGGGTTCATGCCCTGGTCCGGGAAGATCCCACATGCCGCGGAGTGGCTGGGCCCGTGAGCCATGGCCGCTGAGCCTGCGCGTGTGGAGCCTGTGCTCCGCAACGGGGGAGAGGCCACAACAGTGAGAGGCCCGTGTACCGCAAAAAAAATAAATAAAAAATTCAACAGGTTTGCTTTAAGTCATAATTTATATATGATCATATATACACGCTATATACATATAATTGTTTCCTTGGTTCTCACCAACAAGTGATCTCTTCTGATAACTTAATAGTGATTAAAGGAGGGTAAACTGTAGGTGTTAGATTACCCACACAAGCCGTAGTTATTTGGAATTCATTCTCATCTCCTTTTAATAAACACAGATGGGTAAAGATGGTGAAATACATAAAAGAGAACAAAATATACTGGGAAACTTTTCTCCCTGGTTACTAGACCAAGGCAAAACGAGCCATTAAAAGAAAATCCTTCTGGAAAATCAAAATCACACACAGACTCCAAGCATGTTTATGTTTTCAGCTTGGCTTAGAAGTACAATGATTGTAGTTAAAACAAAGTGTTATTTCTCATTCCTCACACGGCAAATCAGTTTTAAAACAATAATACAAAGTTGGCCAGAGCAAAGGAAACAGAAACTCTCATATATGGCTGGGGAGAGAGTAAATGGTGCCGTCACTGTGGGTCTCATCTGGGCTCATGGCTTTAAATATGCTGTCTATGCCCATGGTAGAATGAATTCGTGTTCTCATGCTGCACTTATCTTTATATCCACAGCCTCTACTACGTAACTTTGCCCTTTCTCCCTTAAAAAATAGAATGTAACTCTCCACTTCCTGACTTCAGGGGTGGGCTTGCCATTTAGTTTGGCCAATGGGATGATATTAAACATGTGCTTGAGCAGTAGGGGTTAGCCTCATATGCCTCTGTTATCACCATAAGGAGGTAGCTGGTGCCCTTAAGCCTGAGTCCCAGAAAGAATACACATGGAGAAGACCAAAACCCAACCCAAAGTGAGGAGCACAGTCCAGCCTGACCCTTAGCTTAAGCAGAAGCCCAGAGAAGCCCAGCCTTGATGAGCCAACTCCAAGTCAGCTTGCAGACTGTGAGAAGGAAAAATCTTATTGTTGTATTCTACTCAGATTCTCTGGTTATTTCTTACACAGCAATAACTGACTGATAGATGCTAAGGATCCCCCAAAGCATTTCTCTTTGCCTGATTTTTCTCTTAAGTCCAACTCCTACTGCCTACTCAACATTTCTAATATTTCAAACTTGGCACGTCCCAACACTGAGGACGTGACATTCTTCTTCAAACCTGCTCCTCACCGACTTTCTCATCTAATTATTGGCACAGCATATTTCCAGTTGCTCAATACAAAATAAACTGAGTCATCTTTGATTATTTTCTTTCCCTCCCTCCTACTTTTAATCTTTTAATAAATCCTGGCAGCTCTATATTAAGGATGTGTACAGTTGTTTTCCTTTTCACGGATATTTCTTGTGTTTCACTGACATTCTTTCTTTCTACAGAATTGAAGTAGTCTCCTAACTAGACTTCTTGCATCTGCCCTTACCCCAATTAATTATAGTCTTGACATGAGAGCCAGAATGCTAAGTCAGATAATGTCATTCCTCTATTCAGACCCTGCCATGGCACTCCATCTGATCAGAGCATAAGCCACATCCTTACCATGACCCAGAGGACCGTACGTAATCCAGTCCCATTTGTTCTCTTCGTACCCTATTACTTGCTTCCTTGTTCATTTGGCTCTTGTCATACTAGCCTCCTCTCAGTTATTTCCAGAGATTAGGTACATTCTTGGCTAAGGCATTTTGAACTTGCTGATCACTAAGGCAGAAAGTCTCTTTCTCTACAGGTGTTCTCCCTGTCCTCAAGTTTTTACCCAAGTAACCTCTTCTTGAAACAAAGTGGAAAGCTTTCTCTAGCGGAGCCATTTAAAACTGCAACGCCTGCCCCCCCCCACACACTATCTACCTCGCCCCCCACAGTAATAAACACCCTTAAGAGTGCATAGTCTTTTGTCTGTTTTGTTCACAGCCACATTACCAAGTGCACAGAATGGTTTCTATCATCATGGTCGGCACTCAAAAAATATTTCTGATGAATGAATAAATGGCAAAATTTATGAAAAAAATTAAGAGTTTTCAAGAATTCCCACAATAAGTAATGAGACAAACATGCAGGTCTTTGGCTATAAAGATGATATAAACAGATTGACAAAAGCAAAACAAATTAAAACTAAATATTCAACATTAAGAGGCTTATAAAAAAATCATGTTACATCCATATAATGAAGTAGAATACCTGCAAAAAATGCAGAGAAAAAGCATGACGTAGATTAATACTTAATCACATGTGGAAATGTTCATGTGGACATAGATGGTATTATCGTAACATATTTATTTTTAAATCCCAATTTCTATTAAAATATTATTAGATAATAGATGACTAATTGATAAATACATATATAGACATCTGAATTAACACTGATTTTCCCAGAATAGTGAGAAAAGGCAAATTTGTGATATTAGTTTGTTGTGGTTCTGTGATTTTTCCAATTTTCCATAATGAGAGAGGTTACTTACTTACATAATCAGAAAATCAAAATGTCTGTAACATGTATCCATATCTAGAAAGAATACTTTGCCCTCTTTTTCCAAACCATAGCTTTTAAAAAGCAAGACATGACTTGGGTGACAAATGGAATCATACGTGTAGCATAATCGCTACCTCTGTTCTTCCTGAATAAGACGGATGATCTGGAACTTCAAGACTAAAACTGTACAGGGAGAATTCACATCTCTTGGATTCTCCATTTAAAAAATCATATTATCCTATTATATTCTCCCTTTAAATTAGCTCAGTTTGAGAACCTCTTAGTGGCTCCAGAAAGAGTGTATAAGGCCTAGAAAAGGCCAGATATGTTTGCTTCCAACTCAGGCCTCCAAAACACAGCTCCCATGGTGATTTGATTAAGATCAAAAATGGGCAGAAGACCTAAATAGACGCATCTCCAGAGAAGACATACAGATGGCAAAGAGATACATGAAAAGATGCTCAACATCACTAATTATTAGAGAAATGACAATCAAAACTACAGTGAGGTATCATCTCACACTGGTCAGAATGGCCATCATCAAAAAAAATCTAGAAACAATAAATGCTGGAGAGGCTGTGGAGAAAAGGGAACCCTCTTGCACTGTTGGTGGGAATGTAAATTGATACAGCCACTATGGAGAACAGTATGGAGGTTCCTTAAAAAACTACAAATAGAACTACCATACGACCCAGCAATCCCACTACTGGGCATATACCCTGAGAAAACCATAATTCGAAAAGAGTCATGTACCACAATGCTCATTGCAGCTCTATTTACAATAGCCAGGACATGGAAGCAACCTAAGTGTCCATCAACAGATGAATGGATAAAGAAGATGTGGCACATATATACAATGGAATATTACTCAGCCATAAAATGAAACGAAATTGAGTTATTTGTAGTGAGGTGGATGGACCTAGAGTCAGTCATACAGAGTGAAGTAAGTCAGATAGAGAGAAACAAATACCATATGCTAACACATATATATGGAATCTAAGGGGAAAAAAAAGGTCATGAAAGAACCTAGGGGTAAGACAGGAATAAAGACACAGACCTACTAGAGCATGGACTTGAGGATATGGGGAGGGGGAAGGGTAAGCTGTGACAAAGTGAGAGAGTGGCATGAACATATATACACTACCAAACGTAAAATAGATAGCTAGTGGGAAGCAGCCGCATAGCACGGGGAGATCAGCTAGGTGGTTTGTGACCACCTAGAGGAGTGGGATAGGGAGGGTGGGAGGGAGGGAGACACAAGAGGGAAGAGATATGGGAACATATGTGTATGTATAACTGATTCACGTTGTTATAAAGCAGAAACTAACACACCATTGTAAAGCAATTACAATAAAGATGTTAAAAAAAAAAAACACACCTAAGAATATAAGTATATTTAATTTCCAGAAGTAAAGTCTCTTTTAACGGCATATATGCATGTGTGTGTAAAAAAAAAAAAAAGACCCATGTAGCCCAATGTTCATTACAGCACTATTTACAATAACCAGGACAACCTATAAGTCCATCGACAGATGAATGGATAAAGATGAAGTGGTACGTATATACAATGGAATATTACTCAGCCATAAAAAGGAATGAAACTGGGTCATTTGCAGAGATGTGGATGGATCTAGAGTCTGTCATACAGAGTGAAATAAGTCAGAAAGAGAAAAAAAATACCATATATTAACGCATAACGTGGAATCTAGACAAAAGGTACAGATGAACCTATTTGCAGGGCAGGAATAGAGATGCAGATGTAGAGAATGGACGTGTGGACACAAAGGGGGAAGGGAAGCGTGGGATGAACTGGGAGATTAGGACTGACATATATACACTACCATGTGTAAAAGCGATAGCCAGCGGGAACCTGCTGTATGGCCCAGGGAGCTCAGCTTGGTGTTCTGCGATGACCTAGATGGGTGGGATGGGAGGGAGGTCCAAGAGGGAAGGGATGTATGTATACACAGAGCTGATTCACTTCGTTGTACAGCAGAAACTAAAACAATTATAAAGCAATTAATAAAAAAATGCAGAGTGATGGGGCTCAGGGCAGGTCATGACAAAATATACCAAAATGGCATATTGATTACTTTGAATTAAAGTTACTTAAGAAACAGCAGGTACAAGGAGGACATTCTGATCCTCCTTTGTCCCCTGAAAAGCGGTAAATAAATCTCCCATGTAAAAGGTACCCTCCCTGTACCAGGTGGTACACACACATCCCTATTGTCAAACGTAGGGAATTCGGGGCCAATAAAGCTGTGTAAACAAACTGCCTAGATTCTTCACTACTTAGTACCCAAATCTAAGTTTCTTTGTCTTGTCAGTTCATCACAAATTTATTCTTTCTTTGTGTAAAAGGTCTGAGAGCTGCCTCCTTTGGTCACATCTCAGGGACTCGTATCTTCGGAGCCCCCATATATATGAAATTAAATTGTTTTTTCTGCCAGTTAATCTGTCTCACTTCAATTTAATTATCAGACCGGCCAGAAGAACCTACAAGGGTAGAAGACAATTCCCCCCCGCCAATAAGAATTTTGAGTTGTTTTTATTCTGTCACAGATTGTTAAAATTTCTACCCAAAGCATACCATCGCTTGCAGACATAAGAAACATAGATATTAATGGAGAAGATAAAAATATGATAATTTTACAAATTTATCTCCTAATCCCTTCCACCAAATCCACAATTCACATTATCTCATCAATTTTTATACAGCTTATTTCCTATGTAACTATTTCTTATATTTCAGAAACAATTTAAAAAGAGGAGAACAAAGAGTATTAAATTCATTTTAGAGTTCCATTTATTGGAAAAATATTCTATCTTCACTCAAAATGTGCTACTTGCAAGTACTTGCAAAATAGCCTAAATATTTCTCTTTTTGTCATTTAGAAATAAAGTCAAGAAATTATAAAAATAAACCGACTTATTTAGTTCAAAATGCAAAAATTGCAAATATGAACTCATTTAATCAGGTTTTGGATTTTCATGCACTAACACTCGTTTAAATTCAATCTACATTTTAACATACAGTAATTTTTAACTCAAATATAACATGATTTTTAAGTTAATTTGCTAATATGTCTTGAATAAGAGCATGATTAAATTTGTATAAAGATGGTAAAAAATGAAGTTCAAACATACTATTTGATAGTACGTGAATACTTTAACGTTAGTAGGTATCTTTTTATTATTAATAAAAACTAAAATTAAGAAATAATTTTTTAAATCTTTAAAAGGGGGGAAATATCATTACTAAACCCATTCCTTAAAGAAGGACAGCTCATTTTCTTAGGACAGGAGACATGAACCACTGCTGAAGTTGCTGCCAGGTAGGCAGACTCCTTACACAGTGAGGCAGCAAGGCTTGCCTGCGAGTTCACAGGCAAGATTCCATTTTTCCAGGATCTTTACCGCTACCAGCTACAGGAGCTACACAAAGAGGGGGAGGGAAAATGGAGATGAGAAGGTAGTAACGGCTGCACAAATTACCTGGGATGCCTAGAGCATGTTATTTCACCTCGTGTAGAAAAAAGAGAGAGAGAGAGGGAGAGCGAGTTTATGTAGTTTCAGTAAATTAATTATTTTCCCAATGAGGGGGGGAAGGAGGGCTTGAAGGGACACTGATTTTATTTTGGATGATAAATATTATCTTATGCCACTAGACGTATAGGTGTGTGTTCCTTTGTCTGCCAACTAATTTAAGGCATGTGGGTGTCTTGACCATTTGGCTTAGAGCTGAAAATGCCACACTGAGGTCTGTCTTTGCTCTATAGGAATATCTCAAACTGGCAGAAGAAAATAAACACCATGTTAAACTTGGAGTTCCTGTCCCTCTATAAAACTTAAAACAAATAAGCTGGAACCCTACGGCTGCGGGTGACTCAGACCCACAAAGGAGACAACTTCAGAAACAGCCTCTCTGTTCTCTTTTTCACTCTATCAGTAGCAAGTTGATTAGACTGCTTTCCCATCATCCAAAGCATCCCACCTGCTATGGGCCTGACACAGTCTTTGTGTGCTGGAGAAGGCTGGGGCTCCCATAGAGCGAGAGGAGGATCATCCTGGACTGCTGATTCTAGATCTCATTGAAAACAATCACAAAAATCACAGGGGAAAAACATATCCATGTAAATTAAACTAGGTAATCTGTGTAATTATTACTAATTGATTCATCTTCATGAGTCCAGTCCTTTAATATCTGAAACATATATATATATATATATACACACACTCATACACACTATATGTGTGTATATATATATACACACACACACACTCACACAATTTCTACAAAAAGTGCCCACACATTTTATACATTTATACATATTCATACATACAAACCTAATCCTTAATGGTAGAGATGCTAAAAAATGAAAATTTATAAAAGCAAAGGATAAAAGTGCCCCCAATATAGGTAACTAGAAAGAAAACCAATTATCAAAGCAGAAGCTAAAATATTTGAGTCATGTGAAGTTACAAAGTTTAATGAGAAATAGCCTGAGAATAGAATTGCAAAGATGAATGATTCAACTTGCAATGCTTTGTTAACCAGGACTTTCAAAATGATTAAAGTATGATTATTTGGCTCGTTAAATCTTATTTTGAACTATTTTGCCACTCACCTAGCATAATGAGGATGTTAGAATTTGCCAGAATTCGACATTTTTCAAATTCTATAGGTTACTGTTAATATGGTGACCACTGTCAGATTTTTAAACATTAGTATATAAGACTTCTGTGCCCACAGATATGCCCATCATATCTAAGTTATGAAACTTTCATCTTCTTCAGGGTGTAAAAATTCTGCCATCATAATAATCCACATGCAATTGGGAATACTCTGTTTTGTGGCTGTGATTTTGAATTGTCATCTACACTCTAGAGGATGAATGACATTCAGGTTTCTTAAAGCTGGGCTACAAAACCTCAACAGAAGCGGACATTCTCAGTACTGCCTATTTTTGGCAGCAGGGTGAGTCTGCATAGAAACCAGATTTATCAAGTGTTCCACAAATTACATCTTCAAGAAAAAGAGGAAAGGAGACATCTTTCTGTACGGCTTAAAGCTAATAATTTCTCACCAAGTTAAAAAAAAAAATTTCAGACACAATAAAAAAGGATGCCCAACCTATGTATTGATAAAGCCATAGACGCACAGCCTGATGTGACTCCAGGGTCTAAACTCTTTGCTTGAACAGGGCTGCCCTTGTATTTGACATGAAATGAAGATTATGTTCTGGTTCTGCAACCATCTTCTCTCCTTCTATTCATAAGTTTTCTATTACCTGCTGGACTATTGTGTTACTGGTAGTAACACACAGTTCTTTGTACAGAAGGACCATCCACAAAATAAGCAGCCCTTTATCCAGCCATTGCAAAACCTGCTTTTAGAAACTAAATACATTGCTTCCCAAAATGGAATAGTTTTTATCGGGCTAGTAATGGGAGAAATGAAATATGGGGAGAAAAAAATTCCTATTCTTTTGAGTGTTTGCATTCCTTGAATATCAACAGTTTTTGGTTTTTCGAGGGCCATCTAGGCATATTTTTCCTTTAATCATTTTCAATTCTGAAAATTGAAAAATAAAATTCTGAAAATTGTGAGCAACGAACTTGGGAGAAACTGGGAAGCCAAAGATATGCAATCTGTCACTTTATTAATAGATTTAGGTGAAAAGCTATGAAGCGACCCATTATGCCCCTAAGCACTCTGATTCTTCTGTAATCTATAAAATTAATCATGATTAAAATTACTCTACAATATTAGATCTCTGGTATAAAAGAAATAAACTCAATCTTTATAATATTAACGCTATTAAGGCATAATGGACCTTTTCTGTTGTGAAGCAAAAATACGTTTAACATTTTTTTCTTTTGGACCATTCTTTGAGACTACTTGGTTGCCATTTAGTCAGCAATTCTCACAGTAACATAAGTCATTATGTCTGCTTGGTTCATTCTCTTCCAGAGTGGTGTTTAAAAAGAGATATATACAGGGACTTCCCTGGTGGTCCAGTGATTAAGACTCTGAGCTTCCACTACAGGGGTTTGATCCCTGGTCAGGGATTCCACATACCATGCAGTGTCGTCAAAAAAAAAAAAAAAAAAAAACCAAAAGATGTATACAATAAAATGGTGACATAACTGAGTAGTTTAATGAGAATGGTTAGTTTCTTCACCAACATTGCTACTTTCTAAAGTTGAAACAGGACTGTGCAGGAAAACATAAAAATTGTAATGCAAAAGAGTACCTTTTGCTGACAGAGTCTGAAAACATAACTAAATAGACAATAGGAAAAGTATTTATGTGTTCACACGAACCTTCCTGTATATAGCAACGTGAAGTTCACTTAAATCAGAACAATGCCTCAAATTGTATTCATTTTGCTAAAACTGGGTCATACTTTAACATAGATTTTTAAAGAGCAGCTCTCAATTACAAGGATAGATTTTAGCATAAATACCTTCCCACCCAAATACATGCGTTTTTCAGTTTTGTAGTGATGGAGAATACTGAGTTACCGCTTCCAATCTTAGGAGCGGGGTTCTCAAAATACTGTCCAGAGACCTCTGGGGGTCCCTGAAATCCTTTCAGGGGATCTATGAGGTCAAAAGCTATTTCATAATAATATTAAGATATTATTTGGTTATACACTTTCTCATGAGTGTACAGTGAAATATTTCAGAGACTACATGACACGTGCTATTACGACAGAAATAGACCTGAGATCCCAGCTGTCTTCTCTAAATCATACATTACTGAGCTTTGCAAAAATGCAAAACAAGGCCATTCTTCTCATTAATTATTTTTGTTCTAGAAAACATTTCTTATAAAAACATGCTGTTCATGTTAACATTCAATTGCTTTATTATTACTATTTCAATTAAAGAAATTTTAGTGCCTCAATTTTAATTTCTAATATGGTAAATATTGATATAGACTACATTTTAAAAACCTTTGGGGTGTCCTCAGTAATTTTTATGAGTGTTTGAGAAACTCTGTCTTAAAACATACTTGGCCATTACAACACCCTTCTTACAGAAACTTTGTAAATTAAAAAGAATACTAAGTGCAGGTACCAGTCCAGAAATTTCCTTTGTATCTGTCCTTTTTACCTAAAGCAATGTGGCCGCTGAGCAGGAGTTCAGGAACTTCCTAAGTGATTGATAGACAACGCTTTAACTGGGGAAAAGAGTAAAAACAATACAGGTTTCTAGGAGTTTGGCAACTACAGATACCTCCCTTGCTGGCAATTTTATTTAAATTATATCAAGTTTCCTCCAATCAGATTTTTCCTGACCGCGTAGTAAACGATTTAGAAAAATAATACTCTATGTTCTGCTCAAGATAATGAGTCTGTTGTGCCTAAAAGTAGTGATAGATGATGTCTGGGTGGGAACTCCCATCTTTATTTATTCAATGAGTTCTGCCGTTTCCCCCCAGTAATGTCACAGTGTAGCTAAATAAAGTTGTCTTGGTAATGCTTAATATTGTTCCACCCAGTATATGAAGATCAGGGCTCTCCCACGACAGAAGCCCGTTGCGGAGCACAGGCTCCGGACGCGCAGGCTCAGCGGCCATGGCTCACGGGCCCAGCCGCTCCGCGGCATGTGGGATCTTCCCGGACCGGGGCACGAACCCGTGTTCCCTGCATCGACAGGCGGACTCACTGCGCCACCAGGGAATCCCTCAAAAGTCATTTTAAAGCTCTTCTACAAAATTCTGTTATTCTTGCTCTAACACATTCTCATTTGAATTAAAACCAAGGACTTAAATTGAGATTGTTCAGTAGATCTAACTTTTTCTCCGACAGATTCTCTCAGCATGAGAAATACTAAACATTGAATTTTGCTCCCCGACTTGGATATAGGTTTCTTTCTTTATATTACTAATAGATAGGTGGTTAGCATTTTACTACCAAGTTAGTTTCAAATGTCATCTCTAAATCCTAAATCTAAACTAGGAATCCTTTCCTCACATGCTAAAGAGTAATTCAAAGCAAAATGTTTGAGAAACTCTACCTTAAAACATACTTTGGACTGGTCATCAATTGTGCCATTCTTTCTGCTACTGCTCTAGAAGGAAAGAAATTTCTAACTAGCTGGGAATTACCAAGTTTAATATGTCAGAGTATAGTACCATCAGATAAATTCAGTCATTAAGTGATCCAAGTGTAGGATAAGATTCCCTCCATACAATGCAACTCCAACTGGAATCTTCCAGTTGATATTTTTAACAAGTGCACGGTGGTGTGATGAGTAGAAATGCTCAAGCTAGAAAGGTCTCTATTTCAGTCCCAGCTTTGATATTTACTGGCTATGTGATATTGCCAAGTTAATTTTAACCATACTGAGTCCCAGTTTTCTTTCTGTAAAATGGGAATAATAACGTCCGTCTGGAAGGACAGTTAGGAGGCTATATGGAAAAATCCTAGCACATTTACTGGCACATGGTAGACAGTTAATCAATAGTAATTACTATATAGCTAATAAGGTAGACTTTCTGTTGTTCTTTTACTTAGGAGTATCTGTTACTATACTGAATTTGAAGAAAGCTTGAAGTGATGATCTAAATTTGCCTAAGAAGTCTGAGAACCTGATGGAATGAATGGGATCAAGAATTCCATCTGCCTTTAAGATAAAAGGTTCTGAATTTATTCATACAGACTAGGATGACAGAATCATGCATGTTAAATAATGTTATGTATTTGGACTATCCAGATTTGGGGGATTATAACAGTAGAAATATCTTGGGGAAAAAAATATCCAGTAGCAGTCATGGAATAATACAGAAGTGCGGAGGGGAAATGTCTGAGTTCATCTCAAGCTACTAAACAAGAGCAAACACAAAACCAATTAACTACTGCCTTGACTGAGAAATTGCTTGGGTGAAAGGCAGGGATGAGGCAGGCAGGGAAAACACTGGACCTGATGTTTATTTAAATAGATGAGTTCTAGAGTACGATAATTTGGTACCCTGTTGGGTACCTCAGTTAGAAAGGAATATCTTACAACAAGTAGACGAGCACACATAGGATATTTTTTGTCCTGTGGCTCAGCCAGCTTCCTCAAGGACAATTTTAGTAATCTTAGCGAGCACGTTACCGGATCACTTTCCTTGTGCATAATGTGAGATGACTATGTAGGAATGCAGCCAGAAAATGGAAATATACTTGGTGCTAGTAAAGCTACTTATTGATAGTGTGACCAGGACGAGAGTGTAGACACCCTAATTGTTAGAGCAGTCCTTACGTGACTCTCTGTGAGGTTTACATAGCCAGTCAAATGAGTCAGAACATGAGTAACTGCCAGCCTATCTCTACTCATGTGGTATTTTTAAAAATCTAATTCTTAAGAGGTATATCAACATCAATTTATTAAATAGCTTTCCCAGGCTAGATCTTTATCTAGAGCAATTTCCATAAACTGACACTCGAAACCACAACTCATTCATCCTCTTACTTTTGACCATTACTATCCAAAGCTGAAATAGTTCTCAGGACATGCTGCTCTACTAGCAGAGCATTCAAAGCCTAGTTAGCACATTACGTTAGCCTAGATGCGCCAGCTCCAGGTGGTCTTGCAAAAATATTGAACCCCCTATACCCTTATGACAATAGATTCTTCCTCATGGTGCCACACATCCACCCTTTCCCCAAGCTAACACAATCAAAATGCACTTCTACACATGCTCCCCTGGATCCTGCCAGCTCATATTAAATGTTTACTGCAATTCTTCTGTAGTATAGGCTACTTCCTACTGGTAAAGGGTGTATAATTTCCCTGTGCAGGCTGTTCTAAGACTTGCTTTTTGTTCTAGGCCTAGGAGCAACGAGGGGCCATAGTCATGTATCTTGTGGAAAACAGACACCATCTTAGAAGGCATCAGCTTCCAGAAAAAGGGCTTTACTCTGGCAGTGAGGAGAGGACTTATTCTGCCAGACACAAAGTTCTGGGAGGCTGAGTTAGGGTTCAGGAGTCTCAAACTCACCCACTGAAGTGTCACTATCCGTGTTTCATAATTCTACCTCTTTTCCATTAGAACCCTGTCTTTGACGTAAGCTCTATTGAGGCTGGGAATTTTGTCCCCTTTTCAGAACTAGGCCTGAGGTTTAGCAAGTCTGCCTTGTGGCTGCAGGAAATAAAAATCTCTTTTACAGCTGCCACTACAGGCCCTCTGGCTTTAGAACATGACTCTTAAGTTTGCAGTTAACTGCAGTATACCTATCATTTTCCTTTCAAAGTCTCCTGTATCATTAAAAGTAGTTACCCTACTTTATTATTCTTAAAATAATCACTGTCCCATAATAACCTAGTGCCACATGGACTTGATGTCTAAAGGCTTTCCTTCTAATGGCTCTTCTTCCCAATTAACCACAAGTTGAAGTTTGACGTAATTAGGATGCCACTGCAGGCCAGAAGTTGATGTCACACCACTCTCACCAGCAAAGGGGTCCTTATTTATTTTACACAGATGAGCAGTCCACCTCCTATCTTGTCCTAAGAGTTCTCTTCTTAGAACCACTCTGGTTTCCTAGAAAACAGGCCCTGAGGCAAGGATTACCTACTAGTAATTTATTTGCAAGTGGAATTCCAGGAAAACAAAGCCGAGAATAAGGAAATGAAATAATGTGCTGTGTGAATGCACAGATTCTGCTTCATGAGAAGTTTACCAGATATACATGCCTATCTATGAGAGGAATCTACAAAAAAGGACAAATGGGGATACTGTGCCTTGAAAAATTCCATTAAAGGGAGAAAGCTAATTTATCCACCCAGTTTACTTTTATCTCCTGTCTTCCAATGGTCAAAATTCTCCCCAATTGGATTTAATTCCCTCATAGTTTTTGGGCCACATCATCCAGCCCCTTTGGCAACCAGGAGAAAGACAAGTCCATGCCCTTCTGTGAGATATTTTTATCCAAGTCCAGAAGTGATGAGAGATACCAAATACTCAAGATGCCATTGGCCCCAGAGGGCAAGAACACTTTGGCTGGTAAGTAGTTGGTCATTCGTCATCATTGCTGGGGTGGAGTATTACACCTGAGGCTCCAGGGGACAGTTGAGCCAAGAAAGGCTGAAAAATTACATGGCATATATACATGCAACTAAAACTTGCAAAAGTGATGAACTTAAAAAGCAGAAAACAAGACATCAAGGGGAAACCTTTCACACCTAATATTTGAGACCGTTCCTAATCTCAAGGTGAATAGCACTTGTTGACAATCATCAAATGCTCCAGCAAGCACTGAGGAAAGCTGAGAAGCAGAGGGCTGTGTAGTTAAACCTCCTGACCACTTTGCAGATGACCGGAAAAGAGAAGTTGGTTCATATTCAATACTAAAGACCATTTTATAGAGCAATGAAGAAAACAAGCTTCTTAGTTTGAATGAAGCCATTCAAGATCTGAATGTTCAATCACAGACACTCCCTCCTAACATCTTCCTATTACTAAAAGGCGGGGAAGAGAAGGAAGAACTTGCTCAGAGCAAAAGGAGAGGAGAAAACAAAGCAGAAAAGGTGATAAATGCCACCAGCAAAGGCTGTGCTCACACACCACAGCAGTGCTTCTCAAACTTTAATGTGCATACAGACGTCCACGAATCTTGTTAAAATACAGATTCTGATTCTGTGGTCCTGCACTAGGATCTGAGATTCCAGCTCTAAAAAGTTCACAGGTAACGCCAATGCTAATGGTCTGAAGATCACATTTTGTAATATTACAACATACTATCCAATATTAATGGTTATTACAGATGATACCTAACACTATAGGAGAAATCCTGAGAGAGTCTTAATTGTTTCCAGAAAAAAAGGAGTGTTTTATTATAGTCTGATAAAGAACTGGTTTCTGAGATCGCATCACAAAATGTACAAACCCAATCTGCTTCCGGGGCGTGCACAAGAGGCATAGGCAAATGGATTGTAAGAAAAATAAAAACTGTCTGTACTATTACAAAAGCAAGGTAAAAGAGATCTAGGGAAAGTTGGGAAACAGCGAAGGATCTTGAGGAACGAGCTGCTCTTCGAACCAACATAGAGGCTGCGATCCCATTTGGCAGGAGACTGCTATTTCCAATGACGTATGAAGTGAAAGGAAGAAGTGGTGATGGAGAGGGAAGGAATTTGGCTCTCAGTATCTCTGGATTATCGGTCACAAGTGGCTGTGGCTATAAAATCACTTAAATAGAGAAATCTAATCCACAACCCCATGAAAACTAAAAAGATTAGAATTATGTAGGTTGAGTGCAGGTATATCTCATTTTATTGTGCTTCACTTTATTGCACTTTGCAGATACTGCGCCTTTAACAAATTGAAGCTTTGTGGCAACCCTGAGTGGAGGAAGACTACTGGTGCCATTTTTCCAATAGCACATGCTCACTTCATGTCTCTGTGTCACATTTTGGTAATTCTAACCATATTTCAAATTTTTTCATTGTTATTATGGTGATCTGTGACATTTGATGTTACTATTGTAATTGTCTGGGTGTGCCACGAACCACACCCATATAAAATGGCAAACAAGTAATAAATACCGTGTGTGTTCTGACTGCTTCACCAACCAGGTGTTCCCCCACCTCTCTTCCTCTCTTCTGGCTTCCCTACTCCTTGAGACACAACATCATTGAAATTAGGTCAATTAATAACCTTACAATGGCCTCTAAGTGTTCAAGTGAAAAGAGGAGACATGTATCATCTCTCACTTTAAATCAAAAGCTAGAAATGATTAAGTTTAGTGAGGAAGGCATGTTGAAAGATGAAACAGGCCAAAAGCTAGGACTCTTGCACCACTTAGCCAAATTGTGATGCAAAGGAAAAGTTGTTGAAGGAAATTAAAAGTGCTACTCCAGTGAAACACAAATGATAAGAAAGCAAAACAGCCTTATTGCTGATATGGAGAAAGATTTAGTGGTCTGGACAGACAGACAAGCCAGCTACAACATTCCCTTAAGCCAAAGCCTCATCCAGAGCAAGACCCTACCTCTAGTTCTATGATGGCTCAGAGAGGTAAGGAAACTGCAGGAAAAAAAACTGAAGCTAGCAGAGGTTTGTTCTTGAGTTTTAAGCAAGGACTCCGTCTCTATAACATTGAAGTGCAAAATGAAGCAGCAAGTGCTGATGTAGAACCTGTAGCAAGTTATCCAGAAGATCTAGTTAAGATAATTCATGAAGGAAGCTACACTAAGTAACAGATTTTCAATGTAGATAAAACAATCTTATATTGGAAGAAGATGCCATTTAGGACAATCATAGCTAGAGAGGAGAAGTCAATGCCTGGCTTTAAAACTTCAAAGGACAGGCTGACTCTCTTGTTAGAGGCTAATGCAGATGGAAACTTTAAGTTGAAGTTAATGCTCATTTACCATTCTGAAAAGTCTACGGCCCTTAAAAATTAGGCCAAACCTACTCTGCCTATGCTCTATAGATGGAAAGCTTGGATGAAAACAAAGTATGGATGACAGCACATCTGTTTACAACACGGTTTTCTGAATATTTTAAGCCCACCATTGAGACCTACTGCCCAGAAAAAAAAGATTCCTTTCAAATTATTACTGTTCATTGATAATGCACCTGGTCACCCAAGAGCTCTGATAGATATGTAAAGCAGATTCCTGTTGTTTTCATGCCTGCCAACACAACATCCATTTTGCAACCCAGAGATCAAAGAGTAATTCTGACTTTCAAGATTTATTCTTTTAGAAATACATTTCAGAAGACTAGAGCTGCCATAGATAGTGATTCCTCTGACGGATCTGGGCAAAGTCAACTGAAAACCTTCTAGGAAGGATTCACCATTCTAGATGCCATTAAGAACATGAATGATTCAAGGGAAGAGGGCAAAAGAGCAACATTAATAGGAATTTGGAAAAAGTTTATTCCAACCTTAATGGACTGAACTTGAGGGCTTCAAGACTTCAGTGGAGGAAGGAACTGCAGATGTGGTAGAAACAGCAAAAAAAAAAAGAACTACAAGTAGAGCCTGAAGGTATGACTGAATTGCTATAATCTCATGATAAAACTAGAACGGATGAGAAGTAGCTTCTTATGGATGAGCAAAGAAAGTGGTTTCGGGCTTCCATGGTGGCGCAGTGGTTGAGAGTCCGCTTGCTGATGCAGGGGACGCGGGTTTGTGCCCCGGTCCGGGAAGATCCCACATGCTGCGGAGCAGCTGGGCCCGTGAGCCATGGCCGCTGAGCCTGCGTGTCCGGAGCCTGTGCTCCGCAACGGGAGAGGCCACAACAGTGAGGCGCCCGTGTACCGCAAAAAAAAACAATGAAGATGCTGAGAAGATTGTTGAAATGACAACAAAGAATTTAGAATGTTACACAAACTTAGTTAATAAAGCAGCGAGAGGGTTTGAGGGGATTGACTCTAATTTTGTGGCAAACTTCACTGTTGTCTTATTTTAAGAAATTGCCACGGCCCCACCACCCTGATCAGTCAGCAGCCAACAACATGAAGGCAAGACCCTCCTCCAGCAAAAAGATTACTTCTCTCCAAAGGCTCAGATGATGATTAGCTTTTTTTTTTAGCAATAAAGTATATTTAATTAAGGTATACACATTTTTTTTAGACACAATGCTATTGGACACTTGACAGACTACAGTATAGTGTAAACTTAACTTTTATATGCACTGAGAAGCCAAAAACAACTCACTTTATTGCGATATTCACTTTTATTGCCATGGTCAGCAACCAAACCCTCAGTGTCTCTGAGGTATGCCTGTACAATAACCATAAGATACAGAAGAGAAAAAATTCTGTCAAAGTTTTAAACCCAGATCCAAGTAACTGTGTGTGTGTGTGTGTGTGTGTGTGTGTGTGTGTGTGTGTGTGTGTGTGTGTGTGTGTGTGTGTCAGGCCTGGAGGTTTATTGATCAAGATTAACTTCGACTCCCTTGAAACACTTGCATAGGCCTTTGGGTAGCAGGCTTGTGCAGAAGCTTATATGAAAATAGGAGCAGAGAAGATACAAATCTTTTATTGTCCATTTGCTCTTTGGAGATAAATTTGGATCCTGTATGTTAAATTCAGAAAATTCTATTCCTAGAGAATTCTCAATACTTAAAGAGTAAAAGAAACAAAATTTGAGGAGAAACTATGAATTGAGAATAAGGATTTTTTCCCCACTATATAGGCAGGGTGTGGTCTAAATGGACCTTCATGGCCTACAACACCCAGACTCTTGGAACAGGTCTGCAAAGATTTCAAACTTTAATTCATGCTTTGTTAAGATCCTACTAATAACTTCTTGATAAAATCATGCTGAGTGCCTAACTTCACGTGTTTGTCCCATAGTGCCGAAATAGGATGAGAATTCCTGAGAACTTCTAGAACAATTCTAGTAAAAATCCTATGAATGGAATTGATGAAACTCTCTTGAATACTGAATAACAGTTTCTCTGGATTTAATAACTTATGAGATAAAAACATCAAAATCAGTATTTCTAAACCAGACATGTCTCTTGATCTTCAAACTACACTTAATAATACATCTTCTTCTTGATGTCCTATGGGAACCTCAAACTCAACACATGCAAAATTAGACTCAACACATTATTCCCTGCCACTAAAACTTTTTTCTTGCTTACTGCATTTTGGTTACCGTCAACATCATAGACCCAAGAATCCATAATCAGAAGTCAAGGACTCAGCTTAGGTTTCTCCCTTTCATCTCCTAATCCAAATCTTAAGTGACTCTTTAAAAAATCTACTGCATGTAAAATTTCCATTATTTAAGGCCTCATTATCTTCCAGTGAGACTACTGCAACAACTTTCTAACTAATTTCACTACCTCTAGCCTCACTCCTCTTCCCCAAAGATCTCAATCCTGCTACCCATCTATAGTGTAAGTCTGGTCATGTCTTCCACCTGGCGATAATATTTGTACTGACTCCTTATTTTGCATTGTTGAGGAGGAAGAAATTTTCCTCTACATTTCTAGGTTCTGCTGGCTGGTCTAGAATTAAACGGATATGAAAGTGATTAACTGGAGAAAATCAAACAGAAGTTTAATAACATGTATACATGGGAGAGACACAGAAAAACTGAGTAACTCACCAAAATGACAGAAACCCACACCTTAAATACTAACTTCAGCTAAAGACAAAAGAGGATGTTGGGGGTAGTGGTTTGGGACTCCAAAGTGGAGGAAGGCAATTCATACGAATATGGAAAAGCACATGTTTGGTAAACAAATGTTTACTAGGCCAAGCAGGGACAACGGATCACAGAGAAGAATTTTTTTTTTTTTTTTTGCCATACGCGGGCCTTTCACTGTTGTGGCCTCTCCCATTATGGAGCACAGGCTCCGGACGCGCAGGCTCAGCGGCCGTGGCTCACGGGCCCAGCCGCTCCACGGCATGTGGGATCTTCCCGGACCGGGGCACGAACCCGCGTCCCCTGCATCGGCAGGTGGACTCTCAACCACTGCGCCACCAAGGAAGCCCCCACAGAGAAGAATTTTAACAAACTTTGCTAGGTTCCTCCCCGTCTACACACCTAGTTCATACTGGAGTTTTCTATGGTGAGGGAGAACCTGTTCCAGGTCCACATCTGCATTTTTTAAGCAGTTGAGGAGGCAGGTCAGTTTCTTCCTGAGTCTCTTAGGCCTTGATTGTTTTCAGCTTGAAATAATCCACCTGCCAAAGAGGTATTCTGGGGTGATAAATTTTGCTCCCCTAGAGCAAAACCATTCAAGATTCCAAACTCTTTGAGATGAAATGTTCAGCCTTATGTGATTTTTTTACCTAACTAGACATCTCCCACCACTCCAGCAATTCTTGGTTCTGCCATAACAAGCAGAATAGAGATTGGCAAATACATCCTGCTCTGTTCCTTTTCATGTGCTGTAGTCTCTTCCTGGAATGACCTTTCTTCCCCAACTCTCCACAATACCTGGAAATTCATATTCATTTTCAAATCTCAGCATAACCAGTGTTACCTAAGAGAAACTCCTTTCCCCTCTCCCTACCCGTGAAAACAGTTAACCACTTCTCTTCTGGACTGCTTGTATGTTTCAGACATAGTTCTGTCATTGCACTTGGTACATTCTGTGGTAGTTTGTTTACATACCTATGCTCATTACTTGAACGTGACATTAAAGGTAAGTACATTGACTATTCTTTTTTTTTTTTTTTTTTTGCAGTACACGGGCCTCTCACTGTTGTGGCCTCTCCCGTTGCGGAACACAGGCTCCAGACGCGCAGGCTCAGCGACCACGGCTCAGGGGCCCAGCCGCTCCGCGGCACGTGGGATCCTGGAACCAGGGCATGAACCCGCGTCCTCCACACTGCACCACCAGGGAAGTCCACACTGACTATTCTTATTCACTCATGTTAAGCACTGTCAACTGAGACACGTAAATCTGTAATGTACAAATGCACACATACATGCGTACTTGCATGTAAGAATGAATGAATAAATTAATTAATTAATGCTGATTAAGTGCTTTGCAGTTTCAAGTTATCCAGCTTGCTTTCTCTCTGTATCTGACAATCATGTTAATCCTCTGATGGTATGTTCTTATTTTTAATATGGTAACCAATTCAATCCTTACATGTAGTAACAATAGCAACACAATTTAGAAACATTAAAAAGATTTAGCAAATTGAATATTTTTTCAGGTTGTTATCGTTCACCTACAAATGAAATATAAATGTGATTGACTCAATTATAGCTCCTTATATGCTTCTTTTCTCAGGTAGGCCCATGGAAATCTTTATAATATCTTTCTCTTTCTTTTAACTCTGAAGTGAGAGTTAATAAATTATCTTTTCCTGCTAGTGTTCACTCCTCTTCTCAGTTTGGGGTCTTCAAGAACCCTGAAGATTTTGTTTGAACAAAATGATAGTGAGGAAATTATAGTTTATTCAAGTCACCACACTAAAATGGATCACATAGAGCCTGAGAAAACATCAGAGAGGTAATTTTTTTTTTCTTTACATAGGAAAAGTCAACTTAAATTTCTTCCCATATAGTAACAGCAGAACTCAATACTGGCCACACATTAGAATCACTTAGCAAGCTTTACAAAGAACATCCCGATACCCAGATCCTGATGCCAGAGATATCACTTATCTTGATTGGGGCTAAGGCATTCATCTCCAGAGACTGTAATAAATAGTCAAAGAACAGAACCACCGGTAATAGATTCGAGAGACACTACTGGAAATGTAGAGAACAAAGCTTTGGATAAGTAACCTGTCTCATACAACAGGAAGGGAAGGCAGAGAGAAATAATCTCTAAACATACACACACAGGACAGCACTCCCTGGAAGTCTAGTGGTTAGGACTTGGTGCTTTCACTGCCGGGGCCCCGGATTCGATCCCTGGTCTGGGAACTAAGATCACACAAGCCATGCAGCACAGCCAAAAAATCACACACACACACACACGTTAAAAACAGCAATGCCTTTTCACAGATGTTGTCTCTCCTAACCTCTACCTCTGTGTGGTCTTCACTACTTATTCCTTTTGTAATGATCCACTGGGTAAGCCAGCCAGGTGGAGAAATGGAAAACCTATCTTTTCTGGTATGTTTTCTCCTGACAGTTGGTAGATGATAGCTTAGTTCTAAATTGAAAAAACGCAAGTTGTAAACCAACCACTCATGTGCAGTACTTCCCAACCATTGCCCAAACAGAGTTTTCTCGGAATGGACAAGAAATACGATTAATCTAAATTATCCATTATGTAGGAGGATGAGAATTCTTGAATTCTCATCTTACTTACTTCTTTACTTACTTAATTCTTTACTTACTTCTTGAGTAAGTAAAATAGATCATTTCAATCTATACATATATCATTCTCAAACTCCTCCAAATTTTTTTCCACCTACAACTGTAAGGGAAGCCATTAATAAACTACAACCTAACTCATCTGTAATTCTATCTTATTTCTCTGCTCTTATGCACAGCAGGAAAAAAAAAAAGAAGTTAGAAAAAGCAAAAAGACTAGTATAATGTACAGACTTAACAAATTCTTACTTCTGAAATGATGCATACATATCATTAAACATTTGTCCAAACCCATAAAATGTACAACACCAAGAGTGAGCCCTAACGGTAACTATGGACTTTGGGTGATTACAATGCATTAATGTAGGTTCATCACTTGTAACAAGTATACCATGCAGGTGGAATGATGATGATGGGGCAGGCTATGCATGTGTGGGGGCAGGAGGTCTATGGGAAATCTCTGTGCCTTCCCTTTAATTTTTCTGTGAACCTAAATTTGCTCTAAAAAAAAAATAAAGTCAATTAAAAAAACCCCTCTCAAATTCTAAAGTAACCATGATAGGGGGACAGGGGTGGGGGGTGATGGAGAGCAAAAAGGTGTAGGGACAACGGAGATGGACGAAAAATGCTAACCTAAGGTCAGAGAAAAGCCTGCTTAGAAATTCATATAAAGGTCTTTTAGTTAAGAAATTTGACCCATTTAAAATAAAGTAACACTAATAATCTCTTAGATAGAACTTTTATAAATACAAAGATGATGAGTTCTAAAAATACATACCCTTGAAGCTTTTGTGCTTCCATATCAGTAATTCTTTTACTAAAGTTACATTTTTGGGGAGAGAGAGGGAGGGACAGGGAGAGAGAGATAGTGTGTTTATGTGTTATCCAAGAACTCTTCAATCTAAGAAGAATTTACAGATTTAGTGATAACGTAAGAGTAATTAAGGTTACACATGTTTTGAGAGAAAAAAAGGGGAAAAGGAATTTCCAGGGGTAAATTATTTTTCAATATCATTTTGTATTAAAATATTATTTTAATAGATGAACCAGTCTACATAAATTATATCTCCAAATGAATATATTGAGTCTAGTTTCAATCTTTCATTCAACACATTTTTAAGCACGTACAGCATGACAGGTACTATTCCAGGTGTTGTGGATGCAGTGGGGGACAAGGCAGATAAAGTTCCTTTCCTCATGAAGTCTGCATTCTTACGTGGGGCAGGGAATGAGAGTCAACAAGTAAATAATTTTAAATAGTGATACACGTTATGGAAAAAATTCCAAATAAGTAATAAATCTTACTTTATAATTTTTCTGGTGGTAGAGAAAAGTTTGGTATTTCCAGGATAGAAAGTTACAGATATATGGAGACATCATACTGGTTTCCAGCCAGCAGCGTACTGAGTGCTAAATCAATAATGGTTTATGATGTATTTTCCTGGTTTTGTAAGCATATAGCTTTCAAATTTCTAGTTCCTGATAAGCATTATTTTTTTTTCTTCCAAGCAAATATATAGTCAAACACATACAGTCACAGAATGCTGTAGTTTCCCTTGTAGGGACAGCGCGCGCGCACACACACACACACACACACACACACACACAGATGTGTTGATCTGTATGGCTCATGGTCTTCAGAGAAATCTGCCCGAAGAGGTAATCTCTTAAAATTACTCACTGATCATTGGAAATCAGGATTGTTGGTAAATATAGTTTTCCTAATCGGCTCTCATTTCCAAACTGTAACATCCATGAGGTTAACAAAAAGCAAAACTCAAATTTTTAAAATTTACTTATTCAGAGTTTTTTTTAAAACCTCAGCAACTCTGTGCCTTATGTGAAGCTTTGTGTGTGTGCTGTGTAATGTTGGGAGGAGAGACAAGGAGGCCGTGTTACTAGGATAAAGAAGGCACCAGTAAAGACATGGTTATTTCTTTATTTCCTCAGGGTGACCTTTGGAAATGCCTATGCATTTTCAGAGGGATTAAGGAAACAATTTAGTTATTGTGAAGGATTTAATTTCAGTCTCTCTTCTTTCAATCATCGTAAAAACAAAGATGAGAGAAATATCTTCAACGCTCACAGAGTTCCACACCTGCCCTCAGTCTCTTAAAAAAAAACACTAGTTTTGAAAGAGCCGTGATTTACAGAAATGGGAAATGTCCCAACAACAGCTGGTTCAGAACTGGTTTATCGTTATATTGCTTTGTACTGTGGGACTCGAGGGACATTGTTCCAGCTAATGATTAAGAACTCTCCAGACAATAGGGGCTTCTTAGACAATGGGTGAATTTCCAGGATGTCCGGCCCCCTTCCGAGAAGGAGGGAGATAAACAAAATGTAAAAAAGGTATCTGTCAAAGACCAATCAGGAAGCTGGGGACAAGTTCCCTCTCTGGTCCGAGCCTAAGCCGGGACCAATCAGCAGGAAAACACAACTAAATCTATAATTTACATACGGGGAAGTGGGAACCTATAAAACTGACATATTCGCGCCCAAAAGGGGTTCCTTCTTCGACCTCCTGCGTGAGGACCAAGGAACCCCGGTGCACCGGCCTTCAATAAACCTCTTGCGTTTTGCATTGACTTCCGACTCTTGTTGTTTCCTGGGCGAGTCGAAACTCCTAGGAGACCGCGCAGGTCTAACAGTACAATTTAGGTTTGCACAGTAATACATAAGCTTTGATATTTAACAGTTAAAAAGAAGAGAAAGAGAGTTTGCATGCTTCGCTCAAGTTATGAGAAGTAAAGCTCACCGCATAGCAAAGAAATGAAATGGGAAAGATTAGGAGAACGGCATGGAAGAAAATGACTGTTAAAGGGAACCAGAGCTCCAGATGGCAAAGTTGTTACAATGTAAGCCTAGGGGGATGTCATGACTAACTACAGAGCTGTGTCCTTAGAATTTGCTGGAACATGCAAATCTCAGCAAATGCATCAGAAACATGAGATGTGATGAAATACTTTTTTTTCTTTTTCTGTAGGGAAACTGTGCAGGTGAGTGCGCCACAGAGCAGTTAAAATGAGAAAATTGTGAGTCCTAATCCCAGGATTGCCACAGTATTGTTCTGTGACCTTGGCCCGCTGATCAAACATCTGTAAAACTTCTTTGCTTCTTCCTCTTAACAGATACAACCCTTGAGCCCACAAGCAAGGGGAATACTAGTGGGCATTTCATAAACACTGGTGCTGATAATGGCTGTTATGGGAGATAACTAATGATTATAAGGAAGGCAATTTAAATGCAAAGTGATATGTAAATGTTGAGCACTATAATGGAGTCTACTTTGAAAAGGGAGAAAACAGCATATTTTATGGGAGCTATAGACTGGAGAATAATGGTATTACAGCTGGTATGTAGCCAGCCAAAGAAAAGGGAAAGACTGGGATTTTCCTAAGTATCTATTTCACGAGCACTACGAATATAGAGTTTGACTATTTTTTAAAATACCTAATAGATAACTGAGTAGACTACACTGAAAATATCCTTTTGTAAAAATATAATTCAGTTTACCTATTATTAATTATAGTAAGAGAAATAATAACTTTTATCTACTGGATAATTTGAGAGTGGGGTACAAAAAGGACAAGATGGACATAAGAAAATAGGAAAGAGCTACATTTTAAACAGATGTATGCCTTAACAGGCACTACTTTTTTAAAAACAGATCTATAATTCACATACCATATAATTCACCCATTTAAAGTATAAAATTAAATGATATTTAGTGTACTCATAGGGTTGTACAATCACCACCACAATCTGATTATAGACCATCTCTTCCCCTCTAAGGAAACCTCCTGCCCTTTAGCAATCACTCCACATTTGCCACTTCCACTCCCAGCCCTAAGCAGTGACTAATCTAAGTTCTGTCTTTATAAAGTTGTATATTCTAGACATTTCATACCTATGAAATTAAATAATACACTGTATTTTTTGTGACAGGCTTCTTTCACTCAGCTTACTTTTTTCAAAGTTTATCAGTGGTTAATCCCGTATCAGTGCTTCACTCCTCTGTATTACTGAATAACAGTCCATGGCATGGTTGTAACACTATTCATTCACTGGTTGATAGACACATGGGTTATTTACACGTCTTTGGCTATTATGAACAATGCTACCATAAACATGTGTGCAAGTTTTGTGCGGATGTATGTTTTCATTCTCTTGGCTATATACCTTGGAGCCAACTTGCCAGGTCATGTTGTATCTTTTGTTTGACAGACAGATGAACTACCTAACTCTTTCTTAAAGCAACTACACAATTTCACCATCAACGAAGTGTGAGCTTTACAATTTCTCCACATCCTCACCAACCCTTTTCATTAACTTTCTTTTTAATTATAGCCATTCTAATGGGTGCAAAGTATACCCATTGTGATTTTAATTTGCATTTCCCAATGACAAATGATGTTAAGCACCGGTTAGTTTGCTTATTGGCCATTTGCTGTCTTCTTTGGAAATAAGCCTATTCAAATCCTTTACCCGGTTTTAAATTGAGTTTCCTTTTTATTGTTGAGTCTTAAGTGTTACTTTAATATTCTGGATACAAGTCCTTTATCAGATATATAATTGGCAAGTATTTTCTCCCAGTCTGTGGACAGTCTTTTCACTTTCCTGATGGTACCATTTGACACACACAGAGTTTTTAATACTGATGTAGTGTAATTTATCTTTCTTAAAAAAAATCCTTTGTGCTTTTGGTGTCATACCTAAGGAACCATTGCCTAAATCAAGGTCATGGACTTTTACTTCTGTGTTTTTTTCTAAGAATTTTATATAGTTTTGCATATTAATAACAGGCTATTCCAGCACCATTTGTGAAAGACTATTCTTTCCCCATAGAAATATCTTTGCATCCCTATGAAAAAATCAATTGACCATTGTCAGGGACAAAGAAAATTTCCTCTACCCTTCTAGACTCTCCAGGCTGGTCAAAGAATTAGAGTGACATAAGACAGATTAACAGGAGAAAAATCACACAAAAGTTTAACAACATGTATACATAGGAGAGACACAGAAAAAACTGAGTAACTCAACAAATGACAGAAACCCACACCTTAAATACCATCTTCAGCTAAAGATGCAAGAGGGTGTTGGGAGTAACAGTCTGGGATTTCAAAGAGGAGGAAGGCAATTCACAGGGAAAAGCAAATGTTTGGTAAACAATGTTTGCTGGGTCCTGCAGAGACAACAGAATCCAGTCTGGACTCTGACCGTTAAGAAATGCCTTCACCATGCCTCCTCTATATTCTTTGCAGATATCTTTGGTAATAGCTCTATTCCTGTAATATTTCTCTACCTAAATTATTTAGGCAGCTGGGGGGAAGGTCAACTTTCTTCCTGAGTCTTTTGGGCTTTGATTGTTTTCAGCTCGAAATAAGCTGCACGTCAGAGACATTTTGGGGTGGTAAATATTGTTCCCCTACACCATGAAGGTAAGAGTTTATTTCTGGCCTCACATCTATCCTTAGGCCAGTTACTACACTGTCCTGCTTACTGTAGTTTTACAATATCTTAAAAGTTAGGAAATCTGAGTCCTCAAAATTCGTTTTTCTTTACAAACATTATTGTGACTCTTTTAGGCATCTTGCATTCCGTATGAATTTTAGAAAAAGTATGTCAATTTCTA
This sequence comes from Delphinus delphis, assembly GCF_949987515.2. NCBI lineage: Eukaryota > Metazoa > Chordata > Mammalia > Artiodactyla > Delphinidae > Delphinus > Delphinus delphis. The sequence goes on from NC_082691.1 coordinate 41,755,519, forward strand.
AAAGAAAAGCCAGCAGGAATTTTGATAAAGATTGTATTAACTATGTAATTCAATTTGGGGAGTATTAACCACTTAACAGTATTAAACACTCCAAATCATGAACTTGGTAACTATACATTTCCCTCTAAGCATGACTGTAGCTGATCCCATAAATTTTAGTATGTTGTGTTTTGGGTGTTTCTTCAAAATTTTCTAACTTCCTTTCTAATTTCTTCTTTGATTCATTGTTTATTTAGGAATGTGTTCTTAAATTTCTGCATATTTGGATTTTCCAGTTTTTCGTGTTACTGATTTCTAATTACATTTCACTGCAGTCAGAAAACATTTTGTATAATTTCAATCCCTTTAAATTTACTGAGATTTGGTTAATAGCCTACCATATCATCTACCTTTAAGGATGTTCCATGTGCACTTAAGAAGAATGTGCTTTATGTTGGGTGAAGTTTGTAGATGTCTATAACATTTATTTGGCTTAGTTATTTTCAACTCTTCTTCTTACTAGTTGATCTTCTGCCTAGCTGTTCTATCCATTATACAAGTTGTTCTATCTATTATTGTTGAATTGTCTATTTCTCTTTCATGCTACTAGGTTTTCCTTCATGGCCTTAGGTTTCTGTTGTTAGATACAAATATGTTTATAGTTATTAGGTGTTCCTGTGAATTGACCCATTTATCAATACAAAATATCCTTCTTTGCCTCTAATAAGAATTTTTCTCTTTAAGTATTTTTTCGATATTATTATAGTTATTCCAGCTCCCTTTTTTTAAAAATAAATTTATTTATTTATTATTTATTTTTGGCTGTGTTGGGTCTTCATTGCTGCGTCCAGGCTTCCTCTAGTTGCGGCAAGCGGGGGCTACTCTTCATTGCAGTGCATGGGCTTCTCATTGTGTCAGCTTCTCTTTGTTCTGGAGCACGGGCTCTAGGCGCACAGGCTTCAGTAGTTGTGGCATACGGGCTCAGCAGTTGTGGCTTGTGGGTGCTAGAGCACAGGCTCAGCTGTTGTGGCACACGGGCTTAGTTGCTCTGCAGCATGTGGGATCTTCCCGGACCAGAGATTGAACCCGTGTCTCCTGCAATGGCAGGTGGATTCTTAACCACTCTGCCACCTGGGAAGTCCCCCAGCTCTCTTTTTGATACTGTTTGCAGCATACATCTTTTTCTATCCTTTACTTACAACCTATTTTATAATTTTTAATCTATAATGTGTCTTCTATAAATAGAGTTGGATTAGATTTCTTTTACCCATATGGCAATCTGTCTTCTGATTGGATTTTTAATCCATTCATATTTACTATTATTGATATTGGATGTACATTTACCAGTTTGCTTTTTGTTTTCCACGCACCTCATTTCTTGTTTGCTCCTCTATTCCTCACTTATTGGCTTCTTTTGTATTAAGTGGATATTTTCTAGTGTATCAACAGCTTTAATGATTTTTTATTTATAGTTTTGAGTTTTTTCTTACTGGTTGCTCTAGGACTTACATCTTAACTGTCAGACTCTACTTCAGATTTGTTCCAAAGAAATATGGAAAATTTATTCATATATAAGCCAATTCCCTCTTTGCCATCTTGTTTGTGCTATTAGTGGTATACATATTGTATCTATGTATGCTACACCTCCACCAATACATTGTTAAAATTATTACTTTTTATAATCATTTGTCTTTTAAAGAAGCTGGGAGAAGAAAGGACAGCAAGTATATTTTTGCAGAGTTTGTAATTTTAACCTTTTTTTTTTTTTAACCATTTCTGGTTCCCTTTGAAAAACTTCCTTTATTATTTTCTGTAAGGCAGGTGTTCTAGCATCCTGATCTCTCAGTTTTTGTTTATCTGGCAATATTATTTCACCTTCATTTTTGAAAGATAGTTTTGCTGAATTTAAGATTTTTGACAGTTTACTTTTAGCACTTTTCATGTCTTCCACTGCCTTCTGATCTCCATTGTTTCTGAGAATTGTTCGTCTCACTGGAGTTCGCATGTACAGGTTGAGATGTTTTTTCACTTGCTGCTTTCAACATTTGTGCTTGTCTTTCAACATTTTGACTATAATGTATTCCATTGTGGATCTCTTTCCATTCTTCCTTTTACAAGTTTTTTCAGCTTCTTGGATGTGTAGATTTATGTTTTTCTTCATATTTGGAATGTTTCCAGCCATCATTTATTTGCTGTCTTTTTCCCTTTTCTTCTCCCACTGGTATATCCATCATATATAATCTTGAGCGCTTAATTGTGTCCCACATTTCTCTGAGGTTTTGTTCTTTTTTTTTTCCTCCTGTTTTCTTCAGATTGCCTGATCTCTATTGACCCATCTTCACTTTGCTGATTCTTTCTTCTGACAGATCAAGTCTCCTGTTGAGCCCCTCTACTGAAAGTTTCATTTTGGTTATTTTACTTTTCATCTCCAGAATTTCTGTTTCTTTTTAATACTTTCATCTCTATTTATAGATGAGGCATTATCATCATACCTTCAATTCCTTAAGCATTGTTTCTTTTAGTCTTTAAACATCTTTATAATAGCTGCTTTGAGGTCTGTCTGCCAAGTCCAGCATCCTACCATTTGGGCCTCCTTGGAAGTAGTCTTTATTGCCTGTTATTTTATTATGTGTATGGATTACACTTTACTGTTTCTTTGCGTATCTCAATTTTTTTATTGAAAACTAGACACTTCAGGTATACTGTAGCAAATCTGGATACGCATAACCCTCTGGGGATTTTTCTTGTTTGCTGAGTTATTTGTTTACAGTTGACCCTTGAACAACATGGGTTTGAATTGTGCAGGTCCACTTATACACAGATTTTTTTTTCAATAAGTATGTACTACAGTACTACATGGTCCATGGTTGACTGAATCCAAAGATGAAGGACCACAGATACAGAAGGCCAACTAAAGTTATAAGCGGATTTTCCACTGCACAAAGGGTTGTCATCCCTAATCCCCATGTTGTTCAAGAGTCAACTGATTTTGTTCAATGAACTTGGTTGAACTAATTCTGAAAATTCTAATTCCTTCCCCATGTGCAGGTCTGATTTTCCTACTCAGATTTCTTCCCATTGTTGTTATATGTGACAGCCTTCCTGACTCCAAGAATTGACGAAGGTCCCAGGAGGGCTCTTCTTGGCTATCTTTTCTCCAATTCACTCTATTAAACTTCTGGTTGCTCTTTTTTATTTATTTATTTTTTAGCGGTACGCAGGCCTCTCACTTTTGTGGGCTCTCCCGTTGCGGAGCACAGGCTCCCGACGCGCAGGCTCAGTGCCCATGGCTCACAGGCCCAGCCACTCCGCGGCATGTGGAATCTTCCCGGACAGGGGCACGAACACGCGTTCCCTGCATCGACAGGCGGACTCTCAACCACTGCACAACGAGGGAAGCCCTGGTTGCTCTTTTATAGTTGCCCTCAACAAATGTGTCCATATTTTAAAAATCACCCTTAGACAGAGTTTTCCATGCTGTGTTCTAAATAAAGCCAGTTTCCTCAGCCAGAGCTGCAGAGCTCCTTGTCCTTATGGGCTGCCTTTCCTCCTGAGCAGAAACCTTGCACCATTTTAGCAAAGCTAGGGGTAAGTACCTGCTTTTCCAAGAGTGACACCTTTGCATGTGAGTGGCTGAGAGGGGAAAGGCAGGGTGGCTTCCCCTTGTTTTCTCAGGTTACCCCTCCCAGCCTGCAAAATTGAGGTCCTTGTATTTTCAGCCTGCTGCATTTGGGGTTGAACTTCTGCTTTATGATTAAGGATTGGATAGGAAAAGGGAGACCTATTTCTCTCAGCCACACCTGCATGGGATAGACAGACATTCTGCAACATGGGGCTGGGATGAGAAATGGAAACTGTAGCCCCAGACTGAGAGCTTAGGGAAGAGGGAGCCCCTCTCTTCTTGGCTGTAGGTGGCCAGGGAAGAGCACCTGGTATACAGCTTCTGTAACATGGAGCTAGGGGTGGAGGTTAAGGGAACAGGCTGTGACTCAACTGCTCCAGATTCGTGCTATTCTTACTGAGATTTAGTACATTTTTTCAAATGAATGTTTCTCCATTCACTCTATGCCCTTAGGACAATTTCCAGAAACTTAAAATGATTATTTTACTTACCATTTTTATTGGTTAAACTGGAGTTTTGCTGGGGAGAGGGTTCATCAAGTACCTTATTCTGCCATTCTAGAAGTCCCACGTCCCCCACATTCTACAGCTTGATGTTTAACCAAGTAGCATAAATATATACTCTGAATGGCATACCCTTTTGATATTTCTTCTCCTACCTTACAAGGTCAGGAGTATGATACGGCAGAAACATTGTCACTATGGAGTACGTTTTAATATGCAGATAACTCTCATGACCAGTTGCAGTCTTCCACAAAAACTCTACAAATAGGATGGATATATCCTTAATCAGACCCAGGAATCAAAACTATTTCTGAGTCAGCTTTTGTCTGTGGAGGGCCCTTCCAACTTCTGGGCTCCCCAAGACTGTTTAGGCAGCAAAGCCCTATTTTTACCCTACAATTTTGTTTTTGTTGTTTTTTTAAACCTCAGATTCTTTCAAGTTGATATTTTATAAGAATGATAAAGCAAGTTTGGCTTTTTATTTTCCCTTTTACCAAAGGTATTAAATGTCAACTCAGGTGATAGGCATCTCCAGCTGGAATCAATATCCCCATGGATTAAGGTCACTTGCTGACTATTCATTAGAGCACCAGGTCACATCTTTGGCAGAATTTAAAGTGCTTAGAAATGCCTGAAGAAGTTAAGCAGGTCTAAGTTTCTATAGAGGTTTGTTTAGTCATTAAATTAGGTTGGCTGCTAAGCCTGGTAACCCAACCTTTAGATTGGTAGAGCACTATGTATTTTGCAAGGACATTGCCTACTTGGTCTCCGTGGAAGAAATTTATTCCAGGAATGACACAGTATGGTTATAAATGACACCAATGAAATCATACAGCAAAAGAAAATTCTGAGGTTGGTTCTTAAATGGACAAGCAGTTCACTGAGTTCAAAACTGACAGTTCAAATGCAATGTTACTGAACGTTAGTTCAGATAGTACCCTGAATATACAAAAATAATTAAATTTAAGCAATATGGTTATCAAAAACCACTTCTAACCAACAAAGACATGTCGGTATTTGCCATTACTTATTCTACCAAATAGTTACTCCTAGATACCTGTGAAAATTAATATTCACTGGCAACACTTTATGTTTCCCATTTTATCTAATTACATGATGTCTCATCAGTTATGGTTGATAAGTCTTTACTTCCAATAGTGTCTTTTTCATGTATCCCCCTATGATTTTACTTTGAAGCAAATTTTGTGCTTTATAGAAAAGCTATCATTATGCTAATAATGACTATATAGGGTAGTAAAATATATTTTTTTTCTATTTTCTAAGTTTATATAGAAATATTCTTTAATGTACGAATATTTACTAGCACATATAAACACAAGTAGCCAGTAATGCTAACAGCAAAGTATCAAATATTTATGAACTACATAGTAAAAACTAAAATATACTTTGTAAAGATCCCTTAGAAATGAAAAGATCTGAAATGAAGCGTTACCTAGCCTCTCTGATTTGTTTATATGAGACTAACTCAAGTCTTGGTATACTTTTTAAATCAGCACTGTCCACTAGAAATATATGCTATGTGTATAATTTTTAATTGTCTGGTAGCACATTAAAGGAAGGTTAAAAAAAACGTAAAATTAATCATTGTCTTTTGCCTTCTTTCCATCAAGAGTTTTTATACAAAAAGTTCATGTTATTTGCTAGACTAGATCCTATTAAAAGTCACTTAAAAACTTGTTATGTACATGTTTCTCATTTTTGCTGATTTATATATTCTTCTCTTTGATTTTGTGTGCCTAATTTCATTGATATTTTTGTTGCTGAAAGAAAGTACCAAATTTACCATGAACTTGTTGAAAATGTCTCTATATATTGTCCAGTTTATTGTTTTTAAAAATTTTGCACAACAATGAAACAGCTTTTTGGTTTTGCTTTGTCCTAGTGACTTGCAAATGCTATTCACCATGCAATTTACGACCTCTCTCTCTTTTTTGACTTTACTGTTCTGGTTTTAATGTCTTCACTCAATGCTGCATCCACAGTAAGCCTTCATTTCAAATTTTAAAATATGTCCATACTTGTTTTTAGCTAAAATAATAATGACAATTAAAATAATAATTAGTATTTCCTTTTAATTACCACTTACGAATTATACAGGTATTACTGCATAAAATGTCAAGTAAACATGCCACAATTTTACATTGATGTATAGAAAAAATGCATTCAAATTGAGTCAATCCATTGACAGTGACTAGATGCACACACCTGATCCGCACACCACTAAAAACAGCAACTTACACAGTGCAACAGTTAAAGTGAAATGTTGTTCTACCAATTTAATGAAGTTGTGTTTCACAGAAAAATATTTTTTACGACTTCAGTTTTGAAATTAAACTTTGGTAAGTGAAAATTGTAAAATTAAAATTTAGTTCCTCATCACACTGGTTAGTGGCCGCTACAGTTCTAGATAAATGTGCACCAGATCTTACTAATGAAAAACAGTTAAAAGCTAGACTGAGATGCTCCTAGTATTCCTTAGGTTATCAATCTAGGCTAGTTCTCAGGGATTTTATCTATCCACAAACAGCATTGCTATCAGAGCTGGCAACTGCCAAAGCTCTGGGGCAGGCAGACAGGTTGGAGCTTGCAGGAGAATCTGGGAAGCAGGGCACATCAAGCTGTTGATGTGGGACCATGTAGTGTTGCTGGTGGAGAAGTCAGTCTATGGAAACTGGTTGCCTTTGTGTAGCTCCTTCTTCTGTTAGCAGCCAAAGGTCTGGTTATGGGGGCTGGAGGCTCCTGCTGGTCAGCAGGGCCAGTGGTTAGGACAGTGAATAAGGGACATGGAGGACAAGCTGGAACCTGCCATCACACCTGTGTTTCTGACCACATCTCACAACAGCCTTCAGAGCGCAATAGCCACTACTGCACTTTCATCTTCCATATACCTTTCTCTTTGGTCAATTCTAACCCAGGGCCACAGAAGGAAGGTGGTTTGGAGAAAACTAATTTCAGTTTAACCAGGTGGACACAGTATAAACTACCACAGACTGTGAGTTCAAAAGTCTCCCCTAAAATATAGAAAACATTATATTTTTTCCAAATCACTGTTGGAAAAGACCAAATTCCAGTGTCAACCATGGTAATGGGAATAGAGTAATTATGTAGACTTTCACATGCAAGTGTAGCTAAGGGGTTAGCTTATGATCCCTTACTTGCAAACGAATAAAAGTTATTCTTCTTCCCAGTGAATATATAATTTTAGTCATAATTTTCCCATCTTCAAGAAGATTCTATATAAAAGACAGATGAATCAAGGAAGAGATACATAATCGTCCCTTGGTCAGGATGCTATTATTGAAAGAAGAGCAAGATTGCCTGTCATGCACAATCACTTCTAAATAATTGCAGCACAAATATTATCTTCTCAAGGACAAATTAAGTCATTTGTCTAAGGAGTACAAAAATGCTGAAGTAGGGCTTCCCTGGTGGCGCAGTGGTTGAGAGTCCGCCTGCTGACGCAGGGGACGCGGGTTCGTGCCCCGGTCTGGGAAGATCCCACATGCCACGGAGCGGCTGGGCCCGTGAGCCATGGCCGCTGAGCCTGCGCGTCCGGAGCCTGTGCTCTGCAACGGGAGAGGCCACAACAGTGAGAGGCCCGCTTACCGCAAAATTTAAAAAAAAAAAAAAAAAAAAAAAAATGCTGAAGTAGATCTAGAAAAACAATGTAAATATGGTCTCTAAAGATGAGGTTATCTTTAAGAAGTGGTCCATACTTCTCCAGAGACCCACCTGATCTGTAATTGACACACTTCTCAGAACAAGAAAAGTGCACTATTAAAGACCAGACTTATTAGTAATTATCTATCAGCATGTGTTCTTTTGCAGGAATGCTATTCCAGGGAAATAAAGCTGAAGGCTACTTTCATTCTCAGAATTAATGTTATCCCAGACTATTTTAGTTTTCACCTTCAGAGATTTTCATTTAAGCCTAAGACTAAAGATTTGAAAGCTGCTGTGGACCTTTTAAACTTCAATGACCAGGAATTAGAAAAGCTAATGCATGGGTTCAGAGGAGTAAGAATTTTGTTTTTATTCTCCTCTTTGGCAGGAGAAACAGTCAGTACATAAAAGATTCTTTAACTGTGCCAGGTGGGGTAAAAATATAATCTTTTCTTTGGATGAAAATTCTTTTCACCACAATTTAGTCCTATTCGTGGACTAACTTGTAAAATGGCTAAATGAGAAAGAAGGCCTTTTTCTATTTTGTTGTTTTTCTGCTTTCATATGATTAATTCAGTGGTCAATGACTCTCACCAGAAAGACCTCTCCAGAGGGCCAATGCCAAGGAAGGGCGAAGGGAAATGCAGATAGATCAAGAGGTGTATGGATCATCTCACACCACCTAGATGTTTTTACCCCTATCTGTTGCTCATCTCTCCATGCCCTCTGCCATGTTGGCCACCACAATGTACTTCCTGGTATTCCAAAAGCAACTCCGAGGACACCATAAAGAAGATTCCACTTGTGAGCAGAAGGTCATAGGGCTTTTCACTGGTCAGACACTGAGAGTTGTCATTCTTGACACGGAAAGCCTCAGTGGAAAGAGACCACATTCTCAACCTTCCTATGAAGGAAGAGGAATGAGAAACCACTCTGCAGCAAGCATGAGCCATTTATTATGGAAAAGGAAAGATGACTCAGAGAATGAAGCTAACAGTCCAGAGGAAGGAGCCAAAAGTCTCAGAAACCCATTTCCAGGAAGCAGAATTGGACCTACCTGGAAGTGTTGATATATGTCTAATGTGATTTCAGAATTTCTTGGCACTAGGGACCGTTTGCCTCCTGTGATGCTTCCTCATCACCTCCCCCACACCACAGTGAACAGGAGTGTCTACTGTGACCATTCTATCCCTGCCCCACCACTGTATGTTGGGTATGTGAAGGGCAATTAACTTGTCTCTTTAGTTCACAGGTCTTTGGACTGAAAGGAAACATACTTGCCTTATCCTGATTTGGATATCAAGATTCTAGACCTCAAGCCTGAGCGTAAACTTACAAGGGGATGAAACTTTGGGAATTTGGGGGAAGGAGGAAGTTTATTTCCTACTTGGTGTTAATTCAACCTGGAGGCCATTAGACTGAGGTGGCCTAAGCCTTTCGTAGGCTATGCAAGCGAACCAAAGCCTCAGCCTGTAAATCCCGTGAGGTAAAGTCATGGAAACCAAGGACAACCAATCACAAACAGCCAACTAGTCTTTTCGAAGTAAGACAAACACTTAAGCTACAGTCCATCAAATAATGCCCTTGGTTTGTTTCCTCACCTTTTCTGTAAAAGCCTTTCCCCTAGCTCCTCTCAGTGATGACTTCTAACTACTTCCTATTTGGTGCTGCCCAATTCAAATAGATTTTTGCTCAAATAAACTCTTACAATTTTTAATACGCTTCAGTTTATCTTTTAACATTGGCGAGATTATGCTTATTATGGGTTTCTTATGGCTATACTGGACGAAGAGAAGGCAGTTAAAAGGTTGTTGCAACTCTAATATTTTAAAAACATGTACTCTTCTCCACATTAGGAAATGTCAGTTGAGTTAGATAGAAGTGGATGGATTCAAAAGATATATAGGAGGCAGACTTCCCTGGTGGTGCAGTAGATAAGACTCTGTGCTCCCAATGCAGGGGGCCCGGGTTCAATCCCTGGTCAGCGAACTAGATCCCATGTGCATGCCACAGCTAAGGAGCCTGCCTGCCTCAACTAAGACCCAGTGCAACCAGATAAATAAATATTTAAAAAGATATATAGGAGGAAAAGTTTTAAAGTTTTGAAGACTGCTTGAAGGTAAGTGTTGAAAGAAAAGCAACTTTTTAGGATGACTCTATTTTAAAGTTTATACCTTGCAAAAACTAAGTGGATGGTGATGCCATTCACTGAGATATGGCAGGAAGAAGAAAGTCGTGGAGGAAAATGCAAGTTCAATTTTAGATACCGAGTTTAAGGTGCTTATGGACCATCCAAGCAAAGATATCCAGGACATGATTATATACTGTTAAAACACAAGACAACAGGCCCAAGACTGAGTTACTTCTGCAAAGCCCTCGTCATCAAACCGAGACTTAATTACTGTTTTGGCTCTCCCAGAAATGGAATCTTAAATAACCCCGTCAACTAGGAATCTCCCGATCAGCACTTGTTAGCTAGTCTTCCTGAGAGACCCCTGCAATCCCCTAAAGGAAAGTAACCTTGCAATAACCAACCCATTTTTTGTCTGGTATAAATTTCCTTGTTCCTACTACCTTACGCCTATAAAAGTCTTTCATTTTGTACAGCTTCAATTTCTATCTGCTAGATGGGATGCTGTCAGAGTCTAATCACTTTTCACTCAGACTTTAAAAATTTTTAATATACCTCAGTTTATCTTTCAGTACACTGGATAAATCTCAGGAGAGATCTGGGCTACAGACACAGATTTTTAACCAAACTCTTATGTATAATAACTGAAACCATGGGAATGGTTAATAAAGCCTAGAGATAGTACATAAGAGAATCAAGACGAAAACTGAACCCTGATAAACACTAGAACTTAAGAGTAAGGCAGAAAAAGACATCATGGAGGCAAAAGTACTTTATGAAGTGAAAGCAGAGGTAGAGGGAACATTAAATAGAAGGAGAAATAAATTTTCCTGTACCTCTCCCAATTCTATTCTCTTATTACCATGGATAGTTTATCTTATAGTTTCTACTTTCCCCATGAAACAAAAGTCGTCATTGTATTTTGACAATAAAGAGAATGGGGGTGGGGAGAATGAGAAAAGAAGAGATAATTTGACAGAGAGAACCAGAAACAGCCAATCAATCCGGAAATAGAAAAGGATAGCTGGAGAGCACTTGATAGTCAAGTTTGGGGGCCATGAATGTATAGCTTCACCCTTCTGCCATGGAGAGTAAGAAATGTTGATTACATTTAGCAACAGGCAGCTCACTGTAAAGTTGCATAGGCCATTTCAGTGGATCAATGAGGGCAGATACCACGCTTATGAGAACGTGCTCTGGAAACTGAATTTCAGGCTTCATAATCTAGTTCTAAACTGCCCACTTGTGGGACCTCAAGCAATAATTTTTAACCTTATGTTCCTTTAGTTTTTTTATATGTACAATGAGGATAAAACGATACCAACTATGGAGCTGTAAGGATTAAAGTAATAAGTACGTGTAAAGAGATTCGAATAGGGTTGGGCATGCAGCAAGGATTCAAAAATGTTAACTATTTATATTAGTATTATTATTAAATTTAATATTAGTTTTAGTATGGAATTAGTATTTTTAATGTTATTTGTTTGAAAAGATTGCTTAAGGTAATAAGCTATGAAATCCAACCTCAGAAAGACAGGAGGTTACTAGGAAGAGCAGCCAATGATTTGAGGCAAAGGAAATGTTCAGTGCACATGGGGATCAGTCCTGAAGCTCAACGTTAGATTAAGTTCGAATAACTGGCTGAATAACTAAGCTTGATGGAAACATGGGAAGTTATAGGCAGAGAGCTACTTATTCAAATTGATTATGTAAAAAATAAAGGGTTTCCAACTGTTGGCAATGTCCAAGGTATAGTCCTGGGAGTGAGTAGCTGAATGAGAGAAAAGGGAAGGATATTAGAAGTAAGATGTAAAATTCTGGATGCAGTATCTACCCGAGGCTGTGATCATCAAGGAGGATATTGAGATCGGTATGCATACAAACAAAAGAAAAACGTACTGACCCTCAAAAACCAAATTGGGTGGGTTTTTTTTAACTTAACAATGCCAAAACTTATTATGATTTTAATAATTAACACAGTCATACACTTGGGTTAATGTGTTTTGCCACAAGAGGTGCTTCATACATATTTGATGGATTCTCAATTTTTAATTAATTTACTCCTCTCCTTAGCCTACTATGAATGCTTTTAAGTCTTTGGCAGTTGTATCTCTAAGCCCTACCTAATAATTTACTGCAAGTTTGCTTTTATGGTCAGGAACGTCTTCTGTACAATTTCATGTATTCAGCACGTATTTACTGAACACATCATGTTCCAGCATTATTCCAGATGCTAGGTATACACCAGAGAAGAAACCAGACAGATCTCTGTCCTCTCAGAACTTAGGTTTCAGCAGGGGAGATAGACTCATCAACATAATAAATAAGTGTATGACTGTTTATAAAGTGATAAACGCCGTGAGAAAAGAACATGAAACAGTAAGAATCCAAATGGTGGTGGGTGGGTGAGTCTAATTTTAGAACGAGATGGTCCAGGTGAGCTTCACCGAGAAGACGCCATTTAAGCACATACTTGGAGGTTGTGCAGCATTCTAAAAACGCCAACTGATTAGATTGTCCTGCACTTTGTTGATGTATTTCTTATTCCTTACTTTCTTTGTTTTACTTTGGATAATCGTGATACAATCAGCAAAGGAAAATAAAGAATGGTGATTAAATGTCTCTATCAAGTAGAAATAGCTTATGTAGACCAATTCATGTGTGGGATAACTCAAACCTCATTTTTTCCCATTTGCCCTTCTATTGGAATCCCGAAAAAATCCTTGAACTTGTAAGCTAAATAGCATTCTCAATTTTTTTATGTAAGCTTTAAATAAAACCATATTGTCTTAAAGATGGATTTTATATAAATCAAAATCTAGACTCCTTCCTTTGCTGATGAGAGAACTGCTAATTTTTATAACATTTTCAGTCATTTGTTTTAAAATATCCTATCTGGAATATGCAGCGAAAAGCAAACATTTTGTTCCTTGTTTGTCTGGGGTTTACTGTTTGGTTTGTTTCTCAGTTACATATGTTTACCAGATAGTATTTAGAAATTGAAAACTACCATGGTGCACACTGAAAGGGTTGTAGTATTTCTAACAAGAAGGAAAGAATGTAATTAAAAACCTTAAAATTTTGACAAGAAACACACAAATATTCTTACTAGCTTAAGTAATGTTGTCATGAAGTACTAATTGCATACTTCCTGGTTCTGAATCTAATTTTAGCTAATTTAGAAAGATTAGAAACAAATCCAGATATCTTTGATGTCTGCCCAATAGCATTATTTTCCTTTTCTTTTTATTTACAGCTCTTCTTTTGTTTTACTCCCTTGTGAGTTCAAATTATACATCCATGCATAGCCTTTTTTCTATAAAAATAAGATCACAGCATCCACAATGTTCTGCAGCTTCCTCTCTTTACTTTCAATTCAGACAAACTTCCTTCAGCTATCTAAGAAGTTACTTGGTAAATAACATGGAAAGGATAAAAAAATGTTCATACTGTGCAACTTCATGTACCTTAAAAAGATGTCCCCTCACTTCACAAACCCAATGTCTATCGAAAGCACAGGCCTGATTATCATTTTTTATTAATACATTAAATTGACATTAAAAACTCTGAAAGATACATGTGAGTATACCACTTTTTAAAGTGTGCACACGTCATACCCCTTTGTACTTCGAGATTTCACTTGCTCATTTGTGAAAGGATGTTCATTATAGCATTGTTTATAACAGAAACAATGTAAGGTTTAGCCACCAAGTTCTATTTAAATAATGATACACTCATACAATGGAACAGTATAAAGTTATTTAAGTAAAGCAGGTATTTGTGCTCTAGACCTCAAAACTTTGTTACATATTAAGTAAAATCTATTCACCAATGTTCATTATCACCTAGGTTTTTTATGGCTTCAGTTTTCTTTCTAACTTTGAGAACAAGGAGAAATATAGCTTTTCTCCCCCAAAGAACTAGCATTTGGCTCAATGCCACATAGAGATATTTGAAGTCTAACTTTATCATGTGCTAAATTCTCATTGAAATCGAGCCTATTTTTTAAAATTTATTTATTTTCTATACAGCAGATTATTAGTTACCTATTTTATACATATTAGTGTATACATATCAATCCCAATTGCCCAATTCATCCCACCACCACCACCCCCTGCTAATCTGCCTCAGTGTCCACATGTTTGCTCTCTACATCTGTGTCTCTATTTCTGCCTTGCAAACCAGTTCATCTGTACCATTTTTCTACACTCCACACATATGTGTTAATATACGATATTTTTCTCTTTCTGACTTACTTCACTCTGTATGACAGTCTCTAGGTCCGTCCACATCTCTACAAATGACCCAATTTTGTTCTTTTTATGGCTGAGTAATATTCCATTGTATATATGCGCCACATCTTCTTTGTCTGTCCTTGGGCATTTAGGTTGCTTCCATGACCTGGTTATTGTAAATAGAGCTGCAATGAACATTGGGATTCATGTGTCTTTTTGAATTACAATTTTCTCTGGATATATGCCCAGTAGTGGGATCACTGGGTTGTATGATAGTTCTATTTGTAGTTTTTTAAGGAACCTCCATACTGTTCTCCATAGCGGCCATATCAATTTACATTCCCACCAACAGTGCAAGAGGGTTCCCTTTTCTCCACACCCTCTCCAGCATCTGTTGTTTGTAGATTTTCTGATGATGCTCCTTCTAACTGGTATGAGGTGATACGTCATTGTAGTTTTGATTTGCATTTCTCTAATGATTAGTGATGTTGAGCAGTTTTACATGTGCTTCTTGGCCATCTGTATGTCTTCTATGGAGAACTGTCTATTTAGGTCTTCTGCCCATTTTTCAATTGGGTTGTTTGTTTTTTTCATATTGAGGTACATGAGCTGTTTATATATTTCAGAGATTAATCCTTTGTCCATTGATTCATTTGTAAATATTTTCTCCCATTTAGAGGGTTGTCATTTCATTTTGTTCATAGTTTCCTTTGTTGTGCAAAAGCTCTTAAGTTTCATTAGGTCCCATTTGTTTATTTTTGTTTTTATTTCCATTATTCTAGGAGGTGGGTCAAAAAAGATATTGCTGTGATTTATGTCAAAGAGTGTTCTGCCTATGTTTTCCTCTAAGAGTTTCATAGTGTCTGGTCTGACATTCAGATCTTTAATCCATTTTGAGTTTATTTTTGTGTATGGTGTTAGGGACTGTTCTAGTTTCATTCTTTTATGTGTAACTGAAACTTCTGCATGAGAAAATTCTTTTCATTATTTCTTCACATGATTTCTCACATCCATGTCTTCCATTCTGTTATCACTCCAGTCCACACTATTTCTGCAGACTTAGTATCTGCTCGCTACACTGTAATTCTCCCTGAACCCACTTAGTTGACATTGTGCTTCCCCAAAACACAGCCACTCTGATCCTACACATACTGAATAGAAATGAATGTGCATGAATACAGAGTAAAACGCATCTCCCAAAAACATTACTTATTTTGTCACATGCTCAAAAGAATATGACTCCTTTAAAAATTTATTTAGCGCCCTGCATCCCTTTCAACACAAACCTTCCACAATTTATCCCCAACGCTACCACTGTTTACTTTTTTTTTTTTTTTAAGTCTCTGCTCTTACCAGGGTATCGTGACTCCATATGTCAAGGGAAATTGTATCTCCATCTACATCTTATTCAGAAAATTGATGCCATTCTCTTCTACTTACCACTCATCTAAATCCCATCTAACCTTCAAAGCCCTGCTAAAGATACATCTCCTCTTGGAAATGTAACATTTTTACAAATATGTATCAAATAAACTCAATATGTTAGGTACTCTGCCAGGACACCACTGGATATTCAAGAGAGAGAATCTCTTTCCCTGAGATACCATAAAATTCAGAAAAAGGTACATCTCCAAGCATTTCCTATGAATTTCTATAGTGATTAACACCTGTGTTAACAATTTGGCTATTGTACAATTAAAGGTATCACTAACCAGTTCATTTTTTCATTCACTTGATAAATATTTATGGAGTCCTTACTTCATGCCTGGCACTGTTCTGGGTGGTGAAGATACAGCCATGAACAAAACAGCTCCTCTTCTCAGAGAGCTCACAGTCTAGTGGGTGGAAACAGCTAATAAATAAACGCATCATCTGTATAAACTGTCTGAGAACGTGGATGTTGGTGATAAGTACCAGAGAGGAAAATAAAGTACGGGAAGGGGAATAAGGTGCATATGGATATTTTGTATCAGGGGGTTAAAAGAGCCCCTATTACCTAATTTTTCAGCAGAACCCTGACAGAAGTGAATGAGCAAGCCATGGTGGCATCTTGAGAGAAGTCACCCAGGCAATGGAAAAGCAAACGCAAAATAAAGCAGGCTGAGTCAACAATGTCTGTGGTGTTTTCCAGATGCCAGTGTGCAGGACAGGGTGAGGGAAATGGAAAAAGCGGGGTGCAGGATTAATAATGTTTTTATCCTGCCTCCCCAGCTCCCAGGTAAACTTCTTTGACTGCAGAACTGTCTTAGACACACATTTTAAATCTTCCATGGAACGTACTGCGCGATCCTGCACTCAGTAGACATTTAAAAACATAGCTATGGGTTTCCCTGGTGGCACAGTGGTTGAGAGTCCGCCTGCCGATACAGGGGACACGGGTTCGTGCCCTGATCCGGGAAGATCCCACATGCCGCGGAGCGGCTGGGCCCGTGAGCCATAGCCGCTGAGCCTGCGCGTCCGGAGCCTGTGCTCCGCGACGGGAGAGGCCACAACAGTGAGAGGCCCACGTACCACAAAAAACAAACAAAAAAAAACCCCATAGCTATGATGAGGCATTGACATTTACATGTAAAGAAATTTGCTATGAACATCTTGATGTTCATCAAATGAAAACAATTCACCCCTGGATACATGAACTGTAGGCCAACTGAATGACCCTATCTATCACAAATTCATAAAACTTAGGTCAAAGCAGAGACTTTCCTAGAAGTTATATGCTCTCTCTGTTTGCCATATTTCCCCCCAAATTACTGTAGCATTCTAAATCTTTTTTTTTATTGTACTTAGTTAATTTTTTAACTTCTTAATCTCCATTATTTCAGTTTTTAAAAATCAATCAATGATTACACCCTTTGGCTGTCTACTTTTTCTTCTTTCTTCAGACACACTGTTTGCGACTTCAGGCTGTCCTGTGACACAGATATTAGTATGCAGTAATGTGTTAAACAGACATGGGTTGAATGCAGACTATACAGAGATGCTTATCTAGGTACTGGGATGCAAAGACAGGGCTGAGATTCGAGCATAGGCGTTGGAATTAGGGAACGCTGTCTGATTTGTAATCCCTCTACTAGCTAGGAGACCACATTTATGAAAGAAAGATAAGAATAATAAACTTACAGACCTCTTGCAAGTCTTAAGAAATTTCATATAGAATACTTAATATAAATCTGTAACAGAGTAAAGACTCAAGAAGTATTTATTTTAAAATCTTTAAATAATTATATATCTAATATGCTATAATTTTACTCATACATAAAGACAATAAGATGAGCAACTTAAACCTCACGCTTTCTCCATTCCTCCCCTGTCTCCTGAACTTTGTTCCCAGGTATATTTTTACCTGAACATTGACCCTGTGCCTATAATCAATGAATCCAGAACAGAACCTTCTTCTGTGTTGATACAGTCTCTGCCTTATGATACACAGTACTTCCATCATTACCCATGTGTCTGTAAAGCGCTCACAATGGAAACAAGATATAGAAATAGCTTTCTAAACGATCTTTCTGCCTCTGGCCTTCCTCCTCTCCAATGTGTTTAGTATATCACCCAACATTAGTCGTCTTTATTATTAGTTGCATGAATAAAGAAAGCAAAGAAAGTGATATGTTAGAAACACCAAGCTGGCATAAAAAAAAGAAAAATTCTGCCATTTGTGAAAATATACATGGACCTGGACGACACCATGCTAAGTGAAATAAGCCAGACGCAGAAAGACAAATACGGGATGATCTCATTTACATGTAGAATCTAAAAAGGTTGAAATCCTAAAACCAGAGAATAGAACAATGGTTGCACGGATCGGGAGGTGGGGAGGATATTGGGCAAAGAGTACAAACTTTCAGGTGTAAGATAATTAAGTTCTAGGGAATTAATGATGACTATAGTTGGTAATACTGTATAGTATACTTGAAATTTGTTATGAACTTCAGTATTTTCACCACAGAAAAGTGAGATGTGAGGTGATGGATGTGTTAATTAAATTGATTGTAGTAATCATTTCATATTACAATGTACATGTGTATATCAAATCATGTTATACATATACACCTATGCGTGTATACACACACACAATTTTTATTTGTCAAAAAAAAAGAAAAATGTCAGGCTGGCAAGCTCACTGGGTTCTTCATTATTAAACGATGTGCTTTTCTTTAGCCTGGTTTCTCTGAGTGGAACTTTTGGGACAAGCTCCTCTTCAACTGCGCTGCACACGCTTCCCTAGAGTGAAAATGATTAGCTACCACAGGTGGGTCATGGGGCTACCGCGAGACAGGTGAGAAGATGCTAAGCCAATCCCCCTCCCCTGGGCTGTACTGGGACGGTTTTACTTTAGATTTTCTCTACCTCCTTCTTTAGGGACTTTTCCTTTCCTTCATGACTTGCACCTAAGATCACAGTTCAAATTTGTGCTCTGCCTCTTGCCACTTACTTAGAAATTTTATCAACAGTGTGCTTTACAAGTCTGATTTGGAAATCTAAAATGCCCATGTTTTAGTCCTCAATTGTTTCCAAAATTTCAGGTAAGAAGCATAATCGGATATAATTGCAAAGCATTTTGAAATCAAAAGCTCCTAAAATGTCCTTTCTTAACTACAGAATTAAAATGTGCCATTGTTGGCGGAAATGTTCTGGTCCATTTTCATTTGTTTTACCTAACAGTGAATGAACATAAAACTAACTGGGACATAAGACAGCACTGTGACAATGATGAATATTAATTTTTTCATGTATTATGTTTGACTTGGTTTTGCTGTTTGGCCAAAAAAGGCTAATATCAAGAGAAATAACTTGAGACAGTCTTGAGAACTATACTGTTTTGAATTACCTTTAACCATTCAAATACAGTTTATAGTTATCTAATTAAATTGTAAGTTAATTATCCTATTGTGATTTTGTGGGTTTTAATAAAGTAAGCAACATGATGTTGTCTCCATTATTTCTTCATTCTATATGTGATGAAATCAAGTTTTGGCTTTAAGAATGAATAGCTAAAGCTACATAATATGTATTTCAGCTGTTAACTGATATTATCTACATGTCAACCTTCTATTAATAACGTCTCATCCTTTTTTCTGAAGTGGAAATATAAAACGCTTACTCCAGGAGCCAGTGCTGCTTTATTGTCACTTAGCTGTAATTCTTTTGTTTGCCTTCTGCTTACAGTGCCTGCCTATTTCCCTATTATCCTGCAAAGCATAGTAGATGAACTGGAAACCCAAAACCTTTCTTTCAATTTGAAAAGCTCTGCCTTTTGACAAGTACCTTTGAAAGAAGATGGTAGTCCTAAGAAAAATGCTCTAGAATGGGGAACAGTAATCACTCTTCCATTTTTCTTTTATATAAAAATTTCTTGCTAATTTTATGAGAAATATAGATATTTTTTATTTGGAAAAGCACTTGTTTTCTTACTGATAGTACAAAAGAAGATTCTGTTGCTGCATGTCTGTTGATTTTGTTTTTTTTCTGTTTATGTGCTCTTAGGTTTCATTTGAGTGAAAGATTTTCAAAATATAAGACAGGACTCCAGCCACAGGTAACAAAAGCAAAATTAGACACGTGAGATTACATCAAACTAAAAAGCTTCTGCACAGCCAAGGCAAAAATCAACAGAGTGAAAAGGTGGAGTACAGATGGGAGAAAATATCTGCAAAACATATCTGACAAAGGGCCCATAACTAAAAATACATAAGGAACTCGTACAACTCAATAGCAAAAAAGATAACCTGATTTTAAAATGGACTAAAGACTTGAATAGACGTTTCTCCAAAGGCAACATACAAATGGTCGACAAGTTTATGAAAAAATGCCTAACACCACTAATCACTGGGGAAATACAAATCAAAACCTCAGTGAGGTATCACCTCACACCTGTTAGAATAGCTACTGTCAAAAAAGAAAAAAAAGAGAGAGCAAAACAGCAAGTGTTGATGAGGATGTTAAGAAATCACAAACCCTGCTCATGGTTGGTAGGGATGCAAAATGCTGCAGCTGCTGTGAAAAGTACGTTGGTTCCTCGTTGGTTCCTCAAAAAATTAAAAACAGAACAACTTTATGATTCATTGATTCTTCTCTGGTTATTTACCCAAAAAAACTGAAATCAAGGAAATGTTAGTACTTCTGTGTTCATGCAGCCCTATCCCCAATAGCCAAGATGTACATAAAACCTAAACATACATTTGCAGAGGAATGAGTTAAGAAAAGGTGGTATATATGTTCAATGGATTATTATGCAGCCTCAGAAACAAAGAAATCCTGCCGTGTTAGAAAACGTGGATGCACCTTGAGGACATTATGCTAAGTGAATTAAGTCAGTTACAGAAGAACAAATACTGCACATTTCAACTTATATGAGGTACCTAAAATAGACTTCAAAGAAGCAAAGAAAAAAATGGGTTGTCCCAATTTTTCTCAAAACTTTCTACCAAAGCAGAGAATTTATATAAGCAAGGAAGAAAATGGTGGTTGCCAGGGGCTGGGGTAGAAGGGGAAATGGGGAGTTGCTAATAAACATGTATGAAATTTCAGTTATGCAACATGCATAAGTTCTAGAGATCGGATGTACAATACTATACTTATAACAAAATTGTACTGCAGACATGAAAATCTGTTAGGAGGATACACCTCATGTTAAGTAATCTTACCAAAATACTTTTAAAAAAATTTTAAGAGGCCAAACAATTAAATAAAAAATTAAAAAAGGGGGCTTCCCTGGTGGCGCAGTGGTTGAGTCCGCCTGCCGATGCAGGGAACACGGGTTCGTGCCCCGGTCCAGGAGGACCCCACATGCCGCGGAGCGGCTGGGCCCGTGAGCCATGGCCGCTGAGCCTGCGCGTCCGGAGCCTGCGCTCCGCAACGGGAGAGGCCACAGCGGTGGGAGGCCCGCGTACCGCAAAAAAAAAATAAATAAATAAATAGAGGGCCCAGCACATTTCTTTGCCCACAACCCTCCTCCTTTTTCTAACCATAGAAAATGTCAGAAAAGTTTGAGACAATCAGAGGCAGAGCCACAACTCTCTCTAAAGTGGCAGCAGCAAGCAATGTGTTTTATCAGTTTTCAGCGAAATTTTTTACTAAAGCAGAGTATTCTAAAGGTCAGTGGAAGAGATTAAATGTAACCAGAGGGTGCTGAATGGTCCATCCTGAAGCAGACAGTTACAAAGCTCACAATATATTACTCTGTAGCCTTCAGGTAAATGGGGATTTGGCATTCTACATTCTGTACCACAGTTTGTATAAATATAGGTATGTGTTTAGAGCTATAAATAGACTTGCCTCATACAACTGCTCAGTTTAAGTTCACAATCCTTGAAAACTTATACCATGTTTTACAGAACACAGAATTTTTGACTTTTTTCCCTATATAATGACTTTTCACCCAAAACACACTAAATAAGTACACTGTAAAAGTGCTACTTCTAGGATATGGCTTTAGGCAGACATATTCAATTGACTTGTCACCTCACGTCTAGTCAGCATATTGAAATACGTACGAAGTAAGCCCCCTATATGAAAAAACCCCAATGCTTTTCTTTGGGTACATGTCCCAAACGATAGCAACAAAATAGTAGCACATGAGCTTATGTACAAGTGCTGTTTCCACAAGTTTTGTAGGACTCACGTTTTTAGCCTTTATTTTGCCCTAACGGCATTTTCTTCTCTTTTACCTTTATCAGCGAAAGAGAATGAATTCAAGTGCACATACCTCAAGAAGACTGGATATACTTTTAAATTTCATTGTGCCTTCCACTGATCACCTTTACAAATGTTTCTCAATGGCTAAAGGCTAAAAACTGGAGAGGGAAACTTCTCCGCGAAACAGTCTTTAGAATCAGATTTATTTTAGCAAAAAAATGACACGCATTCTGAACCAGAGCTAAACTCTCTCAGTTCAAATTGTGTAAAATTCTATCCTGGGAGAGAAATGAGGCTGGGTGTCTTTTCAAAAGAAGGTTCTGCAGAAAACCCTGTGGGTAGGCACAATTACCCTTGGCCTCCTCTGCGCCTTTATTACTCCAGCTAGTGCTACTGTGATAGCTCTTATCACGCTGGGTCCCGCCATGGAATCAGTGGCCTACATCCCTGGTTATCCTATTAGACATTTGGGCTCCTTGAGATTAGGCAGTTTCTATCAACTTTCTGTGTTGTTTCTTATCAAAGTGTGACTATTTCAAACAGTGTTCAGTGCATAATGGCTACAAGAAACAATCATTGAATTAAAATGTATAACTGCAAAATAACTGATGTGGTGAGAGATGTGCCCCTTTCCCAGGTAAAGTGGGAAAACCAGCAATGTTCTCACATGGAGATGATAAGAGATATTTAGGAAGCCTCTCACTGAGAGGATGATTTCGAGTTCTGGGAGGCCAGTGGAATGCTGGGATTGCTTCTATGAACATTGGCACCAGCCACTTCCCATTTTATTTTACAGAAGAAAAATCCTCTCCCCCTTCTACCTTCCAAACTGCTACTTTAAGCTTTATCAAATTTGTTTACTTAAGACTGCAAGAGGTTTTGTTTCCATCTTTTTTGGTCCATCCTTCTTCCCTGCTCTGTTCTCTAATATTTTTTCCTGATTCTTCCCTCATTTTTCTGTGTATTTACCCAAAGGAGAGCAACTTTCTCTTTTACATCGTTTGTCATCAAATTTCCACCTCAACAGTGTTGGCATGTGGCAGATTATCAGAAATACTTGTTAGAAGACAGTACATCTATTTTTCTAAAATAAAAGTTGGAAAAAGTCTTTTCCCAGAATTCTAAGTTTCCTCCTCTTTTTTTCTTGCCCTTTCCCTTTTCTTTCTATACTATTCTATTACGTGGAACAATTTGTTCTGGGTTTTTTTGGGTTTGTTTTTACAGAGACCATTCAGTAATATAGTTTCAATGAACAAATACATCATAACAATGCAATCTGTTTTTGTTCTACTATTACTTAATGTGACTGATAGAATTAAATACACATAGCACAAGGAATATGGTCGATATATTGTAATAACTTTATATGGAGGCAGATAATTACTAGACTTATCACAGTGATCATTTTGTAATGTATTTAAATGTTCAATCACTATGTTGTACCCCTGAAACTAAACATGTCAACTGTATTTCAATGAAAAAATAAATTTGTTGGAAACCAAAATACATACATACACACACACATACAGGTGACTCTTGAACAACACAGGGCTTAGGAGCGCCAACCCTCACAGAGCTAAAAATCCATGTAACGTTACAGCTGGCCCTCCATACAGGGGGTTCCACAACCTGAGATTCAACCAACTGCCCGTTTTGTAGTACTGCAGCACGTATTTATCAAAAAATATCCATGTATAAGTGGATCTCCACAGTTCAACCCATGTTGTTTAAAGGTCAACCGTACTTGCTTTTTTTTTTGAAATCCTCCTCCCTTGGATTCAGCTTTTTTTTTTTTTTTTTTTTTTTTGTGGCACGTGGGCCTCTCCCTGCTGTGGCCTCTCCCGTTGCGGAGCACAGGCTCCGGACGCGCAGGCTCAGCGGCTATGGCTCACGGGCCCAGCCGCTCCGCGGCATGTGGGATCTTCCCGGACCGGGGCACGAAACCGTGTCCCCTGCATCGGCAGGCGGACTCTCAACCACTGCACCACCAGGGAAGTCCTTACTGTGTTATTTTTAATTCAAAAAATACGTAGCATGTCCAGATACATGATGAGCATATGATCAACATTTCAAAGAGACATATAAATTAAAGTGAACCTATTATGGAAAAACAAAATAACAAGTACATTTAGGACGTCTGGGCCTCTGGATATGTGAGAAAACATCCTTGGCATAGTTAGCCATTCTTAATCAGGAAAACCTTTCTCCAGAGAGGGAGATTCCTAAGCTATTGGAGGAATGGGAGAGAAGGATAGCACATTTAGAGACCTGAGAGGGGCTGGACATGTCCTGTTGAAGGTGTAGCTTGGGGAAAATGGTCTAAGGTGTCTTATGATGGATTAAAGAGTCCATGTTCCTTCTAGAAAACTTCCTGTAAATCTCTCTTGAGGAAAGCATATATAACCTTTACAGAAGCCTGGAGCGTGTCTTCCTCATGAACTTTATGGCATCTGACGTCATGAATGGATATTCCCCACCCAGCAATGCTTACAGCATTCTTGCTACTGGGAAATACCCCAGATATTAAGGGCTCAGCCGAAAATATTCTCTGCCTCATTTAGTCATTCCAAACAGGCCACTGACATCTGAAATTAGAAATAAAAGGGCTGAAGCACTTCAAAGATGACAAATTCCACTGATATGCTTATTTCCCCATGAAAAAGAAATAGTCTTTCAGCATGGCAGCTGCTCCAGATTCCGAAACAGGCCACATGTTTTGTGACAGCTGCTGACACAAGCAATTTCCTCTGATTATATCTTCCAGTATATTTCATACAGAAGGAGCCAAGTCTTCTCTAGCAGACTGAGTTTTAAGTAAATAGATGGCCCCATTTTGTTTTCTCAACGTGCATATAAAGCAACAACAAACCCTATTGATGTTTTTAAACAATTTACAGAATGTGAACAAAGCACACAATAAAAAGTGTTGCAAAATTATCTAAAATGTTTTCTTGGGTTGTCATAACAATAGAAGAATGTGCACTTTTAAGAACTATATAAAAACTCCACCTCTGAGAATCCAGGCCTGGCATCTCTGGCACAATGAAGCTCATTAATTCACTTCCCCATATGCAGCCCTTCTGCTCTCAACTCATACTGGTCAAGAACAAAAACCAGACACGATATTCAGTTTGATTCAATTTTTAAAAGATGTTTAAAATCTTTTAAAAAGCACTGAAGAGATTTCTAAATACATGCAAATAGTGGATGTGATTTTAGGAGATTCCTTCTGCTATGGAAGAGTGAGAACAAACTTACATAATCAATGGAGGAAAAAATGGTACTCTATGGAGAAGAAAAGCACAGATGCCCAAAGGGAATGGAGGCATGTTTGCCAAAAATGTGAAGCTCTGAAGCACATCTTCCAGGAAGAAGACAACAGAAGTTCTTTGTAACACAGGTATCCTGCTCTGGAAATGGTCCAAACAAGCTCAGGTGGTGATCTCCTTGGAATCAGCCTTTTCCTTTTCTACGCCAGGGATGATTCAAACTTCTATTGGATGGCAACAGACTCAGAAAAAACCATTGTCCTCCCTACCCTGGTTCTATCTCCACAGTCTTGCTGAATCCTTGTTTTTAGAAGGAAAGTAGTCAGTCTTGGTTAGTAACACTATAGTGATGTGACCTCAGTCCATACTGGAGGTTGTCTTAATCACTTTATTCTGTAGGATTCCCACATGCATCCAGACTTTCCATATTTTACATCAATTTCAATGTGGAATACTATTCCAACATGGTTGGATTATAATAGGCTTTAACCTAAAATTTTATCCAGAAAAATGTGTCCCTCTTTAACATTAAACGACTTTTACTATTTAATGACATCTACAATGATACACCTAGCCTTTTGCCTTTTTTTTTTTTCCTATGGATAAAAAGGAACAACACATCAAAGGTAAAGGTTTGGCTAGAACCTATATTGCCTAAATCTTATGTTAAATGTCTTTCATACCTTGCTCTTTTATTCAGAACAATGACCTCTTAAAAAGATATCATACCGAGAAATAAGTAGCCTAATAAGAATAAATTAGAAATGTGTCCTAGTTAGAATTAATCAAGGACCATCTTGGATGAAGGTGAACAATGAAATGTGATCATCTGGCAATACACTGAGCTGAGAAATATGTAGTCCTAGTTGCTGAATCATACATTGTACATGGCATACATACAGCTTGAAGAGAACCTGGTTAACATTTTCCAGACTCATGTGGAGGTGATGGAGTACACAAACCAAGATTCATTCCATATTAGAATTCTAAGATTGAAAGTTTTCTTCAAGACCATCCAGTTCAACTACCAGTCTACAGTCTGAATACCGTTTCTAGTATCTCTTCCATGATGTTACCCATCATATATTTGAATCCACTAGAGTACTTCTCAGTTGCAAGTAATACAAACCCAACTAAATAGCTTAAATAATAAAATTATTTTATTGGTTCATATACCTAAATTTAAGAAGGTTGGATTTCAAGGAAGTCTTAATCCAGTGGCAAAACAAGACCACCATGCCCCCACCTTCTATCCATGTCTCTGTTTGGTACTCCATGGTGTCAAATCCTCCTAAAGTCAATTCCTCTCATTGTTAGCAAAGAGCCAACATCCTCCAGGGCAAAAAGCTACCTTTCTTCTCACCCAGAAGGAACTTTGGCCTGCCAATCAAAGCAAAGCCCCAGGCTTGCTATGACAGACTACCTTATGTCACATGCTCATTCAATGGCCCATTACTGTGGCTCAAGGGTTGAATCAGCTCTTTGGCTTAGCCTTGAGCATGTTCTCCACTCTCAGTACCAAGACTAAAGTTCACTTTTTAAGGACTACATGGATCCTCACTGATAAATCATGGAGCTCTGACGCAAAGCGAGGGAGACAGGATACAGGGCCACAATGTTGAATGAATCCAATGATAGGGACTTCACTACTTGCTGAAACTGTTCCTTCTGTCTTTCGGTGTATCTGAGAGTCAGGAGGTTTAACAACCATTCATTCAGACATTTTAAGTTCTAAATAATTTTTCCCACTTCAATTTTCAAAAGCAAAGCATTAAAATAATCATTCCTCTACTAAATTTTCATCACCCTAGAAGAGGAGTTCTCTTAAATGAGAAATTTGACCTACTACATACTACTGTTTTTATCAAAGAGGCATTACTAAAAAGATGAGGACACTGATGGGTAATTGTGGCTGAGTTAGTAGTATGTTTCATATAGTTCACTTCTATTTGAGCCAATGGTAAAGCTGCAGCTGACACTTGTAACTTGGAAGCTAATCGCCAAATTTTAGTCATGGGGTAACAGATATATTTTTTAAAATGTACACGCTCTCATAATATCCAGAGAATGACACATTTGTGCCTGTGTATAGTTATTCCCACATACCAGCTAGGGGTAACTCAGACCATCTAAGTTGTTATTTACACATTCTTATTTTACTTATGACTCTCATGTTACCAAGAAAATTTTGCTTTTATTTGTTGCCTTGCCAACCAAAGATTTAGTTTCCTGACCTATTAAGCTAAGCCATACCCCAAACAATTTGAAAGCTAGGAAAACTGAATCCTCAACTTCCCCTTTAGCCTTCAGATCTTCTCAGACAAAACTATCTGCCTGACTTATACATTTGCGACTTTAAATTGAAGCTTTGATTGTTCACATGACTCACTTTCTCATTCAGATCATCTTTTCCAGATACACTGTATGAGTCAGTGCAGGGAGAAACTTGACTGCTTGGCAAGAGGAAAAAAGAAGCTAAAAAACTATTCTTTAAAAATAACTGTTAAAACCTCTAGATGAAATATTCTTTAATGTAGATTTTAATGCATGAAGCCACAGAAGCTTGTAAGTTTCCGAAAACAGAAAACGTCTCATTCTTATTGTACCCGCAGTGCCAGCACACGGTAGGTATTCACACGTTAGATGAATAAATAAATCTGACAATCTATTGACATATTCTCACAGTTGAACAGATTTCCTCCACTAAACTTGCTAGGTGAAAATAATGATTTGGTGATTTTAAATTATTCTTGTAAGTACAAATGCCAAGTGGATAAAGTGAAAGAATATCTTGTCCATTTTTTTCAATTATTTACTACTACCATGAAACTCAAAACAAGCACTGGATAGTAGAGCTGGCGAGGACGACAAATCTTTTGCTGCTTTGGGGCTTGGTGTGGCAGATGCGTGGACATCATTAAAGGGTTTCTTTAGACATATCATCTAAGCTCTGCCAGGCATTACCCTTACACTCTTGCTGGCATCGCTTTTGCACTGCAGCATCTGACTCTATCATCTATTTGAGATTCTTCCATATTCTACAGCCTGGGAAACAAATGGACTGTATTTGGCAGCAGGGAGATTGAGTGCCATATCAAGAAACAACAATGTACAGAGTGAGAAGACCTCTCTCAATGCAGAGAAATCTTTGATTTTAACAAGTCTATGTATGACAATGACTAGTTCAAGGCTTAGTAAACTACATGCTTTCAAAGCCCCTTCTAGTTCTAAAATTATAAAATGTAATGTATGGCCACTACTTAAAGAAGGTTTGACATAGAAAATAATTTGAAACCATGTTGGGTAAAGGCACTAATTCACTGTTCAGCCATGAAACTGTGAAACTGTAATAAATTACAGCACAAAATCTTTCTTTAATATCTTGCACCATTCAGTGGACCATTTCATAAATTATTGTAGCTATCTCATGCTAATAACAATGTTTGACTACAGTGATGAACATTTGGTTTTATTTTTTTATGTGAAATAAAAACGGACTTGTCAATCACACCTCTACCTTTAATACATGTGTATTAATATCCTCACTTGATAATACAGAGCTCCGAATTACACTAAAAATGTGTCTGTGTAAATTCCATCTTCCATTTCCCTTTGTAAAATCACAGAATGTATCTTTATCAAAGTGTAAAGCTTTATCATGTGAACAAATACCTTCAGACAGTGCCAACGCAACAGTCATCCAGTGCCTATAATTCACAACAATGATAGGAGGTTGGAGAGTCTGAATTAGAAAATGAATTTAAGCAAGCTCATACAGGCTTAGTAAAGAGAAAATTTTCTCACAGATAGTATTCCTCATAGAGCCTTATTTTGGGTGGAAAAATAAGAAGTTTAGAGTTTGGGGGCTTGAGGAGTAACAGTGTGAGTAATGCCATCTGTCATTTAACTGCTGGGTTCTAAACATCTCCAGCAAGCTCATTCTCATGACTGTGCAACTTGTTTGCGCCAACAATCTGGGTTTGTACTTGCAGTCCTATCATTAATCCTGTTATATAAAAACAAGTTTGTCTGGCCACTTCACGACTTAGAGACAAGACAATCTCTTTTTAGTCAGTGCACAATTATGAAGCTCTGCTGCTCAGAACACTTGAACCTCAACATCTCCTGAATTCTTTTTTCCCCAGAGTATTTTATGTTCAGTCAACTTGTTACTGCCACATTCCTGATGAGACATGTAGACGAATACATACAGAAACGGAGTTGATTGAGATAGATAGCTCTGGGAGGAGATAAAATTGACTTCATGCGGACTAAATCAAGCCCTTGGGAGATTTTCACATGCTAATCCTAAATGATATAAGCAACCCACAGAAAGTGACTTAAGGTATTGCACTTTTTCCTTAGATGCAAAGAGTACATTGTATTGTCAGTAAGCTGCCCCTCCCCCATAAATCCCTATCAGTGCTTATTCATAATCACCAACGAGGCCAACAGGATGCTATGTTCCCGTCCAGTCCATCTTTACATAGGTTAATTCATAATATATTTATACAGAAGTTTCTATGATTTTTTTCCATGTCTGTCTAAGCATTTCTATGTCTTCTCCTCATCATAAATGTCACTGTTACAATGACAAAATATTTTATCCAGTTAAATGGATTTACTGTTGGCTCTTTGCAGTTGTTTCTGGTACTCTGCTACAGATAAACAACTCCCGGCAGGCAAATTTTTCCAGCTTTAGATTCCTCCCCTTAAAATGAGTCTTTAAAAGTGTTGTTATTTAGAAAAAAGACTACTTATCAATTTTATGGCTCTTGAAAGTTGCTGTCGTGGTTCTTCCAAAAGGAGAGGATCAATTTTCACTGAGACAGTAATATAGGAGTGTTCTGTTTTCACTGTACTTCTCTAAGGGATGAGACTTTCCCTACAATTGCTCTTAGTAAAAGCTAACATGTATTTAGTACTTAGAGATGTGACACTGCAGAGCATTTTGGTGTATTATCTCTCTTAATTCCAGAAAAACTGTATGAAGTAGGTGCTATTTTTGTCCCTATTTCACAGCTAAAGCGACAGATTACAGAGAGGCATAGTAATTTGCCCAACTTCACAAAGCCTTTAAAGTGAAGTCTCATCTCAGGTGCAACTGGCCAAAATCCATGCTCTTAACCTATAGATTGTGCTGCCTATATTTCTTCATATAAACTGTTCAAACATTTGTCTATTTACTGGTCATGTTTTACTATTAATCTATACCTTATTTCTATTTGGTATACAACAAATATGTCAACCTGCTTTTTCCTTCATATTCCAAATCAGTGGTCCACTAGTTAAAATCTAAATTCTAAAATTTAGAGTACAGACATTATGGGAGATCAATGAGGATGGTCCAATAAGAGGATGTGGAGCTCACCTCTCACCACAAACACATCAAAAATACATCTACATGTGAACAATTCTCACTGGAAACTGGCAGCAGGACCCTCCCACCCTCCCCCATACAACCAAAGCTGTAGGAAAGATGAACACATAATCGGGCAGAGTGGAAAGAAAAGCAATCGTATGGGACCTGTGCTTCTGGAAGGGGACTCAGGAAAAGGGAGAATACACGGACAAACAACCATCCTGGCAAGTTGGAGAGAAGACTGCTATAGCTCCTGCCAGGGTTCCTGTGACCACCTCAATGTTTTTACCCCAGCCCAAGCCAAGTGAACTCTCCAGCCCCACTCGCTCCATGTCACAGTGTGGCACTGGATCTGGGGTGGCAACAACTGCAGAGAAGACTCGCTATGGGATACAGATGCAACCCTGTCCTGATACAGCACCTGGGTGGTGCAGCAGCAGCCGCTGTTGGCACTTAATCCTGTACCGCATCAGAAGAAGCCCAGCACTGTGACGGTAGCCACCCACCACGGCTCATGCCCCAATATATGCTCAGAGTTCCACACAGGCCCTGCCTGCCCTGCAGTGTGCCTCCATAACAGGGCAGGGATGGCAGAAGCTGGGGGCAATGATCGGCTGTGAGGAATAAAGGGACTTGCATCCAAGGACGCATCTGAGAGTGACGCAAACAATTATTAGCACATGCCTAGGGAGTACCTGAGAGACAGCTCAGACCTCTGTCTGTGGCTGAGATGAGCTGAAAGCCTATACTGCACACACACGCACTCACACACCGTCTCTCCCCGCCCCCCCTCCACTTACTTTAGCACTTCCCCTCCTTGGGGCAAGGATCCTGGGGCAGGAAGAGGTAAAACCTACATTTAAAGGGAACAGAGCCAGCTCAGGCCTACCTTCAGGGCTTCTGCTCCAGGAATTTGGGATCAGACTCCACCCACAATATAGCAGTGATGGCTGCTGAGCAGAGGGGAGGTCCCACCTCACACATGGCTCCAGCTCTAGAGCCTCCATCTCCAGCCCTATCACCTACCAAGGTTACAGCTGCCAGCACACCCTGATAAAGACATGACTCACGTCCACATCAAACTGCTCTCCCACCAAAAGCACTGGGCACATAGAGTCTGTATAGGGATACTCCCACATAAGAATACCCCTTCAAAACCACAACAGGTAACTGTTTCCCCTAAATTCACAGAGGCAGAGAAAGTTAAACAAAACTAAAAGGCAGAGGAACTACTTTCAATGGAAAGAGCAAGAGAAACCCCCTGAGAAAATACTGAAACAGAAATAACTTACCAGTCAAGGAATTCAAAACACTGGTAATAAAATGTTATCTGAATTAGGAAAAAGAATGTATGAATACAGCAAAAAATGTTAACAAGGAACTAGAAAATATAAAAAAGATCCAACCAGGAATGAAGAACTCAGTAAGTGAAACAAATACATGAGAATGAATAGAAGACTAAGTGATACAGAACATATAAGTGATCTGGAAGATAGAAAATGGAAATCACCCTATCAAAACAGCAGAAAGACAAATAAAAAAATTAATACAGCCTAAGAGATCCCTGATATAACATTAAGCACACCAACATTCTCATTATAGAGGTCCCAAAAGGAGAAGAGAGAGAAAAAAGGATTGAAAATGTATCTGATGAAATTATGGCTGACAACTTCCCAAACCTGAAGAAGGAAGCAGATATCCAGATACGAGAAACACAGAGGGTCCTCAACAAGATGAGCCCAAACAAATCCACATCAAGACATGTTACAATTAAAATGGCAAAATTTAATGCCAAATAGAGAATTCTAAAGGCAGCAAAGGAAAAAGTCATATACAAGGGAATCCCCATAAGGCTATCGGCTGATTTTTCTGTAGAAAATTTGCAGGCCAGTAGGGAGTGGTATGACTTTTCAAGAGCTGAAAGGGAAAAACCTGTAACCTAGGACACTCTACCCAGCAAGATTATCATTTAGAATCGAAAGAGAAATGAAGAACTTCTCAGATAAGCAAGAACAAAAGTAGTTCTTTAATACTAAAACTACCCTCAAAGAAATGTTAAAAGGTTGTCTAATAGTGGAAAAGAATAATCTATAGACAAGGAAAAATCCCACTAGGAAAGGCAATTATATAATAAGCACTGAGTATCAACCATTAAATAAGCCAGTACCAAGATTAAAAGAAAAAAAGTTAAAAGCAGCTATAACTACAATAAATGGTTAAGGGATAAACATGAAAATGTAAAATATGACATCAAAAACACAAAATGTGGCAGAGCACAGTGAAAAATGTGGATCTTTTAGAATGTGTCTGAACTTAAGTGACTACCAGTTTAAAACAAGTAAATATAGTTATAGGTCAACATATACAAACCCCATGGTAACCACAAATCAAAAACCTACAAAACTAAAACACAAAAACTAAAAAGAAAGGAACACAAGCATACAACCACTGAAAATCATCAAAACACGAGGGAAGAAACAAACACAAATAGAAATGAACAAAGCACTTTAAAAACAACCAGAAAGCAAGTAATAAAATGGCAATAAGTACATACTTACCAAGGTACACTTCGTGTATTAAATATCAATGGACTAAATGCTCTGATTGAAAGATAGAGTGGCTGATTGGATTAAAAAAAAGAGACCTTTACACACGCTGCCTACAAGTGATTCATGTCAGAGCTTAAGACACACAGATTGAAAGTGAGAGGATGGAAAAAGATATTCATGCCAACAGAAATGATAAGATAGTGGGGGTAGAAATACTCAAAGTAAACTTTAAAACAAAGGCTGTAACAGAAGACAAAGAAGGGTATTACATAATGATGAATGGGTCAGTAAAGAAGAGGACATTCTATTCATTAACATATATATATACACACAGTATAGGATCACCTAAATATGTAAAACAAATACTAACAGACATAAGAGGAGAAACTGACAATCATACAATAATACTAGGGGACTTTTACAGCCCGCTAATATCAATGCACAGATCATCCAGACAGAAAATCATTAAGGCAACACTGGTCTTAAATGACACAGTAGACCACTGGACTTAATAGATAACTCTAGGACATTTTATCCAAAAACAAAAGGATACACATTCTTTTCAAGTGCACAAATACTGTCCAGAATAACACATACTAAGCCACAAAACAAATCAACAAATTTAAGAGAACAGAAACTCTCATTTTTTCAGACCACAATGATATGAAACTAGAAATCAATTACAGAAAGAAAAATGGGAAAACAAAGACATGGACACTAAAAACAAGCTATTAAAAAACCAATGGGTCAATGAAGAAAACAAACAGAATTCACAAAATACCTCAAGACAGCTGAAAATGAAAGCACAGCAATCCAAAATCTATGGGGTACAGCAAGCAAAAGTAGTTCTAAGAAGGAATTTTATAGTGATACAGGCCTTCCTCAAGAAACAAGAAAAACCTCAAATAAACAACCTAATCTACCACCTAAAGGAATTAGAAAAAGAAAAAAACAGCCCAAAGTCAGCAGAAGGAAGAAGATCAGAGAGGAAATAAAATAGAGAACAAAAAAAATTAGAAAAGGTCAATTAAAAGAGCTAGGTTTTGAAAAGAAAAAAAAATTGATAAACCTTTAGCCAGGCTTACCAAGAATAAAAGAGAAAGGACCCAAATAAACAAAATAAGAAAAAGAGGAGAAATAAGAACTGATACCACAGAGATACAAAAATTCGTAAGAATACTGTGAACAGTTACATGCCAACAGATTGACAAATTTTCTAGAAAGGTACAACCTGTCAAGACTAAGTCAAGAAAAAACAGACAAGTTGGAACATACCAATCACTAGTAGTGAAATCGAATTTGTATTTTAAAAACTCCCAGTAAACAAAAGTCCAGTACTGGACAGCTTCACAGGGGTATTCTACCAAACATAAGAAGAAGATCAAATACCTATCCTTCTCAAACTATTCCAAAAAAGTGAAGAGGACAAAACACTCCCGGATTCATTCTACTAGGCCACCTTTACCCAATACCAAAACCAGACAGAGACACTACAAAAAAAATTACTGGCTAATATCTTCGATTATCATAGATGCAAAAATCCTCAACAAAATAATAGTGAACCAAACTAACAATATATAAGAAGAATCATACACCATGATAAAGTTGGATTTACTCTAAGGCCACAAGGGTGGTTCAATATTCACAAGTCAATGCGAACATTAACAAAAAAGAAAAATTACATGATCTCCATAGATGCAGAAAAAGCATTTGACAAAATACAATACTCATTCATGATAAAAACTCTCATCAAAGTGGGTACAGAGGGAACATACCGCAACATAATAAAAGCCTAAAAGCCATTATGACAAACCTATAGCTAACATCATACACAATGGTGAAAAGCTGAAAGCCTTTCCTCTAAATTCAGGCAAAGGACAAGGATGCCCACTCTCACCACTTCTATTTAATAAAGTATTCAAAGTGAAGTCCTACACAGAGTAACTCAGACAAGAAATAAAAGGCATCCAAATTGGAAAGGAAGAAATAAAACTGTAACTCTTTGCAGATGACACAATATTTTATATAGAAAACCCTAAAATCACCAAAGATCTATTAAAAGTAATAAATGAATTCAGTGAAGCTGCAAGATACAAGATTAATATACAGAAAACGATTCTGTTTCTATATGCAAATAATGAACAATCAGGAAGTGAAAGTTAAAAAAAAATACCATTTAAAATTGCATCAGGGCTTCCCTGGTGGCGCAGTGGTTGAGAATCTGCCTGCCAATGCAGGGGACACGGGTTCAAGCCCTGGTCTGGGAAGCTCCCACAAGCCGCAGAGCAACTGGGCCTGTGAGCCACAATTACTGAGCCTGCGCGTCTACAGCCTGTGCTTCGAAGACAACAAGAGAGGCAGCGATAGTGACAGGCCCGCGAACCACGATGAAGAGTGACCCCCACTTGCCACAACTAGAGAAAGCCCTCACACAGAAATGAAAACCCAAGACACATATTAATAAAACTATCAAAAATTAAATACAGAGAAAAAATATTAAAAGCAACAAGGGAAAAACAACAAATAACATACAAAGGAATCCCATAAGGTTAACACCTGATATTTCAGCAGAAGCTCTGCAAGCCAGAAAGGAGTGGCAGGACATATTTAAAGTGATGAAAGAGAAAAACCTACAACCAAGATTACTCTACCCAGCAAGGATCTCATTCAGATTCGATGGAGAAATTAAAACCTTTACAGACAAGCAAAAGCTAAGAGAATTCAGCACCACCAAACCAGCTTTACAACAAATGCTAAAGGAACTTCTCTAGGCCAGAAACACAAGAGAAGGAAAAGACCTACAATAACAAACCCAAAACAATTAAGAAAATGGGAATAGGAACATACATATCGATAATTACCTTAAATGTAAATGGATTAAATGCTCCCACCAAAAGACACAGATTGGCTGAATGGATACAAAAACACGACCCATATATATGCTGTCTACAAGAGACCCACTTCAGACCTAGGGACACATACAGACTGAAAGTGAAGAGATGGAAAAAGATAACCCATGCAACTGGAAATCAAAAGAAAGCTGGAGTAGCAATTCTCACATCAGACAAAATAGACTTTAAAATAAAGACTATTACAGGAGACAAAGGAAGACACTACATAATGATCAAGGGATCAATCCAAGAAGATATAACAATTGTAAATATTTATGTACCCAACATGGGAACACATCAATACGTAAGGCAAATGCTAACAGCCATAAAAGGGGAAATTGACACCAACTCAGTAACAGGGGACTTTAATACCCCACTTCCATCAATGGACATATCATCCAAAATGAAAATAAGGAAACACAAGCTTTAAATGATACGTTAAACAAGATGGACTTAATTGATATTTATAGGACATTCCATCCAAAAACAACAGAATACACTTTCTTCTCAAGTGCTCATGGAATATTCTCCAGGACAGATCATATCTTGGGTCCCAAATCAAGCCTTGGTAAATTTAAGAAAATTGAAATTGTATCAAGTATCTTTTCTGACCACAACGCTATGAGACTAGGTATCAATTACAGGAAAAGATGTGTAAAAAATACAAACACATGGAGGCTAAACAATACACTACTTAATAACCAAGTGATCACTGAAGAAATCAAAGAGGAAATCAAAAAATACCTAGAAACAAACGACAATGGACACACGACGGCCCAAAACCTATGGGATGCAGCAAAAGCAGTTTAAAGAGGCAAGTTTATGGCAATACAATCCTACCTCAAGAAACAAGAAACATCTCAAATAAAAAACCTAACCTTACACTTTAGGCAATGAGAAAGAAGAACAAAAAAAACTGCAAAGTTAGCAGAAGGAAAGAAATCATAAAGATCAGATCAGAAATAAATGAAAAAGAAATGAAAGAAACATTAGCAAAGATTAATAAAACTAAAAGATGATGATTTGAGAAGATAAACAAAACGGATAAACCACTAGCCAGACTCATCAAGTAAAAAAGGGAGCAGACTCAAATCAACAGAATTAGAAATGAAGAAGGAAAAGTAATAACTGACACTGCAGAAATACAAAGGATCATGAGAGATTACTACAAGCAACTATATGCCAATGAAATAGACAAACTGGAAGAAATGGACAAATTCTTAGAAAAGCACAACCTTCCCAGAATGAACCAGGAAGAAACAGAAAATATAAACTGACCAATCACAAGCACTGAAATTGAGACTGTGATTAAAAATCTTCCCACAAACAAAAGACCAGGATCAGATGGCTTCACAGGTCAATTCTAGCAACATTTAAAGAAGAGCTAACACCTATCTTTCTCAAACTCTTCCAAAATGTAGCAGAGGGAGGAACACTCCAAAACTCATTCTATGAGGCCACCATCACACTGATACCAAAACCAGACAAAGATGTCACAAAGAAAGAAAACTACGGGCCAATATCACTGATGAACATAGATATAAAAATCCTCAACAAATAATGGCAAACAGAATCCAACAGCACATTAAAAGGATCATACACCATGATCAAGTGGGGTTTATCCCAGGAATAGAAAGATTCTTCAGTATATGCAAATCAATCAATGTGATACACCATATTAACAAACTGAAGGAGAAAAACCATATGATCATCTCAATAGATGCAGAAAAAGCTTTCAACAAAATTCAACACCCATTTATGATAAAAACCCTCCAGAAAGTAGGCACACAGGGAACTTTCCTCAACATCATAAAGGCCATATATGACAAACCCACAGCCAACATCATTCTCAGTGGTGAAAAACTGAAAACATTTCCACTAAAATCAGGAAGAATACAAAGTTTTCCACTCTCACCACTCTTATTCAACATAATTTTGGAAGTTTCAGCCACAGGAATCAGAGAAGAAAAAGGAATCCAAATCAGAAAAGAAGTAAAGCTGTCACTGTTTGCAGATGACATGATACTATACATAGAGAATCCTAAAGATGCTACCAGAAAACTACTAGAGCTAATCAATGAATTTAGTAAAGTAGCAGGATACAAAATTAATGCACAGTAATCTCTTGCATTCCTATACAGTAGTGATGAAAAGTCTGAAAGAGAAATTAAGGAAACACTCATTTACCATTGCAACAAAAAGAATAAAATACCTAGGAATAAACCTACCTAAGGAGACAAAAGACCTGTATATAGAAAACTATAGGACACTGATGAAATAAATTAAAGATGACAAACAGATGGAGAGATATACCATGTTCTTGGATTGGAAGAATCAACATTGTGAAAATGACTATACTACCCAAAGCAATCTACAGATTCAGTGCAACCCATATCAAACTATCAATTTCATTTCTCACAGAACTGGAACAAAAAATTTTACAATTTGTATGGAAACACAGAAGACCCCGAATAGCCAAAGCAATCTTGAGAACAAAAACAGAGCTGGAGGAATCAGGCTCCCTGACTTCAGACTATAGTACAAAGCCACATTTATCAAGACAGTATGATACTGGCACAAAAATACAACTATAGATCAATGGAACAGGATAGAAAGCCCAGAGATAAACCCATGCACATATGGTCACCTTATCTCTGATAAAGGAGGCAAGAATATGCAGTGGAGAAAAGACAGCCTCTTCAATAAATGGTGCTGGGGAAACTGGACAGCTACATGTAAAAGACTGAAATTAGAACACCCCCTAACACCATACACAAAAATGAAATCAAAATGGATTAGAGACCTAAATGTAAGGCCAAATACTATGAAACTCTTAGAGGAAAACATAGGTAGAACACTCTTGACATAAATCACAGCAAGATCCTTTTTGACCCACCTGCTAGAGAAATGGAAATAAAAACAAAAATAAACAAATGGGACCTAATGAAACTCAAAAGCTTTTGCTCAGCAAAGGAAACCACAAACAAGACGAAAAGACACCCTTCAGAATGGGAGATAATATTTGCAAATGAAGGAACTGACAAAGGATTAATCTCCAAAATTTACAATCTGCTCATGCAGCTCAATATCAAGAAAACAAACAACCCAATCCAAAAAGGGGCAGAAGATCTAAAGAGACTTTTCTCCAAAGAAGATATGCAGATTGTCAACAAACACATGAAAGCATGGTCAACATCACTAATCATTAGAGAAATGCAAATCAAAACTACAATGAGGTATCACCTCACATCAGTCAGAATGGCCATCATCAAAAGGTCTACAAACAATAAACGCTAGAGAGTGTGTGAAGAAAAGGGAACCCTCTTGCACTGTTGGTGGGAATGTAAATTGATACAGCCAGTATGGAGAACAGTATGAAGGTTCCTTACAAAACTAAAAATAGAACTACCATACGACCCAGCAATCCCACTACTGGGCATATACTCTGAGAAAACCATAATTCAAAAAGAGTCATGTACCACAGTGTTCACTGTAGCTGTATTTACAATAACCAGGATATGGAAGCAACTTAAGTGTCCATTGACAGATGAATGGATAAAGAAGATGTGGCACATGTATACAATGGAATGTTACCCAGCCATAAAAAGAAACGTAATTGAGTTATTTGTAGTGAGGTGAATGGACGTACAGACTGTCATACAGAGTGAAGTAAGTCAGAAAGAGAAAAACAAATACTGTATGCTAACACATATATATAGAATCTAAAAAAAAAAAAATGGTTCTGAAGAACCTAGGGTCAGGACAGGAATAAAGTCACAGACCTCTTAGAGAATGGACTTGAGGACAGGGGGAGAGGGAAGGATAAGCTTGGAAGATGTGAGAGAGTGGTATTGACATATATACACTACCAAATGTAAAATAGTTAGTGAGAAGCAGCCACATAGCACAGGGAGATCAGCCCAGTGTTTTGTGGCCACCTAGAGGGCTGGGATATGGAGGGTGGCAGGGAGACCCAAGAGGGAGAGGATATGGGTATATATGTATACATATAGCTGATTAACTTTGTTATACAGCAGAAACTAACACAACAATGTAAAGCAATTATACTCCAAAAAAGATGTTTAATAATAAATAAATAAAATTGCATCAAAAAGAGTAAAATTCCTAGGAATAAATTTAACCAAGCAGGTGAAAGACCTGTACTCTGAAAACTATAAAACACGGATGAAGGAAATTGAAGGTGTTACAAAGAAATGGAAAGATATCCTGTGCTCTTGGATTGGAAGAATGAATTTTGTTAAAATGGCTACACTACACAAAGCCATCTAATCTAATTTAATGCAATCCCTGTCAAAATACCCAGGACATTTTTCACAGGACTAGAAAAAATAATCCTAAAATTCATATGGAACCACAGAAGTTGCCAAATTGCCAAAGCAATCTTGAAAACAAAGAATAAAACTGGAGATATCACCCTCCCAGACTTCAGACTATATTATACAGAGCTACAGTAATTAAAACAGCATAGTACTGGCACAAAAACTGACCCATAGGTCAAAAGAACAGACAGCCCAGAAATAAACCCACACACTTACGGAGAATTAATCTATGACAAAGGAGGCAAGAATGGACAATGAAGAAAAGACAGTCTCTTCAACAAGTGATGCTAGGAAAACTGGACAGTAACATGCAAAACAATGAGATTAGCACATTTTCTCACACCATACATAAAAATAAACTCAAAATGGATTAAAGACCTAAATGTAAGACCAGAAGCCACAAAATTCCTAGCAGAGAACAGGCAGAACACTCTCTGACATATATCGTAGCATTATTTTTTTGGATCTGTCTCCTCAGGCAAAAGAAATAAAAGCAAAAACAAACAAATGGGACCTAATTAATTTTAAAAACCTTTTGCACTGCAAAGGTAACCATCAACAAAAAGACAACCTAGCAAATAGGAGAAAATCTTTACAAATGACATTATCTACAAGGGGTTAACACCCAAAATATATAAATAGCTCATACAATAAAAAATGGGCAGAAAACCTTAATATACATTTTTCCCTAAGACATACAGATGGCTAACAAGCCCATGGAAAGATGCTCAGCATTGCTAATTATTAAGAGAAATGCAAAACAAAACCACAATGAGATATCACCTCACACCTGTCAGAATGACTATCATCAGAAAATCCACAAATAACAAGTGTTGGCAAGGATGTGGAGAAAAGGGAACCCTTGCACACTGTTGGTGGGAATATAAATTGGTGCAGCCCCTATGGAAAACAGTATGGAGGTTCCTCAAAAAACTAACAATAGAAATATCATGTGATTCAGTAATTCCATTCCTGGGTGTATGTTCAGAAATAATGAAAACACTAATTTAAAAAGATATATGCACCCCAATATTTATTGCAGCATTGTTCATAATAACCAAGATAGGGAGGCAACCAAAGCGTCCCTCAACTTACAAATAAAGAATTTGCGATATACGTGTGCGCGCACACACACACACACACACACGGGATTATTACTCAGTCATAAAAAATGCAATTCTTCCATTTGCAGCAACATGGATGGACCTACAGAATATTATGCATAGTGAAATTAGACAGCGAAAAGACAAATACTTGCATTCTAAAGTATATGGAATCTAAAAAATCTAACAAATGTATATAGCAACCCAAAACAGACTCATAGATATAGAAAACAAACTAGCAGTTACCAGAGGGGAGAGGGGATGGGCAAGATAGGAGTATGGAATTAAGAGATACCAACTACTATGTATAAAATAGGTTAGCAACAAGGATATATTGTACAGCACAGGAAATTATAGCCGTTATTTTGTAGTAACTTTTAGTAGACTACACTCTGCAAATACTGAATCATTATGTTGTACGCCTGAAACTAATATTGTAAATCAACTATATTTCATTTAAAAATAAAACTTAGTTTAAAAAAAGCAATGTAGACATCATTCCCAAATATACCACAGACTTATTATTCAACTATGGAAAAAATCACTCTGCTTTAGTCTTACCATTAAGTGTGGAGTGACCTACCTATATTCCTAATAAAAGGTACCATTATGGGCTTCCCTGGTGGTGCAGTGGTTGAGAGTTCCCCTGCCGATGCAGGAGACGCGGGTACGCGCCCCGGTCCGGGAGGATCCCACATGCCGTGGAATGGCTAGGCCCGTGAGCCATGGCCGCTGAGCCTGCGCATCCGGAGCCTGTACTCCGCAACGGAAGAGGCCACAACAGTGAGAGGCCCGCGCACGGCAAAAAAAAAAAAAAAAAAAAAGGTACCATTAAAGTACCATGACATTCCAAAGAGAAAAAGTACTTTTAAAGAGTTGTATTTTATTACTAATTTAATTTGGGGGCACAGGATCTGCATCTTAAAAGCTATTTATAGAGTCTTAAAAAAATAAAAAAGAACTAGAGGCAAGTAATCAGACCTTGATTTTAATTAGCATTCTAAGATTTTTGAAGCCCAAAAATAAATTCAGAAAAAAAGAATCATAAAAAAAATACTTAGGGCTTCCCAACAATAAATTCATTAAAAAAGAATCATAAAAACAATATTTAGGGCTTCCCTGGGGGCGCAGTGTTTGAGAGTCCGCCTGACGATGCAGGGGACATGGGTTCGTGCCCCGGTCCGGGAAGATCCCACATGCCGCGGAGCAGCTGGGCCCGTGAGCCATGGCCGCTGAGCCTGCGCGTCTGGAGCCTGTGTTCCGCAACGGGAGAGGCCACAACAGTGAGAGGCCCGCGTACCGCAAAAAAAAAACAAAAACAAAACAAAACAAAAAACTTAAAATTACTTCCAATTTGTAATTAAATATTTTACAGAGTTTTAAATTTTATCATGATTTACTTTCTCTCAGTGAATAAAGTCCCTTTACATTTATAAGTCAGATAAAGTGCTTCTTATATTAACATTTTGGATAGAATTTAAATAATGCCCATATAGCTTATAATAAGTTGTATTAAAGTCTTCTCATTGTTTCCAAAACGCCTATTGATATTCAACGTGAGTTCAACAGAAATATTGGTGTTTGAACAAACAAATACAAAGAGGAGCTCCGTGTATGTAAAAAATTTTAATGGAGAGACAATGTTCATTGCAGTGTTATAATTGCAAAATCCTAAAAACAAACCAAATGTGCATAGATAGGGCAATGAATAAGTATATACTAGTAACATTCGTGCAATAGAATTCCCTAGGATAGTGAAAATGAGTGAACTACAGCTTTTCATCTCACATAGAAGAATCTTTATAATGTTTTAAAAAAGGAAGTGGCAAAAGTACACATATTACTACTCTATATAAATTTCAGAAAACTGCAAATCTGGAAAATATTGACATGAAATTATCAAGAAAATTGGAGGATGATTAACTTCTGGAAGATGATGGTAAAGTGGAGAGATAAAAGACAGACATATTGGAGACTTCAAAGTTCCCTTAAACAGGTTTCTGAGTTAATACTATTCTACAAGCTTACGTGTACATCATTTGCTGTTTTACACATACGTTATGTTTAATTTAAAAAAAATGCAAGTTCTAATGAGATCCAATATGTCTGCAGAACAAAGGAGTTTCAAAGGATTATTTTAAAAACTAAATAGAAACCTAGTATAATTAAATAAAAATTTGGGAAGATAATTTAGAAATTTATCTTGAATAACAAACCAAATATACTTCAGCTAGAGTAAAAAGTTGAAAAACATTTTAGAAGGGGAATTTACAGAAATTTATAGAATGTTTATAGTATCTAGAAATAATTATTTTGCCAGTAGGAGAAGAAACTGCATAAAAATGTCATTGACAGATTATGTTAATATTTTAAGTATCTCTACCGTTATTCAAAATCAAGATACGACAATATTTCAACAAATAAGATAAAGCTTA
The DNA here is from genome assembly GCF_949987515.2 of Delphinus delphis. Taxonomy (NCBI): domain Eukaryota; kingdom Metazoa; phylum Chordata; class Mammalia; order Artiodactyla; family Delphinidae; genus Delphinus; species Delphinus delphis. The sequence goes on from NC_082691.1 coordinate 41,799,260, forward strand.
AAGGCAAATTAAGAGTTCCTTAATTTAAAATAATTCTTAGACACTCTATTAAATGAGTGGAGAATGTTACAGGAACATATATAATTATTTAGGAGAGACCTACAAGATTGCCTCTTTTTTGAATGTACTACTTCTGGGTTTTAACTTTCCCAAGGGTACTTGCCTTCCAGCAGAATTAAAACTAAAGAATAACACTGGGAGCCAAGAGACTTATAATTTCTTCATCATCTCATTTATACAGCTTCAGATTGCATCTGCCCATTAAGGAGAAAAGTCAGTAAATACCACTGGTTCTTGCCACTAATCCAAAGAGAAAGCAGACCTATCATTTTTGCTTAATATTATGTTTACTTCTATTCCATTTATCTTGGCAAGAGAAAATATCCTTGTGAAGGGGGATAACCACAAAGATCACTTAAAGTCCATGATACATAAGAAAAACTCTTTCCAGAGTTATGTCAGTAAATTGGATTAACCAAAAAAAAAAAAAAAAGAAAAAGAAACCATAGTGGTGTTTCTCCTCATTAACTCATCGATTATCCTAGTGTAAAATCATTACTCTGTCCTTGAGAGGTAAAGTTCAGTTATGGTGATTATGCATCATGAACCTCCAATTTATACCTCAGAATTCTGAACATTCCAGGAAAAAATTTAGCCTCAGGTAAAAAGGGAAAATTATGAAATGCTTATTGAATAAATTTTTAAATTAAAATGTAAATTAATCATAAACATTTTGTTTCTCTAAGATTATCAATCACACAGATACATTTTTGTATGTTATAAATACCCCATTGGTAAAATACATACTAATTCATGTGTTTCATCAATGTATGTACAGAACACATTAGAATACTAAATAATTATTTTATAGACTAATTTTACTTTAGTAACATTCATTTCTTTGAATATAGTACACCAAGCTATTAAACTATTCCTGATAACACCTTCATCTATATTTACCCTACTTGAGTAATTGGAAGAGATGAATTAATACGCAATTGATCTAAATCATCCAGGGAAGTATTATTAGTATCAATTTTGATGTTCAGTGAGGCTGATTTGGTGATCTCATATTTACCTATAAATGAAGGCAACTCTAAGGAGGAAAAACTTCCCCTACATTTTTATATTGTTTCTCTCTTGTGGCCAAACATTGGTTATTGTTATTCTGCATGCTTTGTAAGTGAATGTACTGCTATATATGCGTTTATTATGGCTGGGGTGGGTGGAACTTAGAGGAAGTAAGCTGAAGGATCTGGGGGGGGGATAATGAAGTTCATGATGACAAAGGATATAGCTGACAAAGGGTCACATGATATAGAAGACATAGATGATATAGATGACAAAGGATCAGGAGGTGAGTTGTGGAATATTCCTGTGGGGATAAAGCTTGAGTTTTGACATTATAGATCTTTTTTTTCATAATAATTTATTGAGATTTATATGTGACAGATAATATTAATGATATTTACTAGTAAATTAAAGTCAACTTATTATTATTATTTTTTATGGTACGCAGGCCTCTCACTGTTGTGGCCTTTCCCGTTGTGGAGCACAGACTCCGGACGCGCAGGCTCAGCGGCCATGGCTCATGGGACCAGCCGCTCCGCTGGCCATGGCTCATGGGACCAGCCGCTTTCCGGACCAGGGCACAAACCCGTGTCCCCTGCATTGGCAGGCGGACTCTCAACCACTGCACCACCAGGGAAGCCCAAACTTATTATTTTCATACATTGACCAAAGAGAGTCTGGGAAAGAAGTTAGCATGAGGAATGGAGCATGGGAGATGTTAGAAATTCAACACACACTAACAAGCATATGTGTAGAGGCAAGCAAAAGCTGGTGACAGAAAATCCATGTATAGATTAGATTTTAAAACACCTACAGGAAGGGAAGCTCCTCAGCATGAAGAAAATCTTTCCTCAGGAGGCAAAGCACATGACCACTGGGCTTCATTAAGAGGAAAAAAACACTGTAGAAAAGTGGAGATGTACCTGAAAGGATTTTAGAATACTGAAAATATAGTAGTTTACAGTAGTTTATAGTAGTTTACAACAAAGAGTTTATCAACAGAGAGTACAGTGGGAGGAGACTGGCATACCAAGACCAAGATTCTGGCACAGGGACACAGAAGTGAGGATTTGCTGCGAATATTGAAGTAGGGGGCTGAGCTTCAAGAAAACATCCTACTGAATCATAAATTGAGAACCAGTTTAAATAGCCAGAAACAATAATGAGTATGTAGAGATTTGGGAGTAAGATACAGAAAATTTGTTTATTTACTATTCACCTTGTTCTGTGAATGATCAAGACTTTATCCTGTGATAAACCATAATGGAAAACTATCTACAAAAGTATGTATACATATATGTATAACTGAATCACTTTGTTGTACAGCAGAAATTAGCATTGTAAATCAACTATACTTCAACTGAAAAAAAAAAAAAAAAAAGACAAGACTTCAACAGACCAGGGGCGGAGGCAGAAGAAAACCAGCAGACACCAGTATGTGAACCATGTTTTGTTAGAAGAATGAGTATGTGTAGGAGGGGCACCTAACCATGGGAGAGAATATTTCACTGAGGAGATAATGTTGGTGTTGCTGGTAAACAGGTATCAGATAAGGAGTTAGGTAAGGCAGGTAGAGGGCACAGCTACAGTAAAAATATACAAAAGGAGAGCAAAATTATGGAGGTGAAATGTGGTGTGGAATAAGCAGCTGTTTTTTTTTTTTTCATTTAGGAGTTTGAATTCTAACCCTCCTTCCACCTTACCCAACATCATCCACGACAACAAACAACTGATTTTGTGATCTTAAAAGTATCCTTTTGTTAATCTTTGCCTAGGTTTTCTTATTGGTTAAATGGGCATAACATCTGCCACACGTACGTATCTAATAGATTTCCTTAAGGCTCAAGATCGAAAACATGTGAAACACCATAAACATGCTAGCTATTTTTATAAGGCTGCCCATTATCTAGATATAGATATACACAGAATTCCAAAATAGTTCAATATGTCATTCATTTCATCCTCCCCCTCAAAGACAGTGGGTGAAGGGGGAACCTAAGGCAACCTCTTTCTGGGAATGTCCAAAATGAGGGCATAAATGTCTTGGAACTACCCAAATGGCCGTTATTTCCAAGTCTAAAGATTTTGAAAACATCTGTAGTCATATATTTTATGATTCATATTCCAAGTTCATTTATTTCAGGGTTTAGGTTAATTATTGCTTGGACCAGAGCAACATGGCAAAGCCGACCAATTCAAATGAAGAAATCAAAACAAACTTGTTTACATAACGAACATCATGTCTGCCTTGAAATTTATATAGGGCTTAACTACTTGCTAAGCACTTTCTCCTACATTAATTCACTTAGCCCTTCATCCACCCTTTGAGGTAGGGAAGACAGGTGTCATTATTCCCACTTCAAAGGTGAATGTAACACAATCTGCTTAAGTGACTTACACAAGGTCAAATTGTGGTGAACGATGAAACTGTTTTTTCTAGTTAAAAATTCAGGGGTTGGAGGCTTCCCTGGTGGCGCAGTGGTTAAGAATCTGCCTGCCAATGCAGGGGACACAGGTTCGAGCCCTGGTCTGGGAAGATCCCACATGTCGCACAGCAACTACACCCATGTGCCACAACTACTGAGCCTGCGCTCTAGAGGCTGCGAGCCACAACTACTGAGCCCATGTATCAGAACTACTGAAGCCCGTGCGCCTACAGCCCGTGTTCCACAAGAGAAGCCACTGCAATGAGAAGCCCACGCACCACAACGAAGAGTAGCCCCTGCTTGCCGCAACTAGAGAAAGCCCATGCACAGTAACAAAGACCCAACACAGCCAAAAATAAAATAAATTAAAAAAAAAACATTCAGGGGTTGTTTTTCCTACTATGACCAACATTCTATCTAAAGACTACCTAAAGAAACTAACACACCATTGTAAAGCAATTATACTCCAATAAAGATATTAAAAAAAAATTAAGTTACTATATAGAACTGTCAAAAAAAATAAAGACTACCTAAATTATGAAAGAAGCAATGTACGGATTTAAAACACCATATTTCTGCATTCCTTTATTGGATAAGTAATTCATTTCAAAATAGTTAAAGTGGATAATTTTTTTTTTTTTTTTTGCAAATACCACTTGGTATTTGTAAATAAACAGTGATCACTGTGTCATTCTGAAAGCTAACTTTTAAAAGAGAGGAATATTTTGTCTTGTGCTTAACCAACTCATTTTAGTTCAAGTACAGGTGTAGAGAAAGAGACAGATTTGGACCTTGGCCAATAATTTGTTCTGTGTTGTAAAAGCCCAAGAGAAGAAACGACCAAACTTTGTATTTAAATCAGTCATAAATCCAAAGTGGTAAGAATTTCAATCCTAGCTGACTCATTTATAACCTTATTTTCTAAAATACTTAAGTGCCTTGGGAAGCAGAAATACTGTAACAGCTTGGAAAACTTTCATCTGCATCTTTGTGTCTCATTGATGTTATCTGTGCCCTGATCCATAAGGTCACTCTGGCTTCTGCAATACCCCTGCGGGGATAAAAAGGACAATCTAGTACCTCTTGAGATGTGAAGATTTTGGTTGTACGTGAGTAGATGACTCTCATTTTAGATTGTTCTTTAAAGAACCCACAGGCAAATAACTCCCACAGTAATACAAAGATATTTTAAGCCAAGTTCATGTAGGATGAACTGTACAGACTTGTTGAGCTCCTAGCTGAGTTTGCACGTGTCCTTCATTAAGTATAAGGATCAGCCTGAAGGGAAGTCAGTTCTGCTTATGCAATTAAGGATGTTTCTACCTTTCTGTTTGACAAAAGGTTTGTTTGTTGTTTAACTCTGCCTGTTCATGCAAGTCAAGGACAGATATAATCTTCTCAAACTCATAAACCTAGCAGAAAAACAGAAGGAAATTGCAATATCCAAATGTAGAACTTGATTTGTCATTTTGTATTTTCATCTAACTCTGGGATGTTCTCTTATTTATCAAGGATTGTAAAGTTGACTATAAATACGTGTATTTCTAGAAAGCATTAATGTATTCAATTCAAAAGATACTGGTGCAATCCCAGTCATTTATGTTGTGTTTTTCTTCAAGTTTTCAAAATATTTTGAATTAATACTGTCCATTAAGGAAACTCTAGAAATCCAAGTAGAGAAAATCACCTGAGTCCTACCACTCCTAACCAGTCATGCTGACATTTTACAACTTTTTCCTTCCATACTTTTTCAAGACAGATCATTTCTCATTGATCATAATGTACTTATCTTTTTCATAATGCATTTTTTAATCTCTTAGGCACTCCGTATTTTCCATATATATGAATTCATTTCCTTATTCATTTACTGCAATCAAAAGTATGGATTAGGCACGTAATGCAGGCTGGTACTCTGCTGGATGCTAGAGATTTAACAATGAAAAATACAGTTTCTATGCACATAGGGAACAAGCTTGTGGGCAGTAGAGACTTGTGCATTGGAATTTTACCATACAGTTTGATAAGCACCAGAGTCAAAAAAACTCCAAGACATTATGGGAGCACAAAGGCAGAGTCCGAGGCTTCCTGGTAAGGGGACAGCAAGTGTGAAGGACCAGAGATAAGAGAGCACATGATTTTAGAAAACTGAAAATAAATTCAGCAGGACTAGATCATAAAGGTTAATTGGGGAGACTTCGGCAACAGAAATGACTAGAAAAATAACTGTGCCAGATCACTTTTATCTCCTTTCAGCCAATATTTATCGAGCATGTACCCTGTGTACCTGGAATATATGAATGAATAAAGTACCAGCATGGTTCTTGCCCTCACAGATCCCTGAAGCTCAGAAATTTGTTGAGTATTATCACGGGAGAGCAAACAACATTGCTGGAACACACAGCCAATCCCAAACCTAATTTAAGGGGTGAGCAAGCATCTCACGGAAAAGCTGGCAAATAACCTAAGCCTTAAATGGTGACCCAGACGTGGCCAGGTAAGTGGGAAGTAAGGAATGAAAAGCCAGAAGAAGAAAGAAATATCCAGAACCTTCTAAACCATGTCAAAGAGTTTAAGTTTCATCCTAAGAGTTTCAGGACTTTAAGGAGACACATTACACCCTCCAATTTTTATTTGGACAAAAACTGTGATGCAGAGGTTGGATTAGAAGATCAGGAACATAGAGGAATGAATGATGTAGTAGTTGCATTGGTCCTGATAAAGAATGTCAGTAGCCTGCACTAGGGCGATGCAGTGGGTTGGTCAGATTGCAGAACTATCCAGAAGACAGAATCAACAGAACTTGTAACTAACAACGAATGGACAGAGACAAACAAGAGAAGTTAAGGGTAAAACTTACCCTTGTTAAAGATAATGCCTTGGGCCAATGGCCGGACCATCCCAAAAGAGAAAACGAAAGTGATAAACTGGTTTGGAGGGGAAGAAGGGTAGTTTAGTTTGGTGCTTGCTATTTTTTGAGATGTTTGAAACATTTAATTGAAGTTGTCCAGTGTTATGCTATGATTATCAAAAATCGGCATAATATGGGCAACGCCAATACTGAATTCTATTGCATCTCCAGGAAAAAAATAAAAGTTGTCTTCCCTTCTCCTTTAACAGAGAAGCAGATTATGGCTAATCAAGATAACAATCTTTGGGGACTTCCCTGGTGGCACAGTGGATAAGACTCCACACTCCCAATGTAGAGGGCCCAGGTTCAATCCCCGGTCAGGGAACTAGATCCCACATGCATGCCACAGCTAAGAGTTCACATGCCACAACTAAAGAGCCCACCTGCTGCCAACTAAGATCCACTGCAACATACATACATAAATATTACAATCTTTGCATAGTACTGATCCCTAAGAGCAGGGGCTCCAAGCTCTTTGTCCAGAGGTGTGGCCAGAGCCCTAAATAGGGCGGACTTGAAACAAGTGTGTGGATGCAAAGCATGCTTCTCTCTCATATGTACCTGGATTGGCAAGCAAGCAATCAGGTATGTTTTTAGCAGCACTCGTCACCTTTCCTCACAGTCCCTGCTCCAGCTCACTAGAACCTCAGGAAAACAAGGAGCTGTGGATTACCTTTCCCTTGTGCTTCCTGATTCCCCAAGTCTGTACATGTCTGTGCGGTCCATGGCCCTCCAAGAATTGTACTGACCTTTTAGTTTTGCTACTGCTCATTCGGCAGCAGTGACTTATGTGTATACATGGGTCTGAAGCTCAAGAGAGATCTTGTAATGTAGTATCCATCTAGCTTTGACATGTGATTCATGATTTTTATTTCTAAAAATGTGAACGGTAAGAACATTCTAAATCTTGTCACTTCGCTAATTGCAAAATATCTATTGAATCCAAAACATGATTATCTGAAAACCTGACTGTAAAATTTTGAAAATGTTCTGTTTTATGATTGAACTATTTTCACTTAAATTATGACTAGTGGGGCCTCCCTGGTGGTGCAGTGGTTGAGAGTCCACCTGCCGATGCAGGGGATGCGGGTTCATGCCCCGGTCCGGGAAGATCCCACATGCCACGGAGCGGCTGGGCCCGTGAGCCATGGCCGCTGAGCCTGCGCGTCCGGAGCCTGTGCTCCGCAACGGGAGAGGCCACAGCAGTGAGAGGTCCGCGTACCGCAAAAAAAAAGGGAAGAAAAAAAAAATTATGACTAATGTTAAGTGATTCCTTAAAAATTCACCTAAAGTTTTAACAATAAATAACACACACTGCTTTATTTACATGCTTGATTCTGTTTACATGATTTGGACAGCACTGTGGCTAGTTCAAAAATTAAATATGACAATTCAATATGAAGAATGTCAATCATTTCCATTTTTTAAAAAAAAATGTAGCAGCACTTCATGAATCAAATCTAATCAACTGAGAAAGCAATGAAATGTTTCCTTTATGATCATATAATTCAAAGACTATAAATTCTCTGAAATGTAGTGAAGGCTTAAAGTTAGTCCATTATTTCAAAGTGTTTTATTAATCACACTAAATTATGAAGCTTTTAATTTCAAAATACTCATATATGAAATTGTACATCTCCTGAAGTGAAAAAAAATTCATTTTCAGAATAATTTTTCACCTGACTTTTTATTCAAAAGGTCAGCTATGTCTGAGAGAAGAAAAATATATTACAGATATGCTAACAATACTGTATCTTTTTCCTTTTTATTTACGCAATATATCAACACATTACTGTACAAGAATCACATAATTCAGAGTTAAATAGAACAACACATGAAAGTCACTTTACATTACTATAAACCCCTGACTCACTCTGCTGGAAGAAACCCCTATCAACAGTTTAGGGTATCCTATTCATTCTCACTTCTCCTCTTTCCCCCACCCTGTTTTTTTTAACTAGCATTAGAGATTTATTTAATATAGCCACTAATCTCCAAAGAAAACTATTTACACATATTGACTAAAAATTTTTACACCATCATTTCAATTTCTTAAAAAAATTAACATCTCGAATACGAAAATACAGACTGAAAAAGCAACAAACACTTGTGTACCCATCCCTTTGCATAAGCAATGAATACCAAAATATTTCAAAGCTTGTGGATACATTTCCCAGTTGCTGATTCTTCCAACCTCCCCATCCCAGAGGCAGTTGCTCTTATGAAATGATGATTTCTCACTTATAGAACAATTATGTATCATTAAAAATGTACACTGGTTTGCATCTCAACTTACATGAATGGCACTGAAACACCTGTATTCTTTTGCAGCTTTTTCGTTCAAAATTATGCTTGTGAGGTTTGCCTATGTTAATTCATGTAGCTGTGGTTCATTAATTTTCACTACTAAATGGTATTCCATTGTGTGTTGGGGGAGGGGGTGGTTTTGTGTACATACATACATCTAGGTTGGTTTCAATATTCAAAAAGACACATACACCCCAATGTTCACTGCAGCACTATCTACAATAGCCAGGACATGGAAACAACCTAAGTGTCCATCAACAGAGGAATGGCCAAAGAAGATGTGGCACATATATATAATGGAATACTACTTAGCCATAAAAAGGAATGAAACTGAGTCATGTGTAGAGATGTGGATGGAACTGGAGTCTGTTATACAAAGTAACTCAGAAAAAAACAAGTATCGTATACTAACGCATATATGTGGAATCTAGAAAAATGGTACAGATGAACCTATTTGTAGGGCAGGAATAGAGACACAGACATAGAAAACAGACATGTGGACACAGGGTGGGGGAGGGGGGACTGGACAAATTGGGAGATTAGGATTGACATATACACACTACCACGTGTAAAACAGATAGCTAGTGGGAACCTGCTGTATAGGACAGGGAGCTCAGCTCGGTGCTCTGTGATGACCTAGGTGGGTGGGGTAAGGCGGATGGGAGAGAGGTCCAAGAGGGACAGGATATATGTATACATATAGCTGATTCATTTAGTTGTATAGCAGAAACTAACACAACATTGTAAAGCAACTATACTCCAATTAAAAAAAATATATAGTGCTACAAAACTTATACATACAGTCAGCCCTCTACATCTGTGGATTCAACCAACCACAGATTTGGAAATGCCACAGATGAGGAAAGCTGTCTGTACTATGCCATTTTATGTAAGGGACTTGAGTACCCACAAATTTAGTATCCAAGGACGAGTCCTGGAACCAATCTCCCACATACTGAAGGATGACTGTATCTCCTTTATTGTGTGAATGTTTTCCTAGAGCCCACAAGGGGAATAGGCTGGGCCAGTTAGTCTGTGTGACTTCAACTTTGTTAAATGTGGTCCAATTTTACTCCAAAGGTTGAACATTTACCTTTTCACCTGAAATGTTTGAGAGTTCCCTTTGTTCCACGTGCTCAAAAATTGTCACTGTCAGAATTTAAAAGTTTTCATCAATTTGGTATATAAGAAATAATGGCTTTAATATACATTTTTCTGATTATCTTTGTAAAACAATATCTTTCGAAGTTAAAATGTAATGCAAAAACCTGCAAAGGTCCGATATCTACTAATCTCTTTTGCATAAAAGGAGAAGAGATGAGCACATTCAATACAATTCTACATCGGTTAACAGAATAAAGTAATATAACTTATCATCTATATACTTACCTTATACCTCTCTTCTGTGGCTTAAATTCTGTTTTTAAATTAGTTTTTTTAAATTGCTTTTAAAAAAATTCTCATTTAAATTTTTTTTTAAACACATCTAATAAGTAGGGGGTTTTGTCCATTTGTTTATTTTATTGAATCATTTGGATTATTCTTCCAAGTCATATTCTGTTTCTACCTGGACATGGCTTTGGTGGAGAAAAGGAGTTTGATGACCTCCTATTTATACTTAAAGCTCTCTTTTTCTCTTTTCACAGGTGGATTATTCATTTTGAAAACTATCCACATTTTCCCGTTTGTGTACATACACAGTACCATCGAAGTGCTTTGGGTGTATGAAACAACTCTATTGACAGGCCTAACGACGGGATGCCTCTCAATGGCAGCAAATGGTCGCCTTATCTTTCCACTCTGAGTTCACTTTTCCTTATTAAGCTATTCTATAGGAATATTCTCTACATTTTTGTATTTATGTAAATATATATATAACTTAATATACTATATACATATAGTATATTTATACTAAAGGTTGTAAAGGTAAATATATGTATGTATACTCTATTATTCCTATTTTGTATATTCTGCCTATTTCCCAGTATTCCTGTACTCTATATATACTTCAGCCTATGCAGTTGAGCAGTCCTTCTTATAAAATCTTTTACCAGCAAGATGAGGTTACTATGTACCCCTGTTACAAAGTTCCTACCCACATTCAATAGGAAAATAAGTATTCCCAGAGCGTATTAAAAACAAAAACACTAAAAGTTCTTCAGAAATTCACAATGTTAAAAAGTGACGCGAACAACCTTTCCTATGTGAAAATTGGAATAATGCGCAAACCAGCACGGGCTTTGCTCAGGAATCACATGAAAAATGATGTAGTCATCAACCCTCAGCACTCAGAGAGGATGCTTTGAACAACAAACTGAACGAGACTGGTTGCTGCCACTTAACCACTGAACTAACCATTGAACTAAGGGCTAGAGCCCTGACAATGTCTCTGCCTAACTTACTCTTACTGAAACCCAGTGGTTTTATTCATACTATGCTTCAAAGTAATGTGTGTGAACACACACACACACACACACACCATTTTTTCCCACCAATTTTTTTCAGGACTGTTTGTTCAGATAATTTGAAACAAACAAACAAAACCTCTACAAACTGGTTCTTTGGAGAAACATTTTGATGAGCCAAGCTAGTTCTACCACTGCTGCTAGTTTTGTCCCCAAACTGAATTCATATATCAATATATACAACTTACAGTATTTTACATGTTTACTTTGTGATAAATGCACACTGATTTAAAATTATGTGCACTGACATTTTCAAGATCCTTTACACCATGTTCTGATCATGTAATTCCTGACATACACAGGAACTATCTTTATATTTGCAGTCCTAGATCATTCGTGTTGGCAAATAGCCTACTGGTCATATTACATAAACTGTCTTCAAATTTAGGTTTTAAAGATGGAGATAAACATGGCTCCATAGTCCTACATATGCAATAAATAATACCCATCAGTTTAAGAAAATGAGCCTCAAAAATGAATTACATCTGCATGTCAGAAAACTCTAGCGTTCATTTTACAAAAAAATGAAGACAATTAACATTTCATATTGTCAACAATGTAAAATGGTTAAGAAAACACTCATTTGTCACTTATTTTAAAACTGTATTGCTACAGAGATTAGCATGCCATGCAAATTTCATGAACCTCCACATTTTGTGCTCTAATTTTTTGTTTTTTTTAACTACTGGAGGGTTTTTTTCAAAATTAAATCCAAAACAGCTAGGAAAACATGTTTGGCCATCTAGTATAATTTGGTTCATTTTCTTAATGCAATGATATATACCATTATCAAAATAAACCATGTATAATGAGAAAGGGAGGGGGGCAGTCTTATATATCTAGTCACATATCTATATTAGGTGCTTATCATTTCTTAATGCTAATATTACCCTGGACAAAGAAACCGTGTTGGAGTTAGTATAATGCCGATATAGATAAATCCATTTTTATTTTGTTTCTCTTTACAGATGCAACATGGCATATAGCTAAGCAAGTTTTTGCTCAAGGAACCTTACACATATACCTCCTGAGATCTTTTTCTGCAATGTTTTTTTGCTTCAACAGTACCCCCCTCTATTCTCTTTTTAATTCAGTCCAGGATCATTGCCGCTGAAGCCTTTCCTCTACTTCTAATTTAAGACTGGCTTTCTCTATACTTCTGGTTTAGCAATAATAAAAGGGAGAATTATTTTTAATTAATTATGTTTTTATTGTTAAAAACTTTTAGAGTTACAATTCCCTTATTTTATACACAAGGAAAGATGTAGAAAATTTCATCAAAATGACCCGACCGGCGCTCACATTTCTTCTCTGCATCCAATCCTTGTCTCATAATGCCTTGCTGTTTGTCTTTAAATACAGCATGTCTTCCCAACCCCAACTTCATTCTAAAGTTTAATAAAAGCCCACTAAATCAATATACCTAGAAATCTGTTTTCCTTCTTTTACCTAAGATCATACACAATTGTAAACAAATTATCAACTAATTTTTTTGATCAGCAAAACTAGAGTACTGATCCCTGCTTCATTTCCTCATTGTATAAAACAGATGACTCACAAAATTCATCATCACAATTATAACTATTTCACAAACAGTATGAGAAAAAGTCATATGTTACATTCCTGAGCCTCTCTATGAAATTAAGTCCCTCTATGTAAATTCGATGTTATGATGTTGGCTTGTAATACATGAACTAGGATACACTATCCATAAGTATGCTTCTATGTGGGAAATCTTGGACATGGGATGAAGATAATTTATTGACGATTTCCTGGAAGGCTCTATAAATTATATCCATCACATCAACCTCTGCTAAATTCATTTGTTACCAGTGAGCAGCTGAGTCACATCATGTTTTGCTGTGACTTATTCAAGTCTTTGATGCTGAGCTACAGCTGAGTCTTGTGAGGCAAACCCACTGTCCTCATGTCTGGATGAATTTCTGTCAAAGAAACTACAAAGCACTTTTAACTACTCAGTCTATGTTCTACTGCTGTTTTTCCTTCCTTTCCTAACAAAGAAAGAAAAAAAAGAGTAAGACATCAGATAGGAATGGGGATCCAGTAAGAATATATATCAAAATCATTTGCAACTCTAGAGTTCCATGTAACTATCAAGGATTATAAACTTGATGATCATCACCATGTGAAAGAAAAATGACTTTTGTCTTCATTCTTCACTTACAACATCTCTACCTACAAAAGCACAAATGAGTTCATTTAAATCTTTTTTCAAGGGATCATGTTTCCTGAGAAAATAAATGGTATTTCTAGGCTACATTCCTAAAGAGATATCCTACAGTGTCTACCTAGGCAGAGTTTGAAATTCACCCAAATCAAATAAAACAACCACATGAGTACAACTCAAAAAAAGACAAGAAAACGAGGCACAGCTGTACCAAACTTTATAGCCAAAGGACCTGGTCAAAGACTCAGACATGAAAAAAATTGATGGAAATGGGGCTTGTCTGCCTTTGTCCTCTGGGGCCTCTAAGCTTCCCATGTGAGGGTTTATCTCCCCTAGACCTAATACAGTGGTGGTTTCATTAAAAAGAGCATTGGAAAGATACTCATCTTCAAGTCAGAGATAATCAATCATCATCTTGCTGGCCCTATTTCAGTCCAAAGCTAGACCTAAGAGCCTAGAGGTCTTTCAACAATCTAATCTTCAACTGAAAGTAACAAGTTTAGAATAGCTTTTGACCTACAAGCAAGTTTTGCGAGATATGTTTATAGTGTTGTCAGAAGCATCTAGGAGTCTATGAGATGATGCATTTGAATGAGTCTCACTTCAGCTAACCTTCCTAGGTGTTTAGCAGTTATCTCCTTGCTAGAAATCAGTGCCTCAGCTTAGTAAAAGTGAAATTATCTGGAAAGTAAGCTTGAGAAACAAAGATACTCCCTGACAATATTTACAGGCAAAAAATTCCAGCTAGTACAGAAATCTCATATTCATCTGTTTAATTATCAATACCACAAGAAAAGAAGGGGTCTGTTCTAGATTTCTTAGCTGTGACAAAATTCCTAGCCTTCACCATTGGTTCATAGCTGTGATATTTATTAAATGAAGCCTTCTGTCTCACTCTATTTTCCCTCTCTTCCAGTGTTCTCTAGCTTCATGTATGCAGTATTTGTGTCTTCCTCTCTCAAAATTATCATCTCCTTGATGATGGACCCATAGCTGGGGTCTCTGTAGTCTCTGAAGTGTTACATTGTCTACAACAGTGTATATAACCATCTATGGGGAAAGGGATGGTTTACTTTTGTTTCCACTTTCCCCAGTATGAGGCTTGGAATTTCACCTCTATTACCACTTTAGACGCAAACAGTTTGGACTTAATGTAAGTTATTCATTTCTATATGATTTATCTTTCGAGTGCTTTTTCAGGGCTCCTGAAAAGATGTATTTCCTGTGACAGCGTGAAAATGAGTTGTAAAGTTACCAAGGGCATAATGGAAAGAGTACTGGATGAAGAAAAGGCAAAACATGGGGTGAGGAGACATTGTGGGAAGGAGGCAGTTCTGGGCAAAAGACGTGCACAGTTGCCACACTCACTGTTGACCTTTCAAATTCATACACACACCCTTAGCAGAAGATTCATCAAGATCCGAATCTTCTCTTTGGAACAGAACATTGTCTTACCGAAGACTAGTGGGATTCATCATACATGGATGGAGATGGTGGGAGAAGCAATTCTAAAGTTTGAGATATCTGAAAGGAGGCAGACCCAGATGAGTGATTCTGGGCAGGGAGGGAACAAAGAGAAACTGGAGAAGAGAGTTTATCTCCTTGACAATTTTGCCCGCTGTCGGCGGTGCTTTTCCTTGGATCAGACGACGATAGCAGAAAGGACACAGAAGACAATTCTACCACTAAACAGTAACAACAACAAAGCCACTAAAGCAGCCCATTGTATATGGGGATGATTCCCAAAGCCAGGCGCTAGCCTTTACCTACTGTACTAGCTGTTACCGTTTGATTTCTATCGAAGTTTAGGTCTACTCCTCTGCACTTCCCTCTGAAAAATGCTTTTCTAATTATGTTACTGGTGAGTGTGCCAGTCTTGGGATGCTGGGATTCTAAAGAAAGGCATGATCACTGACCTACGCTGGGCCACGCTTCGTGGTGGACCTCATCACACACAAAAAGAAAACGATTCAGAAATTGGCAAAGGGCCAAGCAATTGGAACACTCTAGTATTTTCCAATCTGGCTGTAGAACAACAGTGGCTTTATCCTTTCTAATAGCAAAACTATAACACTGTGAACCCTAGGGATGCAAATGATGGTAACCTTCACCTCATGGAGCCACATACACAAAGAAAAAAGGAGGAACAAGAAGGGGAGAGAGGGACTCTGGCAGGGTTTGGGCATATACTTCTTAACCCTAGTGCTTTCCTAAGATCCAACTCAACACTCCCTTCCTACACTTGGTTATATGAGTCAGTAATTCCATCTTTTTACTCACTTTGAATCTAAATTCTTCATTTACAAACGTGCATGGAACATCTCATTTACTCCTCACAACATCAAGCCCCAATTTTATCAATGAAGAAATGGCAACTTAAGAAGGGTAAATATACAGTTAAATAACTTTCCTCAAGGTCGTGCAGCTAGTAAGCTGCTGCCCAGGTCCAACTTTCAGGCCCCGAACTCTTAACTGCTAGGTTTGTCAACCGGATCCTTAACTAACCTAGGCTTTGTTCTTTAAGGTTAATTCTATTGGCCTTTTTTTTTTTTTTTTGAAATCTCAAGAGGCTGAAATAACAAAGAAAATCACTTTGACTACTGCTAAATGCCATAAGCAAAAGCATTTTCCCACTGGTCCAAGTGCCTGAAGACTGCTGGAGGCTATCTGGTTTAAAACTCAATCTATTCTATGTTAAATTGGGCTTGTTAAATTGTTTACTGAATCTACCTTGTATATCTTGCTTGTCTGTTTAATATGAGGCTTTAATTATTTACGCATGACAATAAAAACATCATAAATGATAAATGATTCCAACATTAATTTAAACTTTAAATCAGAGACAGTGCAGATTTAAGTCAGGGCACATGTACTTTTACACCTCTGTCCTCACCATAAAAAGATAGGAGCAGGGGCTTCCCTGGTGGCACAGTGGTTGAGAATCTGCCTGCCAATGCAGGGGACACGGGTTCGAGCCCTGGTCTGGGAAGATCCCACATGCCGCGGAGCAACTGGGCCCGTGAGCCACAACTACTGAGCCTGTGCTCCGCAACGAGAGGCTGCGACAGTGAGAGGCCCGTGCACTGCGATGAAGAGTGGCCCCCGCTCACCGAAACTAGAGAAAGCCCTCGCACAGAAACGAAGACCCAACACAGCCAAAAATAAATAAATAAATAATTTTTTTAAAAAAAGAGACTGTTTAGCAAATATTAAAAAAAAAAAGATAGGAGGGCATTAGAATTAATACCCTAGAAAAAAATGACAGCTTTCGTAATTCTCAGGAAAAAAAAAAAAAGGAATACTGCATCATTCCAAGCACAGTATAAAAATTCCTTACATGCTATTGCTACTGACATGTAAAAGCTAAGAGATGAAGTATCTGCCAAATGTGTAATCTATGAAAGAAAAATACTGTTGCATCGTATTTGTTCAGCCTGAAACTACTCGTGCAAAAAGGGTTAATCGTTCACTAGAGCATTAGCCATCAACCATTTTAGAACACTAAAATTACATTTGCATTACACCTAGGGAAACAGAACGTAGTAGTTACCTTACGTGCAAGTCTTTGATGGAGTCAGAAATTATATGAATTGCCTGATCCCTGTGCTCATTTAATTCGTGGTGTGTGACCACATGATCATATTCTCTTGCCAAGACATAGAAAAGTATCTTTGTATTCGTAATCACTAAACAAATTAAATCTGACCTAAATTTTATCACAAATTTTAGGATATTTCTATCCAAACAATAAATACTGATACTAAGCAGTGTCTGGATATAAGACAAATCAACTTGACCCAAATAAAATTAGCAGAAAGTACTGTCCCCAATTGTAACAAAATAACAGTCTTCTTGCATCTACATGTCTCCTGTCTATAAAGCCCAGGATGGTGTAATGAAACCCTCTTGTGCTTTCTCAGCCAGGAACAAGTTAAAGCTGACCTCAGATACCATAACATGGTTTCCAGAGAGGGGAATTCAATGCCCTCAGCTCTTCTGGAAAGCTGATAACGTTTCAACGCAGACGGCAGGGAATCTGGCCCAGAGTGCTTTCTCTTTGGGTTTCATACAAACGTGCTGCCAGGTTGGATAGTGCTACCCCTAGTAGGAAAGTAGGGCAGTATTCTTTCATGAAAGGCTACAATTAGACGAACATCCTCCTGCATGCAAATTTTACTGGCTCCTTTATTTATCTACACATTTTTAATAAGGGATTGGTAATGTGTGCATGAAGCTGCCCTTTTTATCAACTGCTATTACCTGGCAAAATTAGCTTAAGTTTTCTTCCCGCTTTACTTTGAATTATTCATCCAAATTAATGAATACTTTTAATTATTAATTCAACTCTGGGAACATATGAGGTAAGACAAACCTCATTTATTTCTATGTCATCCCTAGCTGAGAAATCTAGGATGTAACTCACAGTAGGAAATTCCCAGAAGCCACCAAATGGTTGTAGAAAGATGGTGTCCATCTGGGGAAGCAAGTTCTTCGTAACACAAAGCCACAGCACTGCCATCCAAAGCATACAGATCTCCTCTCGGTCAAAAAAGAATAGTACCTGAGTTTTAGAAACTTGTTAGCTTTTGATGAAGCTACTGATTCACGTTTCTGACAAAATCCCAATTATGAAAATACACATTCAAGAGATATTACGAGACAAGCTATTCAGTTGTTTCTGAAAATCAGTGGTTCCCAGATTCTGTATTTTCTGTGAAAATACACATACACCATCACTGGGAGTCATATTAAAAATGTGTATTTCAGGGCTTCCCTGGTGGCACAGTGGTTGAGAGTCCACCTGCCGATGCAGGGGACACGGGTTCGTGCCCCGGTCCGGGAAGATCCCACATAACGCAGAGCGGCTGGGCCCGTGAGCCATGGCTGCTGAGCCTGTGCGTCCAGAGGCTGTGCTCCGCAATGGGAGAGGTCACAACAGTGAGAGGCCCGCGTACCGCAAAAAAAAAAAAAAAAAAAAAAGTATTTTAGAGGTTCCAGAGATGCTGACTCAGTAGGACTGAAGTCCCTGTTTAACAGACATCACAAAGGATGGTGAGGATCACATTCTGAGAAGCACTGTTAGGATCCTGAGGCTTCATTCATTTACAAAATCGTATCAGAGAATCTACATCTGCACTAATTACCGTAATTTACCACAGAAGTGGCTTCACAGAATTGTAATTCATTGTTCTTTCTTGACTTTTCTTAAAGGTTATCATGTTGAGTGATTCTGTGAAGAACCACTTTACCTTTTATGAAGCTCAGATTGACATTATTCATTTCATGTTCATTGTTCTTTTTATAATGAGCAATATATTCCTCACAGCACTGTCAGAAAAATCAATTTTTTCTCCAATCTGCTACTGAGGGTTATACTTTATCACAACAATATTTAGTTGCCTACCTGAAAATACAAGAAGAAACTTTGTTATGAACCACAGTAACGTTCATTGACTCTACCCTGACTTTAATACTGTTTTGTTCGTCTTTAATCATAAATGTATCAAATCGTTTTTGGATGCAATTACATGAGTAATAACTAAAACGGCAAAGGCAGATGTAATTTTGTAATGAGTGTCTATTCATCAGGGCTGGAGGTTTCAAGCAAGTTTGTTGACCCATTTACATAAATATTCAAAACCACAAATTGAAGTGGTACAAGCACAAGACAGCTTACCAAGGTACACCAATATGTTTAATATATTTATACACGTAGTTCCAATAGCTCTGATAATGGCCTTTATTATGTTGCCCTGCTTGACCCTAGTAATATGATTACTAGTAATGAGTAGATACATTATGCCTAACAATAATTCTCGTCTCCTTCCCTGTAGGTAGGATTTTATATTCCTATTTGTACTTTATTCAAACCAAGGGCCATGACAAACTAGTACCACTCATCTAGATTCTGTCCACCTTGTAACGTGTCTTCCTATGCCAAAACCTTTTACACACCACTGCCAGATTACTCTTTCTGGGGACTAATTCCAATAATACTCAGATTATTTAGCCTGCCATCAAAGGCCTTCTACAATCTTGATACAACTTGTCTTTCAAAGTACATTTCCCACTATGACTCCCATAAACATTCCAATCCAGCCAAACTCATTTTCTACTTTCTTGCCCCCTCGCTTTCCGTCCCAGGTAGAATGCCATTTCGTTGGTCTTTAAACACTTCAATTACACTTATGCTTGAAGCCATCAAAAACCCTTACAAGAAAAGTAATTTCGTTTCCCTCTATAACTCTCATAGCGCCTATTTTATTTTTCCTTCCCACGTGTATGTTTCATTAGCATTATTAGGGAACAGGTCTTATTCCCCCGCAAGACAGAAAGCAGGATGCATTATTACCATAAGACAATCTAATATATTCTGTATCGCACGGTGGGCAGACACTCAACCATTTGTAGAATGAATTGAACAAATTGCCTCATTTTCAAGAAACTATTCACCATTTGTATTTGTCTCAGCAACGTTGTATACACCCAAGATGCAAAGTAACCTGAGGGACACCGCGCCAACACAGGAATCAGTCAAGCAGGGCATGTATGTGACCTGCTGGTGCAGCGTTCCTTGTGGAAAGTTCATGGATTCAGGGTCAGCAGCAGGTACACCTGTCTCCCTTGCCCAGAGCCCTCTCACAGGGCCAGACAGCTGACTCTGAAAGACAGTTATCTCCCAGTTGTGTTCTGCTGAGTGCCTTTTGAGCATTGTATGCTATGGTAGAATTTTGTCTCCAGCCCTAACCTGCCAGCTCAGCCTTTGTGGGAATAAATAGTAGGCTTCATACCAAGCCTTAAACTCGCAGATGCAAGACATAGGACACTAGCAACAGGACTCATCATGTCAGGCATCTGCTGAGGAAAGCACTAGCCCCTGCCCCAGCATGACGGGGGAACTGTGGTCCGAGTCTAGTGGCTGACCAGGGCTATCAGCAAGAAGCTGTAACTGGTTTCTGTGGTGCTTGCAGGAGGCAACTCTTGGCAGAAAGAAGCTTGCAGGAGGATCAGTTTTTACGCAAATTCACTTTTACCTTTCATACATAGTTCTAAAACAACCTGAACTTTATTTGTTATATAAAATCTGTATATTAGAGGACAGACCCAAGTTTGTACCATGCAAGCTACTCCCAGAACCTGATATATTTGTGTGAAACACCAGCTAGTGGGCATGAATCCCTTTCACTGAAGTAAAACTGATCAACAAGCTGAATCGGCAGAAATCCCAGCTTGGGTTGGTGCCCCGGGTGTCCTGATGGCTCCACTTCCAAAGACACACAGTGGACCTTTCTCGAGATCTTCCTCAGGATACAAATGAAGGGGCTATCTCCTACATAGTTTCATGATACAGGGAAGTATTAACATTCATCTCCTAAGAGCTATCAAGACTCGTAAGCCCAAAGGATTCTGTTTTATCGTTGCTTTGAAGTCTAGAGAAGTATGATTCAGGCTGTCATCAATTTTAATGGGCTAAAGATCAAAAGAACCACTATCTGAGTCAACCACATATCTAACGACCGGCCCCCACAGAGACATAGAGCATGTGGATTATTAACCAAAGTGCTCTAGGAGAAGGGCCATGGTGCTCACAAACTGTGGCCAAACTCATATCCTTATGAAATCCCCTCCTCGGAAAGCTAGAACATAAGAAAGATAAAGATTTGCTCTGATAATAGCTAGGAAGTACAGTCAGAGCAGCTACCCTCTCCTCACCATCCAGAGGAAAGACTAAAAAGGGAAAGGACAACTTTGACTAATTTATGCAGGTTTATGGCTCAGGTGGGGGAAAACTATCAGAAATCTAAGTCCAGAGGTCCAGAGAGGGGCAGAAACATCATCCCAATTCCCCAAGACCAGGACTACTGGCCATGATGCAGCAGAGGACCCAGCGAGGAATAAGGAGAGCAGCAAATGCTTAAGCACAGGTCCTCCAGCAACTGCAGCAGGGAGAAAGGACAGGAAAAGGAGGTAAGGACAGAGGCCTGAGCTTGGTCACATCCCAGCTCCCTGGATGATGGTCTGAAAGGTGCAGTCACAAGACACAGGACATCCTAGAGCATCCAAAGCCCAGCACACCTGGCAGGGCCAGCACCCCCCAACCCCAGGAACCGCTGGCCCGTCAGCAAACCTTGGTCTGCTTAGTCCTCCGAAGACTTAGAAATGGAATGTGGTTTTTCAAAACACAGTTGCTGCTTCTGTTATGTACTTACAACTGAAAAAAAATTAGTCATTATTTAGGATACATAAATTCAAATAAATATTCAAGAGAACTGTGATCATAATATTCTCATTGCTGGCAATGAAGATAATTGTTCGAAGAAGGAAGTAACCTCAATTTTTATCAATGAAAAATATATGTCAAAAGGAACAATTTTTTAAACAAAATCACTGACTCTTTCCCTCGTTATTCGTAATTAGGAGGTATCAAATATTGCTATATACAGTCCTCAGAACTTAACTCTGTACACTGAAAGCACTGTATTTCTAGTACTATACTGAATATATACAATTTTTTCCGATATGCAGTTTCCGTAAAATTGTACAGCTTGACTACTGCAGGACACAAATTCCTAATTAAGATGATCCATGTTCCTAAGTTGATCATAATATGTTTTCTGCTTTTGAGCAAAAGATGTAAGTCCTCATTTTCTTGGTTTACCAAGCTTTCTTGGTAAAATTTCTCTTTAAAAATTTAAGTACCCACTACTTTGAAACTTATATTGAATTCCATGTTGTCTCTGTAAATTGGCAGTATTCTATTTAAAGGGGGGTGAGGGGGGAGAGTTAGATTTTCCAGACTTTAGGGCTTAAAAAAAAAAAATCTTTTCTCTAAAAACTCCCTGCCACCAATTCAAAGTAGCCTGGCATTTCATTTACACTTAAAAAAAAAAACATGGAAAAATTTCTGAAGTACTTTTGAGCGAGTGTAAGACAGAAGCTCATCTACTACTCCCTATTGTGTCACAACTGCTCGGCTAAAACTTTCTCTGGTCTTTAAATTAACAAATGGGGTATTTGCAATGATACCAACTCAAATTCTCCTTGCAGTTCTCTCAAGAACTGGAACATCCCCTATGAATAATTTATTTGCTTTCACCAAGATAATACTTTATGAAAATAAGCTTTTAACCACTGGAAAAATAATCAGACTTTGATATTTCCTTTTTAAAATTTAAACCTATCCATAGGTATCTCAATTTCTAAAATACTTGAATATTATGCTCTCCTATGCCACACAGTACCATTCCCTGTAGCGCAACATTTTAATAAGGTTTTGCAATGATACCAACTCATCTGATGAAGCACAAGATAGGAAAGACAATGAAAGAGAAATCGGACAGGCAGAAGGACAGACGCTTATCTAAATTTTGTGGTATGAACACGACATTCATGGCTGCCCATCAAATTTGAACAGCTTTTCAACGTTTCGATCGTTCCCCATGTTGTGAGTTCCACCTTCATAAAGTAGAAATAACAGAACTTCTAGTGTTTCTGTGCAAGCATGCTGGGCAACACATAGCAGGCTGCAGCCCCAGAAGTATTTTATGCCTAGTTCCTGACCTCTTTCCTCCAGGCTTGGCAGGATCCCATCCTGGTTCCTTTTGCAAAAAGAAAGACTCTGACTAGCATACAAGGTTTATTTGTGGTTCTCCCATGTGTTTTCTTTTTTTTAATTTCCCTTTGCCATTTTTGAGGCTAAAAGAGGTCTTAGCACATAAAATTATCTGAACTGTTACTGCAGCAGAGAACTGCATGAGAAATATCACCCACTCCTAATGCATGATTTCCCAGCTACTGCAAATTTTAATACAGTATGTCAGTCTTTTTCGTAGTATTTCATGCTAGAATAAGCACACAATGAATGCGTGTGATAAGTCAAATGGGTTTTAGATCAATAGCTATAAATAATTAAAATCTACTCTTTGCAGAACATTTGATGGGATATTTACACAGTCTGAAAGCATTGTCCCTCCCAGTATTCCATCCTCTTCTTCTCTACCTGGTGCCCAAATAAACAAAAGTGAAATAAAAATATGCAACAGACATGACTCACTTGAATGTATACACACATACCGAACACCACGTATAACATTGCCAACATTATTCTAAACAGCCATTTGAGCAGTATGGCTGATTCAAGGGGAAATTCAAAGTGAAGAGAAGTCTTTTTTACTTTCATGATCCTTAATTAGGTCGATCAACCGAAAAGCTGTCACATTCTGGAAGGCCATTAAATCCTCTAATTAGGGATTCCCTGGTGGTGCAGTGGTCAAGAATCAGCCTGCCAATGCAGGGGACATGGGTTCAAGCCCTCGTCTGGGAAGACCCCACACGCCGCAGGGCGACTGAGCCTGTGTGTCACAACTACTGTGAGCCACAACTACTAAGCCCGCATGTTGCAACTACAAGAGAAGCCACCGTGATGAGAAGCCTGCGCCAAAAATTTAAAAATAAATTAAATTTAATTTAATTTAAAAATTTAAAAATAAAAAGAAATTTTTTAAAAAACAAAAAAATTTTAAGAAACAAAATAAAATCCACTAATTAATCAAAAGTAAAGTTCAAAGCTTGGACTATATTTATTGTACTTCATTTTCTACCTATTAGCACTTAGGACACTGAAGAGATTTCACTTCTAATTATATTCTTGTCTAATTAATTCTATGATGCCACAGTCTTGTTTTTATCATAAAGCAGTTACATATAATACCCACAACCACTAACACTGAGAAGGCACCAGGGTCAGGCACTACTGACCAAATTAGAACCCATCTCATTGAAATTGGGCCCACTATTCATCCTGGACCTCAGTTTTTTCTCCTGTAGAGCATGGAGGTGTTAGTTTATGAAACATCCTGGAAAAAAAGAACCCTGCTAAGCGGTATCACGAGATCATGGATTTAAAGTATCCCAGAATCAATCAGTTGGAAAGATCATTTAGAAGGCCAAAGGCATTACAGAAATACTGCACTGAAGCATATTACTAATCCTTGTCCTCTGTTTTTATTAAGTTTAAAGTTACAGTTCCTTTCACTTATATTATCTTTACCATCCCCTGCCCAGAAAAAAAAAAAAACCCACATAACCTCCCAATTTTCTAATGTATGAAAAATATATATATACACATACAGGAAACATATATGTAGGTAGCTCTATGTTAAAGGATACTATAAATTTTAATTCAGAAATAGCTTTTGAGTGTAGCCTGTCTTTATTACTCTCTCCACCACAGTACACACCTTGTCATCCATTTAGTCAACAGGAAGTTTTAAACACAAATTAGGTTCGAGGTACACACAGACACGGTGATTAACGGGCATGGTCCTTATCCTCCGGTAACTTAGAGGAGACAGTTAAGAAAACTGTGAGATCAGAACAGCAATAAAATAAGCAAAATGTGATAGGACAGTAAGGATGACATATGTCTGGTAGGCGTACCTAACTCACATTGAGAGGTAGGAATCTTTGAGGAGGTGACTCTCCTTTGAGGAGGTGACTCTCCTTTGAGGAGGTGACTCTTGATCTCCATGACTCGTCTTGGAGATTAAGAATTAACCAAATGAAAACCCCAGGTCAGTGGTGTGGAGGAAGGCAGCAACCACAAAGGCAAGGGCATGGGCATTCCAGGAGGAAGGAACACCATATATACAAAGTTCAGAGAGGATGAAAAGCCACTTTGCTCCGAAACAATTTTTTAATGAAGGAATCAAGTTTTGTCTTTTGTTGTTTTGTTTGTTTGTTTCTTAAGGTAGGAATAAGACTTGGGAGTTCAAACATTAAGAGCATACCGAACAAAGGAGCTTAAACTGTACCTTGTAGGTGGTGAAAAGCCATTGAAAAAAAATTTAAAACAGAGAGTGTCATGATTGATTTTGATTTTTCATGGTTCGGGCAACAGCATGGCCAAAATACCCTATGTCCTGCACCACTAATTTCAAGATAGTGTCACTGACATCACTACACATGTGGATCTATTTCTGACTTAAGACTGGAGAAGAGGAAGAAAAAATAAAAAGAATATTTTGTTGACTGTTTACTGTGTTCCAGGTAGTGTGCAGAGTGCATTTCTCCTAATGAACATCTTTACACATCTCAGGGCTATCTACATTGTGTATTCCTTGGAGGCTGACCTCGTGAAAAATCCATCCTTACTACACCCCAGTAGTTTGAACAGAAAGGAAAAAACATTAAGAAAATTCTGTGCAAACCTAACAGTATTGCTTAGACACCTGTATTCTACTTCCTGTAGTGAAGGTGTGATATTTTAAAATTTGGAGGCAGTTGGGGATGCTTACACAAATTCTGTCCATATCCTTAAAGCTAATGTGTTTTTTTAAGTGCTCTGAACTCCATCATGAGTCTTTTGGAAAAAGGCAATTAATGAGGGAGGGAGGTAATAAGGTTAAACAGAGGGTACTTGCAGAGAGAGGTAATTTTAGCACAATTGCCCTATTTATCATCCCAGATTACTTAAATGACAAAAATAAAATAACAAAGCACTCGTCATGGGAAATAAAATGTGTTATGTCTCTTCACTATCATTATGTGGTAAACTTTTTCAGTGTAGGTTTCTGTCCAAATCCCACATCTAAATACCATTAACAATTCACTCCATCAAGACTATGATCTCACCCTGGGAATGAGGAAAGAAGAGGCAGAAACAAGGAAAAGGAGACTGCCAGGAAGCCAGGCCAAGGACAAAAATATGTAAAAAGAAGGAAGCGATGGAGAGAAGAAATAAACCTTGGGGAGAAAATGCCAAAAGGAAGATGTTTAAAAATTTTCTGTTTCGGAAATCAGCAGGCTGAATAAATAATCAGAATATGGGGCAGCTATTTAGTACTCTACAAGATTAGAAGAAATATTTAACTTAAAAATGAAATATTTCTGGACACTTACTATTAATACAGAGTATCAAAATTTCCAGGGAATACTGCCAAGTTAGATGCTTTCTATAATTTTTTTTTAACTTCTGAGGACTTTTGTAATAAATATATCACTTTGGGTTTACCATTTTAAAGCACAACATACAATTTAAATGATTTCCTTTTGCTCTAAAGTACATTTTTCTTCTGATACAAATGCTGCTAACTTTGTCCTTTATCTTGTCCATTTAGTATTTTTTGATTCAGATAAAGTTTCCATAAACATTTAAGCTATCAGCCCACAGGTGCAATTTGCTCAGGTATGTCAATGAAGTCAAAATAAAAATTTTTAAGGAGCCAAAATTGAGGCTAGTTTAATGAATACATATGCTAGTGTTACTTCAGCAGAATTTTACTCTTTACAGTTCAGAAGTGTTATTAATATATACTTAACACTTAGCTATATACTTAGCTGTGTTCTATTAATCAGCAAGCTTTTTAATAAAAACTTGCACTTCTGTGATTCTACTAGATAAATTTTAAAACTAATTCTGAATCACTCTAGAACCCAACAAGCTGTGACTTAAAAGTTAAATTGCTCTCCTCACAGGTTTTGTGGGCAGCATATATTTTTAAACGTCAATTTTAATATATTACTCTAATCCAATAGGTAAACTAGTCAAAGGATATGAAATAGCAAATACAAAAGAAAACCAACACAGGGGAAACACATTTTAACCTGAAATGACCTGTACTCTGAAAACTACAACAGACCAAAGAAGAAAATTTAAGATGATATAAAAAAAATGGAAATATATTTGGATTGGAAGAATATTGTTAAAATGTCCACACTACCCAAAGCAATATGCAGATTTAATTCAATCTCTATCAAAATATCCCTGACATTTTTCACAGAAAGGGAAAAAAATAAACCACAAAACACCCAGAATTGCCAGAGCAACCTTGAGAATAAAGAACAAAGCTGGAGGTATCACACTCTCTGAGTTCAGACTACACTACAAAGCTACAGTAATCAAATCAGCATGGTACTGGTACAAAAACTGACACATAAGTCAAAGGAACCAAATAGAGAGCCCACAAATAAACCCATACACCTATGGTCAATTAATCTACGACAAGGAAGGCAAGAATAATCAATGGAGAAAAGACACTCTAATAAATGGTGATGGAAAAACTGGACAGCTACACACAAAAGCATAAGATTAGAACATTTTCTCACACTATATGTAAAAACAAACACAAAATGGATTGAAGACCTAAACGTAAGACTGGAAACCATAAACCTCCTAGAAGAAAACATAGGCAGAACGTTCTCTGACATACATTGTAGCATCATTTCTTTGGATCTGTCTCCTAAGGCAAAAGAAACAAAAGCAAAAAAACAAAACAAAAAAACAAATGGGACCTAATTAAACGTAAAAGTTTTTGCATGACAAAGGAAACCATTGAAAAATGAAAAGACAACCTAGGCAATGGTAGAAAATATTTGCAAATTGTATGACCAACAAGGGATTAACATCCAAACTACATGAACAGCTCATAAAACTCAGTATGAAGAAAAAAAACCTGAACAACCCAACCAGAAAATGGGCAGAAGATTGGAATGGACATCTTTCCAAAGAAGACATACAGATGGCTAACAGGCACATGCAAGACGCTGAACATCACTAATCAGAGAAATCCAAATCAAAAACCACTAAAGAGGTATCATCTCACACCTGTCAGAACTGTAACAGAGAAGAACAAATCTGACTCCATATTGTATCTATTCCTTTAGCTCTAACTCTGTGCTCTGTTGCCTTTGCTTAGTCATGCTGGCTCTGCATCTTTGTAAAAGGACGTTCCCTATAGCCTGAAATATACATTATAGCCCATTCTCAAGGCTCTGACCTTTAAAGGTTTAACACTTTTAGATATAAAAATTTGCAGAACAGAAAACGACAATTGCCTTGTTGGAGATTCATAGGAACATTGTGACCAGACCTACATGGACAGCTGCAGGAACAAAGGATTCCTGCAGCAAAAAGTTTTCAACCAGAAGCCATATCCCCTCCTCTTTTAGTGTAAGAGAAGCCTGAATTCTAACTGGGGTAAGACTGTTCTTTGGGATGCATTTCCACCATCTTCTCAGTCTGCTGGCTTTCCGAATAAAGCCACTATTCTTTGCCCCAACAACTCATGTCTTGATTTACCAGCCTGTTGTGCAGTGAGCAGCATGAGTTTGAACTCAGTAACAAAATGGCTATCATCAAGAAGTCTAAAAATAACAAAAGTTAGCCAGGTTGTAGAAATAAGGGAATCCTAGTACACTGTTGGTGGGAATGTAAATCAGTGCAACAACTATAGAAAACAATATGTAGGTTCCTCAAAAAACTAAAAATAGAACTACCATATGATCCAGCAATCCCACTCCTGGGCTTATATCCAGAGAAAATGAAAACACTAATTGGAAAAGATACATGCACCCCAATTTTCATAGCAGCATTATTTACAATTGCCAAGATATGGAAGCAACCTAAGTGTCCATCAACAGATGAATGGATAAATTATGTGGTATATAACATATACACAATGGAATATTACTCAGCCATAAAAAAGAATGAAATTCTGCTATTTGCCACAATATGTATGGACCTAAGGGATATTATGCTTAGTGAAATAAGTCAGACAGAGAAAGAAAAATACTGTGTGTTTTCACTTATATGTGGAATCTAAAAAATAAAACAAATTAATATATCAAGACAGAAGCAGACTCACAGATACAGAGAACAAACTAGTGGTTACCAGTGAAGAGGGGGAAGGGGGGAGATTCAAAATAGGGGTAGAAGATTAAGAGATACCAACTACTATGTATAAAATAAGCAACAAGGATATATTATACAGCACAGGAAAATATAGCCATTATTTTAGAATGACTTTAAATGGAGTATAATATATAAAATTACTGAATCACTATGCTGTACACCTGAAACTAATATTGTAAATCAACTATAATTTTAAAAACAAGAAGTATAATGTAGCTATCAAGTCTCTACCTATAGACTGTCTACATTGGAAATATGGGTTTTACTTAACCTAATGCTTAATTTTCATGTCAAAAAAATGTTGTTTATAATTTTACCCAAAAAAATCAACTAAAGGAAAACATTTTAACCCAAATAATTATAGAGTACCAGATGTCATCTTCTATGCATTAAATTATTTGATATAAATAAGTATGTGTCTATGTTGTATAAGTGACAGTATTAGCATTGGTAAGGATATAATTTATTCAAGAAAGATGTAAGTATAAATTGTCACAAATTTACTAAAGGCAACAGACTATACTACTAAAACCTCAAATGTGCACACACCTTGAATGAATTCTACTTCTAAGAAAGTTTTTAAATTAATAATGAAGTTATACATCATTTAAAAATTACAATGTATTCAGTATTGTCTTACGTAAAAGTTACTTTTTTTGAATAATGCCATGTTACCTTGACTAATGACAAAATATGGACACTGATTAATTTCATTTTTATTAATGATATCAATGTTTTACCTATCAATTCTTGTCATAAAAAACTGGATCTGAGTAAGTAGTCTAAGTACAGAAAAAGAGATTATTAGTGAAAAGTGTATTTTTTTTATTATTTCAAAAATATTTTGAGAATAAGCAAAACTGAAAGTTTTTCGTCAGATGTCATAGTTTGTTTATACTACCTATGACAAGCAGTTTTCCTATAATATGAAGAATCTTGAAACCAAGATGTTGAGCAAGTTCAAGGGTCTAGATCTGTGCCTCTAATTAAGTGAATATCATCTAGTAGTTTTTCTGTTGCTGAAGTGCCTGACATGGTCGGAGATCCTAACATCTCACTTCTTCCCAGAAATCCAAAAGTGCTTAAAAATATAAAATTTCAGGAGTATCACACAATAGCATAAACTAAAAGACCATCAATCTTGTACAGATTAATGAAGATTAAGAAAAATCATAGACACAAGGGCCCAAGGTCATTAAAACATTCATCTTCCAGATCACACACTGCTAGAGCATGTAAAACACTGATGACACAGAAAGAGTACACAATATTTATTTGAAGTTTTGAGCATTTATTTTTGAATAAAAAATCCCCAAGTGTTTGTTGATAATATTGAGTAATAAACAAAACAATGAGTGAATTTTGACTAGTCAATGAAACAATGAATGCGTCTCTGTAGTTTGAACTGGAATGAAACTTAGATACAACGATCTATCCCACTACTTTCTTACACAAAGGTGAAAAACTTGCCCAAGGAAATTGAACTGACAGACAATATTCTTCTACCAACTGATGAAAATGGAATTTGAGTTTCAACTCCTTTTCCCCAACAATACTCTGTTCTTCATTTTGATACACAGAAGAATATGTATGTTTTCTAACAATTGATTATTATAAAATATTCCTTCTGATTCTCACACCCATTTACAAAACAAGAATTTTGTACAGAGAATGTGAGATTTGGATTTTACTGACTTCGTAAGAGCAGTTGACAGTGTTGATCACAAACACTTTTTTTTTTTTTTTAAGTTATCAGCCTATCTACACACTTTAATTTTACCAATTGGGATCATACCATGCATGCTACTTCCAGCCATCAATAGTACTGCACCATCATCACCAGACTTCTTAGGGTAGTGTGTAAACCCTGGTGCACAGTCACTTTCTGAAATATTTTTCCAGGATACCCTCCTTCTCCTACTTCATCTCCTTCCCCATTGACTGCTCAATTTGTTTCCTTTACTGACCTTTATCCCTCTGCTATGACTTCTGACATCTACAACCTGAAATGGGGCCAACCTTCACAGGTTGAGGGCACAGTCCTTCACAGTACTACCTTCACTTCAGACACCAGCCCCAAGTTTGGGATCCCCAGGCCACATATACTTCTGACCAGCTGGCTACAAATTTGGAGGTTTCCACTACCTCCTTAGGATTGAAAATTCACTCTAACAGCTCACAGAATTCAGGAAAGTGCTATACTTACTATTACAGTTTTATATAGCAAAATGGTACAAATTAGAATCACCCAAGAGACAATAGAAGGAGGACAGGGAGTGTCTTGAAGACAAATTTTCTGTTGTCCTCTTCTTGTGGAGTCAGGATGTGTCAGTCCCCTTCCTGGCATATCAATGTGTGACAGTATAGAATATTGCCAACCAGTGAAGCTCACCTCAACTTCAGTGTCCAGAATTTTTTTTTTGGAGCTTTATTACATAGGTATGATTAATTGAATTATTGGCTGCAAGGGTGGATTTCCAAGGTTGGGCTCATATCATAAAGCTCAAAGTCCTAACCTTCTAATCACATGGGTAGTCTTTCTGGTGTGGCCAAGCCCCATTCTGAGTCATCTAGTTAGCACAACCCACCTAGGAGCACACTAAGTGTCACTTAATTAGCATAAGCTATCAGGGCCCACCATGAAAAACAAAGACATTATTACCACTCAGGAAATTCCAAGGGTTTATAGTTTCTACCTCTAGGAAGCCAGGATCAAAGCCAACCAAATTCTTTATTACACAAGATCCTCTGATTGTCCTTCAAATGTTGATGTTTCTCAGGATTCTTTCTCATTACCATCAAGAGACTAAGAGAGCTCATCTTTTGAAATGAATTTTGTTGTCCTCTTTAGACAGATGACTCCCACCTCTCTGTATTGAGATGGACCCTCTTCTGTTCTCTAGATCAATCCTCAAAGTGTGGTGCCTAGACCAGCAGTATTAACATCACCTCAGAGTTTGTTAGAAATATAAGTTCTCAGGCCCCACCCCATATATACAGAATCAGAAACTTAATGGTGCCAAGTCATCTGCATTTTAACAAATCCTATAGGTAATTCTGATAAGCATAAACGTTTGAGAAACATTACTCTAGATCTGTACCCCAGCTGCTTTTTGGATGTCCAGACATCTCAAACACAACCAGTAAAAAAATCGTAATTACCTTTTCTCTCATAGCATATTTCCACTCCTATTTCCCATTTCAGGAAATAGTACCATTAATTGATTTACTGAACAAATATTTGTTTTATTTATTCAGTGCTTATTACATATTACTAAGGACAGTCTCTATTTTCATGGAGCTTACCGTCTGGTAGAGATAAAAGACAGGATTGTAGTGGGTAGTATAAGAGTTCTGGCCTTTTAAGAGATGGGGAACTAATAGTGGGGGACTGGGAGAATTTCCCAGAGGAAGAGAGATTTAAACTAATACAAGATGGCAAAGAACTGGGACTTCCCTTGTGGTCCAGTGCTTAAGACTCTGCTCTTCCACTGCAGGGTATACGGGTTCCATCCCTGGTCAGGGAGCTAAGATCCCACATGCCATGCGGTGTGGCCAAAAAAAAGAGTTTGAGCACCTCAATCCCATTATTTGTATTAATTAACCTTCCACATGTGCTACTGTACTGATATTTTAGGCTCATTAGAAAGCAAACAAAAAGGCCCCAGAGTTAACATAAATGTTAAAAAAAGATGGCAAAGAATTACCTAGAGAATTAAAGAAAAGGAGGGAGGGCATCAGATGGAGGAAACCACATGTGTAAATGCTGAAGGGTAGATGGACCGTGTCATATTTCAGGAGCTGAAGGAAGGTTATTGTGGCTAAAGCATACTGAGTGGGGGAAAGGGAGAGATGAGATTGATATTTCATCTGGAGAGACAGTGCTTAACCCTGCAAGGCTTTAAAGGATTTTAACCTTTAAGAGCAAAAGTGAAGAGTTATGAATAGAGACCGGTACAATCAGATGTTTTGAAAAGGTCACTCTGGAAAAAGTGAACCGGTTGAAGAGGGGAAAAATATGGGAATGAGCAGCCCAGACAGAAAACTACTTCTCTAGTCACCCATAGATACGTGTAGGTAGCTTGGAATAGGAGGGGACGTGGACTGGAGAGATAGGTCAGTTTTGAAAACACTTGGTTCTCCTAATTAAACAACTGTTACCCTTGACCCTTCTCCTATTCTTTTCATATGAAATCAATCTTACAGTTATGCCATTTTGACAACCTAATTTTCTTTTATGTCTCCAATTTTCTGATTCCTGTAACTATATCCTAGTCTAGGTTAGATCTTGCAGTAACCATCTATCTGAGCAACTTTTAAGGCCATACAGCAAGACATGTCAGTAATATGTTTCGATCCTGTCACTCCCTGCTTAGAATATTTTTATTTTTAACCAACTGGAAGTAGAATAAAGTCCCAGCTGTGTAACATGGCTTAAAGGCCTTCATAAAACTCAATGATGCTCGTTAAGCCACATCTTTTAAAACTTCTGACCTCCAACTCTGTGTTCTAGCCATACTGAATTGTCCCCAACTTCTCCACCCAAATTAGGTTTCGTTCCCACTTGCTATTTGCTCTGCCTGGACACTGCCCCACGAAAACCCACAGATACTCCACACCACACCTCTCAACCTTCAGCTCTTGGTATAGATGTGACTTGCAGACCCTGGAATCCTTCCCTGGCCTCTGGATACGGTAGAGTCGCTCATCCTTTGTTCTCTATAACACTCAGTAGCTCTACTGTATGACTTATCACACTAAGGGATGATACCTATATACTAGTCCCTTTCTCCTGCTAGCTTCTTGAACTCAGAAAATATATTTTGTTCCTCGCTATTTGTGGTATGCCTTGATACATGGTAAACTCACAACAAGTGTGGGTAAATGATTAACAGTGTCATAAGTCCTAAATTTAATCACAGCTGTACTTTTAAACAACTGCTTAATTTTAGTTAACGCTAGCCTTGAGAACTTTGATGTCTCCATCTTCAAAATCTAGACAACACCCTGACTCAAAATTGTATAAACATTAATTGATTATAATGGACACAGTTTTTAAACTGTAAATGTATCAGTTTATATGATATGCCTATATTTAACTGCTTGGTACCTTAATTTCCTCTTCTATAAAATAAGGAAGGTTTGACTAGAACTTGCCTTTAATAGCAGCTCAATAGACACTAACTGACTAAATGAATGAATGCCAGACAAATACTCCATAATTTCATCGTCCTTTGTCAAAAACTTTGCAACTAGTTATTTCTTGAGTCCTTAGGATACTCTACCATTGAAGCCTTTTTCCCCTCAAAATCCCTGATTGTTATTAGTACTATTAATTTTCACTATAATTTATTCAACCTCAAAAAAGAAAATTAATATCCCTACATTTCTTCTGATCCAAGAGTGAGCCTCTGGTTGGGAAAACAAAATACTATGCAAAAATACAGTCACTACTTTTTATTTGTTTTCTCCATTTAAAAAGTCAACTGCCTACACATCTATACCTCACTTTTGTCATACTTTCCAATATTCATTTAGAAATAGCTTACACTAAGTAAAATCATATAATCTCTCCGTACAAACAACTAGTGTAACAAAGGAATCAGCAGACAAAAATTGTATTTCACAAGACTTTTGCAAAACATGGGATCTAAAACAAGAATTTAAGAAACAGTTTAGCTGACCCCACTGTGCTCCGTGTATAAAATCAGTTTAAATATTTAGCACGTAATCATAAAGCATCAAGTCAGAACGAGAACCCCTGATACTTTCATCAATGCTTTTCTCCTCTCATTGTGATCTCTGGTCAATCGAGAGTCACTACTTCCTAGAGCAGCAATGGAAGGAAGGTGACGTCACACAAGCCTCATGTGTTTCTTTAATCTCTGCTCATCTGTGCAAGTAAACCTACTTCTTAGAAAGCTTTTTAACAATTACAATCTAGTTGCCAGTTTTCCTCTTCCTTTCAGAGAAATGCCTTCAAGCAGTTGGTGAAGGCCACAGTATTCATCATCATGCTAATTTACATGTCATATGGTATATTTGAAGCTTTTAACCCAGTTTTATACCTATTTCACATAAAACACATTTGATGTTTATTCTATGTATATACCATAGCTTTGAATTCTCATTAATTCAAGAAGCTTTGGAAAATAGAAGATAGAGTGAGAGAGGATGGTCTTCAGAGAGAGAAGATTCCAAACATCAATAATTTCTTAAAATAAGATTATTTATCAGGGATATTTTCTCTTTAATTATGCATATTTTAAATCTTAGGTTTATTAAGATTCTCAAAATCCTGCAGGAGAATCTGAAAATGTCTCTACTTTGAGTTTAGATTACTAGTCTGACCAATGTGCACAAGAAGACTCCATTAGGTGTTCCCCCAGTTTTCTCCTGGGCTGGCTCAACTTAATTATCTAGTGAAGCCCCAAGTATGGGAAAAAGGATCCTAAACAATATAACAGACAAAAGCAAATTGTAGATAGTTATTATTTACCTTCAGGCTATATAGTGAATGAAATCCTCAACCTAATAAATATTTATCATCTGCCTTCTGAGAATCCATGTTTTTGTGGCAAATCTGGATTTACTTTGAAGTTATTATGACCAGGCCTGTTGATATTAACACCATTTAGGATTTACCATTCTAAGAGTGTGCCTGCTTTTAGGTATTTAGAGTCTGAAAAAATCTGGTGCAAACAAGGGTACGAAGAATATTCTAAGAGAGAAATGCACGCATTAAGCTAAATCAAGAATAGCTGAGTATTTCCATTGTTATACAGATCTATGTGGTAACCCCAGAAATAGCAGGGAACAGATGACATCATGGAAAGTAAACAAATGGTTCAAGTTCAGAGGGAAGCGGACGAGAGTGGGAATATTTGGCTAATTTTTTTTTTTCTGGCTTCAAATTGATATTTAAGCCCTTGATCCAGTGAACAGTCGATGTAACTAATCCTTGGGACTATGAGGAAACTGACACCTGATTTACCAAACTGCAGGAATTAAAAGAAGTTGAACACTTCAAAACACTCCTTGATCAAGTTCTATAGGTAAATATCAGGTGTTAGTCAACTCCACAGGGAGGATGATGTTTTTCTTGTGCTTTCAGTCCAACTATCGACTGGCAGAAGACCAGCCTTGGAAGTAATGGCAAAGGTGTGGCTAAGAGGAGCTTGGGGCAATCTGGGGACTCTCCAGAGCACTTGACCTCCCACTGCATTCCTCTGCACTTACAGAACTGAGTCTTGCTTGGCCCTGCAAACCCACAGGAGAAAGCCTTCTTAACCTGAGCAGAGGGCTGGCAGGACTCTCCCTGGCGAAGTCTTTGTATACTACTTCTGCTACCGTGCTAACTCGCCTGCTTGCTCCCATCTGCTTGGCTAAATGTCATGCCCTAACTGTTCCTTCATACTAGGTTTGAGTGCCAAACTCTGCCTCAGCCCCATGTTCTTGGAATTCGTTACTGCCTGTGCTGGCTTTCCGGCTTGCCGCTCCCAAGCCAACTGAGTGCCTGTACAGTGTGACTACACCTTTGTTTGTGCGGCATACCGGGGCTGAGCATCTGGAAAATTATGATAATGAGCATGATAGTAATTAATACTTGTAACTGCTTTCAATTTTCTTGCTTAATTTTTTTTTTTTTTTTAAGAATTAAGGAGTATATTTGTTTATATGATAAGAAAAACAGCAGAATCGGGTACCATTCTGGTGTTGGAGCTCTTACATAAGAAACAGTCCCTGTAGGATCTTAAATTCCTACAATGAAAAGAATTTGGAGCACCTTTAAGTATGTACCTTCAGAATGTATTGGATTTTATTTGCATTTGAGATATTTAAGTGCTCCAAGGGAGAGTTGGAATGTCAACGTATTTATCAACCCAGTTTGAATTATTTATTTTCTTAGGAGAATTAGATGTAAGTGGAGGCTCTTCAGAATACTGTCATCTATAAGGCACCAATTTGTGACCTGGGACTCCAGACCTTTGTTCCTTACCTATTTTGCCCATTCTCTCCCATGACTACCGGTGTTCATTTGTCAGGGGTTCCATACTTTATTGCACATTGGTTTGAATCACCTGGGCCCTACTCCCTAGAGACTTAATCCTGGGCATCCAGAATTTTTCAAGCTCCCTGGTGATCCTATTAAGCAGCCAAGGTTATAAATCTCTACTGCAGTGCTTCTCAGAGTGCGGTCTCTGGGCCAGCATCATTGGCAATACCACATGTGTAAATTCTCAGACTACCCTTCACACATACCAACTCAGAGTCCACAGAGGTGAAATCAAACAGTTTGTGTGTGTGTGTGTGTGTTTATAAACAGCTTTGAGATATAAGTCACATGCCATACAATTCACTCATTTAAAATATACAATTCGGGACTTCCCTGGTGGTCCAGTGGTTAAGAATTTGCCTTCCAATGCAGGGGGTGTGGGTTTGATCCCTGGTTGAGGAGTTAAGATCCCACATTCCTTGCAGCCAAAAAAAACAAAACAAAACAGAAGCAGTATTATAACAAATTCAATAAAGACTTTAAAAATGGTTCACATCAAAAAAAAAACTTAAAAAAAAAGTATACAATTCAATGTCTTTTATGATACTGTACAAAGTTGTACAATTATCACAATTTTAGAACACTTCTATTATCTGAAGAAATAAAAAAACCCTCCAAGGCCCTAAATCACAACCCCTCAAATCCCTTCATCCTCCTACCCCTAGGCAGCCACAAATGTATTTTCTGACTCCAGATTAATATTTTCTGCACATTTATTATAAATAAGATCAGACAATATATGGTCTCCCGTGACTTCATTAAACATAATGTTTTCAAGGTTCATTCCTGTTGCTGCATGCATCAGAGCTTCATTTCTTTTTATTGCTAAATAATATTCCATTGTATGGATATACCACATTTAATTTATCCATTCATCAGTTGATGGACAATTGGATTGTTTCCACTTTTGGGCTATTATGAGTAATGCTGCTATAAACTTTCATGTACAAATTTTTGTATGGATATACTTTCCTCTTTCTTTAGTATATATATATCTAGGAGTAGAATTGTTGGATCGTATGCTGCTTAATCTTTTGAGGAACTGCCAGACTCTTTCCCTAAGAAGCTACACCATTTTACTTTTCCACCAGAAGCGTAGGAGGGCTCTCATTTCTCCACATCCTTGCTGATACCTCTTCACCTGACTTTCGTTCTAGACATCCTAGTGGGTATAAAGTGGTATCTCATTGTGTTTTTGATTAGCATTACCCTGATGGATGATGATGTTGAACATTTTTTCACGTGCTTATTGGTTATTTGTATTTCTTCTCCGGAGAAATGTCTCTTCAAGTTCTTTGTCCATTTTTTAATTGGGTTGTCTTTTTAGTGAGTTATATTTATTCTAGCTACAAGCCTCTTATTAGATACACATTAGATACGATTAGACTTGCAAAATTTTTCCACTCTATGGGCTGTCTTTTCATTTTCTTTATAGTGTTCTTTGAAGCATACATGTTTTTAATTTTGATATTCAGTTTCTTTTTTCTTTTATTATTTATGCTTTTGGTATCCTGTCTAAGGAACTACTGCTTAACAGAAGATCAAAAAGATTTATGCCTATGGTTTATTCTAAGTGTTTTTATAATTTCAGCTCATATAGTATATTTTGATTTTTTATATATAATGTGAGATACATATATAATTCTTCTGCATGTGAATATCCAGATGTCTCACCAACAGTTGTTGAATAATCTGTGTTTCAATAAGCCTCACAAGGAATTCTAACACCTGCTTAAGTGTGAGGATCATTGCATTATGTATGCGGAATCTTCTCTTTAATTACCGTGAGACCCTTCTAAGCATGGCATATAGGATGCTCTATTACAGAAAACGTTCAATTCTCTCATGAGAATCATATACATCAGTTAAGTGTAATACTGTAACTATACATCCATTTGTAGGATAAGAATGAAAATAATATTTGATATATTAGTTCAGAATCTTTTTTCAGAGCTAGACAAAAAGATCATACTTTGCCGTATTCTGAATATCTTGTGTTTTCCGTATTTGAGGATTAATGTGCATAGCAATTCCCTGCCCAGCTGAGCCCGTTAAGAAATAGGTGTAATACTCTGCATTAGCCAAACTATCTTGTGAGACCACTGCAAGATTGTTCACACACAAAGTTGGATACGTGCAAAAATCCAGTTAGTTGTCCTCCACCCTACTTCTTTTTCAAGGGAAATGGTAAGGGTCTATTTTGTAATGAAAGTTATTGTTTTTGGTATGATGAGGATGATACATTTTCCCAAGCCAGCTGTAGTATAGTTTCAATTCTGCCAGATTGAAAGTGAATTGTTTCAACTCAAACATGCCCAATGCCAAAGCCGTCTGTCAGGCAAGTGAGATTTTCTTGCAAACACTGTTTCACACTTGCAACCATCTTTAGCAGGTTGGGGAGCTTCATTTGGTTTCTACATCTTTGGAGAAGGTACCTTATTCCCACGTCTTTCAATATCGGTAGCATCAAAGTGAAGTTAGATATGTGTATCAACTATAATAATGCTTATTATGGAAGGCTGTATATTTCTGGCATTGAACTAATCTTGACACAGTAGGTATTTTTGCACCATTTTACAAGCAAAGCACTGTAATTTGTCCATAGTCACCCACCTAGAGGGTGATAAAGATTTGAACAAAAGTTCTTCAGACTCGAAAGGTCTAGCTATTTCCACTAAACTCCCTAACTTCACATATGTATATGTATGTGCAATAAAACTGTACAAGTGTTAAAGCCAAAAAATGTCTAGTTTATACATACAGGGTCTTCTTACAAGTTCATCAATTATTTGACATATGCTTTACAAGCCTGGCTTCCATTCCAGAGACACAGTAGGCAAATAAAGGGGTACACTTTTATTCCTTAAGCTCAAAATTATCATGATAGAAAAGGAATTTATAATGATAGAATAAAAGAAATGCCTGGCTTCCATCTGGACAGAAGGTCAACCTATATCCCATTTGTTTGCCCAGGCCAGTCAGTTTACTTCTTCTGTCCAGCGTAATTATTAATAGCATCTCCTTTACTCTCAAAAATTTCCCATTTTATACAACAAATTATGTGGTCACTTCATATCATGGCTGGTATAAGCTACTCACCCAGGCACAGCCTCTCTCTAGATAACTACTTAGAACTATAACGCAGTGTATCATAAGTGCATGCCTGCGTAAGTATTTTCCTCCTACCAGCTTGCTACAGAATGAAAAACATACAATGTCTTTTTTTTTTTTTTTTTGCGGTACGCGTGCCTCTCACTGTTATGGCCTCTCCCGTCGCGGACCACAGGCTCTGGACGCGCAGGCTCAGCGGCCACGGCTCACGGGCCCACCCACTTCGCGGCATGTGGGATCTTCCCAGACCGGAGCACGAACCCGTGTCCCCTGCATTGGCAGGCGGACTCTCAACCACTGCACCACCAGGGAAGCTCAACATACAATGTCTTAAAGAAATAATTCTAATGGTATCTTCAGATGGCCTGTATTGGGTAATAACATGGAAGAGAATCTGTTGCCAGGCCCTATTCCATCAATGTGAATTATTTATCTGAATACCAAACTACTATGAAAACTGAGAAATAGGATTAGCGGCTGAAATGGCATGAAGCATGGGGATTTACTTGAGGAGAGAAAGAGGCTTTTCCGTGAGGCTCCCTCGTAGTTCTCTATTAGCTAAAAGGAAACCTTAGGTTCTGGAAGAAAGCATGATGACTGGAGGGGCAAGAAAAAGACATGAGTCTAGCTTAGTGAATGTCAAAGACTGTAGTATTTTTTAAATGTAACTCTGGAACCCAGTACCGCCTCTGCAATATTGTAGTTCAGTGGAAAACTTATCAACTGACAGTGCCTTTCTTCAAAAATATTAAATAAACTGAAATAGAAATATCTTTTTAGAAGAGTGTTGAATTTATTTGGATTTACTTATCAAGCTGTTTTCCCATCTCTGAATCCAACTTTAACAACCAATAGCTGACATGGAGAGAGGTTCCTGTATTTAGAAAACTAGTTTCCTAATATATTCCTAGAAAAATATTACATATTGTTCTCCACCTTGGTTAGGGGCTGTCAGAGCTGAGCCTGCTTGGAGCAAGATTGTATGTAACTAGGCACACGTACAAGAAGGTTAGTGTGATAAATCTATCTGTGTTTCCTCATAGATCATCTTTATTTCTTTTGGCTATCTTAACGGAGCTTCAACACAACAGTAAGACTAGTTTATTAATCATTTGCCTTGTAAAATCATGTCAAGTTATCTGATTTCCTGCTTTGAAAATGTCAAACTTTTCTTCCAAAACGCAGCCAATTTGCAATTACCTAGAAGGCGTTATGGCTTTTGGGCTTGGTTTTCTGCAAGGCAAGCTAGGGCAAACTCACAAGATTCCAGGAAACCCTCCTTTGACACTTTACCTCCCACTCCCAGTTGACAATCTGTAGGAATCCTCCCACAGAACAAGTCAGAAGCCTTTATTCTTCCCAATGTGGAATTTAATGAGTGTGCTATACCATTATATAATTTAAACATTTATATTTATTTAATTTAAATAATGGTACAGCACAAGTTCACGTTGGCTCCAGCTTCTGCGAAGGATGACAAGTATGGAAATAATATTTCAGTGCTGTGGACTCTCTCAAAAAAGCACCTTACTTTCTTCCAGAAGCGAAACTGAATTTTGTCTGGAGTTAGCTGTCTTTCAGACTTTCTTTCCTGAACAAACAACAGATGCAAAGCTGTATTTTAGAAGCACTGAGTCAAGATCAAAGATATTATGAATTTTGTCACTCTCAAACACTGGGCTCAGAGACCTGTTTACTAACGTCACATACATCAGTGTTGCTGACAAGAAGCCATTCTGCAGGAATGAGGATGACGATCCTTTGTGCAGGGGGTGCTTTTCATGTTCCAGACTGTACTCACCTCTGGAGCCTCAACCAAATACCCAGACAGTTTAAGAATTCCACTGGCCTCTGCTCGCAAGTTAGCTCTCTGTTCTGCTATGAAAAGAGATTAGAATTTTCCATTTTCCTATCAGTATATCAGACTTGCATGTAAAACAGTTTTTAATTCCATCAACAACCTCCATTCCTTCAACGAATGCCCCATCTTTTGAGCAGGTATTATGCGACAGACTCTCGTACCACTGTTAGAAATTCAAAGATCACCAAGATTAGTTCAGTTCTGAAAAACATACTGAGCACATACTATGCCAGATGTTGCGGGGGTATAGCCTATACCAAGGGAAGATGACGAGTCCCGCCGTGGGGGGTTATATTCTAGCTGGGGACGTAGGTTAGGAAAGCAGAGGTTCAAACAGTGCTGTGACATAAGCAGACACAAAGTAGTGGGGGTTTGCATAGAAGAGAGTAGAGGAGCTCAAAGTCATCTCCTGATCAGTGTGTATCTTTGAAGGAATCAATAAGAGGAGAGGTCTGCCAAGCAAGTCAAGGAGGTAACCCATTTCCAGGTAGGAGGAACGCACACATAAATTCAAGGAATAGCTCGTGTCTCTTCCATGTAGCCGCAGCCCCAACTTCAAGCAGGCAGGGAGGGGAGGGATGGGAAGAGGTGACCCTGGAGAAGAGGGCAGAAGCCATAAAGGGCTCCTCCTTACATGAAGTCCCAGGGAGACCATGAAAGAATGTTGAACAGGTCACCAAAACTGTCCCATTTGAATGAGAGATGCTTGTAGTCGCGTGGAAAATAGATTGGAGGTGAGAGTGAACCTCACTCTGATCTATTTCGTGTGGAAAACAGATTGTAGTGAGTTGAGGTGAGGCAAGACTGTCACAGCGATCCCTAAGGAGGCAGGGCTGCTCTCAGCCCCACACACAGCACAAGGTCTCACTTCAGAGCATAGCCTCGCACTGCTGCTTCTCTGCCACTTCTCATAAGGCCAGCTGAAAGTCAGTACATTTACAGAAAATTATCTAATAGAAAATCCAGAGAAGCACATAGCTAGATGTCCTAAGTCCTATCCTTGAATTAAGGTACATTAGAAAGCCATTCGCTGAACACTGCAGAAAAATCTGAGATTGATTTTAACAACAACAAAATGTCCATTTGCTATTGAATTTCTCTTGGAGACCTGGTTAAAATGCTGCGTGTGTCTTCTAAGATCCTATGTTATGTGTAATATTTTTTTAGGATTTAAAAATGAGGAAAAAATTTTCAAAAGGTTGAGTTTCTCTTTTTATTTGAACAGTTATTTATGAAACCTAATTTTTCTCTGGTTGTTGTACAGCTCAGACCAACTTTTCCGCTCTAATAATTACAAGTATAATACTAATTTCACCTTCAAAAGACAGGTGCAGCTTTTTTGTATATATTTTAACTACTTTTTAAATATATGTGACTCTTTCTGTAAATTAATTCATGCCCATTTTAAAAATAGCTAGTGTATAAATATGAAATTATGTCATCATCACGTTGATAATTCCTACAGAATTTTCTTCTAAGGTCCTAAACATGACACCCTAAGTAATACAGAACAACCCAAAAGGGTAATGAGCTTCAAGAGCAACCGGACTACTATTTTAAATGCTTTTCCTTAATGTACTTCCCAAGATGAAAGGTTATGTCTGAAGCCCCAATGGTTAGCATCAGACCGCGATAACATTTCTAATTTACTTCAAAGAGAACTTTTTTGGAAATCTGTTTCCATGACCGTGTTTTGAAATAACTACTCAAATAGAGGAATTAAATTCATTTTTATCCGCCTCCAGAGTATCTTAAACGTTACAGCTACTCTATAGATGTGCCTTCCTGAAGAGAATCTGCTGCACACCAATATATGAGAATAAAATGCGCTTATCCCATCTAGTATCTCCATCAGAGAGCTATTACCGCGCACTTTTAAGTTATTTTTAATCCAACCACGTGAAGTTTTTGTAGACACGATTCTGAATGATCCCAAGTTCAAGGACAATTCTAGAGAGTACTGTTTCAACATCAATATTTTGATAAATTTTATGTCAGCATCAACAGCTTATGAGTAGGTTTACTGTGTGTTTGTCTTTTACTGTAATAGCTCACAAGACCACAAGTAATGTTGTGTAACCAGTCAGTGTCAGAGGCCCCTCACCTCTCACACTGTGTAGACCACCTCCCACGCAGGCAGACATCTAGCCTGAATGTAGGGGGCGAATATTAGTTGGGTACCCTCATACTGCCTTTTCTTAGTAAGAAGGCAAAAGTCTTGCTCATCCTTTTTATAATTTTATCATCAGCTAAAAGATACTTCTGGTACACTGGAGATGGTTTAGTTCTTCTCCAACTATTTTAACTTAAAATGTATCAGTCCCTACCTCCTGACCATTATTTCTTTCTTGGAATGAATCTGGTGCCCCAGGGCTTGGAGTTAGGTATGCCTGAGAGGGTGCTAACACATTTACAGCCTCACACTTGCTGATCCAATTCCCCCCTTCAAAGGTCCTGGTTTTCCTTCTTCCCTTGTCTTTCCTCAACAAGTTAACATAAAGAAGTTTTAGGAAGCTATGGAAGATTTGAAAGAAAGAGGATAAAAGTTCAAAGAGAAAAAAGGAAGTAGAGAAGACTTCTTTTACCCAATATTAGGTTTCCTGAAAATGTCGACTCTCCAGCCTCCTTCTCCCAGTTGTGAGAACTCACTCCTGCCTTTATGTCACATCTCCCCCCCCACACACACTTTCCCAGCCAGTTCCCACGCAGATCATGGCGAGCTGCTATCTGGGGCTCCATCTACATGCATTAGGAGCATCTCTGTTTCTGAGCCCCTGCACCCACTTTCCTCTAGTCCAGTGAAGGTTTTCTGGCTCATCTTTGCTCACCCGGAGTGGACTAGAGTAGGCTCT
This sequence comes from Delphinus delphis, assembly GCF_949987515.2. Lineage (NCBI taxonomy): Eukaryota > Metazoa > Chordata > Mammalia > Artiodactyla > Delphinidae > Delphinus > Delphinus delphis. Next base: position 41,844,196 of record NC_082691.1, read on the forward strand.
GCTCCCTGACCTTGTGTTGAGTAGCCCAATCACCACAACTACATCCTTCTGCTCTACTAGCCAGTTTCTTCAGCCAAGACTCAATTTTATTTAACAATACATATTGAAAAGTGCACTACAACACATTTACAGATTTAACCCCACTGTCATCAAGGTAAAATTAAAATATCCACTGCACTGTATGTAGCCTTCTGTAACTCTTCGGTCCCTCCTGTGCTCGGATAATGACGTGGCTAAGTCATGACCCGGTCCTGTCCTGAATACCTCCTTCTTCCTCTTTTGTTAGCCAGTTCTGTTTGTTGCTGAGCCCCTTCTACATTACATTTTGATCTACATTTCATACAACTCCAATGACCATTTACTTTTTGTCGTAGAAAAAAAAAATTAGCTGATTTGTAATTGCTCAGTATTCCGCTTAATTGTTCACAGATTGAAAAGTGCTTCTATAGATCTACCATTTCAGCTCTTATATTACCGAACACACCATTTATTATTTTTAGAATAGTGGCATTATGGTTTTCCAAATACACAAAATAGGTCTCCTTCAACTCCCTCTGGGAGAGGTCCAAAGAGTTTTATAATGCTTTGTTAGGGGAAAGAAGGAGGGAATCATACTTTTCTGATGCTACGTGGTTGAGTTTCATCTAATACACAGAAATCATTTTATCAATAGAAAAAACATTTCCAACAGGAGCATTAGTGGTAGAAATTAAAGATTTCTTACTCTTGCTCCCGACATCTTGCCTCATTCACCTTATGTAGATGTTGCTTAAGCATTTAAAACGTAATTAACTGTACCATTCAAAAATGGACCAAAATTTCATGTATAGCAAAGGAGGAAATGCTGATCGTAATGAGAACAAAGAAAACATAATGTAACTACCTCTATCAGCAGGAATTGTTGATAAAGGCATGAAAACCATTTAAAGCCCATCAAGAGATGAGCCTTTCAGTGGGAAGGGTTGAGAAGCAGGCGATAAGGAATTGCTACTATGGTACAGAAATACTTTTCTGCAACTTACAAAATGGTCAGGAAACAAAAACAAAAGGGTCTCTGTGAAACAGTGTTTAAAAAAACACATGAAATTCATAAGGATTAAATTCACTGAAGGATTAAGAAATAGACTAAGTGAAACATGGAACAGCACTTTTATTCTAATTCAGTATTCTTTAGTAAGAGTAAGATTATATTTTATATTAAACTGAATATTATAACCCAAGGTCTAAGTTAAATTAAGCCATAGAAAAAGTGATAAATGATTGTGAAGTGCAACCATTTATGAAGTATTAAAAGGACGTAACTGGTATTTGCATCTAGCTGGTATCTGAATCTAGCTTTTAAAAATTTTTTAATTGTAAGGGACACATATAATGTTCCTGGGACCATGAGAGCCAGTTACAAAACGAACCCTTAGAGTCAGATCCACGATTTCTTCCAATTGTCAGTTTCAGTGTCCAGAAAACCCTTACTGGTTCAACATGAAGTCTTTCTGGCACATGATTCCCAGCTAATGGTTAACTAAAAGAATTTCAGATTTTTGAACAATTTGTTCTACTTGAGAAGTAAAGGCATGTCAGATCATAATCAAATTGCAAGAAAATTTAGCAGAGCCATGAAACCCTGCAGGTAATACTCAAGGCCATTGGATTCCAGCTCTTCCCCAGATACAGGTCCAAAAGGATGACTTCTTCCCACAGGAACATGAAGATCGACCAACCTGAAGTCTGCCTCACAAAGTTCAAGCAGGTGAAGGACCCTGATAGGTTCACATGTGTCCTATTATTTAATGCACACAACACCCCTCTAAGGAGAGTTTTACAATTTGTCCCACATTTATTGCCAAGAAAACTGAGGCTTGGATAAGTTTAACTCACACAGAATGAAAAAGAAAAGAAGAATGAAAAAGAAAAGAAAAAAAAAAAGCAAGACGTCTCCAACTGAAAATCCTGTGTACTTTCCAATATGCTACCTAGAATTTCAGTGCCCTACAGCCCCTAATTTAGAGATAATCTCAGATTGCAGAACTCTGGGGAGGCTGTGTATAAAATTACTCGTTAGGAAGAATCTGAAATAATTCATCATGTACAAGTAATAGGAAAAGTTACATGTTAAGTCATTTTATGTGTCACAGGGCCAGACATGCTTTCAATATGTCAACTGCAGTATTTCATCTGTATTTTCTTCTTCTTAGTTTTCTTCACATACTTATTAAACTGGTTGATCACAGGTATACATAGCAACAAACCTGTTATTTTAAGTTTAGTATCTATAAACAATAACAAAATGTCATTCATTGGCAGTTTGGGGATTTCTTGTTATCTTTCGTGTTTTGAAAGATGGCCGACGTGTTTTGCCTCACCTAGCTTTCCCTAAACTAAGGACAACACGGTTCTTAGCAAAAGCCTCAATCTTGTACAAGCAGAGACCTGAAATAAAAACCAGAGTAGAAGAAAATGTGTAACAAGTGGCTTTCCCTTCGTATGTTCTACAAAGTCTCCTAAGACATCACTGATGAGGCAAAAGAATTTTCCTGACAGGGAAAAAGAATTTTCCACTAGTCACAGAAAATAACCAAGCTATTAGTGAGAGAGTGAAGAAATTGCTCCAAAATTTCAAGTCAGATGTCTGGGATATATTCATCTGAAAAAAGAAAAAATCAAAGGGAGTTGAAATATAGATGCATATGTGGAAAGAAAATCACTCATGCCATGCAGCATTCTGGACACAGGGTATATAAAAAGAGAAATGAGGCAGCTCATGTCCTGGGGAAATTCTTTACGGAAAAAAAATTGAACTATTATAATTATAGCACAAATTGATATGTGAACTATTAACAATATTGGGGAAAGTGGAATAGTAAAAAAAAAAAAAAGGAAAATGCCTATGGATATGGGAAAAATCTTCACAACTGAAACATGTTACACAGGGTGTGAAAGAATGTGCCACACCGAGAAGAGAGATAGAAGAGCAAACAGCAAATGCAAAGGTACCAAGTTGAAAGGCCAGGATATCATCAGGCAATGACAGTTTAAGTGAACATGAGGAAGGGAACAGGAGATGAAGGTGAGGAAAAGTTGAGACAGTTCACCCCTGTGAAGTCATTATCCAAATCCCAGGAATCGTCTTCAACAGGTCTTGACAGCCCTGAAGACACACAAAAATAGATCCTCATCTTATCATCAGATAACCTAACCCAAAAAATCTCAGGTGGGATCCCGGAACCTGCATTCAATCTGCCCACAGGGTGAATTTGATGCTGGGTAAATGCAGGACGTGCTTTGAGAAATACCATCTTAAAGCTTCAAGGTGAAAAGCTTTGTAAGTCCCATGGGTGGTATGGATTGGCTCAGGGAATCCCGAGAAGAGGAAAAGTTCCCAACACTAGCGGAAAACAGATTCTCCTTTCATTACTAATCTACAAGGAACAAGCTCAAGGGCTTTGGAGATTTTATCTTACTGTAAGTTGGAGTGGCAAAGATTCATCGACTAGGTTTAGAAACTAAGAACTTAAGTTTCAGTGTACATAAGAACTGCCCAGAAGACACGTATACAAGTGCAGGTGGCTGATGACTCACTCCCAGGGTTCCTGATTCAATAGGGCTGGGTAAGGCCAAAGACTCTGCATTTTTAATCAAAAGTTACATATTAGTGATCCTGATATCAGTGATCCTCTGAAGGATGTGACTGATTTTCTGAAGACACAGGGAAACATGGCTCCAATGGGATCCTCATAAGCATTTTTGTAGCACTGATGTTTTACAAACTGATTGGACAACTAGTCTGATTTATAGCAGGTCCAGCCTATTCTAGGCCTTAAATAGCTATTAACATTTAGAATGTACAGATTAATGTACAGGTAACAGATTAATTTATCTATTATCTGATTATCCTTTACCCTCATACAACGATCACTTCATATACAAATGCTTTGCTTCTTCAGCATTACAATTTTCTGTTAAAAGAGTCATTTTTCTTTTTGTGTTTTGTTTTGTTTTGGCCACACCGTGCAGCATGTGGGATCTTAGCTCCCCGACCAAGGATCAAACCCTTGCCCCCTGCACTGGGAACTTGGAGTGTTAACCACTGGACCTCCGGGGAAGTCCCAAGAATCATTTTTTCTTGATCACTGTCCTAAAAGACTTTCAGGCAATTAGTGGGGGAAACCTCTTTTCTTTTATCCAAGTTGCTGCTTAGTGAGGCATGATCTCTAGCCCCTTTGAGATTTGTTTCATTTAGGTGAATGGGTATCTATTAGGCAACATAAGCCAGTATTTAAGCTAATTCCCCATTAGAAACTATAAGAAATTCCAAGTACACTTCGATAACTCAATCGTACACAAATTTACAATATAATTAACTTACTGTCTGCTCTACCATAGAGAGATTTAAGGTTTGATCTCCCACTAGTAAGAACTTGAGTTTACCATTGCTCTAGATCAGAAGCCAGTATCAGAGTATACTTTACTGGAAAATGTGTAATTTGTTAGCTCAAGAAATTGTGTAATTTATTAGGTCAACAAATTATGGAATAAGAGACCAGAGTGGGAACCTAAGCTGTGTACCCACTGCAAATGTGGGTGTATGTGACTAGGCACGACGGCCACCAGGCAAGGACAAGAGTTCTTGCCAGAAGGTCCCACTTATCTCATGGATGAGTTTAGCTCTAACTGGGACCCCAGTAAGTACCACAAAGGCAGTCATCATGTCTGTCTTGTTCACTACTCTATCCCTAGCATCTAACATTGAGCCTGACACATATTAAGTATTTAACAAGGTATTTGTTGGGTCAAATCCTGCTCCAACAACTGAGAAACAATGAACAGCATTTGGTCTCCCCATACAGTGTACCTGATGAAGGAGCTCCTTTTCTGTGATGGAGTCCAAATACAGAGTTATCAAAAGACATGGCTCAGAGAACAGAATGAGGCAAGATATTCATGATCATGGGTATTTATTTCCTGCTCTGAAGCCTGAGGAAACAAATGTTACTTATACTAGATTTCACTAGAAACCATGTATAACAATTATGATTCTAAATTTTTTTTTAATTTATCATCTTAACCATTTTTTAAAAATTTTATTCATTTATTTTTGGCTGTGTTGGGTCTTTGTTTCTGTACGAGGGCTTTCTCTAGCTGTGGCGAGCGGGGGCCACTCTGCATCGGGGTGTGCGGGCCTCTCACTGTCGTGGCCTCTCTTGTTGCGAAGCACAAGCTCCAGACGCGCAGGCTGAGTAGTTGTGGCTCACGGGCCTAGTTGCTCCGTGGCATTTGGGATCTTCCCAGACCAGGGCTCAAACCCATGTCCCCTGCATTGGCAGGCAGACTCTCAACCACTGTGCCACCAGGGAAGTCCTCTAAATTTTTTTTTTAAGCTTTGCTTCTAAATGTGATTTTTCACTAACACCATATTTTTTTTCCTCCACTCAGCTTCAAAATAGTACGTTTTAGACTTACTTAGAAACGGTTCTTAAGCTACAACAAGAAAGTGGTAGTAGTAACTTTTGCAGTTAACCTTTCTTGGGAGCTCCAAGTATCTTTCCATGCCACGAAGAATATTCATTAGTCTACACCAAACAGTTGTAACAATTTGTAAGGCCTCATGAAGCAAAATGACCTAGGTCATTATTTCCACCAGTCCTCCAATAACTTAACATTGATGAACATTTATCAGGTTAAAAAAAAAATCAGGTAGTAAAGAATAATCAGGAAAAATTATGTGCTTACAAAAGTTAATTTAGTATAACTGTAAAACAGTATCAGAGGGAATTCCCCGGCAGTCCAGTGGTTAAGGCTCCATGCTTCCACTGCAGGGGTCACAGGTCAGATTCCTGGTCAGGGAACTAAGATCCCATGTGCTGTGAGGTGTGGCCCAAAAGTGAATTAATTAAACAAACAAACAAATAAACTTTTTAAAATCAGACATTTTTATGAGGTGTTTGTCAGTGTCTAGGAAATGAAAGTTATCATTACTACTTAATTGGCCCAGTATTCTAAACTTATTCTCTTCCTTAAAACTGAGAGAATTTAAAACCTTTCTTGGTTTGATTCAGAACATGGAACTATACTGAGTTCTGTAAAGGCCTTTTGATAGTTTCAAAGGGGGCAGTTGCCCAAGACCTAGTATCTTAAAAATCAGAAACTCCAGAGCAGACATTCTCTCTTCTCTACCTAGTGACTTTCTCATGATCACCCCTGCTCCTCAGAATATATCAGGGAAAGTAATTAATTCAGAATTGCCCCATAGCAGATGAGAGAGTAAAATGGTGACAGGCATAGAAGTTTCTTTTCTCTGTTGCTTTTGCCTCTTCTCCTCTCTTCCTCACGTAGAGGAAAGAAAAATGAATAGGTTTAGGTAATAAAATTTTCAGTTTGGATCTGCTTTAGGTATAGAAAGGGCTGTACAACCCTAACTGAGATCACCATCATGAGGAGATAAAGGTTTTTATAAAGGAATTCGTTTGCCAGGACCCTGTTTTATCCTGCATGGCTTTAATAATTTAGGCCAACATGTGATCTCATTTACAAATACTGACATAAGTTTTTTGATTAAAAAAGAAGGGACTTAATGTGTCATTGTATCATCACAAGTTGATGCTTTGAGTATTTCAAACTAGAACATGAGAGATTACACAATTCAAACTTTAATCTTTTGAAAGAGAAAATACAATAAGATGAATAAAGATTTTGCTCTTTCAGTCAGATCTATGACTCATCTAAAAAGACATAGAATGAAAATGACACATGACTCCCATTTGTCTGGTACAATTCAATTAACTTATTATATTCCTGAGGATTTTTACATATTGTTTCATTCTGGGTTCAAAAAACCTAGTGAGCCAGAACAGAATATTATGATGCCCACACGACATGGAGTAAGTGAAGATAAGCAAGTTACAGCTTGTTAGAAGCAAGTCTCAGATTACTACCATTTCGTCATTTATAGAAATGTATTAACAACTTGCTATATTTACAACATTGGGTTAGACCCATTGTAAGAATCAAAGAAATAAGCAATCTTGGCCTTCAATAAAACCTCAATAACGTCCAGTTCACTTTGTTTCCTCTCAACAATGCCCTGCTCCTCCATAAGTGAAGTACTGATAGCTACAAATGTGAAGGCCCCAAACAACTATCAAAACTTGTTAAGTCATTCAATTTTTAATAAAGTATTAATACTTCAAATTCCATTTCTATATAACTTTTTAAAGTCAGAAGAATCTAAACACCAAGCAAAATAAAAATAGAATTCTTGAACACGTTTTACATGCAAAACATACTGGAGCAAATATTCATTGAGATGATTACTGAGATTGGACCTTAAAAGATGTGAACCATATAATCAAGTATCCTATCAACAAGATTAGCAGCCAGTAATTTGCCATAGAAAATTCACATTCGATTCAAAGACTAAAGTTAGTAAATCACTAAGTAGTATCATGTGGAAAACTGAAATTGTCCTTTGGTTCAATTTAATGTACTAGGAAATAGCACTGTATGACATCTCATTCTTGTAAACAATTTCATTTAGAAACCCTTGTAATTTTCTTCACAAATTCTACATTGGAACTATAGTCTGTTAAAAAGCCACTTGAGTAACCATGTAATATTCAAGCTTTTGAGAAATTACAGCATGTTTCTTAAGAAGTCTGCTGGGTTTCCTAATTTAATCACGATCAAAAGATTCCCAGAGGGTAAGCTTATTTTTAAGAGTAAGTCTCCAAAGTAAATTAACTATTTCCTCTGTAATGTTCATTAAGTAAATTGTATCTCACTGCCAATTACCATGTTCTTCAAACAAGGAAAAAGTCCATCGTCATTCATAGAGAGCACAGAATTCTCTTCCATATTCCAAGAGATTTAAGAATATACTGGAGGGCTTCCCTGGTGGCGCAGTGGTTGAGAGTCCCATGGGTTCGTGCCTCGGTCCGGGAAGATCGCACATGCCACGGAGCGGCTGGGCCTGTGACCCATGGCTGCTGAGCCTGCGCGTCCGGAGCCTGTGCTCCGCAACGGGAGAGGCCACAACAGCGACAGGCCCGCATATAGCAAAAAAAAAAAAAAAAAAAAAAAAAAAGAATATACTGGAGTGGAAACAAAATATCATCACAAGGGAGAAGAACAGGAGCCAAGTTGTGTTTTGAAAAAACCCAAGTTTAAAAAACACAATGTCTGCAACTTAATACATGGCATTCAAACTGGGGAGGAGGATTCATGACTGTACACTCGTTTATGTACAAAAAGTACACAACCGTCCAGGAGAGTGAGGCAATATTCTTATCATTAGGGAAGCCTAAAGAGAATTCCTTTCTGTATGTCTGGTTGGCCACTAGGCTCCCAAGAACAGAGACTTTGTCAGCTTTGTTCTTTTATTTATAGTAAATATCCTGATATTTAGGTACTTGCAGAAGAGCTGTAAGTTCCAGAGAAGTCATGACTTAGTTCTCTTCATCTGAAACTTCTAATTCAAATGTATATATCTGAAGATTTTTTCCCCCTTGATAATGAGGGCAGTAATGCACTATTCACAAATTCATAGAGGTCACTTAAATGTTGGTGAATTCTTTAATTCTATTAATGATAAAGTAGCAGTTACCTAGTTCCTGTAGCCATGTAGGTAACTCCTTATTACTCATGTTGGGAAAGAAAAAAAAAAGTCAATTCCAAAACATCAACATCTGACATCCAGGATGGCATGTCAGCTGCCCCTCACTTGCCTACTCCAACTGATATGTAGTGGTTGCTCAGAGACCCATGCTGAGAAGAATCTGGGGCTGCATCTAGGGAGAGCCATAATGAGTGCCCTAGATGCATAGCAACTTTGTCTATCCAGGTGAAAAGCAGCAGGTACATCAAGAGCCAGTCTTAAATGATGTAGATTTATTGCTTACATCAGTCAAACTCAGTGGAAAAAAAACCCCACAAAATCTTTGTCATATTTTTGGTGTATTTTTGAAGTTAGTAGCACTAAAAGAAGTACTTTTCCATAAGCTGTCAACCTGCAATTTGAATATAGTAAAGAATGAGAGAGAATGCTAGGGTTACTAATACCAAAAATAGAGGAGTGAAAAAATAGAATAAACCAAATATTTAACATTTAAGCATAAAAAACTCATGATGGAGTACTATAAAAAGATCACTTGTTTCCCCAAATATTTAATAATGTTTAGATTGCTAACAAAAAATAAAGTGTCTGCTCTGGAATTTACTTTTATTAACTGACAGTTATTGAACATGCTTTATTTAAAACTTTTTAGATGCTTCAAATATATGAAATGATGTAAATCCTTACATTTTAACCAATTTAAGTCATCATGCTATGCACAAATATGTCTGAGTTCATTGTCAATTTTATTTTCCTTTAAGTTCTTCCAGATAAAATAGTCCTATGGCATTATAATTGCAACATAAATAACATATTAAAATTAGCTATATAAACACCATTTAAGGTAACAATAATTAGAAATTTGCACATACAATTTTGGATTATTTTTTATTAAAAAGTACAATGAAAAATGTAAATATACCTGAATAAAATGTAAACACAAAGAACTTCATTTCATTTAAAGTTGAAACATGACAGAAAAGTTACCTTCCCTTTGTAGCTTTGAAGCTGTACATCGCTAAAACAGCCTTATTGTAAACAAATATATTTTGTGGGCAAGATAAAGGGTCACGAGCATTCATTTCTTTTACTGACAAGTTCCAGTACAGGCGAATTCTGGCTGTAGGTGTCATTAGGTACTATAGTGTGTAGAAAGATATAGGAATAGACGACATAAATGAGAAAACCCAGAAACAGAATAAAATAAAAAGGTTTGAAGTGTCTATGTACCTTGGTTATGAGGTAGTATTGTCAATAGCAGTGTTTATTACATGCATGTTATGTTTGAGGCATAGTGCTAAGTATTTCTATGCATTATTTCTCGACAATAAGTATTAAGTTCATTTTTTAGAAACAGCTTTGAAATATAATTCATATATGATATCATCCACTCCAAGTGCAATCTAATGGTTTTCAGTGTAGTGACAGTTATGAACAACCATCACCACAGTGATTTTAGACCGTTTTTATCACCTCAAAAGAGAGGGCACACTAATACTATTACCATGACTTTGTCAAAGAATTCACTGTATGTATTTTGCCTAAAATTCTATTGGTGGCCTTTAGAATTCACCAGCAGGAATTACTCCAAAAAATTTAATTTAAAAAAATTATCTTGCTGGCAGGGGAGGAAACAGTAAAACAGACCAACCAATAGTGCAAAATGCAAATATTGAGGTACCTTCAAATTGCTCCAGAATAGAAATGCTGTGTTCTCGTTAGAGGCATGACTTCCAAAGTCAGGACCAAAACAAAGAATGAAAATATAGTTAGAAGGGAAATGAGGATGTGTCACTACAGAAATGCTGAGGCAATTCATTTATTCAACGGCATCAAAGACAAATTGAACAAACATTTGTTGGGCATATTCTGTGTACTGTATCATCCTTGTTACTAAGAAACAAATATTAAATGCATTGTACTAAAGAGTACACTATAATTGAGCCATTGCAATGGAATAAGTACAGCTCATCAAAAATAATCATAGAAGTTCCCCTTAAAGAAAATTGTAACGACAACTATAATTGGACAAAGATTCAAAATCAGAAGTAACAGTTGTAATTTGTGATAGATTCAAAATCAGAAATGAAAGAGGAGGCATTACCACCGACACTGCAGAAATCCATAGGATCATAAGCAACAACTGTGAACTATTATATGCCAACGTATCAGGTAGCCTAGAAGAAGTGGATTAATTTTTAGAAACATAAAGCCTACCGAGATTGAGTGAGAAATAGCAAATCTGAGTAGACTAGCAACTGATCCAGAAGAATGATAAGATTATCAAAAAAACCTCCCAACCAAGAAAAGATGGCTTCACAAGCAAATTCTACAAAACAGTTAAAGAATTATTGCCAATCTTTCTCAAACTCTCCAAAAAAAAAAAATTAAAGAGGATGGAATACTCCCAAACTCATCCTATGAGGCCAGCATAACCCTGATACAAAAATCATATAAGGACACTACAAGAGAAGCAAACTATAGACTAATGTCCCTAACGAACAGATGCAAAATTTCTTTAAGTATTATCAAAACATATAATTGGCAAGTTGCTTAATTAGCAAACCTTATAAGGATTATACATCATGACCAAGTGGGATTTATCCCTGAGATTCAAAGGTAGTTTATATATGCCAATCAATAAATGTGATGAAACATGATATTAATGATAAAAATCATAATCTTCTCAATAGATACAGAAAAAGCATTTAACAAAATATAACATCCGTTCATGATAAAAACTCTCAACATATTGGCTAACATCATACTCAATGGTAAGAAATCAGAAGTTTTTCTTCTAAGATCAGAAAAAGACAAGGGTTCCCACCCTCACCACTCTTTCAACATAGTACTGGAAGTACTAGGTAGGTCAATTAAGCGCGACAAGAAAATACAGGCATCCAAACGAAAAAGAAGTAAAAATGTAGTTATTTGCAGATAATATGATCTTATATATAGAAAATCCAAAAGATTCAACCAAAAAACTTTTCTAACTAATTAAAGAATTCAGTGGAGTTGCAGGTTATAAAAATCAACAAAGAAATCAGGTGCATTTCTATACACTAACAATGAAATATCTGAAAGAAATAAAGAACATTATCCCATTTACAATAGCATCAAAAAGAGTAAAATTTTTAGAATAAATCTAACAAAGGAAGTCAAAGACCTGTACAATAATAACTAAAAGACCTTCATGAAAGACAGGGAAGAAGATACACAAATGGAAAGATATCCCATGTTCATGGATCAGAAGAACATTGTTGAACTGTCCATACTACCCAAAGCCATCTTAAGACTCAATGCAATTTCTATCAAAATTCCGATGGTATTTTTGATAGAAAAACAGCAAACAATTCTAAAATGTGTATGGAACCACAAAGGACCCTGAATAGACAAAGCAATCTTGAGAAGAACAGCACAGCCAGATGCATCACACTTCCTGATTTCTAGCTACACTACAAAGCTATTAGAATTCAAACCGTATAGTACTTACATAAAAACACACATAGATCCAAAGGAGAATAGAGAGCCAGAAACAAACCCATACATATATGGTCAATTAGAATTTGACAAGGGATCCACAAACACTCAATGGGGACATAATAGCTTCAACAACATGGCATTGTAAAAACTGGATAACCTATGTGCAAAAAAATGAAATTGGACCCCCATCTCACATCACTCACAAAAATTAAGTATATTAAAGACTTACAATAGACCTAACACCATAAAACTCCTAGAAAACATAAAAGAGACTCCTTGACATTGGACTGGGCAATGATTTTTTTGGATACAACACCCAAAGCACAGCAACAAAAGCAGAAAACAAGTGGGACAACAATAAACTAAAAAGCTTCTGCACAGCAAAGGGAACCATCAACAAAATAAAAAGGTAACCTACCAGGTGGTAGAAAATATTTGCAGGTCATTTATCTGATAAGGGGTTAATATTCAAAATATATAAATTACACAACTCAACAACAAAAAAGTCTGTTAGAAATGGGCAAAGGATCTGAATAGACATTTTTCCAAATAAGACATCCAAATGGCCAACAGGTACATAAAAAGATGCTCAACATCACTAATCAAGAAAATTCAAATCAAAACCACAATGACACACCACCTCACACCTGTTAGAATGACTGGCATCAAGACAACGAGAACTAGCAAGTGTGGAGATAAGGGAACCCTAGTACACTGTTGGTGGGAAAGTAGATTGTTTCCGTCACTGTGGGAAACAATACGGAGAGTCCTCAAAATTAAAAATATAACTACCTTATGATCCAGCGATTCCACTTCTCAGTGTATGTCCTAAGGAAATGAAATCATTACCTCAAAGAGATACGTACTCCCATGCTTATTGCAGCATCACTCACGATAGTCAAGAAACGGAAACAACCTAAGTGCCCATCAATGAAGGGATAAAGAAGTTGTGTATATGGATAAAGAAGTTATTGTACATGGATGCCATGAAATATTATTCAGCCATGAGAAAGAAGGGAATCCTGCCATTTGTGATAACATGGATAGACCTTGTGAACATTATGCTAAGTGACACAAGTCAGAGAGATAAAGGTGAAAACTTTCTGATACCACTTGTATGTGAACTCTTAAAAAAAAACCAACCTTGTAAAACCAGTAGAATGATAATTACCAGGGGCTGGGAGGTAGGAGAGGTGGGGAGATATTGTTTAAGGGTACAAAACTGCAACCAGTAGATAAGTCCTAAAGATCTAACACACAGCACAGTGATGATAGACAATGATGCATTATAAATTTCAAAGCTGCTAAAAGACTATATCTTAATTGTTCCCACCACAAAAAAGAAATGATAATTATGTGACAGGATAGAACTATAAGCTAACACTACAGAGGTAATCATATTTCAATATATAAATGTCAAATCAACACATTGTATATCTTAAACTTACACTATGTTATACAACTATACTTCAATTAAAATTTTGATTTCCTAACTATTACCTACATTACCATATCAGACATGAGTATAAAGAAATGACGTGGCACATGAATATCAGTGTTCCAAGACATTTTAAAATCTACTCATCATCATCCCATTTTTTACGTTACTCTAAATTTTAACTTTATTCCAGCACACATTCCAGCACGATCTAAGATCCTAGCCCACTCATATATATTAATAACCACACTTCTTAGATTCCATACTTATGATTCAAGACATTAGCCATACAATGACTAAATATGGGTAAACATCTAATGCCCAAGCACCTCTTGTACTAAAGAAGATCTTCTATTTAGTAACATTTATCACATACGTACAAACCTGTGCTTCTAGAAACAGGTAAAGTCACTTTTTTCTAATATTTTCCTTCATGCTGTTTATTTCTTGGCAGATTCATCATCTGATTTAATGGCTCCTAAAGTTAAGGTAAGGACTAATATTCTTTTCAAAGGCTACAGATGCTGCCCCTTATTTTACTCTGGAACTTAATGTCAATAACATTAACACCTCATCACCCTTTAAGAAAGGTCAGAGCGGGACTCAGGAAAAAAAAAAACACACATTCTAAATCTTTGAGATGAAACCAAATATTAGCATATTCTTAGAAATTTTACACAAAAAATAATTAAAACCCAAAGCCAGGAAAAATCGTAAACTAGAGACACTTTTTTTTTTTTAAACCAAGAAGAGGAAACAAGAAGTGACCTTTGCTCAATGGTGCCAGCTGGATAGAATGTCCTCCTACAGGTCCCCTTTCCTTCTTCCCTTTATCTATCCTGAAGTTTCTTTTGCTTATGCTTCCTAGAGGTCCCCATGTCCACCAACAATTTAAAAAGCAGAATGGGCTGTTTTGTGACAACTTCATAATAAATTTAGTTATGATATTTAGAATTTCTAGCTTGAGTCTAATTCATCACTTGTGTATATTAGTCATGAGTTAATGCATGGAACTGCTTGTTTTGCTTTTTTTTAAATTTTAAATCTTGCTCAGCTTATTTATTTTGCTTTTGCAGGCTCAAGTTTTTTTTTTGGGGGGGGGTATAATTTGTGTATAGCTGCTTTACAACGTTGTGTTAGTTTCTACTGTACAGCAAAGTGAATCAGCTATACGTATACATATCTCCCCTCTATTTTGGATTTCCTTCCCATTTAGGTCATCACAGAGCATTGAGTATAGTTCCCTGAGCTATACAGTAGGTTCTCATTAGTTATCTATTTTATAAACAGTATCAACAGTGTATATATGTCAATCCCCATCTCCCAATTCATCCCACCACCCCCCTTGGTATCCATTGGTATTGTTTGTTCTCTACATCTGTATGTCTATTTCTGCTTAGCAAATAAGATCATCTACACCATTTTTCTAAATTCCACATATATGTGTTAATATACGATAATTTGTTCTTCTCTGACTTACTTCACTCTGTATAACAGACTCTAGGTCCATCCACATCTCTACAAATGACCCAATTTTGTTCCTTTTTATGGCTGAGTAATATTCCATTGTATTTATGTACCACATCTTCTTTATCTATTCATTTGTCCATGGACATTTCCGTTGCTTCCACGTCTTGGCTATTGTGAATAGTGCTGCAATGAACATTGGGGTGCATGTGTCTTTTTGAATTCTGCTTTTCTCTGGGTATATGCCCACAAGTGGGATTGCTGCATATGAGAAGAGTGTTATTTCTAGGGTACTAAAAATATCCCAGGATTCCAAAGAAACCAAAATTTCCCTTCTTCACCGACTAACCAGTCATAATATCCCTTGGGGGTGGAAGTTCATATCATTTTTCATCCTTGCACAAAACAAGGGATACGAGAAAATGTCAGCCAAGAGAGAAGAAACATTGTACACTAGACGTACGTAGAGAGAAAGTAGTCAGTGAGTTATATGAAGTTTGCAATTACAGAGAGATTACAGGAAATATTCCTTACCATCCAGACTGTCAGTGATGGCACTGAGAGAAGACGAAAGTGCATGCCCTGAATTCCCAGCAGTGGTGGGCAAGGAAGGCTCCAGGACAGGATGGAGCAGCAGAGGAAAAGGCTGTCTCTGGAGAGGAGGTTGAAAAAACTAAAACCCTCCCCTTCTGTGAATTACTAGATGAAGGGAACCCTCAAAGACTGCACATGCTTTCTGTTGAAGGAAAACCGCTGAAGAAATGTTCAAACATGAATTTATAATATTCTCTCCACAGTTCTCCACTTATTAATACCATTTTAATTAAGAACTCCTTACTACATGGAATTTTCCATTAAATATGGGAAATTTAGCTACCAGTATTACATAGAATCATAATTCACCCTCAAATAAATTTGTCCTAGAGCATGATTTCAGCAACAATCTATTTTAATGTGTCAAAGATACACAACCATCGGTTACTACAGTAACTAAATCTGACACTAATTTCCTAAGCAGAATGGTGGCTTTAGAAGTGACTTTAAAACTTTTTATTTTCTCCTTTAGAAAAGCTTCTTTGTCTACTAACATAAAAGACATTTGCCTGCTGAATAGAGCAGTTGAAGACTCACCAGAAATGTATTACAATTCACACAGATTGTAATATTTATAGATATGACAGTCTCCTGTTTCCTCAATTATCTTTGAAATTTACTAACTTACCACATAAAAAGTTTTATTTCCTATACCTACATATAACTTTTAAAATAATATATCAGGTTCCAATAAAATTTGATATATGATTTTAAAACTTATTGCTACAGAATGTTATTCAATGCTATTTCAATTTTTACATGTTTGCTTTCATATCTTAAGAAAAATAATACCTAGAATTTTAAGCAAAGCACCTCCCCTTCCACTCACCCCCAATAAAACTGTGGAGTGAAGATTTAGGAAAGGTAGCCCCATGCTAAACTGAAGAAGTCTTTCAACTTGTATAGATTTAGAACTGTGTTCTCCAAATTCCAAAGATTCTGCAGGGGTGCCTCAGGGTTTCTTTCTACTTATGTTTGATTTTTGTTTAGAGTAAGTATTTTAACCTGCATATTAAAGTAATTTATAGTTAATATATACCAGAAAATTTTAACACACTGGTGAACACTCACTTGTACTATCAGACTACTTAGTTTGGAGTAAAACTTGTAATCATTTGCCATTTCTAGACATGTCTGTGAAAGTCTTGTAAATACATCCTTTAATGCAATAGTTATTGATCAGCAACAGTTTTTTAATTGAAGTCTGAGCTTGCACCCCACATAAAACCAAACATGCCAAAGCTTTTACAATGTTTCCTTACAGGGCAAGCAAGGCTCAGGTAGAACTGTTCATATGTTCAACTCATGGAGCAATAGCGTGAAACATAAGCGTATGTCTCACTCTTCTGAGATATTTTTATTATGAATCATTTTAGTACTTATAAATTCAGGTATTTCTTGAATGACTATAACTTTTTAATATTTTCTTCAGTGAAATGATATATTCCTTGAATCTAATTACCGTTTTTTACTGTAGTCAAACAAATTATTATACAGAAAAGTACCAATTCTAGAAAAAGGGAACATTTCAAGAATGTTAGTACTAGGATATAATTTTATTAAGGCTCAGTCTATAAAATGTGGACTTTCTGAGGTAGTTATGGGCAATGAGTTCCAGAAATTAATTAACCAGGCTAAAAGTCACTGGTTATCTGAGGGCAAGATGCCAGGGCAAGTGTATCAAATAAAATAAGATCGCTATTGTTTTCTGATAAAGCAGCACACCACATGTTAGCTAACTCTCTCTCACTGTGACATAATTATTAGCAAGATAATGAAGCTAATACAGCTAACAAGTATTTTTGTAAGTCATATAAACTGCATGTTACAACTGCGACATGAAACATTTTTTTAAACCTCTGAACTCAACATGCAAAACAACACATTTTTCATTCAAACTTCTCAACATGTATTAGATGTATTGCTCATTCAGGCCTAATTTTTCCCCACTACTAAGCCCAGGACAACGCCTCTGTGTTCTTTACCCAAGGTCTTGTCTATGTTGAGGTTTTCCATTCTGGCAGGTGGGATCAGACCCTGTTTTTGTTCCTGTGTGAGCCCCAGACACTGTTACCCCTAATTCTTTTGTCCTTTTTTCCTCCCTGGCATCCAGGAGTTTTCCTACCCACGTTTGCTGCTCACAGATTCATACTTTTTGACAAATTAAAGATTTTAAGCTTCTATTTTATAGCAATATACAGATCCCAAAGATCATCCCTGAAGACTATACTGCCTTTTCTTACATCAATTTTTCATCTAAGTGTTCCTTATGCAATCTTAGTAGCCACCTTTAACTCTTATAAAGCATAGTTCTTTTATTCTATGTGAATAAGCAAAATTGTTTTATTTCAAATAATGTTCATGGTAGTTTCAGAATGTAAGAGTGGTCCAGTGTGTCAGATCACACTTACAAATTCAAGCAATATTTCTGGGTAACCAGATTCTAAACATGCCATTTTCCATCTTCTGAAGAGACTTGAACTGATTGCTCATGAATCTCACCACATTATCTCGCCTGGTATGAAAATAAAATTTAATTTGATCAGTTGGCTTGAAAACTAGTGTTAAAAATGATTAATAATAGTTTATAGATTCTCTCCCTCAGCCCGCCCAATTTGTGCAGCAAAAGTTTTTGTAAATTAGTAAGAGTCAAGATGACTCCTTTTCAGGTTTAAGATTCGGTACCTGTGGCCCTAAGTACTATATTCTGAAGGTTCACACATTCGTAAAGTAGATTGTGATGGTGATGTTAGCTCATTATTGTCGTGTTGGTTGATAATCTGGGTCTTTCTTAAACAAAGAGATACAACTTTGAAACATTTTTTTCCCTCTACTTCCTAAATTTGGGGATGGCACATGATCTTATACTTCATTTAAACCAAGGTGTTTTATAACATTCACAGTAACAATCTGTTGACATTGATAAATGCATGAAACGTTCTTCAAAGAATTTCAACATGTGTATTTATTGTGAAACAAATGCTGGAGGCAGCCAATCCATTTGTGTGCCAAATGTACTTCAATTTGTCACGTCTGTTTAGTACTCAGTAGCATTCTCACACAGTAGAAAGTAATTATTTTTTATTTTAGTCCTCACAAAAACTATGTAAGCGCTGGTGTCGTCATTAGAGAAGACAAAAAGGGGGCTCAGATCTGCCCAAGCCACAAGATTAAATAGCAGGTGATGAGTCTAGAACCCTGTAATCCTTGTTCAATTCCAAGTCCATTTCTACTGCAGCACACTGCTCACAGAGCTGCTATCCAAGCTTAAAAAGAGTTCTATCTAAATTCAGGTATTTCATGCTGGGATCCTTTGTCTCCCTTTAAGAGATTCAGGCTATTAATACCATAAAAAAATCACTGGTTCATTAAGATATGTCTTCGCCAACCTAAAAAGCATACACATTGAACAACAGGCAAGATCCATGTAATGTTCAGATCTAGTACCTCTCATTAAAACACTCATTTCTACAATGTCTCTATGTTGATGTGTTTTTTAAAAAACATTTTAATGAAAAGATTTCAAATAGGCTAGTATCAAAAATTGTCTTCCATGCATAATTATAGCAAACTGACAATTTTTTATATAGTCTAAAATTTGAAATGCAACCCATTTCAGTGATTTTCTCCTAAGGTTCATCTTGTATGACTTTCTAAAACATTAGAATCCTTTTAACATTAATGTGTATGTAAATACATTTTACATAATGAAATCGTTTTTCAGGTTCGTAATCATTATGTAACTCACAACAGCATTTTTAAAGCATTTTGTCTCTGAAATAATATCCATATAAAGAACAGTATTTCCTACAGTGTACCAAATAATGAATGAGTTATTTAAAAATAAGAAGGAAAAAAAGGATTTCTAAGGAGGCAATTCAATCTCAGATGGTTTTCTGTCTCGTATTACACACATTTTTCTCCTGAGGATGATATTAGCATAATTCCTGTTTCTAAATATGTAGGTGTCTTCACATCCTTACTGGTCCCATCTAAATGAGTGATAAATGCTCTTTATTTGACATAAGAAATCCTATGTCCTTTTGCTCTTATTTGACAATCATTATCTAAATTGGCATTGCAAATCCATGATTATCTGCATTTATCCTATTATTTTAACCTGATATCCTCATCTTTCACTTTGGGGTACTTTATAGTTCAAACAGCAGAGCTTTATTTCTTGAACATGCTTCCCACCTCTATGCCTTTAAGCGGGACTCTTCCACCCTCAGGGCTGTTCCTCCTCCATCACTGCATGCTGAAATCCTGTTCCTCTTTCAAGGGCCATCTTTTTTAACTCCCTCCTAACCCACCTCTCACAGACATGCTAGCTAGAGAAGAAAAGTGGGGATGGGAAAGAATGGAACTAATACTTGTTGAGTAAGAAGTACTTGGAGCCAGGATGCTGAGCTCAGTGATTTATATATATTAATTCAGAAAATTTTAAAAAACTAAGATAAAAACATATTAAAATAGAAGGTAGAAATAAAAGTTTATCAGCCTCCTGGATTGTTCCTTACAAGTAGAATTCTGGGTAACTTTCAAGAGTCAGTTTAGTCATCCCTACTCCCTGCAAAAACTCTGCCAAACTTCCAGGCAATCTTTCACTTTCCCTTTTGGAACCACATACCTTTACATTCCATTATTAGAGTTTTGTTTCGTTTTGTTTTTCCCCAGTACGCGGGCCTCTCACTGTTGTGGCCTCTCCCGTTGTGGAGCACAGGCTCCGTACGCGCAGGCTCAGCAGCCATGGCTCACGGGCCCAGCCGCTCCGCGGCACGTGGGATCTTCCCAGACCGGGACACGAACCCGTGTCCCCTGCATCGGCAGCCAGACTCTCAACTACTGTGCCACCAGAGAAGCCCCACTATTAGAATTTTTAAGCATAATAGCTTCTACATAGTAAGTGCTCTGAGTACGGTAGCTTTAAGTACTAAATTGGCTTTAGCGTAACAAAGATGTTAGGTTAGAGAATAAGGTATAGATGTTACCCTTATTCTCATTCTGTACCTGAATTAACTTAAAATCAGAGAGATAAACAATTATCTAAGGTCACTGAGCTAGCTAACCTGGTTGTCTGGATCCTAATCCTGTGTGCTGAGTAAGTGCGTTTGAAATAGAGCCTCAGATTTGCCAGAGTTCGGAGGATCACTGTGGCTGTCCAGGAAGCAGGCGGCTCAGGAGTTCAGTGACATGATAACGACTTCCACTCGCCTCCACATCCCTGAGGGGCCTGGCAGATAGTGCCCAGTTGATGCTGGTGCTGGATACAAATAAACCAACCATTCCTCCTGTATCCAAGTCTTACCTTTCACTTTGTCAAAAAGAGATTGAATTAACCAGTATACTTTCTTCATCTTTTATTGATTTAATCCAAGTACCAAACGGTAAATCTAGGGAAAACTGTCTGAAAAGAAAGTTTACCTTATTTAATATTTATCTATTCTTTTAAAAAATGTTAATAAGACTAAAGATTAATGAGGTTGCGTTTTACCAAGAACTTTATTATTTCTAGATAAAAGCTTCAACTACAAGTTTTCCTAATATCAAAACAACATTGTTCTCATCTTCTAACATTTACAGGAAGCCTACTGAGTGAAGCCCACTGCAATTTATCAGATACCAGCTCTAATCATAGTCCTGATTTTGCCAGATTCTTTCACATATACCACAGACAGTTATGAGAACATTTGATGACCTATTTCAAATTCATTCAAAGATACTGCGAAGCTGGGGCCTAGTCCTACGGATAGTCTCCAAACAGGGCATCCACTTACTCCCAAAAGAAGACATGTAAAATACAGAGTCACAAAGACTGAGTGTTCAAATAAGAAGTACTAAATCCATTGAGTGTGGTTGTAAACCTACCTTCTATATCTTGACCATAATAATACCCACGTGTTGTTTTTTGCTTTGTTTGCCCTCAAGCGTATGTTAGTGATTTTTATCAAGTCCTTTAGTAAATCTAACCCAGGAATAACCTGTTTGTTGCACCCTAGGGAAAAAGGGTTTAATTTTTGCTACCCAGTGTGCAGTGAGGATCAGGTTAGCCAATGAGGAAAGTCTAGGGGTTGGAGATGTGGACACCTCACACATCAGTGTGCCTCAGCTTTGGAAAGAGCTGAGCAGCTGGGATGGAAACCACGGAGACACCAGGATTACACATATGTATCATCATAGTTAGGTAAAAGCTCATCTATGGACTCTTAGTATATCAAGTTTTATTACTGCAAATAGTTTGTCTTCATGTATCTCATTGTTTATAATTCTTGGAAATTTAGAGAAACTTAAATGGATATATTTTGAGTATCATGATTTTAGTTTTCATTACAGAAATGACTATATATCCATGTAAGTCTTGAATTTACATAGAGGCTCCCCAGGTATAGGGCCTGAGTTAAAAGTTAAGAGGACTTTTCATTTAAGAGAAAAGCAGAATTGTCAAGCAAGATGGATTACAGTCAGAGGTGACTGTTGAGCACAAATACTTGTAATACTTCCATCTTATCTACCACAACTGGCTTTATTCTCCATGTTAATTTGACTAGTAAATTACTTATTTAAAAATTAATATAATTCTATTTTAGCCATAAAAATTTCAAAGCTTGCTTCCTGAATTGATTACATCAGAACAGAGCTCCATTGGACAGCAAGCACTTTGTGCAAAGACTATGTCATTTTTTATTTCTTCACTTATCATAGCACCTAATATATAATAACACTTAAATGTTTGCTGGAAAAACAAGTCATGGAAATGTAAGGATAACAGATAGAAGGGTTATTGGTGTATGCCTCGAAAGGTGACCTACATGAAAGAAAGCGGTTGACGGAACACTGAGTGGTCTGAAAATGACCTGGGAGCCCATTCTGGGTGGCCAGTGTTAGAAACCTTTTGGATGCTGGAAAAAGAAAGAGGTGCTTCTCTCCATACGCCAATTGGAAGACTGCACTTAAACTCAGCTTCCAAAGGAACCAACGTTTCCCTTCTCCCAGCATGAGGGACCACAATATCCCACTGGTCCAAAGTCTCCTGGTCATGAGCAGTTGGCATTCCCAGGTAACTTATTAAACAGCTGATACCCCAAATCCAGACTACCTGGTGTGTATTATCCCACAGGTGAGATGGTTCTCAGAACTGTACCACAAGAAAGGAGAGTAACTGAAGTTGGGGTGAGGTCTGTGCATCAGAATCCACATCCACACAGCTGTGCCCCATCCTCTGTGTGGCTCTCAACCACATGATGTGGGGATCACAGAAACTCATGCTTTCCTTTCTCTATATGAAATTTTCCTTTTCCCAGTAAAGCCTATTTCTTAACTTGTACCACTACTATAAGATGGAATTAGTTCAACTCCTGCAACGTAACAGATAGAGACTTACTTAAATGGATGGATAAGACAGATACTATCATGTCATTACGTCATTTCAGTTCAATTCAATCAACGCTTTACTGAACATTTCATACATACAAAGTTCTGGGCTAGACAGTGCTGTGAATACAACCTTTAATGCTTTATTTGGTAAGTTACAATCCAGTTGTGGAAAATTTTGAAAATCAGTATTTAAATCAGGTAAAAGAAAGGTATTATCAGAAGTAAAACAGAGCAATGAGTAACTGATTCTAACTAAATAGTTGAAGAATCTCTTGGAAGGTTTTGCCAAGGAAATGGATTTGAAGAAAGCATGAATATTGAGAAGGACCTCAACCAAGTATGAGTATCCCAGGAATTATATACAACCTGAGCACAGAAGATAACTGTTTCCTGAATAGTCAGAAGTTCTAAAAGTTTCTGGAATAACGTCTGAGGGCTGGACTGGGAGTGTGGATTGGGATGATACTTGTTTATATGGATATGTGAGCTATTTGTGTTTCATTTAAACAGCAATCTTTTTCTATTTAAGGAAATACAGACAAAAACTAATCTTTCTCTCCTTGCATAATGCATAGCCCCTCCCCCCAAACAGAATGCCAGGTGTACGTTAATGTAACAATAATAATCAATACCATGTGAATTATAAATTATCCCACCAAATCCTAATAAAACATCTTCCTCTGGCAGGCAGAATGCTGACCTGCAGAGCCATTTAACTTCAACTCTTAAAGTAACTGTAGCCTGTGGAAGTTTAAATCAGTACAAAACTTCTGGAGAGCAACTTAGTATCTATCAAAGATCATAAGAACGCTCCTAACTCTGACCTACTAGTTCCAAATCCAGAAACTTACCCCCAAACAACTAATTGGAAAAATGCACAAAGAAACAAGGGTATTTTTACAGAGCTATTTATAACACATTACAAATATCCTAAACATCACATATTATAAAATGGTTGAAAAATAACATGATACATCCATACTACTGAGCTATCATACCTCCATTGTTTAAAAATCACACTTTTGAGGGATATTTAACAATATGGGTTCATAACATAGATACAATACTGAGTTTAAAGTCCAATTATAAATAGAAGTAAACAAGAAATAAAGTAAAAAAGCAAAGACAAGATACATATGAAAAAAGGGATAAAAGGGATATAATAGTAAAAGCTTAGAATATCTCTGGGTTATTTGATTGCATACAATTTTAACTTTCTGCCTGTGCTGTGTGAAGAATTGCCTGCTTACATTTCTTTTTATAGGAGATGTGGTTTAAGTCTATCAAGAGAAGAGTATAATAACAGTGTTGGATCTTCAGGGTATTAATGAGCTTTCTAGAGAAGAAGAGACCGCCAATGTGTTTTCTACACAGGAATTGGGATTCTACTTGATATATTTTAGCAGTAGTAATGAGACCATATAAAGATAGTTGAAAGCCCCAGACATATTTATTTTCTTCTTCCTCTCATAAAAGCTGGGTGACTATTATACAAATATCTTAATTTCACAGAAAAAAATATATTTACTATTCTAATCTAGCTGCTTACTGTTCCAGACAATGTAATCATGGTGGAAAATTAAAAACCTTGAAAAACTGAATGGTGAGCATACACACAAAAAGATAGGGGGGGAAAGGACTTTCTAAAAGAAATTGAAAGCAAAGATGGATTTTCCTTCTTCACTGGCTTTGTCAAACAGCTTAGCATTTAGTCTCAAATTATATACTTTATTGCTTTACATAACAAATATCACTTCACACAAGAACACCAACCTTGCCTTTCCAACCTCTTGGCAAAATTTGATGACCTATATATGCCTCGTAGACTCACAGATTATCTCTTTGAAGATTTGACAACCAATTCTATTGGTTTGCGGTTTGACTTTTACCATGTTCACAACATTGGGAATAGACTGATTTTGGTGCAATTTACCAAATCAGTACTTCTGTTTTCATGTTTGAGTGGGTCGAGGCAAGACCTGTCACACTTAGGGCCGGGAGAACAATTCTGCCTGAGCCTCACATTCCGTAAAGGATTTGAATTTAGACTTCTGGTGTTATCCCCAAATGACTTTATTCCTATTACTTTATGACTATACAGATATTACAAATTTTGTTCTTATGAAAAAGGCTTAGCTGTAAATGGAAATGTGGTGGGAACATTTTCACATTGCTCATATATCTACTGTACCAGAGTAATTCCCTTCTGAATCACGACTGTACACCCATTTTATGAAACAGCCAGGGTAACCTTGGTCTCTCATCTCAAACAGGTGAAGTCACAGCTTATCCAGAACAGGGTGTAAAGAGTCAGGCCTCGACCTTTCCACTTAAAGTTCTGGCAGAGACAGTAAGATGAAAGGAAACAAATACTTGCACAATATATTTCACTTATTCTTCTCAAATATATTGAGTCAGTTTTTCTAACCTAAACTGAAGAATCCAAGAGTTGAGGACAGAAAAGGAAGCCGCAGCCAGAGTAAGAGCTTGTATACCCATGTCTCTCTGAAGCCAGCCTGCACATCGCCCCCCGCTCCAGAATTACACCCAGAGGAAAAGGAGACAGATAAAGCAACGTGGTCCTTAAAAATCTGGATACTCAGAGAAGAATATAGTGCCTCATATCTTTCTAGAAACCTGGCAAGTGACACCTTGAAAAATGTTTCATATGTCCTAATGGAATAAAAGTAATAGCGTTGAGATTGCTGAAAAGGTTATCTATGCTCACCGATGGCCCAAAGGCAGCCCAGAATCTTCTGTGGCCTTGAAGAGAGAAGTCATCTGAAACTTCCAAGGCTTTCCATGGAGAGGACAAGGTCAATGGATTCTAAGATATCCAGGTCACAACTCAGAAAAAGTATTTTTGAAATTATCCACAATTTTTATAACCCTGTTTTGGTATTAGCCAACAGTCTCAAAATGTTAAAGAGGCCCTGATACCAAGGTAGCATGACCCCATTTTATTCTTTCATGGAAAATGTATTTGCTCAGTGGTTAATTACTATTATCTCATGGAATGTATTGATACCAATGCAGTATCACCTAGTAACTAGAATGGAATCTTAATAAAAAAGAACTTAACAGAATTTGGATTAAAGAACAGAGTGTTACGTATTTTTTCAGTACCAGATCTGGTAAGCAACAGGCTATACAGTCTCCATTCCAGAACTGGTATGGCTGGAACGTACTAAAATCCATTCTCAACTGGATAAATATGAAAGAGTTAGATAACAGAAGATCATCATCTTTATAGAAAGAATTCTATATAGAAGAAAATGTGACCATTTATATATTATGTTTCTTATATTTGGGAGCAACCCAAATATGTCATTGAGATATTTACTGTCACAACATCCTGAAAGATTAGAATTTCGCATTGAATTTTATAGGTAATCAGTTTCAAACCCAAGTTGACAACCCGGATTCTAGAAACAGAGATTCCCTACAAAGTTCCCTCTTAGGACCTTATCAAATTACTGAAATTATTTAGCACTAAAACCATTAGTCATTTTTCACTCGATAGATTCTACTGAATAAACAGAATTACAACCTAGTGCAAGTTTTCTGCTTGTTCCAACATCGGCTTCAAAAAAAATACTTGTGGGGATATTTTAAGTAACCTTTCTGTCTACGTACCTTTCCACAAGTTCTCCACTTAAATGACTATTTCATGAAATACTGCTATGTTTGTTTATGTCCTCCAAGCTTTCCTGCTTGCACTCTTAAATATCAAAATGTAAGAAGATGAATGGACTGCAAGCCTGCTTAGTAGCATTAATCCATGGTTCTGAAACTTCTGAAATTCTCATTATTTGAATTGACTTTTCCTCATTGATTACTGTTTGAAAAAGCAGAGCCTCATTCCCTACTGGTTTCCGCACCTAAAAGCATGTAACCACCCCGATCATTCATCTTCTGTGCTGCAACAAGAAGATGCAGAATCAGCTGATTTTTCCAGGCTCCCCTCCACTCCCACTCTAAGAATTTTAATATCCCTGTTTCCACAGCTGCCGGCTTGGTATCTTCAGCCTTGAGCCACTGCCCATACAGATGCTAGAGTTTACTGAGCCATTACAGTGGAAATATAATGTGAACCTATTCTTGAACTATTTCCACTGACCATATTGCAAGTAAAAATGTAGGATTTATGTGGATCAGAGTCCTAAAATATTTATAGATTGAATAGGCAACAGACATATTTAACCGAATGAGATATTACTTATGTACCCCAAAATAAACAATGTTTACAGAACATTTTTTCCCCCAAAACTACTCTTACTGTTATCTTTGCCATTTTTTTTATCAGTATATTAGATAATTCCTTGCAAAAAGGTAATAGAAAATATCTATATTGTGACTCTATTATTATATTATAGCTATTATGATAGAGTGTAGCATCCATTAGGAAAGAGGATTACAGTCAAAAATCAATATGGATTTTGTACAAAGAAAAGAACTTCTCAATCACAGTAAGCCCATCTCAAGATGGCTTTAACGAACTTTGTTTCACCTCAGACCTCCACCGTGTTTAGAATAGGTATTTGCACATCCATAGCTCTTAACATTTATCCTTCAGATAATACTTGATATTTATTTCCACTGGACTAAAGTAATATAGAGAGAGCTAGCTCATCCACGATGTCACTATCAAATGTCAAGGAAATGAGGAGGCCGAGAAGATGGTACTCACTAGAATTCCTTGAACCAGAGTTGAAGCTAACAAGCAAGCACGACCTGCTAGATCACTTCATCACTTTTTAGATGAGATTGCCCAGTGCCTCAGCCACCTCTCTGAAGATTTTGATAAAGCATTTTAAAATAAACAAAAACATGTTTTAATTACTATTCTTTCATTTACAAGCCTTCACTCATTTTTACCAGAGTAAGTTTCTGCAATGGAGCTGGACTAAGGTAGTAGCTATGGCCATTATAATTTCCGTAAGATCTGTGCCAATTAAGGTCGAGAAGGCCTATTGACCCTCATGGTATAACTAAGTTAATCAATTTGTAAAATAATTTTATGAAGTGATTTGAAACAGTAAACCCTAGAAGATCTTTCTAGATTGAGAAGTTGATTTTATTTCTAAGAGAAACCATAATGCCACAATGCTATTACGACTGTTGAATTTTCACTGGGCATTTTTATACTTTAATGCAATAAAAAAAGCCTTTGCAAGGTTAAAAGGGTAAATTCCCTCAACGTTATCTATGCAGTAGAAAATAATTCTATAAAATGTTTATATAAAATATTTTTCATTCCCTATTGAAGTGTTGATATTGCAAATTTATAAAAAATAAAATTTTAACAAACTAAACCATAGAATGTCATGAATAAAAAACTATTTTTTTTTCTATGTATGTGTGTGTCAGCACACAGTGAACAGCTTTGTTAACTAGGAGTGTATGTCAGATACACACACTCCCCTCACACTGGCTACAGAAATATCCCTTTACCTTAAGGGCATCCTACATCATTATTATATATACAGTTAAAAAAAAAAAGTAGTTAAAATTTTTTCATTAAGTTTTGAAAGTTTTATTCACATGTGGTACAATTTTCCTACTACAGAGTAAGTTTATTTCCTACTGATAATATTATCAATCGGGAACATGATAAAAAAGAAGAGAATTAGTACATGTCCTTTTCTAAGTCCCATCTGGGGATTAAATGAAATTGAACCTATTTTAATGCATATGAGCAATACTGAAATATATTTTGAAAAGAGTATTTTATTAAAAAGGACTCTAGTTGTCTCATTCATAAATTGAAGAATGACTTTTCATAATATATTATTCCCCGACATTAATGGTTTTATGTAAGGCCTTAGCCTTCGGAATCTTCCGGTTATCACGTTTCAACACATTGTACTGGTTGACATTTAAAGTCTCTACAAGCTCATGAGGGATTTTAGGCCTGACTGTCATTCCTCTGCTGCCTTACAATAGATTTTCCTCAGGAATGA
Source organism: Delphinus delphis (assembly GCF_949987515.2). Taxonomy (NCBI): domain Eukaryota; kingdom Metazoa; phylum Chordata; class Mammalia; order Artiodactyla; family Delphinidae; genus Delphinus; species Delphinus delphis. Next base: position 41,873,120 of record NC_082691.1, read on the forward strand.
AACCCAGTGACCCAACTGACACCACCAGGAGAGTATGAACTCATTAAGTCCAAGTAGATCTAATTAACCAAAACAGTAATCCCTTAAAATATTTTGCTTCCCAGAAATCTTTTGTTCCTAATGACTTAGCTTTACTGGGAGATCATCCAGAATCACTTTCAATAAAGCTGTTCTAAAGAAATCTGTCTAAATTAAAGCTGTCTAAACCAGAGCTCTATCCCTGCCCTCTTGGAAGAGCTTTTTACAAATTTAAGTTTTTTCTTTGTGATGAATAAAGAAACGTTAAGGATGATCTTATTATTCAGTATCACCTTTCTAAGTTCCCCTTTCTTCATTCTTCTCTATTATTATATACCCACTTCCACGTTTTCCTGCACTTTTTGCACTTGCCTCTTTCCCCATCTCCATCCCAAATGAATCCTGACTGTGCCCCAATTACTGCATTTAGTTCTGCCTTTTCCTCTTTTTCCCCTCCCCTTTGCACTTTTTTATTTCATATATACCTAAAACGTTGTAAAATCTTACTCCCTTTCAGGTTCTCAGGTGTATTCTTGTCTGCAATTATGAGACTGCAATTGTTCACCTTCGGTTTTGCTGACCTATCAGCTTAACCATCTCAAAATCCTTATCATAAGCAGTCAGGAAGTGATAGCTAATAAAGATAATAACTAATATATACTCAGTTCTTAATGTGTCAAGCTCTCCTCTAACATGTGCTTGACATTTACTTTTTATAATAGATGAATAGCAAGATAGATGATTGATACAAAGATACCTCAGACATGAATGGATAAATCTAAAGATATAAAGATATACAGAATTTTCTGTACTTTTTCTATTAAATGTTCCTGCATCAATTATTTCACACCTATGTTTGTTTCTTACCATTACTCCATAAACTTAAACTTACCTGCAAATTATCTTCGTCTCACAGCTCTTAGATTATGGTTATAATAAGCTTTTAATTATTTTAAACAGAAAACTTCTTGGTGAAATATCAGTCTTTGTTCACTGAAAGGGAGCAAGAAATGCTTTTTGCCAAGTATTTAAAAAAAAAAAAAAAGAAAGACTCCAACCTACCATGTGTGTACACAAACCTACCACCCAAACCTCACGTGCTGAGCCAAGAAGACAGACTCTGGGACCCTGTGCCTAGATCTCCTTTCCTGCTGTGCCCCAAGCACTGTGGTTAAAGAGGGGGGAACTGTAACTATTGGAGGAGGGGACACACAATTTTTTCTAGTGAAAATGGAAAGAGTCTCTAATGTAAGCCACTCTCTGCTATAATCAAACAGACACTTTAACTCAGTGGCTATATACTATGTAAAAGTATATCACTAGTACCCTCCTCCTCATTTAACTTAAACAGTATGAGGTAGCTGACAGAGTTGCTACTCCCAATGCCCAGATCACTTTGTTGGCCACTGTCCTATACAAGGAAATCATATCTTCCAAGAGGAAATGTAAAAATAAGCTGCTAACCTAATAATTTAAAGGAGTGTTTTTGATTACTCTAGTTTCCCCAATTCCTCCTACATTTAAGGGTAAAAATTACTTTTCTCCAAATCTTTCCTCAACACAGTAGTAAAAGATATGAAAATTGATATTTATAGAATATCAAGGGTAAGAGTAGGTGTATTAAAAACGAATTTTTAAAACCAAACTTGCATTCAACAAGTAACATTCTAACATAATCAAAGTCCACAACAGATAAACTGAATTTTTCTTACTTTAGAACAAGGGTTCTTAACTGTGGTTGACTTTGCTCCCCAGGGGACATTTGGAAATACCTGGGGACATTTTGGGTTGTCCCAACAGCTCTGGGCCTCTAGTAGGCGAAGGACAAGAGGGCAGGGATGCTGCTAACCTTTCAACAATGCACAGCTGTCTCCTACTACAAAGAATCATCTGGTCCAACATTTCAATAGTGCCCAAGTTGAGAAAGCCTGCTATGGGAGGAGGTTTGCAGTTCATGTTTAACTGTATTTTAATATTAGAACATGTGAAGAACAGTAAGTGAATCCAGTGAGTATTTCGATACAAGAAAATGGTAATATTTCCCCTTTTGTCTTTAACAACCATTTGAAAAAGAGGGGAAAGATGTATCCAGGAGGGTAAAGGGGAAGATGCTATTTATACACATCATGTTTATCTAATTAAATCCCTATGACAGACCAATGAGAAGGCGGGAACATCACTAAGTGGTGGTTAAGAGCTTGATATCTGTAGGCAGCATTCTGGATTCACCTTCCAGCTCTTGCTTTTTAGATATATGCTATTTGGCAACTTAATCTCTCTGCGCCTCTGTCCCGCGTCCGTAATACAGGGATAAGAACAATGTATTTCATGATGTTGTTGTGAGGATAAAATTAGTTAATGTAAGTAAAGGGAGCAGGGGATATCGAAAAGCATTTACAGGTGTTTGCTTTTATTGGTTTGATTATTCTTACAACTACCATGATGGCCACCATCATTGTTTCATAGGTGAGAAAATCAGGCCTCAGGGAAGTCTAGAGAACTAGCTTATAGGTGGCACAGTGTGACCTGGACTGCACCCCCCTCCTGACTCCAGGTGGAGGGTGATAGGGCTGCATGGTGTCACGTATCAGAGACTTGCACCAAGGCCAAGGCATTACCCTGATGTCTCCTAGAGGTTCTGTCACGTCAAATTATTAGCCTGCTTGTGAAGTTGTGTTTGGTCCCTCAGTAATTCAGACTTTAGAACTTGATTATTTTGTCTTCAAAACTCATGTTTGTTTTGGACGCACTTGAGGATATTTACCAAATAATTCAACATCTTAAAGCTTAAATAATAATGCCGGTGATAAAGTGTTGGCTATAGCCCATTGCAGTTCATGCAGTATCCTTCAAGTTGTCTGAGGACAGGAATATTCACTCACCTTTTTGCTAGCTGCTTCTCCCTCCTGCTCTTCAAGGTCTCCAGGCCCTTCCCCCTCTCCCAGCTCCCACCCTTACCCTTCTCTCCACAGCTTCAACCATTTGGGAAGAAAAAGTAAGAAGCACCAAATCACTGGTCTCAAATTACTAGGGATGTATCACAAACAGAGCAATTAAGTCCACTCACATACGTCTAACGTATCTTTATCACTACGTGAACGCTTTTTCTGTATTTGGCAGTTGCACTGTCTCCTGCCTCAGAAACAACCATGACATTACAATTTGTTAACAAACACTCAGCTTTTATTTTATGATTCAGAGTCATCATTTCCTTTAGATATTGACTTCTACATCCAGATATTCCTGAGCAGTTACACCCCAATTCCCACCATTTTGGTTACAGCAGCTGAATTGAGTTTAACTTTGTAATTTTGGCATTTCTTTCTTATGACATTACTGCCACCTCTAAACCCCCATCACTCAGCGACTGAAAAACCAACCAAGCAAATGAACCACAACAAAGCAAAATTTTCAGATCCTCATGCAAAACCATGTAATTATTTTCCTGTCCTTAAGCCATAATGAAGATAATTTCTTTAGCCTAGATTACTTTGAATTTTCACACTTCTATTAACGTTTGCAACTTTTCCCTTTCTTTGGTTCCATTTTAAAAATCACAGAATAACTCTCGGCTACTACAAAAAACTTTTAAGTTTTTAAAAATTAAATCCTTTGCATTATTTTCTATTCTTTCCCAATTCATCACTTGATAGTATGCATTCTATTCTTTGACGACGCTCCCAGGTTTATATGAAAATCAGATTCTTGCTCCACAGCTGCCCTAATATCACTGTGATTAGCAGCAAATATAACGAAAAGCAGTAAGAATTTTCATCTAACTAGGAGTAGGGGAGCAAAATGAAGAAACGAGTTTACTCTCAAGCCAAAGTATGAGCGTTTCAGGCCGTATTTTTTTCACAATATATATCATATAAGCACTTGTATTCGTTTCCATTATTGCTGTGACAAACTATCGCAAACTCAATGAGCAAAAACAGCATAAATTTCTTAACTCACAGTTCTGAAGGTCAGAAGTTCAAAACGGGTCTTGCTGAGCTAAAATCAGGGGGTTGTCCGGGCTGTGTTCTTCTCTGAAGGCTCTGGGAGAAAATCCATTTTCTTGCTTTTTCCAGCTTCTAGACGCTGCCTCTATTCTCCGGCT